>NC_139464.1:18708750-20040000 GCF_057233095.1 Heloderma suspectum
GACAGTGTGAAACCTTTAAAGCATACACAGGAACTGTGCAAAAGTAGGACAAGGCAAGCCTTGTCTGAAACAGGGCTATTAATATCAGAACAGAACTATAAGTAGGTGGAGAAGGTAAGATGCAGTCTGCAACTCACAGCACAATCCTATGCATGTTTACTCAGAAGGGAGTCCCACTGCATTCAGTGGAGGATGCTCCCAGTTAATCTGCAGCCTCAGATTAGCTCAACATTATTGAAAAGCTGCTCCCTTGTTGCCAACTCAAGCTCCTGTTAAAATGTAAGTAAAAGGACAATATAGCAAGTTCAACCAGAGTAAACTACTGTAAAAATGTTAGCCTGCATCTTATCATTTGAAGACCTTTAAAATATGTTTGGAATTAGCTTGAAAGAGCATCATTTTCTCCTCAGCCCATGGCAAGTCACAATGTACAAAGCAGAAATTAATAAGCACTCAAGTATGTTTGAGCTTACTGGAACATCTAACTTTCACAAAAAAGTGGAACACTTTCATACAAAATTAATTGTATGCCCAATACCCTAGTCCTGTAAGCACACTTCAAGATAAGCCCCATTAATTTCAATGGAATCAAATGTACGTATGTCTAGGATTTCAGCCTTAGTAGACAATTAATTGACCACTCAATTATGGTACAGTTCTAATGACATACGTGGAACTAGAAAAAACATATCTCTGTGATTCAGCCAAGGCTTTGCAAATAAAATATCCAGGAAAGCCTTTATACAAATGCTGGACATTTATAGCTTCTTACCTAGATTTCTCGACCATAACTCTAACAACATACTTCCTTTTGTATTCTCTTGTAGATTGTAAGCTTGCAGGCAAGGACTGTCTTTTTAAAAATGGATCTTATGTAAGTTTCTCTGGGAGCCTTTTTGGCTAAAATGTGGGGTAAAAATGCTTTAAATAAATGGGAACATAGGAAGCTGTTTTATACAGAGTCAGACCATTGGTTCAACTAGCTCGGTACTGTCTACACTGACTGGCAGTGGCTCTCCAGCATCTCTGACAGAAGACTTTCCCAGCCCTACTTGGGAGATTCTAGGGAATGAACTTGGGACCTTTTGCATCTAAAGCTATGGCCCTTCCCTTCAAGTGGTATTTAATGGACATTCCTCTCACAATACCAAGTATTAAACTGAAAACCGTATGGAAGCCATAGAAGACTAAGACTGGGTGGGTGAGGCACACAGCAAGGTTCTAGAACTATAATTACCATTGTGGCTCAGAAGTTGAAGGGTGAAGGACACAAATTGTTAGGTCTTCACCAGTCCAAAGATCTCTAGCAGCAACTACATCTTCCATCAAAACAAGTGCACTAAGACACACAACTTACGCACATAATGAACGTAAAAATCTTATCACTTGGAAGTATAATATAAAATGAGTTCAGAGGCAAAGTAAGATTTAAACACTAGTTGCTTTAGAATATGGTTTTGGTAGGCAGGAAGTATTTCCCCTGCAACACCGATTTTAACGACTATGACCTGGTTCACAAGTAATGGCTAACTATTGGTTGTTTAACCCATAATTATTTGTGGCTGTGCAGTAGTGAGCAAACATGCTGCATCCCATGTGCTCATCACTTCTGCTTTCCTAAAGAACCCAGGAACATCCCATCGCATCCAAACCCAGCAGCTCTGGGTTGTTTAGGGTTTAAACAAACCAGCATTAACCTAACAAACCATGGGTTGCTTAACCCTTAAACAACCTAGAGTTTCCAGGTTCAAACACAATGATAACACCCAGGAACAGGGCATTCCTGGTTGTTTAGGAAAGCAGAAGCAGGCAGGAACCAGCATGCTCACTCCCGCATGCTCACGAACAACCCATAACCACTAGTTGTTTGATCATGCAAACCAGCTCTATGTTTTAAATCCACAGAACCTTGAGTAGAAGGAAAACCGTCACTAGTTATAAATAGTTAGGTTCCAGTGATCCCTGTGATGCTGCAGGACGTTTTTGTATTTCATTTCATTTCATTTTTCTTGATACAACACCCTAGTGAAAGTTATAACACAGCCCTTCTGTGAGTGGAAGATAACATCCACATATGTAGGGACATCTGAGTCCGACCCAATATTTTTCAATGCAATTTAGAGCACACCAGTCACTGAAGTTATATCACAGTCAAATACACAAAGTACATACACAGCCAGCCTATCTTCTCAGACATTAAACATCTTTTTTTGGGATTAAAACTTTCATTTAGAACGTTCCAAGTCTCTCAACACTAGGATCATAACACAAAGATATGAGAAAAAGTATTTAAATAACATATTTGTAAACAGAAACTTGATGTAATCAGTCATGGAGTAGTGGTTTAAGTATAGTGTAGGAATGAGTGTTGGGTTTCGATGTGGGAAGCCCAGGTTTCCATTCCTACTCAATTAGCTACAAAGCTTTACAACATGGTATGTATGGGTGGCCTTGGACAAGTTGCTATTTCTTAGTCTAGTCTATCTCACAGGAGAAATGCCAAGAATAAAAACCCACGATGCCACATAGACTATACTGCTTTCCTTGGAGCCACTCCCATACAATTATGGCATTACATTCCAAAATCCCATTCCACAGAATACCTTCACATGTGCATACAGCCATTTCTCTACTCTCTGCATAATATAAATCACCAAAGGATAGGATATATGACTATATCCAGATTCAGCAAAACATTCCATAATGTAGTTTTTTGCTGAGACTACTTACTTTATGTAGTATCTTGCACCTTCGAAAGTATAAGCTTCCTCCCAGCCTGTGGGCAGATCTAGGGGGAAACAATGATAACAACTGAGAACCAGTTTACTATACCAAGCATTCATAACAACTTTAGTGCATTTTACTCCACAATGTATTAAAAGGAAGCAATATTTTCAGTTCTACACCTGACACAGGTCCAGATTCTAACAGTCATGAGTAGAAGAACCAGTAAGATTTATATGGTGCAAGAAAGACACACACAGCACAATCCTAAACTTATTTATTCATAAATCCCAATGAGTTCAGTGCACTGTACTCTCTATTAAATGTACTTGGGATTGCCATCTTAGACAACATTCCTAAATATATGTGATATTGCACTTTGTCTTTTATAGCACCACACAGAAAAACTGAAAAGCTTCTTCCAGCATCAGTAACACAACTCATAACTGCTTTAAATGAACATATTGTTCTAGACAATGCTCCACTACTGTGTCGGTCATAAGACATTTGAATAAAAGTCAGGTTGGGAAAAGATCGCACTCCGTTAATTCACATACGTCAAAAATGGTAACTGGTTAAGAATCACAACAGAAGCTATTTATTATGACAGCATGGTTACATCATCTTACCAGGTCTTCAAGTTGTTCTTGCAGGGATTCATAGACAAGACAATACTATAGAGATTTAATTTGCACTACTAATCTAGAGGCAGCGGGGTGGGGGCGGTGGGAGAGAGAGATGTGTTGTGTGTTTTTAGTCAGCAATGGAGTATCAAGTCACTTGAGACTCTTTTTCGAAGGGGAATCAAAATCAAAGCCTGTCCTTCTCTACTAGAAAAAACAGTAAGACCACCACAGAAAAAAAGTTGTACAACTAAAACGATATATTTTCTAATCACATGCATCACTGCTTAAAATATTTATTTAGAATAGTGTACTATGTTTTTCTTTGCTGTACAAATACATCTGCCTTTGCTTTTTGTGATACATAACACCTATGTTTTTGAGTGCCGGTACACAGCATACAATAGAAAACCGAAACGTTTAAAACAGACACAATCTTATGGAGAGATATTTTATGCTAATATAAGGTATTCCAAGAGAGAAAGCAAACTTGTGCACTGCATACATATTGTAGACCAACAGTGAATCAATGTAGAGTTACTCTGCCCAGATAAATATAATAAGGTCCAAAATTACAGCTGGGAATATTAAACAAGCCAGAGTAAAAGAGCTTTCCACACTTATTCCCATGTCAGAAAAAGAATAGCAGATCTGGCTGGTCTATTAATACAATCCGTTATCCAAATATTATCATAAGGCTATTCAGAATTCACCATGCCAACACCAAGAAGAAATTTGATTTGTCCAAAAACAAGCTTGGTTCATTACCTAAAATATTATTTAAAACCAGCAAAAAGCGGCTTCTGGCACAACTAGCACATGTACAAAGCAGAGTAACAATATGTATGGTGAAAAGGAATAGAATACATTTAAAATATGACTAGAAAAACACTTAGACCCAGCAGAGGCACAGACATCAATTTAAGAACAATCCCATGTGTGGAAAGCAACTACATTCAACAGCCAAATCACTCCCTGCACATCTGCCCCTTATTCTTTCCTGCTGGACTTCCCAATTAAGACAAGCAGACTAATTAATCTTAATCTTAAGACTAATTATACAAGGAACTCCCCTCAGTTAACAAGCAGTTTTGGGTCCTGACTTTGGAACACATTTGGCTATAAACTATCCCAAGTTATTCACCTCAAATATGACGGGCAAAAAAGATAAATAAAACACAAGAAGCTCTCCTCCCAAACTGCTCCCAGGTTACACAGAATAAAAGCAAAGGAGCAATGAAATGTTTAAATAAGAAACATGCAAACAGAATGGACAAGTCCTCCTAACCCATGTAACTGAGTGTCTCTGGACTGCCCCTTTCCTTCATCCCTACAATCATTTGCACAAATGAAAACAAACAATTGCACTGCTAAATACCCACCTCCCCACAGCATTGGTAACTAGTGTGCTGTGCCAGCAGCTACTTTAGGTTTCCAAAAGCTTTGCTTTATATCCTTTTTCCAGCTAGCCCTTCTTTCTGCTGCTTCTCTTTTCCAGAGAAACATATGGCAAAGGAGACCAATTCTACATCTCTCCTCTCCCCACAGTGATTCCTCAAGCTCACATCCTCTTTTTCCAATCCATCCCACCACTCCCCATCACTTAGAAACCACCCACTCTCTTACCCTAGTTTGAGGGGAAAGGTTTCTAGATGAATACACTTAAGTGTGATCTATGAATTTCTAAAAGCAGCCACCAAGCTCTAAAGATTATGATGCTGAAAATGCATGAGTAGCTGATTTCATATTTTGCTCAGAGAGAAAGCTTTATAAGTATACACACTGTGGGTCTACAAGAGAGTACAGAAAAAGAGGAATGCATACACTGCAGGCTACTTTACAAAATTGCATGTTAGTTATAATGTGAAGGCAGACGTAATGAATATATCCACAAGACAACTAAAAGCATGTAGAAATATTTCATTTAAAATTGCAAATAGCAAGTTATAAAAGTGTGCCAAGGACAGACACAGGTCTTCCCTCATTGCAATTTGGTATTGCCAGTTAAATGAACCCCCCCCCCCCCCACTATTGAAATCATGAATATAACTCAATTGTGTGACTGCTACAGGCTTATCTTGGATAGCCCCCTCTACCATCATTGATGGAGATCCAGAATTCCCCACTGCCATGTCTGCACAAGTTTTTAGTACAGTTTATTTTGTTTTAACTAGTTGTACAGTGGACATGGACAGCATAAAAGCAGTCAGGAATAGATTTAGGAAGCGAGGCAGGGGAAAAACAACTTCTTTTTAAAGTTGAAGGCCTGCAAGCAGTTCAGAAAAAACTTGCCCAGTGGGTGGAGATCTGGCCACTAAGGTGGTATTAAGGACTGCAGAAGTATCTGCAGCTCAGCAGCTGGATTTTAGAACATATATAAGAAAAAGGATATGGGTGAACTGAGCAAAGGCAAATATAGCAATACAAAGCTGAAATCTAGGAGTCAACAGGAAAAAGATAAGTATAAGTTTAGCCTTCCCAAAGACAGAAGGACTTAAAGGTTAGTTACTGGACTGACTGTGTGTGTCCAATTTACTAAGAAGGATGAGAACTGGGAGAACCAGCAGTTACCAAGTCAATGAAGACAGTGCTGGTTGAGTGAATAAGGAAGTCAGATTGAATACGTGGGAATGAATACTAGCTACAGGTGCAACAAGTATGAAGATCTATGCAAGGGTGGGCAACTTGTGGCCCTCCAGATGTTTTGGCCTACAACTCCCATCAGTTCTCACCACTGACTATGCTGGCTTGGGCTGAAAGAAGTTGTAGGCTAAAACACAAGGACAGCCACAAGTTGCCCACTCCTTGTCTAGAGGGTCAATGAGAAATACAGGAAATGAATCTGCCTACCTTAGGGGCTGGTGAGATATAGATCAAGTGACACCAAGCATTGTGAGCATGGCTGAGAAGGTCCTTTTGTAAGTGCGAAAACAAATGGCTTAAAAGATGGTGTGAAAACACGACTATTTAAATGAAAGCAACCTGTGAGGAAATTTCTCCTTGATGAATGGAGGAGCAGTGGAGGTGGTCAGAACCTGCAGCACTGCTAGACTGCATAGGCAACCCAATTTTAAGGGTGCAAAGAAGCAGCACATGAGCTCTGAGACAATGGTGCAGAGAATAACAGAGTGCTATCACAGAGATGTATATGATCCGAAGTGGGTGCCAGAGCATCCTTTGTGACACTGCAAGGGATCCCAGAGTACACCTCTAAGAGCAGAAAAACTATCTTGTGCTGCCTTGACAGTCAGTGAACAGAATGGAGAAGTGGAGGAGGAGAATGCTCTGAGGGAAGGCTTTAGCTGATGGGGGTATGAGAAAGGAGTGGGAGGGTTATGCTCCAACAGGCCCAGAGCATGAGATAGAAATGAAGGGCAGGGGGAGTTAGAGAGGTTTGAATTAGAGAGAAAAACAATGTTTTTCAGTGGCTGGTAGGTCAGCGGGGAAAGAACTGATGAATCACCTTGGCTACTAGAAGGGTGAGAAAGGGTATGGGGGGGGGAATAACAGTGTGAGTAGTCAGTGCCAGGCTTGAAGCCCAAGTGAGAGTTTGAAGTGAAGGGGAATTGTCTTGAAGTGGAGAGAAAACACATGTATTAAGTGGATGGAATGGTGAACAGAGGAGCAGTCAACTGGGTTAAAGGGTCAAGTGAAAACAAGACAGAGTAATAGTCTGACATGCTAAGTTTCAGTTGGTAGGGGGGAAGAATAGGTGGTTTGAGTCATCATCTCCCCACCCAAAAGGAGTGGAAGAACAAAGGTGTTTGGCACAGGTGTCTCTTCAACTGAAGATGAAACAGGGTAAGCAGGGAGGTCAGTAAATGGCCCAGGTAAGTCAGACTGTATGATGATGGAGGCATCAAAAAACTGAGGCAAGAGAGGTCTGAGGGAGTGTGGGGAGAAGATTAGGATATGCAGCAGAAGCTCAGGGACAAGGCTAGTCAAGGGTCTGTTTCGATTGGGGTCGAAACAGCAAGACACTATGGAGTCAGACTTATTTAAGAACATAAGAAGAGCCATGCTGGATCAGATCAATGGTCCATGTCGTCCAGCATGCTGTTTTCACAGTGACCAACCAGCTGCCTGTGAGAAACCCACAAACAGGACACAAGTACAACAGCATGCATTTGGTGTTGGGGCTACAAAGGACGGCTGGAGAAGGGGGAGCATCCATTCAAAGAGTCCCCCGGGTTGACAGGATGGAGCAATGGTGGGTGTTCTCGGGGGGGGGGGGAATCAGCCAGGGTTTTCAAATCTACCGAGGAGGAGCAACGTGTCAAGGGGGGGCACTAATGTGTGAAATGGGGGAGAGAGAAGAAGTGTGAGGCAAGTACAGGGGCAGTGGGGAAGAAGCGTGAGGAAGGTAAGTGGGGGGGTGTAGAGGGGAAGAACAGGGTGCAGAGGGGAGGAAGTATAAGGCAGGTAAGCAGAGGGGCAGAGTGGAGAAGTGTGAGGCAAGTAAATAGAGGGGCAGAGGGGAAGAAGTGTGAGGCAGGTAAGTAGAGGGGAAGAAGTGGAAGAAGACAGGTAAGGAGAGGGGCAGAGGCGAAGAGGAGGGGGCAGAGGGGAAGAAGTGTGAGGCAGGTAAGTGGGGGGGTGCAGCGGAGAAGAACAGGGTGCAGAGGGGATGAAGAGTGAGGCAGGTAAGTAGAGGGGAAGAAGTGGAAGAAGACAGGTAAGCAGAGGGGCAGAGGCGAAGAGGAGGGGGCAGGGGGAAGAAGTGTGAGGCAGGGAAGTAGAGAGGAAGAAATGGAAGAAGACAGGTAAGCAGAGGGGCAGAGGGGAAGAGGAGGGGGCAGGGGAAAGAAGTGTGAGGCAGGTAAGTGGGGGTTGCAGCGGGGAAGAACAGGGTGCAGAGGGGACGAAGAGTGAGGCAGGTAAGTAGAGGGGAAGAAGTGGAAGAAGACAGGTAAGCAGAGGGGCAGAGGGGAAGAGGAGGGGGCAGGGGAAAGAAGTGTGAGGCAGGTAAGTGGGGGTTGCAGCGGGGAAGAACAGGGTGCAGAGGGGACGAAGTGTGAGTGGAAGAAGACAGGTAAGCAGAGGGGCAGAGGGGAAGAGGGGAAGAGGAGGGGGCAGGTGAGGAGGGGCAGAGTGCAGAAGTGTGAGGCAGGTGAGGAGGGGCAGAGAGGAAGAGGAGCGAGGCGAGGGGGATGAAAGCACCCCATTCCTCATCCTCCCCCGCCTACAGGATTTCCGCACTCTTTACCCCGGGGCAGCGGGGAGCAGGAAGGCGGCAGGAGGAGGAAGCGCCGCGTTACCTGGGCTGTGGCGGTGCCCGGTGATCACAGCCTCTCCCGTCAGCGGGTGCAGCCAGGTCGTGCTCTTCGCTTCCTCGCTGTGAGGGGACAAAACAGGCGAGGACACGCGCGTGAGGCGAGCGGCGCTGACCCCGACCCGCCGGCCCCCGGCGCCCGCCCGCCGGCCCCGCCCTCAGAGGCGCCCCGCCGCCCCCCAGCAGCAGGAGCGCCGCCGCCGCCCCGGGCAGGTCCGAGGCGGCTGCCGCCCCCGGATCTCTCCCTTCGCCGCCGCCGGCTGACTTACTTGATGAAGAAGATGCGGCCGCCGCGGCTGATGCCGTAGCTCCAGCTGGCGGGCAGCGAGCGCAGCCGCTCCGCGCTCAGATCCGCCGCCATGTCCGAGCGCAGCCCGGGCGAGAAGCGGCGCGCGCGGGCGCGCGAGAGGGGAGACGGGGAGAGGGAGGGGGCGGAGGAAGCGCGGCGCCGGCGCCGCAGCCGCGCGCGCGAGGCCGGGCGAGAGACGCAGCAGCACCTGGACGGGGGGGAGGGAGGGACGGAGGGAGGGGGCGGGGGCACGCCCCGCCCCGCCCCGCCCCCCGAGCCGAGCCCCCGCCAACCAGCGCCGAGCTCCCCACCCTCGCTCCGCCTCCTCCTCCTTCCTTCCCCTCCCCCCCCGCCGACACCCCCGGGCTCTGTGCCGCGCGGACGCGCATTCTGAGGCCCCGCCCTCGGCGGGCCAGAAAAACAGCAGGGCGCCCCCTGTTGGCGGCAAGCGGGAGTGGCGTGTCTTGTGCATTGCTAAAAACTCCAGGAAAAAGAGGGAAGGGACGGAAGGACGGAGAAGACCGAGTTTGGGTTCTGTTATGTTGTTATTAATAACGATGGTGGTTATTAATGATGATGATGACGGGGTCGTTACTGTTTTCCACTTCTCTGCCCCAGAGACACCCGCGCACAACCAAGGTCTCCTACTTTTTTCTTTAACATGCACGCGCATTGGCGCTAGCCAATGGGCCGTGGAAAAATGTGTAAACGAATTAACGTATGCAAATGAGCTCTTCTCCCCCTTCCTTCGGAGCGTCGGTGGAAGTCAACGGGCAGCAGCGTGAAGTGATTAGGGGATGCTGCAGTCCTCTGCACAGTTGTGGTGGGGCGACGGGAGCGAGAGGAATCAGCCTCGTCGAACACCGTGTGTATATTTTTGCAGCGCAGCATTTCGGAAGGTGGAAATACTTCTCGTGCAATAGGCAAGATGTCTGGGTTTTGTTTTTGCAGCGGGCTGTTGCACGGAGAGATGGATTCTAAGTTCGCTCCCCTAAGCACTGGCAGCTTTATAAAACAATCCTGTGCATGTTTACTCTGAAGCAAGTCCCCTTGAGTCCAATGACGCTTATTCCCTGGAAACTTGTGTGCAGGTCTGCAGCTTAAAAGCACCAAGAGTACAATCCTATACATGTTTACTCAGAAGTAAGTCCCACTGAGTTAAATGGGGTTTATTCCCAGGTAAGTGGGTGTAGGATTGCAGCCTTCCTTTCTATAAGAAGAGCCCGAAGTTCTGGATCAGATCACATTTCTGTTGTCTAGACCAACTCTCCCTAACCCAGTCCCCTCCAGGTGTTCGAATGTCAGCTCCAGCCAGTATGAGCAGTAGCCAGGGATGATAGGAGTTGTAGTCCAAGACATCTGGAGGAACCCAAGTTGGGGAAGGCTGCTCTAGGTCAATATCCTGTTTCCAACGGTGGCCAGCTAGATGTTTCTGGAAAACCCAGAACCCACCATAATGTTGAGGCTATGCTTAAAAGGGTTAAGCATAACCTCAGCGTTATGGTGGGTTCTGAGTTTTATTTGCATATGATCATTTGCATATTATAATTTGTTTACGTGCACAGAAATTTTGCATTGTCCATTGACTAACTGGGGGTGAGGGAAGCATTTGCTCCTTTGTGTGCGCACAGCCTCCTTCTATGGGCAAAGAGTTGCAGCAATACCAGCACTTGCACAGCCCAAATTAGGCTATTCATCTTGCATTTTGACTGGGGTTATGAGCTTTGGCACTACATATTCCATGTTTTTCAGTTAATAGCCATATTTATGGCTGCACATTAAATCAGTGCATGGTGGGATGTGAAGGATGCTCCTACTGTTGTGGACAGGATACTGTATAGTGTTACCAATAACATCATCTACATCACCACCACCCCCAATGCCCCCTTTCTGCCCACATATGTCTTAAGCGAGATTCAGAATATTTTACTGCCAGCACATCCTCACTTGCAGTTGGTGCAAGGTCTTTGCCCCTGATTCTGTCCCCATCCCCCCCCTTTTTTTTTGCCTCAAAGATCACACCACAAGTTCAGTTGCTTGGGTTTTCTTTGGCAATTCAATTTGTGTCATTACTACCACATTTTAATCTTTGATGGATAGTCATGCAAGCCCCCTCCCCATGCAAAGGGAATAGTGTAACAACAGTTTATATATAAAGGAAGGTAGCAATAGTGCAGCTGGGTATGGGGGATATTTAAAATGCTCTCCTTTCTTTGAAAAGTCTGGGTTATTATGGGTGTGCAAATATCCAAGAGAGGGACTGTTCACTCAGCCTGAAAAGAGGGGTAATTGCACAGGAGCTGTTGCTGAAATGAATTAGGCTAGAGGGAAAACCTACAGAAGACCCTTGTCAGTTTCATCTCTGCAGCCAGTTCAGCTGAGGCTGCCATCCTATGCATAGTTAGGCATGCCTAACCTCATTTATTTCAATTGGCACTGGCACAGTTAATTCTGCGTAGGCATGGACTGCATGTCTGAAAGGAAAATCCGAAGAGTTAATACTACCTGTCTTTGTGTGCGTGGCCTTCCGACTAATGAGGGGCTCTTGCAAACTTCTCTTGAGACTAGTCAGTTTCAGCTCTTACAAGACTATCTTCTTTATAATATGCTACTGACTCCCATGTATTCTGCACAAGGAATGACTTTCGCTACAGAGCCTCAGAAATTCACCAAAAATGAGTAATTGCAGAGATCCAATGAGAGGTCATGTGAAAGAGAAGGCATACCAAAAAAACACAGGGAAATGTACATACTGGCAGTGAGTAAGGCCACCCTCATGATGGCATTGTTGATGGGAAAGCCATCACAAGAGTGACAAACGCCTTGTACGTCTCTTGCTGTCTCTTTAACTCTACACAGGTTTGGACATGCCCATTAGCCGGAGGTGCCCTGGCCTATGAACTTCCTCTATGCTGCTCTGTCTGAGCTTCTTCAAAGGCCTGGAAACAAATGGAAGCTTTTAAAGAAACCATTGCCACAGCTGTTTAATGCCTTCAGTATTATGCCAACAGGACATGAACTTTTGTTCAAAACAGCAGTGTAGAGAGGCCTGCCTGGGTCCCCAATCAGCCCGAAAGATGGAAGTTGCACTAGGCATAGTCATAGACCAAAGTGTTCACTTTATGCAAATCTCACTGAAGTTGATTTATTTTATTACTTTGGTATCATGTTGTCACTAGCCTCTTCTTTCTTCTCTCTTTTCTTCCCTCCTGTGGATGCCAAGGCTGTTGGGGGGGGGGGGGCCTTAGTCATACGCATGCACATTCTTTTCCTCTTGGCTGGGAGTCAGCTTCCATGCATACACTCCCCCCCCCCCCCGCAGCCCAATTGGGAGGTTCCTGTTTCCTTCTTTGCCCCACCCAACCTTGTCTTCTACATTTCTGGGTTTTGTGCTCCAGGCTATTGTGACAGCTGAGTGTACGTGCATGTGGTGACATCAGGGCAGGACTTTGGGACTGGCGTCCAGGGTCCCATTCAGCAGAATGGTCAGAAGGGTACCCAAACTATCTAGGGGGGCAGAGGCCACTCAGCCTTCTTTTACGTCGGGGGTGTGGGGCACAGCCTTCCTAACTCTGGGCCTCCAGCACTTTGCCCTTCATGTCATTTGGGAATACCACCCCTCCTTTCCTCTCAGTGGTGCAGCTAGGGCTGGGCCGTGGGGCCAAAGTCCAGGGTCCCACAGCTAAGGTACCCTCCCCCCATTACCACCTAGGGAGTGGCAAGTGATCAGGGCAGCAGCGGTAAACTCTGCTTTATTCTTGAGGTGATGATGGTGCTATGATCTAAGTGAGTTTAAAATGCACAGCTGCACATGTTCAGAGGTGGGGGTTTTAACCAGAGTTGGCAAACGGTTTTGTTCTAACATATTAACCACGTGGAAGCAGATTTAAAGCATGGAGCAGCAGTTGGAAGGGTGGAACAAAAATGTTTGTTATGTGCTTCACCACTGAAATATTATACTTGGCCTTCTAAAGCCCCCACCCCAACAAGAGCATTAAGACCAGGGCCTAAAATTGCCTAGCTGCACCACTGTTACCTCTCCTCTCCTCCATTCATATGTCTGGCTCTAGGTTGTTGTTGTTGTTGTTGTTCAGTCGTTCAGTCGTGTCCGACTCTTCGTGACCCCATGGACCATAGCACGCCAGGCCTTCCTGTCCTACACTCTCTCCCGGAGCATGCTCAAGTTCATATTCATTGCATCAGTGATGCTATCTAGCCATCTCATCCTCTGCCGTCCCCTTCTCCTTTTGCCTTCAGTCTTTCCCAGCATCAGGGTCTTTTCCAGGGAGTTTTCTCTTCGCATTAGGTGGCCAAAATATTGGAGCTTCAGCTTCAGTATCTGTCCTTCCAATGAGCACTCAGGGTTGATTTCCGTTAGGATGGACTGATTTGACCTCCTCGCAGTCCAGGGGACTCGTAAGAGTCTTCTCCAGCACCATAGTTCGAAAGCATCAATTCTTCGGCGCTCAGCCTTCCTTATAGTCCAGCTCTCACAGCCATACATTACTACTGGGAAAACCATAGCTTTGATTAGACGGACCTTTGTCGGCAAGGTGATGTCTCTGCTTCTTACTATGCTGTCTAGGTTTGCCATAGCTTTCCTCCCAAGGAACAAGCGTCTTTTAATTTCATGGCTACAGTCGCCGTCTGCGGTGATCTTGGAGCCCAAGAAAGTAAAATCTGTCACTGCTTCCATTTCTTCCCCTTCTATATGCCAGGAAGTGATGGGGCCAGATGCCATGATCTTCATTTTTTTACTGTTGAGTTTCAAACCAGCTTTTGCACTCTCCTCTTTCACCCTCAACAAGAGGCTCTTGAGATCCTCTTCGCTTTCTGCCATTAGGGTGGTATCGTCTGCATATCGGAGGTTGTTGATAATTCTCCCAGCAATCTTAATTCCGACCTCTGATTCATCCAACCCGGCATTTCTCATGATGTACTCTGCATATAAGTTAAATAAGCAGGGTGACAATATGCAGCCTTGTCGTACTCCTTTCCCAATTTTGAACCAATCGGTTGTTCCATCTCTGGTTCTTACTGTTGCTTCTTGACCCTCGTACAGGTTTCTCAGGAGACAGGTAAGGTGGTCTGGTACTCCCATCACTTTAAGAATTTGCCACAGTTTGTTGTGATCCACACAATCAAAGGCTTTAGCGTAGTCAATGAAGCAGAAATAGATGTTTTTCTGGAATTCTCTTGCTTTCTCCATGATGCAGCGAATGTTGGCGATTTGATCTCTAGTTCCTCTGCCTCTTCGAAACCCAGCTTGTACTTCCGGTAGTTCTTGGTTTGCATACTGCTGAAGCCTAGCTTGTAGGATTTTGAGCATCACCTTGCTGGCATGTGAAATGAGCGCAATTGTGCGGTAGTTTGAACACTCTTTGGCGTTGCCCTTCTTTGGAATTGGAATGTAAACTGACCTTTTCCAGTCTTGTGGCCACTGTTGAGTGTTCCAGATTTGTTGGCATATTGAATGCAGCACTTTAACAGCATCATCTTTTAGGATTTTAAATAGCTCAGCTGGAAGACTGTCATCTCCGCTAGCTTTGTTGTTACTAATGCTTCCTAAGGCCCACTTGACTTCACTCTCTAGGATGTCCGGCTCAAGTTCAGTGACCGCACTATCATGGCTATCAGGGACATTCAGATCTTTCCTGTATAGTTCTTCTGTGTATTCTTGCCACCTCTTCTTAATCTCATCTGCTTCTGTTAGGTCCCTGCCTTCTTTGTCCTTTATCATGCCCGTCTTGGCACAAAACGTTCCCTTGAGATCTCCAATTTTCTTGAAGAGATCTCTAGTCTTTCCCATTCTGTTGTTTTCCTCGATTTCTTTGCATTGTTCATTTAAGAAGGCCTTCTTGTCTCTCCTTGCTATTCTCTGGAGCTCTGCATTCAGTTGGGTATATCTTCCCCTTTCTACCTTGCTTTTCTCTGCCCTTCTTTCGTGAGCTACTTGTAAAGCCTCATCAGACAGCCACTTGGCTTTCTTGCATTTCTTTTTCTTTGGGATGGATTGAGTTGCTGCCTCCTGAACAATGTTACGGACCTCCGTCCATAGTTCCTCAGGCACTCTGTCTATCAGGTCTAATCCCTGAAATCTATTCCTCACCTCCACTGTATATTCATCAGGGATATGATTTAGGTCATACCTGAAAGGTTTAGTGGTTTTCCCGACGTTCTTCAATTTAAGCCGAAATTTTGCAAGAAGCAGCTCATGATCTGAGCCACAGTCAGCTCCAGGTCTTGTTTTTACTGACTGTATGGAGCTTCTCCATCTTTGGCTGCAAAGGACATAATCAATCTGATTTCGATATTGACCATCTGGTGATGTCCATGTGTAGAGTCGCCTCTTGTGCTGTTGGAAAAGAGTGTTTGCTATGATCAGCATGTTCTCTTGGCAAAACTCTATTAGCTTTTGTCCTGCTTCGTTTTGTACACCAAGGCCATGCCTGCCTGTTATCCCGGTGATTTCTTGACTTCCTACTTTAGCATTCCAATCCCCTATGATGAAGAGGACATCTTTTTTTAGTGTTAGTTCTAGAAGGTGTTGTAGGTCTTCATAGAACCGATCAACCTCAGCTTCTTCGGCATCAGTGGTTGGGGCATAGACTTGAATTACTGTGATGCTGAATGGTTTGCCTTGGATTCGTACTGAGATCATTCTATCATTTTTAAGATTGTACCCCAGTACTGCTTTTCCCACCCTTTTGTTGACTATGAGTGCTACTCCATTTCTTCTAAGGGATTCTTGCCCACAATAGTAGATATGATGGTCACCTGAATTAAATTCGCCCATGCCTGTCCATTTTAGTTCGCTGATTCCCAAGATGTCGATGTTCAATCTTGCCATCTCATGTTTGACCACCTCCAGCTTACCTTGATTCATTGATCTGACATTCCAGATTCCTAAACAATATTGTTCTTTACAGCATCGGATTTTCTTTTCACCACCAGACACATCCACAGCTGAGTGTCCTTTCGGGTTTGGCCCAGCCGCTTCACTCTTTCTGGCGCTACTTGGAAATACCCTCTGCTCTTCCCCAGTAGCATATTGGACACCTTCCGACCTGAGGGGCTCATCTTCCGGCGTCATCTCTTTTAGCCTTGTGATACGTTCCATGGGGTTTTCTTGGCAAGAATACTGGAGTGGGTTGCCATTTCCTTCTCCAGTGGACCACATTTTGTCAGAACTCTCTGCCATGACCTGTCCGTCTTGGGTGGCCCTGCACGGCATAGCTTATGGCTTCACTGAGTTACGCAAGCCCCTTTGCCACAACAAGGCAGTGATCCATGAAGTTGATCTAGGCTCTAGGGGGCCCTGCTTAAGCATTCCCTGTGGAATTCTTATGTTGTGTCTGCACACCAACATAGCTCAGTGGGCAAAGCACATGCTTTGCACACAGAAGCTCCCTGATTCAGTTACTGGCAACTCCAGCATTGCAGGTGATGGGAAGAAAGGCCTTTCTCTACGTGGGACCTGGGGAGCCACTGCCAGTCAGAGTAGACAAGATTGGGCCAGATGGGCAAAGAGCCTGACCTGGTGTAAGGCAGCTGATGTTCCAGGTTAGGCTGAGAGATGGCGACTTGCCCAACAAATCTGCCTAGGGATCTTCATGGGCGGGAGATTTGAACCCAGCTCTCCACAGTCCAAGTCTGATGCTCTAGACCAACGTTTCCCAACCTGGTGCCCTCTAGATACTTGGCACTACAACTCCCACCATCCCCTGACCAGCATGACCAAGGGAGATGATGGGAGTTGTAGTCCAACACTTCTGAAGAGCGCCAGGTTGGGGAAGGCTTTGTTATGCCACAACTAGATTAGAACAGTATTTGCTCTAACAGAACACTTACCAAGGGAATGGTTTGTTTTATTTTATGTATTTTATGTATTTATATTTATATCCAGCCTTTTTTTCCTCTTGCAAGGAACCCAAGGCAGCTTACATGGTTCTTCTCCCCTCCATTTTATTCTCACCACAGCCTTGTGAGGTATGTTAGATCTGAGAGTCAGCGACTGACCCAAAGCCACCCAGTATGCTTCATGGCGCAGTGGGGACCAGAACCCGAATCCCCTGATTCCCAGTCCAACACTCTAACCCCTACACCACACTGGCTCTAGTTTTCTCCGTCTTTTCCTAGCCATGGCCCATAGTAAGGCCATTTCTACGGGCAGGCGGAGTGGGTGGTTGCCCAGGGCCCCAAGAGACCCAGGGTGGCAAACAAACCAGAGGCAGGTGGCAGCAATAGTGGCTGGCCCAGGCTTGGAACGCTGTAACGGAAAACACTGCACTGGCCTGAAGTAACGGAAAACACCGCGGCTGCACACTGTTTTAAATCACAGTGTTTTCCCAAGTGTGAGAGGCAGCATGCCCAACCAATCAGCTAGCTAGCTAACTTTGTGGGGTGCACAGCCAGTGAGGGCATTGTAGCACAATGGGACTTGTTTGTGCAACAGGAAAACAACTGTCCAAAGAGGTGCTTTTGTGTGGATTCTCACCCCCCTCAATATAAACAGGAAGTGAAAATGTGAAAGTGAGTCCCATGTTGCAGATTGGGAATCAGGTGCGGGTCTCAGGTCTGGACAGGTTGAAGACAACTGGTTTAAAGGATGCATATACTGTGTTCCAAACAAATATTTAAAGTACCTTACAGTGCAGTGACACAGTTAAATGATGCAATGTTAAAGAAATATATTAAAAATAGAAGATATCAGTATTCCAGGAAACCCCCCTCCCCTCAATGAACACATTTTATGCTGTTCAGGAACTCAGGGTGCAATCCAGCATGCTGGGAGTTGTAGGCCTTTTCTCTGTCTAAACATGCATAGGATTGCACCCTAATAGTGGTAATGTTAGCAGGGGGGTGAGGGCACCAAAATTGTACTTCGCCTCAGGTGCCCAAATACCTTGAGATGGCCCTGGTCAATGTCAGAAAATCTGGATAGTGCAGAAACCTCCCTAACCACCCACCCACCCTTACTCCTCCAGGTTTTCTTACTGTACTTCACACTCCCTTTCCCCTTCCATCTCCTTCAGTGCCTGTGACATCTGTTCCATCTCTGATCGGATCACCATCACCCCTCATTATCTTAATCTGCCACCGCACCTCCTGGAATCCTCCCTTTACGTCTGGACTATCCCTCCTTGTGCCTAAACAGCCAGAACTTCCATTTTACTATCTTTTCTAGTAAGATCATTGCATTCGCATACTGTGAGGGAAGAGGAGCCAGCCGTTTAGTTCCAAAACAGCAAGAAAAATGACAGCAAGTGATCAGTGAGATAGTAACAGTGCAGTTGCATTAATGTCTACTCAGAGGTAAGGTCCACTGAGTTAAATGGGGCTTACTCCTAGGTAAGTGTGTATAAAGTTGTAGCCTTAGAACGGCTGCCTCCCTACCAACACACACAAACAGTCTTTTTATTTTAAGAGAATGGCTTTTCCTTCTGCAGCTGCAGCCAGTTTCAAGCAAAGTGTATTAAGAATTTACTGGAAAAACAATTACACAATGCGTCAGGTGCCCTGGTGAAATGTGAGCATCATTGGCTGTTTTTCCCACTCCAGCAAATGAAAGAGGATACTTGGTCATTTTAAAAACTCCAAGGAAAATGTTTATAAGGCAGCATGTATGGTGTTGTTGTCTCTACATCACCTTTCTTTTTTAGCCCTACTTTAAAGAAACAGAAGTAACAAATCTGATACTCAGATATTTCTACTGTTAACTGAATTTAGGGTTTCTAAATTCTTTTACTGTCACTGCTCTTGTGCCTTTACGAATACGATGTCACACATACATTAAGCAGGTGAAGCTTTTCCTGGTGGGGAGATAAAAGGACTGGGAAAGTTTCTTTCATTGAATTTCTTCATGGAAGGTTGCTGCTGTACAAGAGCAATCAAAAAGTTGCCAACAGGTTGCAGCCTAGAAATTCTTCCTTTACCTGTTGAATGAGTAGACTACCAACCTACCTGCTTTTCCACTGGTCCATCCCCCTTCCAAACCCCTCTACCATAGCAAGCAGGGCTCCAGGTATGAACACACAGGAAAAGAGGAAGCAGGTTGGAAGGGACAGAGAGGAGAAATGGGTGGAAGAAGTAGAAATGGTTTCTTCTCCTGACTTAGATTGTTATAAGTGTGCACCTCACTTCCAAAGGATGAGAGGTTTCAGGGGTTCTAGTGCTTATCCAGGGTTCAGTTTCCTTTGGAGGTGGTCACTGGAGACTTACAGCAATTCTATGATTTAAGAACAACAAACAGTCTTGTGGTACCTTAGACTAACAAATCTATTCTAGCATAAACTTTTGTGGGCTATAGTCCACTTCATCAGATGCATGGAGTATTATGGAGAGTTGCAGGTTTATATACAGTACATATGGAATATATCTGGTCTCCAGCGTGGTGCTCATGAGCACCAATGTGCCTGCAGACACCTCTCGGTGCCCACCAGGCTCTCTGCCCCTTCTGATTTCCATTTCTTAAGATTTTATTATTATTTACACTTCTTCTTTTTTTCTTTTTAAGGTCTGGCAGGCTGCCATGCTGCAAAGCAAAGTGCTGCCCTCCAGCACCACCTTTATTTGGGTTCAAAAGAGTGGTTTTGTGTTTTGGAGATCTGCCTTGCATTTTAGTTTCACCAGTTTGCCTTTGGGGGCATTTATTTATTCATTCATTCGTTACTGCCCGATAGCCAGATCTCTGAATGTTTTGTGGCTGGCCATGCCCACCATGACAGCCTTTTTGTGAACAGGCAAACTGCCCCCCCATGGCAGCCATTTTGTGAGAGCCTCCATGACACTCTCTCAACATTCCAAATGTATGCACTGACCGAAAATGTTTGGGGATCCCTGTATGTATATAAACCCGAAACTGTCCATAATATTATGTGCGTCTGATGAAGTGGGCTATAGTCCACAAAAGCTTATACCGGAATAAATGTGTTTGTCCTTACCATTCCACAAGGTTTTTTTGCTGCAATAGACTAACACAGCTACTCTCTGGAATATGTGATATAAGTTTATTTACACTAATATAAGATGCAAGATGGGGGTACACAGCATTAACTCCAACTATTTTCTGCTCCCCATCAGATGTTGAGGGGAACCACAGTGCACTAGGGTTTCCCCGCACAGAGCAGAGACAATGCTCTCCCTCCTTTTCAGATCTCGTTCCAGCCCAGACTGACTTCCTACTACCCACACCTGCTTTCTTTGTTCTTACCCCAGATGCAATGAGCACATTCCTATGGTGGGGGCAGGGAAGCCTCCCATTCACAGATCTCGAGATGGCCTGACTAACTTGGCCAACCAGTTTGATCCGTTCTAGTAGTCCTTTTTCACAACCACAGACTCACAGGGCCAATGGTGCAGCTAGGTCATTTTACACCCTGGACTTAATGAGCCTGTGTATTATTGCTTCAGTTGTGAAGCGTGCAACTCACATGTCTCTTCTCCCCACCCCAACCACCATTCCATGGCTTTACAGCTGCCTCTGCATTCCTGGTATGTTAGAACAATGCCAAAACTATCAACCCTGACTGGGGGGAAAAAAATACTCAGCATGTACAGTTCTGGATTTTAAGCTCACAATTCATAGCACCTTCATGACTACAGGAATAAAATGGTGGTTGCTTCTCCTGCCCTCATCACCTGCCGCTTTTAAAAGGTACAGATAGAAAATCTCCAGGTTGCAGTCATGCCCCTAGGAGTCCATGGCTGGGCAAACATTTGACCCAGATCTCTGAGGCCAACATACTACTGCTTCTCTACTGCAAATTCCCATAACTGAAATGAATCTTATTTCTGACCATGGGGATAAAAAAAGAAAAAAGCCTGGCCTATTTTACTTTTGTTACAGTCATGGTCAGTTACACTTTAAAGCATGTGGAAGAACAGAAATTTAGCATATACCTGTAGAAGGGGGAACAGACCAAATCCTACATCAGAGCTATCACATTAAAATCAGAGTTGTGTACTTATGCCTAAATAGACCAAGAAGTTTTTTTGGTTCTGAATCTTAATACCGGGAACTCTTGTGGTTTGGCTGCATAAAGCATCACCGTCAAGTTTAAACAATGATTTCCAAAAGGCAGGTAATTGATGCTTGAAATGATGATCACAGAAATGGCTTGGAACAGCTTATTCTAAATTGCAGTGGCAGGGAATGCTGGAAAAAAGGAACCAGAAACATCAAGTCCATCACTGAAAAAGTAGAGACTCCAGTTCGAAGGAACTTCAGAAAGAAACTCCACCCAAACAGTTCCCTTCAGCAGGTAGAACAGGTTGGACAAGCATGTTTTGTAGAGTGACCAGATCCAAAAGAGATTTGGGCTCCTGTGCCTTTAATCACTGTGTAATTAGAAAGGGGATTTAATCAGGTGCTACAAGCAAAAAGGTGCAGCTGCCCAAATCTCCTAATTTAGGCAATCTCTTTACTGAGTAGTTCAATTCCTACCCCACCACATGGCTCCAGAGAGTCCTTGAGGAAGCTCAAAACCACAAACAACACCAAACATTCAGCACTCTAACATTAACGGAACACAACTCCCAGCATCATGGTAGATTACAAAAAAATCTTAAAAAACAGGATTACAATAGATTGCTCTCCTTTCTTTCACACTCCGAAATGCAGCCAGTATATTTTCTGTCTGGAGAGTCTGAAAGCAATTCAGTGCAAGCTGCAGAAGTCAAGTTGTTTTCCAAACTTCAGAACCCACAAGTAATTACACCACAGCAAGGGTCCCAATTTGCTATGTACTTTGATTTGTGGAGCTGTGGCTGCTTCCAGGTGAGGCTTTCATTGTGCAGTCGGCCTGCCTCATTCACCAAATTTTATGGATGGGGGCAGCAGTGTAGAGGAGCTGGGGCTCACAGAAATGCAGTGCTGGCACTTTTTGATTAGCAGGGGTGCTGATGCCTTCTGTAACCCCCCTCAGAATTCCCTGTACCCTCTGCACTGAGCTGCAATCTTCACAGCAGCTGGGGGGAAATGAATTTTCCCAAGAATATATGGTTCCCTGTTGTAATGCAAATTATTTTGGGGTAGGAAGGCCTGGCGTGCTATGGTCCATGGGGTCACGTGCTATGGTCCATGGGGTCACGAAGAGTCTCCGACACAACTTAATGACTGAACAACAACAACAAAGCTTGAAAGGGCAATTAAGGCCCATCAGCTTTACAAAGGGACTGTTCCTGATGCTAGAATTACTAGAACTGGTTTGTTTATATGGATCAACACAGTGCTGCCTGCATTTCTGGACTCTCCCTGCGGGTGTGACTGTCATGATGACCCCTCAACTGCGAAATTTACCACTACAGCATTGGATGGGGGAAGGGGTGGTCCAGATGGTAACATCTTCCATTGTAGCCCTCTTGTATTTTCCCCCAGCTTCTTCCATCTTTTTTTCTTACCACAGAGGACACATTAAGGAGGGAGAGACGGAATAGCTGCACAGAAGGAGCCGCCTGTCTGGAAGCACCCTAAAAGTTGGATCATAAGATCATAACAACATAAGAGCCATGCTGGATCAGACCAAGGGTCCACCTAGTCCAGCATTCTGTTCACATGGTGGCCAACCAGGTCCTCACAGGAAGCCCATGAGCAGGATATGAGTGCAACCGCACCCTCCCACCCATGTTCCAACTGGTGTACATAGGCTTACTGCCTCTGTAGGTAGCATAGAGGCATCAGGACTAGTAGCCATTGATAGTTTTCTTCTCCAGGAATTTATTTAACTACCCTTTTAAAGCCATCCACATTGGTGGCCATCACTATGTCTTGTAGAAGCAAATTCCATACTTTATGTGTGTGTGAAGAAGTTCTTCCTTTTATCTGTCCTGAAGCTCCCACCATCCAACTTCATGGGATGTTCCCGGGTTCTGGTATTATGAGAGAGGGAGAAAAATGTCTCCTATCCACATTCTCCACACCATGCATAATTGTGTACACCTCTATCATACCTTACTTGCCTTTTCTCCAAGCTAAAGAATTCCAGCTGTTGTAACCTTCACTTATAGGGGAATTGCTCCACCCCCTTGATCATTTTAGGGCACAATCCTATCGAGATAGTTGGCAGCCTCCGAAGTCAGAGGCGGCCAACTAACCTATGCAGGGCAGGCGGAGCACAGAGGGGATCCTCTTCACCATACTTCCTGCCCTGCTTTTGTGACTAGATGGGTGTCTAGCCAGGGCGTGTCAGAGCGGAAGGAGGGATACTGCATGGCACATAGGAAGCCGCATAAGCTGCTTCTGCAGTCTCCTCCCCGCCCCCTATTTGTCCGCTCTGCACTCCGTTTCCAAGAGCAGAGACTGACAACAACCACGCCACATACGATACAAGGCAGCAGGGGAGGGGCCCAGGAGTGTGGTTCCTGGCAACCATGGTAGGAGCGCTGGCTCCGAGCTTGGTTCTCGGGAACCGAGAAATTCTATGGCTCTCTAGACACTGTCTACTGGCCATAGCATTGCTCTCTTACTTGCCCTTTTCTGCACTTTTTCCAGCTCTACAATATATTTTTTTAGGTGTGGTGACCAGAGTTGTTCACTGTATTCCAAGTGTGGTTGCACCGTAGGTTTGTAGCAAGGCAATATGATATTGGCAGTTTTATTCTCAATTCCTAATTATGCCTGACATGGAATTTCCCTTTTTCACTGCACCCACATGCTCAGTTGACATTTTCATCAAGCTGTCCAGCACACCCCCAAGATCTCTTTCTAGCTCAGATAGCTCAGCTGCTAGCTGATCTGCTAGCTCAGATTCCATCAACGTATACTTGATGTTGGGATGTTTTGCCCCAACGTGCCTCACTTTGCACTTGCTTACATTGAATCGCATTTGCCATTTGGATGCACATTCTCCTAGTCTGGAGAGATCCTTTTGGAGCTCCTCACAATTCCTTTTTGTTTTAAACACGCTAAATAATTTGAAGTCATAGGCAAACTTGGCCATTTCACTGTCACTCCTAATTCCAGATCATTTATAAATAAGTTGAAAAGCATTAATCCCAATACAGGTCCCTATGGGACCCCACTATTTACATCCCTCCATTAAGAGAATTTACCATTTATTCCTACTCTCTGCTTTCTGTTTGTTAACCAGTTACTGATCCATAACATAATCTCTCCTCTTATCCCACGATTGCTAAGTTTGCTCAGGAGTCTTTGGTGAGGGACTTTGTCAAAACTCTTTTGGAAGTCCAACTAAACAATATTTACTGGATCACTCCTGTCCACATGCTTATTGACACTCTCAAAAACCTTTGTGGAAGCCATGTTGATTCATTCTCAGCAGGGCTTGTCCTTACTAATTTTATATTTAATAATGCCTTCAACCAATTTACCGGGAACAGATCTTAAGCTCACTGGCCTGTAATTTCCTGGATCCCTTTTTTAAACTTGGTATTTCATTGGCCATTTTCCAGTCCTCTGGTACAGAGACTGATCCCTGCTAAGTAGCACATTGCTTTCAATTTTTGACTCTTCAAAGATCATGCCTGAATTAGACAAAAAAAAAAATCACTGAGAAGCCACGATTCTTTGAAGATAACGCCTTAACGCGGGGGATAGAAAGGGGTAAAACCTAGTCTCATTTGAAGGGATAGAACAACCCCCTGTTATGCGATCAGTAGCCGGAAGAGAACATGGGGCCGTCGAGAGCTGTCATTGGACAGGAGGGAAATACAAACACCGCCGTATATGGACAGGCAGGGGAGGGGACTATGACCAGACATGGTAGCGAAGGTGGAAAATCAGAGAACATTAAGGGGAAATACCAGGATATCAGGGCATTGAAAGCGGGAGTATGGAAGCAGGAAATTCCGGTTCCGATCCGAGGCAGGTACTACGTAGCGTGAAAGACGGGCGGTGAAACCTCATTGGAAGTGAAAAAACCCATAAGTGTAGATCGGCCCACAGACTCCATTTTAATTCCTCTAGGCATGACAGCGCTATGATTTTAGTGGATTTAAAATGCGAAAGCACATGCTCTAATTCTTTCTCTTTTTTTATCAGTGCTGGCAAACAGGTTTTATCTTCCTAACATATCAGGAATGTAGAAGCAGTTATAAAGCTTGGAGTGGCAGGTGGAGGGAGGAAATAAATGTTAGTTGTGTGCTTCACAACTGAAATAATACACATGGATCTTTAAAGAGGGCCTCCCGAAAGACTGTTAGGCCCAGAGTCTAACATTACCCAGCTGCACCACTACATCCTATGTCACTCCAGTGGGGGAAGCAGGGCTGCCCACACATTCTCTTGTGCACAACCTGCTCCCTGCATAAGAACTGAAGTTTCAGTGTGTACATACATAGTAAACCAACCCAACAGAAGGGGAGGCACTGGGCAGGATTCAGTATTGCCACTGCGCTTCAGCTCATTCTGTTGTGCTAGCGGGATCTGCCGCTAGTACAACAGGGTGTTGTTGTTGTTGTTCAGTCGTTAAGTCATGTCCGACTCTTCGTGACCCCATGGACCACAGCACGCCAGGCCTTCCTGTCCTCCGCTCTCTCCAGGAGCGTGCTCAAGTTCATATTCATTGCATCGGTGACGCTATCTAGCCATCTCATCCTCTGCCGTCCCCTTCTCCTTTTGCCCTCAATCTTTCCCAGCATCAGTGACTTTTCCAGTGACTTTTCTCTTCGCATTTGGTGGCCAAAATAGCTCTGTCTAAAGCAAGCCCAGAACCGAGCGGAAATGCTCTTTTCCGGCTGGGACAGGTTGGCGGAACTCCCTTCTGTGAGCTTCACTGAACTGCCCCGTTCTGGAAACAAGAGTTTCCCTTCACTTTAAGAACCACTCACTCCCCGTTGCTAGGGGACCTGCTGGAGTGTGAGCAGCATAGGGTGCTGCCCAATGTGTGTAGGTGGGAGAAAAAACCCAGGAGAGCTCATTGTTGGAGGCTGCTGGTAAGTGGGGTGCCCCTAAAGAGGAAATATTATTCTGAAACATATTTGGGCATGAATAACTCCAATCTGGTGCCCTCCAGATGTTTCAGACTACAGCTCCCATCAGCCCCAGCCAGGATGGCCAAGGATCAGGGATGACGGGAGTTGTAGTCTAAAGCATCCGGAGGATGCCAGTTTCAATAAAGGGGACTTAGGGTGCAATCCTATGCAGGTTTAGACTGGAAAAAGTCCTACAACTCTCAGCATTCCCCAGCCAACATAGTATGCTGGGGGGAGTTGTAGGACTTTTTTCTGTCTAAACCTGCATAGGATTGTGCCCTTAAGGTGCAATCCTATGCATGTTTAGACAGAAAAAAAGTTGGGCTTCATTCCCCCTAAACAGGCATAGGATTATGCCCTTAGGCACTTAAATTCTTTCTCTCCTGTTTTTGCACGTACATAGTGCCAACAATATCTGATACTTAGAACATCAAAAGGGGTACTAGAGAAGATGTGCAGCTTGGGCACATAACAATACCTCTGCCTAAAGCAAAAGGGGAAAAAAGAAAACTTGAATCTACCAGGCTTCTCCTAAACCTTCCCTTTAAAACAATGGAAGTCCCATCCAGATCAATTACTAACTCCAGATTCACTTGAGAGATCTCCTCTCGGCTTTCCCACTTTTAGTGATTCACAAGAGATTCTGTTTCGCTCCGGAGAATGACAACTGAGCTTATTAGAGAAAATGCAGTAGCAACTGTTCACATTTGTTTATGAGAATTTTTTTAAAAAATGATTTTGTTTAGTCACAGCTGGGATTATAAAACCCATTTTTTTAAAAATAAAAACAGTTAGCTGGGACTTAGCTGAAATATGCAAAACAGTACAAAGATTCAAATAAAGCAAAACAACACAAGATCCACCACTTTACTTTTGCTAATAAGGGGGACAAGAGAGAAATTGTTAACTTTGTCACAGCTGTCCAAAAAATAACCATCCAGGCCTCTGTAATATAAAATAACTCACAGTGCCTAAAGTAAAAAGGGAACTGTTTATACCAAGGCTGCAAACCTTTATACACTTTCCTTGGATTAAGCCCTGTTGAACTCAGTGGGGCTTACTTCTGAGTAGGCATGCATACGATTGCATTGCCAGCTAAACTGTATATTTAAGCCTCTACTCTTGCAATATATACTGGGTGTGCCTGTGTTTGCTGACAGAAAAAGTAATAACAATATTTATGAGTGCGCCTAATTGCGCAATGAAGGGAGCACTTGCACAATTGAGTCTGACCTTCCTGACTCTACCAAATTATCTCTGATCTTGATCTTGTATATACATTGAACTTTAGCCCCTGATGCCTGGACTCCCTCTGTGTCTGAATACTCCCCAGCATTAAAAAAAAAAAAAAAAAAAAAAGCGGCAGGCAAACCATTGGCAATGGCTGGGTAAAATCCATGTTGCTTTATAAGCACAGATAGAACAAGCAGCATCCATGTTGTGGCCTTAGTGCAAGTAACTACATACACTAGAGGCCAGAATAACATGTACACCTGCCTCCCTCAGCCTGGTGCCCTCCAAAAGTGTTTGGACTACATCTCCCATCATCCCCAGCCCCAATCAATGTGATGTACACAGCTTCACCTAGCACCACTCCACATACATTACCTTGGACAAAGCAGATGTTCAGAACAGCCCCAAAAGATAAAACTTGTGGCCAATGTTGACAAAGCGGCATAGAAGAACTTGGTGACATGGAGCATATCTCCCATGCAGAGAATCCCACAGACCTCTGCGCTGTTCTGCAAGAGCTTGTGACAGAATATGCAAGTACCCTGCAGCTGATCAGAAATGTGCAATGTGATTTTATCGGGTAACCTTCAGATTACCTGAAGGATCATCTCCTCCCATATATACCTGCTCAGACCCTAAGGTAATGCTCAGAGACCCTCTGCCAGATGTTCCTGCCAAATGAAGTAAGATGGGTGGCTACTAAGGAGAGAGCCTTTTCAGTGGTGGCATCCTGGTTGTGAGAATGCCCTCCCCAGAGAGTCTTGCCTGGGGCCTGCGTTGTACTCTTCTCTGCACCATTCTCCCAGGCAATGTAGTCCTTCGGTTTTTGTTGTTTTAAATGTATTACTGCTGTTTCAGAACTTTACACTTCTGCTGCCTTTTCTTTTGGGTTTATCTTGTAGTTTTAAACTTTTAGAAGTTTTATATTATGTTTTATCATGTTGAATGTTATGGTTTTAACTTTTGTGAAATATCCAGAGAGCTTCGGCTATTGGATGGTATAGAATTGTAATAAATAAATAAATAAAAATTTGAACTCTGGTGACTTAGCAAGCTCCTAGCACATCCCACTTGAAAGACAGACATGACCAGCTTTTGCCACTTTGTTCAATAGGCTGTGTTTCCCTTGGTCCTACTTTGGTATATCTTATGTTCTGGAACATTTTAAGGTAAGAGTTCTGTGATAAGATTATCTTAGGAACACTTCCTTACGCAGATGATCTGTGTGGGATATGGAACAGCCAACAAAGCTGAACACGATGCTCATCAAAACACAGGTCTTTCCAGCAAAGCCTGTCTTGCCTTGAACAGAAAGAAGCAGAAACATCTGCAAAGTACAAGTTGAACAAACTCCACCTGATGTAAACAATCCAAAAGGACCTGACCCGAAAGACACTTGCAATCAAATAAACTCCAAGGGAGTGACAAATTGCTTGAAGCCATTTAATATATCTAAGTAAAGACAACCTTGGACAAAGACTCTTAATTGTTGCATTAAGTGCATTTCAGTGAACTCAATAAGAATTGATTTGTTCATTGTGCTTACCTAGTAGCATGCGGTTTTTATTGGACGTTCCTACTCACCCATAGTAAGTAAAGTGTTTCCAACTGGTTCTGCCAGCTGTCAGGGCCATTCCCCCATGTTATAGGTTTATTTTTTTAGTGAAACCTTGGAACTGTGGGTGAGGAAAGTCTGGGGCCAGTTCATGGGCATATGAATGGGCCAGGGGGAAAACCCCCTTTTGTTTTTGTTTTTCTTCAGTACCTGGTCTCTCTCAGTTGATGTATCAGAGGCGCAATTAATATATCAAATATACATCAAATAATAATATTATATCAATTAATATAATATATCAATTATAATATATAATAATATATTAATAATATAATATATCAATTATAATATATCAATTGATATATCAAAGATATAATCTTCCCATAGTTAGCCAGTGCAATCTATTTTGGTGCTGTAAAGTAGGAGCTCCTTTTCAGATATCAGGACACAGAACAGCACCATGTAAAGCGCTTATTGATTCTCTTCTATGCACTGATGGAAGGAGACATAGCCCCTGTAAATATTGCCAGATCAATAGTTCTGGAGAAATAATTGAGTACAGTAACAAGATCCCACTGTAGAAAGACAAACCCATCATGGCTTATTTATTACCAAGACCTGGCAGAAGCTGCAACATGGATGGACTGTTTCACTGTTATGTCTGGACAGATAAGTGTGAGCAAAGGCAATTCTGTGTGCAAGGGACACTTTTCACATGGACAAAATCCTTACCTGGTCCCTGGAAGTCATTTCCAGGTAAAAATTTGCTTGGATCCTAAATATAGAGTATAACATATGATGATCCTACATGTATGAAGATGATGATGGCTGATAATGGCTTTCTAATGAGTGTGCATCCAGCAATTTGCATATGTATAGGACTGTGATGGACTACATTTGTGCGGGGGGGGGGGCAATATTTTTCCCCCAAGGGCTGCATGCAGCTGTGAGTGTGGCTGGAGCCAGCAACACAGAGCCAGGAGTTTTAGCAGCATCAGGATCACTGGAGAGTGATCTAGCATTGCTCCTCCCTGCCCCTGGCAATCCTGTTGCCAAGTGGCTGCATCAGGGTCGCTGGAGGGTGGCAAAGTTAATGCTCCTCCCCTCCATCAATCCCACTGCCAAAATTGCTGTCATTGATCTTGGCTGGGGGAGGGACAGCTGGGCAATGGAGAGAAGTGGGCACAGCTCCTCAGGGCTTGGCCGGCCAAGAGGGAGTGGCTGAGGGTCACATGTAGCCAGCGGGGTGCCCACCCATGTGGCCTACATGAAGGGCTCATACAAATTACAATACAGATGCCTATTTTCTTGTATGAGTTTCACAGTGGTTGAAACAGCCTGGAGCCAATAACTGAATGCTGATAATCAGCAGTGATCAAATTACAGGAGGTCAGGGGAAGCTCCCTCTCTCCGCTAATGTTTTAGAAGGCCACAGAGGGGCACAATTTAGCTATAATTGGGCAGGTGTCCAGAGTTGGGGCTTATGGATTTCTTTAAGGGCCCCAAACCTCTCCCCTCCTATGATCTGAGCACAGATAACTGCTATATAATTTGAGCACTGACCATTGGTACTGCTGACCACTGCCCCCATGTGGCACGCCACACCACTGCAGCTTCTCAGTGAAGATCCTTCTTTCATAGAATCATAGGGTTGGAAGGGGCCTACAAGACCATCGAGTCCAACCCCCTGCTCAGTGAAGGAAGCCTGATTCCCAGGCAGTCTCCCATCCAAGTACTAACCAGGGCTGACCCTGCTTAGCTTACAAGATCAAATGAGATCAGGCACATCCAGCTGCCCAGACTTCTCATTAGCTCCTCCTGACTCACTGAGAAGTAATTTCGCTTGCCACATGGGGTAGTGGTCAGCAGTTCCTGATCAAAGCTCAGAAGAGTGAGTGTAAGTTCAGCCCTGTTGGATCAGGTCAAAGACCCATTTTATTTCCATCAGTGACTAACTCGATACCCTGGGAAGCTTACAGGTGGGAAAGGAAGGCATGGTGTGTCCCCGCCCATGCCATCATCTGGTATTCAGAGGTCTGAATGTGATTGGGGTGAGATCATGCTGAAGATGCCTAGGAAGACCCACAGGCTTCCTTCTTCCCCACTCACCTCACATTTCTGCTCCATCCCAATGGCAGCCCAAGAACCGCATAGAAGTCTTGCTACAAATGTGACCCTCTTTCACTATATGGGGTGGGGGGAGATGAGTTGAGGTCCAGAAAACATTAATGTACAGATAACCTTCACCAAGGTCAATAGAGGCCAGTCATATTGGAGATGGTGGACCTTGAGAATCACATGGTACAATTCTTGACAGAGTGCAGTACTCCAGATGGTAAGCAAGGCACTGATCTCTCATATAAATATACCATGAACACAGAAAACTAAACTAGCATGTTAATTGAGAAGGTTAGCCTTAAACTTATATAAATATACCATGAATGCAGAATAGAAATTATATGAACTTATATAAATATACCATGTAAAAATATACCATGTAAAATATACCATGTAAATATACCATATATAAATATACCTTATATAAATATACCATATGCCTTATATAAATATGCCATGTAAAATATACCATGTAAATATACCTTATATAAATATACCGTATGCCTTATATAAATATACCATGTAAAATATACCACATAACATACCATATACCATATATATGTAAAACATACCATGTAAATATACCATGTAAATATGCCTTATATAAATATACCATGTAAATATATTCCATGTAAAATATACCATGTAAATATACCATATAAAATACCATATACCATATATATGTAAAATATGCCATGTAAATATGCCTTATATAAATATACCATGAACACCGAAAACTAAACTAGCATGAGAAGGTTAGCCTTAATTCCTACTCCCTGACATTTCAGTTCAGTTCAGTTCAGGAGACAGACAGAAGAAAATTTAAAGATGCAGTCCCCTGTTTTGGAGTGGTTTTGTCTAGAACGGACTGCATCAGGAGTTCTTGCTGCTTATGTAGCCTGACTCTGAGCTGTATGCTGACAATGTGGGGCATACATTTAGCAACTAAACATAAACATGATTGTATTAAATATTAATCAAATAACATATTATAAAAATGAAATATAGTGGCGTAATGCTTGTCAGCGCTTGCCTTTGCACTCCTTGGCCAGAAAATATTGGAATGCGTCAGCAAGTTTACTTCTTATCGAGCAACTGCATAAAATACTCCCTGCAAGCTTTCTCTTAATAAAGGGACTAGTAGAGGCTTACTCTCTACCTGTTTTAAGAAAAACATTTTGTTTTTCTACTCGTTATCTTCTTTTTCTAGTTTAACAGAATGCACTCAAGTAAATTCAATGTAGAGACAAAGAACCAGGGGAGGAACACCTGTGCCAAAAGGTAGAGTAAAAGAAAGAGAAATAAAGGATGGGGAATATCGTTCCACAATACAGGTCAGAATATAATGCCTGTGGAAATAATAAGCCCACAGAAAAAGTATACAAGGAGCAGCGCCAACCATCTCAGACCTCAAAAATATAAATTTATATACTATATATTAATAGGCTTTCCTTACAAAATACTTTAAAAGGTGTCAATAAACAGTTTTTAAAAGGGCAGTTGTTTCCCAAGAAATGGGCTTTTATAACATTGCTCAGCATGCCCTTGACCTGAGAAGAAATCTTACCCCCAACAAATACGTCCCATAATGCTTCATACCAATTTCTAACCTTAGGGATATTGATGTATTTCCACACCTTTGCTATCTGTCTGCAATTCAGGTGCAGTCCAGAAGCAGACAATTAACTCTCTACTGATGGCGGAGATTCCCTCCGAATCCAAAACACTGATGTGCCAGCTCCAGGTTTTTAGGGCCCTTGGGAAAGACACCTCAATGGCCCCCTCCCTCAGTCAGCCGACATTCTCACTGCTATTGTCACCAGCTCCTCCTCCTCTTTCTCATCATTGCTACCACTTGCTTCCTTGACAGCCACAGAGCCAGCAAGCAGCCACCACCATTGTCTGGGCCAGAACGAGAGGCCGGTGAGCAATCAGGTTGCAGTGATGAAGAGGAGGAACAACTCCAAGGAAAGTCTTGTCAGTGGGCCCCTGCTGGGGTGTGGGCCCTTGGTAGGTGCCCTACTATGCCTACCCTTGACACCAGCCCTGCCTGGGCTAAAAGGAATTGTGTAGCCAGTAATCTTTTAGATGCGAGCCAGAATCTTCCCCCAGAATGTTTGCAGTTTGGGATGAGACCACTTTGTATGGAAGTACAATCCAGCTTGACCCCGTGACACAAATTTGCACGACTTCTTCTGTAAATGGTGTAGTCTAGTCAGTGTACGAAGAACATTCAGGGGGGCATGGAATATCTCTGAGGGAGACAAACCTTGACAAGATAGCCCTGACAACAGCAGAACTTGTGGTAAAACTCTTCCTAAACTGTACCATTTCATACTGGGGCAGGGTGGGGGACACACACACTCACATATAAAACTGTCAAGGTCATTATCAAATTGGGCCAAAAATCGATCTGTATATATATTCTCCAATTAAATACTGTGAGGAATACACAGAGAGATAAGTGGGTTATTTCTCTTACCATGAATATATCTGACACATTCTGAACTTATTGTCACATTAAATAAATGGGAAAGACTACATGAGTGTTCTGGTACTGGTATGAAAGGCTATTATAACTCTTCCATCATTTTAGTTCAAATTAACAGTCCCATCATATAGATCTGTTTAAAATCTATCTATCTATCTATCTATCTATCTATCTATCTATCTATCTATCTATCTATCTATCTATCTATCTATCTATCCATTCCATTCCTATACTGCCCAATAGCCGAAGCTCTCTTAAAGGTGTGCAGCAACACAAACAGTAGTTCATGCTGCCTCAAAGTGGCATTGTAAACCTGGTAAGCATTACAGAGCTGTACAGCTTCTTCTCCTTCCTGTCATTCTATATAAGAATGTAAGAACAGCCATGCTGGATCAAACCAAGGTCCATCTCATCAAGCCTTCTGTTCACACAGCAGCCAACCAGCTGCCTGTGGGAACACACAAGAAGGACATGAGTGCAACAGCACCCTCCTGCCCATGTTCCCCAGCAACTGATATAGAGGCATACTGCCTCTCATACTGGAGGAAGCATATAGCCATCAACCTGTTTCTGCACTTTTCCCAACTCTACAAAATCCTTTCTTAGGTGTGGTGACCAGAACCGTACACACTATTGTAAGTGTGGCCACACCATAGATTTGTGTAAGGGCAGTATGATACTGGGAGATTTATTTTCGATTCCTTTCCTAAGTATGCCTAACATGGAGTTTGCCTTTTTTACAGCAGCCATTCTCTGGGTTGACGTTTTCACTGAGCCGTCCACCACAACCCCAAGATCTCTCACTGCTAGTTCAGAGCCTATCAGTGTATATGTGAAGTTGGGATTTTTTTTGCCCAAATGTGCATCACTTTACACTGAATTGTATTTGCCACTTTAATGCCTTTTCTCCCAGTTTGGAGAGATGCTTTTGGAGCTCTTTGCAATTCCTTGTTGCTTTAACTGCCCTAAATAATTTGGTGTCATCAGCAGCCTTGGCCTGTCTCACTGTGCATTTATTTTTGTTCTGACAGCTGCAAATGGTTATGCCCCCCTCAAGGATATTATCTCAGACCCCCTCTCTGAATTTCCAGTTTTTGTTATGTTCCTGCTCAGCCTTCTCCAACTTGGTACCCTCCAGATGTGTTGGACAGCAAAATCCCATCACCCCCAGCCAGCATGGCCATTAGGGATGTGGGAGTCCTAGTCCAACACATCTAGAGGGCACCAGGTTGGGAAAGGCTGTTTCTCACTTTTTGCCCACACACTTAGTCCCCTAACCATAGAATTTTTGGCTACAGGCCTACCGTCTTGCAACCTGCATTTTATGGATGTGTAATAGATTTGGATGAATCCTGAAGCCTGAGGAAAACCAGGCCCCTTAGGACCATTTCTGGTGCTGCCTGAGGCAAACCAGACTTTCCTCCAAAGCCACCAGAACTGAAGCCAGGTCAGAACGAGGCTTTGTTACCGATTTGTGCTCAGAAACACAGGCATTCTGTTCTCTCCAAATAGCATCTTTTGGTTTTGTTTCTCTAAAATGCTGATGAGCCAGGGCAGGAGAGAGGGAGTGTGGGTTAGTAACTGACCATACCACCATGTAATCCTAGGGCACAATTTACTAGGGGCTCCAATCAACATGCTTTGAGGGAGGGCAAGAATGGGACTATGAGATACCCATTCTTCCAGTGCTACCAGACCTCATTATGAAAAAGCCTTAAACTGGTTTTCAGTCAACATAACTCCCTAGCCCCTGCACCTATACTAATGAAATTTTGCTGGCTTCATGCCTGGGAAAGCCTCTATGACATATGCTATATTCATACAAATTGTCCCCAAAACCAAGGCATAATGGGGAAGACTGTGTGACCTGTGTGCCTGCTCAGTCTGTTATCCAAGTATCAATTAATAATAGGCAACGTCAAGGTCCCTGTTCTCTATACTTAGGGTCCTTTATCATTAAACCAAAAATGGACTGCCCATCCCTTCAAATAGAGAACCATCTGCTGAAAAGTTCCAATTATCACTATCACTGACACTGAGGGTCCTGTTGTAAGGGGACCAGCTGCATCCTTGCTGTCAGCTGTCAGGATTCCTAAATTTGATCTGATTAATTCCAGCTCTAGCGTAACAGAACACACAGTTGGGCTATATGCCTGTTGCATCAATCCAACATTTAAATATGATTCCACCACATCTCCCAGGTCCTTTAATTTAGGGATGGACAGTGCAAGGCTTTATGAGCCATTTTTATTTATTTACTTCCAATAGTTTTTTTTTTACCCGCTCTTCTGTCTAAAAAATAAATTAGCATGGCTAAAAACGATTTTAAAACATCAGTAAAAACAACCCCAAATATAAAGCAAGTCAACGCAGCATAGCAATTAATATGCTTCAGTAACAACAGGTGAAGGCACATTGAAACAGAACAGTTTTCTCTGCCATTTGAAAGCAAATAAAGATGGAAGCAGACAGGCCTCCCTCAAGAGGGTGTTTCAATTCTTGGTGCCATGACAGAAAAGGCCCTGCTCCTTGTGTCCACCTGCTGCAACTCTCATAGTGGGGGAATGTGGAATAGAGCAATCTCGAGGTTCAAGCAGGTTTATATGGGAGGAGAGGATTCTGAAGGTATCCTGGTTCCAGACTGCTAGGGCTTTAAAGGTCCAACCTTTAGATTTAACCTGCCCAGACCTTTTGCCAAGTCAGTCCAGCTCCACGCTGCCACTGGGGACTCAGCCACAGGCTGGCCCATCTGCAGAAAAAGCTAAGTACTGTTGCTCCCTATATCATGACATAATAAAAAAGCAAGGACTGATGTCAAGGGTAGGCATGGTTGGGCACTTGCCAGAGGACCTCATCCCAGCAGGGGCCCCTTGAGAAGAGCACCCTCATCTTTCTCCTCCTCTTCACCTCTGCAACCTGCTCGTTCACCTGTCTCTTGCTCTAGCCCAGACAATCCTGGTGGTGAAAAGGAGTAGCAGTAGATGCCATGGCCTACTTGCTCTCTGGCTCTCTGCCTGTCAAGCCAGCAAATGGGAGCAATGATGAGAAAGAGGAAGAGGAGCAATAGCAGCTCGTGATGATGGTGGTGAGAAGGTAGACTCGCTGAAGGAGGGGGCCCATTGAGGATGCCTTGCCCAAGGGCCCTCAAAAACCTGGAGCTGGCACTGAAAGCAGCCGAGGCCTGATCTATGTTCATCAGGGGTGGGGGGATTACAGCTCCCATCTGCTCTAGCCAGCATGACCAACGGTAACTGATGATGAGAGCTGCAGTTCAGAAATACCTAGAGGGCCACACATTCCCCATCTCTGAAGTTAATGAGTGCCTTCTCCCATCAGTAATCTGCCCACCAAGCAAGACATTGCTCTTCCCATGATATGGCAAGCTCCTTAACTCTGCTTGCTTGGAGCATCAAAATCTCCTCCCAGAAGTTATCCCTACAGGTAGGGATGGGTGAGAATTTTGTTTCAGTTCAATTTTGATAAAAATTTACCCAAATCTGCAAAGTTGTCCATATTAGGGACAAAAAGAACTTGAGATTTTTTTTAAAAATGAATGTGGGAGAAACTGAAACACACAGATTCGTCCATCCAGGCCGAGAGCTTTGAGTACTTTGCTCTTAGAAGAAGAGGTGACAATAAGCCATGCTGGCTTAATAAACTACTCACAGTAGCTTATTTTTTAAATAGCCCATGATGTCCCGCCACATGACTGGGCAAATAAACTACTGTGAGTAGCTTATTAAGCTGCTGTGTGTAATTTGACTCACCCCTGCCCCCTGTACTGCTGCAGTCCTCCCACCTGAGCAGTGGCACTGTTTCACTTATAAAGCGCTAGACTTTTGCAGGATCCAGACAACATTTCATACATAGCCTCCCCCAGCCAGGAGGCACCCGATCCTGGCACGATTGCTCACCAAGCAGCGAAAATCCCGAGTGCAGCAAAAAGGGGGATGTGGTTATAAAACTTGGGGGGGGGGGTGCAGGATCGGAACCAAACCTCATAGCCAGCCTCCCCTACTCACGAGGCACCCAATGCACCCTTAAACCCCAGCAACCTGATGCTGACAGCAGTGAAAATCCAAGGTGGCTATAAAACATCGGAGGTTTGCAGGTACAGGACCAAGCTTCATCGAGATGTAACATTCATTCGCTAAAACACTAAAGTGGAATTCTCCCCATAGCCATTGCTGGCAAGGGGGCTTTAACATCTTCCCAATACTGCAATTGCGAATTTGCAGACACCTCTCTGCCCCTCCTGACTTATATTTTATTTGTTAAGATTTTTTTTTTAAATTAAACCTTTTCCTAAACTGAGAGGCTGGCATGCTGCAGAGCAAAGTGCTGCCCTCCAGCATCATCTTCCTTTGGATTCAAAAGAGCAGTTTTATGTTGTGGAGCTCAGACCCCACCTCTGCCTTATATTAGGTTCTTACGCATGTTAATGTTATTGTAGTTTCACCAGTTTGCCTTCTGGAAAATGAGTGTTTTGTGATGGGTTATGCAGCCATTTTATGAACAGCCAAGCTGCCCCCATGGTAGCCATTTTGTGAGAGCATCCATGATACACTCTCAAAATTCCAAATATACCCACTGACTGAAAAAGCAGGGGACTGCTGTATGTATATAAACCTAAAACTTTCCATAATAGCTTATTATTTTAGAAGTGGGCAACTTTGTCCCTCCAGTTTTTCATCTGCAACTCCCATCAGCCCCAGCCAGCAGGGTCAATGGTCAATGATGATGGAAGTTGTAGTCCAACAACAGCTGCAGGGCCACAAGTTGCCCACTCCTGGTTTATTTGACATAGTGCATGCAGACATTATTTCAGAAGCAGGAAGCAGTCTTGGGTTACAATCTAATTTAATTTAAGCAGTCTTGGGTTACAATCTTTTTCTTTTTTTTTAAGCATCACTACTTAATTTGCATTCTGTGGCACAGATTTTAAGGACAAGCCTCTTTGATCTTTTAAATAAGGGCAGTAAATACCTGCCCTTAATTGTATCTGAACATTTCCAGGTAACTTGTAAGTAATAAGGACAGTGAGTTTCATTGAATTGGAATTTGCATACAGACAGCTAGCATTTCAAGAGAAACCCACAATTTTCAAATGCTGTGGTGATATGACCAGCAAAGGAGTTAGGTTTGCACTTGTTCTAAGGTGAATTCATCAGACAACAAACCTAAATAGAGTCATATCAGATCCAAGAAATATAAGTATAAAAGAATCACCCTGGGAAAAGCATTTTAGCTTTTTAATAAGGAATGTTTTATTCTACTCTGTGACACTACAGTAATGTAATTAGAGAGTTCTAATCTACATTCATCTACTACATTCATCTACTAGAGATCTCTTCAAGAAAATCGGAGATATCAAGGGAACGTTTTGTGCAAAGACGGGCATGATAAAGGACAAAGAAGGCAGGGACCTAACAGAAGCAGATGAGATTAAGAAGAGGTGGCAAGAATACACAGAAGAACTATACAGGAAAGATCTGAATGTCCCTGATAGCCATGATAGTGCAGTCACTGAGCTTGAGCTGGACATCCTAGAGAGTGAAGTCAAGTGGGCCTTAGGAAGCATTAGTAACAACAAAGCTAGCGGAGATGACAGTCTTCCAGCCGAGCTATTTAAAATCCTAAAAGATGATGCTGTTAAAGTGCTGCACTCAATATGCCAACAAATTTGGAACACTCAACAGTGGCCACAAGACTGGAAAAGGTCAGTTTACATTCCAGTTCCAAAGAAGGGCAACGCCAAAGAGTGTTCAAACTACCGCACAATTGCGCTCATTTCACATGCCAGCAAGGTGATGCTCAAAATCGTACAAGCTAGGCTTCAGCAGTATGCGAACCGAGAACTACCGGAAGTACAAGCTGGGTTTCGAAGAGGCAGAGGAACTAGAGATCAAATCGCCAACATTCGCTGGATCATGGAGAAAGCAAGAGAATTCCAGAAAAGCGTCTATTTCTGCTTCATTGACTACGCTAAAGCCTTTGATTGTGTGGATCACAACAAACTGTGGCAAATTCTGAAAGAGATGGGAGTACCAGACCACCTTACCTGTCTCCTGAGAAACCTGTACAAGGGTCAAGAAGCAACAGTAAGAACCAGACATGGAACAACCGATTGGTTCAAAACTGGGAAAGGAGTACGACAAGGCTGCATATTGTCGCCCTGCTTATTTAACTTATATGCAGAGTACATCATGAGAAACACTGGGTTGGATGAATCACAGGTCGGAATTAAGATTGCCGGGAGAATTATCAACAACCTCAGATACGCAGATGATACCACCCTAATGGCAGAAAGCGAAGAGGATCTCAAGAGCCTCTTGTTGAGGGTGAAAGTGGAGAGTGCAAAAGCTGGTTTGAAACTCAACATTAAAAAAACGAAGATCATGGCATCTGGCCCCATCACTTCCTGGCATATAGAAGGGGAAGGAATGGAAGCAGTGACAGATTTTATTTTCTTGGGCTCCAAGATCACCGCAGACGGTGACTGTAGCCATGAAATTAAAAGACACTTGCTCCTTGGGAAGAAAGCTATGGCAAACCTAGACAGCATAGTAAGAAGCAGAGACATCACCTTGCCAACAAAGGTCCATCTAATCAAAGCTATGGTTTTCCCAGTAGTAACATATGGCTGTGAGAGCTGGACTATAAGGAAGGCTGAGCACCGAAGGATTGATGCTTTCGAACTGTGGTGCTGGAGAAGACTCTTACGAGTCCCCTGGACTGCAAGGAGGTCAAATCAGTCCATCCTAAAGGAAATCAACCCTGAGTGCTCCTTGGAAGGACAGATACTGAAGCTGAAGCTCAAATATTTTGGCCACCTAATGCAAAGAGAAAACTCTCTGGAAAAGACCCTGAGGCTGGGAAAGACTGAAGGCAAAAGGAGAAGGGGGCAGCAGAGGATGAGATGGCTAGATAGCATCACTGATGCAATGAATATGGACTTGAGCACGCTCCAAGAGAGAGCGCAGGACAGGAAGGCCTGGCGTGCTATGGTCCATGGGGTTATGAAGAGTCGGACACGACTGAACGACTGAACAACAACAATCTACATTCAAGGCATTTGAACCTGTATTAATCAGGAATGAGAGCAACATTCTGGTCTGCCTACTTCTTTGCTAAGTCTGGCAACTGATTGCATGGGACAGACCAAAAAAGGCTTCTACTTTTGTTGCATATTTCAAACTGGATGGCAAAATTTGAAAATAGTTCCAGAGGAGGTCCCCTAAATTCTAAAGCAGTGGCAACTGGACAGCTTCAGGGAGTCTGCTGTTGAGAGCAAAAACTACAAAGTATGTTGTAGCACCATAAGGACTAACAAACGTATTATTGCATAAGCTTTCATGGACTACTGCCCACTTCACTGGGCTGCAGTCCACAAAAGCTTATACCATAATACACTTGTTAGTCCTTAAGGTGTCATAACACCCTTAGTTGTTTTTGCTGCTATAGACCAACACATCTATCCCTCTGGAAATTGCCTTTAAGTGGGACACAAGAACAATGCTCCTGGCTGCTAAAAAAAATGTGTTAAGTGCTCCAAGACCTGAGCTGCTAAATCAGGGATAGCACATGGCCACCCTACCTATTCAACCTGTACGCAGAACACATCATGCGGCGTCCTGGGCTTGATGAATCCAAGGCTGGAGTTAAAATCACTGGAAGAAACATTAACAATCTCCGATATGCAGATGATACCACTTTGATGGCTGAAAGCGAGGAGGAGCTGAGGAACCTTATGACGAAGGTGAAAGAAGGAAGTGCAAAAGCTGGGTTGCAGTTAAACCTAAAAAACCCCAAGATTATGGCAACCAGCTTGATTGATAACTGGCAAATAGAGGGAGAAAACGTGGAGGCAGTGAAAGACTTTGTCTTTCTAGGCGCAAAGATTACTGCAGACGCTGACTGCAGCCAGGAAATCAGAAGACATTTACTTCTTGGGAGGAGAGCAATGACAAATCTTGATAAAATAGTGAAGAGCAGAGACATCACACTGACAACAAAGGTCCGCATATTTAAAGCAATGGTATTCCCTGTAGTAACCTGTGGCTGCGAGAGCTGGACCATAAGGAAGGCTGAGCGAAGGAAGATAGATGCTTTTGAACTGTGGTGCTGGAGGAAAATTCTGAGAGTGCCTTGGACTGCAAGAAGATCAAACCAGTCCATTCTCCAGGAAATAAAGCTCACTTGAGGGAATGATATTAAAGGCAAAACTGAAGTACTTTGGCCACATCATGAGAAGACAGGATACCCTGGAGAAGATGCTGATGCTAGGGAAAATGGAAGGCAAAGGGAAGAGGGGCCGACCAAGAGCAAGATGGATGGATGATATTCTGGAGGTGATGGACTCGACCTTGGGGGAGCTGGGGGTGGTGATGGCTGACAGGAAGCTCTGGCGTGGGAGCTTCCTGTCAGCTATCTCCATGAAGTCATGAAGAGTCGGAAGCGACTGAAAGCAACAACAACAACAACAACATGTGATCCCCAATCACCTCCTGGTGCAGCCCCCTCTGAGGGCTGAGCTGGGTCAGGACCATAGCATGAGGGGAGAGGAACTTTAACCCTTTTAACGGTCAACGGGAAGCTTGTGGGCCACATGTGGCATATCCATTAACTAAATTGAGTCACAGCAGCTTTCCAGGGTTTCAGGCAAGGGTCTCTGCCAGCTCTACCTTGAGATGCCAGGGACTGAACCTGCGACCTTTGACATGAAAAGCATGTGCTCTATTACTGAGCTATGGTATATATAGGGGAAGGCAATGAGCTAGGCATACACATACACAGTGACTCAGAGCTTTAATGGCTAGAGAGCACAGAAGGGGGCTGAACCTTGAGAAATAACAATTCTAGCAACTTAAGCTAACATGATTGCAACAAGGCATCCCCAAAGGGCAAAAATAGGGACAGTGGTTCTTCACTGCAAAAAGAACCCAAACCCTGGTACATGGAAGCAGCTCAGAGTTTACCTGGTCACTTCCAAACCTTGCCATGGGGACTGCAAACTAGAGAAACAGTTGAACCTCTCGAGTCAAACCCAGCCAAACCTCAAGTCAACCAGAGACTATCGAGTCTGTTCTAGTATCCTTGCAGGCACCATGTACTTATCATGCTGCACGCTGCGTGTGTGACTGGAAGCAAACCACAAGTGGTGAGGATGCATTGACTAAAGTGCAGGCCACATGTCTGTGCGCACCGCAGTTTAATCTAATTGGCCTCATGCAGTTCTAGAAGAACACTTGTTTGTGTTAATCACGCTGCGCCGAGCGTCAGCTCCACGAATATTCATTTGGATGTTGCTGGCCCCTGGAGGAAGTACAGTCCATATCATTAGGATCCTGCGAACAGCAGCCCTCAAAGGAGGTGCCTTTTCCCAAAGCGTGAACTGGGTTGGAGTGGGAGGGAGGTGCAGACTGCTGTCATAGAGCCTCTGGCCTTTGTCAACTGTTGAAATGCTGGAAAACTGTGACTATTTCCCTATTTGAAGCTTGATGTTAAAAGTGGTTGGGGCTGCTGGTTGCTGTTTTAGTTTTCTGCTGACTGAAAATCTAATTTTGGATGCAGGAGAGGCTTGTTTTTTAAAGAGGCTTTTAATTTTCATCACAGTTAACTTCTATGTAGGCTTGAAACAAGGGGAAAGCCTAGGAATTCATGCATTTAACTGGCAAACCCAGGGTCAATGGAAACTTAATTCCACATTTCTCAAAATACTCCATTCACACAAGGCAACAACACTGAGAAGGCATTCTAACAGAAACCGGAGGAGTGAATGTGCTGCTTATCGGTTGTATCCAACCTTAGTCCTACTTAGAGAAGACCCACTGAAATGAATGGATCTACTCTAAGTAGGAGTAACACTGGATACAACCCTATGTCTAGAGATGCCACTGGTAAAGCCTGCCAGCTCGGGAAGCCTGCCAGCTTGGGGATTCAGGCTTCTGGGACATGTAATGTTGCCTCAAAGAAAACCAGGTGAAAATTAGGAGTCCCCAAATTCTTCTCCAGTCTAGATTAAAATCCAAGCTTTAAAAAAAATCTGTTTCTCTGCCTCCCATTCTACCAGTCCCCAAACCCCTCCCACACTCTCACCCTCTTCTCTAAACCTCTAAGGGACCCTTGCCCCAAGAGTCATTGGTGGGAAATAGGCTTTGTGGATATGGCTTTTCTTTCTCATTTTATGCAAGCCAATGGAGACATTGATTTTTTCACAATCCCTGGCTGTCTGGGAGGACCAATAGAATCCCCTGTCCTGGCTACATGAAGCTATTATGTGGGTGGGTGGGTTTCAAAGTGGCTCAGAACAGAGCTAAGCCATTTCCCAGTTTACAGGTCAGCTTCCTTCTGAGCCAGGCCCCCACAAGCCGTTCTTTAAGAACTGGTGTTTGCTTTCTTTCTCCTTCTTTCCCCATCCCTCTTTCCTTTCATGTCATGTCTTTTAGATTTTAAAACTGTGGGAGGGACTGTCATGTTTTATTGATTGTATGTAAGCCACTCAGGAGCCTTTTTCAGCTAAAGAGCAGGATAAAAATCCTTAAAACCAACAAATCTATATTTACGTCACACTAGAACCACCAGATTCTAGTGGCTTATAATTGTGATAGTACGCGATAGGACAGCTTTCCAGAGGTGAGAGCTGTTGATACTGTAAGGGCACAATCCTATACATGTTTAGACAGAAAAAATTCGTATAACTCCCAGCATTCCCTAGCTATTCTGGGAGCTGTAGGACTTTTTTCTGTCTAAACGTGCATAGGGTTTCATACCAAGTGTCTCATATCTGCTCTTGGGCTCCACCAATACAGCCGACAAGAGGGCAGTACCACAGCTTAATATGGGACACATCCTGGCTCTTGTCAGGTGACACAAGCAGCCAGTGGAGTTTCAAGGAGGCTTCACTTGAACCATAACAATAGTAAGAATCTGCTGTGCTGTGTAATCTGTTGAGCATTGAGTGGAGAATGCAGGATCCACACTGGTGTTGGTCACTTACTTGTTTAATTAACAGGGTCCAATACAGCTCCCTCACAGGGCAATTAATGCAGGCCTCTGGCTAGGTTTCACCTTGGCTAGAGGAAGAGAGAGGCAAAGGGTGCTCTAGAAGCTGGGTTCTCCAACCCTTTTGGGCTCATGGGCACATTTGGAATTTTGAGCACGTGCTTTGGACACCATAACAAAATGGCGGCTATGGGGGAGGGGGTTGTCAGTCACAAAATGGCTGCCACGGTGAGTCACAAAACACCCATTTCACAGAAAGGCAAACTGGAGAGGCTAAAAGACCTGACTATAAGGCAGAGGTGAGGCCTGAACCTCAGAACATAAAACCACTCCTTTGACCCCCTCAGTTTTCTGCTCCAGCAGAAAACCGTTTCATAGAAAGGCTAAGAGATAAGTCATTTGCTCAAGATCCTGAATACACAGCAGAAGGGACAGGCCACAAAACACAAAACCTGTTCCTTTGAACCCACAATTCTCTTTCTCATTCAGGATTAGCCCCCCCGCCACCCAATCTCTCACCCTACGCTCCCAGTACACAAGATCCACACTCCACTCACTCATTTCTCTCTCTCTTTCAGAATCCCCCTCCCAAACACACACGCTCTCTCACACATACACTTAACACACACAGAGATCCCCTCCCTGCTTTCTCCCCAGAATGTTGAGTTGCCCCCTCATCCTCCTTAAGCCCTCCCATTGCTCTCTGTAGCCCTCCCCACCTAGCCCCAGCCTAACCCAACTGAGCTGCAGTCTCCCCACCTCTTCCTCCTCTTCCCACTATGTTGGGTCACCCCCAACCCCACCCTGGTTGCCCTGCTGCCATCGCCAAGCTGCCCCCCACACTTATCAGGCAGTGGCAATAAATTCTGTCCCTTCCTTCATTCTCCACACCCCAGGTAGCTGGGAGCACATCCAAGTGAAGCGTTGGTCTTCAGTCCTGCTTCTTTACTTCCTAAGAATGAGCTAAATCCAACGTTACATGGGCATTCCCCACAAATCTGCTTTGGAGGGTCTGCCCAACCCTCAGAAACATGCTGTCAGCTGCTCTGAATCAGGATGGTACAATGAAGTAAAGACAGTCTCTTGAGGCATGTAGAACCTAGACAATATGGCCAGATGCAAAGGAGAACAGGGTTCTTGTAACTTTAATAACTATACAGAAGGGAGAATTTTGGTGGATTCAGGTTTTCTTATCCGCCTGGGACAAATTATATCTGCCAAAACGCAATTATTAAAAGGCATGTGGTGTTCCACCTTCCTTTGTATCAGCATCAATCCTTTTATGCAAACCCAACTGTAGACAGTATTTATTCCATGTTGTTGTTTATTCGTTCAGTCGCTTCCGACTCTTCGTGACTTCATGGACCAGCCCACGCCAGAGCTTCCTGTCGGCCGTTGCCACCCCCAGCTCCCCTAAGGTCGAGTCCGTCACCTCCAGAATATCATCCATATTTATTCCATGCATTTAAAAAAAACAGTAAAGGAAGCCTGATCTCTCGCCTTCTGCCCTTAAGCCTTAAGGGACACTTACCTTAAGTAAGTCCCATTGATGTCACTAACACTTAGTTCCCAGTAAACATGCACAGCCTCAGGCTAGGAGGCAGATGCCCATAAACTCCTGCCTCTCTTTCCTTTTAGTCTGACAATGGCTGGAAAGAGGCTGTTAAAATTCAATTTTGCACAATGCAATAATCTTTATAAAGTCTGTTAGGAGTTGTACAGCAAGCAACACACAAAGGACAACTTTCACCCCAGACAAATTGGCAGATAGAGACACAGTCTGGACGAGGATGGCGGTAATTTGCTACTTGTCTGTGGACACCCCCTCTGTAGTTGGTTCCTTGTAAGGAAGAGCGAGGAGAGATTGTCAGACAATAACAGCCGGCAGGCTGGACAGCCCCACGTAGCAGAACTGGCAGCTGTACGCGGAGGCACCGTTTCAAAGCAGTCGTATGCGTGCTGCGCTTTCTTGGAAGCTGGCGGAGGCCTGGGCACCACAGCCAACTTTCCACTGCCTCTTGCATCCTTAGAGAACCTCCACACAGAATGAAACGAACACTTGCTTGAAGGACTTTAAAAGGTGCTCTGTGCATCAGTACCGTCTGGTTAAAACTGGGCACTGGAACTTTCTGGACGCTGCACAAGAAATTCTGAACTACACTGTGGCTGCCATATGCCCAGGATACTCCTTAGGGCAGGGCCAGACGTGATGTGATGTTACGTGTGCGACTAGAAGCTTGCCTTTCAGCGCAGAGACCAGCTTCAGAGGAATGATTTTTTACAGAACTCCAGCAAGGGAGGAGAAGGTTAAACTTGCTGCCATCCCAAGAATAATCAGTCCCCACCCGTGAGCACCTGCCTGCTCTTAGCATTTTTTAAAATGTGCATGTCTAGTTTGGCTGACATCAGTTTTTTAAAAATTCTATTCAGGCAAACCCTGACATTCCCTAAAAGCTTATAATGTGTTCCTAAATGCACAGAGTTCACTCATGGCAGGCCAGTTTCTCTGAACATTATGTCCGCTGTTGCAACTGCAGGGTTGTGTTAGCCATGAGTTATTGGGATCTACTGGTAGACCTCTGGGTGATTTGCAGTAGTTCAGCAAGGGTTTTTGACTCCCAATTGTCTAACTATAGCAACAACTTAAAATCTCTCCTCCTCCAAATTAGGTTGCTGGAAAAGAATGTGTGGGGGGAAAACCAGGAGTGGATTTTTGTGTGAAAGGACTTGTGAGCTTGGTTTATTTATTTATTTATTTATTACATTTATATCCCACCTTTTTTTCCTCCAAGGAACTCAAGGTGGCGTACATAATCCTCCTCCTCCTCCATTTTATCCTCACAACAACAACCCTGTGAGGTAGGTTGGGCTGAGAGTATGTGACTGGCCCAAAGTCACCCAGTGAGCTTCCATGGCCAAGTGGGGACTAGAACCCGGATCTCCCAACTCCCAGTCCAGCAGTCTAGCCACTACACCATGCTGGCTCTGTTAATGATCACAGCTTTCTGAGCTTGTGCTCAGGGGCAGGCTGTTCTTTAATTCTTGGCACTTTGTCTGTCTGAGCCACTATTTTGCACCACCAGGCTCCAACTGGTGGATCTTGGAGTTCTAGTACAGGAACAAGCCTGCAAGCCTGAAATTTGCCCACCCCTGATGTTGGGTTTGTTCTAGAGAAAGCTTTCTCAACCCAGTGCCCTCCAGATGATTTGGACTGCAACTCCCATAATTCCCAGCCAGCATGGCCAATGGTGAGGGATTATGGGGGTTGTAGCCCAAAACAACTGGGTTCTACTTTGTTTTTTATTAGAACACTGAGGTTCACCAACCAGAGACAGGTGCGAAAGAGCAAGTATGCCTTGTCACATGACCTGCTCTGACCTATCAACAATGCCCAAGAGATTTCTTGTAGTTCCATCTGTCAGTGGAGCCAGGAACAAGAAATGAGGAGCCAGGTGTTGTGCCAGGGAGCTGAGGAACAAACCACATTACATGAGATTCAGGAAGACCGCAGGAAGACTCTGACCAGGCTAAGTCCCAGCTCACACCTGAAGCACTTCCTGTCTAGGAGGGACCAACAGCCAGTATGAGTTGGTGAGGCTGGTACAGAACCTGGGAAGACTGTACGGCCAAGGAAGATGTACCAACAGGGCTGGCATCAAAAGCAGGCATAGTCAGGCACCTGCTGAGGGCTTGCATTGCAGTAGGGGCCCACTGAAAGGAGCCCCCTGGACTTGAGAGCCAGTGTTGTATAGTGGTTAGTCGGACGGGGATTCGGGAGATCCAGGTCCAAGTCTCCACTTGGCCGTGAAGCAATCTGGGTGACTTTGGGCCCATCACTGACTCTCAGCCTAACCCACCTCACAGGGTTGTTGTTGTGAGGCTAAAATGGAGAGGAGGAGGGTAATGTAAGCCACCTTGGGTTCCTTAAAGAGGAAAAAAGGTGGGATATAGATAGATAGATAGATAGATAGATAGATAGATAGATAGATACATACATACATACATACATAGATGATGCAACTGCCTACTTGCTCACTGGCTCTCTGCCTGTCAAGCAAGCACGTGGTAGCGATGATAAGAAAGACAGGAGGAGCAAGAGTAGCAATGGCAGTGAGAAGTGGACAGGGCCCATTGAAGTTGTCTTGCCCAAGGACCCTCAAAACGTTGCAGCTATGCTCTAAAGTGCAGTCCTAGTAGCTTGCCACAAAGGGCAGCTGAACACTGAGGCTAGAGGTACACTATCACACTTTTTATCAGTATCGAAGTGCACTGATAACTGTTGGGGCACATTGCACATTCATGCACCGCTTTTCCGGAGTTATTTCCCACTTTCTATTCCATATTGTCCAAAATACCGTAACAGATGTTATTGTGCGTGCTAAGAGGTATAAATATGCAAGAGAGAGATAGCTCTACCACGATGGGATCGTATCGATATGACAGGAGGTACAGATCTGGCCTGAGTCAAGATTTCCTGGTTCTAGACCTGGTTGTGCCTGAAAGTCAGTTATAGCAGATAAGCGAAATCCCTGTCTTATATGCCTGCTGTTCAGGACCTAACTCAGGATTGAATCCTGGGAGCTATGTAAATAAATAAAGTTTAATAAATCACACATGTTCTCAGCCAGTATAAAAAGTTCCAAAGGTTAGTGGAAAGTTAGCTTCCTAAGTCTACATTTGATCTAAAATGAGGTTGGCACGTCCTTGAAAAACTCCTAAACACCCTCCGCTTTCGAAAATATCAAAGAGACCCTTTGCAGCAGCTTGGGGAAGGAGCCCCCATGTTTAAAAATAACATATATTTTCAGAAAGAACTTCATTCACAAATGCCGTGCAGCCACATTGGCAGGAAACACCGCAGGTGTCTTGTTAGCAGCCCTGTTCAAAGTTTTGAACGTGAAGTAGAACACACACTTTTGTTTCCAGAAATATGGTGGTGGAGGATTTTGAGTGAGCGCCTTTTAATGAACACCTCCTTATTCTTTGCAGGAAGATTTATGAACTTTTCCAAGGCTTCTAAGCAGAAGTAAATAAATAAATATTATTTCATTAAAAAATGCACTCAGGGCTGTAGCACACAATCACAGAGTGTGTCGTTGCTCCTTCTTTCTTCTGCCTAGATTAGTAAATAAATCACAGAAGTGGAGCTGCAATGAAAAGTTGCAGTGTGGAGCGCTTCTGTTCAATATTCCAGCCAGTCACACTTTTTTCAGGATACTCCATTCCCTTTCCCCCTCCCTGTTTCCCCCCTCCTCCCAACAGACACTCAGCATTATGTGGCCACTGAGCATGCTCGGTCTTCATTGGGCTCTTTGAGGGTGGTTTGGGGTGGTTTGTTTTTCCCCGCATAGGTTTTTTCCCCCCCATAAACGTTTTTTGGAATCCTTTATGACCGGCTCAGCACAAGCAAACTGTCATCCAGAACCAGGAAGAAGAAAACAGACAGGCCACATGCACTTATTTTGCATGATATTTATCCTGTCCTGGTAGTCAGTGCGGTGTAGTGGTTAGAGTGTTGGGCTGGGACTTGGGAGATCCAGGTTCTAGTCCCCACTCAGCCATGAAGCTCAGTGGGTGACTTTGGGCCAGTCACAGACTTTCAGCCTAGCCTACCTCACAGGGTTGTGGTGAGGAAGTAGAGGACCATGTAAGCCACCTTGGGTCCTTTGCAAGTGGGAAAAAAAGTGGGATATAAATGTAATATAATAAATACAATAAATAAATATTGTGGGTATTCTATTGAGAATCAGAGCTGGGTTCCAGCTACTTGAGATCTTTCAGTACTTTTGGAGACTGGGAAAATTGTGAACTTCTTGCAGGAGCTGAAATTGGTACAAATCCTTAAAGAAACAGCTGGCTTACAAACCTGGCTTGTTTGGGAACAACAAACCAGGAGCCCATATTCAGGTGTCACATCAAGCTTTCTGTTTCTGTTTTGTTTTGCCTGCTCATGAAAAGGGAAGAGCAAATGAGGGAGGCGAAAAGGGAGGAGCAAATCAAGATTAAACCAGCAATTTTGGCTTATCATTAGGTGCAAACATAGCTAGTGACTTGTAAAAGGACACTTTGGAACTCCATGGCTTGGCCCTGAATGCTTGTAGCATACATGAGCTCTCCAGAAAATAACCCAGGTAATATTTTTAATTGCATGGGGGGCAGGGGAAAGTAAAAACTATGCTGTAACAGGTTGTTAATCAGTTGGATGAATCAATGAATCATCATTCATTCAATTAAATGGTCATCCCAAGACAGCAACTAAGAGTACATTCCTATACACATTTAACTGGGTGTAATCTTTACTGAAGGGGCTGCGGTGGCTTAGTGGTTAAGACGCTGAACTGCAGACTGGAAGGTCGGCAGGTCAGCAGTTCGAGACCCGAGTGCTGCGTGACGGAGTGAGCTCCCGTCTTCCGTCCCAGCTCCTGCCAACCTAGCAGTTCGAAAGCAAGAAATTGCAAGTAGATAAATAGGTACCGCCTCGGCGGGAAAGGTAACAGCATTCCGTGCACCTCAGTGTTCAGTCATGCTGGCCACGTAACCATGGAAGCGTCTTTGGACAGCGCTGGCTCTCGGCTTAGAAATGGGGATGAGCACCGCACCCTAGAGTCGGACACGACTGGTTGGGGACACCTTTAATCTTTACTGAACTTAATGGGACTTAATTCTGTGTAGCTGCTTAGGATGGCTCTATTAATCAATTAACTAAGGAGGCAAACCTATCGGGATGCATGTCAGCCTCCAAATTGAAGGTTGATGGGCATCCTGTGCAGAGTGGGAAGAGTGTGGAGGTGATCTTTGCCTCTGTGCTCCTCCTGCTGTGCATTTTTCCTGGACAGGCTTTTTTGCCCATCTAGCTGGGGCTCTGCAGAGTGGGAGGGATGTGGAGGCCAGAGGATTCTTCATAAGCCAGCCTCCCCAGTCTCCTCCCCTCCCTGCCCACAGTATTGCCCACTTTCCCTCCTCTCTGAGGTCACAAAGCAACCCCAGAGAGGCAGCCAGTGCAGTTCTCCCTGCCAGCTGCAAGGGGAGGGGATGGGGAAGGTAGCTCACGCTCCTGGGTCTGAGGTCAGAGTGCTGTCTCGGATCCAGGGATCTGAACTATCCTATGGCCCCCAAGACACTGCCCAGGGCTCATAGGATTGCTCTCTCAGTTGTTTATTAAGAACCCATACAGTTCATCAACAGACTGGCAGTGGTAAGAAAACAAATTTCCTACTGCTGCCTTTGCTTTTCTGGCAAGTAAGGTGAGAATCTCAATTTACAGGAGTGTGTAGTTGCATTTTTATATAATGTTTTCATTTACTTTGGTATTTTTCGATTGTCAATGCTTCTGAAAAGTCTCTAGATACCTAGTTTTCCATCTTCTTGTTTGCTTGCTTCTTTCACTTTGTGTTAATTCTGTTTCTCTCGAAACATTCCAGTCTGCTCCTTTCTGTTCTTCTCTCTGCTTGCATACTTTCATCCCTTCTGCCCGAGCCTTTTACATCCCTTTAAAACTCCACAGACCCTGCTGCTAGTCTCCTGCTGGGAAATGAACTCCATAGCTGGACAGGCATCTCCGTACCTGTAAGCCTGGTTAGGAGGACATGCTCAGCAAGGGGGAAGTGTAACAGAATGGAAGAGGCTTCTAAAATTGGCCTGTTAAGTGCAGGGGAGGAGATTCTAAAACCCAGGTGACAGACAAATCTTTCTGGTGCATTCTCCATCTTGATTATGCCCAGAATGTCTAACTGGGATAAGATAGTAGAGAGGTTATCTCTAAGCTGGTCTTATAGTGACTTCTCTTTTTATTGCGTGGGAATGATACAATCAGTTGAAGAGCTTGGCTCCAAGTGCCTAGGGCAGTGGACATTTCTTGGACAATCAACCACACATAGGACCTTTTGATTCCCCTGCCCCCCTTTACTTCTTGTGTGCTGCAGGAACAGGTCCTTCTGAGGTTTTTTGTTTTTGTTTGTTTGACATTTTGGCTAAGAACCTTGAACCAGCCTTCCACAAGTCAGCATTTGTCATACTCACATATATACACAGAAACATGGGAGTGCTGCCTAGGAAAGTGTGAGGACTTGTGAATTCCTGTACAAAACGTCCCAATGTCTGCATCAGAACTCGGCCATCCTACAGATTTTGCACTTCTCTGAGTATTGCGATGCAATTCTATTTTATGTATTCATCAATCCGATTTGTATACCACTTCCTGCAACATTTCAAAGTGCTAAGGATGCGTTGTCATGTCATCAAAACAATGATAAAATATAACAATAAAACTACACAGTAATACAATGGCTAATCAGCAGTTAAATGCATGATCTACTGTGCGCTACAGACCACAGCTGGCTGGGTCACACTTCAGGGAAAGCCTGGGTGAAGAGATGGGTCCTGCAAAGCTGTCAGAACTGTGGTGGCTTGCCAAATGACTGTAAATACACTACATGCTCTGCTGCAGCACTCTTCTGCAAGTGCTCCTGAGGTGAATGTCAGGAGGATGTGGCAACTTCAGGAGTGCTTCCTCTGATGATCGCAAAGATCCGGCAGGGACATAACGGGTGAGGTGATCTCTAAAATAACCGGGTTCCAAGTTGTTTACAGATTTAGCTGTTAACGACACCTTAAACCAGGCCCCATAGCTTATTCGCTGCCATTGCTGTTCTTTTAGCAAGGGTGTAACTTGCCATCAGAAAGAGGCCCCAGCGAGCAGGCTTGCCACTGCATTCTGCAGCAGCTGCAGCAGTTCTTGGCAGTTTAAGGCTGCAGCCTTGTAAGGTGCTGATCCTAGAACCTCCCTCATCAATTTTGCTTGGTTGAGTGGCTTGTTGGTCCCCCTGCCCCTCATTTCCATATCCTACCAATCAACCATCCCCTTTGGCTCCCAATTCTCCTCCATGTTTCCATGTGAGAGTCCTATCCTAGAACGTGTGCTGTCACTTCCAGGTCCACAGAATTTCTCGCCCATTCTTCCTTCCATGAGAAGTCATCGGATTAGTTCTTGTTTAAAACTGCTGTAGACTCCCTTGGGACCACTTAAGTTGCAAGTCTGAAAATGGAACTATCTTGAAAACCACATCAGAATGTTATCTCTTTTAAAACCAGATGTCTGGAGCTAAAACACCTTTTGTTTTGCAGTTTCTACTGGCATTGAGGTTCAATAAATTACACTTTGAGGTTGACCTCGGAGGAAGTCAATATCTCCGTATTACCCAACAGAAAAAGATCTGTTTGGCAGCAGCGTTAACATCTCCTCTTGGAAAGCTGCTGCTGTTATAAGTGGCTGTGACATCCTCCCTCCAATCACTATGCTACATAAATCAAAATTGGTTGATAGGATTCAATGCCAGTTAACGAACAAATGTTTACAACCTGAAGTGAGGTTATGTTCCCATCTCCACGAAAGGGTCATGAGACATCAGAACGGAAATGAAATAGTATAGTCTGGAAATTACAGCAGGCAAAGTGCTTGGGATTCTGTTCTGACGAGCCACATTATGTAGAATTAGGTTGCAGAATTTTGGGCTGTACTATTGCAGACTGCAGGTGGGAAGTCTTATTTTTGAATGGCCATCTAAAAAGCTCCCTGAACAAAGACAAATAGCACATCAAGACTAATTGTCTTCACTCAGGGGATTTTTAAGAAGTGGGTAGCTTTTAGAAATGCAGTCTTCTAGGTGCAGTCTGAAATGGTCCAGTCCAGATTTCTTTCACCCCATTCAGCTTATGATCGATGAGATCATAGAATGGCTCAGTCTAGTCTATTCTGCTTCCTAAGTTTTCTACCATCTCATTATGCCGCATATGTAGGTTAGGCCTTGTAAAACAGCTTTAATACATTTATTAGTTGATACACTGAATTGTCATGTCACACGTTACTTTTTTTTTTTTTAAGATTTACACTTCAGATTTTTGAAGAGTTGTCGTAAAACTGTGAAGTGTGAATGAGACCAACACATGATTGGACATACTAAGAGAGACAAGATTGGCTGTTGTTCCTTATTGAGTATGTGCTCAGTAGAAAACCTGGGTTTGTTCTCAAGTAATATGTGGAATAGCTCTGCATTTCTAGTTATGCTGGAACACATTATATATATATGAAGTATAATCCCAAGGTTAACAAGGAGGTTTACATGGATGCAGTGTGTGGGAGAAAAGAAATGTTCCCAAAATGGCCTTAGATAAAAGGATCACTGAATATAACAGTTGCTCATGCTTTACAAGGCGAATCACAGTTCTCTGGCACGGGAACCTGAATGTTAATAGGAACATCTGTCTATCATGCTTAATGTGTTTATTGTAGGGAAACTGAGTTACAGCAAAAGTGATCTCTAGTTAGTGTGATGCTAATAATAGTTTGCATTTAAATAGCACTTCTGGCATGTTCACTAATCCTTACAAAAACCCTGTTAAGGTAAACCAGTATGATCGTATATACTAATAGCAAACTCAGTTCTCCATGTGTGGATCCTTACAGAGCCAAAACAGCATTATTCATGCGCAAGAGGAAGAAAGTATTGGCAAACTTGGGGAACTCCAAGCTTTGCAGAAATGCAAATAACTTTTTCTTGGGGGGTGGGACTAAAGACAGAGGTAAACCCACAAAACAGCCCAATGAGCATGCCCAGTGGCCATGGAATGTTGGCTGATGGATGGGGAGGGGGAACAAATGGGAAGCCAGTGGAATGGAGTATCTTGTAAAAGGGCATGACTAAGTGGCTGGCATTCAAAATTGCAACATTTGTTGTAAATCGTACTTGTTATCCTCATATTGCAAATGGGCACACATGCACATGCGTGCGCGCACACACACACACACACACACACACCCCACCTGAGATGAAAAGGTAGTGCCTTGGTTAAGGTTACTTACTGCCCCTCTTCATGATATCATGGTATCCAGACTATGGTATCCAGACTATATCAGTATGGCTCCTCCTTACCATAATGTCAGAACCCCCAGACTACATGGGAGGGGGTCTCACCACAATAATATTAATGGAAATCCAGATATACAGCCAATACTGATTTTGTTTCTATCCCACAGAAACATGATAATAATATATTGAACTTTATGGTATAGTGTAGTGTGCTGGAGGGTCGTGAACCACCATTTTCCTTTTCTCTTAGTGTGGTTTAAGGTGTTCTTTACGATGAGGAAAAATAAAGGAGGAGCAAGAGGGAGGTGGGGAGAGAAAGAGAAAGAGTAGGAGAAAAAGAGCGGGGGAGAAAAACACATACAGGGGGTGGTTTACAGTGGAACTTTTTCATAATCCTAAAAAAAAGGAGACATCATCATACCTTTGCATGAACAGCATGTCGACACGTGGATTCTATTAGGGATGGGCAAGTCTCCAACAACTTGGCTTAAAAACCCATTTTTCTTCCAGCTGTTCATCTAAGGCCAGCCCTGCTTCTTGACAAGCGGAAAACAAAATTGGAGAATGTCTCCCTCCCTCCCTCCCTCCCTCCCTCCTGCACACACACACGCACACACACTTAAGTCACCATTTCAGAGTTTTTGCCAGGGCTGGAAGCGCCTCAAAGATCACACATGCTAGCACCCCTGATGCCCTGAGAGCACATTCAAAGACCCCCTGCCTTACATGAGTGCAATGCATTAGCTTCCAAAGCTGTACATTTGTGGCAAAATAACCCTTGTATTGACTTCACAGAATGCAGTATAGATGGTTTTTCCCCACATGGTGATTATCTCAGTGCTAGAAAAAATGTTATGTGTGATGTGACCCTAAGAAATACTGAGAGAACGACTGGGATCTGCAACAAAAAGTTGCAGTGTGGAGTGCTTCTGTTCAGCATTCCAGCCAGCCATTTCTTCTTACTCTATTCTGTTCCCCCTCCTCCCCTGTTTTCTGTCCTCCCACCCATCCCCACAAAAGTCAGTCAGCATTCTGTAGTCAGTGAACACACTCAGCTTTCATTGGGATAGTTTTGGGGTTTCCCAAAAGCATTTTTTTTCTAAAAAATATTTGTACTTCTGCAAACCCTGGAATTTCTTTCAAGTCTGCTGAAACCTCCCTTTTGTGCATGGGTAGTGCTGTTTTGGTTCTGTAAGCAATGGCACTCACAGCCTGAATGCTGGAAATAGAGGGAAATTTGTAAAGGAAGAGGCGGTCTCTTGAGGAAAAGTCTTTCTAGCTTTTTGAATGGTACCTTAAGCTTTGAATAATTTAAGAATCCATCTTCCATATGTACCTATATCCACACACTTAGATCAACATTGGCTGCTCTTCTCTGCATCACTCCACTGTCCAAACTTCAGAGGGTGGGCAATGTGAGATAGCCTTTTGGTCACCATATTTTAGTTGTAGAATGCCTGCCCCCTACAGGGAAGGCCACCTACCAATCTCTGGGGCTGTTCACACAACACGCTAACCCACACTCAGTGGTTGAGCATGGGTTGTTGTTGAACCGAAGACATTTTCCACATGGCAGCTTGTTAACCATGCAGCATGGCTTGGTAACCACCCTGAACAACCAAACAACAAACCATGGGTTCTCAAGGTGGCTTGTTTGAGAAAAATAAGCCACACTGCATGGTTAACAAGCCACACTGTGGAAAATGTCCTGGGTTCAGACAACACACTAACCCATGGTTCAACAAACAACCCACGGTTCAACAACAACCCATGCTCAACCAATGAGCGTGGGTTAGCATGTTGTGCGAACCCAGCCAATGTCTATCTTTTTGCATACAGCTAAAACTTAGCTTTTTCAGAGGACTTTTGAGGATTCTGGGGTAGGCAATGACGAAATACTTTTGGGTTGGGTCACTTTATTTGGAATTCCGTACTTCCTCTCTTCGTGTTTGTTTTTATTGTAAATGCTATTAGCTGACTTGAATATCTAAAATGACAGTATGGTGGGATCATCATTGTCATCAGTGACTGCCCTCCACAGACACGGGCTATAATATGCTTCTGGTCTCCAAACCCCATCTTTTAGATATTTATCAAGGAAACCCATAAAGAGCAAAATATGATAGTTTAGCCCAGCCTTCTCCAATCTGGCACCCTCCAGATGTTTTGGACTACAACTCCCAGCAGCTCCAGCCAGCATGGCCAATGGTTAGGATTGATGGGACATTGTAGTCCAAAACATCTGGAGTGTGCCAGGTTGGGAAAGGCTGGTTCAGCTCAGGAGACAGGAATAATGGATCTTTGGTCCTCTCCAGAAAATAATAACAACAAAAACAACAACAACAACAACAACAACAATAATAATAATAATATGAATAATAATAAATAATACCCAGGCTACCAAAGCAAGCTTGAAACCCAGACATATCTTAACACCCAGATGGTCCGATGTGCCAAAATCCATTGAAAGAGTCAAGTTGCATGGACATTGGCATATAACAAATGGTCTTCTGAACTGACCCGCAGTTATTAAAGGAAGAAGGAAGTTTTCTTTTTAAATGCTTCCTTCATCAGTAAATAAAATGTTATCTCAGGTCCATTTTCTGTTTGCCTTAGCAAGAATAGCTGTTTCCTAAGAGGAAAAGGAAGCATTTGTGAGCACAAGCTGTGGACTTCTCTCCCACCAGTATTTTGTATTTTGGAACAGCCTCAGTTACTACAGTAAATCAAGGGCTCTGGGCCAGTTTGCATTGCTCTTTTTAGACATGGGATAACTCCTGTGGGAAGATTCCCATCCTGGATAATGTTATTGGCTTTCCAATTAAGCTGTGAACTGGAATACTCAGGTTCATCAGGGCATTGCGTGTATTATCTATTTACAAAAAATGCATATGCAGGTATCCTGGCGCCAAGAGAGGTAATGTATGTATTATCTCTTTTGCTTTTTCAAGAAGCTTTTGATAATGCCTTCCTCTAGCCTCTGTGGTTGTTTTTTCTTTAAAACAAGGGTGGCAACCATAGTGCTTGGCCTACTTCCATGTGGTCCTTGGCCTGATTTCAAAAGCCCTCTGGCAAGAGTTATCTCTATGTTCCCCCATCAACCTGCTGATGGTGGGGAGGGAGGGAGGGGGAGAGAGACAGAGAGAGAGGAGTGCGTGTGTGTGTCATGGGAGAGATTGACTGAGAAAAGGTGGTGTCAAAGAGAGAGAGAATGAGGCCAGCCCTACCATTAGGCACAGTGAGGCGGATAATTTAGGGGGTCATGAAAAGGCAGCAAACTAATTTATTGTTGTCATATTTTTCCTGCCAATGAGGGGGAGAGGCACTTGTGAGATTTTCTGCTTCAGATGCTAAAATAACGTGTGCACTATGTTCCTTGACTTTTGGGGGAGGAGCATTTGCTGTTCTGCCTCAGGCAGGAAAAAGGATTAGGTCAGGAGAGAGAGGGCGGTGGGGGGGGGGGCTAGATCTATGCTACTGCTTTATAGTGGTATTGAAATGCACTAACTGTTGGTGCACATTACACATTCTTGTGTAATGCCCTTAAATGATCAGGTTTGTAGTTTGGGGGTGCTCTTGGACCCAGGCACCCTTGAATGAAACAAATTATCTAGGTCCATTTCAATCGGGCTTCAGGCCTGGTTTTGGAACAGAAACTGCCTTGCTTGCCCTGTGGGATGACCTCTGCCAGGACAAGGACAGGGGGAGTGTGACCCTGTTGATTCTCCTGGACCTCTCAGCAGCTTTCGATACCATCAACCATGGTATCCTTCTGGATAGGTTGTCTGGGTTGGGAGTTGGAGGCACTGCACTGCAGTGGCTCTGCTCCTATTTGGATGGCCGATTCCAGGGGTGGTGCTGGGGGATTATTGCTCTGTGCCATGGCAATTATGCCATGGGGTTTCACAGGGCTCTTTTTTATCCCCATGCTGTTTAACATCTACATGAAACCGCTGGGAGAGGTTATCTGGAGGTGTGGGCTGAGGTGCCATCAATATGCGGATGACACTCAGCTCTACTTCTCTTTTTCATCAAACCCAGGTGAGGCAGTGACTGTTCTGAATCAGTGCCTGGGCTTGGTAATGGACTGGATGAGGACTGATAAACTGAAACTCAATCATGACAAGACAGAGGTGCGGTTAGTGGGTGGTTCATCTGCCCGGCTAGATGATATTCAACCTATTCTGGAGGGTGTTGCACTCCCCCTAAAGGATCAGGTTCATAGTTTGGGGGTGCTCTTGGAGCCAGAACTGTCATTTGAGGCACAGATGAACTCAGTGGCATGGAGCACTTTTTATCAGCTTAGGCTGGTATACCAACTATGCCCTTATCTGGACAGAGATGGCCTAGCTACAGTTATCCATGCTCTGATAACTTCTCGTCTGCATTACTGCAATGTTTATATGTGATGCTGCCTTTGAAAATGGTCCAGAAACTTCAGCTGATCCAAAATAGGGCAGCAAGATTGTTATCAGGGACTGGCTAACGAGCTCATATTATGCCAGTACTTTTCCAGCTGTACTGGCTGCCAGTCCATTTCCGGGTCCGATTCAAAGTGCTGGTATTAACATTCAAAGCCCTTTACAGCTTGGGGCCAGATTATCTGAAGGATCCCTTCCTCCCATATGTGCCTGCCTGGACCTTAAGATCATCCTCAGTGGCCCTTCTCTGTGAGCCCCTGCCAAAGGAAGTGAGGCGGGTGGCTACTAGGAAGAAGGCCTTTTCTGATGTGGCACCCTGGCTGCGAAATGAGCTCCCTAGTGAGGTTCGCCAGGCACCTACGTTGTATTCCTTCTGGCACCAGGTGAAGACCTTTTTATTTTCCCAGGCATTTTAGTATTTTAGCTCTCTAGCCTTTTAGCTTTGCTGTTTTAAATCTATATTTTAAATCTCTGCATTGCTGCTAGGTTTAATCCTTGTTTTATTGTGATTTTATTGTTATATTGTGGTTTCAATGCTTTTTTAATATTTTTGTATTGTTTTACTGTGTACTTTTTGGTTTTAATTGTTGTGAACCACCCAGAAAGCTTCGGCTATTGGGTGGTATTGAAATGAAATGAATGAATGAATGAATGAATAAATAAATACCACTATTGTAGTGTTATTTCCTGCTTTTTATTCCACATTATCCAAAATACTGCAGCAAATGTCATTGTGTGTCCTACAAGATATAAATTCACAAGAGGGATATAGCGTTACCATGATGGGATCATAATGATATGACACAAGAGCTTCACACAGAACTATTATCCTGCAATTGACATTGCTCCTTCACGGAAGTTTGCAGGCTCTTTACATGATGCCGTGAACCTCCAACGCGTCTCCTGCACTAAATGTCCTTTGTTCTGTTTTTAAATAGATCACAGATAATGAGCTACCACATTACCCTGTTGTGTTCTGCTTGAGTTCCCTCCATGAAAAGAGGAAAAGCAGCAAGAAGAGGAGTGAGATCTCTGAAAGAGAATGGAAGACTCAGATACGGGGAGAAGGAGGGGGAAAGGGGAGGGGGAAAAGCAAGTGGGTGAAAAAGGGAGTCGCTGTAAACCTGCATTTAAAACAGAAGCAGAAAGCCCTGTTTTGAATGCAGGATTTTCGGCTGGTGTAGAGATGCACAAGGTGTAGATCTAGCCAGAGAGAGAGAGATGGTAGCTCCACCCAAATATGGCTCCAGACCTGCCTGGCCTCGCCCACCACTGTTAAGCAGTCCTTGATGGATTATCCCTGAGAGAATGCAGCTCTCAACAGAAAGAAGGGCTCCCCATCCCTGCTGTAAAAATAAACCATACATATCAGGCCAGCACTTTCTCAGTTCTTCTTGCCACTTGCCATTTCCCCATTTCTAGTTTTCTGCTGCAAATAAGGGGAGATGACATAGGAAAGATCCCAAAGTCCTGTTCACCACAAGCCCTATCTCTGCCTGCCCTCCAGATCTAACAGAGAAACCTTTCAGAGCTCCAGCAGAACAGACAGTCTGTGCTTTTGTAAGGACCTCTGTGCATCACAGCTGACGAGCACCACTATCTCCACAGTTCTGCTCCACAATAACTCCATTCATCGTCTTCTGATGAAACAGAAGGAGAAGCAGGTTAGCGGCCAAAGGAGTTCTCACTGAAGGAAGCTTGTTGCTGCTGCTTTCAAATGCATTTAATGGAACAGCCTGTTTTTGACCTCCTATGATTTACACAACAAACAGAGAAGCCAAGGACCATCCTCCAGATTGTTCAGCTGGGAACATTTGGCCATTCATTTTGCCAAACAGTGGGCTGCAGCTTAAATCCATGATCCTCACAAAATTGACATGAATCTCTGTAGAGCCGTTGGAGGACGGAGGTCTTAGAAAAGAACCACTGAGCTACAGCCCTTCCCCCTAGTCTGACCTTTGGTCCTGACTCATCCTTCTGGCTTGTCCTATGGCTCCTGGTTCACTTCACCCAGCCTTGACATAAAGGATGTGCAGCAAAGAAGGCATGGGCTCAAAAAGCAGAAGGCTGAGAGAACAATGGATAGCAGTCACATGGAGCTGAAGAAAGATGGAGTGACGAAGGAAGTCACTGGAGGCGTTCAAGACGACACTGGAGGTGTTCAAGACGAGGCTGGACAGCCATCTGTCCGGGATGCTCTGACATGGATTCCTGCACTGAGCAGCGGGTTGGACTTGATGGCCTTGTAGGCCCCTTCCAACTCTACTATTCTGTGATTCTATAAGTGGGACAGGGGCAAAACTGCATTTAGGGTTGAGAGACAGAAGGGGGCTGTGTGCTATTGGCAGGAAGGGAGTGGGCAAACAAGGAGTGACTTGGGACTGAAGGCTGGGGAACCATGGGGGCATGGGGTTGCTAGGTCTAGAACCTGGCCACTTATACATCACCAAAGAGGCAATGCATCACATGCACACACACATACACACACACACACACACACACACACACAAATCAGAAAAAAGAGGACAAAGAATCACAGAAAGTCTGTATATGCCAATTAGTATGTATATCCACATTTAGAAACAATGATGCTGATGCTGATGCTGATTCATCGTCATCATCATCATTTATATTGTGCTCTATACCAGAGTACATTGCAATTAACCCCAAAACATACGACACAATAATATAAATAAAGTCAATAATTGCACATTAAATAAAGTACTACTCAAAATTTTAACTACTCACAACCAATCAATTAAAACAACCAACCAAAATGATAATTTAAATAGGAATACAATACATCTCCAACATATTCCAATTCTGGAATGATCTCCCTGACGAGACCCACCTGGCACCAACATAGTTCTTTTCGGCACCAGGTTAAGACCTTTCTCTTTTCTTAGGCATTTGGCAGTGTATAATGAGTTTTATTCAGGTCTTGGATTTGTCTTAATGTTGTTTTTGGATATATGTTATCTTTGTGTATACCGTCCGGTTGTGTGTTTTTATGGAATTTCTTTTTTTTTTTTTAATATATTTTTATTTATTTTATCTTTATAAATGAAATAAACAATACCAAAATTACCAACAACCTGATCAATACTTCAGTTTCCCAACAATACAATATTGTGATGAGGACACCACAATAACAAAGAGAGAAGGGAAAAGAGAAGGGAAAAAAAGGGAAAAAGGAGGAGGAAAGGAAGTGAAGAAAAAAGAAGAAAATTCTTTCCCCTTCCCTCCCCCTCCTGATCTCCCTCCCCCTTAAAGAATTGAGTTTAAACTTCCGGTTGGGGCCGATGTTGCTCTGGTAGCTTCCCATGGGTTCTCCATGGGAGCTTTCTCAAACAGCTTTTTAAAAGGTTTTTATGCAATTTCTTAAAAAACTTTGTATGCTGTATCTTTAATGGCTTTTAATCTTTGTAAACCGCCGAGAGACCGTTGGCTGTGGGGCGCCATAGAAAATGTAATTAATGTTCATCATCATTATCATCATCTCCCCATGGTGGGGAAGACTGTGACCAGGTGGCCTATGTGCCAGCGCAGTCCACTGTCCAAAGGCTAAGTGTTGATGTCCTTGCTGCTCTCCCTTATTGTCACGTTCCATCACAGATCCTGCCATCCCTACTAGGCAATGGTCCAAGCAAGGGTCATAGGGTAAGGCAGCTGGCTGAAGTAAGTCTGTGACAGAGCTGGTTCAGAACCACAGAAAACTGAAGGTCCTGACCCAAGGTCTGTTGGCTCAGATTCAGGACCATGGAGAACACCCCTGCAGCTAACCTCAGACAAGTTGCCCCAGCACTGGCCTAGAGCAACTGACAGGGTTTTATAGCCAGGCCAGGAGAGTCATTTAGGTAGCTCTACCACCTCAAGTGTTGCATCTGGCTTTCCAAAGACCAGTGCAGGAGCTGAGGTGGAGGGCCCCACTTGTGAAGGACGAGGAAGTAGTTCTGACTCTTCCTTGGATCACAGAATCATAGAAGAGTAAGGTTGGAACGGGCCTTCCAACCATCAAGTCCAACCCCCTCGAATCTAACTTCTCCTCAGAATTGCTGGTTCTGACTCCTCCTGAAAGCATTTGGTCCTTGGCCGCGACACTTATTTTATCTTTAAACCAGACTTGAACCACACAGCCCTTCAAAAAGAGACCCCTCCAAATAAAGGACGGTCCTCTGACAGCCCTTCAAATAGAATTTAACCAACAACACCCTATTGTTGGACGTCCGATACCATAATTCCTGGCTCACTGGCTATGTTATCTGGGGCTGTTGGTAGTTGGAATTCAACAACATGTGGAGAGCTGAAGGTTCCTCACCCCTGAAACAGAGGACTGTCCTCTGTCAAGTGGGGCACATGGCCATCCTAACAGCAATCCTGAAGGCTTACCACATGAGCAGCTGCACACCTGAGGTGACAGCCCTGAGTACTAACCCTGGAGATTCCTCCTGACAACTAGAGATGTCAATGGGACACTGGAAATGAGCATACACACCACCATAGGAGATGATGCTTCTATCATACCACCTTTGGGTCACTTAAAAACTGTTGTTTATCTCCAGTCAGGACTGAATACCACTTAACATTTATTTTCCTTAAAAAAAATGCATTCAGTAGCTCTGCCTCTCACTTAACCCTTCCAGTGCAAAAGACAACACTGAGTTAAGTAGATTTCATGGTTACCGAAGGCTGGCACAGATCTGTTAGCTCCCAAGGCATCTGGATTTGTGTAAGCTGAAAAATGCATTTGCATTTTGGCTTGGCTGGCTGCACATCAGGAGACAGCACAATATGCTTCAACCAAAATAACAACAAGTGCGACAACAACAAGAAAAAAACAGTGTTTTTAAATGCCTCTATTGTTGTCAGACAGCATAGGCATGGTATTTGCAAAATTATCTCCACATATAATGAATTAACCAACACTCCAGAAACCTATATGTGTGTGTGTGTGTGTGTGTAATATTTTGTGGCTGTTGTTTTTAATCTTTTATTTGTAACTTAAGATAATAGATGGTCGTTAAAGTGCAGAACAAAGATCCCAAATGAAGTAAGAGGGAAATAGAACAAGTACCTGTATAATTCCATCAAAGCTGATGGTCTGGGGGCTGCAGGATGGTTGCACAGGCAGCAAAGGTGGCAAAAGGAGCAGGTAGTCAGATAAGGACATGCAAACATAAAAGGGCAGCTGTGCTGGATCAGATCAAAGCCCCCAAAGCCCAGCATTCTGTTCACACATCAGCCAGCCAGCTACCCATGGGAAGCCCGTAAGCAGGATATGAGCACAACACCACTCTCATGCTTGTGTTCCCCAGCAACTGCTATTCAGAAACATACCATCTCTGTTATTGGAAATAATATATATCCATCATGACAAGTAGCCACTGAATTTGTCTAATCTCTTTTTAAAGCTGTCCAAGATGGTGGCCATTATGGTGGCCATCTTGTGGAAGCAAATTCCATAGTTTAATTAAGCACTGTGTGAATAAGTATTTCCCCTTCATGGATCACTGCCTTGTTGTGGCAAAGGGGCTTGCGTAACTCAGTGAAGCCATAAGCTATGCCGTGCAGGGCCACCCAAGACGGACAGGTCATGGCAGAGAGTTCTGACAAAATGTGGTCCACTGGAGAAGGAAATGGCAACCCACTCCAGTATTCTTGCCAAGAAAACCCCATGGAACATATCACAAGGCTAAAAGATATGATGCCGGAAGATGAGACCATCAGGTCGGAAGGTGTCCAATATACTACTAGGGAAGAGCAGAGGGTATTTCCAAGTAGCGCCAGAAAGAATGAAGCGGCTGGGCCAAAGCCGAAAGGACACTCAGCTGTGGGTGTGTCTGGTGGTGAAAAGAAAATCCGATGCTGTAAAGAACAATATTGTTTAGGAACCTGAAATGTCAGATCAATGAATCAAGGTAAGCTGGAGGTGGTCAAACATGAGATGGCAAGATTGAACATCGACATCTTGGGAATCAGCGAACTAAAATGGACAGGCATGGGCGAATTTAATTCAGGTGACCATCATATCTACTACTGTGGGCAAGAATCCCTTAGAAGAAATGGAGTAGCGCTCATAGTCAACAAAAGGGTGGGAAAAGCAGTACTGGGGTACAATCTCAAAAACGATAGAATGATCTCAGTACGAATCCAAGGCAAACCATTCAACATCACAGTAATTCAAGTCTATGTCCCAACTACTGATGCCAAAGAAGCTAAAGTTGATTGGTTCTATGAAGACCTACAACACCTTCTAGAACTAACACCAAAAAAAGATGTCCTCTTCATCATAGGGGATTGGAATGCTAAAGTAGGAAGTCAAGAAATCACCGGGATAACAGGCAGGCATGGCCTTGGTGTACAAAATGAAGCAGGACAAAAGCTAATAGAGTTTTGCCAAGAGAACACGCTGATCATAGCAAACACTCTTTTCCAACAGCACAAGAGACAACTCTACACATGGACATCACCAGATGGTCAATATCGAAATCAGATTGATTATGTACTTTGCAGCCAAAGATGGAGAAGCTCCATACAGTCAGTAAAAACAAGACCTGGAGCTGACTGTGGCTCAGATCATGAGCTGCTTCTTGCAAAATTTCAGCTGAAATTGAAGAACGTAGGGAAAACCACTAAACCGTTCAGGTATGACCTAAATCATATCCCTGATGGAGGTGAGGAATAGATTTCAGGGATTAGACCTGATAGACAGAGTGCCTGAGGAACTATGGACGGAGGTCCGTAACACTGTTCAGGAGGCAGCAACAAAATCCATCCCAAAGAAAAAGAAATGCAAGAAAGCCAAGTGGCTGTCTGATGAGGCTTTACAAGTAGCTGAGGAAAGAAGGGAAGCGAAAAGCAAGGGAGAAAGGGGAAGATATATCCAACTGAATGCAGAGTTCCAGAGAATAGCAAGGAGAGACAAGAAGGCCTTCTTAAATGAACAATGCAAAGAAATCGAGGAAAACAACAGAATGGGAAAGACTAGAGATCTCTTCAAGAAAATCGGAGATCTCAAGGGAACTTTTTGTGCAAAGATGGGCATGATCAAGGACAAAGAAGGCAGGGACCTAACAGACGCAGATGAGATTAAGAAGAGGTGGCAAGAATACACAGAAGAACTATACAGGAAAGATCTGAATGTCCCTGATAGCCATGATAGTGCGGTCACTGAACTTGAGCCGGACATCCTAGAGAGTGAAGTCAAATGGGCCTTAGGAAGCATTAGTAACAACAAAGCTAGAGGAGATGACAGTCTTCCAGCTGAGCTATTTAAAATCCTAAAAGATGATGCTGTTAAAGTGCTGCATTCAATATGCCAACAAATTTGGAACACTCAACAATGGCCGCAAGACTGAAAAAGGTCAGTTTACATTCCAATTCCAAAGAAGGGCAATGCCAAAGAGTGTTCAAACTACCGCACAATTGCGCTCATTTCACATGCCAGCAAGGTGATGCTCAAAATCCTACAAGCTAGGCTTCAGCAGTATGTGAACCGAGAACTACCGGAAGTACAAGCTGGGTTTCGAAGAGGCAGAGGAACTAGAGATCAAATCGCCAACATTCGCTGGATTATGGAGAAAGCAAGAGAATTCCAGAAAAATGTCTATTTCTGCTTCATTGATGACGCTAAAGCTTTTGATTGTGTGGATCACAACAAACTGTGGCAAATTCCTAAAGTGATGGGAATACCAGACCACCTTACCTGTCTCCTGAGCAACCCGTACGAGGGTCAAGAAGCAACAGTAAGAACCAGACATGGAACAACTGAGTGGTTTAAAATTGGGAAAGGAGTACGACAAGGCTGCATATTGTCACCCTGCTTATTTAACTTATATGCAGAGTACATCATGAGAAACGCCGGGTTGGATGAATCACAGGTCGGAATTAGGATTGCTGGGAGAATTATCAACAACCTCCGATATGCAGACGATACCACCCTAATGGCAGAAAGCGAAGAGGATCTCAAGAGCCTCTTGTTGAGGGTGAAAGAGGAGAGTGCAAAAGCTGGTTTGAAACTCAACATTAAGAAAACTAAGATCATGGCATCTGGCCCTATCACTTCCTGGCATATAGAAGGGGAAGAAATGGAAGCAGTGACAGATTTTACTTTCTTGGGCTCCAAGATCACCACAGACGGTGATTGTAGCCATGAAATTAAAAGACGCTTGCTGCTTGGGAGGAAAGCTATGGCAAACCTAGACAGCATAGTAAGAAGCAGAGACATCACCTTGCCGACAAAGGTCCATCTAATCAAAGCTATGGTTTTCCCAGTAGTAATGTATGGCTGTGAGAGCTGGACTATAAGGAAGGCTGAGCGCCGAAGAATTGATGCTTTCGAACTGTGGTGCTGGAGAAGACTCTTACGAGTGCCCTGGACTGCAAGGAGGTCAAATCAGTCAATCCTAAAGGAAATCAACCCTGAGTGCTCATTGGAAGGACAGATACTGAAGCTGAAGCTCAAATATTTTGGCCACCTAATGAGAAGAGAAAACTCTCTGGAAAAGACCCTGATGCTGGGAAAGACTGAAGGCAAAAGGAGAAGGGGACGGCAGAGGATGAGATGGCTAGATAGCATCACGGATGCAATGAATATGAACTTGAGCACGCTCCGGGAGAGAGCACAGGACAGGAAGGCCTGGCGTGCTATGGTCCATGGGGTCACGAAGAGTCAGACACGACTGAACGACTGAACAACAACAACAACAACGAATAAGTATTTCCTTGTATCTCTCCCGAATCTCCCACCATTCAGCTTCATGGGATGACCCCAGGCTCTAGTATTATGAGAGTGGGAGAAAAATGTCTTCCTATCCATATTCTCCACACCATGCATAATTTTGTACATCTCTATCATGTCTCCCTTTACTCAACTTTTTTTCCAAGCTAAACAATCCCAGATGTTGTAACTTTCCCTCATAGGAGAGTTGCTCCAGTCTCTTGATCATTTTTGTTGCCCCTTTTCCAGCTCTATGATAACCTTTTTGAGGTTCAATGACCAGAACTCTACACAGCATTCCAATGTGGTCACACCATCGATTTGTAGAAAGGCATTATGATCCTGGCAGTTTAATTTTCAATGCCTTTCCTAATTACGCCTAACATGCAATTTGCCTTTTTCACAGCAGTCATACACTGGGTCAAGGTCTTACTGAGCTATCCACCACAAACCCAAGATCCCTTACCTGGTCAGTCACTGCCAGCTCAGACATCCATGTATGAGAAATTAGGATTTTTTGCTCCAACATGCATCACTTTACATTTGCTTACATTGAACCACATTTACCATTTTGATGCCCATTCCCCCCAGTTTGGAGAGATTTGTTTAGAACTCTTCACAATACCTTGTTTTAACTGTCCTAAATAATATGATGCCTTCAGCAAACTTGGCCTCCTCACCAATCACCCCTAACTCCCTCATTTTTGATCAATACATATAGGGCTAATAGAGATCCTTTGGGGGACCCCACAATGCATTCTTCCATTGTGAGAATTTACTATTTATTCCTACTCTCTGCTTTCCATTTTTTACCAGTTATTGGTCCATAAGAGGACCTCTCCTCTTATCCCATTATCTTATCTTCTCAGCCTGCTCAGGGTTCTCTAGTGAGGGGCTTTGTCAAAAGCCTTTTAAACATCCAAGTGAAAATGTCCATCAGATCACTCCTATCTACATGCGTGTTGACACTCTCAAAGAACTCTGAAAGGTTAATGAGACAGTACTTACCTTTGCAGAAGCCATGTTGAATCTTTTTAAGCATGGCTTGCCCTTATATATGCCTGATAATTTAATCTTTAATGATGCTTTCCACCAATTTACCCAGAGCAGATGTTAAGCTAACCAGCTTATAATTTCCTGAATTTGCTCTGGGTTCTGTTTTTTTTTTACTTGGCATTATATTGGCCATTTTCCAGTCCTCTTGTTACAGAGGCTGATCTTAGAGACAGGTTCCATATTAGTGTTAGAAGATATCACATTTGTGTTCTTTAAGAACTCTCAGATGGAGACTTCAGGATCCAGTGATTTGTTTGTTTTCAATTTGTCAATAAAGTCTAGAACTTTATTTCTGACCACCACTATTTGCCTCATTTCATCAGACTCGCTTCCTAAAAAGATCAGGTACAGGTATCTGTCCTACATCTGCTGTTAAGGCAGACAGAAAGAATTCATCCAGCTTCTCTGCAATCTCCTTATCTTCCTTTAGTACTTCTTTAACTCTCTTGTCATCCAATGGACCAACCACATCCCTAGCCAGTTTCCTGTTTCTGATGCATTTCAAGCCTTAAAAAAAAAATATGGTCTTAATGTTATTAGCAATATGCTCCTCAAAATCCTGTTTTGCTTCCCTTATTTGGTTACATTTCTTTGGTGAAAGTTCTTTTTATTCTCCTCATTTGGGAAAGATTTTTCTGAGGAAAACCTTCTTTTTTCCAGTAGCTTAATTGACACTGCTTGTTAACCATGTTGGTGACCTCTTACTTTTCCTGGCCTGCAGTATGCTTTCTAGTTAAACTTATATTATTTTGGTTTTGAGCAACCTCCCAAGCTTTTCAGAGAGATTTGTCTCTCTTGACTTTCCATTTCAACTTCATGTTTATCTATCACCTCATTTTGGGAAGGTTCATGTTTTAAAGACAAATGTGATCATGTTGGACTTCCTTGGCACTTTTCCACTTCCATATAAATTAAACTTGATAGCACTGTGGTCACTGTTTCCATCAGTTCAACAATACTTACATCTCACACTAGGTCCTGGGCAGCTCTTAGGATTAAGTCCAGGATTGCTTCCGCTCCAATTGGTTCCATGAACAACTGTTCTAGGGAATAGTCTTTTAGGGTATCAAGAAATCTTACCTCTTTGTTGTGACTAGAACATACATTTATTCAATCAATGTGGGAGGTAATTGAACTCACCCATTATCACAACATGTCCTCATTTGGATGCCACTCTCATTTCATTTCCCATCCCAGGATCACTCTGTTCATTTTGGTCAAGGGGATGATAGCATATCCCCACTACTAAATTACTTTTGGAGCCTGGTATTGTCACCCACAGTATGAGAAGACAGAGAGAGAGCTGAAAACATTGCAAATGTTGGGTTGCCTCCCTAGGGATCTGATGTGAGGCAGTGGATTATTGTTTGTAGGAGTGCTCATCCTGCCTGTTGCCACATGTGATACTTGTATATTTGTAAAAAAAACAACCCAAATATCCAGTGACCTCTTTTCTATAAGGATGCCAAACCCTGGTAAGTGCTGCCCCTAGAATTCCTCACTGAGACGAAATTAACAGGACCATGTTACGTAGGCAGTACTTTGACACAATTTGTGTCACTTCTCTCCCTTAAAAGGGGTGTGGAGGGGGAGGGGGGAGAGATATTGCATGGATGTACACAGTGGAGTCTGGTGGCTCTGATGTCAGTGGGCCAGTGAGTTTGCTCTGGGTTCCAGCCAGAACCAGTCAAAACTCTAAAGGAGTTATCCAAAGTGCTTTACGGTGCAATCCTATGGCCACTAGTCAGCAGCTAGATGGCCATAGGACTGGTTGGTTTCCGGGAACCGACTTCAGAGCCCACACTCTGAGGTCTGTTCCCAGAGAACCACCTCCCCGCCCCTGCTGCCTCGTAGGCGTCATGGATCATCCCCTGGCTCTGTGCTGGGAAGAGAAGCATGGAGCAGGGCAAAAGGGGGCATTCCAGGGGGCAGGGAGTATAGACGTGCTGGTACGATGCTTCCTATGCATCATCCGGGCTCCCCACCCCATGCTCCAATGTCATGTGGCTAGACAGCCGAAATCGGCCATCTAGTTGCGAATGCAGGGCAGCTGGAGTGTGGAGGAGAAGATCCCTTCCATGCCCCTCCCACTGTGCATTGGGTAGGCGGGTGCCTCCGAGTTCAGAGGAGGATTGCGCCCTTAGAGTTCTGACTGGTTCTGACTGAAAGCCGGAGTGGATTCACTGCCCCACTGACATCAGAGCCACCAGCCTCCATGGGATGTACATGTAAACAACCCACATAATACACTTCTGCCTTGAAATCTGATCCTTCAGCCCCCATCCCACAATGCATATATCCTCTCTTTCTCATTCCTGGAGCAAAGCTATGCCTGGGACTTTAAAAGAATAAATAAGCTATGGTTATTTCCTCTAAACTCAGTTCACTGGATCCATCTCGTCAGTTCTGAGATTAAAATATCAGTGTAGCATGAGGTGATAAATTGAGGTCTTAAGTGTGTGCCGTTCCCTTAATCAGATACAGACTAAACTCCAGCAATGAGTATGTGTCTGAAATTTCTTCCGGCTTCAGAAATCAAGGAGAGGGGGCTCTTTCCTTTGGCTCATCAGACAATGCATTTCTACCCTATCCTAAACCCCAATTGGCAAAGGATCCATTTGAAGACCAAGGGCAGAAACCAATACTTTCACACTTTTGCTAGTTCTGTTCTGCCAGCAAGACTTAACTGTGACACAACTGAAAGCTAGCGATTCTAAAAGCAACTCTGGAAATGCTTGTTGCTGCAGTCTCCAATGACCTGCCCTGTTCCAGAAACAACCCTTTCCGCTTGTTTCAGGTTGCTTTTGGTATCGCTAGCAGTGGGTCCTGCTGAGGTGTGGGCAGGCTTGGATACTCCCCCCAACTGGGAAAACAAAACAAAATATTGAAACTTTTCTTCAAAACTCAGGTTACCAGTGCTTACTAAATCAATTTGCTAAAATTGCAGAGATGGACAAACCATTCTTAGGGGAAGGGTCATACCTCAAATATTTTGGCCACCTAATGCGAAGAGAAAACTCCCTGGAAAAGACCCTGATGCTGGGAAAGATTGAAGGCAACAGGAGAAGGGGACGGCAGAGGATGAGATGGCTAGATAGCATCACCGATGCAATGAATATGAACTTGAGCACACTCCAGGAGAGAGTGGAGGACAGGAAGGCCTGGCGTGCTATGGTCCATGGGGTCACGAAGAGTCGGACGCGACTTAAAGACTGAACAACAACAATCTTAGGACCAGTTCAAATGTAATATTCCTTGTCTTTTAACCATGGTTGGTATCAGGAGTGAGCTGCATGTTTCTGTGCTCCTTCTCCTCTCCAAAATTCCCTTGCCAATCTTAGCTGTGTTCAAGTGTCACGGTGACACCAATGTTAACTGCAGTTAACCAGAGTTATCTCTCAAGGAGGTCAAATCAGTCCATCCTAAAGGAAATCAACCCTGAGTGCTCATTGGAAGGACAGATACTGAAGCTGAAGCTCAAATATTTTGGCCACCTAATGCAAAGAGAAAAGTCACTGGAAAAGATGCTGATGCTGGGAAAGATGGAAGGCAAAAGGAGAAGGGGATGGCAGAGGATGAGATGGCTAGATAGTGTCACCGATGCAATGAATATGGACTTGAGCATGCTCTGGGAGAGAGCGGAGGACAGGAAGGCCTGGCGTGCTATGGTCCATGGGGTCACGAAGAGTCAGACACGACTTAACGACTTAACGACTGAAGAACAACAGCAACATACCTCAGGAGCAGAACATATGCTTGACTTTCAGAAAATCCCCAGTTCAATCCATGACATCTCCACTTAAAAAGGGTCAGGTAGAGGGTGAAGTTCTTCTTCACACAACTCTGCCCTGTGTGATGAATTATTTCCCTTTATCTGTCCTGAATCTCCCACCATTCAGCTTCCTGGGATGACCCCAGGTTCTAGTATTTTGAAAGAGGTAGGAAAACTTCTCCCTGTCAGCTTTCTCTGTTTGTTCCTGACTTTATCTAATGTTGTCTTAATGCTGCCTTTTATCTCATTTTGTTTTTATATCCAATATCAGTGCCAGTATGCCTCTATAGGCCAGTTGCTGGGAGCAAGAGTGGGAGGGTGCTGTTGTGCTCATGTCCTGCTTGTGGGTTTTCCACAGGTGTCTGGTAGGCCACTGTGTGAAAAGAATGCTGGACTAGATAGGCCTTGGTCTAATCCAGCACAGCTCTTCTTATGTTCAGAGGGCAGAGAATAAAAATCAGCAAAGCTAAAATAAGGTTAAAAGCTACTTTCTTTAAAAGGCTTGGGAAATATAGTTTTATCTGGCACCAAAAGGACATTAAAGTATATGCCAGATGGACCTCTCTTTGGAGGGTCTTCCATACCTGGGATGTCACTCCCTAAAAGGCCCTTCCTTTTGTAACCACTCACCATACCTCACTTGGCAAGGGCACTGCAATTTGTTCATTTGTATCTAGTCGTCAGATCATCACAAATCAAAATATCAACAGAAGGAGTTACATATCCATCAAAAGGTGACATATTAACATAAATAAAATCAACGCAAACCCTAATTATATAAAACAAACTTACAGTTTTAGATTTCTATGGTTAAAGGAAGCATTTAAAATGTCCCTTTTTTAACACAAGCTAAGATAATTAAAATTTACACAAACCTGAATAAAATTATATCGAATCAATCATGAACTTAATGTTCTGAATCTCCCTGATAAGGCACAATTTTCTCCTTTAAGAATGATTCCCTGACATCTGTTACATGGAGGAACTCAAAGAAGGGCCTCAAATGAAGATTTCAGGGTCCAGGTAGGTATGTATGGGACAAGGTGATCTTTCAAGTACTGCTGTCCCAAGCCTTGAAGGACCTTAAACATCAACACCAGTACTTTGAATTGTGCCTTGAAACAGACTGGGAGTCAGTGAAGATGACAGATATGTCCATAGCACCCAGTTCGAGTTACCATCTTTGTAAACACATATTCTACTTAACATTTACGATCATCTTTGGAAGCCCTGTTATATGTCCCATCACACAGAGAGGTTAGGTTGGTAAGTGCTCAAGAAAGGGCCTTTTGGGTAGCAGCACCCCTACTGGCTCCTTCTGTCTTTTGCTGAAGATAGGCAGCAAAGACTGTTCGGTTCCATCAGGCTTTTATTGCTATATAGTATTTTGTCACTCTTCCATTCAAATGCCACTCTCAAATTGTTTTGTATTGGAGTTTTGTTTCATTTTGTTTTCTGTTTGCTCCTGTGTTCTTTAGTTTTATAGGAAGTTTTAATGTTTTTATTATACATCGCCCCTGGTAGGTGGAGGGCGTGATTTATCAATGTATCAATTAACTAACTATGTGTTTGAAACACTAGCCATGCATTATCTAGTTGCAATTCAGAATTACTATTATCCCCCATATTACAACTGAGGGGAGGGGGTGCGGAGAATAGTGATTGAGGCTGCCTTGAGAATCTTTGATTGAGAGGCAGGGTATAAATATTTCAACAAACAAACAAACACTGATCTACCTTACAAAATTGTTATAAGGTTTACTGAGATAATGTGAGTTGATCACCTGAGCAATCATAGAAAGTGCTATGTAAATTTGAAGTATTATTATTCTGCTTGGGAGCTCAATTCTCCATCTGCTTTCACCAAAACTCATCTATATTAGCAACACTTGTGTGAACCATTTTTAGCACTACCTCTGCACATGTTCAGGCAAGGTGTAATGTTTTTTTTTTTTTTTGCCTATTAGTGAAGCAGCGTCAAGGCTGCAGTGTGTTTTGTGCTCTGGAAATGCCTGTTAAGTGTGTGTGTGTGTGTGTGTGTGTGTGTGTATCTATATCTATATAATTTTGCATTTATAACAAATGGACCAATGCTTAAAGTCGACCACAGAAATCAGCAGGTCGCAACTCTTGCATTACTCCTTAATGAGATGCTGGCTTCTGTCTACAAAAGCATCAGGGGTGGTGGTGGTGTCCTATATACAAATACAACAGGAGAAATTGTGGGTTGTTTGCAGTCCATACATTCTCTTCTTTGACACTGTTAACAAAACAGAACACGGGAGACCAAAGAGTGGTTTGTAGTTCATATGTGGTTCCAGGACAGTTCAGACACAGTTCCTGGACAATTCAAGAAAGCTATTTGAAGTGCAATTAGAACAAGATACCCTCAGATCCACATACACTGGAATAAGGATGGGAATAAATACTTGCAGACAGATTGCCACTAATAGCTGTGGCAATAGCTGTGTGGGAGGACAAAACAACAACTGATGTTGTGTAATCCCTCTCAGTCTTATGAAGGTTTTGGTGGATGGTTCTTAAGAGTAAGAATTTTGGGTCAAGGGCACTCTTCATCGTAGTAAGAGCCATAGTAAGGGCCAATTCAGGAAAAGCATGTGGTACAGCCCTCATAGGACTATGCTACTTCAGAATGCAGATGGGGGACTGAATGTTTGTCTGCTTCTCCATGTAAACAAATCTCCTGCTCATAGAAAATTAGTATGTAGTGAAAGAAACCCCAGCTAAAACTCATCTCCCACCAAAAGGCTAGCATTCCCTGGGCAGGGAATTTTTGATGTGGGGGAGTATTCACACATGTTGCCTCATTTGCCTTTTGAAGTGGTACAGCCCCAGGAGAGCTTTACCTTGACAAAGTTTAGTACCATTGCTCTGTTCTATGAGTCTTTTTCCTAAATGCACAGATCAACCTTTACCCTCTTTAATTCAAGAAATAAACAGTAACTTGTAACTAAAAGTGAATTTACACAACCACATTGCATTTATTCTTTCCTCACCAAATTAGTTTCTTTCCCCCATCACCTTGCACCCCATATCCATAACTCTGACCTTCAGATAGGAACTAATAATCAAGTAGCCGAACTACATGATCAGAGAACTGGTATGGCATCACGGCTAAGAGACATCTATGAATCAGAAAGACCTCCACAGTGAAAATCTCACCTCCTTCATGAACTCAATAGGTGGCTGAGGCAAGTGATAATCTCTCAACTTCAGTCCCCGCTTCACTGCCACGATCTACCTTACAGGATTGTTGTGAGGATTACAACAAGGTATGTTACGTGATGTGCTTTGGAGACTCAAAATTAGTAGTAGTATTATTATTCTGTAGCCAACAAACTCTATGCCATTGCAGTAGAACCTCCTCTGAAGAGTCCCAGTTTCAAGAACAGATTTCTGGGTGTACCCAAGGGGATAGGGTGGGGTTTCAATAGGAAGTAGGACTTCATGTGTTCCATGGACATGCAGGAACTCTGCTTATGTCCTTTTTGATTGCAACTAATGATAGTAAAAATCTTTGCATATTAGACATGCTATTTAAAGTACATGTTTTAATGCCACCATTTATTGTTCTTCTAATAGGTTTTGGATTTACTCTGTTTTTCAGTCAGATTCTCAAAAAGCTATTTTATCTGTCAACCAGGTTATGGGATTGTAAATGGTAATTCAATCAACTGTAGCCAAACATGTTTTTTTAAAAAATGCAATTAAAATCACATTTGCTTTTTCTGCCTGTCGATTCTCTGGTATCTTATGGCAGGGCCTGGGTGTTGGAGTTAGACCCTGTGACTATATTCTATTCAGGATAGGGTGTGTGTGTGTGTGTGTGAAGTCATAATAACGGTGATAATTCACATTGCCACTCCTATGGGTTGGTTCACACAGTGGTCCCATGTGTGCCTTGGGAGTGTGCAGTGTGTGGCGCCTTGCACCCAGCTATTACTCATGTGGTGTCACTGTCAAGAGAATCAGCACCGCTTGGTGGACACGATGTTTTGCTTGAGTAGGACGTGATTTGCATAGCTGAGGCAACCCTGTTTTTTGTGGTCATGCTCATGGAAATCCAAGCAGCGCCACACGCCGTTTCCATGCTGAGGTGGCTGTTCCCACAGATACCACCTCCAGGGGAGCGCTGCCCAGCTGTGAGCCTGGTGGCAGCCATGCATGCCTCCAGTGCACTTGTACATGGACCAACAAAAGTCAAAACCAGCCCTATCGCTTGCAGCATGAATGGCTGCATCCTTTGGCACAAGGACAATTGCCAGTTTGACTGCCACTGCTCAACTCACGTTAGGAAGTCTGCAGTCTAAATGATGGTGTACGGTCCTGGCATGCATGTCAGATGCACCATAATGATTAGGTTACAGGAGGGCCACCCTATAAAGTCTGTTGCAGCAAAAACAACAAAGGGGTGTGGGGCACCTTAAAGATTAACAAATTTATTATGGTATATGCTTTTAAATTAATTTATTACATATTTTAATTAATTTATTATTATTTAATACATTTATTTATTAAATCTATTATTATTATTATTTTATGGAATATGCTTTTAAATTTATTATTATTAAATGTGTTATTTATTATTTTAAATGTATTATTATTAAATGTGTTATTTATTATTTTAAATTTATTTATTTATTTATTGCATTTATACCCCGCCTTTCTCCCTCTTGCAAGGAACTCAAGGCGGCTTACATTATCCTCCTTCTCACCGTTGTATCCTCACAACAACAACCCTGTGAGGTAGGTTGGGCTGAGAGTCTGTGACTGGCCCAAAGTCACCCAGTGAGCTTCCATGGCCAAGTGGGGACTAGAACCCGGATCTCCCAGCTCCCAGTCCGTCACTCTCACCACTACACTACACTGGCTCTCTTTATTATGGTATATGCTTTTAAATTAATTTATTACATATTTTAATTAATTTATTATTATTTAATACATTTATTTATTAAATCTATTGTTATTTTATTATGGTATATGCTTTTACATTTATTATTATTAAATGTGTTATTTATTATTTTAAGTTTATTATGGTATATGTTTTAAAATTTATTATTATTAAATGTATTATTTATTATTTTAAATTTATTATGGTATATGCTTTTGTGGACTGAAGTCCATTTTATCAGGTCTATGCAGTGTTATCCTAAATTGCAGGCATATAATAAAATGGATGGATTTCCACTCTAATCTGGTGCCAAGCACTGCATCAATTTCCAGAAGGGTAGCCAAGTTAGTTCCCAGGGACACTGGGAACCAGTACACTGGTAGGATTTACAGACCCCAAATATGTGAATAAATGGCTATTGCACAAACATGTATTGGGGCCTTACCCTAGGAAGCGCTAAATCTCCTTTGCGTATGTGGTGAGTCCCACTTGTGCAATGGAATTGGTGGGTCTCACTAGTTGCAGAAGGAAATCAGTGGGACAGAAAAGAAACAGTGAGGGTGTAAGCCCCCCCCCCCAGGTTCTGTCCAGTATGTGGTCTTTAGCCAGCCTACAAACTAGACTAAACTTTGAATGAGACCTGGAAATGGATCCTTTAGGGGGAGTGCAACCCCCTCCAGAACAGGTTGAAGAACTGTTAGCTGAGCAGATGAACCACCCACTAACAGTACCCCTGCCTTGTCTGGATTGAGTCTCAGTTTATTGGCCCTCATCCATCCAGTCCATTACCACACTCAGGCACTGGTTTAGAACACCCACTGCCTCACCTGGATTTGATGAAAAGGAGAGATACAGCTGGGTGTCATCCCCCTCCCTCCCCCTGCCCCTGTCCACAAAGAAAAAACACAATGCAATCCCTATTTAAGGCTGAGAACTTGGCTAAAGCAAACCCACTTGAAAATTCAGAGAAATAGTAATTGGGAAATTGTGTGCACTGTTTTCCCAGCTGTAGGCATCTCATAAAAACTGTGTGCTGCAATATGCTCCATGAACGAATCAGCTAAATTGAGCTTTAAATACAGACTCCATTCATTTGAAGCTTCATCTAGTTACACTCAACCTTCTTCAAGATCTCTCCAGCCAGGCTTGCTGCACAGCGTTTGCAAAGCTTTTTGATGGACACGCGGCTGCAATCGGTGGCTGTAACAAATCCAGAGCCTGGTGAGTTTCATGTGGTTTGGGGGGAAAGCTTTGCAAAGCTGTAGATAGGCATTGCAGTGCCTTGAATTCGGACTGCCGAAATGCAGAGGTGAAGGAATATTCATAAAGACTGAGCCTCACTGGAATCGGGCCTGATAGTGTTTATGCACGTACATCTACAAGGGCGGCCATATCTCCCACGAGGATAGTCCTCTACTGGAAGGCACCCTGTGCTGGAAGCACTGCCCGTCCCAGTCTGGTTTAAGGATAACGAACCATCGGGGGGAGAGCAGCAGAGGTCTGTCAGTTGCCCTTCCACCGTTGGCACCGGGACGGGACAGCAAACTGAGCAGCACACAGGTCAGCTGGTCAGTCCTCTTCCCCACTGTGGTGAGATGTATTGTATTTCTATTGAAATTATAATAATTCTTTCTAAATTTGCATCTATGCACATGAATTAGCATATGCTAATGTTATGCAAATCAGTGCCCTCTTTGTCCTCTTTTTTGCTGACACATTTCCTCTTTGGGGGCTGGGCATAGTGGCCACCCTGACAGACAGACATGCAAATTTCACACCAAAAGAATCTTAAAAATTATGCACCAAGAATTATGTTACAAATGCAAATGAATGTTAAATTCTGACACATTTGTGCCTTAAAACACACACACACACACACACACACACTGCACATTTTGGACGTTGCTTAAAGCACCTTAAAGGACAGCACTGCAGAAAGGGGCAACCAAAACCATCGAGAGGATGGAACAACTCGCGTATGAAGAAAGGTTACAACATCTGGGGCTTTTAGGCTTAGAAAAAACGTGTGTAATGGGGGACACGACAGAGGTGTATAAAATTATGCAACCCCGTGGAACACGGGCTTATCCCATGAAGTTAATTGGTGGGAGATTCAGGACAGAAAAGGAAGTATTTCTCCCTTTGGACTCGATGGTCTTGTGGGCCCCTTCCAACCCTACTATTCTATTCTATGATTCTTCACACAGCGCATTGTTGAACTATTGAATTTGCTACCCTAAGATGTAGTGAGGGCTACCAATTTGGATTGCTTTAAAAGGGAATTGGGCAAATTCATGGAGGATAAGGCTATCGATGGCTACTAGCCAGGTTAGCGATATTTTACCTCCAGTATCGGAGGCACTATGCCTCTCATAAGAACATCAGAAGAGCCCTGCTGGATCAGACCAAGGGTCCATCTAGTCCAGCATTCTGTTCACACAGTGGCCAACCAGCTGTCGACCGGGAACCCACAAGCAGGACACGAGTGCAACAGCACCCTCCTGCCCATGTTCCCCAGCAACTGCTGTGCATAGGCTCACTGCCTCTGGTACTGCAGGCAGCACATAGCCATCAGGACTAGTAGCCACTGATAGCCTTCCCCTCCAGGAATTTGTCTAATTCTCAATACCAGTTGCTGGGAAACACAAGCAGCAGTGGGGGCTGGTGGCTCCAATTTCGGTGGGGCTGTGTATCCATTCTGGGTTTCACTCAGTACCAGCCGGTACTCTAAAGAAGCCATCCAAGATACTGAAGCCATTTTGAGGACATGGTTTGGCACTTTGGATAGCTCCTTTAGAGTTCTGGCTGGTTCTGACTGAAACACAGAATGGATCCACACCCCACCCAGATCAGAGCCTCCAGCCTCCACTGACGAGCAGGAAGCTACAAAATTGCGCTCATATCCTGCTTATGTGCTTCCCACGGACATCTGGTTGGCCACTGTGGGACGCTGTCTTATGCCAGATCTGAGCATTGGTCCACCCGGTTCGGGGTTTTCTGCACAGATCAGCCATGGCTCTCTGGGGTTTCAGGCAGGGGTCTTTCCCAGCCTACCTGAACTTTTCTCATCAAATACCATGGTATCAATTTTGTTCTATAATTGTCTTAAATACATTTGCTTGTTGTTATTAAATGTTTAAAATAGAGTCTGCGAGTAACTATTTATATAGTAACTGTGTTGAGTGTACAATGACTGAGTGTTGGTCTTCTCAACACCAGAAACATCAGATCTCTATGGACTCAGATATAGGCAGGCAGTAAGATCCTGTTAAGACAGCAAGAGGTCTGTTTAATTACATTTATAATCCATTAATTATTTCTCCTCCAATATGAAGTATCTATCTCAGGGGTGTAGAACCTGAAACCTGGGGCCCAAATCCGTCCCTTCAGGGTTCTCCAGAAGGCCACATCCCTTTCCCCTGTCTGCACCCCTCTTTTCCCTCATAACAGGTCAGTTGGTGGATCCACAGCTTTTGTGTGATTTCTTCCACTTGCTAAAAAGTTGAAATGCCTCTCCTAAGGCTTAGTTACTGGCAGGAGGAGCTTTAAGATAGAATATGCTGGCATTTGGGGCCTGCCCCATTTTGACTTTGGGAATGCTCACCACTGGAATGTGGCCCCAAGAGCTTCTCCAAAACAGAATTTGCCCCCTGGGGTTCAACACCCCTGATCTATATAGTTTACTGAATGCAGAACAAAGGAGCCACAACACCTATCTAGAATTTATCCTGATTCTGTCTGGATGGTAACCCTGCCTCTGCTTGCTGTCACCTCCCGGCTGTTTCTTTGCAGTCTAAAAATGTGTCCATGGACAGATTTTCACAAACCCAACCAAAAGTTCCTGAGCTGTTTATTCCTTGAAGAAATCAAACCCTCAGTGTCCTACTTTGTGGAAAGGGGGATGAAATGGTACCAGCTTCTTCTTTCAATACACCTTTTTAAAAATCCTAAATATTGGTACTTATGCCTACTGATCACATATCATCTTATTTAATTTAAATATAGATACGATTGTTCAAAGTCAGTTACAGTTGCCTTAGTAACAGAATTTCCTCTCATTGCAAAGCAGTGTTATCCATGCCTTTTGATAATTACAATTCCTTATGTCTGCATTGGTGTTAATATGCAAAACAGTTCATGGGAGAGCAAAGGCTGGTGTGTGGCTCAATCATACACTTTGAAAACAGAATTGCATATGAATAAAAGGATCCATATTTCTCTCACTCTTACTCTGGACTTTAAGGGCACTTATAAATATTACTTCCTGCTGAAATAGCAGCACATAAGACAAGAGGGAGAAAAAACTTTAGGAAGGAGGGACTGACTAGCAGAGAGTGGTGGTTAGCGTCACTATTTTGGTGCAATAGGTGCTGTGCCGCCTACTCTGTTGCCCTTTGTGGACTAACAGTGATCAACTAGAACTTCATAACAATTTGCCACCACTCAGTACCTCCATATTCCTGTCTACTTTCACCATTGATTACTTCTCTTTTACCACATCATACAATTCCCTTACCAGTTTGTTTAGCCCCTATTCAGAATAACCATGAACAGTTTTGGGCAGTAATTGAATGAACACTTGACTGCCTGGAGGTGTATTAAATTGATTAATGGGAGACCAGCTATTACGAAACTCTAAAATGTTTAGTGATTCCATACAGCATTCTTTAGGATGCAATTTGTGTGACAAATGTTGTTGAGAATATCATCATATTGTGCTTCATTGAATTTTGTTAATGACTTGGGCTTGTAATTATTTTGTACTTTGCTATCACTCAGTCAGTTTATTAGGATATGATTTATATGAGAAACTTCATTAGAAGTGTTAATCATGGTGTCTAGATTGGAAATTAAAACATGCTCATCAAGATTACAAATGGTGGAATTTCCATTTTCTTTCTACATAAAGGTGCAAATTAACATGAAGCTTAAGCTAAAAATTCAAAATTTAGTAAACAAAACACACACACACCCTTCGTCTTGTATTAGCTGGGCGAAAAGCATGATGAGCTAACAGGACTTGAATGGGACTCTGTTGCAGTGGGAATCATCCAACACTGTTCAGCAGATATCAGGCAATAGATAGACCGGATTTCAAGGGGCAGCTTCTTTGGGACTGGGGAGAGCTCCCAGTTGGCGTTCCCAGGTAGTGGAAGCTGGTGGCTCCGATTTTGGTGGGGCTGTGAATCTATGCTGGGTTTTAGTCAGAACCAGCCAGAACTCTAAAGGAGCTAACCAAGGTGCTGAACTTAGTCTGGGGATAGGGTCCAGAATCTTGGATAGCTCCTTAAGAATTCTGGCTTGTTCTGACTAAAACTGAAGTTTTCTGGGCATTTCACAAAAATTAAAACCATTGAAATATGTTATATAAACTATAAAACCATTCACATAAGGACATAATAGCACACACAATAACAACATATATATATAAAAAATTTAAAACCATCAGCCAGAGACAATAAGAAAGACTCATTATATGCTGCCAATTGCCTGATTGTCTCTTCTGCAGCTGTGTGGGGATTTTTCCTCCCTTTAATAGGCGATCTAATCACATCTTTCAACTGCAGGTAGAGGCACGTTGCAAGTTCAGTGTTGCAAGGCAGGTGTGATCTGGTGCTCCTGCTGCTGCCTTGCTGGAGCTCCACCTCCACCTGGGGGACTTCTACTCTGCCTCCTTGCAGACTCAGGTCCAGCCAAGTGCCACCCCTCTCCCAGCTGCAACACCTGTGGAAGCTGGGGCATAAAACCCAGGCCCTGGCGGGGGCAGGACCACCATCAGCAAGTGTGGCCACTGAAGGTGTGGCCTTTGGGGGAGCCGCTTTGGGGGAACACGAGGGCAAGGGCCTGTCCTCCTGCTGAAAGGAGGGAAGCGGACTGCTTGCCTCATTGTGGCCTGCAGGACTGCATGCATTTTTGTTTGTTTGTTCAGTCATTCAGTCGAGTCCGACTCTTCGTGACCCCATGGACCATAGCACGCCAGGCCTTCCTGTCCTGCGCTCTCTCCCGGAGCGTGCTCAAGTCCATATTCATTGCATCAGTGATGCTATCTAGCCATCTCATCCTCTGCCGTCCCCTTCTCCTTTTGCCCTCAGTCTTTCCCAGCATCAGGGTCTTTTCCAGAGAGTTTTCTCTTCGCATTAGGTGCCCCAAATTTTTGACATTCAGCTTCAGTATCTGTCCTTCCAAGGAGCACTCAGGGTTGATTTCCTTTAGGATGGACTGATTTGACCTCCTTGCAGTCCAGGGGACTCGTAAGAGTCTTCTCCAGCACCACAGTTCGAAAGCATCAATTCTTCGGCGCTCAGCCTTCCTTATAGTCCAGCTCTCACAGCCATACGTTACTAATGGGAAAACCATAGCTTTGATTAGACGAACCTTTGTCAGCAAGGTGATGTCTCTACTTCTTACTATGCTGTCTAGGTTTGCCATAGCTTTCCTCCCAAGGAGCAAGCATCTTTTAATTTCATGGCTATAGTCACCGTCTGCGGTGATCTTGGAGCCCAAAAAAGTAAAATCTGTCACTGCTTCCATTTCTTCCCCTTCCATATGCCAGGAAGTGATGGGGCCAGATGCCATGATCTTCGTTTTTTTAATGTTGAGTTTCAAACCAGCTTTTGCACTCTCCACTTTCACCCTCAACAAGAGGGTCTTGAGATCCTCTTCACTTTCTGCCATTAGGGTGGTATCATCTGCGTATCTGAGGTTGTTGATAATTCTCCCGGCAATCTTAATTCTGACCTGTGATTCATCCAACCCGGCGTTTCTCATGATGTACTCTGCATATAAGTTAAAATAAGCAGGGTGACAATATGCAGCCTTGTCGTACTCCTTTCCCATATTTGAACCCATCGGTTGCTCCATGTCTGTTTCTTACTGTTGCTTCTTGACCTTTGTACAGGTTTCTCAGGAGACAGGTAAGGTGGTCTGGTACCCCCATCTCTTTCAGAATTTGCCATAGTTTGTTGTGATCCACACAATCAAAGGCTTTAGTGTAGTCAATGAAGCAGAAATAGACGTTTTTCTGGAATTCTCTTGCTTTCTCCATGATCCAGCGAATGTTGGCGATTTGATCTCTAGTTCCTCTGCCTCTTCGAAACCCAGCTTGTACTTCCGGTAGTTCTTGGTTCGCATACTGCTGAAGCCTAGCTTGTAGGATTTTGAGCATAACCTTGCAGGCATGTGAAATGAGTGCAATTGTACAGTAGTTTGAACACTCTTTGGCGTTGCCCTTCTTTGGAATTGGAATGTAAACTGACCTTTTCCAGTCTTGCGGCCACTGTTGAGTGTTCCAAATTTGTTGGCATATTGAGTGCAGCACTTTAACAGCATCATCTTTTAGGATTTTAAATAGCTCAGCTGGAATACTGTCATCTCCGCTAGCTTTGTTGTTAGTAATGCTTCCTAAGGCCCACTTGACTTCACTCTCGAGGATGTCCGGCTCAAGTTCAGTGACCGCACTATCATGGCTATCAGGGACATTCAGATCTTTCCTGTATAGTTCTTCTGTGTATTCTTTCCACCTCTTCTTAATCTCATCTGCTTCTGTTAGGTCCCTGCCTTCTTTGTCCTTGATCATGCCCGTCTTTGCACAAAACGTTCCCTTGAGATCTCCGATTTTCTTGAAGAGATCTCTAGTCTTTCCCATTCTGTTGTTTTCCTCGATTTCTTTGCATTGTTCATTTGAGAAGGCCTTCTTGTCTCTCCTTGCTATTCTTTGGAACTCTGCATTCAGTTGGATATATCTTCCCCTTTCTCCCTTGCTTTTCGCTTCCCTTCTTTCCTCAGCTACTTGTAAAGCCTCATCAGACAGCCACTTGGCTTTCTTGCATTTCTTTTTCTTTGGGATGGATTGAGTTGCTGCCTCCTGAACAATGTTACGGACCTCCGTCCATAGTTCCTCAGGCACTCTGTCTATCAGGTCTAATCCCTGAAATCTATTCCTCACCTCCACTGTATATTCATCAGGGATATGATTTAGGTCATACCTGAATGGTTTAGTGGTTTTCCCTACGTTCTTCAATTTCAGCTGAAATTTTGCAACAAGAAGCTCATGATCTGAACCACAGTCAGCTCCTGGTCTTGTTTTTACTGACTGTATAGAGCTTCTCCATCTTTGGCTGCAAAGGACATAATCAATCTGATTTCGATATTGACCATCTGGTGATGTCCATGTGTAGAGTCGCCTCTTGTGCTGTTGGAAGAGTGTTTGCTATGATCAGCGTGTTCTCTTGGCAAAACTCTATTAGCCTTTGTCCCGCTTCATTTTGTACACCAAGGCCATGCCTGCCTGTTATCCCGGTGATTTCTTGACTTCCTACTTTAGCATTCCAATCCCCTATGATGAAGAGGACATCTTTTTTTGGTGTTAGTTCTAGAAGGTGTTGTAGGTCTTCATAGAACCGATCAACCTCAGCTTCTTCAGCCTCAGTGGTTGAGGCATAGACTTGAATTACTGTGATGTTGAATGGTTTGCCTTGGATTCATACTGAGATCATTCTATCGTTTTTAAGATTGTACCCCAGTACTGCTTTTCCCACCCTTTTGTTGACTATGAGTGCTACTCCATTTCTTCTAAGGGATTCTTGCCCACAGTAGTAGATACGATGGTCACCTGAATTAAATTCGCCCATGCTTGGGGCCAGGTTACCTGAAGGATCGCCTCCTCCCATATGTGCCTGCCCGGACCTTAAGATCATCATCAGCGGCCCTTCTCCATGAGCCCCTGCCAAAGGAAGTGAGGCGGGTGGCTACTAGGAGGAGGGCTTTTTCTGCTGTGGACCCCGGCTCTGGAATGAGCTCCCTAGTGAGGTTTGCCTGGCGCCTACACTGTATTCCTTTCGGCGCCAGGTGAAGACCTTTTTATTTTCCCAGGCATTTTAACATTTTAGCTTTCTAAATTTTTATCTTTGCTGTTTTAAATCTGTATTTTAAACTCCTGCACTGCTGCTAGGTTTTATTGTGGTTGTATTGTTATATTGTGGTTTTAATGTTCTGTATATTTTAAATTGTTTTATTGTGTGTTGTTTGGTTTTAATTTTTGTGAACCGCCCAGAGAGCTTCGGCTATTGGGCGGTATAGAAATGAAAGAAATAAATCAATAAATATGCTTGTCCATTTTAGTTCGTTGATTCCCAAAATGTCGATGTTCAGTCTTGCCATCTCATGTTTGACCACCTCCAGCTTACCTTGATTCATTGATCTGACATTCCAGGTTCCTAAACAATATTGTTCCTTACAGCATCTGATTTTCTTTTCGCCACCAGACACATCCACATCTGAGTGTCCTTTTGGCTTTGGCCCAGCCACTTCACTCTTTCTGGTGCTACTTGGAAATACCCTCTGCTCTTCCCCAGTAGTATATTGGACACCTTCCGACCTGAGGGGCTCATCTTCTGGAGTCATATCTTTTAGCCTTGTGATACGTTCCATGGGGTTTTCTTGGCAAGAATACTGAAGTGGGTTGCCATTTCCTTCTCCAGTGGACCACATTTTGTCAGAACTCTCCGCCATGACCTGGCCGTCTTGGGTGGCCCTGCACAGCATAGCTTATGGCTTTACTGAGTTACGCAAGCCCCTTCGCCACAACAAGGCAGTGATCCATGAAGGGGCTGCCTGCATTAGACATGTGTTTTTAAAAAAGGGGGGAGGTGTTGGGAGCCAAGGAACGGCCATTACGGTTCTACAGGGCAGAAGGAGATATGGAGGGGGAGACAGTCACACTCTAAAGGCAGTGTGTGTAATAATAGGGTGCTGCCTGTCCCTAAATTGTCCCCCAACTCAAATAACCTGGATGGCCCTGGCAACAGACCCCCTGGGTTGAAACTGCTGCTGTTGAATGCCAGGTCAGTGAACGGTAAAACAACTGCTATCCAGGGCTTGATTCTGGATGGGCATACACTGTAATACACACTCTGTATTACAGAGACCTGGCTGGATTACACTGGAGGGGTTAGTCTTTCTCAGCTCTGCTCTAAGGTTCCCTGTCCAGCAGCAGGCAAGACTTGGGGGGGCAGGGAGGTGGAGTGGCAGTGGTCTATCGGGATTCGATCTCCCTGACCAGGTGCCCTATCCCACAGTCTGCTGGGTTAGAGTGTGTGTATTTGAAGGTGGGTGCCCGGGACAGAATAGGGATTCTATTGGTGTACTGTCCACCCCGCTGCTCAATAGTCTCCCTTCCTGAGCCAGCCGGGGTAGTCTCGGGGTTGATGTTGCAGACCCTTCAGCTTGTTGTGCTGGGGGATTTCAACAGCCATGCTGAGGTTGCCCTATTGGGAACAGCTCAGGACTTCATGTCCACCATGACAACCATGGGTCTGTCCCAAAAGGTATCTGACCCCACCCATGCCGCTGGGCACACTCTGGACCTCATTTTCTGTGCTGGATGGGGTGATAGTGATCTGAGAGTGGAGGAACTCTCTACAGTTCTGTTGTTATGGACAGATCGCTACCTGGTGGGGTTTAGACTTGCTGGCACTCAGAACCTCTGTAGGGGTGGAGGGCCAATTAAGATGGTCTGCCCCAGGAGGCTGATGGAACTGAATGGTTTCCTGATGGCTCTTGGGGAATTTCCTGTTTCCTTGGTAGGCAATTCTGTCAAAGTCCTGGCTGATCTCTGGAATGGAGAAATGACCAGGGCCATGGACACAATCGCTCCTGAGCATCCTCTCTCACAAAGTGGAGCCACACCAGCACCCTGGTTTTCTATGGAGCTGGTGGTGATGAAACAAGTGAGAAGATGACTAGAGTGACGTTGGCAGAAAACTCGGAGTGAATCTGATCGAATACGGGCTATTTGAAGGCCTACTCTGTAGAAATACGGGCAGCAAAGAAAATATTTTTTCTGCCATTAGTGTGTCTGCAAAGAGCTGTCTGGCAGAGCTGTTTCGAGTGGTCAGGGGTCTTTTATACACTAGCCCACAAGAGGATAATTTAAACCTCTCGACAGCCCGCTGTGAACAATTTGCTCAGCACTTTGCAGACAAACTCTCTCGGTGTCAGGAGCACCCTGGAGGTCTCTTTCAGTAGACTCCAATAGCCAACTCAAGACACAGACTGAAGGTTTCTTTTCAAGGCTTTAATCCTTTTACAACTTAATGACTCTTTCAGATGTTAATCACCAGCAACTAAGCAAGGAACAGCAGAGTGGCCTATGCGCCGAGTAGGCAGTTGATTGCCATTTGAAGGAGAGTCACTTGAAGACCCTGAACTTATGGGCTAAGGAGAGATCCTCCCTCTTTCCCTTGGGTCCACAGGACGCGGCCATTGCTTGCGCGCCAAACAGGCGCTACACCTCCTTTCCGCGCCCTCCATCTCTCATCGCTCTTTGCTTCTGCGTCGAGCGTCCAGCAAGCCCCCCTCCCGCACTTGCTCATTGCCAGGGTCACTATCTATCTCAGGAATGCCAGCAGGAGGAATCTCTGCCAGCTGCTGTGCCTGTGAGGGATGAGCTGGCTTCTCTCCCATGGATTGCTGATCCTCCTCAGAATCAGAACTGCTCTGGGGTTCCATCAGCTCAGTTTCCACCCTGACACTCGGATCCACTCTGACTTGGACGCTATAGTTGATATAGACTCAGTGGATGTAACTGCAGCCCCTGCTTGTCCAGTGTTGTTGCATACTTTTCAGTTTGTACTGCCTGAGGATGTGGACAGGATCCTGGGAGAGGTGAGAGCCACCATGTGTGTTCTAGGTCCTTGCCCTTCCTGGCTCATAAAAGCAGCCAGAGGTGGACTGGCCGAGTGGGTAAGGGGAGTGGTTAATGCCTCCCTTAGTCAAGGCAGAGTTCTAGCCTGCCTGAAGGAGGTGGTGGTGAGACTTTGTTAAAAAAGCCCTCCTTGAACCCCACCATATTGGACAATTATTGGCCAGTCTCCAATATTCCATTTCTGGGCAATATATTGGAGCGTGTGGTGGCCTGCCAACTCCTGGGATTCCTGGATGAGACACATTATCTAGATCCATTACAATCTGGCTTCAGACTCAGTTATGAGACAGAAACAGCTTTGGTCGCCTTGGTGGATGTCCTATGACAGGAACCAGAAAGGGGGAGTGTGTCCCTATTGGTTCTACTGGACCTCTCGGTGGCTTTTGATACCATCGACCATGATATCCTTCTGGGCCTCCTTGCTGGGATGGGATTTGGAGGCTCCATTTTAGTGGCTCTATTCCTTCTTGGAGGGGCGGACCCAGAAGGTGGTACTGGGGGACTTCTGTTCGACTTCCTGACTATTGGCTTGTGGAGTTCCTCAGGGTTCTGTTTTGTCCCCCATGCTATTTAACATATACATGAAACCACTGGGAGAGGTTGTCCGGAGTTTTGGGATCCAGTGTCACCAGTACGCTGATGACACCAAACTCTACTTTTCCTTTCCATCTAATTCCAAGGAAGCTGTTGGGGTGCTAAACTGGTGTCTGTCGGCAGTAATGGACTGGATGAGGACAAACAAATTGAAGGTTAATCCAGACAAGACAGAGGTGCTCCTGGCCAGTCGAAAGGTAGATTCAGAATAGGGATTCAGCTTGTGCTGGATGGGGTTACACTCCCCCTGAAGACACAGGTTCGCAGCTTGGGTGTACTTCTGGATTCAGCCCTGAGCCTGGATGCCCAGGTTTCAGCAGTGGCCAAGAGTGCATTTGCACAGTGAAAGCTAGTGCGCCAGCTGTGCCTGTTGTTGTTGTTGTTATTTTCCCAGTACTGGGACACAAGGTGGCTCACAAAAATTAAAAAAATATACAATTAAAACAATTTCCTTGAGATGTCTGACTTGGCCACAGTAACACATGCCTTAGTTATATCCTGTTTGGATTACTGTAATGCGCTCTACATGGGGCTGCCTCCAAAGAGTGCTTGGAAACTTCAGCTGGTTCAAAGAGCTGCTGCCAGGCTGTTGACTGGGCCTGGCTACAGGGAGCATACAACTCCCCTGCTAAAACAGCTTCACTGGCTCCCAATCTGTTTCTGGGCATAATTCAAAGTGCTGCTCATGACCTATAAAGCCCTACATGGCTCAGGTCCAGGTTATTTGAAAGACCGTATTCTCCCTTATGAGCCTACTCGTGCCCAGTTCAGGGGAGGCACTTCTCGCGGTCCTGCCACCATCACAGGCACATCTGGTGGGAATGCGGGAGAGGGCCTTTTCAGTGGCTGCCCCAAGGCTCTGGAACTCCCTTCCCAGGGAGGCGAGAGCGGTACCCTCCTTGATGTGCTTGATGTGCATTTTTTTCGTTCCGGCAGGCCTCTGGGGATAGCTAGTCTGGACCTGTGAGAATATGACAGATGGATACTATGGCTATATTTCTTGTTGTCTTTTAACATTTTTAACATTTTTATATTTTATACAATTTTAATATTATTGATCGTTTAATTATATTTTTAACTTTTGTATACTTCTATTTATAGGTTTTAACTGTACAACTTTTAATATTGTAAAGCCGCCTTGAGTCCCAGTATTGGGAAAAAGGTATGATATAAATAAATATAATAACAATAATAATGTGTGAATTCCTCCCTCACCAATCCCAATTCTCTGCAAAGAGAAAACTAGCATGTTAAGGAGAAGATTAGTCTAGAATTCTTATCCCTGACATTCTAGGTTTCTGTGTGCAGGGATTTATTTATTTTGTTTCTCCTGGGGAGAATTCAGTCATTTGAGTCCCCACCTGCAGTCTGAAGGGTCAGCCCAAACATAGGTTTACCACCTTAATTTGAGGATAGGGCATTGGTAGGGTGAAGGTTCAATCTTAGGCATTTCTGGTTAAAGGGTCTCAGGTCAGAGGTGAAGTTTCTCTGCCTAAGAACCAGGAAAGCTACTGCCAGGCACAGTAAACAGTACTGGGCTGGATGGACAAAGTGCTTCTTCACACAGAGCTTTTATGCTACTATTGAGATTGCAGGTTCTTTAGATGACGTTGTCTCCTGTAAGCACTCTCTTGCAAGCCCGGATTTGAATTTGGACTATGGTGCTGTGGGAAAGGAGGATTTAAGCTTCCCCACCACTCTTTTTTTTTCATGGAATTCCAGCCACCCCCTGTGAGATGGTTAAAAAAAATGGCAAAACCCCCCTCCCCATGTGGGGAGGTGGAATTTCTCACAAAAATGGGTGGGGGAGGCTAAAATCCTCCTCTCCTAGAGCACCATGGCCCTGATCAGAATTGAGGCCGCACATGCTTACAGGAGAGCACTAAGGACTGTCTCGTTCGGCCTGGAGGCGAGGGAAAGCAGGGAAGCACGACCACTCCATCTGCTCTGCTGAGAAGCCGGCCTCTTCAGACCCCTCCCTCCACCAATTGTCACCTGGCTGCAGCCGCTCCATCAGGCTGAGGAGGGGGAGAGGAGGCAAGCAGGGCCACTCTGCCAGCTGCTTGTTATAGGACCGGTGCACCTAAGAACTAGTGTCTGAATATGTTTTCCCGCTCAGTCCCAAACCCTTTTCCTTTTGTGCCATGTCTTTTAGATTGTAAACCTGAGGTCAAGGGATGGTCTTGTTATTGATCCTCATCAGCTCCCTTGGGGAAATGTTTTGGCTGAAGAGCAGAGTAAAAATACTCCAAACAAACAAACAACCCTTTGATGTAGGCTAGCATGTATCCAAGCCCATCCAGCAAGCGTAGTGATAGATCTGTGCCTGGGTTTCCCATGCCTCAACCCAGCCCTCTGCCCACAGCACCACGGACATGGTACGCTTGATCCTTGGTCTTATTTCCCCTGGGAAAGATATGTCTTGGCCTCATGGAATCTCTTTCTCCATAAAACTACAGTCATTTCCTCTGAACTCAGCTCGCTGGGTCCATTTCACCACACTGTGATTAAAATCTTACAGTAGCATGAGGTGATAAATTAAGGCCTTAAATGTGTGTCATCCCTTCATCAGGTACAGCCAAGCGTGAAAACTCCTGCAGCGCGTATATGTGGCACAGAACTCTCTTCTGGCTTCGGAGATCAATAGGCGAGTGCAGACCCGTCCGTAACTCTTCTCTTCTGTTACCTCATTGCCCCTTAAATAGAGGCTTTGCTTGCCAGGTGCCCTTGACAAGCACTTTCCCTGGGATGCCGTCCTTCCAACTCTAATGCAAGATTCAGGCTTAATTGGGTTCACAAGGTGGTGAACCCAATGGAGGCTGGTAGCTCTGATTTTGGTGGGGCTGTGAATCCATTCTAGGTTTCAGACAGTCCTTTAGAGTTCTGGCTGAAACCCGGAATAGATTCAGAACCCCACTGAAATCAGAGCCACCGGCCTCCACTGGGTGAACCTGTGGTTGGCTGTGCCACTTCTGACTGCAGGGGGGGTAGGATCTCATGATGGAGGGATTGTCCTTTTCAAAACATTTCCTTCCATGTGGAAGATCTAGCATGTCAAGGAGAACATGGGGGGGGGGAGTAGGACTCTTCTCCTGGACATACTAGTTTTCTTAGTGCAGGGAACATTTTGTTTGTTTGTAATGAAGGAGTATTCAGTCATGGGAACCCCCTCAAGAAGAGGTACACCTCAGCACACCTGCAAAACCAGTGCATACATACATGAATAACGCTCATATGGAGACACTGGAAAAACTCTTTTCTCAAGGATTCAGGAGGGCCAGTCAGTTCATCCTTGACCTAGGTCAGACTACAACAGTGATTCTATTCTTTTATGTGAAACTAGTGAATAAACTCAGCTTTGCACAGGTTGGAACAGCCATTGGTTTGATACAGCTAAGCCTGCAAGAAAACGTACATAATTGTCAAAGTTGGACACGTTGTGACTGCCCTATCTGAGCGAAGTCATGGCTGCTGGCACCCCTAGGCACAGCTCCTGCAATGGTGCAGCCCTGCAGCCCCCTGATGGAGGGGGTCTGTCCACTCCATTCCCCTGTGGGGAGGATGCCTCACAGCAGAGGGTAGAGGCAGGCATATAACTCTATCCTTCCGCCTATTATCTCCCCTGGATTCAAACTCTATGGACTGCAATGCAAAGCTATGTGCTGGTTAGGGAAATCTGCCCCCAGGGGCTGAATTTGCTACTGCAGGCTTCAACCATATGGACACATTAAAATTAATTAAAATTAATTAATGCATTTAGAAAACAAAAAAACTTCAGGGTGCACACTGCTAGGGTCCCCTTGGTATGTACGCCAAGTGTCAGGTGTCTGAGTTTCACAATATTGATGCTATGGCGCTGACGGACAAACCGACACACAGACACGCACATCCTCTTTTAAGATACTGCTAAGGAATGAGCAATATTTGCAGGAAGAACTGGAAGAACTGGGCCCTATTTCTATGACCCTTTCAACCTGTTCCAGCTGTGCTGCCATGAGCTGAACTGATCACATATGTGCTAAAATTCGAGATGAAAGACATTTGCCCCCAAAACTCCATCTCAAGATTCTCCACAGTCTAGTGTTCTTTAGTCATACTTGGAATACTTGATTATTTGCTGGATATTCTCAGTATATTTGAGATCTGTACTTTGCATCCAGCAATGTATTAATATTTAACAGCATTTTATGATTGACCTGGAACAGTATTTTGAACTTGACAGCATTTAATGGTTGGTATGCAATAGCATTTGGCATCTGACTATATTTGATAGTTGATATGCAATGGCAATTAGTATCTAACAGCATTTTATTTTATAGATTAAATGTCAGGGTATTCAGTGTATGATAGCTGACAGCTTATGAGAATTCATAATGATGTCTGCTAAAATCAGATCAAGAGATGCCAACAGGTCTAAGGCTATATTCCTACACATTCTATGACCCTCCACATGCTGTTGGACTAAAACCTCCCATCAGCCCTGGTCACAGGCATTCTGGCTGGGGCTGATTGGAGTTGTATTCCAACATCTGGAAGGCCACAGGTTCCCCACCCCTGCTATACATAGTAACTTGGAAGTCAATCTCATTGAAACCAATGGGACTGAATAGGACTGGGGGGGGAACAGGTACAGCGCTCAAATTCTGAGGTAAAATTTGATAGTCAAAGTGTCAATTTGAAATTGTGTGTTTGGTGATAGAACTGGCAACGTTGGAATACTTACAGATACTTGCTTCAACTTTAGCAGAAATCAACACAAAGCTGTAATTGTGTGGTAAATGTTGATTTGTGTCAAATTCATAGAGTCGAACTGCCCCTTTAGAAAGACAACTGCATTAGAAACTTGCAGTGCCTTAAAGACATTGCAGGATAATATTCTTAAAGTAATTAAATAAAAAACATAAATTAGCCCAGACTAAAGAGCTTCTCTCAGATGTAGAAAGATTTAAATTAAACTCTTTTCCTATTCAGAATCACTGTTCATTTAAAATATTGATTCATTTGATTTATTCATATCCAAAAGAAAATAGTGAACTCTTGGAGGAATAACATTAATTGTGCCTTACGCTTCTGAATAGATAGCCCTGTTCTAAACACTGGGGTTAAAATGGTCGCTTAAGGGTAATAAATGCAGATAATGAATGAACATTAAGAATTTTATGTCTGCGAATTGATGGCCTCGAAGAAGATAATAAAATTTATTGATTCGATGGAATTTACTGTAATTTTACCTCTGTGAACCCTGTTTCACATATGGAAATTCCAATTACTCTGCGCAAGTATTATAATCCTAGGGGTGGTTCATATGGTTATTTTTTCACTGCTGAATTTTGTCATGACTATTGGGATCACATAGAGAATGTACTTGGCAGTATTTTTTCTAATCACAGTTTCACGTCTAGAAGACCAGTGCCGCCACACTCAGCCATCCAAAGGACTCTTGTTCCCTGAAACGACTCTGCCCTTTGTAATTTGCTGCCTCGTAGGCTTGCAACTGCTCCTTAGAATGCGTCCAGTTCAGCCACCTCCCATACTTCCTTCAAGTCTCTCCTCAAAACTCATCTTTTCCAGGAAGCCTTCAGGGAACACCACCACCCTTTTTCAAGTTCCCTATTGTAACTTAAACAAAACACGTGTAATTGAAATAATCACATATTCTTCCATTGTTTACCGTGTCTCACTTTCCTCTCATTTCCCTAACCTGTTTAGGTTGTAAGCCCCATCTGTCAAATATGTTCTTTGAAAAAGCTCCATGAACATTGATAGTAATCATCATTCATTATCTTCACCACAAAAGAACCTAAGAAAGCTTGGCTAGTTCAGCATCCTGTTTCCTACAGTAACCTACCAGATGCAGACTCCTTCACAGGCATGTCCCAAGGTGATGGTGCCTGGATGGCTCTTGGCCCTTGTCTGCTGACTTCCCTTGGTCTCTATATATGCTGGGACCTGTGATGAGGTCCTCCTCCCACTAGATCAAGGGTGGGCAACGTGTGGTCCTCTCAATGTTGTTGGACTGCAGTTCCCATCAGCCCAAGCCAGCATAGCCAATGCTGAGGGACGATTGCAGTCCAACAACATCAGGAGGGCCACATGTTCCTCATCCCTGCATTGGAAGATCATGTCTTGTTCTGTTCCAAGCTGGTTATGGCAGGAAGTTGGCAGAAGAAGGTATTGGGTGCAACCACCCAAAATATTTAGCATAAATCTCTGGTCCTGCTACTTAAAACTGGGTGGCCCTTGCCCTGTAATGCAGTTTTGTGAGAGTGAGCAGATCTCTCTCAATGCCAGAGAAAGGCAGACACCCTCTCCATGGATGGAGCTCTATCGACCCCTTGCTAACAACCATTACTTTGCTTGTATACAGTTTTGGATGGCAGCCACTGCCACTTTGTCCTGTTTCTCAGTGGCACTGAACAGCAGTTATTTTTCACAGCCTTTATGGCAAACACTTAAGTATCTGAAATCTATTATCATAGCCCTCCTTTAATCTTCTTTTCTGCATGCTAAACGTACAGCCTGATCCATAACTTGATATTATGGCACTACAGGGAGCCATGAAGATGGGCCTTGTGTCAACTAGTAGGCCCCTTGCATCAGTGTTACTCAGTGATTCACTGAAGATTTCCTTTAAATCACCTCGCTTCTCCCCAGCTCTGATAGCTTTTTTTTCTTTGCTTATGTAAGAGAACCAATTTACCAATGTGGGAAGGGAGGAACAAAATAGTTTGTACTAGTGTGGTGTAGTGGTTAGACTGCTAGAGTGGGACTTGGGAGATCCAAGTTCTAGTTCCCACTAAGCCATGAAACTCACTGGAAAAAAGGCAGGATATTATAAATGCAAATAATAATAATAATAATAATAATAATAATAATATCTATTGACTGTCTCTTCCCCATCCTGATGCCCTCCAGATGTTTTTGATTTCTACTCCTATCAGCCCCAGATAGCATGGGTCAAGAATGCTGGGAGCTATAGGTCAAAACATCTCAATGGCACCACATTGGGGAAGGACGCAGTTTAAGTTTCTATATTTTTCTGCAGTAAAGTGTAAGAGGGTAGTATAGAGAGAATTAATAGAGTAAGGAGCTGCGTGACTAGCCCTTTGCTAGGGAATCTTAGATCTGGCCTACAGATACAGCAGGAAGAAGTGACAAAACACAGAGGTTTTAAAATGGACTCCACCACTTCAGAATGTGAGGGCTGATGTCACATTTTATAATGCTCCCCTATGTTCAAAATAAAACTGTCCCTGCAAATGGAAAACTAACACAGGTGACAAAACACTGGGCTAGAACCTTTCTTTTCAAAGGGGTAGTTTTCTACTGGCGGGGGAGCATTAAAATGGAATCTTCTTCCTCCCCCAAAATGGTTCTGTCCATTGTATCACTTCAGGATTCTTCCACCTCATTCTGCGCTCCATGGGTAGTGCAAACCTTACTTGCTTGAGGAAAGGGAATAGAACAGACCAACTTTGGAAGCGTTGCAGGGCCAAACCACATCTTATGTTATTACTCATACTTTTTTTTTTAAGACCACTTCAACTGACCAACTGTATTTTGAAGGAAAAGTAGCCATGTGGAGCTGTTGCACAAATTATGCTTAAGTTCGTTCCCTCTAGGAGGGGTATGCCAATATCCCCTTAGAGACACACAGAATGCTGAGATTCAGTCCAACGCAGTTTTATTTGGCAGGAGACAAACAGCGCTGTTTGGGTGGATTCTCGTGGCTAATGCCACAAAGGAGAACCACACCCTAGATGTTTTTGGTACAGCTTATATACATTCAGTATAATGACCTAATTAGCTATGTGGGGTGGGCCACATAATATTCATGAACTTCATTAAGCATGCGTAGTTGACATGTCTGTACAGCTGACCTGTCCTTGCAAGCTGGGCAGGAAGCGATCTAGCTGGAACTGGTTCTAACCAGCTGCAGGAGTGGCGGCTACTCAGGGCGGGGGGGTCCTCTGGCTGTACCTAATATGAAACAGACCGTTACTATTGGTGTCAACAAGGCAGTTGATAATACTATCTTTCTCTGGGACTTTCTACTGTAGGAGGCTGCCTCAGATGGCTGCTAATACTTTAAGATGGTGCCTCTTTGGTTCTATCAGAGCCATGATCCCAAAAGTGCCTCCTGATCTGCGTCAGGGCCCTGCGCTGGTTTCCTGCCAAAATGGTCATCCCCCGGCTGCTTTTTTATACCGAGGCACCATTGGGGGGCAAATAGCATGTTCAGCTCATGGCCCAGCACAGCTGCTTTTTTCACCAAAATGTAAGAATTGCCCAGTTTTTCAAAACGTGTGTGAATAATGTAATGGCCCGGATTCCCAGACCTTTTGGGTCTGAGGAAATCTGAGAAACTATCATGGGCACCACCATCATGTCATGGCTGTAATGGGAGCGCAGATAGTGAAAAATGGCTGCCGTGGGGGGCTGCTTGGTCACAAAGAACAAGTAACGTGCACAAGAAACAGAGTAGAAGGCAGAGGCCCCACAAAGCACAACAAAATAGCCATTTCACAGAAGGAAAACTGGTGAGGCTCAGCAAAACATACAGAATCCTTCAAAAATACAGGCAAACACACACACACCACCCAAATCCCCAAAACGGACAAGGACCCCTCCTAAACATCCCCACTTGATTCTCACTGGCAACCCCTCCCCCACTGCCCTCCCCAGTCCCATACGCTTACCAGGCAATGGAAGAGTCCCCTTTTTTTTCTTTTTTAAAGGCAGTTTTAGTGGGCGGTTGGACACGCTGAAAAACAAACTACCCTCCAGCGGCCTTCCTTTCCTTTGCTGAGAATGTCTGTGGTCCAACATGGGGCCTGGGTGTATTCTGGGGGAACTGAAGGAAAAGGGCAGGCTGGCTGGAGACAGGCACTTTGCTTTCCAGCTGCCCAAGGCCGAAATAAATAAATATGATTTTTAAATTGGGAGGGGCAGGGAGCCTCAGTGGGAACTGCAAGATGTGTCTGCTATGGCGCTCATGGGTGCCAGGTTCTTGGGGATCCAGACACAAGGTCCACTTTGTCCCTCTGTGTCAAGAAAAGCTTCTATCAGAAAGCACCTTGAAACTTTGATACTGGAGGACACAAGGCGTTTTAATATATGGAAAGGAAAAGTGTTGGGTTCTTTCCTCAGAAAAGTCTTGTTAAACAAACTGCCTTCTTCACCTTGTTAAAAATTTCTTATGAAGCTGTGGCTGCACATCCTCCATGTTTATGTCTTTAACTGTTTGGAATATTAACTCTTCTTCAGCTCGATAGAGGAGATTGATTCGTATAAAAGCAAACACTTTCCACTGCTAATTCATTATGCAGTCAGAGTAGCAAAAGATAACAAGTCTAACCAGGTTTAGTATTCACTCATTACTTCGTAGGTCAAACACTCATACCTGTATCTAGTTCCATTAACTTCTGTTATTTTGCCAGCCTCATCCTCTTTTAGAATTCTTAGGGCATTGGGTTTTTTTCTCCCCCTCCCCAAGAGTTGCCCTTGTAAAGGAGGCTGAAAATCAGCAAGTGTTTTCACATAGTTGATGTCTACAGCATACACTTGAAAGTTACTTTTAAAGACAAGACGAGCAAAGCAATATGGCAACTCAAAGTGGTGTCTAGGAGATGAAGGTCTGGATATTTTTGATAGGCTGATGTTTGCAAAGACCAGGGGTGTTGGACCTCTTTCAGCCCAAGGGCTAAATTCAGTTCTGGAGATGCTCTCAGGGGCCAAATCCCAGCAGTGGATGGGGACAAAGGAAAAAGGGGTGGGGCCAACCCCCCAACCCCCAGCATATTTTAGTGTAAAGCTCTTACCGTCAGTTACTAGGCAATAGAAGAGGCATTTAAACCATCTAGAGTGGGAAAACAATTCACAAACATTGGGAAGCCATCAAAGGATTGGTGGTTGGAGAAAAGGGGGCAGGGCTAGGGGAAAGGGGCATGGCTCTCAGGAACCCTCAGAGGGCCAGAGTTCAACACCCCTGGCATAGACAATCACAACTATGTTGGTCATTGTTCCTATAACTTGGGTCCAGTTGACAAGCCCAGTCTGGTTACGATATCAGGACCAACTGGTCATCCCTTGAACAACAGGTTACTCAGGCTAAACATCCAGGCCTGAATCTGCATAAGGCTAGGTTAAACTTTATTGGCCTGTTGTGTCTCCTTAATCCCCGCTATGCTGGTGGCTGCAATTACACCCTCTGGACATATACTGTGGTGGTGCTGAAGTGCATCAGAGGGCAGCACACCAAATCCCTTCTCTCGGTGCTCTCATGGTGATGCAAAGAATAAGATGCCTGGGTCCTGCGGCTAAAAATCCTGCCTCAAGATCCTTGGTGGCAGAGAGAAGTAAAGCTATAAATGGATGGCAGAATTCAGAGCCATTTTGCTTATACCTTTAAATCAGGGATGAGGAATGTGTGGCCCTCCAGATATTGTTGTACTGCGAGTCCCATCATCCCTCATCATTGGCAAACCAACAACATCTGGAGGGCCACATGTTCCCCACCCTTGCTTTAAATGTTCTGTGGAATGTAGAAAGGATTCAATAGTGAGTGCAGGATTCGTATGTTTGTGTCCCTCCTCATTCAATTCAGGAAGCAGAGAAAACGCAAACTCCACATGATAGGAGAGAGAGGAAGAGAGGCATGCCCAGAAGACCTCTGGGCCAACTCCATTTGGGCTTTCCCCTCTGCCCTTGGAGAGCCATCTACCATCAACAGCTCTGTGGGAGGGAGTCCAAGACAGAGAGGAATGTGGATGCGAATAACACCAGACACCTTCTCCTCTTCCAACTGGACTCTGTCTCTCCCCCCGCCCTCCATCCCGGGCCAACTTTCACCAGCTGCCTTGTGGGAAAGGTTCTGATGATTTTGTTTTAAAAGTGTATAAATTGTTTATTGTGATTTTATTATTTTCATGTTATTTGTAAGCCAACTTGCTAGGATTTGTATCCTGAAAGGCGGCATACAAATAATTGCAATGCATTTGATTTATTATTGTGATTATCTTAAATAACAGTGAGACATGTAGCACAGTCCTATGTATGTTTATTCAGACATGCAGTGACTTCAATGAGGTCTGCATGTCTAAGGACTGCAACCTTAAGGGAGCAATCCTATACATGTTTAGACAGAAAAAAGTCCTACAACTCCCAGCATTCCCCTGGGGAATGCTGGGAGTTGTAGGACTTTTTTTTTGTCTAAACATGTATAGGATTGCAACCTAAAGTGCAAACCTATGCATCTCTATCTGGAAGTTGGATCAATTGAGTGCAAGGGGGCTTACTTCCAAGTAAATGGGTAAAGGGGGTTGCAGCCTTAGTATTCATCATTAACTCGGATTGTGTCTCTACCCCTTTTAATATAGTGCAGTACTGAGGGTTTTTTTTTTTAAATGTGTTTCCAATTTTAGCACTTTAAAAAAAAGTAACCTTCCTGGCCTGTTCTATTTTTAGAGCACCAAGAATCTAAATAAAGAAAACAACATCTCATCCTTCAGTGTGGGTCTGCTCTAAACCATGAGTAATAGAAACAGAGGTGGAGTAGGAAGAGATCCCGTGTTTTTATTTTCAACCTATATCACTCTTCAGGATTTGCATAAATACTGTAGAGGAATATTAACTTCCATTATTTATGATTCTGTTGAACTTTGCAAGGATGTGCCTGGCAGTCGAAGGATTACAGTTGTAAAGATAGTTCAGCTCACATCATAAATAACCTAAAAAGGTCACAACTCTTCTTTACAATAGCCTCTGAAGGAGAGTTGTACTTAAAGATGGAATAATTTTCTGTCAGCATAACAAGGTTTTGCAAGAATTAATTGCAAGAGAAATCAAAATACAAGTCCATCATGCTGCAAGGTTCTGTGCTTTGGTAGAAGGCGATATTTCTCTAGGGAGTTTTTGGCGTTTATTTTTTGTATCCTTTTCTATGAGGGAAAAAAGTGGAGGTCAACTCCCACTCCTAACCAGCCAACCAAGCGAGGTAAACGTCTAAAGGCTGATAGTTATTGAAGCGCTCCAGCAAACAGAAGTGTTGGTTAAGCTTGAGATATTCTGAGGATATGATATACCTTTCTGTCAGAGGCAACTGTAAAAACGTGTTGTCTGTTGAGGTTTGACGGCTGATTGAGGCTACACAGGAGCTTGGTTTAATGCAGGTGTATTAAACAGGCTTCTACACAGCTCTCTGGCAGGATTCCAAACAGAGGCCTGTGGCAGGTTTTCTCCCAGTAGTCCGATTATGAAGGGAAAACTAGGGAGACCCATAATGAAATCCACAAGCCGTATCCCATTGACCCCCCCAGATCCAGGTTTGCTTACAAGGAGACTTTGAGTACTTACAATTTACAGGTGTACCCAATGGTTGGATCAGACAGCTTCTCTGAACCCAGGGCCAAGGGGTAAAATGGGTTTTATACCATATATGTTAGCAGTGAGGCAGCATGACAGAAGCAAGTGTTAATTAGCGTTCATCTGCAACTTCCCCAGCGATGTTTTTTTTTTCTAATTCAGGCATGATCTTCGAAGATTTGAAGTTGTGAAGCTTCACAACTTTGAATCTTCGAAGATCATGCCTGAATTAGAAAAAAAAAACCATCATGGAGAAGCCCCGATTCTGCGAGGATACCGCCTTAATTAAAAAAACCACATCCAGAGCGGGGGATAGGAGGGGGTAAAACTTACTCTCATTTGAAGGGATAGAACAACCCCCTGCTCAGTGCAGGAAGCCTGATTCCCAGGCGGTCCTCATCCAAGCACTGACTGGGACCAACCCCACTTAGCTTCCGAGATCAGACAAGCACATGCACATCCAGCCCTTTGCTTGTTGCTGAGGAAACGGGGGCTGGTGAGGAAGCTATGTGCTCAGTAGCCGGAAGAAGACATGGGGCCGTCGAGAGCTGTGATTGGACAGGAGGGAAATACAAACACCGTTGTATATGGACAGGCAGGGGAGGGGACTATGACTGGATATGGTAGCGAAGGTGGAAAATCAGAGCACATTAAGGGGAAATACAGGGATATTAGGGTATTAACAGTGGGAGCACAGAAGTGGGAAATTCCGGTTCCAATTTGAGGCGGGTACTGCGTAGTGTGAAAGGCGGGCGGTGAAACCTCATTGGAAGCGAAAAAAGGCGGTAAGTGTAAATCCAGCCTTAGTGTTTTTGTTCCCCCTTTGATCATCAAATGTTTTAGAGGGAAAATAGACAGGCCTAAATTTTTGCAAGCAAACAGCAGCCTTCTAGTTAATTGGTTGTTCTCAGTGATTTGAATGTTTTTGTTTTAAGTAGAAGTTGTTAAGTAAAAGTCTCCATGTTAAACAGTAATTCCAGAGAGCACTAAATTTTTGTGGTGTATAGCAGCTTAATGGGTTGATTGAGCTTGATTAGTTGTTGACCAGTTTCATAAATCCTAGCAGATATCATAGGCTGCAAAACAGCTGCAGGGCTTATTTGCTACCCTGAAAGGGAATTCTCAAAGAGAATCGGCACATGCAGTAATCATTCCTTTATGGAGTTAATCCCAATAGCCTAGTGACCTTGCTAAATCCAGCCAAACTACTGGACTTTATTTATTTATATATTTGTTATTTACTTATTACATTTATATCCCGTCTTTCCTCCAAGGAGTCCAAGGCAGTGTACATGATCCTTTTCCTCACCATTTTATCCCCACAACAACCCTATAGGGTAGGTTAGGCTGAGAGTCAGTGACAGGCCCAAAGTCACCCAGTGAGCTTCATGGCCAATTTGGGACTAGAAGCCAGATCTTCCAAGTCCCAGTCCAACACTCTAACCACTGGCTCTCAGTCTGTCTCTCACACTGGCTTGCCATGGCTTTCGATACCAGTGACCATGGTATCCTTCTAGATAGGTTGTGTGGGTTGGGAGTTGGGGGCACTGGACTGCAGCAGTTCCGCTCCTACTTGGATGGCCGACTCCAGAAGGTGGTACTGGGGGATTATTGCTCTGTGCCATGGCAATTATGCCATGGGGTTCCACAGTGCTCTATTTTATCCACCATGCTGTTTAACATCTACATGAAACCGCTGGGGGAGGTTAACCAGAGGTGTGGGCTGAGGTGCCATCAATATGCGGATGACACCCAGCTCTACTTCTCTTTTTCATCAAACCCAGGTGAGGCAGTGGCTGTTCTGAATCAGTGCCTGGGCATGGTAATGGACTGGATGAGGGCCAATAAACTGATACCCAATCATGACAAGATGGAGGTGCTGTTAGTGGGTGGTTCATCTGCCCAGCTAGGTGATATTCAGCCTGTTCTGGAGGGGGTTGCTCTCCCCCTAAAGGATCAGGTGTGTAGTTTGGGGGTTCTCTTGGACCCAGAACAGTCACTTGAGGCACAGGTGAACTCAGTGGCATGGAGCACTTTTTATCAGCTTAGGCTGGTATGCCAACTACACCCTTATCTGGACAGGGATAGCCTAGCTACAGTTATCCATGCTCTGATAACTTCTCGTCTGGATTACTGCAATGCGTTATATGTGGGGCTGCCTTTGAAAATGGTCTGGAAACTTCAGCTGGTCCAAAATAGGGCAGCAAGATTGTTAACAGGGACTGGCCAGCAAGCTCATATTACGCTGGTACTTTTCCAGCTGCACTGGCTGCCAGTCCATTTCTAGGCCTGATTCAAAGTGCTAGTATTAACATTCAAAGCCCTTAATGGCTTGGGGCCAGGTTATCTGAAAGATTGCCTCCTCCTGTTTGTGCTTGCCAGGACCTTAAGATTATCCTCAGTGGTCCTTGGACCTTGGAGAGCCTGTCAGACTAGAAAATTCTGGGCTATATGGACCAACGTTCTGACCAGTGGAGGCTGATGGCTCTGATTTTAGTGAGGCTGTGAATCCATTCTGGGTTACAGTCAGAACCAGCCAGAACTCTAAAGAAGCTATCCAAAGTGCTGAACCCATTTTGTGGATAGGATTAAGCACCTTGGATAGCTCCTTTAGAGTTCTGGCTGGTTCTGACTGAAACCGAGAATGGATTCACAGCCCCACTGAAACCAGAGCCACCAGCATCCACTGGTTCTGACTCAATATAAAGTTTCAGCATAACTTTTTGATTCAGGTTACATGCAGAAGTGGTACTTTTATATCCAGCTCTAGAAATATTTGGATTCAAGGCCATTTCTAGTAAGAGCCACATATCTGTATGGACATGATATGGTCGTGGTGGTGGTTTTACATAAAAAGCCCTCCAGTTTAGAAAAAAAACATGAAACTTGTCCGTGTATCATTAGATATGACAATTGCACTGACACGTGCATTGGCACAAGCACACCATCTACACTGATAACAGAAAACGTGAACCTGGAGTCATCATATGATGACACTCCCAGATTTTGTGGTTTTTCCCTACATTCATGGAATTGGTTTCTGTGTACAATTATGTCAAATGACGACGACGACGATGCTGCTGCTGCTGCTGATATTTATACCCCACCTTTCTGTATATCGTGCACCAAAGGTGGATGTATGATATCCAGTTTGCAAGGAAATAGAATACAGCTCACGGGAAAAGTTTGTGTGCCAAAACACCACTTTGATAGAAATAAACAATGCATTTCTTTTTGCATCAGCCAAGAGTAGGCAGAGAGGATCTAGGGTTCAAGAGCTACAATTTCTAATATGTTACATTTGTTGTGTTTTCTAATCAGGTCAGATTCAATTCTGAACCACATCACATTCCATTTTAAATGCTCACATAATCTGATGGCCTGATATACCAAGCTGCAGTGAGAAAACACACACACACTGTTAATCACTAAATATAAATCCTGTATGAGACAGATGTCCTCCCCTTTATCTCTCATATTGCTGTATTATTACATTTAATGATCTGTCTATGATTTCCCCTGGCATGATGAAAGGGTACCAGACAAATCTAATGTAATGTGGCCATCTCCTCCAAAATCTTCTATGCCTTGATCACTAGAGATGCAAAGAATGTTCAGGAATGAAGTTCAAAGCAGCAAAAGATATGGGGGGGGGGGGCTTTGGCACAGCTTCTTATCTTGCGTGAAATGTGTTCCCATGGTGGACAAACCAAAGGCAGCTTGCAAAGGGGTGAATTGGTGTACAGCTACAAAGGCAATAAGTGTTTTATGTGCTTCAGCAGCCACAAGCTAACCAATGCTAGGTTTTCTAATTTTAGAGGTAAGGCCCACTTTCTGACCCAGAAGTCCTTTTTCTAGAGTCCCAGAACGCAAGAGGCTGGCTACAGTGTTTGTCACTGTAAGTGCATAAAGTCTGAAGGTGAGGCGCATCTTCTCCAAACATGGAGAAACATGTGCTAGGGAGCTGCGATAAGTTGTGGCAGCTGGCCACAGTGGGACTCCCTTTCAGACTGTAGGTGGAGTAATCCAGGCTATGGTACCACATGCAAAGTGGTAAGCAGTGGCGGCTGGTGCCTCCAATGTCAGTGGGGCTGTGAATCCATTGTGGGTTTCGTTCAGAACATGCCAGAAGTCTAAAGGAACTATCCAAAGTAGTGAACCCTACCCCAAAATGGGTCCAACACCTTGGATAGCTCCTTTAGAGTTCTGACTGGTTCTGACTGGACCCCAGAGCAAATTTACGCCCCACTGACATCGGGGCCACCAGCTTCCACTGGCGGTAAGCACTCTGCACAAGCTCAGGTATGACGTTTATTTACTCCACATTATATCTGCACTGAACTAGCACCACTTTTTCTGGTGTATTGCAGATATTGTAAGAAGATAGTAAGCTGCCTTATACAGAGTCAGATCATCTGTCCATGAAGCTCAGTATTTTCTAAACCAGGGGTGTTGAACCTCTGGCCTTGGGGGCCAAATGGGGGCCACCTGAGGTCCTAACCAAGCTCTCTGGGGTTCACCAGAGGGCAACGCCCCTTCCCCAGGCCCCACCCTATTTTCCCCGACTACCAATCAATTGGTGGTTTCCCAGCTTTTGCTCAGCTTCCCCCCCATTCTAAGAGGTTGCCATGCCTCCCCTAAGGCTGAGTTACTGGCAGTCAGAGCTTTGTGCTAAACTATGCTTAAAAAACAACAACAAAATTTAGCCCCACCCTGTTTGCCTTTGGCCATGCCCCCACTGGAATGCGACCCCTGAGAGCTTCTCCAAAATTGGATTTGGTCCATAGATTGAAAGAGGTTGAACAGCCCTGGTCTGCACAGCCTGGAGTTAACTCTCCAGGGTTTCAGGCAGGGGTGTTTTCCAGCCCTACCTGGAGATTCTGGGGATTGAACCTGCGACGTTTTCCATGCAAAACATGTGCTCCACCACTGAGGTATGGCTAGGGATGTCAGAGAATTCCACGACGGATCTCAGTGAGGCCGAATGCCAGTGCATTCGGCCCCCTGAAATCCATCATGGAACAAAGCCCCCACCCCACGAAAGGCACGCGAAATGGAGCACTTACCTGCTCCCGTCCATGCTGCTTTGCGAATGGCGGCCGTCCTGCAGCCGCCATTCGCTTCCTCCTCTATGTAGCTGTGATAGGCTACGTAAATACTTATGTAGCCTACCACGGCTAATGCAGGGACACCATTTGCGGCCCTGCCGAGGCCGTGATAGGCTACGTAAGTACCGTGATAGGCTAAGTATTTACATAGCCTATCACGGTGGGCGCGGGGGAGGGAAACCCCAGCGTACGCAAATGGCAGCGGCTACCGCCATTTGCGTACGCTGGGTTTTTTCCCCCTCTGCCGTGATAGGCTACATAAGTATTTACATAGCCTGTCACGGCTCAATACAGGGAGGGCTGCCCAGCGGCCGGATGTCTGGCTGTGGGTGGCCGGAGCCGGCCGGCGGCTCTGCGGCTTGGCCACGGAGCTGGCCAGGCAGGATTCTGGGGGGAGGGACGGAGCACCTCCCCCCGTCGAAGATTCTGCGGGGAGGGATGGAGTGCCTCCCCTTCACGGCGGATGCCACTGCACAGAGCTAGGTAAGGGATTCGTACATCCCTAGGTATGGCTACTCCCCACTGTCTGGGATGTGCTTTTATCCCATTATTCTTTCTTTTCTTTTCTTTCTTTTTTAAAGCTTATCCTGTAGCCTTCTGCCTTTGTTCTAAATTATGTATTTTATCTTGAATATCTGAATATCCTGCTAAACTATTTTTTCATCTTCCTTATGCCAGTGGAGAAGTGCAAATGTCTGGCAAAAATGTTTAGCATTTCAGGTATCAGCTTATGAGCATACGCCCTGCAGGATCAGGCCAAAGGTCTCTCTGGTCTGGTATCCTGTTCCTAACAGTGGCCCAGCAAATGCCTCTAGGCAATCCACAAGCAGGGCATGAAGGCAAAAGCCCCTCCACCAGCCCCTGTTTGTCCTCTAGCAATTGCTATTCAGTGCTGTGCTACCTCCGAACTGCATGTTCCACTGAGGGACCTATTCTCCGTGAATTTGCCTAATTTCCTTATAATTTTATTTATTTATTTATTTATTGCATTTATACCCCGCCTTTCTCCCTCTTGCAAGGAACTCAAGGCGGCTTACATTATCCTCCTCCTCACCGTTGTATCCTCACAACAACAACCCTGTGAGGTAGGTTGGGCTGAGAGTCAGTGACTGGCCCAAAGTCACCCAGTGAGCTTCCATGGCCAAGTGGGGACTAGAACCCGGATCTCCCGGCTCCCATCCCGTCACTCTCACCACTACACTACACTGGCTTATAAAGCCATCTAAGCTAATAAGATCAGTGGAATATTAAGTACAGTCTGGGGAATATATACAGATAGCCAGCACAATATCATGACCAACTCAACAGTCCATCAAGCTGCAGCTGAGGAAGGCTGGAAGATGGGAAGCTTGGCTATTCCATTGGCACTGCTGAAAGACTAGGTCCATCAGGCTCTTCTCTTGACTCTCACCATCAGTAGCCATTCCATCAGGCTGCAGCAGAGGGAGACAGAAAGCAGAGCCATCCCATTGGCTCTGCTCAAAGACCAGCTTCATCAGGTGCAGCAGAGGGAGACCAGAAGTGGGGCATTCTATCAGCTCTGCTCAAAGACCAGCTCTATCAGGCTTCTCCCTTGACTGCCACCACCAATAGCCATTCCATCAGGCTGAAGCAGAGGGAGTTTCTCAATTGTGGTCAGTGGAGGCTGCTGACTCCGATGCCAGTGGGGTGGTGTATCTACTCTGGGTTTCAGTCAGAACCAGTCAGAACTCTAAAGGAGTTCCTTTAGAGTTCTGACTGAAAGCCGGAGCGGATTCACTGCCCCACTGACATCAGAGCCACCAGCCTCCACTGATTGAGATGGTGTTTGTTAGTTGCTGCAAATGTGGAAATTGTTGCTACATTGCTGTGTTTGTGTTCACTGAGGTCAATTCATGTATTACATTTGTTCATTTGATTAATCTGAGGAGCCTTGCTTACCAACAGAATAGATCAATCTTTGGCAACCAGAGCATTCAGGACAAAATTGCTACCCCAATTTTATGCATGGCAATTTATGTGTGAAAACATCCCCATTTCACACAAGGAGCAAACACACTTATACAGAACTGACACCGAAAGGAAGGAAGGAAGGAAGGAGCACAAACTAAACAGTGCTTCATTTTCTAATATTAGAGATAAACCACACTTTTGTAAATAAGGGAATACGGTGGGATTCCCTGTTGTATAAACAAGACTTTTTGATTCAGGCTATCTACCTTAAACCAACAACCTTTGGAAAATCTTTGCGTCTTGCCAGTCATGTAATGAGGTTCTAAATAAAGAGCTGCCTCCTCTTTTTCTAAATACTTTGTTTCTGCCTGGCAGACAGGTAGAAATCAAACAGTTCTCCCCACCACTGCATCTACATTAAGAAGAAAGCTGTCCCTGTTGTATTTCTGTCCATTATGCAGATATTAAAGGAAAAAACCCCAACCCAAAATGGCCACGGTACCTGCCTGTGTACCGACTGAGTTCTGCTGTTAATGTAATAAGGAGTCTTCACTAGTACTGGCAGAACACATCGATGCTCTTAAGGCTGGGAACGTCATACACATCCAAAGATAGAAAGCCAACACAGTAGCTTTGAACAAGCAAGGTGCAAGTGAAGGAACTCCACATGATGTGAGTGCATTTTCTGTTTATTTTTAGAGTTGTTAAGACCGACAAAAAACTGTGGAATGGTGAGTGCATGTTACTGGGAGTAGCGGAGACGTACTTGAGACAGAGACGTTATGCAAGAAGACAGTGTTCTGAGCCTGTGCAATGTCGATCTGACGTTATGGTTCTACATGTCACTTTCTCCTTGTTCCCTGCTTTCCCCATGCTTTTCCTTTTAAGTCCTTTTATGACGTGAAGCTAAGAGCAAAGGCACAATGTTATTTTACAGTAAGAGACATAAGGGTTTCATGCCACTCACACACACAGATCTTCAGCAGAGACCCAGCTTCACTGTTTGAGGTAATGCAGGTGGGTCCAGAGGACACAGGCCTTCTCGCTGGTGGCACCCAATTTGTGGAATTCTTTGATCCCCCCACCCTGCCCAGGATATCTGGTTGGTTTCGCCTCTGCCTGCCTTCAGACACCACATCAAGATGCTGTTATTTCAACATGCCTTTGGCCTGGGTGGGTAACTGGTCCCCTTTATTGGGATTTGTTTCTGGGTTTGTGACTTCCTCTTGGGGGTTTTTCGTTTTGTTTTGCTGATTTTAAAAAATTTGTAATGTTGATGTATATTTTTATCTGTTTTACTGGATTTAAAAATGAATTCAGGATGGGGGAGGGAAATGTGAACTGACATATAGCTTTTATTCATTTTGATTGCTGTTAATTTATTAAATTTGAGCATTTGTTTAGGGGGGGAAATAATTAAAACTGATAAAAATGCACATAAACATTATAAATAAAGACAACAGTGAAATTTGACAGGCTGACACAAATTGCAACCCACTGTGCTCTATATAGCTGTGCCTGTTTCAGGTTTATGGCGGCCTTTGGGCAAGATACTCCCAGCAGATCCCTAGGGTGGCCATGTGTCCCCTTTTATGGAGGACAGACCTCTATTTGAAGGGCTGCCAGAGGACCATCCTCTGTTTGAAGGTATCCTCTGTTTGAAGGGTTCTCTTCTCCAAGTCCAGTTTAAAGATAAAGAGCTATTAAGATCTGTTGCCCGTGAACAATCCACACCTGGACAACAGACTGAACAGGCAGGCACACAGGCCAGCTGGTCACAGTCTTCTACACTATGGTGCAATGTACTGTATTTCTATTTAAATAATAATAATGATTTTGAAATTTGCGTCTATTCATATAAATTAGCATATGCAATTTTTTTGCAAATTTGTGCTCACTTTTGTCCTCTCTCTCTCTCTCTCTCTGGTGATGCATTTCCTGTTTTTGCCAATTCATAAGTGGCCACCCTACATGGAGCCCATCCACCTCCCTCTCCTTGCCACTAGCGTCACTGCCCTTTACTTGTCTCTTCCTCTGGCCAAGTCCATACCACCTTCCCAAGGAAGAGGACCAGGTGTGTGGACTTCACTGCTCCTGAAACAGACTTCCCTTATTTTACTGCTCCTTCACCTGAGTCCTCACTTAGAGAGAGAAGTTATCAAGAAGCAGCAACAGCAAGGAAAAGGAGGAGGAAAGGAGGAGCAGGGGCAGGAAGCTCCAGGATTGGCAGTGGGCTCCCTGATAGGACAGTGACCTCGGCTGGTGCCTGACAATGCCGACCCCGACATGATACACAGACTACATATGCCATGGCCTGTCAGGGACTCACCAATTCCCTGCAGTTCCAAGGGGGCAGCAAAACCCACTAAACTAGGACAAGAGGTTTCTTATGCCTCTGGTAAGCTACATACCTGGTTCGTTGGCTGCATTTCATGGTGTGTGTGTGTGACAATTGTGCAGGCCTGTACTAATTCAGAAAGAATTCTTCTCCAATGACGTTTGTGTGCTTACCATTATTTCATTTTTGAAGAAGTAGCCAAAACTGCTTCAAGGTTAGTCCTGACTGAATCCTTTCTCTCTCTCCTTTTCCTTCCCTGATTAGAACCAGTCAGACATTACTATAAAGAAATGAATGATAAACTCTAGTGCGTTGTTATCGCTGGAACAGAGTAAATGGTCCCCCTCATTTACAGCAGTTGGGCTCTTGATCTATTTATCCATCTATCAAGCTGTAACAAGGCACTAAATCTTCTTCTGCTGCTTTGAAGTGCACACATAAAATTTAGACGCGGCAGTGCGTCGGTCGTTAATGCCAGCCAGGCAATGCACAGTGATTGGGCGGTCCTTTAATTTCCCTGCCATGGGGTACCCACTCAAAGTCTCTTGATGGGGGTTTGTTACTCCTTAAAGGAGCATTAAAATTGTTCTTTTGTACACAGGATTGGGATGGTTTAAAAGTGGAAAAGAAACAGATACACCCCACCACCATCACACATACACACCCACACACACACACACCATTCTTTTTCAGTGCATCTTAATGTGTACAATGAGGATTTTAAATGTGCTACTAATTACAGGCTCGCAAATGCAGTGGCCATATCCTGGATGAGTCAGACTATTCAACTACATAGCCCAGGATTGTCTAATCTGTCTGGCAGCCCCTCGGGCAGCTGTCTCTCCCATCACCAGCTACCACGAGATATTGTAGAGTTGGAAAAAGTGCAGAGAAGGGCAGCTAAAATGATCAAGGGGCTGGAGCAACTCCCCTATGAGGAAAGGTTACAACAGCTGGGATTGTTTAGCTTGGAGAAAAGGCGAGTAAGGGGAGACATGTTAGAGGTGTACAAAATTATGCATGGTGTGGAGAATGTGGACAGGGAGACATTTTTCTCCCTCTCTCATAGTACAAGAACCTGGGCTCATCCCATGAAGCTAATTCGTGGGAGATTCAGGACAGATAAAAGGAAGGGCTTCTTCACACAGTGCATAGTTAAACTATGGAATTCACTACCACAAGACGCAGTGATGGCTAGGGATGTCATAGAATTCTGCCACAGATCTTGGTGAGGCCGAATGCCAGTGCATTCCATGGCGGAATGGTCTGCCACCCCCTCGCCCCCCTGTGGATCCCCCCCGGGATGAGACTTACCTGGGGCAGATCTTCCGGGCAGCGGCGGCTTCCGACCGGCTGCTACCGCCGCCATTTGCAGTCTTGTGGGGTTTTTTTTTTTTTTTACAAGACGTGATAGGCTACGTAAAGATTTACGTATCCTATCATGGCTGGGTTTAAAAAACAAGCAAAAAACAACCGCGTACACAAATGGCGGTGGCTATGGCCGCCACCATTTGCGTTCCTTATTTTTGGCCATCTAAGTCTACGTAAATATTTACGTAGATTAAGATGGCCAAAAATAAGGAACGCAAATGGCGGTGGCCATAGCCACCACCATTTGCGTATGTGTCCCCCCCCCCCCCGAGCCCTCTGCGGCCGGAAATCCGGCTGCGGTCGGCTCTGGCCTGGGCTGGGCCTGGCCGGCTGCTCCGCGGAACTGCCGCAGAGCACAGCCGGCCGTTGAGGATTCCAGGGGGGAGGAACGGATCACCCCCCCGTTGAGGATTCCGGTGGGAGGGACGGAACACCTCCCCCCCACCATCAACATAATCCGCGGAAAGGTAAGTGACTTTCGTACATCCCTAGTGATGGCCACCAATTTGGATGGCTTTAAAATGGGGTTAGACAAATTCAAGGAGGAGAAGGCTATCAATGGCTACTAGTCCTGATGGCTATATGCTACCTCCGGTATCAGAGGCAGTTGGCCTATGTACACCAGTTGCTGGGGAACATGAGTGAGAGGGTGCTGTTGCACTCATGTCCTGCTTGGGTGTTTCCCACAGACATCTGGTTGGCCACTGTGTGAACAGAATGCTGGACTAGATGGACCCTTAACCTGATCCAGCATGGCTCTTCTTATGTTCTTATGTTCTTTTGGGGCAGGAAATGTTGGGGATTGAATGTGGGACCTTCTGCATGCAAAGCAGGTGCTCTACCACTTAGCAATAGCCCCTCCCTTTCTGGATAAATCAATGTGCCAATATGCAACTGACCCACATCACTTGCACCATGGCACAGAGGTTGGTTGTACATTGACAGCATGTGAAGGAACAGCTGATGTCATATCTACAGTACAGTATTTTCAGGGCTGGTATCAAGAGCAGGCAGGGATGGGCCCACTGACAGGAGCCCCCCTGGACTTTCTCCTCTCCTTCCCCATTGCAATCTGCTTGTTCAGCTGCCTCACTCTGGCCCAGAAACAGTGGTGGTGAGAAGGAGAAGCAGCAGATGTCATTGCCTACTTGCTCACTGGTTCCCCGCCTGTCACACAAGCAAGTGGTAGCAGTGATGAGAAAGAGGATGAGGAACAATAGCAGCTGGTGATAATGGTGGTGAGAAGATGGACTCAGTGAGGGAGGAGACCCATGCAGGTGTTTTGCCCAAGGGCTCTCAAAAACCTGGAGCCGGCACTGTCTATAGTTCCCTGAGGAATAGGAATTATTGTTAAACAGTATGTAATGTAGGGATTGTCCCCTGGACTGCAAGGAGGTCAAATCAGTCAATCCTAAAGGAAATTAACCCTGAGTGCTCCTTGGAAGGACTGATACTGAAGCTGAAGCTCAAATATTTTGGCCACCTAATGCGAAGAGAAAACCCCTGGAAAAGACCCTGATGCTGGGAAAGTCTGAAGGCAAAAGGAGAAGGGGACGGCAGGGGATGAGATGGCTGGATAGCATCACCGATGCAATGAATATGGACTTGAGCACGCTCCGGGAGAGAGCGGAGGACAGGAAGGCCTGGCGTGCTGTGGTCCATGGGGTCATGAAGAGTCGGGCACGACTGAATGACTGAACAGCAACAACAACAACAACAAAATGTAGGGATTGGGGCTGAAAAAGCAACACAGCTGCTGCTATAATGGCTGCTCTGACACCTGCAGTTTCTTGATCTAGGAATGTATTTTCTCCTTTGGCAAGGGAAGGGAAATCCAGAATTCTGTCAGATCTAAATAACTAGCTGAAGCTGGGCCTAACAATTGGAGATCTGAAATCTTTTCAGATACTCCCGACATTACAATACCAGAGAAGATTGGTGCTGACCCTCTCTTCACCTTGGATGGTGAGCAAAATACTGGCGTCACAGGCTATTCTTCAAAAATTTAACATCAGAGCCAGACGGGTATTTCAAAACAGGGAAGTACAACCCTTATTTCCATCTTTGGGCCAAGCTAGACCTTTGCTTCCAAAAACACAAGATCTATCTAATGGGGCACCATTGATCGATTTAACTCTAGATCTAGTACAAAGTAAACTACCAACCAAAGATCCTGTACCCACTAGTTCCTCTAAGGCAACGTCAAATTTTGATTCTATAATGTATGTATTTATTTATTTATTACATTTATATCCCACCTTTTTTCCTCCAAGGAACTCAAGGCGGCGTACATAATCCTCCTCCTCTCCTTTTTATCCTCACAACAACAACCCTGTGAGGTGGGTTGGGCTGAGAGTCTGTGACTGGCCCAAAGTCACCCAGTGAGCTTCCATGGCTGAGTGGGGACTAGAACTCGGATTTCCCAACTTCCAGTCCAGCACTCTCGCCACTACACCACACTGGTTATAATTGTAAACCTCTCCTTTTTTAAAATAGCGGAAACAGTGGAGGCTGGTGGCTCCGATGTCAGTGGGGCAGTGAATCCACTCCGGGTTTCAGTCAGAACCGTTCAGATCTGTAAAGGAGCAAAGCACCTTGGATAGCTCCTGTAGAATTCTGAGTATTTCTGACCGAAGCCCAGTCTGGATTCACTGCCCCACTGATGTCACAGCCACCAGCCTGCACTAAGTAGAAATGGGTTTTTAAACGGATTTGATTTAAACGTAGAGAATAGATCTTGCAGGCTGGAGTCCTATGCAAGCTTGCTCGGGACTCAGCCTCACTGAACACACTGAGAGTTATTTCTCAGCAAACGTGTATAGCAGGGCAATTTGTATACATCCAGATGTTTTGATCTACAATTCCCATCGTCCCTCACCATAGGCTATGCTGGTCAAGGCTGTTGGGAGTTGTAGAGGGCCACAAATTGTGCACTGGTGCAGAGGACTGGACCTTTAATGTGATGGCACCTCCATGTTTACGTCTGATTTCCGGATGGCTGGGGGAAAATATAAAGGGTGGATAGCTACAACATGCTCTGCTTCGAAGCTTCCCTGGGGCACTGGGCTGTCCATTGTCAGAGAAAGAATGTTGGGCTAGATGGTCCAATGCAGCAAGGCAATTCATCCCATGCCACACTCCCCTGATTTTACCTCTCTCACCTGTTCTTCAGTCTGCTGCACCAGAGATGTGTTTCTCTGTGATATATGGCCACAATCCAGGAGACTGTGGACACACAAGTTTGGCATTGCCAGCTAAGGCAACCCCGCCCCCCACCCGGAGTGCCAGTTCCAGCTTTTGGAGGGCCCTTGGTCAAGAGAACCTCAGTGGGCGCTTAGAGCGAGAGGCAGGTGAACAAGCAATCTGTAATGGTGAAAAGCAGGAGCAACTCCAGGGGACTCTTGTCAGTGGGCCTCTGCTGGATGTGGGTCCTTGGTTGGTGCCCAAACATGCCTACCATTGACATCTCTGAAGCACATGCTTAGCCCAAAAATATGTTTTCAGTATCAGCACTGAGCTCACAGTCCTTTCACATAAGAATCCACTCTGTCTCTCCCCCCCCCACCCAAAGTTTTCTTCATTTCAGCAGCCTTTGGAAAAGAAGAAGAAGAAGAAGAAGAAGAAGAAGAAGAAGAAGAAGAAGAAGAAGAAGAAGAAGCAGCAGCAGCAGCAGCAGCCTATTTGTTGCTCCCATTGATAATAAATTAGGAATCAGAAATCCTTGCTGATCTACCGCAGGTCATCTAGCAGATCATAGGAACATAGGAAGCTGCCTTATACTGAGTCAGACCACAGTTCCATCTAACCAAGTATTTTTAGCACTGACTGGCAGCAGTTCTTGACAGCTTCAGGCAGGATTCTTTCCTAGCCCCACTTGCAGAAACCAGAAATCAAACCTGGGACCTTTTGCATGCAAAGCAGGTGCTCTGCCACTGAGCCATGGCCCTTCCCCAGTTAATCTTGATCTATCGTCTGCGTATCTCTGCTCTACACTGACTGGCAGTGGCTTCCCAGAACCTTCAGGTAGGGTCTTCCCCAGCCAAACCTCGAACTGCCAGGAATCGAACCTGGGATCTTGAGCCACTGTGCCACAACCCTTCTCTAGCCTGGGAGACCCAAACTGGAAATTTTCACTTAATCCAGGAACACAAATATGTGTGTGAATGTTTGATAAACTCAAGCAAATGATCATTGACAATGTCAGAGCATTTGGGGAGGGGGAATAATACCTCACAGAAAAGCAAACACTCTGAAAATAAATAATCAAATGTTTATTATTGATTTGTTTAATTTATATCCCACCTTGCCACCCAAAGAAAAACAGCACGCAAGGCTAAAAATAAATTCCAGAATAAAAACACATTCTTAATTAAAACACGTTGTAAAAACAAATAAATTAAAAACATGTCAATAAAAGAAATAAATAGCACCAACCAATTAAAACTCCCTTCAGGAACAGACCAGTTTATATTTCAAAGACCTGCCTGAATAAAAATGTCTTTGGATGCCAGCAGAAGGACAACAGAGAGGAGGCCAACCCAGCCTCCCTTGGCAGGGAGTTTCAGAGCCTGGGAGCAGCCACCAAGAAGGCCCTGTCTCACGTTCCCACATGTTCCCACCAAACATGTCTCTGATGGTGGCTGTACTAACAGAAGGGCCTCTCCTGAAGATCTTAAAACCAGGGGAGGTTTGTATGGGAGAAGGAAGTCCCCTTCTCATGTGGGAGAAAGAATTGGCCCCAGTCCCCTGGAAGCATTCCATGTTTTGGGGAAAAGATGTACACTGGCCATGCTGTCTAGGAAAGTCAGGATTTGTAGTCCAATGGATCTGGAAGGCACCAGGATGGGGAAGCCTGTCTTATAATATTGCCTCTAAACTAGTCTGTACCTTCGATGATTATGCTGAAGATCTCCAATATAATCTTCAGCATAATGAAAGACTTGGAAGTAGAACACTCAGTATCAGAGACCCTTCATCAGATGATGCGGAAAAGATGGATACATATACTGCACCATGAGAAACCAAAAGAGAACCCACCTGGTGGTGGTAAGACAAGTCCATGTGTTGAGCAGAATCCTTGCTCTTCCAAGAAAATGTTTTGCCACCCCTTTTCCCCGGCCCACAACTTTTTCCGGAGTCACCCTTGAAATGGCCCTTTTGAGCCCAACCCAAACAACTCATATTTATCATGACAAATTGAACCTGTCACAGTGACTGGATCCAGAACTGATGGCACAAATTGTTTAAGTGAAAAATCCTGTCCAAGATATGAGAAATTAAACATGATAACCTTTTCAGTGATGATTCACTAACAGGAGAGAGAGAAAAGCGACCTTTGTCAAACAGATTATTAATCATTAACGATTTGTCCAACACTAGTTATGCAGTACCCAACATTTTAACTAGTAATGTTTGTGTTTGGTGAACTGTGTGTGACATTGATCTTAATTAAATGTAGGCTCCTGGTCTCTGGATACATGTAAGAAGATGTCTTCTTTAACTCATCAAGGAACAAGCAAGTTGTCAGTTTCGGGTTATCCCAGAGATTGTCCACAGAATGCATATTGCAATTGTCCCCTTATAATCTGGGTGAAAATGTACAGAGGAACCATTGGTCAAGGGGCTGGAGCAACTCCCCTGTGAAGGAAGATTACAACAGCTGGGATTGTTCAGTTTAGGAATAAGGTGAGTCAGTGGAGACATAACAGAGCTGTATACAATTATGCATGATGTAGAGGATGTGGGTGGGGAGACATTTTTCTCCCTCTCTCAAAATACTAGAACCTGGGGTCATCCCATGAAGCTGATTGGTGGTAGATTCAGGACAGATAAAAGGAAGGATTTCTTCACACAGTGCATAGTTAAGCTATGGAATTCACTGCCACAAGACGCAGTGATGGTCACCAATTTGGATGGTTTTAAAAGGCGATGGACAAATTCATGAAGGAACAGGCTATCAATGGCTACTAGTCCTGATGGCTATATGTTACTTCCCATATCAGAGACAGTATGCCTATGTACACCAGTTGCTGGGGAACATGGGCAAGAGGGTGCAGTTGTACTCATGCCCTGTTTGTGGGTTTCCTGTCGACAGCTGGTTGGCCACTATGTGAACAGAATGCTGGACTAGATGGACCGTTGGTCTGATCCAGCATGGCCCTTCTTATGTTCTTATCTCCATCTAGCTCAGTATTGTCTGCGCTAGGAGTGCTGAACCTCTTTCAGCCCAAAGGCTGAATTCCATTTTGGAGAAGCTCCTGAAGGCCACATTCCAGTGGTGGACAACGATGAAGGCAAAATTGGAGGGGCCAAAACACCCCAAATACCAGTGTATTTTAGCTTAAAGCTCTTACTGCCAATAACTAAGCCAGGGGTCCCCAACACAGTGCCCACAGATGCCAATGTGCCCCATGGGGACCTCCAAGGTACCCAGGAAACTTTCCACTCCCTGTCCCCTTCAAAATATTATTTTATTTTAAAAAAAACATTAAAATATTTGGATGCCAGGTTCTCCTTCTGTTCTTGAAACCTGCTGCTGATCATCAGTTGGGCAGGCAGGAAGAGAAGGAAAGAGTTGCTTCCTGGCCCACCCGATTTTCTGTCCACACAGACCTTTCCCCTTTGCTCTTTCTCTCCACTCCAAGCCTCTCCCCTCACTATTTCTCTCCTCATTTTCTTTACCACTTTGCCTTGCTCTTTCTCCTTCGCTCCCAGCCTCTAGCCTCACCTTTTCTGTCTCCCCGCACCTGTTTGCCTTGCTGTTTCTCCCCACTCCTAGCCTTGCTCTTTCTCTCACTATTTCCCCCTCCCACCCAGGCTCTAGCCTTGCTCTTTCCCTTCCTCTCACCCCCTTTCTCTCGATAAGTCTTGCTCCTCCCAGCCCATAGCCTGGTTCTTTTCCTCTACTTTCCCAACCCCTTCTCTCATTCACACACACAGAGAGCACCTTCCCAGGCCGGGGCTCTGATGGCAGAGGAAGAAGTAGGAGCAGCAGGTGTGGAAGGGTATGGTGAGCCTGTGGTTGAGGCAGGGAAAACTTTTTCGTTCGGGGCTGGGGCATTTTCCTTTCCTTTGGAGATGGAGAGAGGTGTGTGTGTATATATATGTGTATGAATAGGATAAGAAGAGCAATCCTCACTAGGTCTACTCAGAACTAATTCTCATTGAGTTCCATGTAAGCATGCATAGGATTGCAACCTTAAATGGGTATTTTGTTGTGCTCCTGTGGGGTCAAATGTGTGGATGGGCTTTGGAGTTCCTCTGCCTCTGCTCAGTTACTTGGGTAAATTACTTGTCTTATGACTAACCAGGCCCCTATGGCAGCCATCATGTGACTAGCCGCATCCGCTGTGGGAGCCATTTTGTGGTGGTGCCCGCAGCAGTTTCTCAAATCTCCAGATTTGGACCCATGGGTCCAAAAAGGTTGGAGAGCCCTGAACTAAGCTTCAGGAGAGGCATTTCAACCTTTTAGAAGTTGGGGAAAACTGCACAAAAGCCATGAAGCAACTAAAGAATCAGTGGTCAGGTGGAACATGGGAGGGGCCAGGAAAGGGGCATGGCCAGATTGGAATCCCCGGAGAGTTGGATTGGGACCTCAGGCCTGAGATTCTGCACCCCTGGTCTTCACTGACCACCAGCAACTCTTCGAACTCTCCAGTCTTTGCTGAGGATTGAACCAGGGACCTGTTGCATGCAGTGCAGCAGGACCAGCCCTGCCATTAGGCAGAGGGAGATGGCCACCTCAGCCAGCACATGTGGAGGGTCAGCACTGAGGTGTTACAGGACAGAGCTGTGGGTGTTGTGCAGTCTCCCTTGCACCCTCTAAACTAGCTTGCCGTCCTCAGGTGTGGTGGAGGCAGGGCCAGCTCTACCGTTAGGCAGAGTGAGGTGGTTGCTTCAGGCAGCAGATGCTGGGAGATGGCAGCAAGATGTTGGAGAAAAGAGTTCTGTGCCACATGGCCTGCCTTGTGCTCTCTCTCTCTATCTAAAATTATTTCTAGGCCGCCTCGGAACCCTCTCAAGGTGGTGTGTAGGATACCTTTAAGCTAGCTTGCTGCCATCAGGTAGAGTGAAGGACACTGCCCCATCACCAGTGTTGAAGAAATTTACAACTGCCAGTCCAGTTGACTTTTGTACATAGAATGGGAGGAGGCACCATCTTGTTCTTAGCCTCAGGCAGCAAAATGTCTTGGACTGGACCTGGGTAGAGGATGCTGTAACACTGCCAACTATCACTCCTGTCAGCTTCCGTATGTGGAATGGAGGGGCGCCATTTTATGCTTCAGCTCAGGCAGCAAAATGTCTTGGGCCAGCCCTGGAAGGTGAGGTGCTTTTGTCACTAAGCGATGTAGGGGTATATATAGGGATATATGGTTTTGCAAAAAGTGATAGGCTGCATGCAAACACACGTAAGAAGAGCCCTGCTGGGCCAGACTGGAGACAATTTCATATGTTCATATTCAGCACTGACTGAAAAGGGTCAGAAGGAGGAAAAGTCAACAGAGCTGCACTTGAGCCAGGATTCAGGGCCAAAGTGGACACTATGTGAAAGATGGAGCAAGCAGCTAAGGTTTACTTTCTTTAGTGTAAGTGCGGGGGGGGGGGGGGCTGATCCAGATAGGGACCCTATCATGGAGGCAGAGGGACTTAATCCTTTCCCCCACCAGCTGCAGTCCTGATCTGGATGTCTTTCCCCACCTCCACACCTGCAACTTATAGTGCAAAATAGTGATCCATTCAAGCAGTTTTGCAGTATAAATACAATTTGGGTCCATAGCAGGGGCGAAGAGGTGTTAAAGCCCCCCCCCACCACACACACTAGGGCCCCATTCTGGATTAGGTCCCCTGCAATTACACTAGTGCAGGGGTGGACAACTTTGGGTGGTTGGGGGGGCAATTCCCCCCTCTAGACCCACTGCAGGCCGCACTCCTGCTGTCCCCCATGCTGCAAAAAAAGAGAGGGGGAAATGGGGAAAAACAAACTAACATTCTAAGCTTCTGTAACAATTTGCTGTCATATTTCAGCACCAAACCATTCCATTTTCTCCCCCTGCTTTTTAAAAGAAAAAAATAGGGGTGGTGGAAGGGAATGGGTGTAGTGCAGGCCCCACTGCATGCTGGTGGGGCTGCACGCGGCCTGCGTGTTGACCACCCCTGCACTAGAATAAAAAAGAACAAAAGACGTACCTATTGGTTACAACTTTCATGCAGTGTCTGCTTTGGCCCCCAGATGTCTTTTCAGAATCAGTTCTCAACCTTGGCACGTTTGAAGCAAAATTGTAAAGAGGAGCTGAGGGCCTTTTGCTCATCCCCCCACATCCGTATCCCCCCCGCAATGCATCTGGTTGCTCTGAACACCTTTCATTTTGGAAATTAAGCACTGTGGAGCAGGCTGGTCTCCCACCACCTGCTATGCATAGACAGACCTTGTGCATACGCAATGCAGAGGCTACATGGAGATGCTATAGAATCTGGGGCGGCAGGGGGGTGGGGATCCCACACATCCTTTAGGTTTGCAGAGGTATAAAGCAAACTCATTAGCTTGCTTGTAAAATATGTACGCGTAAGTACACATGCTATTCTTTGTACAACAGACCAAAAGAAAGTTTATTTGCTTCATTTTCTCCCACCAGTATTATCATCAGGGCACAAGTTTTGAATTCAGTATTGTCCCAGTTATTCAGCACTGATGTGTAATCAGTGTGCACGGTAGCCATTAACTCATGTCTGAGAAAATCAAATAGTTCAGCGTCTTGGATCTCATTGCATTTCATTGGTTCTGTAATTTATCGGTCTGCTAAATGAAAGTGGTGCTCTAAGGTTTTTTCTCCCCCCTTTCTTTCTTTTCTCTTTGCCGCTCCATTGAGTTGGGAGTCTGTGCTTGTGTTATGATGTGCTCAGACGTCTTTCAAAAAGTTGCTTGGTAATCAAAATATGGTTTGGGCCTTTTCCTCCTTTCCTCCCACCCTAGTATTTTGCGATATTTGCCATTTGGATATTTGTGTTATGATGTGCTCAGACGTCTGTGCTTGTGTTATGATGTGCTCAGACGTCTTTCAAAAAGTTGCTTGGTAATCAAAATATGGTTTGGGCCTTTTCCTCCTTTCCTCCCACCCTAGTATTTTGCGATATTTGCCATTTGGATATTTTAGGTATGATTCCTGCCACCTCTACAATGGATAGCAACAGCTGTCTCCCCTAAATAAGGAAGAATATTTCATGTTTTTGTTTGTCTCTGTGTGTGTGTGTTTTTCACAAATTACTGGCTGGTATTCAGGGAGTCCACCTTATTGCTAAAAGAAGCAAATCTTTTTTGCTGCGTTCATAGGTTTGGTAGATGCCTTTAAGCAAGCCTGATCAGCTCCCAACCCACCATCCCATATGCAATTCACAAGACACGTATGGTGTCTCTGTGGGCTCAGTAACCTTCTGTTTTTCGCTGACTTGAAAAATCAAGGTTTGTAAGCACCACCACTAGCCCAAGGCATTTTGCTGCCTGAAGAACAAGATGGCGCCTCCTTCTGCTCCATGTACAAAAGCCACCTAGACTAAAAGTTGATTCTTCCTTCAACACTGGCAGAAGGGCAGTGCTCCCGAATGCACCTGAAGGCAGCAGTCTAGCTTAGGGGGCACAAGGCAGACTGTGTTGCACACAGCTCTCTCCTCCAACACCTTGCTGCCACCTCCCAGCATCTGCCGCTTGAGGTGACTGCCTCTCCCTGCCTAATGATAGGCCCAGACCTGGTAGGCGCCTGCAAAGCCACAATATATCGGCGACAGGTTGTATGTGTGTGTGTGTGTACAGAGCTGACATCAAGGGTAGGTATGGTTGGGCACCTACCAAGGGCCCACACCCCAGCAGGGGCCTACTGACAAAAGTCCCCTGGAGTTGCTCCTCCTCTTCACCACTGCAACCTGCTTTTTCACTCTGACCCAGACAAGGGTGATGGTGAGAAGGAGGAGCAGCAGATGCCACAGCCTCCTTGCTTCCTGGCTCTGTGTCTGTCAAGCAATGATGAGAAAGAGGAGCAATGGCAGCTGGTGACAATAGTGATGAGAAGGTACATTGATGGAGGGTGAGGGCCCATTGAAGGTGCCTTGCCCAAGGGCCCTGAAAAACCTGGAGCTGGCACTGTGTGTGTGTGTGAGTGTGTCACAATTTGTGCAGGCCTGCGTTTGTGCGACACCAAAGAAAAGAGAAAAAGTTCTCACGTGGATGACTTTAAAAAAAAAATCTGCCCATCACTTTTAGGAAAGAGATTTCCTTCCTCAGGGGCCCCTTATCTTTCTTCATATGTATCTGAAAGAATCCTTTGGATATTTCTTCTGTCTTGAAACGCTCCAAAGAAGAAGTGTTGGAAGGATTCTTTTAGCTATCTCTGATGAAAGATAAGTGGTCCCTGAGGAAGGAAATCTCTTTCCGAAACGCGTTGGGCAGAATAAACACTTTTTTCCAGGCACCAGAGAACATTTTTTCTTTTGTTTTGTGTCACATAAGTGCCTTCCCCTATGGCTATTTACTGCGTTTGAGAGAGCCATCATTTGGCTAGGAGAATTTGTATCAGTGTGCTTCTCTGTTGTAAGCTCCTCTCCTTGGGATCCATTTAAATGTTCATCATATGAGGGTGTGTGTGTGTGTGCGTGTGTGTGTGACAGAATAAGGGCTACAGTTTTCTCTGTGCAGGGAGGGTCTCCCATGGGACAACATTTGGTCTTCTGTTACCCACTTGCAGTCCAAAATGGTACCATTCAGGAACAGTTTTACAACATGCGTTACCATTTCTGTGCTCAGTTTCTGTGACTGCTCGCAAGACCTTAGGTCAGAGCTGGCTGGCATGAAGAGTGGGCTGGGTCACCTTCCCCCAGTTTTGATGGGTTTCTTGTTCAAGAGAGATTCCAATTATTAGCTCCCATCAGCTGACCATCCCGGATTATTAGCCAGCAACATGACTAAAAAAAGCTTGGTTAGCCAACAGTACAACATCAGCTCGTGGAGTCATAAGCTGAGTCTCCACCTCTTCTGGGTCCTAGAGAAAGGGAGCCTTTTTCAGTGCTCAGCAGGTAAAAGCTCTTCTCTCTGATCAGAGAGATGGGAGATAAGAGTGTTTCTCTCCTGAGGAGTGGGTGGGGTCTAGGGAAGAAGCTGGCAAGCTGGATGTTGAACTCCCATGGGTTCCCCATGCCTTTTCTAGGGGTGCCACTATATTCCTTACTGCATGACTTCATCCCAATGAACCGTTATCTTTCTGCCATGCCCCTTTCTGGCCATGGAAGCAGCAGAGTTCCCTTCTTGAGCACATGACTTTTCGGTACAGGTGCCAGCTTCTCAACTCACAGATGATGCTAATACTTGCACATGCTCCAGGACTTTGAGAGAGGATGCAACCACTACATCTCTCACCCCCTTTCCTCCACTGGACCCCTTTATCCACTCTCTTCTTCTACCTGCTGTAGCCACCGGAACTCTACTGTTGCCCCACAGGAGAGCACATGATGCAGCCACCTGAACTAAGGGAGTATCATGTGATTCAGTCAGATGGTCAAGTGACCTACAGGAGCCTCATGCAAGTAGGCATCAGGTAAGTCAGCTTAATAGGTATAAAAACAGAACACTTTGGTATGAAAACTGTTTTAGTGAAGGATGGGTTCCAACTGTGGTGACTGGAGAGCATGGTCATGATCCTGATCCTATTTTAGACCCTTGGTGTATTTAAAGATTTCGTTTGGATATGAGGACAAACGTCTTGATGGGAAGAACAGTTCAATGATGAAACCAATGACCTAGAGGGGTGGTGAGCCCTTTCCCCACTTAAGATCTTCAATGAGAGGCTGGACAGCCATCTGGACAGCCATCTGTTGGGGATGTCTGGATTTCATGCACTGAGTAGGGGGTCAGACTGGTATTTATTTAATTTATATCCCACCTTTCTTCCATCGTGGAACTCAATTGGCTACATGTGGTTCCCAGGTGGTCTCCCCTTCAAGCACTGACCAGACCCAGACCTGCTTACCTTCAGCAAGGTGGCTGCCTCACTCAGACCACAGCTGGGACTAGATGGCCAACAGGTTCCCTCTTCAACTCTGTGGTTCTATTGGCGATTCTATAAGTCACCCTACTTTTTGTTACACCAAAACTGTGTTTCTGGAACACAAGCTCGGAGAATAAAGCCAAAGCAGACTTTGTCCTCTGGTTTTCATTCAAGTACATCCAAGATGTACTTGATGAAACAACGATCCGGTGGATCCACAGTTGGCTACAGAATCGGACTCAAAGAGTGCTTATCAGTGGGATCTTCTCAAACTGGGGAGAGGTAACAAGCGGGGTACCGCAGGGCTCAGTCCTGGGCCCAGTGCTCTTCAACCTTTTTATTAATGACTTGGAGGAGGAGGTGCAGGGAATGCTGATCAGATTTGCAGATGACACAAAATTGGTTGGGATAGCTAATACTTTGGAAGACAGAAACAAAATTCAAAGTGATCTTGATAGACTGGAGCACTGGGCAGAAAAGAACAGAATGACATTTAATAGGGATAAATGCCAAGTTCTGCACCTAGGAAAAAGAAACCAAATGCACAGTTACAAGATGGGGGATACGTGGCTCAACAACACTATAAGCGAGAAGGATCTTGGAATTGTTGTAGATCATAAGCTGAATATGAGCCAAGAATGTGATGTGGCTGCAAAAAAGGCAAATGCTATTTTGGGCTGCATTAATAGAAGCATAGCTTCCAAATCCCAGGGAGTACTAGTTCCCCTCTACTCAGCACTGGTTAGGCCTCATCTGGAGTACTGTGTCCAATTCTGGGCACCACACTTTCAGAAGGATGCAGACAAGCTGGAGAGGGTTCAGAGGAGGGCAACGAAGATGGTGAGGGGACTGGAAACAAAGCCCTGTGAAGAGAGACTGAAAGAACTGGGCATGTTTAGCCTTGAGAAGAGAAAACTGAGGGGAGATATGATAGCACTCTTCAAGTACTTGAAAGGTTGTCACAGAGAGGAAGGCCAGGATCTCTTCTTGATCATCCCAGAGTGCAGGACATGGAAGAATGGGCTCAAGTTCCAGGAAGCCAGATTCTGGCTGAACATCAGGAAAAACTTCCTGGCTGTCAGAGCAATATGACAATGGGACCAATTACCTAGGGAGGTAGTGGGCTCTCCCATGCTGGAGGCATGCAAGATGAGGCTGGACAGCCATCTGTCGGGGATGCTTTGACTTGGATTCCTGCACAGAGCAGTGGGTTGGACTCGATGGTCTTATAGGCCTCTTCCAACCTTACTATCCTATGATTCTATAAGAACTTGCCTTTCATCATTTCTTCCGCGGTGTTTTTGCAGAATGCATCTGTAGCTTTTGCTGACAGGGTGAAGGGAGAGGGTGCATTTTGCCAGCACCCTTTCACTGATACTCTTGCTAGCATGGTTCTGTCAACATTTTTTTTTTAAAATGGTGCTTTTTTTTCAAACTGATTTTTCCATAAACCATGTGCAATATCAAATGAATGGAAATGAAAACACTGAATACGGTAAGCAAGATGTTTGTGGAAAAACCCACTCCGGGTCTACAGAAGCTCTGAAACAGCTGCCAAGCCCTTGCCGTGCCGAAACCTCACTTTGAAACCGAGTCTGGGGGGTTTCAGAAATAGGCTGCTGACAGCTCCTCTTGGCTTTTCGGAAGCCACTTTGCGTAACGAATTTTCATCTTCAAAGTCGGGGTGGATTTTTTTTTTTTTTTTTACAGAAAAGAAAAAGAACGCCACTGGACTGCCATAATGACATGAGAACAAGCAGAAGTCTAGAAGATGTTAGGGTGAGGGCCAGCAAGAGGGACATTTCAGTTTAATTTAAAGTCAACAGATTGGACTTCATTCAACAAATTGCCTCCTTTCTGGCCAAAGATTGCAGCTGAATTAGATACAAAGCATCTGCTGAATTTCAGAAAGGCCCAGATGCTCATCTTTATCTGGTAGAGAGTTTGGAAAGAGGAGGAGACCACAGCTCAGAGGCAGAGCACATGTTTTACATGCCGAAGGTCCCAGGCGCAATCACTGGCATTGCCAGCTAAAGCAGAGGTGCTGAACCACAGTCCCATGGGCCAAAGGCCCCATCCTCTTCCCTTGCCCCACCCTCTTTCTCCCAAACATGGAGTGTTGGATGGTTTTGTGCAGTTTTTTCCCTATTCTAAAAGGATTAGATGCTTCTCCTAAGACATAATTATGGGCAGTAAGAGATTTAAGTGAAAGTATGCTGGTATAATTGGTTCCTGGTCCTTTTGCCATTGTTCCCGCCCCTTTTGCCTTCATCCCCACCCACTTTCAGGTTCCTGGCTGTCATGACTGACCCAGGCCAGGATGACTCGTTGGCTGATGATTCCAAGACCACAGAGTCCAACAACGATGTGCATCATCCTGACACTGATACCCCTAGCTCCTTCAGGGAAGCTGCACCAGGTCCTCCAGTACTGGTGGACACCGAGGAACCCCTGAATGAGCCCCCTGAGGATCACAGGTCCCCCATGGAATCTGAGGATGAGGCCAAACTTCCACCTAGCCCTAGAATGTGCCAGCTCCAGAAGGCAGAGGCACAGGCCACCCCCTGGACGCGAAGCGCATGCCTCAAAAAACACAGCAACCGTACTCATGAGTAGGGCTCCCCTCATGAAGACTTTTTTTACACAAGCCTGTGATGAACTTCAGCGGATTCCTGGGTGGGGATCTGGCTATACCAGCTCTCAGTTGGAACATCTTACCTCAGCTTCTTGATGCTTGTTTCTTTGACCCTGCCTTGTATTTGGGCCTCCATGCTAGGAATGAATGGAATTTGTAAGATCTGTTTTGTCAGCATTTCACAGACTGTCAGGTGCCTTTCATTCTGTCGTCTGCTCATTAATGGAATTGGATTTTTTCCCAATTTCCCGAGTTTACACAAATTCGTATCTGTGAAAATTTGCACTTGCGAAAATGCGCAACCCCCCCCAAATGTGCAAATCCCCCCGCAAAATGCGCATTTTCATGCTTTAGCCTATGGGGCAAATTTGCATTTTTGGGCGTTGTGTTTTTATTTTATGTATTTTTCTATGACTAAATTTTTGTAAAATTCCAGAAAGCAAAACAAATAAATAATTAAAAAAAATCAGTCCTCAGGTCCATGGAATCTGTGTGACTTGGGAAAAGCCAGTCTACTGTAGAATCCATGGGTCAGATTCATAGAAATTCTAACTCATTTGATTCTGTTGCGGATTTCTCCGACATCCCTATTCCATGCTAGTGACCCCCGGACTCCTGCCTGACTCTGCTTTTGGACTGTGTTTCTACTTGACTGATCTCCTGGATTTTAACCTGGGCTGCACCTCAGACCTCTCTTCTGGAAACCACTAGGGATTAGGGTTGTCAGAGAATTTCTCCATGAATCTCGGGGAGGCCGAATGCCAGCGCATTCAGCCCCCCCAAATTGGTGGAGAAACGGTCTGCCCCCCCCACCCCCCCCCCAGGACGGGACTTACCTTGTTCGAATCTCCCTGGCGGTGGCGGCTCCGGCGGCGGTTCGGCGGCTGCGGCAGCCGGTCTTCCAACCGGCTGCTGCCGCCGCCATTTCCAAGTAAAACAAACAAACAAACGTGATAGGCTACATAAAGATTTACGTAGCCTATCACGGCTAGATTTTTAAAAAACACCGTGATAGGCTATGTAAATGTTTACGTAGCCTATCACGGCTGACTTTGAAAAAAAAAAAGTGTGTACGCAAATGGCGGCGCCCATTTTTTTTTTTTTAAAGTCAGCCGTGATAGGCTACGTAAACATTTACGTAGCCTATCACAGCTGACTGCAGGGACGCAAACGGCGGTGGCTACAGCCGCTGCCATTTGCATCCCGGCAGGAGAGGAGGTTTTGCGGCCGGAGGGACGGGGCGCCTCCCCCCCGGCCAGAATTTCGTGGGGGAGGGACAGGGCGCCTCCCCCCCAGCCAGAATTTTGGGGGAGAGGGATGGGGCACCTCCTCCCCGGCCAGAATTTCGAGGGGAGGGACGGAGCGCCTCCCCCGCACCACGAAGCAAGCTTCGGGATCAGGTAAGGGATTTTCATCCATCCCTACTAGGGATGGCAGAGAATTCCGCCACGGACTCAAATGAGGCCGGATTCTTTGGAATCTGGCCTACAGAATCCGTGGTGGAACAGCACCACTCACCTCCACCTCCCGAGGATCCCCTGCGGACTGGAACTCCTGCAATGGATCCTCAGCGATACAGCAATGGCAGCTGCCATTACCGTTTTGCTTGGAGACAGCCACAAATGGCGTAGTGGATGCCATTTGTGGCCATAGAGCCCTGAGTTTTACGTAAATAGAGCCATAAATGGCTGTGATTATGTAAAATTCAGGGCTTTATGGCTGCAAGTGGCATCCACTATGCCATTTGCGGCTGCCTTTCTCCAAGCGAAATGGTAATGGCGGCCGCCATTGCCGTATCAGCTGCGGTATGAAGCTGGAGTGTGGCTCCGCGGAATCCAGCAGATGCGGAGCCACTCCAGAGGATTCCGGGGGGGGGGGGGGAGGAACGGATCACCTCCCCCCCCAGACCCCCCCTGGAACGAAAGGTAGGGGTTCCGTACATTCCTAGAAACAACCTACTTGACCAATAAAGCTGTGCCTTTGACTATTGCCTGTTTATGACCCTCTGACCCAGCCTGAGCAGGACACCCACGACTGGAATGAGCCCCCTGAAAGCTTCTCTGAAATGGAATTCAGCTCCTGGTCTGAAAGAAGTTCTGCACCCCTGGGATACAGAATTTCTGGGCAGGAATGGGGAAAATCCCGCCAAAAATTCTGGAGAGCTGTCAACATCGTGGAGAATTGGACTTGATAGAGCTCTGGTCTCTCCTCTCTCTCTGATCTCCAGGATAATTGTTATTTGAATTGCACTGAAAAAGAATCATTTCCAAAAAGATTCATTATCAGCCCTGGAAATCTATCTAGCAATGCTTAATCACCTCATAAAAACACAATATGAAATTGAGGGGGGAGGGAGGGAGGGAGAAAGAAGACATTTCATGCTTATTCAAAATCACATTTGCACAGTTTTAGATTAAAATATAATATCATGGGTCAGATATGTGCTGTGGGTGCTGCATGTTGTATTAATTTCTTATAATCAAAATGTTCATATGCATTCATGGACTTAATAAATGGCAGCAGTTCTTATTATTACCCAGAGAGAAGCTTTCTCCCAGATGAAAAAGAAATGTATCACTAGCATTTATCAAAGGATTTTTGGCTTATTTAGAGCAGAGAGCGGAGTGGAGCTAAGGTTGCCAGTTTGAACCACTAGCAGCTATTTTACTAACTCTCTTAGTTTTGTATAGTACTTCTCCAAATTTCCACAGGGGTTCATTTTTTCAGAGTAAAAAGTGGCATTTCTGCCTCTTCTGAAAACCATCCACACTGGACCCCTTGGATTTCGAACATCTTGACCCAGATGTACTATGCTTTGGTAAGGTCCTCAAACATGTGGCGGTGGCCCAGTGAATGAGACTGATTATTTCTGTCCTTTCCAATATAACTTCCACCCCAAGTTTGGGACTAGAACTGCCTTGGTGGATGAGCTACGCCAGTAGATGGGAGCGCAACCCGACTGATTCTTCTGGATCTTTTAGTGCCATTTGATGCCAACAAGTCAGGGTGGCACAGTCTATTTCCAGACTGAGTCAGTTTCATATGTGTTTATTCATAAATCAGTTCCACCCCATTTCTGCATTAATCTGCAATTTTATTTTTTTGAAAACTTTAGAGTTCTGACTGAAACCCCAATTCACCAGCCCACTGACATTGGAGCCACCAGCCTCTACTGGTATTCTGCACACAACACTCACACACACAAAATAAGAACAGAAGAAAAGAATGAGTAAATCTTGCAGGGATGCAGGATATAGGTCTATCATTTACAGTCTGCAATATTAGCACTTTCTCCCCAGTGTAGTAATGACTGAGAGTATATTTTGTATATTTAATAAAAAAAAAGAAACCCACTAAGCCTGCAATCTTGTATAGAGTTAGTTACACATATGTGTGGGTTTGAATAGCGTGGAGAGCAGCTTCACGTAGGGTGGCCAGGTGTCCTCTTTTACAGAGGACAGTCCTCTATTTGAAGGACTGCCAGAGGACTGTCCTTTATTTTGAAGGTGTCCTCTGTTTAAAAGGCTGTCCAGTCCAAGCCAGATTTAAAGATGAAGAACCTTCAGAAGGGAGAGCTGGGGCTTGAAGTTGCCCATTAACAGCACCTGGACAGCAGGCTGAGCCAGGCACACAGGTTACCCGTTCTCAGTCTTCCACACTATGGGCTGTATCCCGTTAGTCCTACTTAGAGTAGACCCATTAAAGGCTAAGCTCCATTCATTTCAATAGGTCTACTCTAAGTAGGGCTAACATTGGCTACAACCCCATGGTGAGATGTACTGTATGTACATCTATGTAAATTATGATTACATATATTAGCATATACAAATCATTATCCTCTTTTGACCTCTTTTTTTTGGTGATGCATTTCCTCTTTTGGGGGTGATTCACAAGTGGCTACCCTACTTGTAGGTTGCCAAGGATTGGGTGAGCAATACCATGGGAGGGAAGCCACCAGCCAGCAAGGAGAAAGGGCCCAACGAAGAGGTTGAACAGGCAGGGCAAGATGAAACCATCAGTAACCAAAGGGTTAAGGCAGGACATGTTTTAAAAAACCACATAAAGTAGTGGGGAAATTCCCCACCAGCCCACATGAATTCCCCACCAATGAACTCAAACTCCAGGTGCTTCCAGATGTGGCTTGTATCATGCAATTTCCCTGCTTTATTCAGTGTGTGTGTGTGTGTGCGCGCGCACGCGCGCGCGTGTTTCCACCAGCGATTTACTCCAAGCTGGCTGCTGTGTGTTGAGGTTATTAGAGATACATGATGTCATGACCATCCAGCAGCCATCCCAGAGTTTATCATGGAAAAACCATATTTTCTGAGGCTGCTTAAAGTCTAATACTTTTCCTTAAGTCGGGTTCTCCCTGGTATAGTTGCTGTGTGCCCCAACCCCCGCATTGACCTCAGGTATGCTCGCCCTGCCCAGGGGTGTGTCTTTCACCCTGACCCCGGTCAAGGGGTGTTTCCCGTCCCTGCACAAACCAGTTAGTGTCTCCTCAGAAGTAACTCCCCTTGTGCTCAATGAGACTTGTCCTCTGAATGCCCACATCAGAATTTACAGAGATCCCCCTCAACTGAAATGGCACACTTGAAAGCACAAATTCCCTGTAAAGCACGATCTCAGCCTTGAGGCTCTGATTCTCCATTGTTTGGTTTATCGCCTAAGGAAGTAACTACTTCACAGCTTTGTTGTAGAGATCCTGTGCAGTATCAGTTTGGTTAGAAAGGGGGCTGATTTCCCATGCCTGTGTTCTCCCCCCCCCTTTCCCAGCACAAGCATATGTGTGTCTCCTCAGAAGTAACTCCCATTGTGCTCAGTAAGGCTTGCCCTCTGAATGCCCACATCGGGATTTACAGAGATCCCTGTGAATTGAAGTTTAACACCTGTAAAAAGCTTCACCGAACCTGCAATTCTCTGTGGCTTGGTTTATTGAGTTTGGAAGTAACTACTTCACACCTTCATTATAGAGATCCTGTGGTTAGGAAGGGGGCTAGTTTCCCATCACTGTGTCCCCCACCTCTTTTCCAGCACAAGCATATGTGTATCTACTCAGAAGTAACTCCCATTGTGGTCAATGAAATACAGGTGGATCTGGACCTTCAGCGGAAAGGAGAAAGCGGCGGAGATGGGGGGAAGCCTCTCTTTTTGGTTGAGCAGCCCCTGCCATTCAGATGACATTCCCTCCAACCCCCACCCCCACCAGGAAGTATGTTCTGTGAAGCGATTTTTACTGGTGTGGAGCACTTGCTCATGGAGCCCTGCATGGACCAAAGTGCAGCAAAGCTGATTCCTTTAAAAAAATCCATTACTCCTCCATTCGCTTCTCCTTTCATTGTCATGGAAATATCTGTTAAGGAGGAAAAAACAGAACAGATACAGAATGCCTTTTGATTGGTAGCACTATAAGCTGTGCATCTGGGACCCAGGTCCCAGCGGTGCTTCCAGATGTAATCCCACTTTCCCCAGCAGCAGCCCTGTGGTGTAGCGGAAATCATGGAACCTGGTACAGAACCTACATACTGTAGTAAATGAGGGAGAAAGATGCTGACCACAGACTAGCGTGCCATGCCTCCAGATCATCAGGACCCCTGTTCCCTGAAAGCAGGTGGGGAAAAGCCAGTGAGCTACTTATAAAACAAGAAAAAGGATTTATTTCACAAGAAGGGAAAGGGGTGGGGGAGAGACAAAAATAAATACATCCAAATGAATACATGATTTAAAGTGAGTTTGTAAACAATACAATGAAATGGAAGGGAGCCTAATAGCGATATGTTCCCTAAAGGTAGGTTATTTCTTAAAATAAAACCTGTCTCTACCTGTGCACTAAGACTGGCAGTTGGTTGTCAAGCATCTACTGGCTGGTAACTGGGGGAAAGGCAGAACCCTCCTTTACAGTCTTTCTCCTTCTCTCTCCTCGCAGTTCTGTTGGAAAAAATGTCCCTACAGTGACTCATCAGGCTGTGATGCTGCCATTCCACCAAGAGGGCTGCACGCACCCTCCATTCTGTTCCCCCTCCCATCCTACCAATAAGCTTATGAAATGCCATAGGCTAAAATGATGTGAAAAATAGCACTTTCCCCCCTCAAAACCTAGAAATACCTTATACTATTTCTGGGCACATACTATACTTCATACCTAAGATGACAAACTGTTTCCCAAAAGATGCTGTACAAATGGAGAAATATTACTACAAAGTGAACCCCATGTTAGTATGGGGGAAAAAAGGACCATACCTGTCAAACTGCTGATGGGCACTCATCAAACATTAAGTTCCTATAAATAAGCCATTTCTTGCCCTTTCTACCTCAAAGTTAGCATGGACCATCTTCAAACCCACCTCTCCTACACTGCCACGTTTCAGATTGGTCTGTTGAACTGTTTCTTCAGTATAAACCATCAAACCTGATGATAATGGTGGAATGCAATTCAGTGAACTCACCCTTAACACAGGGCCTTAGCTATATAGAGGAAGAAAAAAAAAAAAAGTACTCACAGAATGGGACTGTTCCAACTGCTTGTGGAGTAAAAGCTGATGGAAAAGATCATTTAAAGCCATAATGAATCACATTGATTCTGAACTTCATAAAGTTGTGAAGGTTCAGCAGAGGCTGGAGTTGCAGTGAGCAACCGGCAGTGATAAGCATCCATGGCTGAAAATACTGAAGGCACAGAATGCAGAAAATGTCAAACTGCTTATAACGTTGGCATACGATGTATACAATGAGTATTTCTGAAGTCTTGACAGATCTTTATTTAAATGTAAGTGCTACATTTCTTTAAATTACATTTACGGTTAAAATACATTTATTCTAGCGTTGCTTTATTATGTGATGTGGGGTGAGGTGGGGGTACAAAAGCTTAAAAGTGTTTCTTTGCAAGAACCTGTTTGATGTATACAATTATTGGTTTTGAAGTCTTGACACATCTTTATTTAAATGTAAGTGCTACATTTCGTTAAATCACCTTTAAGATTAAAATACATTTATCCTAATATTGCTTTATTATGTGATTATTTGGGAGGGTTGGTTGGTTGTTGTTGCAGTTTTTACAAAACCTTGCAGTGCCTCTTTGCAAGCTCCTCATTCCCCACGGGTGAAAATTCCTTTCAGGAGCCAGGTGGATCAGGCCCAGGGAGTAGAGCTCAAACTCTGAGATCAAGCCTGTGGGTTACACACAAGAGGACAGAGTTTGGATGGAAGGAGAAGGAGGGAGAGTTTATAGCAGAGGTGGGGAACCTGCAGCCCTCCAGATGTTGTTGGGCTCCAACTCCCATGAGCCCCTGCCAGCAGTGTCAATGGTCAGGAATACTGGGAGCTGTAGCCCAGCAACATCTAGAAGGCCACAGCTTCTCCACCCTGGGTATACTATCTGATTACCAGAAGCAGAAGAAAACCTGGAACAGGCTTTCTCTTGAGCCATGAAAGCCAAGACTTCCCATCACTTAGGGCGCAAACCTATGGCCGCTGGACAGCATCTAGAAGGCCATAGGATTTTTTTGGTTTCTGGGATCCAAGCTCGGAGCCAGGGCTCCAAACTCAGTACCCAGAAACCTGGCTCCCCACCTAATAGGCAGCGTGGTTTGTCCCTGGCTCCGCACTCATAAGAGCAGTGCAGAGTGGGCAAAAAGGGGCGTTCCCAGGGGTGCGGAGGGGACCGCGTAAGTGCCGTTATGACACTTCCTATGTGCCACGTGACACACCCCGTTTAGACAGCCAAAATTGGTCATCCAGCCACAAATGCGGGGTGGCTGGAGCATGGAGGACAGGATCCCCTCTGCCCTGCATTGGATAGTCGTCCGCCTCTGATTTCAGAGGCAGCTGACGATCCCCATAGGACTGAGCCCTTAAGGGGTTGTTTGAGGGGCTGGCCAGTCCAAGTCTGGTTTAAGGATAAAGAACCATTAAAGAATGGAGCCTCAAAGTTGCCCATCAACAGGACCTGGACAGCAGACTGAGAATGCACACAGATCACCTGGTCACAGTCTTCCACGCTATGGTGAGCGGCACTATATTTCTGTTCAAATGATAGGAATTCTTTCTAAATTTGCACCCAGGGATATAAATTAGCATAAACAGATTTTATATGAATCTGAACCCTCTTTTGTGCTGTCTTTGGGCAATGCCTTTCCTCTTTTTTGGGCGCTGTATATGTGGCTAGCCTATTTGTCTGTGGTAGCCCTCTTCCTGTGGCAAGCAGAGCCATCTGGGCAGAAGGTGAAGTTTGCCATAAGCAGGAAGCGCAGCGAACCAAAGTGGCAGACTGATTAGAGTGCCAGGCTACATGTGGGGGAGAATGTGGTTCAAATTCTCACTTACCTATGAAGCAACCTGGGGAACCTGGGGCCAAATACTGTGAAGATTAAAAAGGGAAGACATGTGCTAGATGTTTGGGAGGAAGAGTGGGCTAAATGATAATGATAATGATAATGATGATGTAATCCTGCATGGCTACTGGAGAGTACCTTGAAGTAGAGATGTCATCTTTGAAACCTGGCAGGTCATGGAAAATCCAGCTATTCGCTGCATTAGTGGGGCAAAATGAGTACAATATTAAGGGTTTTATTGCAACCACAGTGCTGTCATGGTATCATGCAATCCTATGCCTACTTTCCTGGAAGTAAGCCCCATTTAATCCAGTGGGGCATAGTTGTGAGTAGACATGTATAGGATTGCACTGTTGGAGCACAATCCTGCCAGAATGAGGCTTGACAGAAAGAGGACTCCAACCTTGGAGCCCTTCACTGATCCTACGCAGGGCGGGAGGTGTGACAGGAGCAACAGAGGCTTTTTAGCCACTCCATCCTCCTTTCCCTCAATTTCTGCTAGATGGACCTCTGAGCCTGTCTAGCTGACATGTGCAGTTGGGGTTGTGGGCAAAGAAGCTTGTGGATCCACATCCTCTCCCTGTCCACAGTCCTGCCTCCAAACTCCTGTTTCCTGCCCTCCCAAGGTTATGACACCAACTTCAGCAGAGGGAGCTACTGAGGACTTTCCACAGTGGCTGAAGGGTGGGGGGAATCTGAGTGGGGTTTCCCGACCCCCTGTGGTTGTAGCTTTGACTACGGACTTGGAGGGGAAAATTCCCAATATCTCATGGCACCCAATGTCTAGGGGCCATAGGATTGGTCTCTTCCTTGCTTACAATTGGAAATTTCCCTTTATGTTTAATATCCAGCTACATTGCATCCAAGTGATGTGGGATTGATGATGACGTAGATTGCACTGTATCAGCAGAGGATATATGGATTCCATCAATCTGTCAAAGTGGCGAATACATCATCTGTGATTCATCAGCCATATGAAATTCAGCAGCTAATGGAATTATGTGCTCATTACAGGGTCATGCATAAGGAAAGAGGCATGTGCAAAGAATGTGACCTTTTACAACCTATCCTTAAGGGAGTTTCTGATGGGAGCTGTGGGTGGGGAGGTTAGTTGGTCATTATGTGCTAAGTTTCTATATTGTTGAGGTTTATAGATGATAATTTCTAATTTAAAGCTATGAAGGGACTCCCCAAAGCTGCAACTGGCCCTGGTGGGAAAAACAACACAAAAAACACAATATTTCAGACCCTTCCAGACCCTCTTTAGTTATGTAATCAGTGTACAACTGGACCACATGGACATCAATGACATCAAGGATAGGCATGATTGGGCTGACAGGATGCCCACTGACGAGATGCCCCTGGAGTTGCTCCTCCTCTTCACCATGGCAACCTTCTTGTTCACCTGCCTCCTGTTCTAGCCAAGCCAGTGATGGTGGGGAGGAGGAGGAGGTGATGCCACTGCCTGCTTGCTCACGGGCTCTCTGCCTGTCAAGCAAGCAAGTGGTAGCCATGCTGAGAAAGAGGATGAGGAGCAATAGCAGCTGGTGACAATGGTGGTGAGAAGGTGGACTCACTGAGGGAGGGGCCCAATGAGAGTGTCTTTCCCAAGGGCCCTCAAAAACCTGGAGCCGGCACTGCACATGGAAATGGTGCTCTCATCAAAACGGTAATATCTCAATTGACCTTCAGTCTATGTCTGCTGAAAGTCCATCTCTTTGGGGTCCACCTCCTCCAAGCCATGGTCATCACTGTCCCTTCATTTGCCCTCTTCCTCTGTCTCCAATCCTTACAGCCACCAAGAGAGAGAGGGCAAGATGAACAGAGGCTGCTGGTCCTTCACCTTTCTCCTGTCACTACTTGCATGCTCAGAGAGGTCAGGTGAACGGGCAATGAAAGCAAGCAGCAGCAGCAGCTAAACCAGGGCGCTCCATGGGTTGGTGGTTGGCCCCCTTCTGGGGTGTGGCCTTGGCAAGTGCCCGATGATGCCAACCCCTGACACCAGCCCTGGCCTCAATTTTTACACAGAGCTGCAGTTTTTACATATTGCAAAATGCTTCTCCTATGAAATGGGCATCATGTGTCAGAATGTATTTTGGAGAGACAGAATACTCTTCAACCAGATTTCCCAGCATAAATCAAATCTGCAGCTCCTGCTTCCGAAGTAGAGCATATACCGGCTCCCTTTCACATTACATTTCTAATTTAAAACTGTGAAGCACAGTTGCATTTTTGCGCTCATCACATGGATTGTTTTGCTGAAATTACTCCATAAATCAAGGAAATGTACCAAAATAGCTTTGATGGGTCTCCTGTTTGCTTAATGTTTGCATGCCGGGCATAACTGATTCATTCCCTAGCATGCCCCAGAGAACTGTAAAATCCAAAAGAGGAGAGAATGTCTGCTCACAACTGTACAATATTATTCTTAAAAGTAATAAAGATGGGGACTGGGGAAGAAAGGCGAGCAATGAATGAAGAGCTCCTGGATGCAGGCCCTATTATTACATGTTGTTGGTAATAATTAGCATTTGCTCCCCAGTGTAGCATTTATTGCAAGCATACTTGTTTATTAAAAAGCAAAGAGCAGAGCTGCAATTTCATACCCTCTGGCATTTTGTAGGTGTACTTGTAATGCACATATTCTTAAACAGGATCACTGCTGTAGGAGCATCCCTTCAGAAGCATACACATTCTCTACCTGCTGTCTCTATTTACTTGGTGATTGCTCACCCTGTAGTTTTAAAGGAGAAAGGTGCCTTGTAAAAGACATAGTAGGAAGACATCCTATTGTCCTATAGACATCAACACTTCAAAGTGAAGCTTGAACGTATGACTTCATGCTGTGAACATGCAATTGCATGAACGAAGCTTTGAATGGTGACCTTGGTGGGAACGTCCTGCACTTGGTGGGAAGTGCAGGACAGAAGGCCTCCCAGAGATCTCTTGTGGTGGGTTAAATGCGAAGAAGCAAGACTTGCTTTGGTATTCAGCGCAACCTTGATAATATTTCATAGCTTTTTAAGAACCATGTATCCGTTCCTGCTGAGTAAAGTGTCAGAACCATATTCCCTTGAGACAGAGTGCAGTTGGTGTTCAAATAGCACTTGGCACACTCCGCCCCCACCGCTGCCCAGTTCTACTGTTTTGCCCACTATTACTTTTGTTTTGTTTTTCATATTAGTAGCTATTTATTTGTCAATGCTTCAAGCAAAAGCCACACTGTACATTTGGACTGAGTAAGGGAACAGAAGGAGCAGTGGTACCAATGCCATGGCGGCATCTGCTAACATGCAAGTGTGATTTTTATTTACATCCTGTGTCCTATTTTCAGGCCTGGGTTTCCTTTGTGGGTGAGAGCCACACCACTTCGTAGAAAGGATATTCCAACATCCTAGAAGAGCAGAGGGGACTCTCACTGCCCCTCCCTCATATAGCTCGCTGTGGCTCAGTCAAAGCCCCAACCCATCCCTGAAGCCCCACTCCTCTGGAAAGGTGAGGGAAGCTTGCTTTGCTGAGAGCCACTGGGTATGTGAGAATCAGTGGAAGCTGGTGGCTCTGATGTCAGTGGGGCAGTGAATCTGCTTTGGGTTTCAGTCAGAACTCTAAAGGAGCTATCCAATGGATGAAGCACCTTGGATCGCTCCTTCAGAGTTCCAACTGAAACACAGCGGATTCACTGCCCCACTGACATTGGAGCCACCAGCCTCCACTGGTGAGAATGTGTGTGTGTGTGTGTGTGTGTGTGAGAGAGAGCGAGCGAGCGTGGGGCATGTGTGTATGCTTTCGCCCTGGCCACTGCCCGTATGTACCTCCAGACCACGTCCCCCTTGGGAATGTGGCCCTCGGGGAGGCGGGGAGATTCCTCATCCCTGTCCTAGGCCAGATGTATAAGCAGACATGAGGAGGGAAAGAGCACAGTGAAGAACAGTGAAGAACGGGGAGACACGGGGCTTCATCACATGGAGCTTTTATCCTGCGATTGAGATTGCTCCTTCACAGAAGTTTGCGGGCTCTTTACATGACACCCCCTGCCGTGACCCTCCTGCACTAAATGCCCTTTGTTCCATTTTTAAATAGATCACAGATAATGAGCTATCAGATTACCCCGTTGTGTTCTGCTTCAGTTTCCTCCGTGAAAAGAATTAAAGCGGCAAGAAGAGGAGCGAGATCAATGAAAGGTAATGGAAGCCTCAGATACGGGGAGAAGGGCGGGGGGAAGGGGAGGGGGAAAAGGAAGCGCATGTAAAGGGAGTCAGTGGTGATCCTGCATTTAAAATGGAAGCAGAAAGCCCCATTTTAAATGCAGGATTTTAGGCTGGTGTAGAAATGCCCAAGGTCCGGTGCTCAAGAAAACAAAATGTATTGTGCTCGCTGCGTTTTGGAATGCTTCCTTCCTCAGGAGCTTATATAAGCCGTTTGATCTCTTGCTCTGAATTACACAGATGTTGTTACTTCTGGATACCGCAAACACTATAGTTGAAGTCTATTGGTCTCACATGTGGAAGCATTTGCAAGTATCCAGAAATAAGAACATTTATGTATTTCAGAGCAGGAGACCAAACAGCTTGTATAAGCACCTAAGGAAGGAAGTATTCTGAAATGTGGCGAGCACAATACATTCTGTTTTCTTGAGCACCAGACCTTGTCTCCCCATTCTTCACCGTCACTACGCCAGATGTGGGCAGAGTTCAGGCTTGCATAAGAAGAGCCCTGCCAGATCAGACCAAAGGTTTTGGGTACTTTGCAAGAGGGGGAAAAAAGGAAGGATTTAAATGCAATAACAACAATAATAATGCTAACGATGCTAATAATGTAATGATGCCTATCTAGTCCAGCATCCTGTTTCCCACAGTAGCCAACAAGATGCCTCTGGAAAGGCCTCAAGCAGGACATGAGGGAAGAAGCCTTTTCCTGCTGTTGAAGGTGGTATATAGCTATTATAACTAGTAGCCATTGATATCCCCCATGAACTTGTCTAATACCCCTTTAAAGCCACCTGAGCTAGTGATCATCACCATATCTTGTCACAGCACATCCCACAGAATAACGATGTGTGAAGAACTTCATTTTGTCTGTCTCTAATCTCTCATCATTCAGGTTCATTGGGTGACCCAATGAAGCTGGGTCACCCAATGAAGCCTGCACTGAGCAGGGGGTTGGACTCGATGGTCTTATAGGCCCCTTCCAACCCTACTGTTCTGTGATTCTATGATCTAGTAGAGCAGGGAGGGGGGTGATCGAGCACATGCTCTACATGCAGAAAGTGCCAGGATCGATCCTGGCGTCTCCAGGTAGGACTTTCCGCCTGAAGCCCTGGAAATCCACTGCCAATGGATGCCGACAATACTGGGCTAGATAGACCAATGCCTTGATTAAGTATGAGGCAGCTTCTTATCTTCCTTTGTGTAGTATTTTGAGAAAAACCTCCCGCATCCACTTTCTCCACACTATGCATAATTTTATAAGCCTCCATCATACCCTGACTTACTTAGTTCTTCTCTTTAACTAAAAGGCCCCAAAGACTGTAACCTTTCATCATAGCGGGGTTGCTCCAGCCCCTTAATAATTTTGGTTGCACATTTTCTGCGCCGTTCCGCATTCTACAATAAGACTTTTGAGATGTGGCAACCACAGCTATACACAGCATTCCATGTATGGTCTCAGGAGCTGATGAGAAGGACCAGCAGTAGATGCCACTGGTCACTGGTTGATGCCACTGGTCACTGGTTGATGCCACTGGTCACTGGTAGATGCCACTGGTCACTTGGTCACTGGTTCTCTGCCTGTCAAGCAAGCAATGAGGAGGAAGAGGAGGAGGAGCAGCAGCAGTGACAACGGTGGTGAGAAGATAGGGGGGAACAAGGGGGCCCATTAAGGGTGCCTTGCCCCAGGGCCCTCAAAAACCTGGAGTTGGCACTGGTACCAGCAGAAATTTGGATGGCTTTAAAAGGGGTTGGACAAATTCCTGGAGGAAAAGGCTATCAACGGCTACTAGTCCTGATGGCTATGTGCTACCTCCAGTACCAGAGGCAGTGAGCCTATGCACAGCAGTTACTGGGGAACATGGGTAGGAGTGTTCTGTTGTGCTCATGCCCTGCTTGTGGGGCTGGTTGACAGCTGGTTGGCCACTGTGTGAACAGAATGCTGGACTAGAATCACAGAATCATAGAATAGTAGGGTTGAAAGGGGCTTATAAGACCATCACGTCCAACCCCCTGCTCAATGCAGGAATCTAAGTCAGAGCATCCCTGGCAGATGGCTGTCCAGCTTCATCTTGAATGCCTCCAGTGTGGGAGAGCCCACCACCACCCTAGGTAATGGGTTCCATTGTCATATTGCTCTAACAGTCAGGACGTTTTTCCTGATGTTCAGCCAGAATCTGGCTTCCTGGAACTTGAGCACATTCTTCCGTGTCCTGCACTCTGGGATGATCGAGAAGAGATCCTGGCCGTCCTCGCTGTGACAACCTTTCATGTACTTGAAGAGCGCTATCCTATCTCCCCTCAGTCTTCTCTTCTCAAGGCTAAACATGCCCAGTTCTTTCAGTCTCTCCTCGTAGGGCTTTGTTTCCAGTCCCCGGATCATCTTTGTTGCCCTCCTCTGAACCCTCTCCAGCTTTTCTGCATCCTTCTTAAAGTGTTTTGCCAAGAACTGGACATAGTACTCCAGATGAGACTTAACCAGTGCTGAGTAGAGGGGAACGAGTACTTCCTGGGATTTGGAAGCTATGCTTCTATTAATGCAGTCCCAAAGAGCATTTGCCTTTTTTGCAGCCACATCACATTCTTGGCTCATATTCAGCTTGTGATCTACAACAGTTCCAAGATCCTTCTCGCTTGTAGTGTTGTTGAGCTACATATCCCCCATCTTGTAACTGTGCATTTGGTTTCTTTTTTCTAGGTGCAGAACGTGGCATTTATCCCTATGAAATTTCATTCTGTTGTTTTCTGCCCAGCGCTCCAGTCTATCAAGATCACTTTGAATTTTGTTTCTGTCTTCCAAGGTATTAGCTATCCCACCCAATGTTGTGTCATCTGCAAATGTGATCAGCATTCCCTGCACCTCCTCCTCCAAGTCATTCATAAAAATGTTGAAGAGCACTGGGCCCAGGACTGAGCCCTGCGGTACCCCACTCGTTACCTCTCGCCAGTTTGAGAAGGTCCCATTGATAAGCACTCTTTGAGTCCGATTCTGTAGCCAACTGTGGATCCACTGGATCGTTGTTTCATCTAGTCCACTTTGAGCTAGTTTTCTTATCAGGATATCATGGGGCACTTTGTCGAAAGCTTTGCTGAAATCAAGGTACATGATGTCCACAGCACTCCCACAATCCACAAGGGAGGTTACTTGATCAAAAAATTAGATTAGTTTCATCTGGCAGGATTTGTTCTTGACGAATCCATGTTGGCTTTGAGTAATCACTGCATTGTTTTCAAGGTGCTCACAGACTGATTGCTTTATCATCTGCTCCAGAATTTTCCCAGGGATTGATGTCAGACTGACTGGTCTGTAGTTCCCAGGTTCCTCCTTTTTGCCCTTTTGGAAGATAGGGACAACATTAGCCCTCTTCCAGTCATCTGGCACTTCACCTGTCCTCCATGATTTCTGAAAGATAATACACAGTGGTTGTGAGAGCTCTTCTGCCAGTTCCTTTATTACTCTAGGATGCAGTTCATCTGGCCCTGGAGATTTGAACTCATTCAAAGTCATTAGGTGTTCCTTGACCTTATTCCTGTCAATCTCAATTTGCAATCCTGCCCCTTCAGCCTGTACTTCGCCTTTGCCAGGGGGCTCATAGACCCTCTTTCGGGAGAAGACTGAACCAAAGTAGGAATTGAATGCTTCTGCCTTTTCTTTGTCATCTGTTATAATTTTGCTATCTTTATTTAATAGCTGAACCACCATTTCTTTCCTCTGTCTTTTAGTATGCACGTATCTGAAGAAAGGCTTTTTGTTGCTTTTAGCATCCCTCGCTAACCTCCGCTCATTCTCAGCTTTAGCCTTCCTGACGCCATCCCTGCAATTCTGTGCTACCTGTCTGTACTCTTCCATTGTTGCTTGTCCTTCCTTCCACTTCCTATATGTGTGCTTTTTTCTTTTCAGGTCATCTCTAAGCTTTTTGTGAAGCCACGTTGGCGTCTTCTGTTGTCTTCAAAGCACCATATAAGAAAGCCACAAAGGGTTCCCTTAGATTAATTGCAGCTACCAGATATCCCCCCTTCATGGACCACTGCCTTGTTGTGGCGAAGGGGCTTGCGTAACTCAGTGAAGCCATAAGCTATGCCGTGCAGGGCCACCCAAGATGGACAGGTCATGGCAGAGAGTTCTGACAAAATGTGGTCCACTGGAGAAGGAAATGGCAAGCCACTCCAGTATTCCTGCCAAGAAAACCGCATGGAACGTATCACAAGGCTAAAAGATATCACGCCGGAAGATGAGACCCTCAGGTCGGAAGGTGTCCAATATACTACTGGGGAAGAGCAGAGGGTATTTCCAAGTAGCGCCAGAAAGAGTGAAGCGGCTGGGCCAAAGCCGAAAGGACACTCAGCTGTGGATGTGTCTGGTGGTGAAAAGAAAATCCGATGCTGTAAAGAACAATATTGTTTAGGAACCTGGAATGTCAGATCAATGAATCAAGGTAAGCTGGAGGTGGTCAAACATGAGATGGCAAGATTGAACATTGACATCTTGGGAATCAGCGAACTCAAATAGACAGGCATGGGCGAATTTAATTCAGGTAACCATCATATCTACTACTGTGGGCAAGAATCCCTTAGAAGAAATGGAGTAGCACTCATAGTCAACAAAAGGGTGGGAAAAGCAGTACTGGGGTACAATCTCAAAAACGATAGAATGATCTCAGTACGAATCCAAGGCAAACCATTCAACATCACAGTAATTCAGGTCTATGCCCCAACCACTGATGCCGAAGAAGCTGAGGTTGATCAGTTCTATGAAGACCTACAACACCTTCTAGAACTAACACCAAAAAAAGATGTCCTCTTCATCATAGGGGATTGGAATGCTAAAGTAGGAAGTCAAGAAATCACCGGGATAACAGGCAGGCATGGCCTTAGTGTACAAAATGAAGCAGGACAAAAGCTAATAAGAGTTTTGCCAAGAGAACATGCTGATCATAGCAAACACTCTTTTCCAACAGCACAAGAGACGGCTCTACACATGGACATCACCAGATGGTCAATATCGAATTCGGATTGATTATGTCCTTTGCAGCCAAAGATGGAGAAGCTCTATACAGTCAGTCAAAACAAGACCTGGAGCTGACTGTGGCTCAGATCATGAGCTGCTTCTTGCAAAATTTCAGCTGAAATTGAAGAACGTAGGGAAAACCACTAAACCATTCAGGTATGACCTAAATCATATCCCTTATGAATATACCGTGGAGGTGAGGAATAGATTTCAGGGATTAGACGTGATAGACAGAGTGCCTGAGGAACTATGGACGGAGGTCCGTAACATTGTTCAGGAGGCAGCAACGAAATCCATCCCAAAGAAAAAGAAATGCAAGAAAGCCAAGTGGCTGTCTGATGAGGCTTTACAAGTAGCTGAAGAAAGAAGGGAAGCGAAAAGCAAGGTAGAAAGGGGAAGATATATCCACCTGAATGCAGAGTTCCAGAGAATAGCAAGGAGAGACAAGAAGACCTTCTTAAATGAACAATGCAAAGAAATCGAGGAAAACAACAGAATGGGAAAGACTAGAGATCTCTTCAAGAAAATTGGAGATCTCAAGGGAACGTTTTGTGCCAAGACGGGCATGATAAAGGACAAAGAAGGCAGGGACCTAACAGAAGCAGATGAGATTAAGAAGAGGTGGCAAGAATACACAGAAGAACTATACAGGAAAGATCTGAATGTCCCTGATAGCCATGATAGTGCGCTCACTGAACTTGAGCCGGACATCCTAGAGAGTGAAGTCAAGTGGGCCTTAGGAAGCATTACTAACAACAAAGCTAGCAGAGATGACAGTCTTCCAGCTGAGCTATTTAAAATCCTAAAAGATGATGCTGTTAAAGTGCTGCATTCAATATGCCAACAAATCTGGAACACTCAACAGTGGCCACAAGACTGGAAAAGGTCAGTTTACATTCCAATTCCAAAGAAGGGCAACGCCAAAGAGTGTTCAAACTACCGCACAATTGCGCTCATTTCACATGCCAGCAAGGTGATGCTCAAAATCCTACAAGCTAGGCTTCAGCAGTATGCGAACCGAGAACTACCGGAAGTACAAGCTGGGTTTCGAAGAGGGAGAGGAACTAGAGATCAAATCGCCAACGTTTGCTGGATCATGGAGAAAGCAAGAGAATTCCAGAAAAGCATCTATTTCTGCTTCATTGACTATGCTAAAGCCTTTGATTGTGTGGATCACAACAAACTGTGGCAAATTCTTAAAGTGATGGGAGTACCAGACCACCTTACCTGTCTCCTGAGAAACCTGTACGAGGGTCAAGAAGCAACAGTAAGAACCAGACATGGAACAACCGAGTGGTTCAAAATTGGGAAAGGAGTACGACAAGGCTGCATATTGTCACCCTGCTTATTTAACTTATATGCAGAGTACATCATGAGAAACGCCGGGTTGGATGAATCAGAGGTCGGAATTAGGATTGCCGGGAGAATTATCAACAACCTCCGATATGCAGACGATACCACCCTAATGGCAGAAAGCAAAGAGGATCTCAAGAGCCTCTTGTTGAGGATGAAAGTGGAGAGTGCAAAAGCTGGTTTGAAACTCAACATTAAGAAAACTAAGATCATGGCATCTGGCCCCATCACTTCCTGGCATATAGAAGGGGAAGAAATGGAAGCAGTGACAGATTTTACTTTCTTGGGCTCCAAGATCACCACAGACGGTGACTGTAGCCATGAAATTAAAAGACGCTTGCTCCTTGGGAGGAAAGCTATGGCAAACCTAGACAGGATAGTAAGAAGCAGAGACATCACCTTGCTGACAAAGGTCCGTCTAATCAAAGCTATGGTTTTCCCAGTAGTAATGTATGGCTGTGAGAGCTGGACTATAAGGAAGGCTGAGCGCCAAAGAATTGATGCTTTTGAACTGTGGTGCTGGAGAAGACTCTTACGACTCCCCTGGACTGCAAGGAGGTCAAATCAGTCCATCCTAAAGGAAATCAACCCTGAGTGCTCCTTGGAAGGACAGATGCTGAAGCTGAAGCTCAAATATTTTGGCCACCTAATGCGAAGAGAAAACTCTCTGGAAAAGACCCTGATGCTGGGAAAGACTGAGGGCAAAAGGAGAAGGGGACGGCAGAGGATGAGATGGCTAGATAGCATCACCGATGCAATGAATATGAACCTGAGCACGCTCTGGGAGAGAGCGCAGGACAGGAAGGCCTGGCGTGCTATGGTCCATGGGTCACGAAGAGTCAGACACGACTGAACGACTGAACAACAACAACCAGATATCCATCTATGAGTATGAAAATGAAGATAGAAGCAATATTTGGAGACTACTGGGGTCGGTCTGGAACCGCCCTCACTGTGTTCAGTCCAAATGTACTTTTGTCTCCAGGGTTCAGCTTTGAAAAGCAAGCAAACACGGTTTTATAAGTTTGAAGTGGAAGCCAGCACTGGATGGTGCTGAACTGGGCAGCCCCCTCTGATGGCACCAAGAAACTCTTCCTCTTCATCCCTGGAGCAGTTTTCAACTTTAAAAAGGAGTGTTCTTCTTTAATAAATTAAAGCCAATAAGGGAACAAATGGAACAGGTATGTACGTTCAGCTTCATTTAAATAATATACATATTCACTGGAATAATTTTTTCACTATTTTAAATGTAAAAAAATACAAGGATAAAATGGAGAGGATGATGATAATGTAAGCTGCCTTGGGTTCCTTGCAAGAGGAAAAAAGGCGGGGTATAAATGCAATAAATGCAATAAATAAATAAATAAATAAATAAATAAATAAGACAACTGTGTGGAAGCTGGAATGGGGGGAAAGCTTGTGCTGGTGTTCATTGCACTGTGATGCCCATCTGCCATTTCAGTTTCAAAGCTTCCAGCTGAGAGATACATGGTAAGATCTCATTTTTTAAAAAAATTGTGTCTTGTCTTCCCCCTATTCATTCTCCTGATGCGGGTCAGCAGAGAAAGGGAAGTCCATTCCTCCCCCAAGTATATTGGAACTAATTTATTACACGGAAGGGTGTATTTTGGCTCTTTGACAGATGCTACAGTGAAAGATAATGGGAAATAGACATGTTTTATTCTACATGGTACTCATGTGCTGAATTAAGTGGAGGAAAAGGCAGGTAAAAGCAAGAGGCCTGTCCGCCAAATCATAAACTTGAGTTTCTTTTTTTCCTTATTTCATTTTTTAAAAGATTCGGCTTGTTCTAAATCATAATGCTCTTCATTCAATTGTATCAGTCTGGGGGCTACTATTAATATCCCCAGGGATTGAGAACCAATTACATTTAAAAATGGAATTGCATCGAGGCCGTATAGGAATGATCTTTTAAGGAAATTAAACAAAGGCCTTAATTGCAAATCCATTCAAATGACAGAGAGAAAGAATGAACCATTGCTGAATAATAATACTAAAAAAACCACAATGGCAAAATAGCAATCTAATATAACATTACGTGATTTAAGGAGTTATCCTTCAAGATTCAGAGTGCGTGCCTAGTCTTGTTATTCTCATCCAGTTTGAATGTGAAAACTCTGATTCAGTAGTTTGAGAGATAGCATTGGCAAAAGCAGGGCATCATCCATCTTCTTCATTGGGAGTTGCATGTCTTTCACGCACTGGATGCCATGCAGAAGGTTCAATCCCCAACATCTTCAGGTAGGGCTGGGAAAGACCCCTGCCTGAAACCCCAGAGAGCCATGGCTGATCTGTGCAGAAAACCCTGAACCGGGTGGACCAATGCTCAGATCTGGCATAAGGCAGCGTCCCACAGTGGCTGACCAGATGTCCGTGGGAAGCACATAAGCAGGATATGAGCACAATTTTGTAGCTTCCTGCTCGTCAGTGGAGGCTGGAGGCTCTGATCTGGGTGGGGTGTGGATCCATTCTGTGTTTCAGTCAGAACCAGCCAGAACTCTAAAGGAGCTATCCAAAGTGCCAAACCATGTCCTCAAAATGGCTTCAGTATCTTGGATGGCTTCTTTAGAGTACCGGCTGGTTCTGAGTGAAACCCAGAATGGATACACAGCCCCACCGAAATTGGAGCCAACAGCCCCCACTGCTGCTTGTGTTTCCCAGCAACTGGTATTGAGAATTAGACAAATTCCTGGAGGGGAAGGCTATCAGTGGCTACTAGTCCTGATGGCTATGTGCTGCCTGCAGTACCAGAGGCAGTGAGCCTATGCACAGCAGTTGCTGGGGAACATGGGCAGGAGGGTGCTGTTGCACTCGTGACCTGCTTGTGGGTTCCCGGTCGACAGCTGGTTGGCCACTGTGTGAACAGAATGCTGGACTAGATGGACCCTTGGCCTGATCCAGCAGGGCTCTTCTGATGTTCTTATGAGAGGCATAGTGCCTCCGATACTGGAGGTAAAATATCGCTAACCTGGCTAGTAGCCATCGATAGCCTTATCCTCCATGAATTTGCCCAATTCCCTTTTAAAGCAATCCAGATTGGTAGCCCTCACTACATCTTAGGGTAGCAAATTCAATAGTTCAACAGTGCGCTGTGTGAAGAATCATAGAATAGAATAGTAGGGTTGGAAGGGGCCCACAAGACCATCGAGTCCAAAGGGAGAAATACTTCCTTTTCTGTCCTGAATCTCCCACCAATTAACTTCATGGGATAAGCCCGTGTTCCACGGGGTTGCATAATTTTATACACCTCTGTCGTGTCCCCCATTACACACGTTTTTTCTAAGCCTAAAAGCCCCAGATGTTGTAACCTTTCTTCATACGCGAGTTGTTCCATCCTCTCGATGGTTTTGGTTGCCCCTTTCTGCAGTGCTGTCCTTTAAGGTGCTTTAAGCAACGTCCAAAATGTGCAGTGTGTGTGTGTGTGTGTGTGTGTGTTTTAAGGCACAAATGTGTCAGAATTTAACATTCATTTGCATTTGTAACATAATTCTTGGTGCATAATTTTTAAGATTCTTTTGGTGTGAAATTTGCATGTCTGTCTGTCAGGGTGGCCACTTATGCCCAGCCCCCAAAGAGGAAATGTGTCAGCAAAAAAGAGGACAAAGAGGGCACTGATTTGCATAACATTAGCATATGCTAATTCATGTGCATAGATGCAAATTTAGAAAGAATTATTATAATTTCAATAGAAATACAATACATCTCACCACAGTGGGGAAGAGGACTGACCAGCTGACCTGTGTGCTGCTCAGTTTGCTGTCCCGTCCCGGTGCCAACGGTGGAAGGGCAACTGACAGACCTCTGCTGCTCTCCCCCCGATGGTTCGTTATCCTTAAACCAGACTGGGACGGGCAGTGCTTCCAGCACAGGGTGCCTTCCAGTAGAGGACTATCCTCGTGGGAGACATGGCCGCCCTTGTAGATGTACGTGCATAAACACTATCAGGCCCGATTCCAGTGAGGCTCAGTCTTTATGAATATTCCTTCACCTCTGCATTTCGGCAGTCCGAATTCAAGGCACTGCAATGCCTATCTACAGCTTTGCAAAGCTTTCCCCCCAAACCACATGAAACTCACCAGGCTCTGGATTTGTTACAGCCACCGATTGCAGCCGCGTGTCCATCAAAAAGCTTTGCAAACGCTGTGCAGCAAGCCTGGCTGGAGAGATCTTGAAGAAGGTTGAGTGTAACTAGATGAAGCTTCAAATGAATGGAGTCTGTATTTAAAGCTCAATTTAGCTGATTCGTTCATGGAGCATATTGCAGCACACAGTTTTTATGAGATGCCTACAGCTGGGAAAACAGTGCACACAATTTCCCAATTACTATTTCTCTGAATTTTCAAGTGGGTTTGCTTTAGCCAAGTTCTCAGCCTTAAATAGGGATTGCATTGTGTTTTTTCTTTGTGGACAGGGGCAGGGGGAGGGAGGGGGATGACACCCAGCTGTATCTCTCCTTTTCATCAAATCCAGGTGAGGCAGTGGGTGTTCTAAACCAGTGCCTGAGTGTGGTAATGGACTGGATGGATGTGGGCCAATAAACTGAGACTCAATCCAGACAAGGCAGGGGTACTGTTAGTGGGTGGTTCATCTGCTCAGCTAACAGTTCTTCAACCTGTTCTGGAGGGGGTTGCACTGCCCCTAAAGGATCCATTTCCAGGTCTCATTCAAAATGCTGGTATTAACATTCAAAATCCAAAAAGGCTTGGGGCCAGCTTACCTGAAGGATCGTCTCCTCCCATATATACCTGCCTGGACCCTAAGTTTATCTTCAGAGGTCCTTCTCCAGGAGCTCCTGCCAAAGGAAGTGTGGTAGGTGGCTACTTCTGTTGTGGCACCTGGGTTGTGCAGTGAGCTTTCCAGAGATGCTTGCTTGGCACCTATATTGAACTCTTTTCAGCATCAGGTGAAGATGTTGTTTTCCCAGGCATTTTAGTCTTTCAGTTTCTGTTGTTTGAAATCTGTATTTTAAATCTTTATGCTCCTGCTAGGCTTTGTTTGATTATTATTTTTATTTTATATTGTGGTTTTAAACTTCTAAATTTTAGATTATATTTTATTGTGTTGTTTTTTAATGGTCTTAATTGAGCTGCCTAGAGAGCTTTGGCTGCTGGGAGGTACAGAAATGTAATAAATAAATAAATAAATAAATAGGCCGTATTGAGTTCAGAGGGCCTTTACTCCCAGTTAAGTGAATATAAGGTTGCAGCCAGAAAACCCTAATGGATATTCTGTATTCCAGAATGTCATTCAACTACTGGAAAAATGTCCTTTATTATAGAATTTCACAGGTCCATAGATCATCAGAGACATTGTTTATGTCAGCATACATCACAGAGCCACAGACAAATGGGTGGCATTTGTTCTACAATGCTGCAGCTACACAGGACTTATGGAGGAGCTTCTCATCTTCATTCCTCATGTCTCACGAGAACAAATACTTCCCATTAAAAATGACCAAGACTAGGGTGACCACATTTATGTACCTTGAATTTTACATTTCCTACTGTCTAGTTTGTAGGCTGGCTAAAGGCCACTTACTGGACAGAACCCAGGGGGGTGCTCACGCCCTCACTGTTTCTTTTCTGTCCCACTGATTCCCTTCTGCAACTGGTGGGTCCCACCAATTCTGTTGCACAAGCGGGACTCACCACATACACAAAGGAGATTTAGCGCTTCCTAGGGGAAGGCCCCAAACGAGATGAAACGCTCATTTCTGGAAGGAGGCGGGTTGGTAGAGCTCCCTCATGCCAGCTCCACTGACCTGCCTCCTTCCAGAAACAAGGAGAAAATGGGTCGCCCCGGAAGTGCTATATCGCCGTTTCACCACTTCCACAATGCAGTTAACAGGGTGTAAGAAAATCAGTGGGGGCTCAAGTGCTCCATTGAATTCTGCCCAGTGAATGCTACTCTCATTATTACAGTGGTAAGAAATAATAGAATACACTGGACTTCATCTGCTGTTCTGTTCCTCTTCAGCATAACATGAGACAGTGGTGGACAGAAAGTAGATCTCGAGATGCTTTAGACTTCAACTCCCAGCATTACTGACCATTGGCCATGCTGGCAGGGGCCTCTGAGAGCTCAACTCCAAAGCATCTAGAGATTTACCTACGGCCCACCCCTGACATAAGGGACTGCATTGAAGGGCCCCTCTGGCAATCCCCCCATATCATTTATGGGGTTCAGAGGCTACATGGCCTTTCCACCTTGCTTCCTCTGGTGATGCTGCTGTGGCTGAGAGGAGCTTTTTCAGCACCCTCCCACCACACCAGCTGGCCAAAGGCAAAGGAAGAGGATCCAAATTACCTGCATATTTTAACTTAAAGCCGTAGGAGAGGCACTCCTCAAGAGAGCTCTGGTGGGGTCAGGGGAAGGTGGTGTGGCCTTCTGGGGGAACTCCAGTGAGCCAAACCGGAACCAAGGTGGGCTGCACCTAGGAAAAAGAAACCAAATGCACAGTTACAAGATGGGGGATACGTGGCTCAACAACACTACAAGTGACAAGGATCTTGGAATTGTTGTAGATCACAAGCGGAATATGAGCCAACAATGTGATGTGGCTGCAAAGAAGGCAAATGCTATTTTGGGCTGCATTAATAGAAGCATAGCTTCCAAATCCCAGGAAGTACTAGTTCCCCTCTACTCAGCACTGGTTAGGCCTCATCTGGAGCACTGTGTCCAGTTCTGGTCACTGCACTTTAAGAAGGATGCAGACAAACTGGAGAGGGTTCAGAGGAGGGCAGTGAAGATGATCCAGGGACTGGAAACAAAGCCCTGTGAGGAGAGGCTGAAAGAACTGGGCATGGTCCCATGGCAAGCGACTCTAACAAAAAAAGGAGTCCAAGATGGGTGGGAGGTTTTTTTAGAAAGGAAATTCTAAAGGCACAATTACAAGCAATTCCAACACGAAAAATATGAGAAAGACAACAGAAGAAGCCAACGTGGCTTCACAAAAAACCTAGAGATGACCTGAAAAGAAAAAGCACACATATAGGAAGTGGAAGGAAGGACAAGCAACAACGGAAGAGTACAGGCAGGTAGCACAGAATTGCAGGGATGGCATCAGGAAGGCTAAAGCTGAGAACGAGCTGAAGTTAGCGAGGGATGCTAAAAGCAACAAAAAGGCTTTCTTCAGATACATGCATAGTAAAAGACAGAGGAAAGAAATGGTGGTTCAACTATTAAATCAGGATGGCAAATTGATAACAGATGACAAAGAAAAGGCAGAAGCGCTCAATTCCTACTTTGGCTCAGTCTTCTCCTGAGAGAGGGACTATGAGCCCCCTGGCAAAAGTGAAGTACAGGCTGAAGGGGCAGGATTGCAGATTGAGATAGATAGGCATATGATCAAGGAACACCTAATTAATTTGAATGACTTCAAATCTCCAAGGCCAGATGAATCCTAGAGTAATAAAGGAACTGGCAGAAGAGCTCTCACAACCACTGTCCATTATCCTTGAGCAATCATGGAGGACGGGTGAAGTGCCAGATGATTGGAGGAGGGCTAATGTTCTCCCTTTCTTCAAAAAGGGCAAAAAGGAGGAACCTGGGAACTACAGACCAGTCAGTCTGACATCAATCCCTGGGAAAATTCTGGAGCAGATGATAAAGCAATCAGTGTGAAGCACCTTGAAAACAATGCTAGAAGCCAACATGGATTTTTCAAGAACAAATCCTGCCAGATGAATCTGATCTCATTTTTTGATTCGGTAACGTCCCTCGTGGACTTTGGGAATGCTGTGGACATCATATACCTCGACTTCAGCAAAGCTTTCAACAAAGTGCCCCATGATATCCTGATTAGCAAACTAGTTCAAAGTGGGCTAGATGAAACAACTATCCGGTGGATCCACAGTTGGCTACAGAATTGGACTCAAAGAATGCTTATCAATGTGATCTTCTCAAACAGGGGAGAAGTAACGAGTGGGATACCGCAGGGCTCAGTCCTGGGCCCACTGCTCTTCAACATTTTTATTAATGACTTGGAGGAGGAGGAGGAGGTGCAGGGAATGCTGATCACATTTGCAGATGACACAAAATTGGGCAGGATAGCTAATACTTTGGAAGACAGAAACAAAATTCAAAGTGATCTTGATAGACTGGAGCACTGGGCAGAAAAGAACAGAATGACATTTAATAGGGATAAATGCCAAGTTCTGCACCTAGAAAAAAGAAACCAAATGCACAGTTACAAGATGGGGGATACATGGTTAAACAACACTACAAGCGAGAAGGATCTTGGAATTGTTGTAGATCATAAGCTGAATATGAGCCAAGAATGTGATGTGGCTGCAAAAAAGGCAAGAGCTATTTTGGGCTGCATTAATAGAAGCATAGCTTCCAAATCCCAGGAAGTACAAGTTCACCTCTACTCAGCACTGGTTAGGCCTCATCTGGAGTACCGTGTCCAGTTCTGGGCACCACATTTTAAGAAGGATGCAGACAAGCTGGAGAGGGTTCAGAGGAGGGCAACAAAGATGATCTGGGGACTGGAAACAAAGCCCTATGAGAAGAGGCTGAAAGAACTGGGCATGTTTAGCCTTGAGAAGAGAAGACTGAGGGGAGACATGATAGCGCTCTTCAAGTGCTTGAAAGGTTGTCACAGAGAGGAAGGCTAGGATCTCTTCTCGATCATCCCAGAGTGCAGGACACGGAAGAATGGGCTGAAGTTCCAGGAAGCCAGATTCCGGCTGAACATCAGGAAAAACGTCCTGACTGTTAGAGCAGTACAACAGTGGAACCAATTACCTAGGGAGGTAGCGGTCTCTCCCATGCTGGAGGCATACAAGATAAGGTTGGACAGCCATCTGTCGGGGATGCTCTGACTTGGATTCGTGCACTGAGCAGGGGGTTGGACTCAACGGTCTTGTGGGCCCCTTCCAACCCTTCTGTTCCGTGAGTCTATGATTCTATGAAACCTGGCCCCTGGCCTGAGGTTCTGTCCCCAGGGCTGCTGGGACTGATTCATCTGGTTTCAAAGCTTCCTGACAGGGTGTTTTGCTGCCTGAGGTGAAGAACTAGATGGCCCATAGGTGGGTCTTTTGGGTTCAGTGCTGTTTTTTTACTTTTTATCCCCCAATTGTTACGTTTTTATTGCATTTAAACATATTTTATTGTTTTAATCAATGTTACTTATGCCTGCAAGCTGCCTTGAGTGCCATTTTTTGGTGGAAAGGCAGAATACAAACCAAATAAAGAAATGGTGCCCCACCCTTGTTCCGCGTACAGAAGCTGACCAAACTGGCAGTTGAAACTCACTTCAACACTGGCGACAGGACAGCGTCCTTCGCAACACCTGAGGGCAGCGGGTGAGCTTAGGGGGCCTGTCCTTCAACACCTCCTCACTCCTTTGCACCCCTCACTCTGCTTCATGGTTGGGCTGGCCCTTTTTCCCGGTCAAGGACAGGAATGTTGTGGTGATAGGGCAGTGGGTAAGTATGGGATTTGGTAGGGGTCAGCTGGCTACGTTGCGGCAAAGAGGGCACTGGGGTGGGTCACTTATTGATCTACATGTGAGGTAGTATGGGGGCTGCTTTAGACCACAGCCATACCTTCTCAGCATGCTATAGGCAGGGCCAGAAAAATGTCAGATGCAGGAATATATTATGGTTTTTGTCATCATCGTCATAATCTTCATCAGTTTTTTGTAGGACGAACCCTAAAGAATTGACACTTTGTCAGAATTTGTATCTACATTGTTTTTATGTTTATTTATTGTAAGCCACTGAGAGAACTTTATGTCATGGGACAACATACAACTGTCGTAAGTAAGCAAACAAACACATAGAAATTCTCCAGCCCCCATTAATGGAATTCACCTGGGACATTTAGATGAACGGGGTTGTACCCTGGAGTGCTGTTGTAATGTACTCCCACGGTTCTGTCTCCCTACAAATGCTAAGGGCCAAAGCAGGCGCGAGTTTAAGTGCATCTTTGCATTTATCATGCACCTTAAAGAAAATGCAAATAGCAGCAATGGAGTGGGGCGGAGTGATAATTTTGGGAATCTCTGCAGGTGGGAGGGGAGAGCTTAGTCCTTTTCTCCCCATCACAGTCCTGGTAGAAACCACTTCTCTGAAGCTGCTATTTGCTTTGGGAGAACACAAACCAGTAATAGTAAAACTCCTCCTCCCTGTCTTCTGCCACCCTGATCATTAGCAGAAAAGAGGCTGCTATTTCAATTTAAAGTTTGGCCCTAAGAGGCCTGGTAAAGCAGAAATGCAAGCTCCCACATAATAAGCAGGTACAAGGTGAAGGCTATGGAAAATAAAGGGGAATGTTTTTGTTTTTTTTTCCTGGAGGAACTGGATATGAAGCAACAGTTAATGACTCAGAGCAGGACTTGGCAATCTCTTCTTGCTGATGTGAGAGTACATTGCCGGGGGATGTTTTGCAACTGTTTCTAAATGAGAGGACCAGCAGAGCATGAGAAGGACAAACAAAACAGTGCTTTGGGTCTGGTTTTCTTGGACTTGCATCTCTTATGAACAAAAACCAGTGAACAGATAAGGGAGGTTTTTTTTTCTTGATTGTATTTTTTTTTTAATATATATGATGGGGCATTATGGTGTGTCAGTTTCTGAACAGAACACAGAATCTATGTGGTTAGAATGCTAATGATGTGAATGAAGCTATCCTCAAGGCATATTAAGGATGCTTTATCATTTCCAAAATAGACTTCCCGCCAGAGTGGGGCACTTCTGATCCTCCACAAATGAGAGAGAGGCAGGGTGCTTCCGCCTCTGCTGGTCCACAGGGGGGATTGGAGGGGGGACCTCATGCAGTGAGCACGGTTGAATTGCCAGTTTAAGATGAAACAAAATGATCTTACTTAATTCTTCCCTCCCCATCATGAAGTCAGAGCAACATCTTTTATATTGTTACATGGCATGATGCTTGCCAAGGAAATATCCTTGCCTAATAGCCTTGCCTCCTTACTTAGCACTTGTATGGCAAACTGGCTTCTTCCTTCACCTTTCTGGATTGCAGATTTAAGCTCCACAGTTAGGCTGTCCCTCTCCCAGCCAAAAACAGCTTCTGCAGCAAAATTTCCCCTTTTTAGATTCCTTACTGACTTTTCCCACATCCCAAACTTCACCACATCACTCCTTCTAAAGGGAGTGGGCTGTGGCCCTGCACCTCTGGAACTGGCTTCCTCCAGGATGTTCTCTGGGCCCTTTCTATGCAGGTCTTCAGGAAAGCTCTGAAGACCTACCTGTTTTTGATGGCTTTCCCATAGACTGTGGGGTGCAGGTTTTATTGGTGAAGTCTGTTTTTTTTAGAACTTTTGAATTTTTTTAATTGTATTTGTTTTGCATTGCTTTGTAGTATTTCTTATCTTGTACACCACCTTAAAAGGTGGTGTACAACCTTTTAAGGGTGTAAAACCACCCTTAAAGGCAGACTAATTTTTTTTAAATAAATAAAATGAATTCTAATAGCAAACTCAGGTGGTGATTGCTGACAGGAAACAGGACTACTGAGAAACAAGAGGGTGGCATCAACATGCTTGGGAGATCACTGAGGTTTACAGATTTTTATTTTTTTTTAAACACCCTAAAGGGACAACTCCACCCGTTGAAAAACACAGTCAGTAATGACATTGCTTAGTAGGCACAGAATATTGATTATCAGTTACAGCAGGCAGGGCCAGCCCTACCGTTACACAGAGTGAGACAGCTGCTTCAGGCGGCAGATGCTGGGAGGTAGCAACAAGGTGTTGGAGGAAAGATCACTGCCATGCCAACTGCCTTATGCCCCATAACCCAGTCTGTTAACTTCAGGTGTAGTAGAGGATGCTGTCCCATTTCTAGTGTTGAAGGTAGGTTCAACTACCAGTCCAGTCAACTTTTATACATGCAATGAGAACGGGACGCCATCTTGTTCTTTGCCTCAGGCAGCAAAATGTCTTGGGCCAGCCCTGATAGGGGAGGATACACTCCAGCATTTGATTGCAGGTCCCACTTGTGATACTTCTATAGGTCAACTGATATCTGACTGTGACACATGATTCCTCTGTTGGTTATTCATCCACATGACTGCATCTGAAACACAGATGTCTGAAACCACAGACAAGTACTTTGGCTGCAGTCAGACAAAACCACCTTCCACAGTACCACTTTCCGCAACAGTAATTGATTGCAAAACCTGCTTTGCATGCAGCAGATCTTGGGTTCTGGGAAAGCTGCTGAGATACCCTCCACCTTCATTCTCATAGGCCAGTTGCATAGAAGGAATGCCCGATGAGAGGGAGGGACACTGGCCAGGAGAATAACTGAGCCATTGCTGAATGCTCTGGTCACATTTTGTTCCAAGATTTGACTTTGCCTGCTCCACCTCCTGGAATGTGGCTATTTCCTATGCTCCAAGAGAGTAACGCCTCTCTCCCTTCCTCTCCCTCTCTCTTTTTAACATGAAGGGGCTTAGTAAAACTATTGCAGGGTGCAGTGCCCTGTTTTGCTCCCCATTAACTATAGTTCCCAGAGACTCTGGCCTGATTCATTTCACATTTCATCACTTACAATATATAGAATGAGTAATAGGAACAACTTTTTTGTGGCCCAGGATTTTCTGTTTACTGGATGATTATTTCCACTACCACACCCTTCCAGTGATGAGGCAATTATTATTTTTTATTTAGTAGCATATCTGGATTTTTAACTCATGCTCTTTCCAAATGTGTTCTATATGTTTAAAATCAGATCTTTCAAAATCAAACAGATTTGAGGGCCAAATTCTCTACACAGAAGATGCAGGTAATTTTTCCCCATAGGGTGGGTGGGGGTTGGGTCAATTCCATCTGAATTTAATAGGAAACTATCAAATGTCTAGTGCAGGGGTGTTGAACCCCTTTCAGCCCAATTCAGTTTCAGAGAAGCTGTCGGGGGCCATATTCCCATGGTGGACTGGAGCGGGTAAGAATGTAAGAAGAGCCCTGCTGGATCAGATCAAGGGTCAATGTTGTCCAGCATTTTGTTCACACAGTGGCCAACCAGCTGTCAACCAGGAACCCACAAGTAGGGCACAAGCACAACAGCGCCCTCCCGCCCATGTTCCCCAGCAACTGGTGTACATAGGTTCACCACCTCTGGTACCTCTGGCACATTGCCATCAAGACTAGTAGCCACTGATGTTGCCCAAGTTGCCATTTCAAGTCCCCTGATGCCTTACACTGAGATCCTAAAAGACTGGGGGTGAGTGGCGGGTGGAGTAGAAATGGTTCCTGCAACTGTTCCTTAACATTTGTAGCATGAATATTAGTAAATAAAATTAAAAAAGAAGAAGACATCCATAATACCTTTCTGAGGTGCATAATAACAGCCTTGACTGAGTCAGCCCCTTTGCCTCTTAATTTCCCAGCCCTTAAAGACGGTTCAGTAAATTGGCTGGTGGGGCGCCACTGACTTCATTGCAGGTGACCAGAGGGCCTGCTCATGCCCCCAGGCCTTACCTTTGACATCCCGGTTTCAAATGGTTATTTTGATGTTGATCTCCGCACCCCTGGCCCAATTAAAGCAGTCTGCCCCTGTTTTTCCAAACCTGGGACCTTCCCGATAGGGTGGCAACTTGTGGACTGCCAAAAAAGAGGACAAAAGAGGACACCTATTTGCATAAAATGTCCATATGCTGATTTGTATATATACATGGAAATTTATAAGTAATTATTTTAATTTAAATAGAAGTACAGTACCTCTCACCACAGTGTGAAAGACTGAGCAAGGGACGTGTGCCTTTCTCAGTCTGCTGTCCAGGTGCTGTTGTTGGGCCACTTCAAGGCCCAGCTCTCCCTTCAGATGTTTTTTTATCTTTAAACAAGACTTCGACCTGGTAGCCTTTCAAATAGAGGACTGTCCTCTGTAAAAGAGGACACCTGTCCATCCTACAACACATCTCCAGGGCACCAGGCCGGTCTATACTTAGACATTTTTAGGCAAATGCACCTTAAAATGAACCCTCTGAAGCCCTTCAAAGAAAAGCTTTTTTTAATGACATCCTCTCAGAAGCAGGTATAAAAAAAACAAGCCCTTGCTTGGCAGCTAAGATTGACTGAATCTTGTCACCAAATAGAGTTCTGTAAATCTCACACTCCTGATGAACACCTGGCAACCTGAAATAATAGGACAGGAAGGGAAGCCGTATCAGCTGCTTTGTAACTGGCAAATTGTCACATCAAGCCAGGGAGGTTAAGACTGATTCTGCAGAAGCATCTATCACCGCTACCTTCTAGTGTGCAATCGGCAGGGGGACAGGGCTGGTGTCGCTACCTGACATCCTCGGGCAGCTGCTCATCCTAGCAGGGGCCCACTCCTCATACCTGCCCTGGGCCCCCATTTTTTAAAAAAACAATTCTTGCCCAGCACTTTAACAGTACTGAACAATTGGGTCTAGCTGTTGGATTAATTTCCCACAATAGTCCTGAGGTAGCACCACTCTGGGGCATTCTAGGAAATAAAAATGGCCACTGTTTACTATGTTGCTTAGATGCCTGCTGCAGGCCTGAGTGGGCCCACAAAAAGATGGGATTTGGGAGATGAAATTTGAACCAGGGACTTAGTGACTCACATCCTTAGCTGCTAAACTCGACCCGCTCTCAGAACCAGCCTGCTGTGTTCTGGATTTTTAGGAAATAGCTGATTTTGCTTTATTGGAATTACTGGGAAGGCTATTGAGAAATTGCTAACCCTCCTCTTTTAAAACAATATAGGATGTCTTATATCAGTATCGATTCGTGTATCAATTAATGAGCAAAAAATGTTGCATAAGGTGTACACAACAAAAAGCTTAATATGGAGATGTCTAAAAAATGTATAGCCTTAGGTTTAATTAGCAAATTTTGAGTAAGGAGTTATCTTCTTAAAGGTATGCTTCAGAGTTGATTGTATCTAGCCTAAAAGGTGTAAGTGTAAGACTTTTTCGGATGTACTAATGTTTTAAGGAATGTTCAGTAACAATGAGATAATTAAGATTGTGAACCCTGATTTATGGGACAGTAGATCATATTATGAAATACAAATGTCAAAAACTTAGGGTGCAATCCTATCACCCTCACTGCTTGGAAGCCCCTGAACTCAGGGGCTTTTGAGATTCCTGTGCCTTGTAGGGCTGAAGCTGGCAGGGAGAAGGAGCAGTGGAGGTAATCTTCACCTCCCCGTCCTCCATCTTGGGTGATTTTTGCTAGATGGGCTTCTCGCTAGACAGTCTAGCAGGGGTGCTTTGGAAGGGGAGGGAAGGAGCCTGGGGGAGGCTCAGGGTATCCTGGCCCCTCTAGTTTCATCCCCTCCCCGTCCACTGGAATGCCCCCTTTCCTCCTCCTCCAAGGTTGCTTTACCAACCTTGGAGGGCAGTCGGCATGTTTCTTTCCATGCTGGCTGCAAGGGGGCAGGGGAGGGGAGACAGGTCTCCCACTCCCCCTTCTGAGGTCAGAGTGCTGTCTCCAGCCTCAAATGGGGGAATCTAAACTACCCTATGGTCCCTGGGATGCTTGTCCAGGGATCATAAGATTGCTCTCCTAATGATAAATAATTAAGACTTTGAAAACAAAAATACATAAAAAGTAGTAATTGCATTAAAGGGAAGAGACACAAAGACACATGCAGGCTCACAATGAATTCTGGGTAACTGGTATAAAAAACAGTTGTCAAGTTGACCCAGATGGTATTCAAAGAGAAAATGCTGAGTTAAAGCCTAAGGAGTTATTTGAGTAATAAACAGGTGTGAGATGGTATTTTTCCATTATTACTAGGTCAAAAGTGTACTTTAAAGTTTTTGCTTATCAGTTAATGAGCAAAAAATGTTGTGTAAGGTATACATATCAAAAAGCTTAATACAGAGATGTCTAAAATGTATAGAGTTACGTTTAATTAACACATTTTGAGTAAGGAGTTATCTTCTTAAAGGTATGTTTCAGAACTGATTGTATCTAGCCTAAAAGGTGTAAGTGTAAGCCTTTTTTGTATGTTCTAATTTTTTAAAGGAATGTTTAGTAACAATGAGATAAGTATGTGCTGATTTTGAAATGCAGGAGCTTCTTATTAGAAGCTCACCAGGTCTGTGAACCTGTGAGCTGATTAGCCTGCTCAGAATTGAATGGGAAACTTGATACTTAGAATGAGATTTCTCCTTTTTAACCTATTGGGACTAGAAGTCTAAGAACAAGAAATGTTTAGGACATACTATTTCTTGTGAAGCTATTAAGATCTAAAAATCTTTAGCAATGCTCTGTTTAACTACACAAAATGTTTTTATTTTATGCAGGTTATATTTTCATATGACATTTCTTTGTTTTTATTTCTCATAGAAATGAAAAATGGAGCAAAAGACATTTCCCTTACTAATTCTTGTTAGTACAAAATCAAAATGGAATCCATCTAGAACAATTTTTGGTGTATGTTTTGTTTGAAGTATACCGATCAAAGGCTTCCTGAATAGTGGAACTATTTTTTTAAAACATTCAGCAAAGGCTAAATCTATAACCCCCCCCCCTTTCCTCTTCCCACCCATCATTTGGTGGAATGCTGGCTTTTGTGCAGTCACTCCCCCACTCCAATTTTAAAAGGTTTAAATGCCTCTCCTAAAGCTTAGTTACTGGCAGTAACAGCCTTAAGCTAAAATGTGCTGGTATTTTTGGCTCCACCCCTTTGCCCATGCCTTTTTGCCTTTAGCTCCACCCACCACTGAAAAGTGCCCCCCCCATGGAATTCAGGCCTTAGGCTGAAAGAGGTTCAACACACCTGCTGTATACTATACTTTCTGAAAGAGTTAAGAACCTTTTCTCTTTGCACAGACATTGATGGTTAGTATGAAGCCAGTGTAGATTATCTATAGTTTAATTGGGTATTTTGATTTTATTGTGTGTGTGTGTGCATGCTAATTTTAAACTGTTACCTTCCTGGAGGCCATGGGAAGGGGTAAGATGGAAATGGAATGTAAATAAACAAATCAAAATACATAAATTTAATATTTGGCTGTAATCCTGCACAATGAGATATGGTGGCCAGATGCAAAAGGGGAAAGAACTCCTGCACCTCTAATGGTTGAGTAGAAGAGGGAATTTCAGCAGGTGTAGCAGCTTGCATGACAACTATGCCTGCTGAAATTCCCTCTTCTTCACAACCATTGAAGGTGGATGAGCCTTGTCTTCTTCTGCATCTAGCCCCTCTCCATATCCCATAGGCCCTGATCCAGCTTTTGTTGCATGGAGCTAATAGCTTGGAAAGGACTGAGCATCATCATCCATGTCTAGCCTGTTCAATGCAGGTGTAGGCGGACATTCAAATAAGCTTCTTTATAGGCTCCTCCTTCTTCAAGAAGATCACCCTGCTGCAACAAGGTGATTGATAAGATGTCCACGGCCTGTAAGCAGCCTACACTGTATGCAGGCTTATATTCCCGACCCCCACAACACAAAAGTGGCTTAAGAAGTACTCGCCAAACAGAAAAGTTGCACTGTGCTTCATTTTTTCTTGATTCCTCTTCGGATAGCAAGCATTTTCAACACAGTTCTTTCATTTTCAGTGTTTGGAAATGTAGGTGGGACTTGCAACAAAACATCTGCAAAGAGGAGTGCTTCTGCTCAAGGTTCCAGCAAACCAGCTATGCTCTTTCCCAGGAGACTGAGTTCCATTGCCTGCTTCCACCGGTGTTCATATCCCTCCCCCAACAGTCACTAGGCATCGTGTGCCCATTGAGCATGCTCAGTCTTCACTGGGTTGCTCCCCCCCCCCAGTTCCTCCCTACTTCACTCTTCTTGGCTGGTTGGGGTTTTTTGGGTGGGGGTGACCTTTGCAAACCCTGGGGTCTCTCCAAGCTTGCTAATACCTCTGTCTTGTGTGTGGATGATGATGTTTTGGTTAGGATGGGCACTTAGAGAATTATTATGAGTAAATAGAGAAGTGGAGCCCCACAACAAAATGCACCTGGGAGAGGCCTTCAGATCTCTCTCCCTTTTCAAAGAGGAGGTTGCCACTGGCTGGCAAGAGAATGAGGGAAAGGCCAGGAAGGGGAGAGTAAGAGAACTGAAATCTATGGCTGGGTTTGGACAGCACGATAACCCATACTGAAGGGTTGATTATGAGTTGAATGTGGATTGTCCTTGAATTGTGGGTTGTTGTTGAACCATGGTTTATCATGTTGTCTGAACTCAGCCATGCTAACAAAACATGATTTGTTAACCACGAACAACCCATGAAGAGAACCCATGGTTTGTTGTTGGGTTGTAAACTGTGGGTTGTTCGTGGCTAACAAACCATGCTTTGTTATCGTGGCTGGGTTCAGACAACATGATAACCCACGGTTCAACAAAAACCCACTATTCAAGGACAACCCATACTCAACCCTTGAGTATGTGTTACCGTGTCGTATGAACCCAGGCTATGGGTCTCTTCTTCTGTCCTCCTTTTCCAGCCTCTCCACTCCATTCCATGCCCCTCTCACCTGGCTGTTACAGTTTTTCATCTCAACAGTTTGTCAGCATTCTGTGGTCACTAGGCATGCTCAGGCCTCCTTGGGTGTTTGGAGCCAGGGAGGAGTGTTGTAGTGGTAAATCTTGAAGTACAGGTGCTCCTAATGACAGCCCCCCACAACGAGAGCCCCCAAATGCAGGTCTGTTTGTTGCGCATATCAAAAAAACAGTTCTTTTAAAAAGTGAATGGGTCTTAGTTGACCAAGTCAGTGGTCAGTGTGGTGTAGTGGTGAGAGTGTTGGACTGGGAGCCGGGAGATCTGGGTTCTAGTCCCCGCTCGGCCATGGAAGCTCACTGGGTGACGTTGGGCCAGTCACAGACTCTCAGCCCAACCCACCTCACAGGGTTGTCGTTGTGAGGATAAAATGGAGAGAAGGATGATTATGTATGCTGCCTTGGGTTTCTTAAAGAGGAAAAATGGCGGGCTATAAATGTAATAAATAAAAAAATAATAATAAATAAGCCACCCCTTTGCATTAGAACAGTGAAAAATATATTGTTGCTGGGGAAATTCATCCCTACCCCCCCACCCCCCAGCTACTGTGAGAATGGCAGCTCAGCTCAGCAGGAAGAAGGAATTCGGAGGGGGGTGGCAGATGATGTCAGCATCCTTGCTAATAAAGCAGTGCTGGCGCTGGGTCCCTGTGAGCCCCGGCCCCACTATACCACTGTGTGTGTGTGGGAGGGGCATGCTTCCCCCATACAATTTTCCCCCTAAAGCGTGCGTGTGTGTGTGTAGTGCTGCAAACCTCAGGCTTGCCCTGAGTGTGCTGATACCTCCCTATTTTGTAAGGCTACAGTTATGCTGGCTATGTAAGTGACAGCACTCGGAGAGCTGAATTGGAATTGGAATATAGGATGACATGCACCTTCTCGTACTGACCTAGATTGGAAGACAGGGGAGGTAAACCGGAAAGGAGCCGGCCAGCTATCATCTCTGTGGCTCAACTGGAGCTGCTGAGACTCAGCTGATGACGTGAGAAAGAACTGGATATCACTGCCGCTGAGCAGAAATTTAGTCCAGACTGGCACCATGCCAGTGCACTTCTCTCATGCCAGGTCTGCACTGGCGCAAACCCTATTTGATACGTTGTTTGAGGCCCTCTCAGTCCTATGTAAATGTAAGGAGCTCTCATCCTGGGATGGATGAATCTGTCAAGTTCTATTCTGCCCAGTTTCTCAGTTTTTGAACACTGAGTACATTCTGTCCCATTTCCACATCAGTTTGCAATTCCCCCCCCTAAAAACTCCACATGGAAATTCGAATGCATTTTTGTACACCCTTTCCCAAATGTGCATATTTTTGCACACACTTTTCCAAATATACAGTTTTCCCCAAGAGATTTCTTCCACTATGATGTGTTTCTGTGGACTTTCCCCCCCGATGTATGCATTTGTGTGCACTTCTCCTTGATATATGCATTTTGCGCATCCTTTTCTCTATCGTATGCATTTTGCATGTGCACTCCCTGATTTGCGACTTCCATGGCAAAATTCGGAAAAGTGAGACTATCTCCCAGTTCATGGGCAGGCTTGGGAAGTGTGAATGTTGTAAGTACACATTGAAAAGCAAACCCAATTCATTTCTCATTTTCCCCTACTCTTATCATAGTGTCCAATGTCTTACTACATTACCTGGGGTTTTTGCTTACAAGAAGGCTTGTGAGAAAGATAATGTTTCATGCCTCCAACACTGAGGTTTGGGGAATGCTGAATGCAAGCGACAGGAACATCGCCCGCAGTTTCTTACTTTCTCTATACTGCAGTGCAAATAGAAGAAATCCCTGCCTTGCTCCTAAGCACTCTGGACATGCTAGAACAGGGATGGGCAACAGGTAGGTTGGGATCTACCAGTAGATCTCTTGGTGATTTGCAATGGTTTGGCAAGGATTTGTGACTCCCACTGGTCTAAAATCAGCAACAGTTAAAAAGCTTTCCTTCTCCCCCTAAATTAAGGGGCTGAAAAAGAACATTTTTGGGGAAACCAGGAGTCGATTTTTGTGTGAAATGGACTTGTGAACTTGGTTATGGTACTGATCACAAATACCTGGGCTGAGCATGTGTGCCGAAGCAACCTGTTCCTTTATTCTTAGTGCACGTCCACCTGCCGGAATCACTGTTTGGCACCTGGTTCTAGTTGGTGGACCTCAAGGTTCTAGTAAAAGACAAACTAGGTCCTGCGAGCCTGAGGACTGCACACCTCTGCATCAGAGGCTTAGCGGGAGGGGACAGAGCTCGTGAGGAGAAGAAACAGAGGCTGGTGTTGTATTGCAATAGTTGTATGCATTTCCTTGTTTCGAGTTATTAAGAAGTTTGTCCCTACAGGGTCCCAGGAGGAGGGAGAAAGAAGGAGGGAAGAGAGAGAAAGGGGAGGAAGAAGGATGTGATGAAGAAAAGACAGATAGAAATGTAGGGTTTAGAAATAAAGTGAAGTTCTGTTTCCATCCAAACCTTCTTTTTGGATCCTCCTTACTGAGAAGAAAATACAAAAGCTGGCTAGAAAGCCAAGCCAATATTTGTAGTGCCCTGATTGTGGGTGGCCATAGGTTTGCATTTCAGTGGTGAGGGAAAGGCACTCTGCATATGCTTATAATCACTTTTCTTCTTATAATATGAGCTGAGAATCAGATCCTTCACTGGGGTGGGTAACTTTGGGAGGTCTAGGGACCATTTTCACCTCCCCACATGGGCTGCACTCCCCAGGGCGTGGCAGAATTCCGTGAGGCAACAGTGAAGCCCATTTGCCATGCTATGGAATGCTACGGTGGCCAAATGTAGAGCTAAATTTGTTTATTGTAGTGTTCCGTAGTGTTTGCTGTTGAAAACTGGGGGCAAATCGGGGGGGGGGATTGGCCACCATTGCACATTTTGGCAGTATAGCAGTGGTGTCGGGGGCTGCTCTGGGGAGGAGCAGCGGGGGCTGCATGTGGCCTGCAGGCCACGTGTTGCCCACCTCTGATTTAGGAAATGTCAGGTGAATATAGTGGTAGCGTGTGACCTGGATTTTCCTCACTGGTTGCCAGTTGCCAACCATTGGCATAGCTGGGTTCATTTCTTTCCACTCTAAAATGTATAGCAAGTGGCAGGAAATAAAATCCATATTACACACCCATCTTAGAAAACGAGAAACTAGGAATGGCGTGGGTGCCCAGCTGGGGCTCGAACCTTGGTGTGAAATCGCCGGCTTGTCCCCTTGAATGCCAGTCCACGGCCCCCAGAGCCCACCTGGCTTGATGTGTGCTGAGCCCAACAAGAGCATGGGCGTCTGCTCCTTCATAGAGCGCCATTTGCCACTCAAAGGGCTACTCGCTCTTTTCCGTAAGTATCCCATCTCTGCAAATGGGGGCCTTAAAAGGACAATGTCTGCAACATTACAGGTGTAAATGTATGGAACTTTTACTTATGGAAAAGAATGGGCAGCTATTTGAGTGGCAAATGGCGCTCAACGGGGGAACGGACACCTGCACTCAACTGTGAGCGCCCCACGAACCGCCCAGCAGCTCGCCTGCACCGCTTGCCTGGGTCAGGGGAGTGCCGGGGCTTTGACGAGAACCATGTGAGGAGAGCTGCTGGGTGGAAAAAAAGGTGCAGAGACAGTGTTAATCAGTTCCTGTATGAATGGTTTTAGGCTCTGAAAAGGTGGGCATTTTTTGTGATTCACCCATGGCTATGTCTGTTATATTCTGGGGGAAAAACACATTATTCCCAAGAATCATGTCCATTTAGAATAAACCATGAACAAATATGTCTTTCTTCCAGTTTTTCCAAAAGCATAGGTCTGTAAGAGAAAGCATCTGCATATTTATGAAGTCTAAGTGAGACGCAAAGTCCCTGGACTGATGGCTACACATCTGTATTTTAGTTTCGCTTCTCATGTCTTGATGGATGAGTTCAGTATTCAAAGAAACTCAAGGGAGGTTTTAATGTCTGTTCCTTTAATGACCCAGTGTACGCAACTATGCCAAGACCAAAGAGAGCAGCAGTGGCCTCGTTCGGACTTTGCCGCAGAGGTTGCTTCTGGCTGCAATATTTCTATTATTAACGACATGGCGCACAGTCACAATTGCTACCTATTCCAACAGCACAACCCTGTAGGTGTCTACTCAGAAGTAAGCCCCATGGTGTCCAATGGTGCTTGCCCTCAGGTAAATGGGTATAGGATTGTGGTGGGTTGAGATCTCATCAGTGAGGAATGGCCAAGAGATGTCAGTCGCTGTGAAATCTGGTTCTTTTTTGACTTGACAGAGTTCCGTGGCGTGTACGACTCACTGTGTATTTGCAAGCCGAGCTGTGGCCTTTTCCCCAAACCCTTTTTTAGGGCTGTGCATGGACCCCCCGATCCAACTTGGAAGCTGCTTCGTAGCTTCCGAGGCGGGTTCGATTCAGCTTGGGCCGACTTGGCTGCCCCCCGAACTGACTCGGCCCCAAACCCAAAATGGGATTTGTATGGCCGACTCCTGCTTCAGCCCCCCCGACACCCCCAGCTCCTTACCTGAGCTGCCTCTGCTACCTCCCGCTCCCCCTCTGCCACCTCCACCGTCACCTCTGCTGCCGCCAGCCCCTGAGCCCTGGACGTGAGCTTGCTCTTGTTGCAGGGAGTCGCCATTTTAAAATGGTGATGGCCTGCAACAAGAGTCGCTGCATGTCCAGGGCTCGGGAGCCAGCGGGGGCGATGACAGTGACGTTGGTGGCAGTGGAGGTATCGGCAGCAGCAGCGGAGCCGTCGGCGATGGAGCCAGCGGTGGTGAGGATGGCAGAGGTGGAGGCAGCAGCAACGGAGGCAGCAGCAGTGACATTGATGGTGATGGGTGGCTCAGGTAAAGAGCTGGAGGCACTGGTGAGGCTGGGCTGGGGTGCCGAAGCTTCGAAGCACACTGATGTGCTTTGGAGAGCCCCCAACCTGCTTTGGGTCATTTCGTGCCCCCTCCGCTTCACCTTGGAAGTGGCCCAAAGAGGCCCCCTTCGACTTGGCTTCGGGGCTCAGGCTGAAGCGGGGCACAGCCCTACTTTCTTTTGCACATTTTCCCCTGCAGGTTCTGCAATTTGCACAAATTTCCAAGCAATTTGCTCAAATTTGTGAGGAATTTGCTCAAATTAGAGCCAAGTGTGTGCAAATTTAGCTGAATTTATGCAAACAAAGCTGTGATTTGTGCAAATTCAGACATAATCTGTGCAAATTGCTCAGAAATGTGTGCAAATTGCAGAACCTGTGGGGAAAAATATGCAAAATACCTGTAAAATCCACAAACTGGCCTGACTCAGAATGAGTTGGGAGATGCAGCATGAACTGGAACGAAGGCTGGGGGGCTGAAGCTAAGAAAACCCATCAAAGTCCACCCCCCAAATGGATTTCTCCAAGATCCCTACTGTTAACTAACCAGTGCCCAAACCCTTTTTAGTCCTGCAAGGCTTTTACAGCATGGTGTTGGATTAATCTAGTGGGGCAGAAACTGAGGTTTGGGGAATGTTGAATGAAATTGTAGTTTAGTTTCAAATAAAGAGATAAACACAACAACAACAAAAAAGAACATAGAAAGTATCATAGAATCATAGGGTTGGAGGGGAACTACAAGACTATCGAGTCCAACCCCCTGCTCATTGCAGTAAGCCTGATTCCCAGGCGGTCTCCCATCCAAATACTAACCAGGGCTGACCCTGCTTAGCTTCCGAGATCAGACGAGATCGGATGCATCCAGCCATAAAACAAGATCACTAAAGAAGTAAAATTCAAAACCAGCTTGCCTATTCAGCTGCGCACACAGCTACGGCAGAAACTTCAAATGCGCCTCCAGTTGGCTCTCCCTCATTTGTACACATCACTTACAAGGGTTTTAGTTTCAATAGGCAGCTTGGAAAAGAAGGGTGGGGGGTAAACCCACAAAGTGACATAGAGTGGATTTTTAAACATTATTATCATTGGCTTGGTTGGAATGGCTCAGACAAGTTCTGAAGCTGCGTAATTGGCTCACAGTGGAAGTAGAGACGGACAGAACGGACTTATTGGGGTGGGAAGATCATATATTACAGTGCGCAGCATTTTATGCTTCCAAACGTATATACATTTCTGAGTTCTGAAAGAGAAAAACGGTAGGCAACTATTTTATGAGCATATCATGAAATGTTCTTTGAAGAGGTTGCTGTTGCATCCAGTGGTGCCGCTCAGTATATGCTCCCAAAGATATGGAAGTTAAATCAGTACAGTACAACAGGTGCAAGCCATGTTTCCCAGATAAATCCAACTTCTGATTAATGATAACAGGTCCAATTAATTCTTGGAGGTGCTTGCGCTAGGGTGGCCACTTAAACTTTGCCCAAATAGCCATGAAATTAAAAGACGCTTGCTCCTTGGGAGGAAAGCTATGGCAAACCTAGACAGCATAGTAAGAAGGAGAGACATCACCTTGCCGACAAAGGTCCATCTAATCAAACTATGGTTTTCCCAGTAGTAACGTATGGCTGTGAGAGATGGAATATAAGGAAGGCTGAGCGCCGAAGAATCGATGCTTTCGAACTGTGGTGCTGGAGAAGGTTCTTACGAGATCCCTGGAATGCAAGGAGGTCAAATCAGTCCATCCTAAAGGAAATTAACCCTGAGTGCTCCTTGGAAGGACAGATACTGAAGCTGAAATATTTTGGCTGCCTAATACGAAGAGAAAACTCTCTGGAAAAGACCCTGATGCTGGGAAAGACTGAAGGCAAAAGGAGAAGGGGACGGCAGAGGATGAGATGGCTAGATAGCATCACTGATGCAGTGAATATGGACTTGAGCACGCTCCGGGAGAGAGCGCAGGACAGGAAGGCCTGGCGTGCTATGGTCCATGGGGTCACGAAGAGTCGGACATGACTGAACGACTGAACAACAAATCACCCCAAAAGGGGATAAAAGAGGACACAGATGTGAGAAATGCATGCATGTGAATTTGTATGTATAGTTGCAAATTTAGGAATACTTTTATATAATTTAAATAGAAATACACTACATCTCACCATAGCAGGGTAGACTATGACCAGGTGACCTGTGCGTCTGCTCAGTTTGTTGTCCAGGTGCTGTCGATGGGCACCTTCAAGGCCCAGCTCTTCCTTCTGATGGTTCTTTATCTTTAAACTGGATTTGGAAGGGACAGCCCTTCAGAGGATCCCTTCAAATAGCCCTTCAAAGTGAGAACTGGCCTCTGTAAAGTAGGACACATGGCCAATCTTGTTTGTGCATCCAGCTAGAAAAAGTGTCCTCCTCAGCAGAAGTGCCATGATCTGGCACTGAGTTTAACACTAGATTGTGGCGAAAGTGTCTGTAAAGTTGTTTCACATGTAGGCATCATTCCTACATGTTGTTGATGTCCATGAAGACAAAGAATTGTGCACACTGTCACTTTGGAAGTGTGGTGTAAGTGCTTATTTTTCTACGAAGACCTAGCCTGGAAAGTCAGTGAACACAGTGGCTTCCTGATCCATGAACTCATTGCAAAGCAAGCACAGACTCATGCCACGTTTTTGGAGTGAGTGTGTGTCAATGCTAAATATTTGAAATCTATTTTATTGTCATAGGGTGTGGTGCTGTTTTTGCGATTCATAGGATTTTACTGTTTATACCTCACTCTGAGTGCTGCTTTGTGCTCAGAGCTTTAGTTGGGCTCAACCAAAGCCACTCTCACATTGGGTTTTTTGTGTAATTGTGTTTTCCACCAAATCTTTGACAACCCCCTCTCAAAAAATTCAATTAATTTGAGGGGCCGGTGGCAATGAGTCTCCAAGTAAGCCCTAAAAAAGGCATGATGAAGAAGCTTCTGCAGTATCAAAGGCTGAGAAAACAGCTTTGATATTTTCACTTGTTCCCCATAGGTCACCTATTCAAAAACCATAACCACCCCCATCCCCCAAATCGGGCTCAGCCCTAGGATTTTTTATGGAAAGTCAGCTGAGAAATTTTATCTCTACAAAAAGAAATGTCTTTCCCCCTTGCTACACAGCACTCTTCTGCTGACTCTGTGTAGGAAGGAGATCACTTATGATGCTCTGACTTGGATTCCTGCATTGAGCATGGGGTTGGACTTGATGGCCTTGTAGGCCCCTTCTAACCATTCTATTCTATTCTATTCTATTCTATTCTATTCTATTCTATTCTATTCTATTCTGTGGTTCTATGAAGCAACTCTTATAAAGATGTCAGAGCAGAAAATGATGGACAGGGAAAAGTTTAAGTAGCTCAGTGAAGCTGGTGACCATTGCACAGATTTTAGGGAGTAGAGTGATACTGTAGGTAGGAAGGCCTTAATGAAATCCATGAGCCCACTACTGATGCCTCCCAGTTGAATGCCCTCTGCATCCTTCTAAAAGTGGTAGGCAAAGGTGCTGTCATAAAAGGTGAAGCGGCCAGTCCATCTCTGCACTCCTGTAATTCAAGCACTAAACATCGCTGGATCTGCAAGTAATGCAGAGCTGGAACCCAGATTGCTCTCCTCAGTTGGGTGCGTAGTTAGAGAGATGGGGTGGGGAGAGACAGGCAGGTGGAACCCTGGGGACGGGGATTGAATAGAGGTAGGGGGCATGACCTCCCTGTAGTGTTTACAAAACACTAGCCAAGGGGGCTATCACAAAAGATAGGGGGGACTACTCCCCCTGGCAGGACCTGCATCAAGGACAGGCATGGTTGAGTACCTGCCAAGGGCCCACACCCCAGCAAGGGCCCACTGACAAGACTCCCACTGACTTTCTTCTCTTCACCATTGCAATCTCCTTGTTCACCTCCTCCTGCCCAGACAATGGGGGTGGTGAGAAGGAGGAGCAGTAGATGTCACTGCCTCCTTGCTCACTGGCTCTCTGACTTTCAAGCAAGCAAGTGGCAGCAACCATGAGAAAGAGGATGAGGAGCAATGGCAGCTGGTGACAATGGTGGTGAGACTCACTGAGGGAGGGCCCCGCTGAAGGCGCCTTGCCAAGGGCCCACAAAAACCTGGAACCAGCACTGCCCCCTGGCTAGGGTGGCATCCTCAAAAAAGGAGGAAATGCATCATCAAAAAGGAGGACAAAAGAGGGCACCGATCTGCATAGAATCGGCATATGCTAATTTATATATATATACATGCAAAGTTAGAAAGTATTATAATTTAAGTAGAAATACAGTACATCTCACCATAGTGTGGAACACTGTGACCAGATGGCCTGTGTGCCTTGCTCAGTTTGCTGTCCAGGTGTGGTTTGTTGGGCAACTTCAAGGCCCAGCTCTTCCTTCGGATGCTTCTTTATCTTTATACCGGATTTGGACTGGACAGCCCAACAAATAGAGGACTGTTGACTGTAAAATAGGGCACATGGTCATTCTCCCCCTGCCCCCCTTCCTGGGAATTCAGGCACTGCTGGAAACTAGTTGTTACAGGAGCCGTGTGAGCACCACTCTGCTTCATTGGTTGCTACTGGTGGAAACGTTGCAACGTGATGATGTCACATCACATGGTTTGCATTTGGAGATATTACTGAATTTGGGGAGGGGGAACCACAGGTCTTCTGCCTGGCATGAATTTTAAAAAGAGAGGAATTTTCATTATAAGTGCATCCTCTTTGTACCAGATACTCTATAGCACCGTCTCCCAGCAGTTCTGACATATTTGTATATCAGTATTTAAATCAAACAGATTATCCTTAAATGATGTGCCTTGGAGGTGGGAAAAGAATGGCAAAGTCATCCTCTCTGCAAAAGGTTGCTTGAGTTGCTATCAGTAACGTTAGCAAACAGAGGAAAGCATCTTTTGCTTGTCGGGTTTAACAGTGTTATTCTCATCTGGAGTTTCTTTGACTGTCAGCCAGTAAAAGACTCCATTAATGCACAAGAATAACAGCAGCAGCACTCACTCGATTTCAAAGAGAAAGTCAAACTTTGGTTGTCAAAATTAGGGATCTTTATTGCAAAAGCCGGCACAACGAAATTGGCAAGCCTGAAGTAAATACGAGGGTTCACCAAAAGTTCTGCCAAGACGTTGTTTAGCTTCATAAGCAAAAGGTCACTTCTCATAATAAAAGTGACCCTGGGTCATGCAGACTAATAACATAACTCTGAGTGTTTCCCTACAGCTCATATAAATGTTGGTGAGCAATGACCATTTCCACTTGTATTTGTTCCTCTCAGACACCCTTCTGAGCGCGTTTACACCATCAAAATCCAGATACCGTTATGGTGGGGTTGGTATCCCAGGGTTATCTTGTATAGCAGCTTTTCCCAAAGGCTGGTATATAGCAGGGGTGCAGGACCTGTGGCCCAGGGCCCCAATCCAGACCTCCTTTTGCTTTGGCCACAGCACCTCTCCCAATATGAACTTAACTGTACAGTATGATCATCACCTGAGGCCCTCCTCCAAGTGCCTCCTCCGAGGAAGGTTTAGAAGGTGGTTACAAGGGAGAGGGGCCTTCTCCATGGTCCCCCACTCCGTTGTGAAACACTCTCTCCACTGAGGCCCACCATGACTCTCAGGCGTCTGATAGCATATGATAAAGTTTTTAATGGACCCTGGGATTTTTATTGTTGATTGTGTAGAGTTGTTTTATATTTTTGTATGTAAATGGTTTTATGGTGTTATTATATTGTATTTTTGAGGTTTTAATCTTTGTTAAACCACCCAGAGAACTTTGGCTACTGGGAGGTATAGAAATGTAATCGATGAAATTAAATGAAATGAAAATGAAAATGAAACTCTAGCAATTCACACCGACAACATTAGGCGGAGTGAGGTGGCTGCCTCTGGTGGTAGGTGCTGGAGACAGTGACAACGGTGAGATGATGGAGGACAGAACTGGGTGTGCCTCACAGCGTGCCCAGCACCCCCTAAGTTAGCCTGGTGCCCTCCGTGGCTGTGGAGGGTACTGTCCCAGGTGTAAGATTCAACTGCCAATCCGGTTGACTTCTGTGTATGGAATAGAGGGAATGAGGGTCTGGCACCATCTTGTCCTTCATCTGAGGCAGCAACATGTCAAGGCACCCCCCAAAGGCAAAGACAGGGATCGTGCCCTATATGGAGCAGGGAACAGAAAAGAGGGACAGAACAAGCAGTTCTAGGTCCTTCGAGACCATGGGGATAGTGCACTGCTGTTCTTTCTGGCCAAGGGGGTCTGTGTTTCTGCTTGTTGCTTGATGTGAGGAGCCCTCAGTCTATAAAGCAGTCACTAACTTTAATGAGAAGCATATATTTTTAGCAGGCAATGTGAACCAAAGGATGCAAAATAAAGGGAACAGTTGGGGGCTGAGTTTTATATACCATACTGATTTATTATTGCACAGCAAGGAGTGCAAGTATATGTCATGATATCTGGCTATATATCATTTTTTTAAAAACGCCTAAAAATGAAAAGTCAGCAAAGCAGTGTGATGACAAAATTCAAAGTCTGATGTGCCTCTTTTTGAGGAGCTCTGCCTCCCTCCCTCCCAGCTAACCACAAGGACAGACTGACCAGCTGTCAGGTGCCCTGGTCACAGCGTTGAGAAAGGTCAGCACACCCTTGTCTGGACAGACTCTGAGTACTTGGACTAGAAGAAGCAACTGAAAGGAAAGGAAACCATCTGAGGACAGAGAGGGACAGTTTGGTGGCCTCAGTCAGAAACACACTGCCCAGGTTAAAGGGACACTGCAGACATTAGAGCTTTATAGCAGAAATGGGCACAGGATTGGCTGTCTGGGATCACCTGGATCCAGGACCAGAAAGATTCTGGTCTGCTGTGAGAAGACAGAAATATGTGTTACACTGGTGTGCATGTGTTTCCTAAACATGTGTCCATTGGGTAACCTGAATGTAGCAGGATATTTGCAAGGAAGGATTGGTGGTTGGGATGCTTCAACCTTCCTGCCCCTGTCAATACCCCACCTCCCAAATCATTTCCCCCCATTTTTTCTGGGCCTAAAGCCAGCCTGGGGGTGGGTAGTATAAAAACAATAGTGGCAGAAAGTCACTCATGGGAGAATATTGGTGGGTGGGTAGAGGGTGAATTCCCACCATTAGCATCATGAGGAAAACACAAGCACTGTCCTTGAGCTCCATCTTTATTTGGTTTCAAAAAAGTGATTTTGTGTTTAGGACCTCAGATCCCACCTCTACCTTGTACTTAAATCCTTGGGCAAATCCCTTACCTTTTAGTCTGCCTTCTGAGAAACGGGGTTTTTTTTCTGAGAGGTCACGCCGCCCATGGCAGCTGTTTTACGAATGGACAAGCCCTTTTGTGGGTTCCATGGGAGCCATTTTGTGAGAGCACCCACAACACTCTATCAAACTTCCAAATGTGCCGACTAACCCAAAATGTTTTGGGCTCATTGTGTACATCTCACTACATTCCATCCACGCAGCAAGCACAACAGACCCAAGTGGGCAATGTTGTCCCCTTCCCTTTCCCCATGGCTGCCACACACCGTTTCTCCCATCACACCTTATTTGTGTGTGTTATCTGTATTTTTTTTAAAAGTGCCTGCAGCACAGGGCAAGTGGGCTGCAGCTTTATTTCCAATTAAATGTGACTACAATACGGTTATAAATCCTGGCCTTAGGGTGTTCCTGGCCTTGTGGGGGTGTGTGTGTGAGGTGGGTCAGTTTCACAATGGAGCTAGAAAATATGCCAGTTTGCTTTTTCTCATCAATTTCAAACTTGCCCGTTGTTTCTTCTGGTCAGTTTCACAGCCAGGCTAGAAAACTGGAGGACTTTGTTACTACTCCACCCCACCCCACCTCCCAACATTTGAAGGGACTCCTTTGATTCCTTGTTTCCAAACATTGTTTCTTCAAAGGGAGAAAGGAAAGCAGCAGTTCTAGGTCAGCTTTGCCTCCCTCCCTCTCCCTCTCTCTTTTAAAGCAATAAAATAAAAATAGGCAGCTCTTGAGCAATTTCAGAGTGCTCCTACTCCAGCATAGTGATATCCGGATTTTTTGTAAACAAACAAACATTGATAGAACACCAGTAAGAAGGTTGCAGCCTTACAGCCAGATCGTACACATTTACTCAGAACTAAGTGCTGCTGTGTTCAGTAGGATCTCTCCCTTCTTTGAAAGCTCAGAGAACGCTTGGGAGAGGGGGGGAAAGACCTGTGTAGCAGGGCAAAAAAATAGCTCCGCAGTCAGGAATACACAGCAAGCAACAGAAAAAGAGGGAATCTCCAGCATGTCATCCATCTTCCCCATCTCCTCCCACTGTTTCTCAGTTGCACATTTCTCAGTTGCACATTTTCCCACTGTTTCTCAGTTGCACAACTGTTTCTCAGTTGCACATTTTCCTGTCCACATCTGCTGAAAAATTGCATTGCTGTTCCGCTCTTTCCCTCCTTGCTGGATTTGTTTCAGTTAGAAAAAAGAGGGACGCAGCACTGGGAAAACACGGGATGATTACAAATGAACCATAACTTCATCTGGACCCTCCATAAAATTCTGCAGTTATTTGCCAATTGGCTTGTGGAGCCACCTGATAGAATTTATCTTGTTTCTTTAAAGCATTTATATTATGTACTTCATATTATCTATCCCAGGGAAGGAAAGCTGGGGATCAACTGACTCCTTTCAAGCTGGAACTGCAGTCCTTGATCTATAAGGCCTAGTCTGCCTGGCCTTTGGGAGCAGCTGAGCACTGAGAGTGCAAGAGATAAGGCCTAAGAGCTTGGCTGCCCTGGTTCAAGATCCACCCCAGGGCTTTCCGGGGCATGGCCATGTCACTAATTAACAGGTCTGTGGCTTCTCTCAGCCTCGCCTGTTTCAAGGGGTTAAAGTGCCGCTCTCGCGTTCCCTGGTGGAAGGACAAAATAAAATACAAATGCAATAAATAATTGTCACTCATGTCAATACATACTCCATTCCACTTACACAGAAGTCTATGAAATGCTTTATAGAGCTATAGATGATTTAAAGAGCTACTTAGACCAATCTGGTATCCATTTCACACATTGAAGAGTGACCAATGGCAGCCTGATCTCTGGGATTGAGTCATACCTGCCAATTGCCGTTTTACTATCACACCATTCGGTGGCCTATGGGAAGCTACCAATGTGGGGATTATTTATTTATTTATTTATTAAATTTATTAATCACCCATCTGGCCGGTCACCCAGCCACTCTGGGCGATGTATAACAATAAAAACAGTTCATACAATAAAATTCAACATTAAAAACATCACATTTCTAAAATTACCCTAGCCCACCCCAAATGCTTGCCTGAACAACCACATAGAATCATAGAATCATAGAATCATAGAATAGTAGGGTTGGAAGGGGCCTACAAGGCCATCGAGTCCAACCCCCTGCTCAATGCAGGAATCCAAGTCAGAGCATCCCTGACAAATGGCTGTCCAGCCTCGTCTTGAAGGCCTCCAGTGTGGGAGAGCCCACCACCTCCCCAGGTAATTGGTTCCATTGCCGTATTGCTCTGACACTCAGGAAGTTTTTCCTGATGTTCAGTCGGAATCTGGCTTCCTGTAACTTGAGCCCATTATTCCGTGTCCTGCACTCTGGGATAATCAAGAAGAGATCCTGGCCTTCTTCTCTGTGACAACCTTTCAAGTACTTGAAGAGCGCTATCATATCTCCCCTCAGTCTTCTCTTCTCAAGGCTAAACATGCCCAGTTCTTTCAGTCTCTCTTCATAGGGCTTTGTTTCCAGTCCCCTGATCATCTTTGTTGCCCTCCTTTGAACCCTCTCCAGCTTGTCTGCATCCTTCTTAAAGTGTGGTGCCCAGAACTGGACACAGTACTCCAGATGAGGCCTAACCAGTGCTGAGTAGAGGGGAACTAGTACTTCCCGGGATTTGGAAGCGATGCTTCTATGAATGCAGCCCAAAATAGCATTTGCCTTTTTTGCAGCCACATCACATTGTTGGCTCATATTCAGCTTGTGATCGACGACAATTCCAAGATCCTTCTCGCTCGTAGTGTGGTTGAGCCACGTATCCCCCATCTTGTAACTGTGCATTTGGTTTCTTTTTCCTAGGTGCAGAACTTGGCATTTGTCCCTATTAAATGCCATTCTGTTGTTTTCTGCCCAGCACTCCAGTCTATCCAGATCACTTTGAATTTTGTTTCTGTCTTCCAAAGTATTAGCTATCCCTCCCAATTTTGTGTCATCTGCAAATTTGATCAGCATTCCCTGCACCTCCTCCTCCAAGTCATTAATAAAAATATTGAAGAGCACTGGGCCCAGGACTGAGCCCTGCGGTACCCCACTCGTTACCTCTCCCCAGCTTGAGAAGGTCCCATTGATAAGCACTCTTTGAGTCCGATTCTGTAGCCAACTGTGGATCCACATGATCGTTGTTTCATCTAGCCCACTTCGAGCTAGTTTGCTCATCAGGATATCATGGGGCACTTTGTCGAAAGCTTTGCTGAAGTCGAGGTATATGATGTCTACAGCATTCCCACGGTCTACAAGGGAGGTGACTTGATCAAAAAATGAGATCAGATTTGTCTGGCAGGACTTGTTTTTGACAAATCCATGTTGGCTTCGAGTAATCACTGCATTGTTGTCAAGGTGCTTCCAGATGGATTGCTTTATGATCTGCTCCAGAATTTTCCCAGGGATTGATGTCAGACTGACTGGTCTGTAGTTCCCAGGTTCCTCCTTTTTACCCTTTTTGAAGATAGGGACAACGTTAGCCCTCCTCCAGTCATCTGGCACTTCCCCGGTCCTCCATGATTTCTCAAAGAGAATAGACAGCGGTTCTGAGAGCTCTTCTGCCAGTTCCTTTATGACTCTAGGATGCAGTTCATCTGGCCCTGGAGATTTGAACTCATTCAAAGTAATGAGGTGTTCCTTGACCATATGCCTGTCGATCTCAAGCTGCAATCCTGCCCCTTCAGCCTGTACTTCGCCTTTGCCAGGGGGGTCATAGACCCTCTTTTGGGAGAAGACTGAGCCAAAGTAGGAATTGAGCACCTCTGCCTTTTCTTTGTCATCTGTTATCATTTTGCCATCCTTATTTAATAGCTGAACAACCATTTCTTTCCTCTGCCTTTTACTATGCACGTAGCTGAAGAAAGCCTTTTTGTTGTTTTTAGCATCCCTCGCTAACCTCACCTCGTTCTCTGCTTTAGCCTTCCTGACGCCATCCCTGCAATTCTGTGCTACCTGCCTGTACTCTTCCTTTGTTACTTGGCCTTCTTTCCACTTCCTATATGTGTCCTTTTTTGTTTTCAGGTCATCCCTAAGCTTTTTGTGAAGCCACATTGGCTTCTTCTGTTGTCTTCCACCTTTTCTTCTTGTTGGAATTGTTTGTGATTGTGCCTTGAGAATTTCCTTTTTTAAAAGTTCCCACCCATCTTGGACTCCTTTTCTCGCTAGCATTGCTTGCCATGGGACCTTACTGATCATTGTTCTGAGTTTATTAAAATCAGCTTTCCTAAAATCCAGGGTACGCGTTTGAGTACACTCGGCTTTTGCTTCCCTTAGAACCAAGAACTCAAGTACAACATGGTCGCTTTCCCCCAGAGTTCCTGTAACTGCTACTTTATCCACTAAGTCATCTCTGTTGGTTAGGATCAAGTCAAGGATAGCCGATCCTCTAGTTCCTTCCTCTACTTTCTGTAGGAGGAAGTTATCCGCCACACAAGTCAGGAATTTCCTGGAGGGGCCATGTTTTGCAGAATTTGTCTCCCAACAAATATCGGGGAAATTGAAGTCCCCCATTACTACTACATCATGCTTCCTTAAAACATTGGCTATTTGCTTTTCAAAAGTTTCATCCTTGGCTTCTCCTTGATTGGGTGGCCGGTAGTAGACTCCGACCACCAGGTTCCTTTTATTCTTTGCTCCATTTATTTCAACCCAGATGCTCTCGATGGGGCTACCAAGCTCCTCCTCCTGTATTTCTGTGCAGAGATATGTATTTTTCACATACAGTGCAACCCCGCCTCCCTTTCTGTTCCTCCTGTTCTTTTTGAACAAGTTATATCCTTCAACTGCTGTATTCCAGTCATGAGAGTCATCCCACCAAGTCTCAGTTATACCTATCAAGTCATAATTTCCCTCCTGTATTAAGAGTTCAAGTTCGTTCTGTTTGTTTCCCATACTCTGGGCATTAGTATATAGACATCGAAGACCATGTGCGTCATAGTCTGGCTTTCTTCCTACATGTGTCTGAAGACTATTATTGGGCGCTATCAGCGCTGTTCTCTCCATTGCAGTGCATGCGCCTACGTCCATTGTTACCCCCAACATTACATCTCCCTTCCCCGTAGGATTCAGTTTAAAGCCCTCCTGATGAAGTTCTTCATGCTGTGGCCAAACACATTCTTCCCAGCCTTTGTGAGGTGCAACCCATCCCTAGCCAACAGCCCATCTTCCAGGAAGTATAGCCCGTGGTCCCAGAATCCAAATCTCTCTCGTCGGCACCACCTTCGTAGCCAGTCATTCACCCGGAGTATTTTTCGTTCCCTTTCTATCCCTCTTCTAACTACTGGAAGGATGGATGAGAAAACTATCTGGGCCCCAAAGTTCTTGAGTTTCCTTCCCAAAGCTTCAAAGTCTGACGTGATCTCTTCGTAGCTCCGCTTGGCGGTATCATTTGTTCCCACATGGATGAGAAGAAAGGGATACCTGTCAGTGGGCTTTATGAGTGCAGGCAACCTTTCAGTCACGTCTCTAATCTGTCCTCCCGGGAGACAACATACCTGGCGAGTCCACGGGTCTTCGCGACATACTTGGGTCTCGATCCCACGCAGCAAGGAGTCTCCCACTACTACCACTCTTCTCTTCTTCTTCTTGTAGGCCTGGGTTTCATCGCCTCTGTTTGACTGACCTTCAGCCTCTTGCTCACTCTCATGCAGGTTCCCCTGTGATTCTTCCTCTGCAGGCTGTCCTCCAGTCTCATCTGCAAGTACCTGGAATCGGTTCCACAGCTCCACCGCTTCCACTGGTGCAGAGTGGCGTCTAGTTCTTCTTCTCCTAACTGTCACCGTTTTCCAAGGAGTATCCTCTACTCCATTTTTCTTCACCTCAGCATTTCCCACTGCCTCATCTTGCTGTTGCTCTTCAAGCTTCTGGTCTGCCCTTTGCTGCTGTAGTTCCCCCATTCTGTCCAAGAACTCTTCGTGTTCTCTTATTCCCCGGAGGGTTGACAGTCGCCGCTCCAGTCCACTTACTTTTTCCTCCAGCAGCGTGATCAACTTGCACTTGTTGCAGGTGTAGGCCATGTTGTTCTCAGGCAAGAAAACAAACATTGCACACACCTTGCAGGTCACCACCACTGGAGAGTCTTGTCCTTCCATAGCCTCTTCTCCCTTTTTGTGTCTAGCTTTGTGATTGTTCTAGACTAGCCTGTGCCTGCTCCTCTACTCAGTAGAGGTTAAAAGCAGAGTCCCACTGGTGTGGAAGTGTGTGTTACAAGACAAATAAATGAAAAAAAGTTAGTAAAAAAAAATAAAAAAACATACATTTTTAATGCATGGTGGAAGCTCATTAAAGAGGGGGCATGGCGGAGTTCCCTAGGGAGGGAGTTCCACAGAGTGGGGGCCACCACAGAGACGGCCCTCTCCCTCATCCTCACCAGCCTAGCTGTCCTGGCTGATAGGACAGAGAGAAGGCCATCCGAGGCTGATCTTGTTGAGCAGCCTGTCTGGTGTTGCTGGAGGCGATCCTTGAGGTAGGCTGGGCCGGAACTGTATAGGGTTTTAAAGGTCAAAACCAACACCTTGAATTTGGCCTGGAAAACAACTGATAGCCAGTGCAGCTCCTTCAGCACTGGAGTGATGTGATCTTGCCGGTGGCTGCCTTTAATCAGGTGAGCTGCCGCGTTCTGTACCAGCTGCAGCTTCCAAACTGTCTTCAACCCCACATAGAACGCATTACAGTAGTCTAAACAAGAGGAGACCAGGGCATGTACTACCGATGGGAGCAGATGGCCGGGAAGGAAGGGGCACAGCCACCATATCAGATGGAGTTGGTACAGTGCTGTTTGGCTCACAACTGACACCTGAGCCTCCAGGGACAGCTGGGAGTCTAAGATGACTCCCAGGCTGCGGACCTGGTCTTTCAAGGGTAACCGTACCCCATTCAACACCAGGTCAACATCCCCCAACCTCCTCTTGTCTCCCACCAAAAGTACCTCAGCCTGGTCAGGGTTCAGCTTCAGCTTGTTCCTCCCCATCCAGCCACTCACCATCTCCAGACATTTGGACAGGGATTCTACGGCCAACCTTGGTGAAGATTTGAATGAGAGGTAGAGCTGCGTATCATCTGCATACTGATGACACCGCACCCCAAACCTCCTGATGATAGCCCCCAATGGCTTCACATAGAAGTTAAATAGCATCGGGGAGAGGATGGAACCCTGTGGCACCCCACAAGTGAGTGGCCACGGGTCCAAGACCTCCTCTTCCACTGCTACCCTCTGGTACCTGCCAGAGAGGAAGGGCCGGAACCACCGTAATATGGTGTCTCCAATGCCCAACCCCTCCAGGTGGTCCAGGAGGATACTGTGGTCAACGGTATCAAAAGCTGCTGAGAGGTCGAGGATTGAAGCCCGACTGAAATGGATCTAGATAATCGGCTTCTTCCAAGTGTGCCTTCAACTGCATTGCCACCACCCGCTTAATCACCTTGCCCCAAAATGGCAGATTCGAGACTGGGCGAAAGTTGTTCAGAACTTGGGAATCCAAGGAGGGCTTTTTAAAAAGCGGCCTTATCACTGCCTCCTTGAGGGCTGATGGCATCACTCCCTCCTCAAGGGAGGCGTTCACCACCGCCCTGATTCCCTCACCCAGTCTCTCTCTGCAGCCCATAATGAGCCAAGATGGGCAAGGATCAAGTAAGCAGGTGGTCAGCCTTACAGATGAAAGCACCTTGTCCACTCCATCAGAAGGAAGAAGCTGGAACCGATCCCACAAAACCAGTGTGCCACAGACCACCTCCTGCTCACTAACTGTATCCACAGCGCACGGCATAACACTCCTAACATTCCTAAATGTTTCCCCCCTACAATATTGAGGCTAGGAAAATACATCCCAGCCTACTCTACTCCCACTAGGCAGTATTGAGTGGTATCAGGATCATGGTTGCCTCTTTGCAGACACATATTGGCTTGTGCTTGTGCCATCATTGCTGCAACAATGACACAAGCATTGCCTGCCCCAACCCTTTTATTTATTTACTTATTTTTAAAATGTATATACGCCCTTTATTCACATGGGATCCCAGGGTGCTGTATGCAACATTTTAAAAAATCCAATATAAAAATCATACTGTTACCAATTAAAGAAAAATAAAACTATTTAATGAGTAAACTAACCAACCCACTCCCCACAACAATCAATTACCAATAAAATAAAATAAAATAAAATAAATATAAAACAAATGATGATCATGATGATGATGTTGAGAACATAATGGGCAGCATCCAATGTTAGTCTTACATAGAGTAGACTCATTGAAATGAATGGGACTTAAGTTAGTCATGACTAACTTAAGTCCCATTCATTTCAATGGGTCGACTCTATATTGGACTACCATTGTATAATACCCTATGCCAGTGGAGGCTGGTGGCTCTGGATTTGGATAGCACAGGAACTATCCAAGGTGCTGATCCCATGTTGGAGGTAGGGTTCAGCATCTTGGATAGCTCCTTTAGAGTTCTGACTGGTTCTGATTAAAACCCAGAATGGAATCAGATCCCTCCTGGAATCAGATCCACCAGCCCCTACTGCCCTATTTTGAGAAGTTTAAAATGTCTATGCATTTTCTTTAATCTGATTTGTCAGCTGTTCACTCTTGGTCTCCCAAACTGGAGGGAGAACTTCTCAGCACAAGTACCCATAGGCAGCAAGGCTATTCCCCTTCCTTCCTTCCTTCCTTCCTTCCTTCCTTCCTTCCTTTATTTGATTTCTATCCCACCCTTCCTCTCAGGGAGTCCAGGGTGGCTAAGAACCCCTATAAAACAGCGCAACATATGCACCCCATTAAAACCACCACTCTATCATTACAAATATAATAAGACCATCACTAAAACAGATAGAACACTAGCCTATATCCCCAAAGCCTGTATAAAGAAATACATCTCTAGCTAGGGCTGGAACAACAACAGTGGTGGGGTCAGGTGAATCTCTACTGGGGAAGACTGAATCTCACGCAGTTTTAGTGTTTGCCATCAATGTTTCTGTGGCACTGAAAGGGCCCAGGATGTGAGTACGCTCGTCATCTTTGTGTCATCTTGCCAGTTGGTGAGGAGAAACTCACTACACTTCTGCACCTGGTCAGAAATCCAGGTAAGCAGATAACAGGTATGGAGGTAACATAAGACCTGCTGGATCAGACCAAATAGTCACCTAGTCTAGCATCATACTTCCCATATGACTGGGTTCTCCAGCGTAACACCTCTCTTGGCCCCCACCAGGCTCCCTGCCCCTCCTGATTTTTAACATTTTAAAATTCTTAAAATTTTATTTTAACAGGGAGGCTGCCATGCTTCAAAGCAAAGTGCTGCCCTCCTACGCCATCTTTATTTGGGTTCAGAAAAGAGCGGTTTTGTGTTTTGGAGCTGAGACTCCACCTCTGCCTTGTGTTAGGTTCTTGTATTAGTTACTTTTGTTTAACCCTCACCAGTTTGCTTTCTGAAAAATTAGTGTTTGGGGATGGGCCATGTGCACCATGGTAGCCATTTTATGAATAGGCAAGTCCCCCCCACCCCATGGCAGCCATTTTGTGAGAACACCCATGACACTCTCTTAAAATCCCAGACATATCCACCAACCCCAAAAGGTTGAGAATGCTTGCTGCAGGATGTCCGTAAGCAGGGGCTGAAGATAATAGCGCTGTCCTGCTCTTCCGGCAACTGGTATTCAGTGGCATACGTCCTCCATGGTGAAAAGTCTGGTGTGACTTACAGCAGAGTTGCTTTATAGAGAGAAAGTGTGGCAACACAGCATTTAGCGTTGGAGGCAATAAACACAGGCTACAGCCAGTTTAAAAGAAGTTCAAATCAACTGACTTTATTTGTGCTTTTATACACATCATCAGGGAACGCTATCTAACACTGTTTGACTACAAGCCCTAAAACTGGTTGCGTGAGTGTAAGGGAGTGAATGCAAGAGATATGGTTACTTGTTTCCTCTCTGGAGAGACCACATGAGGCTTGTTGCAGAGGCAAGAGGAAGAAGAAGAAAGAGGAAGGAGCAGTAAATAAGAACTGATCAAGCTACAGGACATTCTCTGTCGCCTCCTAGTGTCTGGAAGTGTGCAGAGTTGTTCCTATTATCCAGCTCTCTGGACGCTGAGGCTCCATAGACCCATTTCCTCACCAGGTGTCATGACGACGTAGGTGACCAGCTAATCAAGCTGTGATACAGAATGGCTTTGACACTAGTTTTTACTTTGGTTTTATTCTGTTTTAAACCTAAGATTTTAATCTTGTTTTACCATGTCATTGCATATAACAGTTTTAAAATTTTGTTTTGTGAACCGCCCAGAGAGTTTTGGCTACTGGGTGCTATAACAATGAAATAAATTGGGCTGTAGAACCTCTTTCAAGGATGAAATTCCACTTCATAGAAGCTCTAGGGGGCCGCATTCCAGTACTGGGCAGGGCTGAAGGCAAAAGGGATGGGGCCGAAGTACCAACACCAGCATACTGTATTTTAGCTTACTCCTCCTCCTGCAATACTGAAACCTTCAGAGAAGCATTGCAACCTTTTAGGATGGGGAACAAAACTGTACAAGGGACTCCTCAGGAGTAGGCTCTGGAAAGGGAGCTCTGATTGCTGCAGCTGAGCTCTGGGTGGGGTCTGGCCAACTTTGGGCTTAAAAGCCTTCACTGGAAACCCAGCCAGTGTTGGAACAATTTGGTCCATCCAGCCTCTGCCCTGTACCTTGCCTCCTGAATTGTGCCCTGTGACTGATGCTCTGTTTTCTGACTGATGCTCTGTTTTCTGGACTGCCTAATGACCCTGCTTCTGGTCTGCATAACATACCTGACTGATTTACTGTGTTTGACTGCTTGCTTGTTATCTTGACTACTCCTGCTGCTGCCTGATCCTTGTTTGTTTGTTTATTACATTTACATCCCACCTATTTTCCTCCTTAAGGAAACCAAGGTGGCATACAGAATCCTCCTCCTCACCATTTTATTCTCACAAGAACAATCCTGTGAGGTAGGTTGGGCTGAGAGTCTGTGACTGGCCCAAAATCACCCAGTGAGCTTCATGGCTGAGTGGGGACTAGAACCCGGATCTCCCGACTCCCAGTTCAACACTCTAGCCACTACACCACATTGCCTGCCTGCCTGCCTGCGTTCTGACCTCTGCCTGGCATTTGAGCAGTCCTGCCTTAGCCTAAACCTCCTTGGACTGAAACCTGTGTGCTTGATCATTTGCTTGCCAACTTGACTACTCCATTGCATAGCTCCCTGTCCTTGCTTGCAAACAGCCAAGACTCAATCTAGAGCAGGACATACAAGGGGTGTGGCCTTCTGGGAAACCCTAGAGAGCCAGATGTGGCCCCCAGGCCTGAGATTCTGCACTCCTGTAATAAATAAATTAATTCACACACACACACACACAAATAAATAAATAAATACATTGTGATAAGTTCCCTTGTTTATATTGTCAATGTTTCTGTGCACGCCACATAATTCTGGCAATTAATTTTCAACAGGCAGAAATTCCAAACATCATCCTTTGGCTGTGCCTCTCCATCATGGGAAAAATCTCAGGCTAGGCAAATAACGTTCATTTCTTCTGACAGGAATCTTAATTATATTGTTACCGTGCGAGGCTTCCTTGAAATAAGCTCCTGCTTCACATCGCTCGTGTCAGGCCAGGCCTAATTTGCATGGTGATCAGATTCCGACCTCCCTCCAGCTGCCTCCTCCCAAATCCTACATGGCACTTGAATGAGCTCACTGAGATTCATAATGCCAGACTAGCAGAGAATCACATGTCTCTACAAAAGATTGTGAAACAGACCCAGAATATGTAATGATCAGCCCATGAGCCCTTCATGTTGACATTTTTTCGCAGGAGACCAACATTAAAGGCAAGACAGAGAGCATCCTTGCTTCCGGGGAGGACGCAGTTCAGTAGGAAGATCGAGTGTTACCAAAATCCAGTGACAGGCTGCCGTCATCAGCTGCAGGGAGAATAAAGTTGTCCTCTGCTAAGCGAGCCATCATATTCCACCTGAGGTGCTGACAGAGTCCTTCTTCAAGTTGCTTCACAAGTGGCATTCTTCAGAGAAGATGCTGTCGAATTGGCATCTGCCTTTCCCATGCTAAGTGATAGAAGATTTGGCTGCTAGGATCACGGAGATAACTCTTGCCACAAACCGGCCTCTCGTTAGGAATTACGGAAGAGGGGCTCGTGTGAAACATGTGTGTCAGTAGCTATGAAAACAATGATCAAGGGTCTAGGCATGAGGCACCATGCAGCCCGTACACTTATTTGACATTTATTTATTTTATTTGTACCTTCCCTTTCTACCCATAAAAATGGCTCTCAAGGAGGCTTACATGCATAAATAAAACTTGATTAGAATAATAATAAATCAATGCATTAAAACACAATACAAATACAGCAATAACAGAATAAAAAGAGCATCCAATCCAATGGACCCACTTACACACCAAAGGCCTGCTTGGTCTTTGCCTGCCCGCAGAAGGATAACAGAGAGGGAGCAAACATAGCCTCTCCTGGCAGGGAGTTTGCACAGCCTGGGAGTGGCCACTGAGAAGGCCCTCCCTCACGTCACCACAAAACACGTCTCTGAAGGCATATTGAAAGGCGGGCATCTTCTGGACATCTTAAGACCTAGGCAGGCTCTTATGGGAGAAGGCGATCTGTTTGGTAGCCTTGTCCCAAGCTGTATAGGGCTGTATCGGTCGTAACCAGCACTTTGAATTGTGCCTGGAAACAGACCCATAGCCATTGAAGCTGGTGTAACAAGGGAGTCATGTGCCCCTTGTAACTGGCGCCAGTCAACAGTCTGGCTGCAGTATTCTGGACCAGCTGAAGTGTCTGAACAGTTTTCCAAGGCAGCCCCATGTAGAGTGCGTTATAGGAGTCCAAATGGGATGTAACTAAGCCATGCATAACCATAGCCAGATCAAACATCTCTAAGAATGGCCACAGTTGGTGCACTACCCTCAGCTGTGCAAATGTACTCCTGGCCACTGCTGAAACGTGGGCATCCAGGTTCAGGGCCGAGTCCAGAAATACACGCAAACTGCAAGCCAGCGTCTTCAGCAGGAGTGGAACCCCATCCAGCACAGGTTGAGTCCCTATTCTCTGATCTGCCTTACGACTAGCCAGGAGTACCTTTGTCTTGTCTGGATTAAGCTTCAATTTGTTTGCCCCATTCAGTCTGTCACCAACATCAGACGCTGATTTAGAACTAGAACAGCTTCTTTGGATTTAGATGGAGAGGAGAGATGGAAACAGACATGGGCACCCATGTGCCACAGAAGGTGGCGGAAGAGAGTAGGGTGATTTCCTCCCTACCCCTGCTAGAGTGTCCAAATGAATTTGTACAGCACAGCCAGTCACTGGGGAGAGACCATAGCTCGGTGGTGCAGCACATGCTTTGCAAAGAGAAGGTCCCAAGTTCAGTTCCAGACATTCCAGTTAAAAGGATCAGGTGGCAAGATTTGTCTGCTTAGGACCCTGGAGAGCTGCTGTCAGTCAAAGTAGACAATTGTCACAATACTGGCCTGGATGGACAAATAGTGTGAGCTAAAATAAGGCATCTCATCATGATCTTATATCTGTGTCAGGAGGAGATGCACTGGCATAGCAAAGCCAACAGTAACTGTAGCACAAGTGGTCAGACAAGGGTTAGGGGTGGGCACCAGGGCTACATGACCTCTTGGGCAGGGTTGTTGAACCTCAGGCCTGTGGGTCAAATCTGGCCCACCTGTGGTTGCAAGCTGGCCCTCTGGGGTTCCCCCAAAGGCCACGCGACCTTTCCCTGGCCCCATCTCCTTTCCTCCAACCAATGATAGTTTGATTGTTTCCTGGCTTTTACACAGGTTCCCGCTCCCCATTCTAAAAGGTTACAATGCCTCTCCTAAGACACAGAGCATTTCTACATGAAGAATTTACTGTGCACTCATGATTCCTTACTCACAGTTGTTTACAGGTTCTTTAGATGACGTCCTCCAAGTTTTGCTTTTAGTTTTTAAGAGAACTTTCCTGGTTGTTTTTTGAGCAGGGAAAATGGAGTATTATTTCTGAAAGTGAAAGAACTACTTGTGTATTCGAGCTAGCTCCACCTAGAGCTTATATGTGGGAAAGCATGAAAGGAAACGTTCCTTGTGTAGAGCTCGGATCTCAATTCTGCAACAAAACCAAATGTAGATACAGGGATTAAAAGCCTCATGTAGAAAAGCTCTTAGTTACTCGCAGCAAAAGCTATAAGCTAAAACATGCTGGTATTTTTGGTATTTGGGCCCTCCTCTTTTGCCTTTGGCCACACCTCCTTTTGCCTTTAGCCCCACCCCCATGGGAATGTGGCCCCTGAGAGCTTCTCTGAAGTTGAATTTGGCCCTCAGGCTGAAAGAGCTCATCTCTGTCTTCGGGTATAGCACAACATTGGAAGGATGCTGGAATCTGATCCTACTTTTCCTGGAGGACATTTTGAGAAGGAGTTGAATGAAGACTATGGTGCCAACTAGCAAGTCCCAAGGTTTGCAGTCTCCATGCTCTCCTTTGCCTCTGGATTGGTAATTTGGGGAGCAAGAAAAACCTCTCTGTGACCAAGAAGTGGCCAGTGGCTTAGAGTCACTAACCACCATCCTATGTACTTCAGAGATGAAGGGATAAACTAAAGGATCAGTCTGTTTGGGGGTATTTTCCTAGATGTTTATGATAGTTCTTTATAGAAAGGAGAGGTTATTTTACAACTTGAATAAAAAATATATTTTTATTTGCATTTTTTATATGCTTGTCTCTTGAAGTGGAAGTTTTCTGAGACTCAGAAGTGAAGAATTTATGCTGTTCAATCTGGGACACATAAAACATATATCAAAATTATTAGCTATTCAGTAAATATTCTGACTATATATTTCGCAGAGTTGCAGTGTCAGTATTCTAGGTACTGGCCTAAGCCATAAATAATAAACACCCTTTTTATCCATGTAATTTTTGGCTTCCTTAGCAAGACAGAATAATGATGGTGAATTTGTTGCCAGTAATGTTCAAAACTGCCCCACAACACATACACCATTTGCTATGTAATAGTGAAACATTAATAGAGACCTGACTCTCAAGCTACTTTTAAAAGATGTAGGTGAACTTCAGGGATTCTTAAGATGTGAAAATGCCATAATAAAAAAGTTAAATATATATAGTATTAATTTCTTTGGGAGTAGTGAACCTATGTATTTCAAGCTTTCAGAAATGGTTCTAAAATTGGCTTGGCTTTTCTCTACAATGCTTTCATAAATGATGTAGGGCATATGATTTGACAGCTGAATCCTAAGCATGTTTACCTGGAACTAAGTTCTACTGAATTAATTGGGACTTAATTCTGAGGAACGTGTTTAGGGAGAGCTGGCGGTAGGGCATTTAATCTGATTTTAAGGCTTCCCATAAGGCAGAAAGTGACTGGCTTACATGTGGTTACCCATTAAGGCTGCAATCCCATACACACTTATCTAGGAGTAAGCCTCATTGTTTCTGGGTTCAATCCAGGACTGCACTATAAGAGTATAATGTGTGAACTGCTACAAACTGTGCTGGATCACTCTAATGTTTGCCCCAAACTGCTATACAGGCTAGGGGGTGGAGTTTGAAGAGGTTTCCTAGGCTCGGTCCCCCAGACTTCATTTTGGTTCCTGTTGAGGCACCCGATTCGATCTGCAGCAAGTTGGGCCAGTTCATGGATTTTCTGGGAATTTTGCACATGGGGGGGGGGAGTTCTGCAATTTGGAAAATTTCTGAGCAATTCATGGCCAAATCTGTGTAATTTGCACACATTTCGCTGTAATTTGTGCGAATTGCTCAGAAATATGCCTAAATTGCAGAACGTTCACCCCCAAATGCACAAAAAGTTCCGGGAGTGTGGGGAACAGCCCACAGTTTGGCTTGCAAATGCAAAGTGAGTTGTACATTATGCAGAACTCCGTTGAGCCAAAAACCCCACAAAAAATGGATTTCCCAGTGACAGACAGACATACAGGCCTCCTTCTGCCCTGGATTAGAGCTAACCAAACAAAACAGGAAATGTATCCCAACCCTGAACTAAATAGTGATAGAACAATTTGGGATAGGCAAATTGGTGAAGATAAAAATTATACAGAAATATCTGATAATTTTTAATATATATTTTTTTTTAATATTCCCAGGTGGAGACACTGCAGTGTCCTATATTGTTTATAGTGGTGAGGAATTTGGACTGTAAAATGTGTGTGTATATATAAGCCTATTTATCTTCTTGTATACCTTTTTACATACAAGAACATTTTTATGTACTAGACCACCAACAAAGACTTTAGGTTGAAACACATTTGGTTTTGCTTGGTACTGGTTATTCTTGGTATTGCTGGATATTATAGCACAACAGTAATGTATTTTCATCTATTGTCTTTTAAGGTATGTTTTTAGCCTGCATAGATAAAATAATATGATGAGACATTTCTGTATACTTTTCATCTTCACCCATTTGCCTATCTCAATTAGAGGATTACTGGATTAGAGCTATAGATTATCTGGGAGCAGCTGTGTGTCATTTTGTTGTTCCATGTTGTTTATTAGTGATGATGGTCATGTAAAAAGCACCAGCCACTTTAAGCAAAATCAATTTATCTATCTCTGATCTAACAATGGATGAAAGAATGAAATAGATTTTAATCTGAAAATCCTTCACAGATTGTGATGGAGGGATGTCCCCAATCCACTCCAGAAATTTGCCTCCAATTCTATGTTGAGGAATCAAAAATAAAACTGTCAATATCAGAGTATCCTTATTATGGTGTGACTATACGTAGAGTACTGTGACTAGTTCTGATCACCACACCTCAGAAAAGATATTGTACAGTTAGAAAAGTTGCAGAAAAGGCTACCAAAATGATGAAGGGGCTGGAGCAACTCCCCTGTAAGGAAAAGTGACAGTATTGGGGGCTTTTTAGCTTAGAAAAAAAGTAAGTAAGGGGGGACATGATAGAGGCATATAAAATTATGCATGGTGGAGAGAAAGTGGAGAGAAAGCAGAGAGGAAGATGTTTCTCTTTCATAATATTAAAACCTGGGGTCATCTCATAAAGCTGATTAGTGGGAGATTCAGGACAGATAAAAGGAAGGAATTCTTCACACAGTGCATAGTTAAACTATAAGGGGTGGAGATGGGGAATTGGGGATGAGTCTCACTCTTCCCTTTGTTGAGGTGCTGGTCCTGCATGCTGGTGGCCTCCTTTTGTCTTCCAACCCCAAATATCGGTTCCTGAGAGGTTCCAGTTCAATTTGGGAGAGGGTGGCATGGTCTGAGGATGCAGAGGCCCCGACTCCCTTAGCCATGACCGCTTCCCTCAAGGTCAGGCTATTGCTGCCTGACTTCTTCACATAGCGCATAGTTAAACTATGGAGTTTGCTACCACAGGATGTAGTGAAGGCCATCAACTTGGATGGCTTTAAAAGGGATTAGACAAATTCCTGGAATGGCTACTAGGGTTGAGGGCTATGTGATACCTCCAGTACCTGAGGCAGTATGCCTATGTACACTACTTGCTGGGGAGCATGGGTGGGAGGGTGCTGATGCACTCATGTCCTGGTTGTGGTTTCCTGGTGACAGCTGGTTGGCCACTGTGTGAACAGAATGCTGGACTAGATGGACCCTTGGTCTGATCCAGCAGGGCTCTCTCTCTCATAATACTAAAACTTGGGGTCATCCCCTGAAGCTGATTGGTGGGAGACTCGGGACAGATACAAAGAAGTACTTCTTCACACAGCACATAATTAAACTATAGAATTCACTACCACAAGATGCAGTGATGGCCACCAATCTGGATGGCTTTAAAATGGGGTTAAACAAATTCCTTGAGGAGAAGGCTATCAGTGGCTACTAGTCCTGACGGAAATGTGCTACCTCCAGTATCAGAGGCAGTAAGCTTATGTACACTAGTTGCTGGGGAACATGGGCAGGAGGGTGCGCTTGCATTCATGTCCTGCTTTGGGGTTCCTGTCAACAGCTGGTGGGCCCCTGCGTGAACAGAATGCTGCACTAGATGGACCCTTGGTCTGATCCAGCAGGGCTCTTCTTATGTTCTTATGACTATTTACACCTACCACAGTGGCCATTTTGTGACTGGCCTTGCTCATGGTTGCCATTTTGTGAGCGTGCCCACCATACTCTCTCAAAATTCAAAATGTGCTGACCAGCCCCAAAAGCTTGGGGATCCCTTAAGCCCCCTTCAGTTTTTCCAAGGCCTCTTCTGTTTCAGTTCTTTTCCTCTAGCAAAATCAAATTTGGGTTATCAGCCTTTTGGGGGGAAATAGCTACCTGAACTACTCAGGACAATAAGCCAACAACTGTAATAACCCTTTGCCAAATCTGTCCCTTTGCATCATATGAATTGAATAGCCATAGCTTACTATCCGGGACTCATTGATCTATATACTCTCAAGTGTCTCTGTAAAAAGGTTCCATGTGTGTAAAAAGTAGGGCTGTGCATGGACCCCCCAATCTCACTTGGAGGTCACTATGGGGCTCCTGAGGTGGGCCTGATTCGGCTTGGGCTGATTCGTGAATGGGGCAGCTCTCTTCGGCCTACAAAGCCGAAGTGGGATTCAGACATCTGAATGCCGCTTCACACACCCCAACATGCTGCCCAGCCCCCAGCTCCTTACCTGGGCCCTTGTTCCATGGGGGGGCACCACCTAGGGAGCTGCCACTGCCGCTGTCAGGGGGAGCCACTGCCATCAGGGCAGCTGCTGCCGGCACTGCTGGGGGAGCTGGAGCCACCGGGGGGCGGGGGAGCCGCTGCCACCACCAGCTTTTAGGCCCTCTGGACACACACCAGCAGCCATCTTGTTGTTCTGCAAGGGGGAGCCATTTTTAAAATGACGATTCCCTGCATTTCCAGAAATACAGAGAGTCACCATTTTACAAATGGCTCTCACTCTCCAGAACAACAAGATGGCTGCTGGCACGCATCCAGAAGACCATGTAAGGAGATGGGGGCTGGGCGGCGGCATTGGCGTGGCAGCTGGGTTTCTGGATCACTCTGAAGCACACTGAAGTACTTCAGAGCAACCCGCTTCACTTCAGGCCGCTTCGGGCCCCCTCCACTTTGCCTCGGAAGCGGCCAGAAGCACCCCGCTTTGACTCAGACCTTAGGCTTTGGGCTGAAGCAGTGCAAAGCCCTAGTAAAAAGCATGAAAACTGTTGTTTTAACTTCAGATGACAAGTAGACTACGACTGAGTTATGGCTAGGCTGGCCATTTATTAATTGCTCCCAAAGAGGAATTTTGCATAGATTTGCATATGCTAATTTATTGGTATAGATGCAAATCTAGAAATACTTGTTATAATTTAAATAGAAATATGGTACATCTCACCATAGTGACCTGTGTGCCTTGCTCAGTCGGCTGCCCAGGTGCTGTTGATGGGCACCTTCAAGGCCCAGCTCTTCCTTCGGATGGTTTTTTATCTTTAAACTGGACTCAGACTGGGCACATCTTCAAATGGAGTACATCTTCAAAATACAGGGTTGTCCTCTGGCAGCCCTTCAAGTAGAGGACTGCCCTCTGTAAAAAGAGGACACATGGCCATCCTAGAAGCTTATGGCCCTTTCTGTTTGTCTTTATTCATATGACTGCCAGGGGATGGGGGCAGGGAGAGACTATGGCAGGAACCTGCCAGGAGCAGAACATCTTTGGCCCAGCGATCTCCCTCAGACCTCAGATAGAGATAAAGAGGTTAAATAGAACCCAGCTTTGCTCTTTCCCCTCCTGGAATCAGTTTCTAGGCAGCTAGCCAAGGGAATCCTTCCTGACCTAGCTTCCTTTAGCCCTTAAATGCTGCTTCTTAGCCAATACCCACTTCCTGCTTCCTCCCCAGCTGATGACCACTTCTGGACTCCTCTTCAGCTCTTTTAAGACTGCCACCTCCTTGGAGACCATGGAAGGTGTCTCTGTCTCCTGGCAACCAGGCCGGAGTTACTTCCCCAACTTTGGCTCCAGAGCCATCCCTGTACAAAAGCCAAGAGCACCCATCAGTTGTATTGGGCAAATATGCCAATAGCACTTTTGTGAGTCAGCCATTCAGCAAAGAGATAATGATGAGAAGCAGATCGATCAAAGGAAGGGAACAAAAAAGCATATTCCTGTATAATCATAAATCCTTTCTAACTTGGTAATAGTCATGCCATGAGTAAGTGATTTCCTTCAGCTTTCTGGCTTAGATTTTATTTAGTTCTAAATAGTTATTACCTCATAAACAGAAAGATTATGTCAGGTATTTTTAAAGATACACTGAATGCATAAACTATACACATATGTACAAAGAGAGAGAGAATAATAATTTTAGCACTCTTTCCGGTTTCACGCACACAACCCATTAGACGTGTCTCCCTGCTTTATTTCCCATTGTAAAACCTGACAGTTGGAAACATGTCTGGAATACAGTGCTTTACAGCAGCTGAGGGATGCCAAATCAACCATCTCTAGATTTCCATGGATATTTTCTGCACTGGAGCTTTAACAACATAAGAAGAGCCATACTGGATCAGACCAAAGGTCCATCTACTCCAGTGTTCTGTTCACACAGTGGCCAACCAGCATGAACCAGGAACCCACAAGCTGAGCATGAGCGCAGCAGCACCCTCCTGCTCGTGTTGCCCAGCAACTGGTGTACATAGGCATGCTGCCTGTGATAGTGGACGTAGCATAGAGCCATCAGAACTAGTAGCCATTGATAGCCTTCTCTTCAAGGAATTTGTCTAACCCCCCTTTAAAGCCATCCAAATTGGTGACCATCAGTACGTCTTGTGGTTGAGAATTCCATAGTTTAACACGTGCTCTGTGAAGTACTTCCTTGTATCTGTCCTAAGTCTCCCACCAATCAGCTTCAGGGGATGACCCCGAGTTCTAGTATTATGAGAGAGGGAGAAAAATGTCTCCTTGTCCACATTCTCCACACTGTGCATAATTTTGTTTACCTCTATCATATCTCCCCTTACTTGCCTTTTTTCCAAGCTGAACAGTTCCAGCTGTTCTAACTTTCCCTCATAGGGGAGTTGCTCCAGCCCCTTAATCATTTTAGTTGCCCTTTTCTGCACTTATTCCAGCTCTACAATATGTTTTTTTTAGGTGTGGTGACCAGAACTGTACACAGTAACAAAATGCCCATTTTCTAGAAGGCAAAGTGTTGAGGCTAAAAGAAAAGTCATTTGCCCAGAATCTAAAATATGAGGCAGAGTAGGAGTCTGAGACCTTAAGCTCAAAACCACTATTTTTAACCCATTTCATAGAAATTAAACTGATGAGGCTCAGAGACAAGTAACTTGGCCAAGAAACTGGGTACAAGACAGAGTCTGTGCCCAAATGCCAAATCAGATATTTGTCACAACAAAGTAATCCTTCGCAGAAGGCAATTCTGGTGATGCTCCCGTTTAAAACTTTTAATTAAAAAAAAAATTAGGAGTGTCAGGGACCTTGGTGGGTGTCAAGAGAGGTGTCTGTGTCACCACGCTGGAGACCCCAGGACTTAAAAAGTGTCCTACAACACTCTACGATGGGTCTGCACAAGATCACTAGCCAAATTGAGCCCACTAACCTTGTTTCTGCATTCAATACATTTCTTAATTTTCCTGCCTCCGTCCTGGGATTGCAACTACTGGATGTGGGTGTGGTGGTTTAGTAGGTCACAAGTCACAGCTTAGTAGGCCACAAGTCATGCAGGCTGGATCTTGCAGTTAACCTTGATTGGTTACTAACCTGCTAAATAGTAATTGAAAATGAGATCTTTTGGCATCGCTTTAAATAGAGCAATAACTTGTACATAACAAGAATAATGCCAGGACTGGTATCCCTTCTACGTGTTCCTGCTTTTAGTATTTGTCTTGTCTGTCTGTGATTTAAGGTTCTGATTTCACCTTCCTCTGAAGCGTACACACCTCTGGCAAGAGAAAGTGGCAGATGCTTATATCAAGCTCTGGATATGCCATGCGGAGGTGAATGAGCCGACAGATATATCTATAGCCTAGGCTGTCAGATGTGCTGAAAAAGAATCTCGCCATGTGCATGAAATGTGCTAAATCATGCTCGGCGTTTCAACAGGCGAGATGAAGCTGAAAGCCCTTTCTGCTTAGGCTAAGAGGCAACTTCAGCCTACCAAGCAAACAAAAATGTAATCTTACCAGCATCAACACATAGGCAAATCACAGTGCAGGTATATCTAACACAGTAAGAAATACAATATACCTTTGATCTTTCAGTATGTAGCTACAGAACCAGATTAATAATAGGATTAATGCACACTACTTTGATTGTGGTCCTCTCTATTTTGACCAGATGAACTCTGCTTATAACAAAGTAGTCTTCACAAGGAACACCTGCGGCGTTGTTCGTGCCACGCTGCTGGTCATACTTGGGGGTTGTGCTTATGGTGAATTTGTGAGATGACCAATTTGCTAGGAGGAGCTCTTTGGGATTGCATTCCCGTGGTGGGCCAAGGCCAAAGCAAAAGGGGGGAGGTCAAAATACAAACGATGCCAGCATGTTTTAGCTTAAAGCTCTGGCTGCCAGTAACTAAATTTCAGAAGAGGCATTTCAATCTTTTAGAAAGGGGAACAAAACTGCACAAAAGACAGGAAACCCCCAAAATGGTTGGTGGTTGGGGGCATGGCCTTCTGGGGAATTCCCCCCCCCCAGGATATAGTATATAGGCAGAGGCCATAGCTCACATTTATTTATATCCTCACTGAAGTGATGTTTGTGTTTGTGTGAGGTTGTAGAAACTGGGCCTCCATGCAGTTGGGTGTTTGTGAGAATAATGCCCATCTGTGTGGAGGCAGAGAAGGGCCTCCCCGCCCCAGGAATCAAGTGCTGTTTCAGTTTACTCCTCAGTAAAATGTATTTGGCAGGAGGCATGGTCCTACCTTCCTCACAACGTTCCTTTTGATATCTGGACAGCCTCTCAAGCAGCATGCTGTATTGTCTCCTGCCAAGTACATTTGCTTGAGGTGTAAATTGAGACTGCTGTCTCTGTGGTTACCATGCCCTGACTGGAGGAGTCATTCTCAGAGGAGGAGCTAAGGGCCCCAGAAGCCCAGGATAGCCCAGACCAGGGACTGGCACCAGACCCACAGGAGCCTGAGCCCTCGGGGGAAGTGGCTGCAGGGCCATCCCTGTCGGGAGAGAGGGACTCTGCCTCTGAGCCACCCCCTGACCCCCGGGAGTGTCGTCGCCTCAAGTGACAGGCTAGCAGGGCTCCTGTGCGAAGGAGGGCCCACCTCCAGAAAAGGTCTCCTCAGGAGAAAGGGACTCCTCAGGAGTAGGCTCTGGAAAGGGAGTTCTGATTGCTGCAGCTGAGCTCTGGGTGCGGGCTGGCTGGCTGGCTGGCTTTGGGCTTAAAAGCCTTCACTGGAAACCCAGCTAGCGCTGGAACAACTTGGTCCGTCCAGCATCTGCTATGTTCCTTGCCTGCTGAATTGTGCCCTGTAACTGATGCTCTGTTTTCTGACCTTTTGGACTGCTAAGTGACTGTGCTTCTGGACCATATAACATACCTGACTGATTTACTATGTTTAACCTCTTGCTTGTTATCTTGACTCCTCCTGCTGCTGCCTGATCCTTGTTGCCTGCCTGCCTGCCTGCCTCTGCTCTGACCGCTGCCTGTATTTTGACCACTCCTGCCTTAGCTCCTTTAGAGTTCTGACTGGCTCTACCTGCAACCTGGAGCACATTCACCACCCCACTGACATCAAAGCCACCATCCTCCACTGAAATACATGGCAACATTAGAAGAGCCCTGCTGGATCAGACCAAGGGTCCATCTAGTCCAGCATTCTGTTCACACAGTGGCCAACCATCTCCAAGCAGGACATGAGTGCAACAGCACCCTCCTGCCCATGTTCCCCAGCATACTGCCTCTGATACTGGAGGTAGCATATAGCCATATAACCCCCTTTTAAGGCCATTCAAATTGGTGGCCATCACTATGTCTTGTGGTAGAGAATTCTCTAGTTTGACTATGTGCTGTGTGAAGAAGTACTTTCTTTTGTCAGTCCTGAATCTCCCACCAATAAGCTTCATGGGATGACCCCCGGTTCTAGTATTATGAGAGGAGAAAAATGTCTCCTATCCACATTCTTATATCAGCTTAGGCTGGTATACCAACTATGCCCTTATCTGGACAGAGATAGCCTAGCTACAGTTATCCATGCTCTGATAACTTCTCGTCTGGATTACTGCAATGCGTTATACCTGGGGCTGCCTTTGAAAATGGTCCGGAAACTTCAGCTGGTCCAAAATAGGGCAGCAAGATTGTTAACAGGGTCTGGCCTGTGAGCTCATATTACGCCAGTACTTTTCCAGCTGCACTGGCTGCCAGTCCATTTCCGGGCCCGATTCAAAGTGCTGGAGTTAACATTCAAAGCCCTTAACGGCTTGGGGCCAGGTTACCTGAAGGATTGCCTCCTCCCATATGTGCCTGCCTGGACCTTAAGGTCATCATCAGCGGCCCTTCTCCGTGAGCCCCTGCCAAAGGAAGTGAGGCGGGTGGCTACTAGGAGGAGGGCTTTTTCTGTTGTGGCACCCCGGCTCTGGAATGAGCTCCCTAGTGAGGTTCGCCTGGCGCCTACATTGTACTCCTTTCGGCGCCAGGTGAAGACCTTTTTATTTTCCCAGGCATTTTAGCTTTCTAAATTTTTATCTTTGCTATTTTAAATCTGTATTTTAAACTCCTGTACTGCTGCTAGGTTTTATTGTGGTTGTATTGTTATATTGTGGTTTTAATGTTCTATATATTTTAAATTGTTTTATTGTGTGTTGTTTGGTTTTAGTTTTTGTGAACCGCCCAGAGAGCTTCGGCTATTGGGTGGTATAGAAATAAATAAATAAATAAATAAATAAATTCTCCACACCATGCATAATTTTGTTCACCTCTATCGTGTCTCCCTTACTCGCCTTTTTTGCAAGCTAAAAATCCCAGCTGTTGTAACCTTCCCTCATAGGGGAGTTGCTCCAGCCCCTTGTTTGTCCATCTGTGCTTTGGAGATGCTTCAGGAGTCATGAAGATCTTCAGCATGGTTCCCCTTCTTTGGAGATCCAAAGTAGGAGATCCATAAAAGACAGCACAAGCTGCACTGATGCTTATATTTGTGACCTGTTCTCAATGCATTGGCTTCACTAGCACAGCGATCTGTGACTGTGTCCACGTTAGTATTTATACAGTGTATTTGTATCCTGCCCTCCAGCCAAACAGCTCTTGGGATGGTTCACAATAAAATACATAGAACAATACAGTATTTGAGCAATAAAATCTGTATTATAAATATAATACAACTTGAGTAACAGTTGGAAAGCAGTTTCTTGATAACCAAGTTGACACATAGAAGCTAGGCTCTGTAGCAGCGGTGGGGAACCTCTTTCAGCCCAAGAGCCAAATTCAGTTTTGGAGCAGCTCCGGGGGACCAAATCCCAGTGCTGGGCATTGCTTAAAGCAAAAGTGATGGGGCCAAAATGCCAGCATATTGTAGCTTCAAATTCTTACTGCCAGTAACTGAGCCTTAGGAGAGGCTGTCAAGAATGACAGCCTGTTTCCCATTATGAGACCACAATGGGAAACAGGCTGTTGTTCTCGACAGGCATCCACCTGGAATGGTGTGTTATCTGCAAGCTCCTTGGCTCTGTTCCTCAGTCCCTGTTAATTGGGAAATAGATAACAGCTGGGTGTGAAGTTCCTACCTCTTCTGGACGAAGGTGTCCCTTTGGGGGCTGAGCTGGTGCTTGGCTAAGGGAAATCTGCCCTGGGTTGCTGGGCCTGGGCCTTAAAAGAAGGTCGAGGGAGACGTGTGGTGTCTCCCTTCATGATGATGGTTTTGGGCCTGCTGTTGGCTGGATGCTATCCTGGGAGACCCGTACTTAGGTGTGTGAAAGTTTGGTTATTTTGCCTGGGGGTGCGTTATAAAGGCTCTCTGTCTATGCTTTGGGCTTCCTTGCATGTTTTCAGCTTTGTAATCCTCTGTACAACCTACCACCTCTAGCTCTCCCCTTCCCTCTGTTCCTTCCCTCATAATAAGCAGTTATGTAACCCCAAGTTGGTGTGATCCTTTCTGTTCAACCTCAATGCTAAATGCAGTGCCTCTTGGCCAGAGAGGGCAGTTGCTGGGTGTCTTTTGGGGCTTGAGGCCTGTCCTACCTTGCAGAGACATTAGGGATAGCTCCAGCGCTGCTTCACAGAGGCATTTCAACCTTTTAGAAGCGGGGGGGGGGGGGCGGGGATGTGGAGAACCACCAAGTGATCAATGGTCAGGGAAAAGGGGTTGTAGTCTGGAGAAGGGGGTATGGCTCTCTGGAGAACCCTACGAGGACTAAATTTGGTCCATGGACCTGAGGTTCCCCACCACTGCTCTACAGGTCATACCACCTGGAACAGGGGTGCTGCTAGTGATGGATAATCAATCATCTTTATCCATATTGCAAGTAACCAGTGTGCAAAGGACACATAGGGAGGAACCAGCTTCATCCTAATTGACTTTGAGATTAGAACATCATTTGTCCCCTCATAAAGAACGTGGGGGGGGGGGTTCTAGAAGGGGTACAGCCACAGATGAAAGCATGGCACCCTATGCTTAGGGACAAGATTTTCAAGAAAAGTTTGAAAATCCAGTGTGGTGAGCCAGTGTGGTGTAGTGGTGAGAGTGTTGGACTGGGAGCTGGGAGATTTGGGTTCTAGTCCCCACTCAGCCATGGAAGCTTGCTGGGTGACTTTGGGCCTGTCACAGTCTCTCAGCCCAGCCTACTTCACAGGGTTGTTGTTGTGGGCATAAAATGGAGAGGAGGAGGGTAATGTAGGTTCCTTGCAAGAGGACAAAAGGTGGGATATAAATGCAACAAAGAAATAAAAATAAATAAAAGTTTGGACATAAATGCCTATGATTAAGGACAGGTTCAGACTGCAACATCTAGTGTTGACTTGGAGGGGATCTACATGGAAATGGAATGAGAAGCACTTTCTGGTTATATCTGGGTTTTCTTGAGATCAATTTGGTCTGTCAGGGGCACACAAAGCAGCAAAAGTGGAGTAGACAGCACCTAAAAAGCTGCTTTCACAGGTCACATGAAAGCACTTCCCATTCTGGGTAGGTAGAGTAGAACTGAACGTCATCAACCCCATCAACTGTGCTCAGTGAATGAGAGAGGCTTGTTCCCCGCCCCGTCCATGCTCCCCCGTGTGTGTGTGTGTGTGTGTGTGTGTGAGAGAGAGAGAGAGAGAGAGAGAGAGAGAGAGGCGGCGGCGGCGGCGGCGGCTTTTCTGCAGAAACAAGAGTTCGGGGCTGGGGAAGCAGAAGCTGGCAGAGGGAAACAACTCCAGCCCTTTCCCTCAATGCAGGATGTCTGTCCTTGGGCTACCTAGTCACAATATGTTGTGCACAATAAAGAATACACAGAAGGGAAGGCGGGGGGCTAGTCAGTACCCGGAGCCTTCAGTAGCGGTATTTTGCAGTAGTGTTACTGTGATCTGCTGAAAAGTAAACAATACAGGGAGCAGAAGGAGAAGGGGTGGCCAGCGCCAGGAGCCCCTCCCCACACTTAGTTCCATGCAGCTCAGTCCTATGTGCATGTCTACTCAGAAGTAAACTTGACACGTTCAAGGGGAGCAATGTTCCTGAGTGTTGCAGCTGTGAAGTGTCATCCTGTGCCTTTTTACTCAGGAGTAAGTCCCATTGTATTCAGTGGGATTTACTCCCTGGGAAGAGCACAGAGGATCGCAGCCTTTGTCTGTATGCATTCCCTTTCTATGGCTGTAACTTTATATACCATGAATCTTCTCCCTGCCCCCGATTTTCTGTATCGCCTGGGATTTCCGGACGCGTGTGATGTTGCTCAATCTCATACCAGGATCATATTCAAACTTAACTAACTGGAGGCTGATTGAGGGAGGTCAGGAAATGCTGAAAGCAAGCTCAGTGGGTGTTCCCCCCCCTCAATAAACTGTCTCTCCCCCTTCGTGAGAGGTGCTGCTCAGTGAATGAGACAGCCTTGTTTCCCACCCCTGTCCAGGCTCTCCTCCTGCTACTGCACTCTGAAATAAGGCTACATACTGTGAATCACGAAAACTACTATTGCGCAGTTGTGAAGGCTAGGAACAATGCTGTAGTGCTTTCATGAATTGGAAAGGCAGGCTAGTTACTCTGATTGGCGAAAGCAACAACTGCATAATTCTGAAACCTTGCTGTAGCACTTTCATGAATGGGAAAGGTAGGCTAGTTACTTTGATTGGCGAAAGATCTACTTCAGTATCCTGACTTTCAAAAATGTGCAACTGCAGTGTTCTGAATGGGAAGCACAGTCTGCGGACTGTGCACCCTACTGCCAATGGGGGAAAAGGGTGAATGGCGAGGGGCCACTCCTTGACCATGTCACTGCCAGGTCACAGCCACGTCACACCCCTTGACCATGTCACTGCCAGGTCACAGCCACGTCACACCCCTTGACCATGTCACTGCCAGGTCACAGCCATGTCACAGAGGCACGCCCAGGATTTAATGCGGGGGGATGTGGCACACTGCAATGGAACTGCCTGGGAGCTCTTTAAGTAAAAAATATGGAGTAAAAGGACTTTCTCAAAGTGTGGCTTTTCAAGATGGAAGTTGCTGGTTGGCTGAGGCTTGGTTACAGCATCATCTGTCACAAATGACCCCGAGGTTCTCTCCCTCCACATTAAATTGGCCATGTAGATTGGCTCTTGCTCATCAAGTGAATGAGCCATTGCATATACAAATCAAGGGCATTGAAGTGGTAGATTACTTGCATTGGCAGGGGCTTGGACTAAATGGCCTTTGAGGTCACTTCCAACTCTGATTCTGCCTCACCTCGAACCCAATGCTCCTTTTTTGGTGGCAATCAGATTCCACATTTAGCTGCTAGTCATCAAGGTCTGGTTGACACATCATGCATGCTCATAACATTATCATGGCATGCAAATTGCACGTGTTGTTGTTTTTAAAAATTATTTTCTGGTAAAAACAACAAAAACCCATCAGATATCCACATGTTTATATTTTACTGTTAATCCTTAGTCAAAGGAATGTAGTCCTAAATACACTTACCAAGGAATAAGTTAAACATCCGATTAAACATGCATAGAATTGCCTTGTAACTGTTGCTAATACCACACTGTTTCATAAAGCAAGTTTTGGTGCAATAGGCATTAAATGGTTGCCATGTTTCACATCACTAAGTGGCTACATTAAGTCTTCCTGCCCACATTTACCTAAATGTGTTATTTTAATCATCAGTATACTATGCTAAACATTTCTCTCCCATTCTTCATTTGAGGACTCCTCTCTATTTTTCCAAATCTTTGCTATCATTACAGCCTACAACAAATTATCTCTGTGTGTTTTGTATCATGGGTCTTTACATTGATTACATTGTTTAACAAGCAGACTTCTGAGTTGACTGAAAACCCAGTCCAAATTGTTTTCGCTGAAGATTGCTCTTCCTGGAATTTCATAGCCTCTAAAATTTGCACTTCTTGCTTAACACCTCTAACATTTTCTTGTTATATTTCTTCCTTTTTAAACCATCCTAAAAGAACCTTATTATTACCATTGATGTAACATTTTATTAAACATTTCCTTTACACTGACATTTGCTGAATAAACTGGCCCTGTTCTACAAATTATAGTTCTTTTGAAACATTTGCTTCTATGTCCTCTTCACATTTCCTCTCATATTTGCTCTAACAAGGTAAAAATTCCATTAAGATATTCTTAGGATGCAATCCTTTGCGGGTTTAGATGGAAAAATGTCCTACAACTCCCAGCATTCTAATGGCCTTTCTCAGCGTTGAGTGAGGAAAAGCTCTCATCTCCAGTTAACTGCTGGCTGGAGAGAACAGTTTTTCCTGGCCTGGGGAGAGAGGGGCCCCATCTACATGAGCCATTTGCCCCGGGACCGCTTCGAAGGGAAGATCTTTGCGACAGATGATGCAGTGCAGCTTTGTGGCCACATCATGATTTTCATGGAAAAATCTGGATTTTCTCAGAGTCCATTTACTGCAATTTTTTCACTTGCTCCGGGTTCACTGCAGGGGGTTGGGCTGTCTGTCCTTTCCTTGGATTGACATTGCAGCAACGTTAGTGATGGCGTCATTAGGTGACGCCTTTTCGCCCCTCCCCACTCCTCCTCCTTTGCAGCTCCTCACTTACAGAGGCATGAGGGAGCGGGCTGGTGGAAGCCGAGCTGATTGGTGGAAGGGAAAGTAGCCTGGGGTGGGGGGAGAGCAGAGGGGTAAACATGTCTACCGGGAAGTAACTCATTGCCCTCAGTTCCACGTTGCTGCCTCACTTTATTTTATTTATTTATTTATTTATTATTTATTTTATTTCATCTCTATACCGCCCAATAGCCGAAGCTCACTTTAAGCAGTAGAGCTTGAGAGTGGAGATGGGAGCCAGCCCTGCAGCTTTGAAGCTGGGCAGCTATGCAGGAGCACAGCTGAGAAACAGTGGAAGCCTGTTGATTTGAAGCTGCACAGCAGAGAAAGGGTGGATGCCAGGGTGGATGATTTTCATAAACATGTACTCAGAAGCACTTCATTGCACTTAGGGATGGGGGAGAATTTCTCCCAGAAACTTCGGGGGGCCGAGTGCCAACGTATTCGGCCCCCCGAAGTAGTTTTGGGGAGAAATTCTCCGCCCCCCCCTGGGATGGGACTTACCTTTCCTGAATATCACTCCCAGTGGTGGGTCGCAGCGGCGGTTCGGCAGGGCTTCGACAGGGGCAGGGGCGGCAGCTGGTCTTTTGACCGGCTGCCACCGCCGCCATTCCAAGAAAAGTAAAAAACACACACACACACCCGTGATAGGCTACGTGACAATTAACGTAGCCTATCACGGCTAGATCTGCAAAGTCAGCCATGATAGGCTACATAAATCGTCACGTAGCCTATCACGGGTGACTTAAAAAAAAAAAAAAAGCGCTTACGGCTAATGGCGGCCCCCATAGGGAGCCGCCATTCGCGTTCCTTATTTGGTCGCTGTAGTCTACGTAAAGATTACGTAGACTACAGCGACCAAATAAGGAACGCGAATGGCGGCTCCCTATGGGGGCCGCCATTTGCGTAAGCGCTTTTTTTTTTTTTTAAGTCACCCGTGATAGGCTACGTGATGATTAACGTAGCCTATCATGGCTGACTTTGCAGATCTAGCCGTGATAGGCTACGTAAATCGTCACGTAGCCTATCACGGGGGCGTTTTTTTTTTAACTTTTTATTTTGCGGCTGGCGAGGCGCCTCCTCCCCGGCCTGAATTTCGGCCGGGCGAGGAGGGAAGCCTCCCCCCCCCGGCCTGAACTTCGGGGGGAGCAGCAAAGCGCCTTCCCCCCACCGCGAAGCAAGCTGCGAGACCAGGTAAGTGACTTTCGTGCACCCCTAATTGCACTTGTGTGTGTATGTGGGGCGGGGAGCCTGTGGACTGGGCAGTTAATATGCATCAGACTATCTATCTATCTATCTACATTTATATCCCACCTTTCTTCCATCATGGAACTCAAGGTGGCTCCATGTGGTTCCCAGGTGGTCTCCCCTCCAAGCACTCACCAGACCCAGGCCTGCTTAGTTTCAGCAAGGTGGCTGCCTCAAGTGCCTTCAGACTATGCCCTGGGACTACCTGCTAGTCACTCTCCCTCCTCCCCAGCTCTGCACGCTCTACTCTCAGCGCCTGCTCAATCTCTGGAGGCAGCGGCTGCCTGCTCGCCTAAGAAATGTGTGCGTGCCTGTAGGGTATGTCATGAACGTCTACTTGTAAGCAAGTCCTGCTTCGTTGAACGTGCAAGGGAGGGGGAGCAAGCCTCCGCTTGTTGGCTGCCCCACCCCTACGCCATTGCTGACGCTCATTTCTACTTGTGGTGGGACTCACCCACCCCGCCCCAACTAATGCGGCTTCAGTTCCCGTATACTAGGGATGTACGAAACCACTTACCTGTTTCGTAAGTGGCATCCGCGGTGGGGGGGGGAGGTGCTCCGTCCCTCCCCCCGGAATCCTCCCCAGCCAGCTCTGCTCCGTGGCGACTCCGCAGAGCTGCTGGCTGGGTGCATCCACAGCCAGACATCCAGCTGTGGCAGGTCTGCGGACGCAAATGGCGGCTGCCGTAGCGGCCGCCATTTGCGTCCCTTCGCTGAGCCATGATATGCTACATAAATATTTACGTAGCCTATCATGGCAAAGAGCGGAGACGCAAATGGTGGCCACGCCATTTGCGTCCCCGATTTTCCCGTGATAGGCTACGTAAATATTTAGGTAGCCTATCACGGCAAAGAGTGGGGATGCAAATGGACATTATTTTTGTCAGGATCATAGCAGGGGAGGACAAAGTTACATCTCTGGCAATCCTGACAATTATCAACTCCCTGGAGGCTGCTGTTTGCATTTTAAAAAAACAAAGACAAATGGTGCATGTGAAATGCAGGCACGTTTAACATCATGTCTAGTGTGTCCTTAAATGCAACCATGAAGTAGATAGTATGTGAAATGCAATAGATGAAGTAGGTAGTATAGAGGCACTAACCGCTCCCCTAACTGCATAGAAATTGGGAGCGCTTCTTAGGGCTGCCATAGTCATGTAAAATGCATCACACCCACATTCAAGTCTGTCTCTGCAATTAGGATGGTGTATACCAGGGTTAGGCAACTTTTTGGGGCCATGGACACTTTTGGCAATTTGATAAACTGTTGTGGGCACCACCACAAAATGGCTGCCATTGGGAGAGTAACAAAGGACAAATAAACTTCCCAAAAGACTGAGTACAAGGCAGAGGTGGCGGTCTGAGCTCCCACACTCTAAACAACTCCTTTGAACCCACAGTTTTTAGCACCAACAGAAACCTATTTCATAGCAATCCCAGCTTCAGGGAAGAAAAAGTGTTATTACTACTTTTTGAGTGGGAGGGCTCAGGTACCTCGGCAGGTGCCAAGGAAGGTGTCCAGGGTCACATTGGTACCCACAAACTCCATGTTCCTAAAATGATAGCATAGCATAAAATGAGTAGAATGTAAAAGGACTGGAGGGTTTCATAATATTAAATACAGTATCTAAACTGGTAGGTTGCTCTCAGTTCCTGGAGATTTCTTTGGCAAGATGATTATAATTAGAGTATTACTTTTTTGAATTTGATTATGAAATTCCCCCCTGCCCCCACTGCATCCAAAATTACGTTCTTTGCTGCATTCTTGTTCTTACAAGGATGGCTTGAAATCAGCATGGGATAAATCTTCACCAAGGCAGCTTTTTAACGTGAATGCACTAACTAGGCTGTGTCATGAGTACGGATGAATGCCTCTAGCAAGGTTAGGACTGCTTCACAATTTGCTAACGCACTGATTTCTTTGCCAGAGTTTCTTTTGAAGGCCTCATATACATTTAATACAAAAATCTTACAGCCTTACAGTGTACAGCATGCACACAGCATGTAAATCTTACAGTGTACAGCATGCACACACGCACAGACAGAGCTATCTGAGAACTGCATCCCTGTAGTACTATGGTATTTGCACGCACATGTGGGTTTGCAGCAAAGAATAGCAGGTCCCATTTGTGTGGGTGTACCTGCGAAAGAGGTACCCCCACACACCTAGAAACCTTCTGATGAGGTTCTCCTTTCTGCCCTGTACCTTGAAGTGCACTCTGATCCTTAGAACCTGTCAGGAGTGCCCTAGCTGCCTCTTACAGTCCCCTCCAATAGCCAACTCAAGACACAGATGAAAAGGATTCCTTCCAAGGCTTTATTCCATTTGCAACTTAATGACTCTTTCAGATGCTAAGCACCAGCGACTAAGCAAGGAACTGCACTGGGGTAGTTAGCAGAGTAGCCTAAGCTCCAGGTAAGGCAGTTGGTCCCCGTTTGAAGGAGAAGAGTGGGAAGACTCTGAACTTATGGGCTATGGAGAGGTCCTCCGTCTTACCCTTGGGTCCTCGGGATGCGACCATTGTTTGAGCGCCAAGCGGGCAGAGCGCCTCCTCTCGGCGCCCTCCATCTGGCGCCGCTCCCTGTGTCTGCGCCGAGCGTCCAGCAAATCCCCCTCCCCCGCTCTCTCGCTGCCAGGGTCACTGTCTCTGTCAGGAATGCAGGCAGCAGGAATCTCTCCCTGCTGCTGTGCCTGTGAGAGATGAGCGAGCTCTTCTCCCATGAGTCGTTGCTCTTCCTCAGAATCAGAACTGCTCTGGGGCTCTATGGGCTCAGTTTCCACCCTGACAGAACCTTCTGTAAGGTGGTGCTGAAGACACAGAGTCCCAGAGTCATATGCTACCCTACCATAACCTCATAGAGGGGGAGTCTTGCATGTTTAATGACCAGGTGTCAGATATGCTGGCAGGAACCAGTGCTGCCTCCCTCTCTTCTGATTGGACAGGTACCCCAATGTGGCTATGGAGAGGAGGAGCTGGACTGCCCTGGGGTATAAATATAAAAAAACCTGGCAAGACTTAGAAACTTTTGCCATGCTACTGAGAGTCTTGCTGAAAGATTCCCCCCTCCCCCCAAGAGCAGAGGAAACAATATTGGACTGATATTCTGCTAGTCCTTTCACCAGAACTAACAAAAGGATTGCTTCAGCCTTTTCCAGAACAGAAACCATTTTATGCCCATAGCCTCCATTTCCTGTGGCTAAGTCCAGAGAATGGGGAGCATCAGTAGGGATGTCAGAGAATTTCTCCACGAATCTCCGGGAGGCCGAATGCCAACGCATTCGGCCCCCCGAAATTGGTGGAGAAACGGTCCGCCCCCCCGCCCCCCCCCAGGATGGGACTTACCTTGTGCGAATGTCCCTGGCGGCAGCGGCTCCTGGCAGCAGGCCTTCCGACCGGCTACCGCCGCTGCCATTTCCAAGTAAAAAACAAAACAAAACAACAAACGTGATAGGCTACGTAAAGATTTACGTAGCCTATCACGGCTAGATTTTCAAAAAACACCGCGATAGGCTACATAAATGTTTACGTAGCCTATCACGGCTGACTTTGAAAAAAAAGAAAGAAAGAAGCGCGTACGCAAATAGCGGTGCCCATGGGCCAAATGCTATTTGCGTTGCCTTTATTTTCGCCGTAGTCGACGTAAATGTTTACGTAGACTACACGCGCCCAAATAAGGAACGCAAATGGTGGCGCCCATGGGCGCCGCCATTTGCGTACGCGCTTCCCCCCCCCCCCCGGTCAGCCGTGATAGGCTACGTAAACATTTACGTAGCCTATCACGGCTGACTGCAGGGACGTAAATGGCAGCGGCTACGGCCGCCGCCATTTGTGTCCCGGCAGGAGAGGAGGTTTCGCGGCCGGAGTGACGGGGCGCCTCCCCCGGGCCAGAATTTCGGGGGGGGAGGATTGGGGTGCCTCCCCCCACCCAGAATTTCGGGGGGAGGGACGGAGCGCCTCCCCCCCACTGCGAAGTAAGCTGCGGGATCAGGTAAGGGACTTTCGTCCATCCCTAATTCATCTGTCTTTTCATTTCAGGGATAAAAAGACCTACAGGATTGGGGCCTCCCTGAGTATCAGAAGCTAGGCTTCGGGATGTTGTGAAACACCATTTTCCTTGTAGTTGAGTAGATTAGGCCAGGGGTTTCATCCTGCTTCTTCCTTCTAGGATGGAAATGCTAAAAGGCCAAGGCCTCAATTCATCAGTCAGTCAAGTTTTGATCTTCTCAGACTGCAAGCCTCCAGGCAGGGCTGATGTCAAGCTAGGCATGATTGGGCACTTGTCAAGGGCACACATCCTAGCAGGGGGCCACTGACAGGGTCCCCCGGACCTGCTCCTCCTCTTCACCATGGCAACCTGCTTGTTCACCTGCCTCTTGCTCTGGATCTGACAATGGTGGTGGTGAGAAGGAGGAACAGCAGATGCCACTGCTGAGCTGTACACTGGCCCTCTGTTCAAGTGCAGCAATGATGAGAAAGAGGATGAGGAGCAATAGCAGCTGGTGACAATGATGGTGAGAAGGTTGACTCTGAGGGACGGGACCCATTGAGGGTGTCGGCCCATTGAGGGGATCTTGCCCAAGGGCCCTCAAAAACCTGGTCAGCAATGTCTCCAGGCAACAGATATAAGGAAAAGAGACCATAGAAAGTCCATGTCCTTATTAATCAGACTTCGTATATCTGAATTCATGATGCGTTTCCATCTCATGATTCCTGTGGGAGGACCAGTTCGAAGGCTGAGATGAAAAAATTGCTCCAAGCAATGTGGGAGGTAGGCTGGGGTACGGGAAACTCAGGTCAGACTGAAACAACTGTAGAGAAAAGGAGGATCGGTTTATACATTTTACTTATTTATTACATTTCTATACCATCCAAAATCAATCAGGGCAGTTCACAAAAATTAAAATAATAAAATACAATATGAGAAAACATAATATAACCCCCTTAAGAATTGTAAAACCAGAGTAAATGCCAGCATCAGGATTAAAATCTAAAAACTTAGTAATACATGGAGACAGCAATCCTATGGGGTTCGATGGTTGCCTCCAATCACAGGGGTGACCGCCTATCCACTGCAGAGCGGGAGGAGTGGTGAGGAGCGCATCTCTTCCGTGCTCCCGCCGCCCTGCTTTCATGGCTAGACAGCTGATTTCAGCTGTCTAGACGTGGGCCCTTGGGGCATGGGGTGGGGAGGCCAGACATCACATAGGAAGTGTCGTACTGGCACCTCCGAACTCCCTGCCCCAGCCCACCCCTAGGAATGCCCTGTTTCCCCCGCTCCGTGCTGCTCTTCTAAGTGTGGAGTACAGGGCTGATCCACTGTGCCTACGAGGTGGCACGGGAGGGGGTGCAGGTCAGTTCTCCGAGAACTGACGTCAGAGCGTGGGCTCCGAGGTTGGTTCCCAGGAACTGTCCAATCCTATGGCCGTCTAGCCGCTGACTAGTGGCCACAGCACTGCGCACTTAAAAACAAAACTGAAGAACTGAAAGGTCTGGGAAAATAAAAGGTCTATACCTGGTGACAAAAATAACATGATGTAGGCACCAGGCGAGCCTCTCTAGGAGGGGTATTCCACAACCAGGTGCCACCACTGAAAAGACCCTCTCTTTAGTAGTCATCTGCCTCACACCCTTTGGTGGGGGCATCTGGAGGAGGGTCTCTGAAGATGATATTCATCAGCTTTGAGGCCTACTTGCTACTTTTGTGTGGCTGCATTCCACTCTGGTAAGGAATACAGTGGGGAGAGTATATGGGAGGGGTTGCTACTTCCCCTGCTCAAGACATTTTTCTGCCTGAGGCAAAGTGTGAAATGGGCCCCCATCCCCATTCCATGTACAGAAGCCAACGACATTGGTAGTTCAATGTGACCTGCTCTGGCCTAATGGGCATAAAGAGTCTTCCTTGCTGTTGTGGCTTCTGCCCCTACAGTCCCTGGCCTGCTATAAGCTCACATGCGACATTATGACACACGAGAAGGTCCTCCAATTCAGTCCCCCCCCCCCAAGAAGTGCAGCAAGCTTGGAAAGTTTCCAAAAGAAGAAGTGAAAACACATTGAGCCCAGTTCTATTAGAAATGCTGCCCTCATACTGGGTCTGGTAAGGGATCCACAGCAACCAAAGGAGAAGTTTTATAAAGTGTAAGAACAAGCTCAATAACAGATTTGCTTTCATCTTGTTTGCCTAACTGTAGGGGAGACAAAAATCAGTATCAGAGGAAACATTTTAACCACTGCTCATATCAGATTGCAGTTTGATTGTGCTGCTCAGTGTGAAGTAGTTGCAAATTCATAGACTCCCTACTAATTATTCCTTAAACAAACTTCTAATATAATCTCAGACTTCACCATCATACTAATATGCGACAAACTACTCTCCTTTGACCTAGAGCTGAAAACCTCTGGTGATTTCCTTTCTACTTAGCATATCCTGATGTCTTCAGATTAGATTTTTTTGTTTTAATAACATGACATTATTGTTCATACTTTGGGTCTTTATATAAGACAATCCAGGAGTGGAGCTGTAATACAGGGAGCTAAAACCAAGGCTTTTGTGTTTATGGAAAGCTTTAGAAAACAGTGAAAACAATCTTAGTGTTACATTTGAACACTGAATTATCACTGGAAACCTTTAGGATATGAGATTATAATATATATACCACTGGAAGAATGAATAATTAAAAATAGCTTTAAGTAAGCTTTTGAACTGTTTGTTCCAGGCATGGATGCTCAGAGGAAGAAATAACATTAGAACTAAAGCTCCTGAAACTTAAAAGGGAATAGAAGAGAAAAGAAGACAGTGGCTGGATCTACACTTACTGCCTTTTTTCGCTTCCAATGAGGTTTCACCGCCCACCTTTCACACTACGCAGTACCCGCCTCGAATTGGAACCGGAATTTCCCACTTCTGTGCTCCCGCTTTCAATACCCTAATATCCCGGTATTTCACCTTAATGTGCTCTGATTTTCCACCTTCGCTACCATATCCAGTTGTAGTCCCCTCCCCCGCCTGTCCATATGTGGCGGTGTTTGTATTTCCCTCCTGTCCAATCACAGCTCTCGATGGCCCCATGTCTTCTTCCGGCTACCTATCGCATAGCTTCTTCAGCAGCCCCCATTTCCTCAGCAACAAGCAAAGGGCTTGATGTGTGCACGCTTGTCTGATCTCGGAAGCTAAGCAAGGTTGGTCCTGGTCAGTGTTTGGATGGGCGACCGCCTGGGAATCAAACTTCCTGCACTGAGCAGGGGATTGTTGTATCCCTGCAAATGAGATTAAGTTTTACCCCCTCCTATCCCCCTCTCTGGATGTTTTTTTTAAAAATTAAGGTGTTATCCTGGCAGAATCGGGGCTTCTCCTCAATGTTTTTTTTTTCTAATTCAGGCATGATCTTCGAAGTTTCGAAGTTGTGAAGCTTTAGGAAAACAGCAGGAAAACAGCACAGCGCTCGAGTGTGAATCGAGCTTGTGCATTCAATGAAACACAGCAAAGAGGAAAATGGGTGAGTGTGAATAATCACGTTTTAATGCGAGAGCGTTTAACTCGACGGGACGCCGAATTCATTGCGACGGCGGGCACAATGTAGATCGGCCCAAAGAATACCCACCTGAATTTTTGATAAATCACCCCAATATCTTCCTATCCTTAATCAGCTCAGAAATAATGTGAATCAACACATCATCACTGATGAATCAACCTGAGCAAAAGGGCTGAATCACTGCTAAGCAGTGGAGGGAGAAAGAGAGGGCACAATTTTCACCAAATGGAGGGATTATTAACTCTTTCGCGTAGGTCACTTTTTCATTGCAACCCCCTCATCCCTACCACTTTCCCCCAACTGGGGTTCTGGATGTTGCGTTTGCCATATCATGGGGAATAGAGGCAAGAGAAAAGTGGTGGGAAGGGTTAAGTACCCTCTCCTGCTGCTTCTCCATGGAAAATCCCCCCCTCCCCTCAGCATTTTGCAGCAGTTCAGTGGCAACTTTGGTTCCTAGGCCCCGGTCTGCTGACTCATTTGGCCTAAAGAGAAAAATAAATAGGTGCAGACACAAACATTTCATAGAAAATCTTAACGGAACATGTTTTCTCACATTCATCTCTTTTTATTTGCACCTCTGCCTTTTCTCCCTTGCCCTTCCTTGGTTTTCTATTCCACTATCAAAATTTAAATTGTGAGCTATCAGGGCAGGTATCTTGTCCTCCCCCCTCCCTTACATTCCCCTCTAAAGTTTGCTATATGTGTTAAAGATGCTATATATAGTTACTAATACAAATTCAGGTGGTATTAGGGAAAGTTTGCATGTAATACTGAAATAGCTTATATATGCATCTGTTTCTGGTTATGAGTCTTCATGTGTGTGGCCCCCCTCTTTTTAATAACAAAACGAAAATCAAGTTTTTTTTTTTAAAAAAAAGTCTTCCTCTTTTCTTAATTGATTATAGAATGTATTGATAAACCAAGTTTAAATACAAAAAGTAGATGTGGAGTTTGATCCTAATCTTCGCTGCACAGAGGCAGCAGAGAACGAGAGCCAGTGCTACACATGCTCCCTGTGTTCCAGTGTTTGCAGGCTGGCCACTTGCCCTGCACTACTGCAACCTCTAAGCAGTGCAGGAAAACTGCTATCAGCAGCTTTGGGGGAATGGGGAAGGCTGGCTCTCTTCGGGCATCTCTGCACCAGCCTAAAATCCTGCATTTAAAATGGGGCTTTCTGCTTCTGTTTTAAATGCAGGATCACAACGACTCCCTTTTTCACGTGCTTCCTTTCCCCCACCCCCTTCCCCCTCCTTCTCCCCGTATCTGAGTCTTCCATTCTCTTTCATGGATCTCGCTCCTCTTCTTGCCGCTTTTTCTCTTTTCACGGAGGGAACTCAAACAGAACACAACAGGGTAATTTCATAGAATCATAGAATAGTCGGGTTGGAAGGGGCCTACAAGTCCATCGAGTCCAACCCCCTGTTCATTGCAGGAATCCAAGTCAAAGCACCCTTGACAGATGGCTGTCCAGCCTCATCTTGAATGCCTCCAGTGTGGGAGAGCCCACCACCTCCCTAGGGAATGGGTTCCATTGTGATCTATTTAAAAACAGAACAAAGGGCATTTCGTGCAGGAGACACCTTGAATGATCACGGCACCATGTAAAGAGCCTGCAAATTTCTGTGAAGGAGCCATCTCAATTGCAGGATAAAAGCTCCGTGTGAAGGAGCCCTTAGGCTTGCTTGCACAAGATGTCACTGATATGGCTGTTGCAGTGCCACAGTATCAGACCCCACAGTTCTTTGGAGCAAGACCCACAATTAGGTCAGCGACCAGATTTTCTTTGGCTACCCAGTCATTTGAAAGACAAATCAGTCAACAAAAAAGTTGCTGGAAATATAGTCAAAAGGGAAGGCATTTCTCCATCTTCAGGGACTCACGCAACCCATAGAAAGCAGAGAATAGAGAAGGCAAAGTAAAATGGTCGTTATAGTAACATAGAGTTTCGTTTTCAAAACACACACCACCTAGTAGCACTTGGTTCACCTCAGCTCTGGAAGGTGTGATGTATCCTTTCAGTGCCGCCTCCAAGTTTTGGCGGGTCCTTGGGCAAGGCACTTTCAATGGGCCCCCTCCCTTAGTGAGCCGACTTTCTCACCAGCATTGTCACCAGCTGCTATTGCTGCTGATTCCCATTGGCATCCTTGCTGCTGTATGCTTGCTTGACAAGCAGAGAGCCAAGGAGCAAGTCAGCAGTGGCATCTACTGTTCCTCCTCAGCAACATTGTCTGGGTTAGACGGAGAGGTATGTGAAGAATCAGTTTGCAGTGATGAAGAACAGCAGCAACTCCAGGGGTCTCTTGTCAGTGGGCCCCTGCTGGGGTATGGGCCCTTAGCAGGTGCCCAACCATGCCTACCATTGACGCCACCCCTGTATCCTCTCAAAGGCCCATCTCTCAATGTGGGCAAGTCTCAAACTACAGCAGAACTGTATGGCTAAAACCCTGGTTTGTTCCGAATCACATAATAAACCAAGGTGTGTGGGAGGTTCTGAGAACAGGTGAGCGCAATTGAGTGAAATACACCTGGTGCAAATGTCTATGAGGAAACAGGTGACAGACGTGGTCCTATAGGTCAGTTGCAAAAGGGGTGCATGGGTGAGGGGTGCTAAACCCTCTCCATGCCTGCTGATTGCTTACCCTACATGCTTTCCACCCAGCTGAACTCACTTCCAGTATTTGATTTCAGCTGAAGAGAAAACTGCCTATTCTCTAAGGAAAGTGGAGAGTTTAGCACCCCCACTTACACACCCCATTTGCTCTAAGAATCTCACCCCCATCCTCCATTTTGTATGTGATGGGGCAGACCTGACCTTTTCACATGTACTTTGAGGAATGGAGCCAAGAGAGACATTACTTTAAATCCATATCTAGCAGCTATGTCTTTTTCTTTCATTTTTACTCTAAAATCAGGGCCCCTGATCCAAATCAGAACCCTAGTGTGTGGGTAGGGGGGCTTTTTATGTCTAGATTGGGGCCCTATGCCTACACTAGAGTAAACATGAAAGGAAAAAAGATGTAGCTGCTAGATACATATTTAAGTAATATCTGCTTTGGGCCTTGGATGGCTTTCTTCTTTCCCCTCCTGGACTGAAGTTATTTCTTTTCCTCTTAGTCTCTCTTGGGCCTATAACTATTTTGCCAACATAAAAAGAGTACAGACTTTGAAATGAGATAGAAAGCAACATTTTCTTTCCCTCCGCTTTGATAGCTGCACACGTCCACTCCCTCTTGGGATGCATAGCTACACGTGCTGGCTTTTTGTATTTTTTTTTAGTTGTTCAGCGTTCAGAACTGGCAAGATTTTATAAGCCTCTTCTCCCCGCACCCCACAGATGACCTTCAGTGATTTCAGAGTTTCCTAATTACAGGAGTACATTCAGGATCTGAAATACGTTTCCTGTGAGAAGCCAATTAACTCCTGTTACTGGGTTTAAGGAACGCACCTTCACATATTACTGTGCAAAGACACAGGACTACTTTCTGCAAGTTATTCCTGTCTCTGAAAATGGTCTGCTTGAATGATTAATGTGCATAAGTAGGTTTGAGTCTGATGCATGTTCTGTGAGGATTTGGGGCTTTTCTACATGGGGCTGTTAATCCTCTGCATCTACTTTTGGCTTTGCCACAGAATTGATCTAAGCTCTACATGTTTCCTTTCCTACTTTTCCACTACATAGCCTTTAGGTGGCACTGTGACATAGCAGAATAGTGCAAATACACAAGAGGTAATTGTGCTTTCTTTCACCATCAGAAATAATACCCCATTTTCCCTGCTCCCTAAAAACTAATGGAAAGTGTTTGCAAACAGAAGCAAAATAATTGTGAGTAGGGAATGACAAGCAAACAACAAATGCCTAGTGTAGAAATGTACTTGGTTGTGGTCTGGCAGGATTTGCAACTGAGCTTGGATGTAGCCCGGATTCAGGGCTGCTTCTCACAACCTTCTCCAGCACAGGAGACAAGACACAGGCTATGGTGCAGTTGGGACTGGACCTCAGGGTCAAAGTCCCAGGCCCCTCAGCCCAGCCCCCCCCCCAAATGATGATGGGGCAGTGGCAATCAGGCCTGGCATCAGCAGCTTGGCCATCATGGGCATGTCTGGGCCCACTGGGGTGGATGCTGGTCACCCCAGGATTTTTTCTTCTTCTTTAAAAAAAAAAAAAGTAGTCCAGGGATAGTATGCCAGGCATGTACATGTTTGGGTACAGATGCTGATTTTATTATTTTTACTATAAAACTATGCTATTCTTTTCTATAACAAAATAGTGCTTACGCCCAGTAAATGCGTTTTTCATTGGGGCAGCAGAAGCAAACTCCTTTTTATTCCTATAGTCATGATATGGTACCATGATTTAAGTGAATGTGAACCTGCACATGGTCAGTGTATTTTTTTTCCTTTCCTTTTTTAATCGAGGTTGGCAAACTGTCTTTAATTTGTTTTTTTGCTAAAACATATCAAGAATAGAGAAACAGTTGTAAAGTATGGAATGGCAAGTTGTAAAGCATGGAATGGGTGTTGGGAAGAAGAAAAATGTTAACTGCATGGTTCAGAACTGAAGGGGTACTCATGGCCGTCTAAGGGCCTCCTCCACCCATCAATAAGTCCAGGGTCTAAGATTACCTAGCTGCATGTGTGCTGTTGTGATCCTAGCCTCAAGGCCAATGGCTGTCAAGGTTGCATCCTCAAGGACCAACCAGGAATCAGACATGGAGGAGGAGAAGCTGCCCACAGAATTAGGGATGTCAGAGAATTCCGCCACGGATCTTGGTGAGGCCGAATGCCAGTGCATTCGGACCCCCGAACTCCGTGGCGGAACGGCCTGCCACCCCCCCCGCGGATCCCCCCCGGGATGAGACTTACCTGGGGCGGATCTTCTGGGCGGCGGCGGCTGCAGCTCCGGCGGCTGCTGTTCTTCCGACTGGCCGCCGCCATTTGCAGTCTTGTTAAAAAAAAAAAAAAAAAAGACGTGATAGGCTACATAAATCTTTACGTAGCCTATCATGGCTAGGTGGGTTTAAAACAAACAAACAAACAAACAAACAAACCGTGTATGCAAATTTATGTAAAGATTTACGTAGGCTAAAACGGTGAATCAAAATGGGACGCAAATAGCGCCCACTACGCTATTTGCGTTCCCCTTTATTTTCGCTGTCATAGTCTACGTAAATATTTACGTACATTCAGACGGCCAAAAATAAGGAACGCAATGGGGGCGGCCGTAGCTGCCGCCATTTGCGTACACGGTTTTTGTTTCCCCAGAGCCCTCCGCGGCTGGAAATCCGGCTGCGGACGGCTCTGGGTTGGGCTGGGCCTGGCCGGCTGCTCCACTGAGCTGCCGCAGAGCACAGCTGGCCATCGAGGATTCCGGGGGGGAGGAACGGATCGCCTCCCCCCGTCGAGGATTCCAGGGGGAGGGACGGAACGCCTCCCCCCCCATCAACTTAATCCGCGAAAAGTAAGTCACTTTCGTACATCCCTACACAGAATCCATGTTACCCATATCACCAAGACCTGGAATCTGATATTGTACCAGACTGGCAGATTGACGCCCCCAGGGACCAAGTCTCCTGAACAAGGTCACCCAGAGGCAGCTCCCCCTTAGTCCAAGGCCCATGACGAATCGAGCCCCACCACTTCAGACATTTACTGGCACTGGGAGCTCAGCAGGTGGGAAGTCACGGAGAGGCAATGAAGTCTCCAGGGCCCCATCGTCATGAGCCATTTGCCCCGGTGCCACTTCGAAGGGAAGATCTTTGCGACAGATGACACAGTCACCGCCTTGCAGCCCCATCATGGTTTTCATGGAGAAATCCGGGTTTCCTCAGAGTCCATTTGCTGCAAAGTTTTCACTTGCTTCAGGTTCACTGTGGGGGGCTGAGCTGTCTGTCCCTTCCTCGGATTGAAAGTGCAGTGTCGTTAGTGATGGTCACTATGTGACGCCTTTTCGCCCCTCCCCGTTCCTCCTCCTTTGCAGCTCCGCAGTTACAGACGCATGAAGGAGCGGGCTGGTGGAAGCCGCGCTGATTGGCGGAAGGGAAAGTAGCCTGGGGTGGGGTTGGGGGGAGAGCAGAGGGGCAAACATGTCTACCAGGAAGTAACTCATTGCCTTCAGTTCCATGTCGCTGCCCCTCTCGCTTTAAGCATCGAGCTTGAGAGTGGAGACGTGCGGCTACAAAGGAACACACCTGGGAAACATTGCATGCCTGTGGATTCAAAGCTGCGCAGCTGAGAAAGGGTGGGTGCCAGGGTGGATGATTTTCATAAACATGTATGCAGAAGCACTTTATTGAGCCTGTGTGTGTGTGTGTGTGTGGGGGGAGGATGTTGATTGGGCAGTTAATAGACTACGTGCTACTCGCTCTCTCCTCCTCCCCAGCTCCGCGCTCTCTGCTCTCAGCGCTGGCTCAATTTCCGGAGGGAGCGGCTGCCTGCTCGTCTGCCCGCTCGTCTGCCCGCCTCAGAAATCTGTATGCAGGGTTTGTTGTGAACGTCTACTCGCAAGCAAGTCCTACGCGCTAGTCGCACACCTTCCTCCCCAGCTCTTCACGCTCTGCTCTTCCCGGTTTGCAAAGCTCGCTTTAACCCTCCCGTCGGCCACCCTAGTTGTTAATTCGCAGCGCTAATACTGCGCAGCTCCTCCCAAGCAAACAATGGAATTGGTGCCATGTCTATGCAGCCCAGACTCACTGGCTGCTGCCCTTTTAAATATCTGTACTCCTCAGGCAAGGGGAGAGAGACTTGGTGAGGTAAGTGAAGGCCAGGAGAACAAAAGGTAGCAATGGCCACCAATTTGGATGGCTTTAAAAGGGGCTTGGACAAATTCCTGGAGGAGAAGGCTATCAATGGCTACTAGTTCTGATGGCTATATGTTACCTCCAGTACCAGAGGCAGTGAGCCTATGTACACCAGTTGCTGGGGAACATGGCTGGGAAGGTGCTGTTGTGCTCATGCCCTGCCTGTGAGTTCCTGGTCAACAGCTGGTTGGCCACTGTGTGAACAGAATCCTGGACTAGATGGACCCTTGCTCTGATCCATCAGGGCTCTTCTGATGTTCTAGTCCAGGGGTAGGGAATTTAATTTCTGAGATGCAATTGGAGGCTACATTCCAGCAGTGGGTGGGGTTGAAGGCAAAGGGGGTGGAGCCAAAAGCAAAAGAGGTGGGACCAAAATACAAGCATAGTTTAGCATGAAGCCCTTACTGCGCGTACCTAAGCCTTAGTGGAGGCATTTCAACCTTTTAGAATGGAGGAAAAACGGCAAAAGCCAGGAAACCACCAGCTGGCTAGGGAAAGGGGTGTAGCCATGGGAAGGGGGCATGGCCATCTGGCGAACCCTGGAGGGCCAGATTTAGACCTCAGGAGGGCTGGATTTGGCCCCTGGGCCTAAGGTTCCCTACCACTGGGCTAGAGAGAAAGTGCCTCCCCACCTTCTCAGTCTAATTTTCAGGCTGTGGGAGGGTGCGGTCATGTCCTGCTTGGGGGCTTCCCATTGGGGCACTTGGTTGGTCCCTGTGGGAAACAGAATGCCTGACTAGACAGCCCTTTGGGCTGATCCAGCAGGGCTCTCATAATCATCATATGTTCTTATAATTCCATCCAAAAGGAATAGTTGGTCCTCTGTGTCTTCGTATGTAGAGATTTCAATGATATTAATGGTTTTCCACCTATGGAACAATGTGAAGAAATTACTTCAGCCTGACAGAAGGTTCTTTTTTGACCTTGTTATTTCGAAACCTTCAGCATTCTCCTAAGCACTTCCTTTCTTTCCCAAACTCACAGCAAATCAGCAGTAATTGGCATGTTCTAATTGGTAGAAGGAGAAATGTAGCAATGAAGCATTTGTCCTAATTACCAGAGGCCCACAGGAATATAATTATCTGATAGAGATTCATTTTGGTTCCACTAATTACTTTAAAAAACAGGCATCATGCGAAACAAAGCAACTTTCAATGATTTTTGTTGTTGTTGAGAAGATTACATGAAAGTCATTTTATATGTCGGTAGAAAGACACTCTAGTTTGCTTCCACAATAGCCCTTTTCTCTGGGATTGCCATCTTTTGTTCATTCAGCTTTTATGGGGAATCCACATGATGTCACTGAAAAATTGTAGTATTCCAACCAGTGTTTCCTGTGTTGTTCTTTCAGATCTGACTTGTGGTTGTGTTGTCATTGCTATAGTAACCTATGGCTGTGAGAGCTGGACCATAAGGAAGGCTGAGGGAAGGAAGATAGATGCTTTTGAACTGTGGTGTTGGAGGAAAATTCCGAATGCCTTGGACTGCAAGAAGATCAAACCAGTCCATACTCCAGGAAATAAAGCCAGACCGCTCACTTGAGGGAATGATATGAAAGGCAAAACTGAAGTACTTTGGCCACATAATGAGAAGACAGGATACCCTGGAGAAGATGCTGATGCTAGGGAAAATGGAAGGCTAAAGGAAGAGGGGCCGACCAAGGGCAAGATGTGATGGACTCGACCTTGGGGGAGCTGGGGGTGGTGATGGCCGACAGGAAGCTCTGGCGTGGGCTGGTCCATGAAGTCATGAAGAGTCGGAAGCGACTGAACGAATAAACAACAAAAAAGCACAATTGCTTTTTTGGGTGAGTAGGAAAGCTCAATTGAAGCTTTCAAGAGCTACTGTGTCTTTAATCAAAAGATTCCTGTTTGCAGGTTCTGCCCATTTTATTTCTTCCCTTCAGGATGGCTGGAGTGATTTAATTAGTCAGCTTCTGATTCCCAGGTGTGGGGTGCTTTCATTACTGGTGTCTATCCTTTTTTTTGAGTACTTTACTTTGATTTTATCTGGGCTCCTGAAGATTGCTGTTATCTATCCCAACCCCTGTTCATGCGGGACAAATGGCTCGGTGAAAGGGGCAATATTCAGGGTACCCTGAATATCAGCAGGCTTAGGGGAGTCCCAACGCTTGCAAAAATACAATAAATCTTTTAACAAAACCTCAAGGGGGTGAACAAACTCCCCAAACAGCCCAAATGAGGACTGAGCATGCTCGGTGGCCACCAATGGCTGAATGCTTGGGGGATGGAAAACCAGTGGGAGGGGGAATGGAATGGAGTGTCCCAGATAACTGCAACACTGAACAAGAGTGCTCCACACTGCAACATTTTGTTGCAGGTACTTCTTGTTGAATACATTTCTTAATGGCACATAATTACTTCTGACAAGTCACACGAGGGTGCTCCAGCTCATAGTTTGGGCATCTACTGGAACAAGGGTGGCCATGTGTCCTCTTTTACAGAGGACAGTCCTCTATTTGAAGGGCTGCCAGAGGACCTCCTTCTATTTTGAAGGCATCCACCATTTGAAGGACCATCCAGTCCAAGTCCAGTATAAAGATAAAGAATCATTAGGAATAAGAACTGGTTCTTGAAGTTGCCCATCAACATTTCGCATCTGGACAGCAGACTGAGCAAGGCACAGGTCACCTGGGCACAGTCTTCCACACCATAGTGAGATGTACTGTATTTCTAGTTAAATTATAATAATTACTTCTATATTTGCATCTCTACCTATACATTAGCGTATGTACATTTCATTCTCTTTTGTCCTATTTTTTGGGTGATGCATGTCCTCTGTTTTGGCAATTCACAAATTCACCCTAACTGGATGGGGTTGCACTCCCGCTGAAGGTGGCCTCAGTGGCACGGAGTGCCTTCTACCAACTGCAGTTGGTGGTTTAGCTATGCCCCTATCTGGACAGGGATAACCTGGCTTCAGTTGTCTATGCTCTGATAACCTCCAGGTTAGATTACCGCAATGCGCTCTATGTGGGGCTGCCTTTGAAGACAGTTCAGAAGCTGCAGCTTGTGCAAAACGCAGCAGCCAGATTGATAATGGGGACCAGAAGGTCCACACATATAAGACCTACTCTGGCCCACTTGCATTGGCTGCCTATATGTTTCTGAGCCCAATTCAAGGTGCTGGTCTTAACTTATAAAGCCTTACACAGCTTGGGACCACAATACCTGATGGAGTGCCTCTCCCAGCTCAAAAATACATATACACTATGCTCAGCGTCTAAGGTCCTCCCTCCTCCGGGTGCCTAATCCAAGGGAGGCTCAGAGGACAGCAACAAGGGAGAAGGCCTTCTTGGTGGTGGCCCCCCAGGTGTGGAATTATCCCCCCGATGAGGCCCCCTTGGAGCCAACATTGTTATCTTTTTGGCACCAGGTCAAGACTTTTCTCTTTTCCCAGGCATTTGGCAGCATATGATGAGTTTTAATTGATCCTAGATTTGTTTTATGGTTTGGCTGATTGCCCAAAGTTGTTTTTAGATATATGTTGTCTTTGTGTATACTGTCTGTTTGTGTGTTTTTTAAATTTAGCATATTGTACTTTTAATACTTTAATCTATGTAAACCACCCAGAGAGCTTCGGCTATGGGGTGGTATAGAAATGTAATAAATAATAATAACTGGACCATGTTCCTGCATTAGGCATATGGGGTTATAGTGCAGGGGGTGAAACGATGTTTTGTTCCTTGCAGGGGTTATGAAGCACGGTGATGATGCACAAAATGATCTTTATGAGAAAGGGAGGGGAGATGCAAGGAGATAGATATGACTGGGTTACAAAGAGCTCAAACGGTGAGGCTTTCTTGGGAATATATTAGCGGATGAAGTTAATTATTCAAGAAAGAATAACAGATACTGTTTGCATGCAGATACTATAGGAGAAAAGGCACTTGCACTGAATGCATACACCTCAAGCTATCATGTGCATTTCATGGACATGCAGAAGAACTAATGAACAACACGGAGGTGACTTTTTGGTATGGACGCTCTTTAGGCATTAAATTATTAACAGTGCAGGAGTGAATAATAAATTCTGGAAATTAGCTGTGCTTTTCATATCCACCTCGTAATGAAAATATAATTAAGCCTAAGATGTACATTTAGGGTCTTTCAGGAAATTCAGTTCATGAATTTTGTTGGCAGTGAAATGGGGAAAAAAGTTTTAATAGTGTTTTCTTTATTGCATTTTTGCATTATTCCATCATATTTTGAGTAGCTGCTTTAAATATTTCAGGACTTCTTCTATCTCTTGCTCTGGATTAGCTGCTACCAAATAATGTATGGCTTTGTTTTCGTTCTCATGCTGGTTACATGATCCTTTCTTGAGTATTTCATTAATGTGAAGAGATTGTGGGACACTGTCATGTTATAGTCACCAAGCGATCCTGGGAAGAAGACTTCGTTCCCAGCACAAAAAGCAGCCATATTTCATAGGTCATCATGCTATGACATGAAGTATTAATGATAAAATGTTGTTGAGGAAGAAGTAAACAAAGATTACGAGTACAATTCTGACGAGAAGCAGTTATTTTAGGAAATAAATCACAGTAGCTCAGTGTGGCCATGTATCCTCTTTTAGAGAGGGCAGTCCTCTATTTGAAGGCCTACCAGAGGACAGTCCTCTATTTTGAAGGGCTGTCCATCCAAGTCCGGTTTAAAGAAGCATCCGAAGGAAGAGCTGGATCTTGAAGCTGCCCATCAACAGCACCTGGACAGCTGACTGAGCAAGGCACACCGGTCACCTCATCACAGTCCACCACACTGTATATTTTTATTTACATTCTAATAATTATTTCTAAATGTGCATCTATACATATAAATCAGCATATGCAATTATCATCATTATTAATATTTATATACTGCTCTTTATTTGAAACAAATCCTGAAGTAGTTTACAAAAGCATAAAATCATACAACAAAAGGAACACCAAACAAACAAAGCAGACCACGCGCGCACGCACGCGCACACACACACACACACACACACACACACAGGCACACACAATAGTACCATGACACTAGTGCAAAGATAGCTCATGGTGGAGGGGAAACCAAAGTGAACAGATATGTTTGCAATAAATGCTTGTTGTTGTTGTTGTTGTTTAGTTGTTCAGTCGTGTCCGACTCTTCGTGACCCCATGGACCATAGCACGCCAGGCCTTCCTGTCCTGCGCTCTCTCCCGGAGCATGCTCAAGTCCATATTCATTGCATCCGTGATGCTATCTAGCCATCCCATCCTCTGCCGTCCCCTTCTCCTTTTGCCTTCAGTCTTTCCCAGCATCAGGGTCTTTTCCAGGGAGTTTTCTCTTCGCATTAGGTGGCCAAAATATTGGAGCTTCAGCTTCATTATCTGTCCTTCCAATGAGCAGTCAGGGTTGATTTCCTTTAGGATGGACTGATTTGACCTCCTTGCAGTCCAGGGGACCCGTAAGAGTCTTCTCCAGCACCACAGTTCGAAAGCATCAATTCTTCGGCGCTCAGCCTTCCTTATAGTCCAGCTCTCACAGCCATACATTACTACTGGGAAAACCATAGCTTTGATTAGACGGACCTTTGTCGGCAAGGTGATGTCTCTGCTTCTTACTATGCTGTCTAGGTTGGCCATAGCTTTCCTCCCAAGGAGCAAGCGTCTTTTAATTTCATGGCTACAGTCACCATCTGCGGTGATCTTGGAGCCCAAGAAAGTAAAATCTGTCACTGCTTCCATTTCTTCCCCTTCTATATGCCAGGAAGTGATAGGGCCAGATGCCATGATCTTAGTTTTTTTAATGTTGAGTTTCAAACCAGCTTTTGCACTCTCCTCTTTCACCCTCAACAAGAGGCTCTTGAGATCCTCTTCGCTTTCTGCCATTAGGGTGGTATCGTCTGCATATCGGAGGTTGTTGATAATTCTCCCGGCAATCTTAATTCCGACCTCTGATTCATCCAACCCGGCATTTTTCTGGAATTCTCTTGCTTTCTCCATGATGCAGCGAATGTTGGCAATTTGATCTCTAGTTCCTCTGCCTCTTCGAAACCCAGCTTGTACTTCCAGTAGTTCTCGGTTCGCATACTGCTGAAGCCTAGCTTGTAGGATTTTGAGCATCACCTTGCTGGCATGTGAAATGAGCGCAATTGTGCGGTAGTTTGAACACTCTTTGGCATTGCCCTTCTTTGGAATTGGAATGTAAACTGACCTTTTCCAGTCTTGTGGCCACTGTTGAGTGTTCCAGATTTGTTGGCATATTGAATGCAGCACTTTAACAGCATCATCTTTTAGGATTTTAAATAGCTCGGCTGGGATACTGTCATCTCCGCTAGCTTTGTTGTTACTAATGCTTCCTAAGGCCCACTTGACTTCACTCTCGAGGATGTCTGGCTCAAGTTCAGTGACCGCACTATCATGGCTATCAGGGACATTCAGATCTTTCCTGTATAGTTCTTCTGTGTATTCTTGCCACCTCTTCTTAATCTCATCTGCTTCTGTTAGGTCCCTGCCTTCTTTGTCCTTGATCATGCCCGTCTTTGCACAAAACGTTCCCTTGAGATCTCCAATTTTCTTGAAGAGATCTCTAGTCTTTCCCATTCTGTTGTTTTCCTCGATTTCTTTGCATTGTTCATTTAAGAAGGCCTTCTTGTCTCTCCTTGCTATTCTCTGGAACTCTGCATTCAGTTGGCTATATCTTCCCCTTTCTCCCTTGCTTTTCGCTTCCCTTCTTTCGTGAGCTACTTGTAAAGCCTCATCAGACAGCCACTTGGCTTTCTTGCATTTCTTTTTCTTTGGGACGGATTTCGTTGCTGCCTCCTGAACAATGTTACGGACCTCCGTCCATAGTTCCTCAGGCACTCTGTCTATCAGGTCTAATCCCTGAAATCTATTCCTCACCTCCACTGTATATTCATCAGGGATATGATTTAGGTCATACCTGAACGGTTTAGTGGTTTTCCCTATGTTCTTCAATTTAAGCCGAAATTTTGCAAGAAGCAGCTCATGATCTGAGCCACAGTCAGCTCCAGGTCTTGTTTTTACTGACTGTATGGAGCTTCTCCATCTTTGGCTGCAAAGGACATAATCAATCTGATTTCGATATTGACCATCTGGTGACGTCCATGTGTAGAGTCGCCTCTTATGCTGTTGGAAAAGAGTGTTTGCTATGATCAGCATGTTCTCTTGGCAAAACTCTATTAGCTTTTGTCCTGCTTCATTTTGTACACCAAGGCCATGCCTGCCTGTTATCCCGGTGATTTCTTGACTTCCTACTTTAGCATTCCAATCCCCTATGATGAAGAGGACATCTTTTTTTGGTGTTAGTTCTAGAAGGTGTTGTAGGTCTTCATAGAACCGATCAACCTCAGCTTCTTCGGCCTCAGTGGTTGGGCCATAGACTTGAATTACTGTGATGTTGAATGGTTTGCCTTGGATTCGTACTGAGATCATTCTATCATTTTTAAGATTGTACCCCAGTACTGCTTTTCCCACCCTTTTGTTGACTATGAGTGCTACTCCATTTCTTCTAAGGGATTCTTGCTTAATACTCCAGTATTGAGGCCTGATGTACTTCAGAGAGGAGATCATTCTGCAGGATGGGCACACCACTGCAGAGAAAGCCTGTTTCCGTGTCATCACCAAATGGAAATCTGTAGGCCATGGCATGGACAACAGGGCCTCCTTGAAGAATGTAACAGCCTGGGAGGTTGGTATAGGGGGAGACTTTCCTTGAGATATCCTGATCCTGAGTTGTATAGGGCTTTGTATACCAATATCAGAACCTTAAACCTAGCACGATAGCAGATTGGCAGCCAGGGTATATCCTTTAGCACACACATAATATGTGCACGGTGAGGCACCCCAGTCAATAATGTTCCCACTGCATTCTGCACTAGCTGCAGCTTCCGAACCAGCCTGAGAGCCTTTCTACACAAGACTTTTATTGTGCACTAATGATTGCTCACTGACGGTGGTTTGTAGGTCCTTACATGACGCTGTCATCCTCCAGAGCCTCTCCTGTGCTTTGAAACCATTATTACAGTTTTTTTTCTTAACAAGGAAAGTCTGGTATTTAGAAATGGCAGAATAAGAGTCTCATGTAATTGCGAATTCTACTGTACCACAGCACTATCAAGTGGCTGTATAATGAAACATAGAAAGGCAGAGAATGACCCACCAACACCCCCCCCCCGAAAAAAGCACATATAAAGGAGCTGATCTTAATCCAGAAACAAAAGCCTTGGTAAAGGTGCAGAATGAAAGCCTCAAAAGAAATGCCCTTAAGGGCAGCCCCACATAAAGCACATTACAGTAACCAAATCTCAAGGTTGCTAATGCGTGGATAACAATGGCTAGTCTATCCCTGGCCAGGAATGGATGCAGGTGGTATAACAGTCTAAGCTTGTAGTAGGCACTCCCAACCACAGAAGTCACTTGGGCCTCCAATGGCAGCGATGGACGAAGGAGCACCCCCAAACTGTGAACCTATTTATACAAATAGATGTCCTCTTTTGTCCTTTTTTTGGTGATGCATGTCCTCTTTTTTGGCGGTTCAAAAATGGCCACCCTAACCCCCATGCCAACAGAAATTAGCCAAAAACGGGGCCGCTGTGAAACAACAGGGAGGACTTGGATGCTGTTTAGCCATCATGACTAGCTGAAGATAGATTTATATCTTCCATAAATTTGTCTAAGTCATATCATGATTGGGGAAACCCCAAGATTTGCAAAAGTACAAAAGTAAATCTAAACCACCAAGCCACTCTATACTGACTTACTTAGGAGCAAGTCCCACTGAAGTCAGTTGGTCTGAGTAGCACTGTAAATGCTGAAGGCTATATTATTTATGCAACATACTACTAACTCAGCATTTTAGGTGCCCCTTTCTTGCAATATTGCGGCATTAACCAGAGCATTCTCAATAAAAATGTTAAGAAAAGCAGTTGTTCTACACAATGCACTTTAGTGCTTTTCATTTAACTCTACCACACTTTGTATGTAAACAATGGCTGTGATATGACTTAGACAAATTCATGGCCGATATAAATCTACCTTCACCTTGTCATGGCTAAACAGAACATCCAAGTCCAGAAGCATTATATCATGGAATAGATTCAGGAGACAAACAGCCAAGGGTTGCTCCCATTTCATGTTTGTGAGTTTCCAAAGGCATCTGCCTGGCTGACCACTCTTTGGAAACAGGATGCAAGAAAATAATGACCTTGGACTGATTTAGTAAGACAGTTCTAATGTTCTTTGCCGTTGAATACAGAGCTTGAGGCTGCAATCCTAAACCTGCTTACTAGGGAGTAAGCCCCATTGAGTTAGTAAGATTTACAGTGCAATCCTATACACATTTACCTGGGAGTAAGCACCATTGAACTCAACGGGGCTCATTTCTGGGTAGACATGTATAAGATTGCATTCTTACTTCTGAGTAAACATGCATAGGGTTGTGCTGCTAATACCCATATTTTCAGAGGAACTAAAGGTACAGGTGCAGAACTTTGCTTTTGCAATAGCTTTTGCAATAGCTGTTATGAAATAGCTTTCATAAGATGGCAAGACACGGCTAATTTATACCTGACTGAATTAAAGCAACTGGTTACACTGGGAGAAAATTGCTAAAGATTTTGTGGGTTGTAGAAGTGGTTAAATGAGAAATACAAATAACAAGTGAGATGGGCCTTATATTTTCTATATAGTCTGCAGGCTTTTAGGGGCTGACATTTGAATATTACTTCTTTAAAAAAAGAAAAGAAAAAAGGAGGAGCATTTAAAAACCGAATGTGTTAACCAGAAAACTATCAGGAACAGTTATACTGGATTTTTTTAAACCACTGAACCTATAAAACAAACAATACCTGGTGCCAGGGCTCAAAGTAGACAAGACATGGTGTATAAAAGGACGAAGCTGCCTTATAATGAATCAGATTATTGGTTCATCCTGCTCCGTACTGCCCCCTTTGATTGGCAGTAGCCCTCTGGGCCTCAGACAGGTACGTTCTTTCCCACCTCTGAATCCCTGGTTGCTACCAGTAGCGGAGATGAGAGAGGAAGCAGGGCCATGCCGACAGCCCTGCTGAGGACTATCCACATGGATACTCTTCCTCCCTCAGCTTCCACCACCATCAGCCATTCCAGCAGGCTGTTCGAGGGAAATGAGAGTGGCAAGTGGAGCAATTCCATCAGCCCTGCTGAAAGACTGATTGCTTTTTTCCTCTTCCCTCCCCATTCCTTTTTCCTTGTGTGTTGTGTCTTTTTAGATTGTAAGCCTGAAGGCAGGGACTGTTTTGTTTTACTGATTATATGTACGCTACTCTGGGAGGCTTTTTGGAAGAGAAGCATGAGAAAAATGCTGTAAACAAACTAACCTGACTATTATTTTATTTACTAGAGAAGCCAGATATTGTACCTTCTCCATGCACAGCATCTGCTCTGCCACTGAGCCATGCACCCCCCACCCCCCAGCTCATTACCTCTGCCTTAAAAACTGTGCCTGTAATCCCAGAGGTATGTGGGATAATTGTAGAAACTCAGACACTGTGAACATTCTCAGATGCATTTTTAAAAAATTATTACTGTACATGTTTCAGCACGGACACTTAAAATTAGGCTGGCCAGCTGTCCTACTTTACAGAGGACAATCCTACTGGACAATTGACCTACTTTACAGAGGACAATCCTCTATTTTAAGGGTTGTCTAGTCCAAGTCCTGTTTAAAAATCAAGAGCCATAAGAAGAGTGAGCAGGGCGGGGGCTTGAACTTGTCCCCCCAAGAGTTGGCATCCGGGTAGCAGACTGAGCAGCCACACAGGTCACCTGGTCACAGTCTTCCTTACTATGGTTAGATGTAACATATTTCTATTTAAATAATAGTAATTACTTCTAGAGGTGCATCTATATGTATCAATTAGAAGACACGCTTTTTAGGTAAATCTGTATCATCTTTGGTATTTCCTCTTTTCTTTTTGCCAGTGAGTTAGTTAGCTTACTTAGCCTACTTTGGAGCTAAGTCCCAGCTCATATGAAATCCTGATGGGAAAGATGAATTTATCCCATCAATCTCTAGATGGGATAAATTCAGCTTTATCCCATCTAGAGCTGAAGTTAATTTCATGTCTTTCCTCCCCTCCGATGCTACACACAAGCCACCAGGAAATTCAATTGTGCAAAAGCTTGTGGGATGGAAAACCTTCTGGGGGGATCTGGAATCGGCTTTGGTCCGTCAGGGACACACGAAGCAAGAAAAGCTGAGTGTACAGTACGGTTGTGTACGGTTTTCAGAGGTCACACAGCACTTGAACATACTTCCAGGTTGGGGTGGGGAGTAGAACTGAATGTCATCAACCTGGCAGGGGCTGTATCCTTCTATTGTATCCTTCTAGGGGAAATTACTTCTCAATCATATTTCACCTTTATTGACATTGATGACTGGCCACCCATAAGGGGTAATACGGTAAATGAGAAAAATCTCATGGCAAAATCTTGTGGATGTTTCCTTGGAAGTAAGTTCCTCAGTGTTTACTTCCATGTAGGTGTGTAAAAGATTGCAGTCTTAATTACTGGGTCGATATGTTCTGTGGAGTATGGTACCCCAGGGCAATGTATGAACGTACCTTAGGAGAGTGGGTACTACGGAAAAGATGGAGATGATTACTTATTGCACTTGGCTAGCAACATCACAGCATTTGCTGAAGACAGCTTTTAAGGCAGATAAAGTTCTCTTTTAGGCAGCAATTCTATTTCTACCATATGTTCACATTTCAAAATATGTAATTTTTAAGAACAATGAATGTGCCTGCTGTGATTCCCAGGTAGCACTTTCAAGAACATAAATGAAAGTAGCATTCATGAAAATAAATTTTGAATGAAAATAGTTATTCTTCCCACTCTCCTTTAACAAGTCAGGAGATATATGCAACACATCTGCATTTATCCAAACGTGAGGATGTTTGAGATCAAAAGGAATGCCACTGATAAACTTGGCACAGAATGGCAGTAGAGGCACACAGTGAATTTTGAAAAGAAGGTAGAATACTTGAATGATGAAGGAAAAGGTAAGAACTGGTAATAAAATCTATAAGCCCCAACAACTGACGTCCCCCAGTTTTAACCAAATTATTCCTTTTACGTTTTACAAGCCTTCTAAAACAGTAGCTAAGGGGGCAATTCTATTCAGATAGGCGGCCGCCTCCAAACTCGGAGGCGATCGCCTATCCAATGCAGGGCAGGAGAAGCATGGAGGGAATCTGTGCCTCTCCTGCGCTGCATTTTCGGTTAGACAGCCGATTGTGGCTGTCTAGCTGTGGGAGGGCAGAGCGGGGGAGGAGGCTGCTGTACAACACATTGGATGTGTCGTACTAGCATTTCCGCTCTCACAGCCCTAGAACGCCCTCTGGGAACCTCCCTTTTCAGCCGCTCTGTGCTCCTCTTCTGAGCGCGGAGCACAGGGCTGTTCCACGCTCCCTTTGAGGCAGTGCAGAAGTGCGGGGAGGTCAATTTTCCGGGAACCAATCTGGGAGTGCGGGCTCTGAGGTCAGTAGGGATGTCAAAGAATTCCGCCACGGACTCCAGTGAGGCCGGATTCTTTGGAATCCAGCCCACCGGAATCTGTGGCAGAATGGCCTCCCGCCCCCCGCGGAATCCCCCCAGGACGGAGCTTACCTGGGGCGAATGCGGCGGCGGCTGGTCTCCCTGCCAGCTGCGGCCGGGCTGCTGCGGCCGGAAATAGTGGTTGTCGTAGCAGCCACCATTTGCGTCCCTGCTTTTTGCCGTAAAAGGCTACGTAAATACTTACGTAGCCTATCACGGCTGCCTGCAAGGACGCAAATGGCGGCCACTACGACGGCCGCCATTTGCGGTCGCAGCCGGAACTCCAGCTATGGCCGGGGGCTCCATGGAGCCACCGTGGAGCGGAGCTGTCCGTGGAGGATTCTGGGGGGAGGAACGGAGCGCCTCCCCCCCACCGCGGATGCCTCGGCGCGGAGCCAGGTCGGTGTTTCGTACATCCCTAGAGGTAATTTCCCAGAAAACCAGATATCTTAGGGCCATCTGGCCGCTGTCTAGAGGCCATAGGATTGCTCCCTAAGTGTCAGAAAAGGTAAGGGGGCATCCCCCCCCCCAATAATTTGAGCATGGAGCAGGGGTCAAGTTTTGGATAGTGAGAATTCTTTAATACAGTGGTAGTCTAACTTCAGTCTGGTATAGTTAACATTATTTACTTGACATCCTATGGTCCACAGAGGAATTCTAAATTGCAAACCAACAAGGCCCCATCTGCACCAGGCTTTTACTCCGGGGTGGGTGCGAGTTGAAGTCCCTCGTGATAGATGACGCAGTTGTGACTTCGCAGCCATCCGTGGTTTTCGCCCGGAAAATGTGGAGTTCCAAGGAGTTGTTTTACTGTGATTTTTTGGGTTTGCTGTGGGTTTCCCCTCGGTTGCGGGCCGTCTGTTCCTTCCCCGAACTGACTTTGCATTTTGCAGTGGGCGTGCTGTAGGCGTGTGTAGTACCTGCGTCACTCTGTGACACCCCTTTACTCCCCGCATCCCTTCGCAGCTCTGCAGTTACAGAGGCACAGAGGGGCGTTTTTATCTATTTAATCACACTTTTTCAGTTTTGCAGCTTTGTATCTTCGTAACGCTTGTGGATTCAGTACCCAAAGGCCGGGGGAGGGGAGTCTTGGGGAAGGACCAGCAGATTTAGAGTGTGTGTGTGTCTGTGAGTGTAGTTTTTCTGCTTATAAATGTGGTAATTTGTATGTCATAATGGAAACTCACTTGTATTGCAGCTGAAGAAGTTTGAATCTGGAGATATATCTACATCAGCCTTCCCCAACCTTGTGCTCTCTAAATGTTTTGGACTACAAATCCCAGCATTCCCGACCATTGGCCATGCTGGCTAGGGCTGATGGGACTTGAAGTCCAAAACATCTGGAGGACACCAGGATGTGGGAGGATGATGCTCATGATATCCTTATAAGGACACTATTTAGAAAGGGCAAGAGGTTTCTATTCACCATCTTCCCCTGTGATCATATGTGACCATATGTGAGCATTTCTCAGATGCACTTAGATTTCTGGCCAGCTCACCAGTTTCTACACTGTGAATAACAAATGTTACAAGCAGTTAAATGGAGGGGCGTAACAGCTATGCATGCCAAAAGCAAGGCTTTAAAACAGCACTGTTTGAGTTGTGCTAATAGCATTATTATACTTACAACATGTAAGACCTGGCTTTCAGAGAGGTTTTTGGCATGGGCTGAGGGCTGCTTGGGTTGTTTTATTTTCTCATCAGCTTTTTGTGTTGTGATTTGTCCCCCCACCCCACCTTTTGTTTGTTTGTTTTGCTGGTGCTTTAGTTATGATGATGTTTATTTTGATTTTATGTCTTTTTTTTTTACTATTTTTATTATTTGCAAGTATGTTTTATTATAATATGATTTTTATTTTGTAAACTGCTCTGGTTTCTTTGGAAGAAGAGAGGGATATGATTTTTTTTTTAACAATAAACCATTATTATGAGGTATAAAAAAGTAATCTCAGCAAGTGCTCTTGAATACTCTTTTATTTTAATTTTTTTTAATCTTGACTGTGTGGGCCTTTGGACCTTGCTGAGAATCTTGCCCCTCTCATTGGAATCTGAAACGTTACCCCTTCTTCCTTATCTATCATCTGTGGTCAATGTGATCATTTCGACATCTGAAATGTGCCCTGCATCTTAGCAGTGCAGGGCAATTGAGACATCCATCAACGCAAAATTGATGCCAGTTGCTGTTGAAGTAATCCCGCAGGGCATGCATATGCCGGAGATCAATGCTACCACTTGATAAAAGGCTATAACAAATATGACTGAATATGTATAAAAATGAAAAGGGGAGAGAGGGAGGGAGGAAGAGGTCAGCACATCCAATCGCTTTCTGCAGAGATGAACATGTAAAGGGTTGTGTAAAATATGTTCCCCCCAAATTTAGAAAATTGTCACTCAATAACCTCGTTTATATGTCACAACAACCTATCGGTTTAAAAACTGATGGGTTGTTATGCATGAGCAGGGATGAGTGGGCAAACATGGTTTGTTGTTGGGTTAACCACTGAGTTGTTTAGCTCCTAAATGTTGAGACTTTGGGCATTTCTACACCAGCCTAAAGTCCTGCATTTAAAACGGGGCTTTCTGCTTCCGTTTTAAATGCAGGATCACAACTGACTGTCTTTACATGCACTTCCTTTTCCCCCTCCCTTTCCCCCCGCCCTTCTCCCCGTATCTGAGGCTTCCGCTACCTTTCATTGATCTCGCTCCTCTCTTGCCGCTTTTAACTCTTCACAGAGGAAACTGAAGCGGAACACAACGGGGTAATTTGATAGCTCATTATCTACGATCTATTTAAAAATGGAACAAAGGGCATTTAGTGCAGGAGGCGCCCTGGAGGGTCACAGCACAGCATCATGTAAAGAGCCCACAAACTTCCATGAAGGAGCAATCTCAATCACAGGATAAAAGCTCCGTGTGATGAAGCCCTTACTTTCTGGTACACCTTTGGCAACCTGACGCAGTGAAATATCTCAGTGAGTTCTTTATTGTAGCAGATCAAATTACACAGATCAGTACTTTAGAGATCACGGTACTTAGTTTTACATGTTTATAATCCCACCATAAATCAGGTAGCTCAGGCAAAGCTACCGACATGACGCTTTGTTTGAAAGATAGTTCCAAGGCTGGAGTTATTCAGCGTCACCAACAAGGTGAAAGTCCAGTATTAAAGAACAAATCAGGAAACTCACGGTACAAAATTCAAACAGGCAAGTGTCCAAGGTTCACAATTTATCCAGGCAAGAAAGCATTACTGGCTTTTAAGATGATATTCCCAACACAGGCCTGCCAGCCTTGCTCCAGCTCACAGCACGAGATTCAAACAGGCAGGAGTCCACAGTTCATGATAAGACCAGGCAAGGAAGCAGTTTGGGCAAGGACAGATGACATTCCTAAGCCAGGCTCGCCAACCTTTGCTCTGGGTCCCGATATCAGTTTAGGGCAGACAAGAGTCTCAAGTTCATAATTTATAATAAGTCCAGGCAAGACAGTACCTCGGGTAATTAAAATGACAGTAAGTCCAGGCAAGACAGAAAGCACCAGGCTGTAGAGATGATCCCTTGCAGGCCCTTTACAATCCAGGGTCCCAAGTAGACCAAGTCAAGGTTTCAGGATAAGAACAGGCAAGAGAGAGCCCTGGGCCGTATGTATGTATGTATGTATTTAAAATATTTCTTGGCCGCCTTTCAGGGCAGAAGCTCTCCCAAGGCAGCATATAGCAATAAAACAGATACAGCTGATATGATATCAAAAATGATACAAATGCAGTAAAAACATTAAGAATACAATAAAAACAACAATAAAAGCAGCAACAAAAGCTATCATATTAGGAGAAGTCCAGAGTAAAATAATATGTTTTCAAGCCTTTCTTAAAAGCCCTCTATGTTGGAGCATGGCGGACTGCCGATGGCAACTTATTCCAGAGGTGTGGGGCCACTGCAGAGAAGGCCCTCGTGTGGTCACTCACCTGACTGCTTTCACAGGTGGGCAAATGAGAAGGGCCATAGAGATGTTCCCATTCAAGGCCTCTATGAAACAGGTTCCCGGGAAGACTAAGACTAGGATTCAGGATAAGTTCAGGCAAGTTGAAGTCCCAGGTAGCAGAGCTGTTCCCCATTAGGGCCTCTGCTAAACTAGATGCTAAGCAGGCTAAAAGCCCAGGTTTCAGGATAAGTCAAGGCATTAAGGGTGGTTTTGAGTCCAAAAAAGAAATTGGGCTAGGCATTAGATAAGTTTTTTTTCCAGCAAAGGCTCTCCAGCCTGTACACCAGCTTAAATACAGGGGAGGGGCTGCTAAAGCACCCCTACCGATGATCTATCCTGACAGGGAAATCTGTCTGTCAGGAGGCACTGCGTCGGAGAGGGCGTCTCAACCTGTGTGGCACCTCTCAAAATCCCCTCGGTCTGCAGTGTTCCCCTGCTTGGTTCCTACAGAAGGTTTCTCAGGCTGTAAACCAGAGATTTGATTCAAAGCCTTATCTTGCAGCTGTGTGTAAAAGGGGGGGGGGTCTCTCCCCTTCAGCCTGTAATCAGGTGGGAGGCCAGGCAGAGCCAGGCTCTCACCATACTGACATTCCACCACCTGAGCAGGCCCAAACCAGCTCTCTTCCGTCAGCCTGCCATTAGATGAGAAACCAGGAAGAGCCAACTCTCAGGCTCCCAGGCTTCCTACCACTGAACTGGATTCTAAACCATCCTGCTTCACTTCTGAAAACAGATTCTGACTCCACAGCAGTACTTGGGCTAGGCACAACACTAAACAACTCAGCAGTATGGGTTTGCATGTCCTGCTCCACAACCTACAAAGGAGCTGATGGTAGGCTGTGGGGTAAAAGGGAAAGAGGCTCCCCACTCATGCATGACATCCCATCCGTTTTTAAACCAGGCCGCTGTTTTTGCTCAGTAAAGAGCTGGTATTCAGTCAGTGCAAAACTTTTTTCTGCCTTGAGAACCTAAGGCAGGTAGAGGAAACCTTGTAGTGATCTTGTAGTGCCAGAGATTCAGCTAAATATGAGATAAGAGATATTAAACTGCAAGAAGATATATTTGGTTGGATCAAATCAAATACAGAGTATGCTAGCTTTCAAATTACATGCTTTGTCCTATCATGTGGAAAGTCTCTTGTTTACCTCTCTTGAACCATTAGTAGTGGATGCATGAATGAAAGCCAAGGCTCCAGAGGGTATCTATGACCTCTTAACAAGAAAAGTTACTTTCATCTTCAGCAAAATTACTGAAGACCTTCCAGCTCCTTTACTTATCTTTTATGCACATATCTTTTTTAGGGTTGTGGTTCAGAATGCAGCAATTATTTGCTTTGCTCACAGGATCTAGATAAGAATGGCTTTTAAAGGAAGTGTTATTTAGTGAGATTTCAGTTATTCATCTCAATATTGGGAGGTTTAGGTATACTTGATGATAAGTCAAGAAAGGCATGGAGGTGAGGGCTTTTAAGATTCCTTCTATTTAGTGAGGAGGGGAATTTGTCCCATGAGAAGTTTGCCATAGAAGATCTTACACAGCAGCCTTCTCCAATCTGGTGCCCTCCAGATGCTTTAGACATCAGTGCCCAGCATTCCTGATCATTGCCCATGTTGGCTAGGGCTGATGGGAGTTGTAGTACAAAAACCATATCATTACACTTACAGAGGATTAAACAAACAACTCTCAAAAGGTGCAAATGACTACTGATCTTTCCAGCCTCACAGCTTAGACATTTCCCCCCTAGGTCCATTGCTGGGAAATTCTTACTTGAGACTGGAAGGTACTTATCATCCCATTGACCAATAATTGCTAACGAGGGAGATGTAAGGTACATTTCAGTCAAGGGTGGTTCTGGGTGGTTGAGTGTCAACTGGATTCACGTGTATCTTTGCCTCTAATCAGTCACCTGTGCAGCATGGGCATCTGCTCATAGGGGCAAGGGGATGCAACTGCTCCCCCCCCCGGATTCCAGTCATGATGTCATTCTGAGAGCAGCAGCAGGGTTGCCGTGCTGTGCCTGTCCCATCTGTCTCTGCTTTCAGTTTCCAGCCACATGGGCAAGGCTCAGGACAGGACGGTTGGTGTTTTAGGGACATGCAGATGGGGCTGTGAAATTGATTGTAGCAGCAGTGCAATTCATTAAGCTCCACAGATGTGTCTTCTCATGTACTGTAGAAATTAAAGAGATCTCTTGTGAAGGTACCTGAATCGATTGTGTGTTGCCTGTAGAACAGAAGTGCTCTACAGGGGTGAATGGAGTCATGGGCTCTCTTCACACCTGGCATTTTATTCCACTACAAACCTGTCCTTTTGATTCCTGATCCTTTGAGGGATTTCGACTGGCCCTGTATACAGGCGTCTCTTATAGCGCATCCCTCTGCATTATATCGAGGGATGCAGGAGAATTCCACCACGGATTCCAGGGAGGCCGAATTCCAGTGCATTCGGCCCCCCGGAATCCGTGGCGGAACGAAGCAACCCCCCTTGCCATCCCCCGAAATGGGCCCGGAACGGAGCCTACATGTTTGCGGCCATCCGGTGCTCTGCGAATGGCTGCCATGTCTGCGGCCGCCATTCACCTTCCCACGAATGGCTGTGATAGGCTACGTAAGTATTTATATAGCCTATCACGGCTAACGCAGGGACGCCATTTGCGTCCCTGCGGAGGCCGTGATAGGCTACATAAATATATACTATATTTATATAAGTATTTACGTAGCCTATTACGGCAAAAGACAGGGGCGTAGCGGCCGCCATTTGCGTTCCTGCCTTTTGCCGTGATAGGCTACGTAAATATATACGTAGCCTATCACGGCAAAAGGCAGGGATGCAAATGGCGGCGGCTAAAGCAGCCGCCATTTGTGTTCCTGCGCAGCCCAGCAGTGGTCGGATGTCCGGCTGCAAGTGGCCGCAGCCGGCGGCTCCGTGGAGTTGCCACGGAGTGGAGCCAGCCAGGGAGGATTTCGAGGGGAGGGACGGAGCACCTCCCCCCCACCGCGGATGTCCCTGGACGAAACCAGGTAAGTGTTTCGTACATCCCTAATTCTATCTTTTCATGGTTGGGCTGAGGTGCATGGAACAATCAGGACAGAAGGGGGCTGCTGGCTCTGTACCCCCTCCCCTCCCCCCCCCCTGATCATTGGTTCCTATAACATGACTGACAGCTCCACCCCATCCTTCTACTCCTCTCCAGCAGGAGGGAAGTCCGAAGCAGTTCTAGTGATGTGGATAGTAGGCTACGAAAACTGATCCCTTCCTTCCTCCAAGGGAGAGAGTCTTTTCGGTGGCTTACCCCGAAGTTGCTGGCGCTGCTAGTCCTTCTCTGCTAAATATGTCAGTGTATGATGGAATTAAATGCAGTATATTGCTTGCATTACTGAGTTTGAAGAGTATACCAATTTCCAGGTTACCAACTACAGAAGTAAGTAATCTACAAACGGACTTGTATACAGTCAGTGCACCAAGCCATCCCTAGCAGCCTCCCCCGCAGGCGACCGCTTCATGGGGGACACCTTCTTCATTAGACCCAGCTTGCTTCCCCCACCCCCCTGTGCTATTGTTGCTCTTCCACCTTATTCTGGCTTCCCAACAACCCTGCAAGGTGGGCTAGGAGAAGAGATAGTGGTTGGCTAGGTGGGAGGGAGTACTATGGAAAACCACCTCAGTATTACTGCCTTATCTAAACTCCAAACCCCAAAAGGAAACTATTAAAAATGACCATTCCAAGCTCTGCATGATTAATTTATTCAGGGGAGGAGAAAAGGCACTTTTAATACCCATTAAAATCCTAACTGTCAAGCCTTTCTCCTGCGTGGCTGAGAAGGGAGACTCCCCCATCCACCCTGGGAAGAAAAAAGCCCATCAATCTGGTGAGTAAAAGGGAGAAGAAGCAGTCAGTGGAGTCAATGGGAGGGGGTGATTCAAAGTAAATGCATTGAAATTACTGCTACTCTAAGTAGACTTACAATGCACTCCTATGCATGCCTACTCAGAAGCAAGCCACACAGATTTCAATGGCACTTACTCCCAAGAAAGGAAAGCCTTACAGCCAATGAGTTTACTCAGAAGTAAGCATTGCTGTGTTCAAGGGGATCTCGGAGCCCGTAGCGGAATGGGGGAGAAGCAGAAAGGGTCACTGGAAGCCCCGTCAGTGACCTGCCCCGCATTCCCACCAATTTATTGTCATGACAATGTTATTCAACACTGCCCAGCAACACCCCCTAGCACACGCCCACACAAAGCGGGACAAAGCACTAAGGGGGAAATACACAGGTGGGGGAAAAATCACAAGCACAGAAAATGCCGGGTTTTCCCTGTTCTCAGACAACACAGGAAGAGGGAAGGAAAGTTGTGAGATAGCAGCAGCCTCATCTAAAGCTCCCACAAAAAACAGTGATTAAAGAAGATTGATCCTGCTAAAAAACTCAGGTGTGAAAACAGCCATGGAATGAACTGAGGGTTTCAGATGGGGGTGGGAAGACATTGTCTGGATAGCGGTTCTACCCAATGAGAAACAACACAGGGGTAGACCTGGTATACAAAATTCTCAGGGGCTTGGTCTACCTATCTTGGTAGACCTGGTGCTCAGGCCTTATCGCTGCTCAGTCACCAGATCTACCAGTAATGGCAGACCTTTTCTCTGATGCTATTAGGGCTTTTTAAAAATGCAACCATACACAAAATGTACTGTTCAAGGAAAAGTATGCAATTCCAAAAGAACTTTGCTGTAGTTCAAAATTCAATCCATGAAAAAGTTGTATTGTTAGTTGATGTAACAAGTGGCTGATAACAATGCGAATAAAGTGAGTAGTCCAGGCTTCTCTAGAACCCTAAAACCTGATCAAGCAAACTCATTCTCCTTCCACTGCTAAAGAAACTCCCCACATGCTCCACTGTTACTCTCTAGAGCTGCCTTCCCCAACCTGGTGTCCTTCAGATGTTTTGGACTTCAACTCCAATCAGCCTCAGCCAGCATGGCCAATGGTCCAGAATGCTGAGGTTGTAATCCAAAACATCTGGAGAGCACCAGGTTAGGGAGGACTGTTCTAGAGAGTGTTCACCAATGTTTCGAAGAAGAACAAAAGCATTCTAGGATGAGTCATGTGAAGTTGTCTATGTTATGATAAGGCTAGTGATGCCATAAAATATACATTATCATATTTTTAAGACAGCTGTACTGTGTTTATTTTCCTCTTGTTCCTATGTGTGTGTTTCTAATCTCTCACTCCAAATAAATTTTTGTTGGAGTTGATGATGCTTCTTGAATCTAACACTCTTTTGCAGTAGTGCTGTTCAGCTCCCAGGATCTTCTACTATTCTTTGTAGGCTTCTAAATGTCATGGAATGTGATCCTAAGCAATAAAGAGCAAACACAAGGAAAGCACACAGGTGTGGACTCCATTGGGTTTGACTTCCTTCTCATCTAGCACTTTACATTCTGACCCGATGCAGTGCAGTCTCCTACAAGGAGGAGGCAATGCGGACAAAGAGTGAAATCTACATAGGGATCAGCCATGAGTAGTCTGATACTTTATTAATAGATATTTTGATCATCTACTTGAACTGTTTTTGCCAAAAGGAACAAACGTAGTAAACAGGCATATACACATCAGTTGCAATCCTATTTCTGTTTACTCAGAAATAAGCCCACTGTGTTTTATGAAGTTTACGCTTGCGTAAGTGGGACTGAATTTACCTACAATTGCAGACTTTCATGCTGGCTGGAGGAAACATAAAGTAAAGAAAAAGAACAAAAAAGGGAACATTTCACACTAAGAATAATTTAGCTGCTTTCCTATTTTCTGAGATTCTTTTCTGTTACTTCGAATCCAATATTTGGGTTGGACTAAATGTGATCTTGCAAAGTGCAGCATCAGATTCCGTATTTTTTTACATTAATCTGCTTCCATCAGTTTTATTTCATACATTTAGTCAGCAGCTGTGGGAATAAGTGTTCTTCTGGGCATAGTACACAATAGACCGTGGAACCTAGGGATGGCAGAGAAATCCGCCATGGAGTCCATGGCGGAATGGACTAACCCCCTCGCCACCCCCCAAAATCCCCCCTGGGACGGAATCTACCTGGCGGCAGCTGGTCTGGGTCACCGTCTTCATCCGCTGCCAGGCTGCGGAACAAAATGGCGTCCAGCGTAGTGGATGCCATTTGTGTCCCTGCCGTTGGCCGTGATTGGCTACGTAAATATTTACGTAGCCAATTACGGCCAATGACAGGGACGCAAACGGCGTCCCCTACACCGGACGCCATTTGTGTCCGCAGACCGGCTACGGCTGGAAGTCTGGTAGCGGCCGGAGCCAGCCGGCGGCTCAGCGGACTCCCCGCAGAGCGGAGCTGGCTGGGGAGGATTCCGGGGGGAGGACCGGATCGCCTCCCCCCGCCTGCAGAGCCACCCATGGACCCCAGGTAAAGGGATCCGTACATCCCTAGTGGAACCCCAGAGCATATGAAAATTTCATTATGTTTCTTATTATGTGCAATCCTACCAAGCAGATATTTAAAGGAAGGTCTTGCAAAGTCATCTTCCGCTTTCATGTCTGTGCTTCCCCCTAAGAAATGTGCTATTATTGATCGAAAGCCCAATGGCTGACGAGGAAAAAAATTAGCAATGCTTTTATGCAGGTGTCACAAACACACACAATGTTGTTGTTGTTTTCCTTTTTACAAGATGGGCTTTGTAATATTTTGTAATTTTGTGGCTCTGTCTTCCAGTGATCTCAGGAATAAACAGTTGGTGTGAACAGTTTTTTTCTCCCCTCCAGTCAACTGCTAAGCATATTGTTGGAACCAATTCTGAAGGAAGGAGTCTTTGGATAGGCATTTGCCACATTAGAAGTCCAGGGCTGCTTTCCTCTTCTGCTGGAGGGGCTACTGAAGAAGTGGTGTGGAAGAAGCTGTGTCTGACTTTTTGCATGAGAACCATGGGGTAGCTACATTGGTCCATTTCGAAATAATCCAAACCCTCATATTCTAGTCCAGACTTTCCCTCCAGGTGTTTAGGATGACAACTCTCAGCATTTCTGACCATTGGCCATGCTGGCTGGGGCTAATGGGAGGTGAAATCCAACACATCTGGAGTTGAAGTCCAAAGCATTTGGATACAAGTTGGGGAAGGCTGTATCTCATCCATGACCGAGGCAGATCCCAACAACTCCCGGCTTTTATGTTTTCAAAGAGAAGACAGCCATTGCTTTTTCATCCCAGTATGTTTTGCGGCTACCTAAGATCTTTTGCATTTTGGCGCAAATTTAATTCTTCTGCAAAAGAGATTCCTGTGTAACATTATCTTAGGATTGTCACGACTGTCTGTTGTTTTAAAACGGTTACTGCATTTGAAATTGTTGTATTACTGCTAAGTTTTATTTTGGTTTTTACTTTTCGTTTACACTGTAGTAAGTTTTAAACTTTTATATAGTACCTTATGTTGTATTTTATGGTTTCAGTTGTTGTGAACCGCCCAGAGAGCTTCAGCCACTGGGCGGTACAGAAATGCAATAAAGAAAGAAAGAAAGAAAGAAAGAAACAAAGAGGGCACATGGGGTTTCCACCATGCTCTTTACCCGCAACTTTTCTTTCACTCTCCCCACCCCTCCTTTTTGGGGTGTGTGCCTGGAGAAGCCTTTCTGTAAAACCTCAAAGCTAACTCCCTCTTTTGTGCCTTCCACACAGGAATTAGGGCAACCACTATGGAATTTGCTACCGTAAGACGCAGCGACAGCCATCAAATGGATGGCTTTAACAGGGGGTTAGCCAAATTCATGGAGGAAGAGGCTATCAATGGCTACGAGTCCTGATGGCTATATGCTATGACTAGTATCAGATGCCTATGTACACCAGTTGCTGGGGGAGATGGGCAAGATGCGCTCATGTCCTGCTTGTGGGTTTCCCGTGGGCAGCTGTTTGGCCACTGTGTGAACAGAATGGCCAGGACGGACCCTTGGTCTGCTCCAGCATGGCTCTCCTTATGTTCTTCACTGTTTGCAGGGTGAGTCAGGGGAATCCCTTGCTAAGCCAGGGGCGGCTCCTTCTTGAGGTGAGAGAAGGCCGACTTGCTGAGGAAGGTGCCCGCTCTCAGGCACTTCCCCGGGGTGTGAAGCGGCTTACGGCGTGGCAGGGACTTCATGAGAGGATGCGCCGGGATGAGGCCGAAAAGACCCTACACACAACTCCTTTGCCCAAAAATCATTTTCTCCGCTTATTTTAAAGAAAAGTAACTACGGTTTTGAGGCGAGGATTCTGAACTGATATTCTGGCGATATTGGGAGCGAGGTCAGAGAGAGAAGCGCAGCCTCGCTTCATTTATTTGCTGTTGTTCTACTTGGCATTGTAAGTGTTTGTTTGAAACTGTGCGTGCTTCTCTCGGGTTGTTCCATAGGGCCGTGGCGAGAAACGGGGGTGGTGATGGTGGAGGAGGAGAAGGAGGAGGAGGAAGGGAGCGCGCGAGCTCGACCACCGCCTCCTTTTCCCGCCCTTTCAATCCGGCGGTTGCGCGCGCGCGCGCGTGTGTGTTTTAAAGAAACTGAGGGCGGGAGGGAGGAGGGTATCGTTCAGCGCCAAGATAGGAGGAGACGGGAGGGAAGAGAGAGAGATGAGTGGTGGGCCGGAGCCGTCCATCACGCGGAGAGGCTCGCGGGAGAACCGTTGGCGAAGAACGGCGACTCGTGACGCCACAGAGACCGCGTGCCGGCCATGCGTTCGTCTCCCCGCCCCCCCGTCTCCTCGCGCCGCCGCCTCATTCTATCGCGCCGTTTACACGGACGGATGCGGAGCGGGGAGGTGCTGGCGGCGGCGGCGGGGCGTGGGAAGGAGTGGGGCTGGAACCCCTCAGCCCTGGCTGGCCCAGGAGGGAAGTATGCCGCGCAGGGCGCTGCCGAGACCACCGCAAGCGAGGCGTAGGCGCAGGAGGCCATGAGGCGGCTGCCACCATGGAAGCCAGATATCCTTCCTTACTCCCTCCCTCGCTGTTCCACCCCACACTGGAAGTGGTCGTGGGCAGAAGAGCGAGGTAGACTGTCAGCGTGCCACATAATAGCCTTCCCCCATCCCCTCAGGATGCGTTGGACTGCATTGGCCCATGCTTGCTGGGGCTGATGGGAGTTGAAGTCCCAAACGTCTAGAGGGCACCACCTTGGTGAAGGTGGCCATATAATTATCTGTCTGTGGGGTCACGAAGAGTCGGACACGACTGAACGACTGAAAACAACATCCTACCCCCATAGCACGTGGTAGGAGCAAAGTCGCCCAAATGCTCAACAGAGAGGATAGAAGTAGTTGAGTTCCGTAAAAGATCTTCGTAAACTCAAGACACCAATATTTTTATTTTTGGGTTTCCCGTGGCCAGCTGGTTGGCCACTGTGTGTGATTAGAATGCTGGAATAGGTGGACCCTTGGTCTGTTCCAGAATGACTCTCCTTATGTTCTTGGACCTGGAGAGTTTCACTCCCACCCCAAGAAAGGGTCTACCGCAGCCTACTTAACATTGGAAATGCCAGGGAACTGCCCTCTCCGACTGCTAGTACTCTGCATCTTTAATAATGATAGTAATAAATTATTTTAAATTATGGAGTTAACGCCAGATATGCAGCCCAGAGCTAGCTGCTTTTTGTGGAAGCATGTGGTGCCAGTATTCTCAGTAACTAATCATTACAAATTTAAGTAGTACCATTAGTGAATTAGAACGTACTGCTCCCCACAAGACCAAAGAGGTCCCTGAACCAAGAAGTTTACTATCTTAAGATTTAGGGAGAGAATAGGAAAGGGATTACTAAGGGGATTACACACAAAGGTAAACTCTCCTGAAGGAAAGCCCTCCCCCCCCGCAAGACAACTCCCAATGTGCACTGCTAAACACTTGCATTTATTTTGCTTTAATTTTTTTTTTTCATCTGCCTTAGGGTACAAAACCATCTCAAGTTAGTACTTTGGAGGCACTTCATATGGATTTTTGAGTGTCAGGTTTGGGGTGGGGGCAGATCAGACCTTTATGCAGCCCCCAGTAGGGGGGGGGAAACAATTTGTCATAGCAATACCATTCCTCATGCTTTCCTCCTTCCTACCTCTCCCTGTTATTTGTTACCATTGGCTTTCCCTCCTGTCATTTATTTTAAAATGTATATCTTGCCTTATAATTGCAGCAATTTTTCAAGGCGCCTTACATCATCCATAGGTAAAAACAACATTAAATAACATTAAAAATACTGATTTTTGACAAAACAATATTCTAAGGGTGCAATCCTATCTAGATGGGTGTCCGCCTCCAAATTCGGAGGCGACCGTCTATCCAAAGCAAGGCAAGAGAAGCATGGGGGGGGGGGGGAATCTTTCCCTCTGTGCCTCTCCTGCTTTTTCAGCTAGACAGACGTTTTCTGCTGTCTAGCCACAGGGGGGCGAAGCGGGAGAGGAGGATGCTGTATGACACACAGGCTGCGTCATACTGGCAGATCCTCTCTCCCTGCCCTGGAACGCCCCCGGCCCTGCCCCTTTTCAGCCGCTCCACGTTCCTCTTGCGAGCACGGACGATGGGGCTTCTCTGTGCTGCCTCTGAGGCTGCACGGACGTGGGGGGAGGTCGGTTTTCCGGGAATCAACCTCTGAGTGCAGGCTCTGAGGTCTGTTCCTGGAAAACAGCATATCCTGTGGCTGTCGAGCCGCTGTCTAGTGGCCATAGGATTGCTCCCTAAGCATCTTAAGGCAGGAATATGTGTATGTAGATAGGGTTTGTGTATATATATATGTTTGTGTGTGTGTGTGTACGTGCGTGCTATATATACATATATACACCCACACATATAACTCAATCACAGGAAAGAAATGAGAAAGGTTATTTTTAAAGGTTGTTGATTTCCTTAACCATCTCTCCATGTACGTGGTTTTTAAGCATCATCCATGACAAGTTTAGAAAAGGAAAGATTAATTTTGAAAGTACCTTGGAATTGCTTAGTAAATTTGACATCCCTTTTGACTATATTCATGTGAAATACATTTTTAAGGTGAGAAATTTTGTATTATTGAATAGGTTTTAGAAGTGCTATGACTCTGCCAGCTGTTATTTTTAAACAATGTTTTAATGGTGAATTTATGGCAAATACTGACCAGATGTAATTGTTTACTGACTTCAAATGTCACTTACAAAGTTGCTGTCGGGCTGTGTCATTATTTTGTTCCATACAGTGCCTTGAATATTGCTGGTGTTCAGTAATTGTTAAATAGTAGTAGCAGTAGCAGGTAGAAGTAGTAAAATGCTCATGGCAGAATTGGCTTATTCTCATGCTAGTGATGTTTGCAGTGGCCAACACCTCTGGGACACTGATGTGTCATTTTGTTTGATTTGATGCATTAGCCTTATACATTCAACACCAGTCTACCATCTTTCAAATTACATGTAATTTGGAGCTCCAAATGTTGAGCTCTCCATTTCATATTCTTTTTGTAAAAACAGCCATGAAGGGAGTGCTATTTGAATCAGTACATAGTGGAGTGGGAGAGATTAAACACTTCCCCCACCAGGGATCTACAGGTTTTGGCTGACTTTGCTGGCCAAGCCAAAAATTGTTATTGCCAAGTTCATTCCATTCCAAAGAAGCCCCACCCAGCTGTTTCAGCAGGAAAAGGCAATTTGGGAGCATGCCAGCTTGGTCCTAGTTGGGTGGAGGTGCCCTGAGTGTCAGGATACTAGCAGCCAAAATAGCACCCTGCTGGCTTCTCCTGCTGGAAAAGTAGCCAGTTTGGCTGCAGTTGTGTGGAGGTGCTCAGGGTGCCTCTCCCAGCAGTGGCCATAGAAGCCCCTCACCAGCCTTTCCTGCTTGTTGGCTTTGGCAGTCAGAGCACTCAAGGAAGCCACTTCATGGCCACTCCTGTGAGAAAATCTGGCAGAGGGCTTGAGGTGAGGCACGCCTGCCTCTGAGCAACCAAGCAACCCCCAGCCATCTTCCCAACCTTGGAACTGTGCAGGGGGCAGGGATCTCCATGTGGCGGACAGGATGAACCCACCCAATGCTGTAGCTTCATTTTGGGAGGAAGAGTTGTCACTTTTCATGTTTTGCAGAAGGTGGTGCCACAGTTGCCAAGGTGAGTATGGCAACCCTAAATGTCAAAGTTTGGCACCCATGCCTTGACCCCAACCCATATCACTCCCCTGGAGCTGCTATTTGGTACACGATTTCTGCTTCCTGACTAATAGAGTGTGGGGTGATCGGGTTGGGGCTATAATGTGTTGTGGGAAGAAGAGTTAGATTCTCCTGTGATATGGCCCCAATCCAAATTAGCCCTCCCCGAATGCTTTTCCAAAAAAGAAAATTAAGGAACTTCAATGTAATGTATACTTTGACTCTTATGCAGCATTTTTCATTATCATGGTTCTCTACGAATTTCCTACTAGCCTGCCTAGCCTGACAAAGACCATGGGTGAAATCCAGTGTCACGCAACTGAATGTTTGCTCACACAACAGACTTCCTCCTCTCCTCCCCTGCACCCCCATGTCTCCCCCAAACTGTTCAAGAAGATCCCCCAACCTTCTGGAGCATATTTTGAGTGCATTGGGGAAGGGCTGAAGGGGAGAGAGGGAATTGCCCCCTCTCCATTTCGCTGACAGAAGCAGTTCTATCAGTGGGAAGACTTCTTTGGATGCCATCCAATATCTACAACAACTTAGGAACAGAATATTTTGGGTTCTATATTATTTTATGTAAGAGAACGTCTCTGTTGGAGGTGTTATTTTTTCTCTCTGAATTTCATATTGTAAGCTTTGTGGTAGATGTCTGTTATATCATACAATTCCTTATTCATTTTGATCCAGTCTCCTACTGAATGTGACAAAAATAACAATGGATGATTACTTAACTCACAATAATAAGGTTTTATTTATATAGTTTGCTTACATAAATATGTTTTATAACATCTCCCTATCTTGTAATTTAGATGAAATAGTTAAAATAAACTGAAGACAAAAAGGAGAAACCATTTACCTTAATCCTGTCAAATGTATTACTACATTTATCCTTTTTATAAAACCAAAATAAACATAAAAACATATTAAACATTTCCCTCCAATGGTAGAAAGCTTTTATCTGTTGTATGCTGTGCAATAAGAACCTCCTTGTATGACAAAACCAAATAAGCCAATTTGTCTTGCCTCTTGAGAACAACAAAGAATCCTGTGGTACATTAAAAACTAAAAGATGTATTATGACTTAAGGTTTCGAATTCTTGAAGAATGCCACTTCATAACTGCATCCTATGAACTCTGGGGGAAAGCGACCATGTTATACTTGAGTTCTTGGTTCTCAGGGAAGCAAAAGCTGAGTGTAGTCAAACGTGTACCCTGGATTTTAGGAGAGCTGATTTTGGTAAACTCAGAACAATGATCAGTAAGGTCCCATGGCAAGTGACGCTAATGAGAAAAGGAGCCCAAGATGGGTGGGAGCTTTTAAAAAAGGAAATTCTCAAGGCACAATTACAAACAATTCCAACAAGAAGAAAAAGTGGAAGACAACAGAAGAAGCCAATGTGGCTTCACAAAAAGCTTAGAGATGACCTGAAAACAAAAAAGGACACATATAGGAAGTGGAAAGAAGGTCAAGCAACAGAGGAAGAGTACAGGCAGGTAGCACAATTGCAGGAATGGTGTCAGGAAGGCTAAAGCTGAGAATGAGCTGAGGTTAGTGAGGGATGCTAAAAGCGACAAAAAGGCTTTCTTCAGCTACGTGCATAGTAAAAGACAGGAAAGAAATGGTGGTTCAGCTATTAAATAAGGATGGCAAAATTATAACAAATGACAAAAGGCAGAGGTGCTCAATTCCTACTTTAAATCAGCCTTCTCCCAAAAGAGGATCTATGACCCCCCTGGCAAAGGTGAAGTACAGGCTGAAGGGGCATGATTGCAGCTTGAGACTGATAGCAATAAGGTCAAGGAACACCTAATTACTTTGAATGAGCTCAGATCTCCAGGACCAGATGAACTGCATCCTAGAGTAATAAAGGAACTGGCAGAAGAGCTCTCGGAACCACTGTCATTATCTTTGAGAAATGGAGGACGGGTGAAATGCCAGATGACTGGAGGAGGGCTAATGTTGTCCCTATCTTCAAAAAGGGTAAAAAGGAGGAACCTGGGAACTACAGACCCATCAATCTGACATCAATCCCTGGGAAAATTCTGGAGCAGATGATAAAGCATTCCATCTGGAAGCACCTTGAAAGCAATGCAGTGATTACTTGAAGCCAACATGGATTTGTCAAGAACAAATCCTGCCAGACGAATCTGATCTCATTTTTGGATCAAGTAACCTCCCTTGTAGACCGTGGGAATGCTGTAGACATCATATACCTCGACTTCAGCAAAGCTTTTGACAAAGTGCCCCATGATATCCTGATGAGCAAAATAGCTCAGACTGGGCTAGATGAAACAACAATCTGGTGGATCCACAGTTGGCTACAGTATCGGACTCAAAGAGTGCTTATCAATGGGATCTTCTCAAACTGGGGAGAGGTAACGAGCGGGGTACCACAGGGCTCAGTCCTGGGCCCAGTGCTCTTCAACCTTTTTATTAATGACCTGGAGGAGGAGGTGCAGGGAATGCTGATCAAATTTGCAGATGACACAAAATTGGGAGGGATAGCTAATACTTTGGAAGACAGAAACAAAATTCAAAGTGATCTGGATAGACTGAGCAGAAAACAACAGAATGACATTTAACAGGGATAAATGCCAAGTTCTGCACCTAGGAAAAAGAAACCAAAGGCACAGTTACAAGATGGGGGATACGTGGCTCAACCACACTACAAGCGAGAAGGATCTTGGAATTTTTGTAGATCACAAGCTGAATATGAGCCAATAATGTGATGTGGCAGCAAAAAAGGCAAATGCTATTTTGGGTTGCCTTAATAGAAGCATAGCTTCCAAATCCCGGGAAGTACTAGTTCCCTTCTACTCAGCACTGGTTAGGCCTCATCTGGAGTACTGTGTCCAGTTCTGAGCACCACACTTTAAGAAGGATGCAGACAAACTGGAGAGGGTTCAGAGGAGGGCAACTAAGATGATCAGGGGACTGGAAACAAAGCCCTATGAAGAGAGACTGAAAGAAGTGGGCATGTTTAGCCTTGAGAAGAGAAGACTGAGGGGAGATATGATAGCGCTTTTCAAGTACTTGAAAGGTTGTGACAGAGAGGAAGGCCAGGAACTCTTTTCGATCATCCCAGAGTGCAGGGCACGGAAGAATGGGCTCAAGTTCCAGGAAGCCAGATTCCGGCTGAACCTCAGGAAAAACTTCCTGACTGAGAGCAATATGACAATGGAACCCATTCCTTAGGGAGGTGGTGGGCTCTCCCACACTGGAGGCATTCAAGACAAGGCTGGACAGCCATCTGTCAGGGATGCTCTGACTTGGATTCCTGCATTGAGCAGGTGGTTGGACTCGATGGCCTTGTAGGGCCCTTCCAACCCTACTATTCTGTGATTCTATGATCTTGGAAAACTGGGCTGTTTCTAGAAATTCTCTGGAGGTGTGTTTTTTTCACAGCTAGCTGAGATCTTAAATGGTATGTTTTGTATAGTAAAATTCCGTGCAAAACGTACTCTCACAATTATATAACACATTCAGAAAAATGCATCATATAGTGCAATCCCATGCAGGCCTACTCAGAAGTATGTCCCCCTGAGCACATGTTGGCTTACTCCCAGGTAAGTGCAGCCTAGGTTCTTCAATAAATGTTGTATCCATCTGAAATCCTATAAAAGAAAAGTTTCCAATTTTGATGCTACAGATTAACATGGCTACCCCTCTGGAAGTTGTTCTAATGTAGAAGCTTTGGAAGGAGTAATCATATACAAATGTGCTGAAAGCGATGTGAAACTCCTATGGCAAGTTATTTCACATAATCTGAAACAAAACGGGAACAGACAATAGTGTCCATTGCCTTCCATAAGCAGATGAAAGGGCGAGGATAGGAGCACATGGGTCTACAGTATGCTTTAAAGTGCTTAGGAGAAAAACGTCTAGGGTTATGGTTGTTTGCTTTTGAGATTGTTTGAGCTTGTTTTAGATATATGTTCCTTTTGTGTATATTGTCTGTTCAAGTGTTTTTTTATGTAAATGGTTTTTAATCTCTGTAGATTGTATTTTTAATGTTTTTAATCTTCGCAAATTGCCCAGAGAGCTCTGGCTATTGGGTGGTATAGAAATTTAATAATGATAATATTGAAAAACAGTGAAGGGACAGACTTCCAGGGTTTATTAGCCACCGCACCTAGGTCCAGTCAAGATACACATGGAGTTGTCAGCTCTTACCTCTGACTGCACGGCCTCTACTTTGAAACTTCAAAATCGAAAATAGTACCACCAACTTCAGTTGAAGTAGTTTTAAATGAGTGAAGAAAAAACTACGATGGAAGTTTTACTTGTCAGGATAGTTGAAATTAATGGGTTGGGTTCAGTCTAGTTACACTTATGCTGCTATCCTGTGCACAACCATTGAACACTATGCGACTTTTGAGTAAACATGCACAGGATTGCACTGTTAGTTCCCATTGAAGTCAATGGGGCTTAAGTCATGTCTAACTTTTCACATTGTTGTCAATGGGACCTAAGTGAAACTAAATCTGAATCCACCCCTATAACTTGATTGTCTAGAACTGATTATAGAATAGAATTTCTTAAGAAAAATTGTGTTATCAAGTATAGCAAGATTGTAATTTATCTGTGCAGTTTTGTAGTGGTTTACAAGAGCATATAATAATTCCTACAGCTAAGTGCAAATAAAATCCTGCAGAATAGTATGCAGATATGTTCATCGACTGTATCCATAACAGGCACATTTTAATATACAGCTTTGAAACTTACAAAGAATCTAATGGCTAGAAAGGAAGGGTTTACCACAGTTAAATAGAACTTACTAGTCCAGAAACATCTCTACTAGTTCAAAGCTGCAATAACTACTATGCTCCACCTTGCATTTGGTTGCATCTGAGTAAAGCATTTCCATAGAGCGAAATACAAAATATTCCTTCCCTGGCCTATGTGATCCTTTTCTCTCTCTCATTCTCATCTTCCCAAAGGCTCGTTCCACTGGATCATAAGATTTGGAAATGTTCACAATGTGGGCTTCTGTATATTTATTCTTTAGATGGTCTGATTATATTCTGAAAGCATCCCTCATCCCAGTTCCTTTCATGCTGTGCTGGTTTTTTTTGTTTTTGTTTTTTAGGACTCTTAACTCGTCATTTGTAGAAACAGAATGCCAGACTAGATGGACCTTTGGTTTAATTCAGCAGGGCTCTTTTGTTCACTTTCAATTTTATTTCCATAATAGAAAAGTATAGAAAGTTTAAAAATAAAAATTAATTTTCTAAGAAACATCTGAGGGTTGCACAAAATGTATCCTTGGTTTTTTTTTTTGTATCAATGGTATGCTGTATATACTTTGTTATGCATTTGTCTGTACTCATTTTTTTTCTTTTTAAGTAGGCAAGTGATTCTCTGAAGTCTGGAACTATTACTATAGAGGATTTTAGAGGAATTTATCGGGCTATAGCACACAGATGTGAAATTCATGAACTCTTCAAAACTCACTCTCCAAACCATAAAATCCTACTATTACAAAATCTAGTTGAATTTCTTAGAAATGAACAATTTCAGCCTGAAGCTGATGAAACAACTGCTTGTCAACTCATTACAAAATTTGAACCCATTGAAGAAGGTACACTGGATCTTTAATTTTGTAATTTTTCTTACAAAATTTTATTTCATGATGTTAATCATTCATTGGTAGCTATTTTTAACTTTGAATATGTGCAGTCTGCAATGTGATCCTGTGCATATTTTTTTGGAAGTAAACTCTGGTAAGTTCAGTGGGACTTGGTATCGAGTAAATGTGTACGGGAATGCACCCTTACATGACTGATAAAGTGTGAAATATCTACGTTATTCTTTTCACATATGTGATTGTACACTCAGAAGAAATAATGAAAATTGTCTAATTTCAGAAAGGATAAGGTTGATTGAATAGGTATTAAGTAGGAGGCTCAGGGCATCCATCTTGAAACGGGTTATGTGTAGTAGCTTGAACAGTTCAAGGCAGGGAGGAGGGTACCAAAGGGAGTGGAGAATTGGGTGAATGGCTTCTTTCGTTCAAACTTTTTCTAGTGTGGATCACAGGATATTTGGCTCTATATGTCTGGCCTTCTCTAAATATTATTTGCCACTAACATTGGTGACCTTGATACCCTAAGAATAATTTTGTTCCTTTTTGTAAAAATTAAACTGTTTTCAGATCCAGTTTACTATGCGTTTTTTACCACTCTATTTAATATTACATTTTAAAAACTTGAATTTGGATAAAGTTTAGAAGAGAGCAACTAATGTATAAAGGGTTTTTTAAAAGACAGAAGGAACATGTTAACTAGTCAAATCAGCCCAAGGAAAAGACAGCAGGGGAAAAACTGACTACCAATACATTTTTGGATATGACATGGAAATGTTGCAAAGAGGACAGAGATGAATTATTCACACCAGTCAGAGAGGATGGAAAGAGAAATAATGGTTGTGGCCTCATTTCTGCAGCTGATATAAAACATGAGAGAGATGGAGTGGTGCACTTAAGCACGTGCAAAAAAAAAAAAGCCGGTAAGACTGTTCTAGCTCAGTCATCTGTCGTCCACATATAACCTGTAACAGAATTAAAGCCTTATCTGGGAAACCTAGGCTATATCATTAGGCCTATCCAAACTTCTTAATAAACAAAGCACCAATATAATTTTGTCTTCTGCTTCTCTACCACTCAAAACTAACTCTCTGTTGGCATGAGCTAAATAAGTTTCAGTCTCTGAGCTGTCTCTTACAAAACATGTAGTACTCTAGTACAGATGCCTGAGCACAATATGTGCTAACTTTAAACATTTTTTTCTTTAAAAAGTTCTATATCAGCAGCATCTAGCCTGTTTAACTCAAAACATTTATAATCTAAATCATGATCTTCACTGAAGATTCAACTTTCAAGGGGCAGATTTTCTTAATTTTTTGTTACTGCCCAGTTACAGTAGATTTCTGAAAATTGCTATTAAATATGGAAGAAATGACTGGATATATTGTTCCTCAGAACCCATTGATGACTCTTCTGGGTTTTCTAGCTTTAATAATTGAAGAATATGATGTGAAGCTGATTATTTGTGTTTTAACTGCAGCCAGAATGGCAATTGCAAGTAACTTGGAGGAAAACAACAGCAACACAACTCAAATAACGGGGGAAAAACACATTTTGGAGGGATAGTTTTATAGCATATAGAACAAAGGAACTGTGGTGAAACTGGGTAGTTTTATCCATCTAGGTGCATATAGACCACAAGAGAATAAATCCTTTTGTTAGTTTTGAAAAGCTCTGCAATGTAAAATTTCCAGATTAACCCTTATGCATTGTTTAATTCTGTTTATAATTCTGTATTTATAAATAATTTTTTTAAGTGTCACAATATATAATACACATGCAGGTCATAATATGTTCATGTATTATTTAGAATATATGCCATCTTTAAACAAAAAGTTATCAGAGCAGTTTACATAATAAAATCCCATCTGAAGCTACGCTGCTGCACCTGGCTCCTCTTCCTCTTGCCTTTTGACAGTAAAAGTTCTGTAGTTGTGTTTTAAATAAAGACCTTCAGTCTTGGGGAGAAAGAAGAATATTCCAATGCCATGTGCTGGATATTGTAGAAGCAGACTCAGTGTTACTGTATTGTATTATTTTACATAAGCTGCCTTTGAGATCTTTCTGGATCAAAGGTGGGATAGAAATTCAATTAAATGAATATGGAATAAATATTGTAAAACATATTTCATTCTAAAGATTTCACTTCTGATTCATCTGCACTTCTTGAACATGATTCTCTTTGAGTTTTGGAGGCTATGAACTGGTTTGCACGTAATGCTAAACCACACTTTAGCATTACAAGGGGATCCTCCATAACTGATCCATGATGCATAAGTAATCTGCAGTGTAATGGAATATGAAATGTATTGTAAGAGGCTGCCCTATGTGAAATACTTATGTGAGCCTTCGACAACATATGTAAACTAGGCCAAACTAATGCTGGTATAGTTGCGGAGCCATCTTTATTGGTGATATTGAAACCCATTGTAGGCAGCTATTTATTAATGAGTTAATTAAGGATTAGAAAGCAATTTACATACTAAGGAGGAATATAAATGATAATACAACAAGAATAATGAAAAGCCCATATAAAAAAGTTAATATGGCCAATTGGCAGGCAACTATAATTATTTTTTAGATTCTGGAAAGCACCAGGTTTTTTGCATCCAACAATGGGGGTGGGAGGACTGAAAAATACTTCACTATTTTTCAATTTCATGAACAATATCACTATTGTTCATAGCCACCAACAAGCCCGTTTACTTTCTGATACTATGATAGTAATGTAGTCTAGAAAGCCTGGGACACAAATTTTCTTGCCCCGCTGGTGCCAGTGTAGACTATATCAAATCTATATAGGTTAAATGATTTGTTTATTGTTTATTTATATTGATTACATTTCTAGACCACCCAATACTGGAAGCTGTCAGGGTGGTACACAAAATAAAGCTTAATACCATAAAATATAAAACTATAATAAATGTAAAAACCAGAAAAGTGCAAAATGACAGAATAAAACAAAAATGTATCTGTTTGATTTTAAATCAAGATTGGTTGATCTGATTCTCACCTACCTTTCAGGGAATATACAGCTTATACCAAGGTTTTCCATCCAAAAAATTATACATGGAGGTGTTTGGAAACAGAAGGGGGCACCCCCTCATGAAATCACAGGTAAACAAGCTAGTAAAATATACAGTATCAATCCTGGCAAGTGGAATATAAAATTGGGTCATGCTGTCTGTTTAAGAAGCTATTTTAGTATTGCTTTTTTAATGAAAGAGTGCAATTCGTGGTGCAAAATATATGTAAATGTTATTTATTTAAAAGATTTATAAGCCGCCTTTTAGAGAAAACCCTAATGCAGATAGGGTTGCAGTTGCCATACCAGCACAAGCTGGCAAAAGGCACTCCTGGCCAACACCAACACCTGAGCTTCCACAGTTGGTACTGAGTCCCAGAAAACTCCCAACTGCATACTTGGTCTTTCAGGTGGGGTACAACCCCCTCTAGGACACTTGCTAGCCACCATGCAGAGTAGTCGCTTCCCTTAACCCTGATTTGGCACTTCAGAAAATGGACTGCTTCTGCTCAGACCAATTCGCAGTTGGTCTACTTCGACTAGGTACTGAACACACTTCCCATTTACTATCATCATGAGAAATCAAAAAAAGAATGCAGTTATTATAGTTAATTACTATAAAGAATAAATGTTCTTTCATATGTACTGTATGTGTAATTATATGCATATATACCATATTTACGTACATTTTACACCCTAAAGTACACACTTTCATAAATAAACAAAATGGCTAATTTTGGATGGACAGCATGATGATATTTTTATATTCTCCTTGATTTATGACTTACTAGATAATTTGCCTGTTATTTCATAAGAGGGTACCCCCATTTCAAAATGTTCACCACAATTTCTGGACAGAAACCTTTCTTGGTGTAAACTGAATGTACTCCAAAAGTTAGGTCAAGATCAGAGTAACCAATCTTGACTTTTAAGTGTAGAATATACAAACACTTTTTAGCTATATATTTTTTGCTGATTTCCTACACCACTGCATTAAAAAATCTCTGGGGAAACAATGTTCCCTATATTTAACCATATCCACTTGGGTGGAGTTGATTGAGTGGGTCTTTCTCACAATCAGATACACCCATGGAATGTGGGAAGGAGTTGATTGGGAAGGAAATAGCCATGTGATGGACCCCCCCCCCCCCCCGAGCTGTAGGTCTTGAATATAGCAGCTGCATGGACTAACACTGGAAGGAAGCTGCTCCCATGCAGGTGGGTGAGTGTCTGAAGGGAGCCAAACACAGATTTCAAGGAGCGTTCCTATCAAAGAGAGTCATAATGGGCAAACCAATTCTCTGATTTGACAGCTGGGTTGTGTAACAACTGAAACAGTATCTTGTCCTAAATGTGTGAGGCAGAATCATTAAGCACTCTCATGCATCAGATCTTACTTGATATTTAAAAATCACATGTTTCATTGCTGTATTTGGTGCACCCTCAGGTTGGTTTTTGGGAGACCAGGCCATCACCATGGTCTTCATTGAAAGTACCACATTTAGTCCCATTGCCCTATCTTTAACCTCTACTGAGCAGGCACAGGCTAGTCTAGAACAATCACAAAGCTAGACACAAAAAGGGAAAAGAGGCAATGGAAGGACAGGACTCTCCAGTGGTGGTGACCTGCAAGGTGTGTGCAATGTTTGTTTTCTTGCCTGAGAACAACATGGCCTACACCTGCAACAAGTGCAAGTTGATCACACTGCGGGAAGAAAAAGTAAGTGGACTGGAGTGGCGACTGTCAACCCTCCGGGGATTAAGAGAACACAAAGCGTTCTTGGACAGAATGGGGGAACTACGGCAGCAAATGGAAGACCAGAAGCTTGAAGAGCAACAGCAAGATGAGGCAGAAGTGGGAAATGCTGAGGTGAAGAAAAATGGAGTAGAGGATGCTCCATGGAACAGGGAGACAGGAGAAGAACTAGACGCCACTCTGCACCAGTGGAGCTGTGGAACCGATTCCAGGTACTTGCAGATGAGACTGGAGGACAGCCTGCAGAGGAAGAATCACAGGGGAACCTACATGAGAGTGAGCAAGAGGCTGAAGGTCAGTCAAACAGAGGCGATGAAACCCAGGCCTACAAGAAGAAGAAGAGTGGTAGTAGTGGGAGACTCCTTGCTGCGTGGGATCGAGACCCAAGTATGTCACGAAGACCCGTGGACTCGCCAGGTATGTTGTCTCCCAGGAGGACGGATTAGAGACGTGACTGAAAGGTTGCCTGCACTCATTAAGCCCACTGACAGGTATCCCTTTCTTCTCATCCATGTGGGAACAAATGATACCGCCAAGCGGAGCTATGAAGAGATCACGTCAGACTTTGAAGCTTTGGGAAGGAAACTCAAGAACTTTGGGGCCCAGATAGTTTTCTCATCCATCCTTCCAGTAGTTAGAAGAGGGATAGAAAGGGAATGAAAAATACTCCGGGTGAATGACTGGCTACAAAGGTGGTGCCAACGAGAGAGATTTGGATTCTGGGACCACGGGCTATACTTCCTGGAAGACGGGCTGTTGGCAAGGGACGGGTTGCACCTCACAAAGGCTGGGAAGAATGTGTTTGGCCACAGCATGAAGAACTTCATCAGGAGGGCTTTAAACTGAATCCTACGGGGAAGGGAGATGTAATGTTGGGGGTAACAATGGACGTAGGAACATGCACTGCAACGGAGAGAACAGCTCTGATAGCGCCCAATAATAGTCTTCAGACACATGTAGGAAGAAAGCCAGACTATGAAGCACATGGTCTTCGATGTCTAATATACTAATGCCCAGAGTATGGGAAACAAACAGAACGAACTTGAACTCTTAATACAAGAGGGAAATTATGACTTGATAGGTATAACAGACTTGGTGGGATGACTCTCATGACTGGAATACAGCAATTGAAGGATATAACTTGTTCAAAAAGAACAGGAGAAACAGAAAGGGGGGTGGGGTTGCACTGTATGTGAAAAATACATATCTGCACAGAAATACAGGACGATGAGCTTGGTAGCCCCATCGAGAGCATCTGGATCAAAATAAATGGAGCAAAGAATAAAAGGAACCTGGTGGTCGGAGCCTACTACCGGCCACCCAATCAAGGAGAAGACGAGGATGAAACTTTTGAAAAGCAAATAGCCAATGTTTTAAGGAAGCATGATGTAGTAGTAACGGGGGACTTCAATTTCCCCGTTACCTGTTGGGAGACAAATTCTGCAAAACATGGCCCCTCCAGGAAATTCCTGACTTGTGTGGCAGATAACTTCCTCCTACAGAAAGTAGAGGAAGGAACTAGAGGATCGGCTATCCTTGACTTGATCCTAACCAACAGAGATGACTTAGTGGATAAAGTAGCAGTTACAGGAACTCTGGGGGAAAGCGACCATGTTATACTTGAGTTCTTGGTTCTCAGGGAAGCAAAAGCTGAGTGTAGTCAAACATGTACCCTGGATTTTAGGAAAGCTGATTTTAATAAACTCAGAACAATGATCAGTAAGGTTCCATGGCAAGAGACTAACAAGAAAGGGAGTCCAAAGCCAATGTGGCTTCACAAAAAGCTTAGGGATGACCTGAAAACAAAAAAGGACACATATAGGAAGTGGAAAGAAGACCAAGTAACAAAGGAAGAGTACAGGCAGGTAGCACAGAATTGCAAGGATGGTGTTAGGAAGGCTAAAGCTGAGAATGAGCTGAGGTTAGCGAGGGATGCTAAAAACAACAAAAAGGCTTTCTTCAGCTACGTGCATAGTAAAAGGCAGAGGAAAGAAATGGTTGTTCAGCTATTAAATAAGGATGGCAAAATGATAACAGATGACAAAGAAAAGGCAGAGGTGCTCAATTCCTACTTTGGCTCAGTCTTCTCCCAAAAGAGGGTCTATGACCCCCCTGGCAAAGGCGAAGTACAGGCTGAAGGGGCAGGATTGCAGCTTAAGATCAATAAGCATATGGTCAAGGAACACCTAATTAATTTGAATGACTTCAAATCTCCAAGGCCAGATGAACTGCATCCTAGAGGAATAAAGGAACTGGCAGAAGAACTCTCAGAACTGCTGTCTATTCTCTTTGAGAAATCATGGAGGACGGGGGAAGTGCCAGATGACTGGAGGAGGGCTAATGTTGTCCCTAACTTCAAAAAGGGTAAAAAGGAGGAACCTGGGAACTACAGACCAGTCAGTCTGACATCAATCCCTGGGAAAATTCTGGAGCAGATGATAAAGCAATCCATCTGGAAGCACCTTGAAAACAATGCCGTGATTACTCGAAGCCAACATGGATTTGTCAAAAACAAATCCTGCCAGACGAATCTGATCTCATTTTTTGATCAGGTAACCTCCCTTGTGGACTGTGGGAATGCTGTAGACATCATATACCTCGACTTCAGCAAAGCTTTTGACAAAGTGTCCCATTATATCCGGATGAGCAAACTAGCTCAAAGTGGGCTAGATGAAACAATGATCCGGTGAATCCACAGATGGCTACAGAATCGGACTCAAAGAGTGCTTATCAATGGTACCTTCTCAAACTGGGGAGAGGTAATGAGTGGGGTACCGCAGGGCTCAGTCCTGGGCCCACTGCTCTTCAACATTTTTATTAATGACTTGGAGGAGGAGTTGCAGGAATGCTGATCACATTTGCAGATGACACACAATTGGTTGGGATAGCTAATACTTTGGAAGACAGAAACAAAATTCAAATTTATCTGGATAGACTGGAGCGCTGGGCAGAAAATAACAGAATGACATTTAATAGGGATAAATGCCAAGTTCTGCACCTAGGAAAAAGAAACCAAAGACACAGTTACAAGATGGGGGATACGTGGCTCAACAACACTACAAGTGAGAAGGATCTTGGAATTGTTGTCGATCACAAGCTGAAAATGAGCCAAGAATGTGATGTGGCTGCAAAAAAGGCCAATGCTATTTTGGGCTGCATTAATAGAAGCATAGTACTAGTTCCCCTCTACTCAGCACTGGTTAGGCCTCATCTGGAGTACTGTGTCCAGTTCTGAGCACCACACTTTAAGAAGGATGCAGACAAACTGGAGAGGGTTCAGAGGAGGGCAACAAAGATGATCAGGGGACTGGAAACAAAGCCCTATGAGGAGAGACTGAAAGAAGTGGGCATGTTTAGCCTTGAGAAGAGAAGACAGGGAGATATGATAGCGCTCTTCAAGTACTTGAAAGGTTGTGACAGAGAGGAAGGCCAGGATCTCTTCTTGATCATCCCAGAGTGCAGGACACAGAATGATGGGCTCAAGTTCCAGGAAGCCAGATTCTAGCTGAACATCAGGAAAAACGTCCTGACTGTTAGAGCAATATGACAATGGAACCCATTCCCTAGGGAGGTGGTGGGCTGGAGGCGTTCAAGATGAGGCTGGACAGCCATCTGTCAGGGATGCTCTGACTTGGATTCCTGCATTGAGCAGGGGGTTGGACTCGATGGCCTTGTAGGGCCCTTCCAACCCTACTATTCTGTGATTCTATGATCTGCCCTTTAGTGCTTGAAAACAACATCATACTCCTTGTACAGCATAATTGTGCTGGTAGGATGTTTTCCTTAACATTCAGAACAGCAGTTTGGGTGCATGTTCTGCTTGAAGCACTGGAGTAAGCGGGTGAGGTGTCTTACTCTGTTTCTAGGAGCCTAGCATCCCAATCCTGTGTTCTGTTGCCACTTCGCAATAGAGTAAAGAATTGGGTTATTTAATTAGCTACAGCCTGCCTGTCCCAAGGGCTCTGATGCAGAGCAGTGTTTCTCCTTGAAAAAGATGGTGTCTCTCTTCCCAAAGGGCTTGCAGTCTAAGAAAGTAAGACTTGGAAGTAATTGGGACCAAAGGGGAGAACAGAAATAAAGATAAAATGTACTTTATGTAAAAATTAAGACTGCTAAGCATTTCACAACTCTGAATGCAAGAACCTTTTGCACCTCTTTAATGGTTCCATCTCCCCCTCTTCAACATCCCCAGTCCAATGCAAGCTTGAATACTAAACACAATAAAGACAAAGCTTGTTATCCCCCCCCCACTTGTTAGAAAATCACTCAAATGTCCTAATTTGATCCCTGAGAATTGGATCTTTTAAAAATGTAAACGTTATGTATCTTAAAAATAGGAAAAAATATCATCCTGATCATAAGCATATTACTTGGAAGTTAGTCCTATTGATTTCAAGATGATGTATTTTTTTAATTTTTCTATCTGTGCTCGTTCTCACCATTCTGCAATGTTCTGGTGTGTCCAGATACTAGAGCCCAGGATAGGGCTATGTAGATGAACTGGTGTAGTGAGGAAGCAGCACCCTTTTGATTTCTCTCATATATGTGAATTGATTGCCTTATGGAAAAAAAGTGCTGCATTGTAGACACTGTCCCTTGTTTTGGTGAAAGTGAAACCTGTTCTTCAACTCTGACAGGGATCCCATGAGGACTGGTATAAACAAAATATATATTTTTTTTTATATGGTAGTGGCCGCCACCGCCACTACCACCAGGCCTTCCCTGTAGACTTCTGCCTGGCAGACTGCCAGTCCCTGCAGGACAAGGCCCCCAGGTACCGAGCCAGCTGTGCTGCTCCACCTGCCCCTCCCTGGAGGGGCTACATAAGCTGGCTGGCTGAGGTGGCCTGGGAGAGCCAGGGCCTGCAGGAGAGGCCACCACCACCACCACCACCGGGGAAGAGGCGGGCCTGCTGCTGCTGGGCCTGCTGCTGCTGCTGCTGCCGCCGCCGCCACCGCTGCCACCACCACCACCACCACCAGGCCTTCCCTGTGGATTCCTGCCTGGCATTATTTTTAAGGGGATTTTTAATTGTTTGTTGTTGTTGTTTTGTTTTGTTTTTCTGGGGGATTTTGTTGTGTTTTTAGGGGTGGGTAGCCTGCCTGATAGGCGGGAGCGAGGGGGCATGTGTCCACCTGATGGAGGCAGTGGGGGGAGTGTTGGGGGCCAGAACATACCGAGGCTGAGCGGCAGGCACTGGCGGAGCGCTAGGGGCAGGCCATGCCAGGTAAGGGGAATAAGGGAGAGATGTGTAATATCTGTCCCCTGCTCCGGGCCTGTCCAGAGCCAAAGGATGGTTGGGGGAGGCGTGACCCCATCTTCTGGCCTTCGTTTGCTGCTCTGCAATGCCAAGTCTGTTACCCAGAAAACCTCCCTCATCCATGACATGATCCTGGATGAGGGTGCAGACCTGGCATGTATTATGGAGACCTGGCTAGCTGAGGCTGCTGCTCCAACCCTTGCAGCCATGTGTCCAGCTGGATTTTTGTATGCACAGCAGCTGAGGGCTGGGGATCGGGTAGGGGGAGTGGCTGTTATCTACCGAGAGTCTTTGGTCTTCACCAGACCCCCTCTCCGGGAGACCAAGGTTGCTGAGTGCATGTACTGGAGGTTAGGCCCGAAGGGCAGTCTGGGGATTCTGCTCGTGTACCGTCCACCCCGCTGCACGACTGACTCCCTGGCCGAGGTGCTTGAGGTGGTCTCTGATGTGCGTGTACAGTCCCCTAACTTATTGGTGTTGGGGGACTTCAACGTACATTCGGAGGCCATCCTCACAGGAGCACCTCGGGACTTCATTGAGACCATGGCCTCCTGGGAGCTGCACCATATTCTAACTGGGCCCACCCATGTAGCCGGTCATGCACTAGACCTTGTGTTTGTTTCTGGAGAAGTGGGGAGTGATCTGGAAGTCGGGGGTATATCCACCACCCCCTTGTCATGGTCAGATCACTATCTGGTGACGTTGGACTCCTCGGTTCCACAACCCCTCTGCAGGGGTGGAGGACCCATTAAAATGGTCCGCCCCAGGTGTCATGGATCCAAATGGATTCCTGAATGCGCCTGGGGATTCTCTGGGGCACGCCAACGGCCACTCGGTCGAGACCCTGGTGGGTGGCTGGAATGCTGCAATCACTGGGGCATTAGATCGGGTGGCTCCGAAACGCCTTCTTCCCCTGAACAGGGCTCGGACTGCACCATGGTTCAATCCGCGGTTATGAGCTCTGAAACAGGAGGTGAGACGGCTAGAGTGCCGGTGGCGGAAGTCTCGCTCCAAAGACAATCAGACACGGGCTAGATCTGTATCTTCAGCCTATCACGTGGCGGTGAAGGCAGCAAAAAAGGAATATTATGCTGCCTCTATCGCGTCTGCAGAGTGCTGTCCCACGAGGCTGTTCGAAGTGGTCCGGAGCCTGGTCGGTCCTGTGGCTCTGGAACCACTGGAGCATTCTAAGGCCTCCTGTGAGGCCTTGGCAAGGCACTTTGCAGATAAAATTGATCAGATTAGGTGTGTTACTCTGCACGCTGTGGATACAGTTAGCGAGCAAGAGGCGGCCTGTGGCAAACCGGTTTTGTGGGATCGGTTCCAGCTTCTTCCTCCTGATGAAGTGGACAAGGTGCTTTCATCTGTATGGCCGACCATCTGCTTACTTGATCCTTGCCCATCTTGGCTCATTATGGGCTGCAGAGAGAGACTGGGTGAGGGGATCAGGGCGGTGGTGAACGCCTCCCTTGAGGAGGGAGTGATGCCATCAGCCCTCAAGGAGGCAGTGATAAGACCGCTCTTAAAGAAGCCCTCCTTGGATCCTCAAGTTCTGAACAACTTTCGCCCAGTCTCAAATCTGCCATTTTTGGGCAAGGTGATTGAGCGGGTGGTGGCGGTGCAGTTGAAGGCACACTTGGAAGAAACTGATTATCTAGACCCATTTCAGTCGGGCTTCAGGCTTGGGCATGGGACAGAAACGGCCTTGGTGGATGATATGAGGAGGGCTCTGGATAGGGGTGAATGCTCCTTCCTTGTTCTCCTCGACCTCTCAGCGGCTTTTGATACCGTTGACCACGGTATCCTCTTGGACTGCCTGGAGGGGTTGGGCATTGGAGACACCGTATTGCGGTGGTTCCGGTCCTTCCTCTCCGGCAGGTACCAGAGGGTAGCTCTGGGAGAGGAGGTTTCGGACCCGTGGCCACTTGTGGGGTGCCACAGGGTTCCATCCTCTCCCCGATGCTATTTAACATCTATGTGAAGCCGCTGGGGGCTATCATCAGGAGGTTTGGGGTGCAGTGTCATCAATATGCGGATGACACACAGCTCTACCTCTCATTCCAATCTTCACCAAGGTTGGCTGTAGAATTCCTGTCCAAATGTCTGGAGACAGTGAGTGGCTGGATGGGGAGGAATAAGCTGAACTTGAACCCTGACAAGACCGAGGTACTTTTGGTGGGAGACAAGAGGAGGTTGGGGGATGTTGACCTGGTGTTGAATGGCGTACGGCTACCCTTGAAAGACCAGGTCTGCAGCATGGGGGTCATTTTGGACTCCCAGCTGTCCATGGAGGCTCAGGTGTCAGCTGTGAGCCAGACAGCGCTGTATCAACTCCATCTGATACAGCGGCTGCGCCCCTTCCTTCCCGACCATCTGCTCCCATCGGTAGTACATGCCCTGGTCTCCTCTCATTTAGACTACTGTAATGCGCTGTACGTGGGGTTACCCTTGAAGATGGTTCGGAAACTGCAGCTGGTACAGAACGCGGCGGCTCGCCTGATTAAAGGCAGCCGCCAGCGAGATCACATCACTCCAGTGCTGAAAGAGTTGCACTGGTTACCAGTTGTTTTCCAGGTCAAATTCAAGGTGTTGGTTTTGACCTTTAAAACCCTATATGGTTCCGGCCCAGCCTGTCTTAAGGAGCGCCTCCAGCAGCACCAGACAGGCCACTTAACAAGATCAGCCTCGGATGGCCTTCTCTCTGTCCCATCAGCCAGGACAGCTAGACTGGTGGGGACGAGGGAGAGGGCCTTTTCTGTGGTGGCCCCCACTCTGTGGAACTCCCTCCCCAGGGAACTCCGTCATGCCCCCTCTTTAATGAGCTTCCGTCGTGCATTAAAAACGTGGTTGTTCAGGCAGGCATTTGGGGTGGGTTAGGGTATTTTAGAAAATGTTTTTATTGTAGAATTTTATTGTTTTATTGTATGTTGTGCATCGCCCAGAGTGGCTGGGTGGCCAGCCAGATGGGCGATTAATAAATTTAATAATAATAATAATAATGTGCATGCAGAATGCAGAAAGACACACTGCATCCCTAGTTTGCTAATAAGAAATAAAAGAGAATACTGTATGTTATTAAGGAGCCGCAGCTGCCTTCAGCACTGCCGAACTTCCCTCTCCTCAGTTTCCTTTTACAGTAAGGGACAAATTTGAGGCTCACCAAGTTCTTTGGACCTAAAGCATGAGGATTTGGGTGTCAAATACAATGAGAGTTAGAAAAAAGTGAGTGCAAGAAACCAAATCCCTTTAATCAATTAGAATATATTGTAAAGACGAAAACTGTATTATTGCCTTAGGAACAGAGGGCATAATCCAACTAAGGATAAACCAGTTTTAAGCCCCATTGATAAGCATGAGAAATAAGTGTAGTTTAAGACTGCAATCCCAGGCGCTCTTACTAAGGAGTAAGTCCTGGCAAACCCCTTCTGAGTAAAACATGGATAGGCTCATATGGCTCAAGTGCTTGACTTTGACTTATGCCAATGGTTAGGGATGAAAATTCTGATTCAGAGATGGTAAACTGGTGGCCGGCCCCCAAATAATTTTATCTGGTGCCTGTACCAAATTTGAATAAGTATGGTGATGTGTTTGTCTGCTGTTTTCCTTGTAAGGGATTTTTTTTTTAATCAAGTTGTACCAAAAAAAGAAGAGATTTTCCACACTTAACATTACATCTCTTTTGGAGTTTGTCTGTCAGGTTATGTCTGAGTACCTGGGGTTCCTAACTGTTATTTCTGATGCATTGCATTGTATTTTAATGTAGTGATTTAGCATTTACTGTTTCTTAAAGCTTGTAAGCAAGCACCTTTGAGTACATGTTTATGTAGAAAAGCAGGGCATAAATTATATAAATAATGTTTCGCCTTACACCCCAGTCTTTGTAGTGGTGACAACTCCAGGGGTGCAAGGATTTACCCACTACTCATTTCCTTTGAATGAGGTGACTGGAGGCTTGTATTTTGCAGTACTTGGTTTATGTACAAATCTACAAGTCGAGAATAGGTGGAGATTCACAGCATTAACTTCCAAACAGCTACTGCTCCCCATCAGAATTTGGGGGTGGGTTGCACCCTAAAGATGCTTCCTGAGTCCAAGGTGATCTCTCTAACCCCAGCCTGATCTTGTATGGGTCCCTCCCAGAGCTGCAACTATATGCTTGATTCTATTGTTCTCATAGACCTCTGGATTAACCCATTCCTTAAGGAGAGAAGGTAAGCCCTCTTCCAGAATAGTCCTTGGCTATTGCCGAGGACAGCCATATCTCAGATAATTTCCATAATAGTAGGGAATCTGCCAAGCTAATCTTGTTCATCTGGTTTGACTCAAGTCTAGCAGTCTGTTTTTTACAACCACAGGGTTGGGGTGGGGGGAGATAATTCAGACTAACTCCAATTCCATTACAATGAACTCTGAAGTCCTTATTGCTAGAGGGCACCAACTTTATTATGGAGCTTTACTATTTGTGAGGGTGTCTGTTTGTGCAACAAGATACATTTCTGGCTCAAAAACCACTGTCTGGAGAATAAAGTGGTCCATGACAATGCAGAGGTTGGCCATCTGTGCCCTAACTGATTTATTAGGGCTTTTTTTTTCCTTTTCTTTTTGGCAGGAAATAACCCTCCTCATCTGTTGCAGGAAGTAGATAGATAAAGTGATGGGTGTATAGATACACAGCTTGAGTTTATTCAGTTTATGAGATTTCTATCCCGCACTACTGTATTTAGGCTCAGATGGTTTACAATAAACAAAGCTAAAAACAAGGAATATTTTTACACAATAGTAACACTCAGAAAAGCAGGAGCAGAAAACAATTAAAAAAAAACCTGGTAAAATCGTAAGAGGCAGTTAAAAGAGGCTTGTATTATTAAATTCGAAGGAGAACAAGGCAGACATTGCCTGGTGCTGCAATTGTACAGTTTCATTGCCATCACTGAGAAGGCCCTAAGTCTGGTCATCACCTGCTTAAGGGAAATAAGAAGAACCCTGCTGGATCATACCAAAGGCTTCTCTCATTCAGTATCTTGTTTCCCACAGTAGCCAATCCTTCTGGAAAACAAACTGTCAGGGCAATAGCTGAGGGCAATAGCTCTATTAATATGATTTCATTGCTAACAAGGTTGTTTTCAGAGAACATATGGCAGTGGGTTTTTTATTTTATATATATATATATATATATATACACACACACACACACACATACACACACACACACACGTGTGTGTGTATATTCTAAATGCATGCACAGTCAACCCCAATTAACAATCTGGCTAGTGTATTCCGGTTCAGTTTGAACTGCTGAACACTGCAAAGGCAGCCCCATGTACAACATGTTACAGTAGTCTAGCCTGGATAACCATGGCTGGACAAGGGATGCAGCTGGTGCACCAGCCAACATGTGTGAAAGGCGTAACTCAGCTACTGAGTTGAGATAAACATTGGATGATACTGTGAGTGGACTAAATTACCTTATATTATTCCTTTTCAGATTGCTTACTAATTGCAAATATTATTATTAATAATAATAAACAAATTCAAGCCTTCATGTGTGATCAGACATACACATGCTCAACACAACATTAATTAATATATTTAGGGAGCAATCCTATGGCTGCTAGACAGCGGCTAGATGGCCATAGGATATGTTGTTTTCCAGGAACCGACCTCCCCCCAATTCTGTGCTGCCTCGGCGGCAGTGCTGAACAGCCCCATCCTCCATACTTGCAAAAGGAGCGCGGAGCAGCCGGGAAGGTGTGGCTGGAGGCATTCTCGGGCGGTGAGAGTGTAACTGCCTGCACGACACATCCTATGTGTTGTAAAGCAACCTCCTTCCCCGCTCCATCCTCCCGTGGCTAGAGAGCCGCAATCGGCTGTCTAGCTGAAAAAGCAGGGCAGGAAAAGCGCAGAGGGAACAATCCCCTCCATGCTTCTCCTGCTCTGCTTTGGGTAGGTGGTCACCTATCTAGATAGGATTGCTCCCTTAGTCTGGAATATTTTCTAATTTTGGTTTATTCTGTATGTAACCATGCAAGAGATGTACATGTTTCTGTAATGTTCTGGCTTTCAGCAAAGAGAAATAAAGAGATGACATTTGAAGGATTTCTAAGATACATGACTTCTGAGGACTGCACAGTATTTAAAATTGAGCACAGAAGTGTTTACCAGGATATGACCCATCCACTAAATGAATACTATATTTCATCCTCGCACAACACCTACCTTATCTCTGATCAGCTAATAGGGCCAAGTCACCTGTGGGGCTATGCAAGGTATTTGCATCCATTTTAAATAAATACATTATTAAATAGAATAAGTTAGTAAAGCAGCTTCTCCTGTGTCCCAGCATTCTATTTACAAAAGCATAGCGATTTAAGAGAAAAGTATGATCCGCTGAAAAACACAAACAGAAAACAAACTCGGATGCAAACTATTATGACAGAAAAAATAATTTGAGTTTGCAACCTGGGTTTTGATCTGAAGGGAAGGATATACATTTCTAAAGCAAATAATAATAAATGTTGGTTTCTTATCAGTTCAGTAACTGATTCATCCATCCATAGAGAGTGCCCAAGCAAACTGCTTTATTTTATTTTGTAGGTAACCATGACTGGACAAGGGATCGTGCTTGGGGATTTTTTATGCAAACTTGTGTTTTTATATCTTTCTATTTATATGGGCTGTCCAGATTTTGTAAGAACAGATCAAGTAACATTTTGATCAGTGACCTGCAGGCAGGCAGAGAGAGAGGAAACTTTAGTTCTTGCAGTTAAAGAAAAATAAATGTTTGCTACTCTATCGGACACCTGCTCTCAAGAACTGCAACTCCCAGAGTTCCAGAATTCCTGCTGGCATTTCTTTTGCAAAGGCAGCAGGCAGAGCTGTAAGGGCAGCCATCTGACAGCAGGAGAGAGGAAAAGCACCACGATGATCAGGGATATTGAGAGCCAGGAGTCAATGGGAGCCAGTACCGGTGATAGGATTTACAGGCCTAGAATGGATATCAGTAATTGAGTTAGGCTGCTGATCTCCCCAGAGTGCATAGAAGAACTGACAAAGTCAAGGTGCAATGAACATTATCTAAAGAGCATTTGTCACGTGTATAATGAATTCATGCATACCATACTGCCATATTGAGCTATAAATACACAACAGGTATCCAGAAATGTAAGGAAGTTAAATAAGGAAGGGGACCCAAAAGCAACTAAAAGACACCAATCAATCCTCCAGTTTTTCAAAACAGGCAAGCCCTTGTCAGTATTTCAAAATACAAAGCATCTGGCAAGAGAGTAGGAGCTGTGTTACAAGTTTGTACCAGGCCCAGAGAAATCACGTTTTCGCACTGCAGGTGCCTGTACAGGCCAACCAAATGTTGTGAAAAAGCCTAGTTCATGGGGCCAGGGCTTGCTTAATCAGGCACAAGGCCCTGAAAAATTCTCACTGGCCTTGAGGTTTATATCTCAGTATGCCATAGGGCCCACAGAAAAATATTAATACGATCTAACGCTTAGGCTAATGGAACCATACTAGGGCCTAAAATGACTAGACACACTTTCTCTCTCTCTCTCTGTTTGTGTAAAATGACTGCAGACTGTCTCCCACAGGCCATTTTCACGATGTGGGAATGGGCTTGCTTCGGGGACTAACACTGATGGTTACTTTGGGGACCATATATCCAGTTTGAATGCTAGGTCCCCACAGGGGTACCGGCAAGGTTTAGCAAGAGGGCAGCTAGTTGCAGGAAATCAGAACCCTAGTCAGCTCCCTGTGGAGTATCACTGCTGGATACAAGGTAGCTCAGAAAAGCAAGCTAGAGATGTTGCTTCAGCAATTGTCTGGAGCCAACAGTGAGTCTTAGTAGTTCTGCAGCCACGGGTTGTCTCTAGGTCTGCCCCTTTTGTTGTGATTTAAATTGGCCATGTCCTCTCTCTCGGATGTTTGCTCCTACAAGGCTGGAGAGCCTCCTATTACCCCTGGCTGTAGGGTGATAGCAGTGGGGTGCCCTCCTTCCCCGTGGAGTTTCTGAGAAGGAGGGCAGAGCTAGTTCCTCAGGCGAAGCAGATACCACCAGTGATAACTCCCAGGGCTTTTCTCCTTTGGGTGTCTCTGGCAAGGCAGATCTCTCCAGGGCTCTCTTTAGGAATGCCTTCTCCATCCTCTGTATCATCAGGGTCTGAGCCTATTATGTTGACACCACACCACCTCAAAATGGAAGTGGGGGACTGCAAGTTTGAACGTTTCCCCATATAACCCTGGCCCTCTTCAATGCCTGTGGAAAGCTACTTTGTCAGAGAGAAGAATTCTAATCTAACATTCTCCTTTATGTGCTTTTTTATATTTGTAGATATTTTATTTAAAAAAAAACCCCAAACATGGGTAATGTTCAAATATGAGATCCCTTACTGGAATTCTGAAGTAATACATTCCAGGGAAGGCTGTTGCACATGATTTTTCAGTATATATAGATCAGCTCTTAAGTCCCATTGAAGTAAGTGGGACTCCTTTCTCCGTAGTGTCTTTGGGGCAGGGATGTTAGTACGCTTGTCGCTTGAGTGGCCCCAGAATGACACTTTTCTCCTAACAAAGGCACATAGTTTACTGCAGTAAGGGCAATTTGCATGTATATATGGACTGAGTAGTCCTTCCCAAATTTATAGCTGATATAGAGGATATAATTGGGTAGCCCACTGCCCTTCTCTCGACAGGAAAAAAAAATGCTTACCTCAGATTTTTCCCCCTGAGGATTTTTATGACAGAACTAGTCAATTCAAAATAAATGTTCCAAAGTAATACAAAATATAATATACTTTATATCTGCCTCATCATGTTTGGATTTTATTACATTTTTTAGCATTATAGCAGGGCAACATAATGCTTTAGTTTTTTTCCAGGATTCATGATATCTTCAAATATCTTCAAAAAGAAAACTTGTAACATAGTCCTGTCATTTCAGAATGCACGTGGGAGTTGCATATGTGACTGTATCTGTGGATCTGAATTGCCTTCATGTGCGATTCTTGTCCGTGAGAGAAAAAATATATAGCCTAGCTTCCCTGGTATGTAAGCTGTGGATACAGATTTGAAGTGGGAGCAATCCTATACGCTACTTCCGCCACAGTACAGTTGCGTAAGAGGACTGTACCACATCAGTACCTTCATGTTTGGACTAGCTCTAATATGCTAACACATGCAGAATTTTGTGTTTAGTTTTTCAGTAGCTTCTCTCTCTCTCGCTCTCGCTCTCTCTCTTTTTAAGTGCTCTAATGAAAGGATGCCGCTGCTTGGAAATTGACTGCTGGGACGGACCAAGCAACGATCCTGTTGTTTATCATGGACATACATTGACGAGCAAAATTAGCTTTAAGACTGTCATCCAGGTGATCAACAAATATGCCTTTTTGGTAGGTACATGAATGACAAATGTGGTGGAGGAGGTTATAACAGGACATGATAACCAGGTAAGTTCTCCTTTAGAGGTCCTTCTCCAGGCGTCTTCGGAGGTTTGATGAGTGCTGACTGCGGGACAGGACCTTTCTGTGATGCTACCTAGTTGTGGAACTTTCCCCAGGGGTGTTTGCCTGGCACCAACTTTGTTGAGATGGTGGCACTAGGAAACATATCTGCCTAGGCTTTAACGCAGGGGTGAGGAACCTTAGGCCCAGGAGCCAAATCCAGCCCTATTGGGCCTCTGGGGTTCTGCAGATGGCCACGCCCCTTTCCTTGGCCCCATCCGCTTTCCCCCAACAACCATTCATTCAGTGGTTTCCTGTCTTTTATTCCCCCCCCCCTTCTAAAAGGTTGAAATACCTCTCCTAAGGCTTAGCTATTGGCAGTCATTGCTTTAAGCTACAACATGCTGGTATTTTTTTAATATATTTTTGGTCCTGTCCTTTTTGCCTTCAGCCCTGCCTTTGGCCCTGGCCACCATAGGAATGCAGCCCCCGAGAGCTTGTCTGAAATTGAATTCAGCACTCAGGCAGAAAGAGGTCTCCCACCATTGCTTTACCTGATTGATAGGAATGATTTTATTGCTGCTTCTGAATGTTTAATGAGTTTTATTTATATATGGTGTTCTCTTGCTATTTTATTGTGGTTTTTAAAAATCCTAAATGTGTTAATAATGTTTTCTATTGAATTTTAATTGGAAGCTGGTTTGGACATTTTTTAAAGTGACAAGCATATTAGAAATGTCATCAATAAATAAAATAAATCAACAGTGTCTTTCAGGCTTAGCTAAGAAAAAATAATGAAGATGAATGAATCATAGAATAGTAGGGTTGGAAGGGGCCTATAAGACCATCGAGTCCAGCCCCCTGCTCGGTGCAAGAGTCCAAGTCAAAGCATCCCTGACAGAATCTTACCAGTTGGAAAGGATGTTAAGATCATTTGGTCCAAGCTGGTCCACTGTGGAATCCATGGGCTGGATTCATAAAAATCCAAACTAATTTGGTTCTGTTGGAGATTTTTCCAACATCCCTAATCACATTGGGTGTGCCTAAAGTAGCTCTTTGGAGACCAGCCTATCACTAATGCTCATGCATTAGAGTGCTGTGATGGGGTTTGTATGGCATAAGACAGGGGTGTAGAACTGTTTTCTGGTGGGAGGCCAGATTGCCCCCATCAGGCCCACTGCAGACTGGATGACATCAGGGGATGTGGCCACACATAGGCAAGCCCCAATGCCCAGGCTGCCCCATGTCTCTGCTGCTATCTCTGATCTAAGATTGGAGATAGCAGTGGTGATAAGGAGCACTGGGGCTCGCTTGTGCATAGGAACAAGGGCTGCTCTCCTCATGTGTGGGTGAGTCCCAATACCCAGGCCACCCTGCATTCCCACTGCTGGTGCATGCTAGCCGGAGAATCCCTGATGTTCTCTCCGATGTTAGTTCAGAGATAGCAGTGGGGGAGGATGCTCTCCAAGGAGATTCTGCCAGGGGGCGGGGCTTGGAGCCGAAGCCCCACCCCCTGGAGATACCCCAAGAGACTATGCGGGCTGGATTGGAGTGCCCTATGGGCTAGAGGTTCTGCACCCCTGTTACACAGTATATACAAATGCCATGCCAGTGTGCAGCAGAAAAAAGACGAAAAGAGCTGCCATTTCTTTGAGACTGGTTGAGCATGCCGAGATAAATCAGCTGCTTCCATACTAGGAATTTATCCTGGAATAGCCATGATTTATTCACTAACCTCTTACAGGGCAGCCACACAATATTGTCATTGAGTCATTGCTTCCCCATGTTTTTCCTGTGCTGCTTCAACCTTTTTTCTTATCACAAAAAATCTGACTTTGGGGGAAACAGTGGAATGGCAATTAAGGGCATTTCTACACCAGCCAAAATCCTGCATTTAAAATAGGGCTTTCTGCTTCCATTTTAAATGCAGGATCACAACTGACTCCCTTTCCATGCACTTCCTTTCTCCCCTCCCCTTCCCCCCTCCTTCTCCCCCGTAGCTGAGTCTTTTATCTTTCACTGATCTCACTCCTCTTCTTGCTGCTTTAACTCTTTTGACAGAGGGAACTGAAGTGGAACACAACGGGGTAACTTGATAGCTCATTATCTGTGATCTATTTAAAAATGGAACAAAGGGCATTTAGTGCAGGAGATGGCTGGGATGATCACTGCGTCATGTAAAGAGCCCACAAACTGCTGCGAAGGAGCAATCTCAATAAAAGGATAAAAGCTCCATGTGAAGGAGCCTGTAATCTCCTGCCCATGTGGACAGGAATATGTAAAATTGAGGTTCCTCCTTGTGGGAAAAGTGGTCTATGAGGCATGGATGATGTGTTAGAGACACCCCACGTTTTTCCAAATAAGCTTGCTGTGTATTTCCTCCTGCACGGCCATTTTGTTCTCTCCCTTTTCCTCCATGTTCTCCCACTTGCATGGTGAAGCAGAGCTTGGAAAATTATGGCAAGCTACTGAGTTATTTGTGCTGTTTTCAAACCTCTCTAGATGAATACAAAAGGAAGCCCTTGCAATTGTGTGTGCACTCATGTGCTCCGTGTTTTTTAAAACAACAGCAACAAGAAAGTGTCTGTTTTGAAATGCATTTCCTCAACCTGAGCAGGTAGAAAATGCTGCTCAAAGCAGCAGTGTACAGTGAGGTACACTAGATGAGGTAAGCCCATCTAGATGTGTCTTTACTGTCAATGACAATGCAATATCCTTTATTCTAATTTTGCTGGGTTCTTATTTGCGTAAATAGGAATTACAAATAGCTTTTAAATTGTACTTCCAGGTCTCTGATTATCCTCTGGTACTGTCTTTGGAGAATCACTGCAGCCCTAAGCAGCAAGAAGTAATGGCAGATTATCTGACAGCTATCCTGGGTGACCAGTTGGTTCTATCAACAATTGATGATGCCATGCCAGTTGAGCTACCTTCCCCAGAGGTAACAAGTAATACGTTTGTCTCTTGTGAAATATAATATGGAAGAAATCATGGTTATTTCCAGGGGCTGTTCTCACGAACTATTTGCTGCAAATTGGGAGTGTTTGGAGGTTGTTGGCGGCAGATGACATCGTGGTAAAACTGAAGGCATCCCAGGCTTTGTGGTGGAAAATCCCTATTTTCTGAGACTACTTATACTCTGTTTTTTTCCCTTTAATTCAGGTTCTCCACACTGCTCATGCTGTGTGCTCCTATCCTCCGCAGCTACTTCGGCGTGATAGCTCTGCTCAGGGGTGTGTCAAGGGTTGTTTCCCCTGTCTGTATTTCCCCAGGGTGCCTGCCATTTCACAGCCGGGCACTCCGGAGTTCGAGTATCGATTTCTCCTCGCTTCACTTTGCTAGTCATTGCAGTTGCTTTTTATCTTCTTCACTACATCAGCCACCCTGCATTCCTAGGTGACCCCTGTTTAGGACCCCCCAATTTATTTATTTTTTTATAAACCAATCATGCATAGGGGTGTACGAAACCCCACTTACCAGGCTCCGCTGGGTTCTGCAGGGGGGAGGGGAGGCGATCCGGTCCTCCCCCTGGAATCCTCGACGGCACGGGGGAGGCGATCCGGTCCTCCCCCCTGGAATCCTGCCCGGCCAGCTCCGCTCTCTGGCCAGTCCACGGAGCCACTGGCCGGGCCAATCCGCAGCGGGGCCTCCATCCCCTATGTATATATTTACGTAGCCTTTCATGGCTAAAGCAGGGACTCAAATGGTGTCCCCTACGCCATTTGCATCCCTGCTTTAGCCGTGATAGGCTACGTAAATATTTATGTAGCCTATCATGGCTAAAGCAGGGACACAAATGGCGGCCGCTACAACGGCCGTCATTTGCGGCCGCAGCAGCCTGGAAGACAACCTGGAGCTGCCGCCGGAGCCTCCGGAGCCTCCGGAGCCGCCGCCAGGTAGGTCCGTTCTGGGGATTTCGGGGAGGGTAGTCCGTTCTGCCACGGACTCCGGGGGGACGGATTCTAAAGAATCTGGCCTCGCTGGAGTCCATGGCAGAATTCTCCAACATCCCTAATCATGCATTTGGCCAGGCTCAGCCAGCATGAAGCGTTAACTACTGCTTCTTTTAGTTGTGGGAACCTGCAATTAGCTGAGCCTGGCTATAGGGAAAGCAAACCAGAGCAACCCTGCCCGCCTTCTGTGCATGTTTACTTGGAAGTAAGAAATAAATCTTGCTCCCCTGCAGTGAATCTTTAACAGATCTCAATGTATATGGAGCCATAGAAAATTGTTAAAGTGTTTAAAGGGTTAAAGTTACTTTACTAACTTTCTCTAAAGTGCTCTTTCACTTCTTGGTGAAATCGCTATCTTGATGCCATGCTTCTTTGAGGCTCTGTGATGTTCTGTAGTTTCTCTGTTGTTATGTAAAGTTGCAGTAGTGATCATTCGAGATCATGGAGCTTCTCATCTCACTGAGCAGGGAGAAGGAAAAAGGGGGGTAGTAAGGGGGATTGGAAGCAATATTCTCTGGCAGAGTGCTGGAATGGGGCACCATGGGGTGAAATTGAGAGGCTGGGCTGCTTCTGGGGGAAGCCTTAAGATGGGAAGCCTTTTGCCTTTCAAGGCAAAAGTGCACATATTGGGGAAAACGGAGGGGGGAGATAATATAGTAGCAGAAAGGAGCCTTCAGAATTGTGAATTAGTTGCTCTCCATTCATAATAACATAGTAGCAGGGGAGAGGTGGGTGGGGGCAAACAAGCCTCTCTCATTGGTTGAGCAGCCCCTGGTAGTCTGATGACATTCAGTTCTACTCCTCCCACCCCACCTGGAAGTATATTCCTTTCAAGCACTGTGTGACCCCGAAAACTGGATTTTAACAGTGCTGTACACTCAGCTTTTCTTGCTTCATGTGTCCCTGATGGACCAAAGCGGATTCCATGAAAATCCTAGGGATGTTAGAGAATTCCTCCACGGTGTCAGGGTGGACACTGAGCCCATAGAATCCCAGAGTAGTTCTGATTCTGAGGAAGAGCAGTCGCTCCTGGGAGAGGAGCGCGCTCCTCTTTCCCAGGACCAACAGCTGACGGAGATTCCTCCCACCAGCATTCCTAGTTTAGTTAGCAGTCCAGGGAGTGACCAAGCACAGATAGCAGACTTGGTGGATGCGTGACGCAGACGCAGAGAGCGGCGCCAGATGGAGGGCGCGGAAAGGAGGTGAAGTGCCAGGTTGGCGCGCAAACAACGGCTGCGCCCAGAGGCTCCAAGGGAAAAGGGGAGGGACTCTCCCTAGTCCTTAAGTTCAGGGGTCTGCCAGTAATTCCCTTTCAAACGGGGACCAACTGTTCCAACTTAGGGCATAGGTACTGTGCTGCTCAGATCTAGTTGCAAAAGGTATAGTTGTTAAGTTGTAAAAGAAGAATAAAGCTTTGAAAGGAATCCCTTTGTCTGTGTCTGGACTTAGCTACTGGATTAGACTGAGAGAGCCCTCCAAGGAGCCCTTGACACACGGACACCAATGAGGCCGGATTCTTTAGAATCCGCTCCCCCGGAGTCCGTGGAGGAATGGAGCACTCCCCACCACCACCTCGCAAAATTTTCCTGGGACAGACCCTACCTGGTGTTGGCTGGTCCGGTCCGTCCGTAAGTATAAAAACTATTTACGTAGCCTATCACAGCAAAGAGCAGGGACGCAAATAGCATCCGCTATGCCATTTGCATTGCTACTCTTTGCTGTGATAGGCTACGTAAATATATACGTAGCCTATCATGGCTAACGCAGGGATACAAATGGCAGCTGCTATGCCATTTGCGTCCCTGCGTTAGCCATGATAGGCTACGTATATATTTACGTAGCCTATCACAAAAAGAGCAGGGACGCAAATGGCCTAGCGGGTCCCATTTGCATCCCTGCTCTTTGCCGTGATAGGTCACGTAAACATATACGTAGCCTATCATGGCTAACACAGGGAAGCAAATGGCGCCTGCTACGCCAGACGCCATTTGCGGCCGCAGCCCAGCAGTGGATGGAAGTCTGGCTGCGGGCAGGCCCGGCCAGCAGCTCTGAGGACTTGCCGTGGAGTGGAGCTGGCCAGGGAGGATTCCGGGGGGAGGGATGGATCGCCTCCCCCCCGCAGCTGACACCCCCATCCGGAACGGAGTAAGTAATCCGCCCATCCCTAGAAAATCCAGGTAATATTCCAATGTGCTTCTCATTCTGTTCTTGTGAAGATCCCCGCCTGAGAAGTTTCTGATTCCCCTCCCCCTTAAAATATCTCTATCCTTTAGTTGATAAAACAGAGTTAATTACATTGGATTTGGGAATGCATTCTTTTTGATTTAGTTCTATAAACAAATGGAAAGTAACCAATATGCTCCTATTAATAGGAAAATTTATGTGTCAAAAGTTTGAAACATAGCGAGGAAACATACCAGTCTCAGGTTCTTGAATCTTCCAGTATGTATAGTCATGATTTATCATTACCCCAAGGCTAAAAACACAGAAAAACCTTATATTTATTTGTTACACAACTTTAGTCTTGTTGCTGTTAGAAAAAAAACAAACCCTGCAAGACATCAGAAAAATACTTGTGTGGAAAGCACGCATTTCTGAAATCCTTAAAAGCTTCCCAAGATTTCACAAAAAAAGAAAGGGAATAGCATGGAGTGTTTGCCAGATAAGGCTACTGTACTTTCCGTACTTTCTTCATTTGATAATCATAGCTTGCCTTGATAGCTGCTTTGGTCCAAGCTGTTCTGATCCAGGGTGTAAGTAAACACCCGTTCACACATTGCCATTGCACCAGATGATTCCTGCTTCCCTATGATTGTCTCAAGTAGTAATATTGGAAGAACTAGGAGGGAGTAACAAATGGGTGAGAAGGACCTACATGTTTGCCCCTATCCATGTTGTTCCAGTTCCCAAACATTATTGTGGTGGTGCTGGAGGAAGCAAAGACACAGGGAAGTAGTAATGTATGAATGGGTCCAAACCCTTGTGAATTTCAAATGTGTTTACTGGAATAGTTTTGTAGGGTGCAACCCTACTGAGGTAGTTGGCAGCCGAAGTCGGAGGCTGCCAAGTATCCAATGCAGGCCAGGCAGAGCACTGAGGTGATCCTCGCCTCTGTGTTCCTGCTGCCCTGCATTTTTGGCTAGATGGCTGAATTTGCCTGTCTAGCCACAGCTTCAGGGAGGGGAGGAAAGGAGGCTGCACAGCACATAGGAAGCTGCGGAATGCAGCTTTTGTGGTCTTCTCTTCTTTCCGCCCCCAGGACCGCCTGTCCCCCAGTGTGGAGACATAGCTGGCGCAGAGAGAACTGCGCCGGCTAAGAGGGGTAGGGGAGGGGGCAGGGAGCGCAGTTTTTGGGAACCAAATTTGGAGCCCTGGCTCCAACCTTGATTCCCAGAAACTGAAAAATCCGATGGCCCTATAGACAGTGTCTAGTTACCATAGGATTGCTCACTCCCAATCCCATCTTTCAATGAATACATTTATTTATAGTATATATTTGAACAAATATGCTTCAACCTAAAACTGTAGCAAGCATCAGACTGGTTTTCTTTTTTCAACAGTGCCCCGCTACCAGTACTTAGGGTAGCCAGGTGTCCTAGTTTACAGAGGATAGTCCTGTATTTTAAGAGCTATTAGAGGACAGTCCTTTATTTGAAGGCATCCTCTAATTGAAGAGCTGTCCAGTCCAAGGCAGTTTAAAGTCAAAGAACCATAAGGAGTGACAGCAGGCAGGGCCTTGAAGTTGCCCATCAACCGTTAGTACTTAGACAGCAGACTCAGCAGGCATATACAGTACATCACCTGGTCCCAGTCTTCCCCACTCTGGTGAGATAATTGTATTTCTATTTCTATTATAATTATTATTTCTAAATGTGCATATATACATAAAAATTAGCAACTTTGTCTCTTCTTTCACCCTCTTTGGAGGGTGATGGATTTCCTCTTTTTTGATGGTTCAGAAGTGGCCACGCTACCAGTAGTGTATTCCATGGCCCTTTTCTGCCATTCCTCTGGTATAGCCCAAATATTTTGTACATATAAATGTTTGTGAGATGTTCTAGGTTTCAAGACTCTCCCGACAACTTATATCAGTCATTCTATGGCAGCAGCAGCAGCACATTTCCTAGGCCTCATGTTTGCCCATATTCATGTGGAGAAAGCAACATGTTGTAAATTGGACATATGTAAGTCTCTTGTTACACACAATTGTCATGATTTCTCTAGCTGAAGAGCCATTTTTGAAGCCATCACAATCCTAAGAATAGCAACCATCACAGGTAATTGGGTACACATATATTTCTGGTACACATGCTATTTACTTCAAGCAGTGCTTGATCACATGAATGTCTGAGAACATCCACAACACACCACTGGATATGTGAACTAGCCCTACAACTTGCTGCACCATTTATGCATTTGCTTTGAATGTGATGTACCATCCAATCACAAAGCATTCTGTTGCTGCTCACAGAGATTGTAGGCTTGCCTGATAAATGTTTTCACTTGGGAAAGCTTGTTTCCTGCATTTTCTTATATGAAAGCCTATGGGCCAAAAGCTACTGTCAGCGTTTGCGCCTGGAAATACAGGTAAATCTAAATCAGACTTATCAGATCTGAACAATGGAATATTTCACATCTTTAACCAAATTTGGCTTGCACGAAGTATGAAATAAGGAGAAAATAGGCATGGAGAAAAGAGCACACTTGTGTTTCCACAGCACAGAAGAAGTAGAAAGATAAGATAGGGGGTATCTATTCTAATTTTACAATGACTGGAATTTTCCCTGCAAGTCCTCATACATAGTGAATCAATTTACAGCACATCTTTTGAGTTCTACAGTGCATTTAAAGTTCTGTAATTCCCTTCTCACCTGAACTTGAAACTTGAACAGTACATGCAAGATGGCATTATTTCCCAAGAGCTCTGCTTTATATCTGTAACTCTCTACTGATCCATTATGTTCCCTTTTTGCAATTAAAAACAGTGCTGCTGAGCATCTGTATGATTAAATTCTCTCCATAAAAACTCTTACATAGTACTCCTGTGTAGATTTTAATGATACACAGTAGCTGAAAGAGATGTCTTTAACCAATTTCTTCTCTAAAAAAAATTAACACAATGGACAGACCTGCATGTTTAAACTCTTGTGTTGACATATAGAAAACCTTGGTTGACTTAACTGACTCTGGATTGCACTAACATAGTCCTGCATATGCCTGAATTACTAAATGATATCAGTGAACAAGAAATCTTGCTCAATCTAAATCTGAAATATATTTTGGGAGATTCTCCCAAACCAGGAATGTTGCAAAATATAGATGGGCTGTTGATAAACTGGAAAAATTTTTCAAATTTAAGGGCCACTCCAGGGCCACACTAACACAGAGTTAGCTTTGATCATGTCTTTTGCCATCAGTGGGTTGAGCCCAGCTAATGCTGTCTTGAATTATAACCCAGGTGACATAACACCTACCCCTTGCATTATGTGGACAGAAGTGACACATCATCTAATCCAGATGTAGGAATTTTTTTTAGTCCTGTCATTGTGGTCAACATCAGAAACGCTTAGCATACACAGGTTCTGCTTCAGGTGAGTCCTACAAACCTCACCTCACAGGCAAATCCTGTTCTGTGGTTCGCTGCTTATTCTAGGATGTGAACAGCATTGCTGCTGAGCCAAAAACACACACAGAACCAGTTGCAAGCTAATAAATACAAGACAGTCATAGAGAGAAAAGGTACCATGGTTCTAGTTTACAGAATATTTTTGTTGTTGTTGTTCAGTCATTCAGCCATGTCCGACTCTTCGTGACCCCATGGACCATAGCGCTCCAGGCCTTCCTGTCCTGCGCTCTCTCCTGGAGTGTGCTCAAGTCCATATTCATTGCATCAGTGATGCTATTTAGCCATCTCATCCTCTGCCGTCCCCTTCTCCTTTTGCCTTCAGTCTTTCCCAGCATCAGGGTCTTTTCCAGAGAGTTTTCTCTTCGCATTAGGTGGCCAAAATATTTGAGCTTCAGCTTCAGTGTCTGTCCTTCCAATTTACAGAATATAGAGCAAACCAAACTTATTAACGTGAGATGAAACCGTGACTAGGGATGTATGGATTTTGTTAAATCCATTTGATCTGTTTTGTGGATTGGCAGGTGTCTTTCATTCCATCATCTACTCATTGACAGAGTCAGATTTTTCTCAATTTCCCGAACTTTCACTCATGTTGGAAAGTATGCATTTGCACAAATGTGCACTCCTGAAAACGCACATTTGTGCAAATCCCCCCAAATCCACATTATCATGCTTTAGCTTATGGGGGGAAATGAGCATTTTCAGTTGGTGTTTTGTAAATGTTTTGTATTTTTGTACAACTAAATTTGCCTACAGTTCCAGAAAGGAAAAAACTGGTCCACAAGTTTGCAGAATCTGAATGACTCAGAAAAATCTGGTTTGCTGTGGAATACGCAAGTCAGATTCATAGAAATTTGAGCTCATTTGACTGTATTGCAGATTTCTCTGACATCCCTAACCATGACACACAAAGCTTACCAGAACACAGCTCTCATATATTACCCATTACAGCTTTCTGCTAGCAAGTGACCGCCTGGCAGCTGTGACCCCACCCTTCCCCTTTCATGTCTTATTATACTTCCCCCCCAAAATCTAAGCTTGGGTATGTTGTCCATTTAAATCACTGATTGGCCCCTATACCTCTGTCCTCAACTGTTCATACCTCCTCCAAGTCACTTATTTATCCCCCTTCCTCCTAGTAACTGTTGTACATTTTACAGAAAACCCCCACTTTCTAATCATTTATTATATTGTAGTTTTGTCCAAACACCCTCTGTCTCTGTACGTTCCTGAGTTCCTCTTTTGTAACTTTCCAGACCACTTTGCAGGAAAGCTAACCTAAGCATCCCTGTTGTTATGTTGCACTGTGGGCCTTTATTTGCAGGCCTTTATTCTCTCTGACCTATGCCCAGCCAATTCCATGCTACCATCCCACAAGCAATATATATGTATGGGTAGCATATGCACGTACACAGGTTTAAATACCTTTAGAGTCTTACACAGAGAGCCATGGAGCAGCGTCCATAAAGAAGACATTGCCCTATGACAGGGTTGGGATATATGATGATAATGATACTGTCAATGTTCCTGGCACTTTACAGAGTAATGTAAGCAACAGTAACAAAGCATGAATGTGAGGCAACACAGGTGCAAGTTCTTCCGGATCAATATGGGATTATGAATGCATTACCCCAGTGCATGCGCTCTCTCTCTCTCTCTCTCTCTCGAGCAGCAGACATCTGCACAACTAGTAAAGCAGATCCATGCATGGAAAAATTTCCACATGTGGATTTATTTCACTGAATTGAAGCAAAACTATGAATACAAGAAATACCTGTTTTAATAAGGGACATCACTCCATCCTAATATAGAAAACCCAGCCTGGTTGAAACTCATTATCAGTTTCTGGATCTGGTTAGTGTAAGTAGTGTTCTAAAAAGAACTCTGTCCTGGCAGAGACAGATATATTAAAGAACTCTTCTTCCAAGTATTTTGGGAGGGGACAGGATGATCATGTGCTGTGTACTGATTTCGTCTTATTTATTTATTTATTAGCAATATTTATGTACTGCTCCTCATTTGAAACAAATCCCAAAGCAGTTTATGAAGGGATACAAACAGCCACCCCTATACTTACATAATCACACAATAGTATCATGAGGTTGGTTTAAAGATAGCTTATGGCTGGGGGAAAGCTGAAGTAAACAGATACAATTTCAATTAATGCCTAAAGCACACCAGTATCGAGGCCTGATGTACCTCAGAAGGGAGACCATTTCACAGGGTGGGAACCACTGCAGAGAAGGCCCGTCTCTGTGTTGTCCCCAAACAGAAATCTGTGGGCCACGGCATGGACAACAAGGGTTCCCCTGAAGATTGTAATGGCCTGGGAGGCTGGTATAGGGGGAGATGTCCCTTGAGATAACCTGGTCCTGAGTTGTGTAGGGCTTTATGTACTAGTGCAAATTCTAATGAATGCTGCCCTTGAGATCATTTTCCATGTTTTGGTTTATGTGTTTTTATATATTTAATACCAATTAGTTTCTGTTCACAGATACTGAAATTCAAAATACTGGTAAAAAATAAGAAAATTGGAACACTTGAAGAAACGCTTGCAAGAAAGGGTACGGACAGCCATGGTCAGATGGGCGAATTTGAAGAGGAGGGTACAAGTGATGAGGAGTCAGATGATGATCCTTCTCACCCGAAGCAACCCCTGCTTAAGAAGAGACGAGCACGCTGGAAACGTTCAGCTCCACCTCGGAAAAAACAAAAAGTACGATTATGTGAAATCAAGATTTTGAGCTTCCAAGGATCTTCCTTAATTGAAGAATGTACCTTTGCAGAAGATCTTTCTGATACTCAAGGATTAGAAAGGTTCTTCCTCAAAGGAAGATTGTTCACTTCTCAAAGATGATTTATATGATGTGACCCATTAACAAAATCAAACATCAGTGTTCACCTCAAGCATGTGTGCTATTTCTCACACATTAACAAGTTATCCATAGCTTATGTGACTCTTAGGACCATAGGCAGAGGTGTATGGAGAATATGTCCTGAAGGCTCAGAAAATGAGGACCAGTTTATACAATGTCAAGCGGTAAAGCTGTTGTACCACTATGTGATGCAGATGGAACACAGTTTAAAAACCTTCTGCTTCTTGGCCTATATCAGGATAGACTGACCAATTTTCCCTCTTTCATCTTTTTCAGTACTTTTAAAAGTCAACATATAACAATGTTGATATCTAATATTTATAAAGTCCTTTAAAATGTGCTACTAGGTATTTTACAGTCTCGTCTTTAGACTGAATGTCACATAACTCATTCTCCAATATATTTTTAAAAAAATCTATCCATCATCTACAGGGTGTCCTCTGAATTATGTTTACGTTTGTCAGCATCCTTGAACTGTGGTGCCCAATTCAAACTATAGCCCAGAATTTATTAGTGCTGAGCAGAGCAGTAATGTTACTTCCTGAATCTTAGAGCCAGCTAGCATATTGATACCAGCTGAAATGGTGCCAGCCTTTTTGGGGTGCAGGGGATAGAGTGGTTTCGACCAGGGAAACTTGAATTCAAATTGTTCCTGAGCCCTGGAGATCCTTGAGTGCCATTATCCCAGCCTAACCTTCTGTCCTGTTTCAGGGTGGAGCCCACAGGGGCATTCTGGCCAGGCATAACAAGGATTCAGGTCACCTAGCTATCCACAGATAGCACACTGTGGAGCTGGGTGGACAAGCGAGACAGACCCACCGGCAGGGAGTTTTGTGCCAAACCAAGAGCTTTTAAGTTGTCCTGGAGTGAGAGATGTGTGTGAAGCTGTGCTGGGTGGAATATTCAGCCCAGCTTTTTTCATCATATTCAGGGTGGGAAAGAGGCAAGAACCCTCCCCAACGATCTGGGGGAATTTTTGCACGGGGTACAGATGTGAAGGCTTGGGGGGAAAAAAACAAGAAAAAAATGCTGGAAAATTAGGGGGGAAACCTTTTCCCGCCAAATATTCCCCAAATCCTTGGAAAAGAAATGCTCCCCCTCTCCAGATCTTTCTGTTCCACACCCCCTTTTCTGTTTTTTTCCAAGCCTTCCCATTGCTTACTTTTTACTTACTTTTCAACAATGTGGTGAGGGTGGTCTCCTTTTCTTTTTAAAGCTGTCACCAAAGCTAAGCTGCTGCTCATATCAGCGGCTTATCTTGGTTTTCACTTCAAAAACAACACCAGCAAAAAAGAGAACACCCCCCTTACATTCTGTCACACAGTTATGAACTGGGAGGCAGTGGTGCCTCCTGCTGACCCCTGGCCTTGGCAGCGAGGCCGATGATAGTCCTTCTGGGCTGCAGGTGGTTCTGGGGAGGAGTCAGAGGAGCAGAGCTACCTCCCGAGGAGTGGAGAATGGCAGCCTCACTGTCCCCTGGGGCTCTTCCTCCATAAAAGTCTTTGACAGGACTGCCATTTAGCGGCACCTATTGTGGTAGTCCGGAAACCCAATCCTCTCTATCCTCAGAGACTTTGGAGTCCAATGGGGTCAGGATTCTGGGCTATGACAACTATCTCACAGTGTACTTTTTTGAATAAAATGGGAGAACCCCGTGCATACTACCCTGAGCCTGAGATATTTGGAGGAAAGGAACGATACAAAATGTGATTTAAAATAATTTGTTGAATCACATTCCATATGTTATCCACTGTAGCCCCTGATTCTTTCCATAAAGTGCTGGTGTCTGGCAAGTTATCTTCCACCTAATAAATTTGTACTTTCTTCTTCCTTCCTGTGTGTAAGACATTTCAGTTGTCTCAGCTGTATTTATTTTAATACTGTCTACCCAGCTCTCCATTGGAGCTTCCCAATGTTTACACAGAAATTTCCTTTTCATAGAATTGAGAAATAACATATTGTGGTTTTAATGCTTTAATATTTTATATTGTTTTATCCTGCACTTTTTGTTTTTAATTGTTGTGAACTGCCCAGAGAGCTTCAGCTGTTGGGCGGTTTAGAAATGAAATAAATAAATAAATACATTAATAAAATAATAATGAACATGTGCCAGGTTCTGAAACTTGACCAACGTGTTTAGGATTTTTCTTGTTCGCAGACATGAGAGCTGGAAAGTTATTTTCAGGTAATACACTACTCCAGCTTTTCTAATATGCTCTATGTGGCGGGAGAGGAAGCAGCAGTCAGGAACCCTCCATCATGTCTGGATACAGCTCCAGCTAAGAGCCCCCTCTCCTTTCTGCTACCAGTTGCCATTGCTGAGGCTGTCTGAGGCAGAAGCAACAGCAGCCCCGCTGTAGTACTTAGATCCAGCTCCATGACCACCTGAAAGTTTTAACCAAGGATCTAGAGCCCGAGTTTGCTTTTTTCCTCTTCCCTCTCAATCTCTTTTCTTTTTGTGTCATGTATTTTAGATTTTGATCTAAAAGCCTGCATTTTTTATCTTTGTAAGCTTTTCTGGGAGACTTTTTTGACTGAAGAGAAGGGTAAAAAAAAATGCTATAAATAAATAAATAATACATTATTTCAGTAGTTCTAACAACCTTGTAAGGTTGGCCAGCATAATTTCCATATTACTGATGGGGAGACAGAGAGAGGCTAAGAGACAGTGCTTGCCTAAGGCCACGGAGGGAGCAATCCTATGGCTGCTAGTCAGCGGCTAGACGGCCATAGGAATAGGATATGTCGGTTTCCGGGAACTGACCTCGGAGCCTGTGCTCCGAGGTCGGTTCCCAGAGCACTGACCTCCCCCGCCACTGCACTGCCTCTCAGGCAGCTTGGAATGGCCCCGTGCGCTCCACGCTTGGAAGAGGAGCGCAGAGCGGTGAAAACAGGACATTCTGGGGCGGGGAAGGCATAAAAGCCGGAATGACACATCCTATGTGTCTTCCGGCAGCCACCTCCCCCGCTCTGCCTTCTTGCAGCTAGACAGCCAAAATCAGCTGTCTAACCACAAGTGCAGGGCGGCTGAAGTGTGGAGGAGATGATCCTCTCCGTGCTTCTCCTTCCCTGCATTGGATAGGCGGTCACCTCCGAGTTCAGAGGCGGCCACCTATCCCCACAGGATTGCGTCCTCAATCAAATAACTGAGCTGAAATTTGAACTGGGATTTTCTAGCTCACAGTTGATGCCCTTAACCACTATGCTACTCTATGCTGAGATGTATTTGTGCATTTGGCATTAAACTACTATATTCCACATTGGGTAGTTTGACCATGAAGTATTACTGTGAAGGGATGCAGACCTCTTTATACAGATACTGAGAGTCAGAGTGGTGTAGTGGTTGGAGAGTCAGACTAGGACTGAGGAGACGCCAGTTCAAATCCTCAGTCAGCCACGAAGTCCACTGGGATGATCATTATCTTTCAGATCAACCTGCCTCTCAGGGCTGTTGTGAGGATAAAAGCTGGGAGGGAGTCATGTACGCCTCCCTGAACTATTTAGAGGAAAAGTGGGATATAAATATAAGTGTTTACATGGGCTTTCCCCTCATAAGTGCTTTCAGCAGAAACTATTTGACATTCTGGCATAATTGTTGAAAGAATGTTGAAAATATCATTAAAATAACCTTTTCAATGGTCTCTCATATTATTTCCAGATAAAGAAAATAAAGATTGCCTTAGCACTGTCAGAACTTGTGATTTATACCAAATCTCGGAAGTTTGTAAGCTTTGAAGACTCGAGAGAAAAGCAGTTTTTTTATGAAAATAATTCAATTGGTGAGGCAAAAGCCCGAAAGCTGGCAAAACTGAAAGGTAATTCTTGGAATTGAGTCTGATAAAGCTGATAACGTTGCTGTTTTCTCTTGCTTAAGCCATCACAACTGTGTATAAACTTTATGAGGCTGCCTGTCATGGGCTGGCAGGCAGTGAAATGTCTCCAGCGTTGATTCAGCACTCCTCCTGAGTTCTACAGCTAAAGGTTTGTGTTAATTGACTGTTATCTACATTTTACCCAAGCTAAACAATATGTGAAAAGGCAAAAGCAAATATAGGGAGGCTTGCTGATTAAAAAAAATCTTGAGAAATACTAGGAGTTGTAGGACTTTTTTTCTGTCTAAACATGCATGGGATATCACCCTAAGAGCATCTCTACACCAGCCTAAAATCCTGCATTTAAAAGGGGGCTTTCTGCTTCTGTTTTAAATGCAGAATCACAACAGACTCCCTTTACACATGCTTCCCCCCCTCCTTTCCCCCTCCTTCTCCCCCTTATCTGAGTCTTCCATATGTTTAATTGATCTCGCTCCTCTTCTTGCGGCTTTTCCTTTTTCATGGAGGGAACTCAAGCGGAATACAAGCGGGGTAATTTGACAGCTCATTATCTCTGATCTATGTAAAAATGGAATAAAGGTCATTTAGGGCACAATCCTATGCATGTTTAGACAGAGAAAGGGCCCTAAAATATGCTGGTATTTTTGGCCCCACCCCCTTTGCCATTAGCCCCACCCACCACTGGAATGTGGTCCCTGAGAGCTTCTCCCAAACTGAATACAGCTCTAGGGCTGAAAGGGGTTCCCCAGCCCCTGCACAGTATACAAACAGTTCAGAAGCATCTATTAAAGCTAAAACATGTTCTTGAGATAATAACTCACTTTTAGTGATCATGCTACAGGAGATATATCAAGGACATGACCCAAATGTTTCTTTTTAGCTAATACATTTTTGGATTTTGAATAATAATTTGGACTCCCCCACCTCACCAGAATAATGAGATTTAAGAAAATGTCTCAAAAAATAAATATTCACACAACTACTTGTTCCTGAATTTGTGATTAATAGGCATCAGAATATTTTAAATATGCACACACTCAAATATATTTTTAAAAATTGGTTCCTATCAGATGGGCAATTGTTCATGCTTCTATCAGTAACATGAAAATCTCTCTTTGTAGGTAATGAATTTATTCAACATACCATCAGATTTATTACAAGAGTATACCCCAAAGGGACCCGAACCAACTCTTCCAATTATAATCCTCAAGAATTCTGGAATGTTGGGTGTCAGCTGGGTAGGTGACTTAAGTTAATTGTTGTTGTTTAGAACATGTTTTTCCTTCTGTATTGCACAGTACTTTAAAGTTAGTTAAATCGGTTTTCAGTGGCGCAAAAGATTGCCAACTCTCAGTTCTTGCACAACTTTGATCCATACAGAATACAAAGAAAGGGAACATGCAGAGCAATCCTAAATAGGGTCAGGGTGGCCGGAGGGGAGAATGTGACAAATCTACCAGCATATTCAAAGCCCTGTGGGCTCATGGTGGCCAAGACAGAAGGTGTGTTTGTAGGGGGTGAGGGCGCAGAGTGGTTTTCCCAGACTTTTCAGTCTGGCAAATCTCTTCAACTTACCCCCACCCCCACCCCCCATGAAAGCATGGTGAGGAGGGGTGCTTAGCTATGCCAGCTCCAGTCTAGTGTAGGGGCCCCAATCTCTTAATTCCCATGGAAGTCAGTAGGTTTAAGTTGTCCTCTATTTTGTTGATTGTGAATTGCTGCTGAAATGGCTGGACTACTTCATGTATCTGGCCCCAAGAGAAGTTTCCCAGGCCTTGCCCATTTCATTTAGATCATCAGAGACTTGGACTCCTGGGTTCCAGTGTTTCCCAGTTAATGGTATATTTGCTGACCTCTCCCCTGCAGAGCCTTACTCCTTAGCTAGCTGTTTGTGGAACCTGCTTTTGCTCCTGCCGCTCTTCTGTCTGGGTACCAGGGACCTCTCTCTCTCTCTCTCTCTCTCTCTCACACACACACACACACACACACACACACATCCACCAGTCAGTGCTGTCTGCTCTGGTAGTGGTGATTACCTGTTGCAGACGGGGGGGAGAGCTCAGATTCAATACTTTCTTCCAAACCATTGTGAAGAGCGCAGTGAGCATAGCTAGGTGTGTTCCTATCCTTTTCTCTCTTTATGGCCTAGAGTCCATCTCAGGTTGCAGGGGTAATGGCTGGCTGGGTTTATACAATACGGTTTGCCTTCCATTTGCTTCTGGGTATAATTTATGGGCCAGGTCTCATGCAAGAATTTAGATCAGGACAGGGCCATAGCTCAGTGGCTGAGCACATATTTTGCATGCAAAAGGTCCCAGGTTCAATACCTGGCAAATCTGAGAAGGACTGGGAAAGAGTCTTGTCTAAGAACACCTGGAGAGCTACCTCCAGTCAGTGTGAACTGGTGGTGCAGAACCTCTGGCCCATGGGCCTAATTCAGCCCATAGGGCACCCTAATCCAATCCCTGGAGGAGCCTCTTGGGGTTCCTCCAGGGGGTGGGGATTAGGCTCCCCCCCACCACCAAAGAATCTCCTTGGAGAGCACCCCCTCATTACTATCTCCGATCTGAGATTCTGAGAACACAGATAGCAGTGGAGATTCTCATGTGCCAGCAGCAAAATCCTTGCTGTTATCTCCAATCAGAGAAGAGATAGCAATGGAGGAATGAGGGGCCGCGAGTGCTGGGACTTGACCGATCAGAGGAAAGTGGCTACTTTCCCCCTGCACAGGCAAGTCCCTTTCTCCTTTGCACTCCTTGCCTCCTTCCTGCAATAGGGGAAAAAGGCAGGGCGTGCAAAATGGCTGAGTCCCTTTTGCTCTTCTGTTGGAGAAGCAAAGGGGACTCAGCAGCCTCTCCTTTGCATGCCTCTCCTCCTTTCCCCATTGTGGGAAGGAGATGAGGCGATGAAGTGGCTGAGTTCCCTCAGCCTCTCTGTCTGAGAAGCAAAGGGGACTCAGCCAATTCTCTTTCATGTGCCCTGCCTCCTTCCCCCACACACTGTAGACCAGCCTTCCCCAACTGTAGACCAGCCTTCCCCAACCTGGTGCCCTCCAGATATATTGGCCTACAACTCCCAGAATCCACCAGCCAGCTGGCTGGGGGATTCTGGGAGTTGTAGGCCAACACATCTGGAGTCACCAGGTTGAGGAAGGCTGTTGTAGACAATACTGAGCTAGGTGGACTTGGTATAAGGCAGCTTCCTGTGTCCCTCCTGAATCTGGAAACAGGTGCCAATGTACTGTAAGAATGACAAATCACACAACTGCCTCAGAGTGTGGAAGCTGTTCCATACTGCTGGCTGTGAGCGACTAGCAACTCATTTCAGATGCAATACTTTGAAAAGCCTCTGGTGTATAAAAATGGCACTATCAGAACCACATTCAACCAGAGAGACAAAAGCAGAGGTTTGTCTACAAAGACCTATTTCAGGGCCCCTTCACACACTATAGACAAAGGAGGTACATGCTTGTAAATCGTAAGCCATAGGGCTTGCCACATCCAGTGAGAACAATAATCTTATTTTGACCATATGCTGTAGGGAACTGCAAGTGGCCTGAGCTATTTGTAGCATCTCTGCATACCATATATGCTATCTAAAAGGAGGAATGTGGCTGTCACATGTTATGATGAAACATTGCTTGTGAAGTGGTATAAAGGCATGCACCTGCTAATTTACATGTGTGAAGTGGCCTTTAGAGATAACTGATCCATTATGCCTCTTTATGGATATTGAAAGCAAACAGATCACTTTCACTTATGCTCTCAAAATTTATGCTCTCTTATACTCGAGAGAGCGCCCTCTCCCTTACCAACTTGACCGGTTACTGAGGTCATCGGAGGGCATGCTCCTGGTGGTTCCACATGGACCTATGGCCTGATTGGAGTCCACCCACATAAGAGAGCCTTCAGTGTGGTAGCCCCCTTTCTTTGAAACTCCCTGCCTCTGGAGGTCAGGCAGACGTCAACACTATATTGCTTCCTGTACCTCCTGAGAACAGTTCTGTTCCAGGAAGCATTCCTTAAATGACCAGCCATGGTTTTTATTGGCATTCTGTTTTAATAATTTTAATATGGCGTTTTAATCTTTTTTCTTGTTTTACTACTGTACCTTTTATGTTCAATGCTCCAGAATCTGTTTTAGATGGGGCGAGGTATACAAATGTTGTAAATAAATAAATAATCTTAACTGGTTTGGGCATTTTCAGTGGAAAGTCCACATGTTTGGAATTTTTTATCTGTGCTCTTTCTCACCTTGAATTAAGCATGTTTATTCAGAAGCAAGTCCTGCTGATTTCAATGGGACATACTCCCTAGTAAGTGTGGATAGGATTATGCAATCGGGAGTCCAATTAACTGACTTTCAAGAATCTATACAAGAGCTACTTGGGGGCTAGCTTACAGCTCTATGTTTTAACTTTTTGTGGTGTCTGTGTTTTCTGCTAAAACCCTAATTTTATATTTCTTGTTAATTCTTCATTGTATGTGCTCAACAGTCTTAGACAAATCTTGATGTACCAACTTATAGTTGATTGGGATGGGATGCACCAATAACCATGTTATCAAACATCATTGAGCAGTGACATGACAGCGCTGAAGATGTACAGGAATTGACAGATCACTGACGGATATCTCAGACCGAGTATTTAGTTTTCATGTCCATAAACATAAAAAAGCAGCATGATATATACCAGTCTTCCCTGACCTGGTGCCCTCCAGATGTTCTGGACTACAACTTCCAGCCTTCCTGACCATTGGCCATGCTGGCTGGGGCTGATGAAATTTGTCATCCAAAACATCCAGAGGGCATCAGGCTGGGGAATATACTGAGGAAATTGGCATGGGTGAATTATACAATTAAAATAGGTGTTCTCCCTTGACAACCATGGACATTCCAAACTCTTTGGGAGGTGGCTTCTCCACCAGCTGTAGGCAGAGTCCAGTAGTCAGGTCCTTTCTCAAGGGAAGGGGCTACCCCCCACCTTTTGGCTCCCAGATTGCCTGTCGACTGGCAGTAATGCAGAATTCTTGCTGAGCTCTTTGGCACATTAAAAAAGAAGAGTTAATTGAGAATAAGGTGCAAGGAGATTTCTGACACAGTTTTCCCTTCATCTCACTGGTCAGCTCTTAGGGTTGGACTGGGAGTTTTAGTCATTGGGCCTTCCCTCCCTCAGGAGAGGCCTGTGAATTTGGCGTGTGTCCCCCGCCCCCGCCGGCGTGTTTTGAGGTAGCACTCTGCTTCCACTATCTTTTTGCTGATCTAGGCAAGAAATGCCAGCCCCTACTGCCTTCCCCCACCACAGGGTAGGCAGAGAGCAAGAGCATACTCTGTTTCCTGCCAAAAGATTAATGGGATCAGGATGGTGACTAGGCAAGCCCTTGTTGAGGGCACAGAGGATTCCAGTGCCATTTTGAGATATGACATGGTCCGTCACCCACATCTTGGCAGGCAGCTATAGAATCATAGAATAGTGGGGTTGGAAGGGGCCTATAAGACCATCACGTCCAACCCCCTGCTCAGTGCAAGAATCAGTCAGGTCTCTAGTCCTCAACTAGACATCTGACTGAGGGGGTGAGTGGCATTGAGACTCCTCTTATCCCATTCTTAGCCTATCCTAACCACAATGCTGACCATGCACTCCCCAAATTCCTCCAGTGGGTGAGGAGGCTGGTGTCTACAGAAATAAACAGGGAAATAAAACCCTCCTAAAGTAGCAAAACATATACAGTAAAACCTTATTCCCAGCAAAAATTTGTATGCTTTCCACATGCAACTGCAGTGTAGGTTGGAAACAATGAGGTTAGTTGTTGTTGTTCAGTCGTTCAGTCGTGTCCGACTCTTCGTGACCCCATGGACCATAGCACGCTAGGCCTTCCTGTCCTGCGCTCTCTCCCAGAGCGTGCTCAAGTCCATATTCATTGCATCAGTGATGCTATCTAGCCATCTCATCCTCTGCTGCCCCCTTCTCCTTTTGCCTTCAGTCTTTCCCAGCATCAGGGTCTTTTCCAGAGAGTTTTCTCTTTGCATTAGGTGGCCAAAATATTTGAGCTTCAGCTTCATTATCTGTCCTTCCAATGAGCACTCAGGGTTGATTTCCTTTAGGATGGACTGATTTGACCTCCTTGCAGTCCAGGGGACTCGTAAGAGTCTTCTCCAGCACCACAGTTCGAAAGCATCAATTCTTCGGCGCTCAGCCTTCCTTATAGTCCAGCTCTCACAGCCATACATTACTATTGGGAAAACCATAGCTTTGATTAGACGGACCTTTGTCGGTAAGGTGATGTCTCTGCTTCTTACTATGCTGTACAATTATTTTATTTTATTTATGAAGTAAAATTAAAAGCAGTGATTTATGCACACAAAGAAAATTCAAGGTGATTATTTAAATAAACGGTTAACTGCATTACATGTCTTGATGCAATAAAAAATAGAAAACATTATGGAATTCAAAATGCTTTTTGTGGTATTGCCTGAGAACTAGTGAAACAGGAACACTTAACTCACATAGTATACAAGTAACAAAGCTAAATAATCATTCAGCATTAACCAATCTTTTTAAAGTAGCTAGAATTTTGTTGTGAAATTAAATTAGGGATATGTTTGTACTATATATATATACAGCCCTGCAAACTCCAAATGTTTATATATGAACAGACAACAGATCAGCCCAGAAGCTGCTTGCACAGATGGAAGTTCAAGTGTCACATGGAATTCCTATACTCACAAGATCTTTATTTCTGATGTTCAGGTTGTGAGCGTCATTGCTTATGTGACCAAAATGGCACCACACACACACAAAAGGAGGTATCAGCAAGCTTGGGGGAAACTTAAAAGTTTGCAAAAATGCAACAAATCTTGGGTGGGGGACACCCCAAACAGCCTAGTGAAGACTGAGTTTGCTCAGTTGCTATGGAATGCTGACTGTCTGTTGGAGGGGTGGGGGGAAACCAGGGGGAAGAAAGAGTGGAATGGAATGGAGTAGTTGGAATACTGGACAGCACCACTCCACACTGCAATATGTTGTTGCAGTTCCCACGAGGTGTTCTTCTGTGCAGTCATATAGATGGGAATGACTATGCACAGACTACAACAGCATGAAAACCTGGATTTCCGATAGCAGCAGGATGGGACTAGGTTGTGGAGTTCAACAGAGCCTTCTCCACTAAAGTTATCTATTCCTTACTTCAGATAACTAATATCCCATCTCTGGGATCCCATGAAGAACAACAGGATTTCTTACCCTCCTGTATGAGCCCTGCCACTCTTGCTCACACTGGCATCCTGCAGTTAATACACCCATTGGAGGAGCAAAATTGGATCGGGACTGCAGTCCTGGAGGAAGAGAGGTTGGCCCTTTCCCCATTCTCCCAGTTTAATTGCCTCCCTTCAGCTTTTTATTGGTCCCATAGGGGGAAACATACAGGTATCCTATAATACATGTACATTTCCTCTATGAGCAAATAGGAACTTTGGGAGTTAGGGGTGATTTCTGTTGGGAAAATAGTGCAGGGAGGAAGAGTGAACCCACAGTGCCACAGTCCCCACATGATCCCTCCCTTGGCCTCTCTTTGGCTGCTTATAAAACAACAACCCACAGGTGATCCTATTCACAGATCTCCCAGTCGTAGCTTATTGCCCCAACTCTTGAAATATGCATTGTAAAATTCCTTTAGATACCTTCTGCAGCCAAGAATCTAAGGGGGATACTATGTAGAGCCAGTACACCAATTCTCAAGTTCCGCAGTGTTTCCTTTTACACAAAGAGAATCATGAATCAGTTTTACTGTGTTTCATGACCAACACATGCTTCATAGTTTCTGCAAGCATTTGTTTACTCCCAGGGAAATTTTTTCACAAAATCTGAAGTTTCCCAGGAGATTCGAGCCTGGGAAAGCAAAAGTTCATGTCCCCCTTCCAAGACTAAATCTCAAAACCATGCATGTAAATGGATTAAATGATTTCTTTGTTGTGTACAGGATGTTGCTGCTGCTATTTTCCCAGGCAAAGCCTGAATTCAAGAATGGGGAACCAGAGACATTTTCACTGTAGCTCTGGTTTGATAGGGTTTTTTGTTTTGTTTTAGTGAGGCCTAACAATAATATAAACACATATTTGTTTGTTTTACAATAAGCAGAATATTATATTGGAGTTATTATGACCTTAGACATTATGGGTTGCATCCGGACTTAATCATACAGAAGTAAATCCATTGAAATTAATGGATTTAAGTTAATACAGTCAATATTAGTGGGTCTACTCTATATATTCTAAGTCTGGATCCAACCCAATATTTTCCAACATATATATGTACATTTTAATATATACAATCTGCTTATTTGACTATTAAAATGCCTGTCAGAACAGGAGGTGCCCCTCCCAGAGGAGAGCAAAGGGACTTTCATTTCTAAATGGGACTCTTCATATCCCTGATTCATTCTTACCTAGTACATGATTCCTTGTTAAAAATATTAATATCAATAGCCCAGGCTTGGAGCTTACAGGAAACAAGACCCCAGACCTGAGATCATTTTGGGTCATTTTGGTTGGACTGCATGAAATGGAAGCTCCCAGAATGTTTTCCAGCTAGATCTAGGACCCCAACATGATGTGACTGAATAATATTTGACTGAATGCCTAGATTAGGGGTGCAGAACCTCAGTTCTGGGGGCCAAATCCCACCTTCCTGTGGTCCTCTCCAGATGTTCCCAGATCACCATGCCCCCTTCCCTTTTCCCAGCTTCTGTGCAGTTTTTTTCCGCACCATTCTAAAAAGCTAAAATACCTCTCCTAAGGCTTAGTTACTGGCAGGAAAAGTTTAAAGGTAAAATATGCTGGTATTTTTTGTTTTTTGAGCTATTCCCCTTTTGCCTTTGGCCCTGCCCACCCCTGGAATTCAGCCCCCAAGAATTTCTCTGAAATGGAATTTGGCCCTTGGGCTGAAAGACGTTCATCAACCCTGGCCTAGATTGTCCCCAGTCTTGGAATTTTGTTGCACCTGCAGTCCTGTTTATAACTCTGTCGTAAAACTGCAGGAAAGATCTCGGCCCACTATCTTCCATTTGAGGAAGAAAGCGGTTTCATAATCTTCATGAAACTGTCAAGAAACCCAGAATGCTGTGCCAGACGTTATTTCAGGTATAAAACCTTCCCCTGAGCTCGTCTGTCAGTTTTAAGGATTTGACTATCATATTTCCTTAATTAATGTATTAAAGCCCTACTTTAGCAACAGGGAATAATGAAGCTGACTAAAGGCAGTGTGCTGTCAAAAACACAATGCATCATAGATAATATTAAAAACTCTCCCTAGTCTCTTTCAGGGAGTTCTTTTAGGTGTATGTGTGAATATAAAATTTTAGTAAACCTCCAGTTTAGACTTCTTTTATATGCAATTGTTTAGCAGAGATTTTCTTCCCCTACCCCACCCCCAGCCCAGGCCCAAAAGGATCATCATGAAAATGTTTTTTCAGGTGTAATTGAGTAAAGGGCATTGTATGATTTATAATAATTTTAATGCTTTTGCAGTGGAGCCACAAATGTTTGCAATTAATTTAGAAAAATGAAAGTAATTAAAAAATTAAGTAACCGAGACCTTTAACTTTCAACATGAAAATGGCTCTATAGCTATAAAATGTAATTGGTCCAAACTTTTTTTTGTAAAACTGTGACTGGTTACATAATTTCTGCCAAATCACAGAAAACTCATGCCCTTCCATATGCCTAATATGAGCCCCTCCTTTTTTTGCATAATTGTTACCTATGAAGTTTAGAATGAAAGTTAATCATTTAACAACAATGTAATCCTATGTGTGTTTACTTGGAAGTAAGTCCCACTTGTTCAATGGGTATAAAGCCTTTGTTAGGTTAGAATTCCATCCTTAAAATATATATTTAAAATGCAACTAATCAGCACAAATTGACCTAGCATTAGGGCTCTGTGTGTAGATTTTGTTATTTGTGGAAAAAAATTCCTTTCATAAATGTCCACACAAATGTCCCTGTGTACTGGATATTGGGAATTGCTCCTGGAACATCAGGAGTGATATTTGGTCATGCTTGATCATGCAGCTGTCTCATGTTTTGAAGGGGTTGACGCTTTTATCTATCACCAGTTGTGCCAGAATTTCTAGAACAATGTAAACACATGTAAAATAATCTTGGTACCCTAACTCAAAACCTTTGGAGGCACCTGCGCAAAGAGCCACAGCTCCATCTTTGCAGTGTTTCCTGTGCTTGTGTTGCACCTAGTGCTGATCCACTAACCTGCTGCCTGCCCCAGGAAATCTTGCTGTGCTAGGATTGTTGAATTGATTCTTAAATAAATCCACAAAAGTTATCAGTCTGGAAAAAATACTAGCCTGTTAAGAGGTTAGTAGCTGATGTTTCCATGCTGGCCATGGAGGAAGCTCCATGGTTGTTGTTGTTTTTTACTACTAGTAGACTTCTACCAAATGGGTTGGTGGAGGAAAGACAGATCACTCCAACCCCTCTCCACCAGCTTGCATTTTCAGGCCGGTCATGGAGGAAGAGACTGGTAGAAGAGGAAAGGAATGAGTAGTCTCTCCTTTGCTAGTCTGCTCACTCACCTGCATGGAATTCTTGGTTACCTATGTTTACCAGGAAAGTTTTTAAATTCAAGACTGTCTTATAGTATGCATTACTGGAAACTGGAAGTATAAAGGGAACTCCAGGGGTTCTTGAATGAACTGGATTCTCTAGATCCATTTCAGTCATGCCAAACAGCTTTGATCACCTTGGCTGACAATATACTCTGGGAATTATACAGGGGAAGCCTGTCCCTGTTGATTTTCCTGAATCTTTCAGCAGTGTTTGATACTATCGGCCATGGTGTCCTTATGGACAGCCTGGTGGGAACGAGTTTGGGAGGAACCGTTTTACAGTGGTTCCAGCCCTTCCTTGGGGGTCAGTTTCAGAAGGTGGTGTTGGGGGAGTGCTGTTAGAAGCTTTGACCACTGGTTCATGGCATCCCACAGGGACTGATTCTGTCCCCTATGCCATTCAACATCTACATGGAATCTTGGGAGAGATCTTTTAGGAATTTGTAGTGTGTTGCCTCCAAAATGCAGAAGACAGGCAATTCTCTTTCTCCTTTTCTTCTAACATCTTTTCTTGTAACACTCAATCCTTTCTCCCTGCCCTCCCCTAAGCCAGTCCCCCATCAACACCTCTCCCTGAGAAACAGGGGTGGGGGAGATTTAGAAAAGGGGGTGAGAAGATGGGAAGGACCAATCAAAAACTCTTCCTGGTATAAAAGGGGCAGGGTGGATGTGGGGTATCCATAGAATGGCAGGCAGAGTTGAAGAATCCCACTGAAATGCATTGTGTTGCATTTTATTGGCTGAGAGCTTAGTCTCATGCAATGTCTCACATGACCACTACAGGCACTGTAGGCAAGTTCCATGCATCACCAGCAGGGGGAACCCACAGGCTTAGGCATGTGACACAAAATGGTAGATGGAGCACAAAATGGCTGCCATGCTGAATCCTAATCGGTGCACAGGCCTACTTATTTATCTCTAGATTGGATAATTGCCATGTACTCCACATGGAACTTCCTTTGAAGAATGTTCAGAAACTTCAGTTGGTTCACAATGTGGCAATGGGGATGTTAGTAGGGATATATGAGAATTTAGTTCCCATTTGTTTAAGACCAGAATTTGTTCCTGACCATGAACATGAGTGCATTTTGAGGGCAAAGCTCACACATTCCTGAACTTGCGATGCTCGTTTGCAAAATATGCACTTTAGAAAAATGTGCATGTTCACGGTTTAGTCACTGGGGAAAAGTACGTATTTGGGTGTAGACTTCAAAAAAGGGCACACCAAAATACATACTTTACCCGTTCGAGCCTGGGGGTGGGGTGGGGGAAGCTCACAGTTGGGAATAAGAAGGAGGCAGTCCGAGTTTCGAGGTGGAACTTGGAGAACCTCAACAAGCTCAAGCCACTAGATGTTAGTGGGCATTCGCTCATCGATAAGGCTCCACGTACTTTTAATAGCTGCATAGAGGTTTGAATTAAGATAGATGCAGCTTACAATGCACCTGCTGAAATCCCCCTTTCTGCAGCCATATTAAAGATACAGACGGCCTATTCTATGCATCTGATCGCGCTTTCTCTGCACTTCTTTCTTTTTAAAAAGCTTCTAATCAAAGAAAGAAAATGGTAGTAATGCACTCTGCACACCACCTTAGTCTTCTTGGCACCAGCTGGAGATCAGTGTGTAAAGCATGCCAGTTCAGAATTCAGAACTCAAACAGTGAAGTCAAGCAAGAGATAAGTTTTCCCATAACAAACCAAAGACAGGAAACGTCATACTTTTCTCCTTCAGTTATAAAATGTGAAGCTGACTGCATGTTCAGTCAGGAGACCTGCATTTATCTCACATGAACAGAGAATGCAGCCTCTTCTGAATTATTGTTAAGCATAACGTGTACCTCTTTAGGTCTACATTTCCCTCTGGCAACCCATCAAGTACATTTACCTTTTTAAATCATTGTTCTATTTTATACATGTCACGTTTGTGGTTTACTGGGTTGACTGGTGAATTTTCCATGCTAGGAGCACCACAGTCCTCGATAAGAAAAGATTTTACACTCCATACCAACAATTACAGTACTGTCTTTTCCCATGAATTATAATATCCTGTTCCAGGCAGTGTGCTGTTTTATTTCCAAAACGGCAGCAGAAAAACAACAGAAAGTGTTCTGAGTTGCTGAGGAATGGAAACTCTTACAGTTTTGTGTTCAAGATAAAGACTAGTGCTTTATGATTAAACTGCAAGGAGGGCTTGCAGTTTATCAATTCAAAATGTTTACGCAACAGAATGGTGCATCTCCATGTAACGTACATGAGCCCTCAAGCATATTTTTGGTGATAATGATTTCTATAATTGGATTTAGCATTTGTGATTACATTGGAAGTGTAGATCAATTTTTTTTTTTCATTCACCACTTACCAGTCACTGAGGGGTAGGCAGAATCTGTCAGTTTTGCTTTGTAATTAATTAATAATTTAACTTGAATGTCTATGGGGTTGCACATAATAATTCAGACACCAATGCAGTTCAAATTAATTATGAATTTGTTGTTGTTGTTCAGTCGTTCAGTCGTGTCCGACTCTTCATGACCCCATGGACCACAGCACGCCAGGCCTTCCTGTCCTGCGCTCTCTCCCGGAGCGTGCTCAAGTCCATATTCATTGCATCCGTGATGCTATCTAGCCATCTCATCCTCTGCCGTCCCCTTCTCCTTTTGCCCTCAGTCTTTCCCAGCATCAGGGTCTTTTCCAGAGAGTTTTCTCTTCGCATTAGGTGGCCAAAATATTTGAGCTTCAGCTTCAGCATCTGTCCTTCCAAGGAGCACTCAGGGTTGATTTCCTTTAGTATGGACTGATTTGACCTCCTTGCAGTCCAGGGGACTCGTAAGAGTCTTCTCCAGCACCACAGTTCGAAAGCATCAATTCTTCGGCGCTCAGCCTTCCTTATAGTCCAGCTCTCACAGCCATACATTACTACTGGGAAAACCATAGCTTTGATTAGACGGACCTTTGTTGGCAAATTGATGTCTCTGCTTCTTACTATGCTGTCTAGGTTTGCCATACCTTTCCTCCCAAGGAGCAAGCGTCTTTTAATTTCATGGCTACAGTCACCGTCTGCGGTGATCTTGGAGCCCAAGAAAGTAAAATCTGTCACTACTTCCATTTCTTCCCCTTCTATATGCCAGGAAGTGATGGGGCCAGATGCCATGATTTTCGTTTTTTTAATGTTGAGTTTCAAACTAGCTTTTGCACTCTCCTCTTTCACCCTCACCAAGAGGCTCTTGAGATCCTCTTCGCTTTCTGCCATTAGGGTGGTATCGTCTGCATATCGGAGGTAATTATGAATAGGCTCTTTCATATTGATGTTACCAGTACATATTATGGAAGAGAGGCACCTGAGAAATCTTTAGCCTGCATAGTGAGGGTTCTGCTTTCTTGCCACAACATTTGGCCGCACGTGGTCAGGTAACAGACAGAGAAGCAACCGAGCGGGTGCAGTCCTTTCTATACAGCCTCCAGTTTGCTCACAGGTCCTTTAGGCCTTGTAGCACATGGGAATTACATTTCTCATGTTGCTGGAAGATACTCAGGGCCCCCAGTGGTTTGGCATGATTAATAGGGACTCACAGAGCTTCCATGGACTTTGGTATGACTGGTTCCATTTCTGGCAGGTCTCCACCCAAAACGGAATCCCAAAACCCATAGAGAAATTAGGGGTTGCAGAATTCAGTGGCATACAGATACCAAATTAATCCTTTAGTTTGGTTGAAAACAACACATTCATAAAGATCTTACTTTTATAGTACATGGAATATATTTAATTTGATGTGCATGCACCCAGCTCAGTAAACTGGGTCCATAACTTTCAAACATGTACATAACTTTCAAAACTTATTTTATTTTTTTAAACTAAGGTCTTCACACAGCACATAGTCAAACTATGGAATTCACTACCACAAGACGGATGGCCACCAATTTGGATGGCTTTAAAAGGGGGTTAGACAAATTCCTGGAGGAGAAGACTATCAGTGGCTACTAGTCCTGATGGCTATATGCTACCTCCAGTACCTGAGGCAGTATGCCTATGTACACAAGTTGCTGGGGAACATGGGTGGGAGGGTGCTGTTACACTCGTGTCCTGCTTGTGTGTTTCCCATTGGCAGCTTGTTGGCCACTGTTTGAACAGAATGCTGGATGAGATGGACCCTTGCTCTGATCCAGCAGGGCTCTTCTTATGTTCTTAAGTCTGAGTTTTTCTAAAATTCACCTCCAGACCAAGGAATCCCATCCTGAGATGTACCTCAGAATGCAGAATTGCTATAATTCCCATAAGCTCAGAAGTAGTGAGCTGTTTGGGACCAAGGCTTGCAAGGTCTTCTGTCACATCAGAGCAACTGAGGCTGGAGCCATGACAGCTTGAGCATGTACCAGACCCTCTGATGTCACTAGGTCCTTAGCCTGAGGTTGCACAGTTAACAGGAGAGTAACATAGTCCTACTGTGACCTCACAGCAGATCAGCCAGTAGCACTTAGAGATGGGGCAAGAAGAAAAAGCAAAGTGAAGGACTAGGAAGAATATTCAGTGACATGCTATGGTCCATCATACTGATCATCTCTTATCTAGTTTTTCATATTTGATCTCAGAATTTTCTCCAGTACTATCCTTGATAGCTAATGAATGGTGTATATATTTTAATGCTAAGTAGATATTTCCCCATTTTTTTCAAGGAACAAAAAAGAGAAAAAAAGGAGATTAGCATATTCACCAAGTGGTACAAATCTTGTATCATATGTCCCTACTCATTTCAATAGTACTGGGACTTATAAGGTGGATTGTGCTCTTTGTTGAAAACATCTCTGTTCCTAAACCCTTATAAACCACATAGTGCCAATTCCTAGGGGTGGACGAAAGTCACTTACCTGTCCTCGAAGGACGTTCGCGGTGGGGGGGAGGCGCTTCGCTGCTCCCCCCACGAAGTTCCGGCCGGGGGGGGAGGCTTCCCGCCTCGGCCCGGCCGAAATTCAGGCCGGGGGGGAGGCTTCCCGCCTCGGCCTGGCTGAAATTCAGGCCGGGGAGGAGGCTTACCACCTCGCCCGGCCGCGAACGCGAAAGTTTAAAAAAAACCAAAAAAACGCCCCCTGATAGGCTACGTGACGAATCACGTAGCCTATCACGGCTAGATCTGCAAAGTCAGCCGTGATAGGCTACGTCAATCGTCACGTAGCCTATCACGGGTGACTTAAAAAAAAAAAAACAACGCGTACGCTAATGGCGGCCCCCATAGGGAGCCGCCATTCGCGTTCCTTATTTAGTCACCGTAGTCTACGTAAACATTTACGTAGACTACAGCGACCAAATAAGGAACGGGAATGGCGGCTCCCTATGGGGGCCGCCATTATCCATACACACTTCTTTTTTTTTTTTAAGTCACCCGTGATAGGCTACGTGACGATTGACGTAGCCTATCACGGCTGACTTTGCAAATCTAGCCGTGATAGGCTACGTGAATCGTCACGTAGCCTATCAGGGGGCGTTTTTTTTTTTTTCTTTGATTGCAATGGTGGCGGCGGCAGCCGGTCAAAAGACCGGCTGCCGCTCCCGCCCCACTCGAACACCCACCGAACCGCCGGCCGGACCCGCCGCCGGGAGGGACATTCGGCGAAGGTAAGTCCCATCCCGGGGGGGGGGGTGCGGGGGGGGGTTCGGAGGATTTCTCCCCGAAACTTGTTCGGGGGGCTGAACACGTTGGCGCTTGGCCCCCCGAAGTTTCGGGGAAAAATTCTCCGCCAACCCTACCAATTCCGTAGACCAGAGACACACAGAGAATAGTAATAACTGGATGTTTCAAAGGAGTATGTCTTCCATAATTTGTACAGATTGATCATATTTTGGGAGTAAGGCTGTCCATAATAAGCAAAAACATGATTATGGATGGAATTTGTTCATATTGTTTTGTGAAGGCAAAATGGTTTGTCTGAGAACAAACAAATCAGTTTTGCGTTCAGTTTCAGAAGATATATTTCAGGAAAAGCAGCAAAAGAGTAGCAAGTTTGAAACCGTAACAAATGAAATACGTTTTGTAAAATTATGCATAATGCTATTTTGCTCATCATCCTCACTCTGTAAAGGGAAATTGCTGTGTAGGATAATTTGGTGCTATAATGGCCATTTTAAAAAAATGTAGCCTTTTTCCCATCTCTGGTTTTTCACATATCAGATCTCTCTGACTGGATATCTGACTAGTTTAGCCTTATTGGCACAAGGGACACAATAAGGCTAGAGCCAGACAATAGCTTTTAAGGGAATTGAAAGTGGTTTGCTTTCTATGGTGCACACACATATTTCTTTTATCTCACCATTGCCTCTGGTCAACCAGGCTTTGCACTTGTTTTTTTTCTGAAACAATGCAAAAACTTGCAAAGCCTATTTACTAGAAGCAATCATAGGATGGGTATACACACCATGAGCACGTATTTCTCTTTCAAACTGCCTTTAATTCTGAATTTCTGAAGAAGAAAAAAACATGATTGCCTGTTTCCAGTTTGATCTTCTTGATGTCCCACTGATTTTGTCCCACTGTGTTGGAGATTGGTTGTTTTATCCATAATTTTCCTGATTAAAAAGGGGGAAGCCTTCTAAGAAAAGTATCTCCATAGCTATATCTACTCAAGTGTCTTGTATCAGAAGCTGGAGATACTATAGTGTATATATTAAATCAGCTTGTAGGTTGGATAATGTAAATCTGAAAACAATTTCTTAGTGTCTATTTTTTGTGACTGCATATACTGCTTTTTCATACAGTGGCCTTAAATTTCCAAACAGCTGGAGTACAAATGGATCTTCAAAATGGGAAATTTTTGGATAATGGTGGTTGTGGCTATATACTAAAACCAGAATATCTTAGAAAAAGAGACACACAATTTACTCCATATGCTATAACTGCAAACCATCAACCAGTTCTGCTTACAATAAAGGTCAGTCTATTTTGTTGTTAACATTTTCTTAGCTAATTTGTTAGAACACTTGCTTTATTCAAATATTTATTGCAGGTTTTTTTTTTTAGTGTTTACAGCCCAGACTTGTGATAAGCACTTCAAGTAACTTGTACTTGATAGCACATTAGTATCATTTGTACCAGCGGGGTACCTGTATATAAGGTTGCCATCTCTTTCAGGTAGATTTGTGAAGATATATAATAGCTTTAAGGAGCTTTCTGAGTTGTAAACATGATTCAGTTCACACTTAGAAATGTGCCATTATGAAATGGAAGAGTGATTCACATCCATAGATGCAATCCTGCTTATTCCAATGACACTGCATTAAGGTAAGTAGTTTCTTAATTTTTCGCCTAGAAATGTATATGGGGAGGACCTGAGCCAGACGGAAGAGATTAGCTAATTGTGAGGGGATATGCCTACATTATCAATGTCTGGTAGCATTTGATTTGATTGACTACCTACACTGTTTTGTCCTTTCTGTATATTGGCTGTTGATTCTTATTTTATTGGTGAAACTATTCTTAATTGTTTAAAACATATTGTTAGCTGCTTCGGAGGCCTGTCTCAGTTGAGACAGGCAGGAGATAGATATTTTAAGTAACTAACTGACTAGCCAAATAAATACATAAGTTTGGCTGTCAAAGGTATCAGATTATCCTCCAAATTCTTTTATGACATCACTTGGATGTAGATTTTGTTGTGGGATAGGTCTGTGGTAAAAGTTGAAGTCCTTCATCACATCAGAGGGTGTGTGTGTGTGCGTGTGTGTGTGCGCACGTGCTTGCTGCTACCTGCCTGGGGTCGCTGTTGCAATTAGGTAATTTTAGTCCCAGGACTTAATGATCTTATTCCCCCCTCCCCTGCCATTTAGATAGCCATGTGTATTACTTGAAACACACAACTAACATTTCTCCCTGCCCCCCCCAACTGCCATTCCATGCTTTCCAACTAACATTTCTGATATGTTAGAACAAAATACTGTTTGCCAACTCTGATAAATTCTCTGATCATGTGGATTTTTGCATGTTAAACTCTCTTACATCATAGCATCATCATGACCTCAGGAATAACATGAAGTTTGCTTCTGCTGCCCTCATCATCTGGGTGATCATTTTCCCCCTTCCCCAGGCCACAGGACCTTGGACTTTTATCCTTAGCTGCCCCACTTCCTGGGGTGATCACAGAAGCCATCCCAGTTCCTCATCTGACTCTGAGGGCCCAAAGCTGGCTTCCTGGTCAGGCTCCCAGTTTGGTGGCTCGCTACATCTCGTGGCTCAAGAGTTCAACAAGGAGGGCTTGCCCCTCCCAGCAGCTCCTGTCCTACTTCTTTTCCTTAGCTTCCCTTTGACTTTATAGGGTTCCTACCACACAGGTGGTGCTACTCCACCCTCAGTGACCTACCCTGGAGAACCACTGTGGCCAGAGCACTGGATCTGGGTATAGCAACTCTGGTTGAAGTCCCCATTGGGCTAAGAAGTTCACTGATTTTGTTTGTTGTGAGGCTAAAATGGCACTCTGATCTTCATGGAGGAAGGGATGGGATACAAGTGTAGTAAACGTACTCCTAACTTACCTCAGGAATTGCTGTAATTATCCTCATCTTGGGATTCTCCCAGAAGCTATTGCTTGGATCTGTGGGGCAGTAGTTAGTTAAGATGCAGTTGAATCCTGTATCATACTTTTTCAGGGACAGGTTGGCTTTTCTCTTATCAGTTATTGTTTCCTTTATGCTGAGATCAACTAGCTTATTCTTCAGCTATAACCTATAAATATTAGGTGTGCGCTAAAGCCTGGTGAATGAGACCTTTTAGTTCAAGCTGCGATGCTCACATGCAGCGGTGGTGCTGAAAAATAAACCAGTCAGAACTAAAATAAATCAAAGCTGCTTGATTTATTAACTGCAATATTTCCTTGCACTTTCCTCTGCTTGCTGTTGGAAAAAAAAAATACCTTGAGTACCACAGATGCTGAGACTAGCTTCCTACAAATGCTATTTAGTCATCAAAGGCATCCGACAGGTTCTTAAATACCATTGTTGTAGTTTCTTGTCTAGTTACACAATATACATTTTGCTCTGTGTTGGCAAACATGTGACAGTGAGCTAGTTTTATCATACCAATTAAATTAAAAATGTGCACATGAAAAGTTTATCCTACCCTATGTATTGCAAGAAGGACTGAAACATTTTGTTGATTTTAATTTGTGTTTTTAAGGAATAATAATGTTCATGTACATTAGGGCTATCTCTCTGGCGTGATCCATAACTCCTGATCTGCCCAGTGCAGGGATATTAAATAGATACAAAATCAATAAACACTAATACTTTAAAATTTTATCTTGCTTGGAACCCCTTAGTTTAGTGAGCTGTTGCAGTGCAGTGCTCAGGTTTGTGAACTGGGAAGTCCCTGGTTCAAACGTTGCCTTTGTCATGCGTTCACTAGCAAGCCAATGCTCTCATCCTCAGTGCCACATCTGCGAGAGAGTGCTAATAATATTTACCTACATCATAGGGCATTTGTAAGGGTACTGAGATAATGTACGTGGAATGCCTTGAGCCAACCTTCCCCAACCTGGCACCTCCGGTGTTTCGGACTGTAACTCCCATGATCATAGAATCATAGAATAGTAGGGTTGGAAGGGGCCTATAAGACCATCGTGTCCAACTCCCTGCTCAATTCAGGAATCTAAGTCAAAGCATCCCTGACAGATGGCTGTCCAGCTTCATCTTGAATGCCTCCAGTGTGGGAGAGCCTACTACCTCCCTAGGGAATTGGTTCCATTGTTGTATTGGTCAGGAAGTTTTTCCTGATGTTCAACCGGAATCTGGCTTCCTGGAACTTGAGCCCATTATTCCGTGTCCTGCTCTCTGGGATGATCGAGAAGAGATCCTGGCCTTCCTCTCTGTGACAACCTTTCAAGTACTTGAAGAGCACTATCATATCTCCCCTCAGTCTTCTCTTCTCAAGGCTAAACATGCCCAGTTCTTTCAGCCTCTCCTAGGGCTTTGTTTCCAGTCCCCGGATCATCTTTGTTGCCCTCCTCTGAACCCTCTCCAGCTTTTCTGCATCCTTCTTAAAGTGTGGTGCCCAGAACTGGACACGGTACTCCAGATGAGGCCTAACCAGTGCTGAGTAGAGGGGAGCTAGTACTTCACGGGATTTGGAAGCTATACTTCTATTATTGCAGCCCAAAATAGCATTTGCCTTTTTTTGCAGCCACATCACATTGTTGGCTCGTATTCAGCTTGTGATCTACAACAATTCCAAGATCCTTCTCGCTTGTAGTATTGTTGATAGGGATGGCAGAGAATTCCGCCATGGATTTCGGGGGGCTGAATGCACTGGTATTTGGCCTCACCGAGATCCATGGCAGAATTCTCTGACATCCCTACGTATCCCCCATCTTGTAACTGTGCCTTTGGTTTCTTTTTCCTAGGTGCAGAACTTGGCATTTATCCCTATTAAATGTCATTCTGTTGTTTTCTGCCCAGTGCTCCAATCTATCAAGATCACTTTGAATTTTGTTTCTGTCTTCCAGAGTATTAGCTATCCCGACCAATTTTGTGTCATCTGCAAATTTGATCAGCATTCCCTGCACCTCCTCCTCTAAGTCATTAATAAAAATGTTGAAGAGCCCAGGATTGAGCCCTGCAGTACCCTGCTTGTTACCTCTCCCCAGTTTGAGAAAATCTCATTGATAAGAACTCTTTGAGTCCGAACTGTGGATCCACCAGAGAGTTGTTTCCTCTAGCCCACTTTGAGCTAGTTTGCTCATCAGGAGATCATGGGGCACTTTGTCGAAAGCTTTGTTGAAGTTGAGGTATATTATGTCCACAGCATTCCCACAGTCCACAAAGGAAGTTACGTGATCAAAAAATGACATCAGATTCACCTGGCCGTTCTTGACAAATCCATGTTGGCTTCGAGTAATCACGGCATTGTTTTCAAGATGCTTCCAGATGGATTGCTTTATAATCTGCTCCAGAATTTTCCCAGGGATTGATGTCAGATTGACTGGTCCGTAGTTCCCAGGTTCCTCCTTTCTGCCCTTTTTGAAGATAGGGACAACATTAGCCCCCCTCCAGTCATCTGGCACTTCCCCCGTCCTTCATGATTTCTCAAAGAGAATAGACAGTGGCTCTGAGAGTTCTTCTGCCAGTTCCTTTATTACTCTAGGGTGCAGTTCATCTGGCCTTGGAGATTTGAACTCATTCAAAGTAATTAGGTGTTCCTTGACCATATGCCTATTGATCTCAAGCTACAATCCTGCCTCTTCAGCCTGTACTTCGCCTTTGCCAAGGGGGTCATAGACCCTCTTTCGGGCGAAGACTGAGCCAAAGTAGGAATTGAGCACTTCTGCCTTTTCCTTGCCATCTGTTATCATTTTGCCATCCTGATTTAATAGCTGAACCACCATTGCTTTCCTCTGTCTTTTACTATGCACATATCTGAAGAAAGCCTTTTTGTTGCTTTTTGTATCCCTTGCTAACCTCAGCTCGTTCTCAGCTTTAGCCTTCCTGACGCGATCCCTGCAATTCTGTGCTACCTGCCTGTACTCTTCCTTTGTACCTTGGCCTTCCTTCCACTTCCTATATATGTCCTTTTTTGTTTTCAGGTCATCCCTAAGCTTTTTGTGAAGCCACATTGGCTTCTTCTGTTGTGTTCTGTCTTTTTTTCTTGTTGAAATGGTTTGTAATTGTGCCTTTAGAATTTCCTTTTTTAAAAACTCCCACACATCTTGGACTCCTTTTCTCATTAGAGTCACTTGCCATGGGACCTTATCGTTGTTCTGATTTTATTAGAATTGGCTTTCCTAAACTCCAGGGTACATGTTTGGCCACACTCGGCTTTTGCTTCCTTTCGAACCAAGAAGTCAAGTATAACATGGTCACTTTCCCCCAGAGTTCCCATTGGCCATTCTGGTTGGGGTTGATGGGATTTATAGTTCAAAACATTTGAAGGGCACCCATTTTGGGAAGGCTGCCTTGCGCACTCTAAGCCCTATATTAATGCTAAGTATTATTATGGCTACTGTCTTGCATTGAAGCTTGACCTTTTCCTTGGGGCTGCCTGATCAGTGCCTCTTTATAGCAGTTCTTATCTGTGGGATTGTGAAGTAGCTACCGGTTGCAGAAGGTCATAAAAATAAAGAAGGGATTAAGTATTTAGCAAAGGAAGAGGTTGATGAATGAATACATACTGCTACTCATAACAGCAGATTGCCTCTTGTATTGGCCCCAGGAGCGTAGCCAAGTCATTTATAGTGTTAGAGGGGCCTAGAGATCCATAATGCTTGCTTAAGTTCATTATTGGTGCAATTCCCTTGTTAGTAAGCCTCTGATCATGTGCAGATGAGTCAAAAGGCCAATATCAGCCCCAGCGCATTCCATACTAATGAATGCTAGAAGGCCTTATCAGGATGTGCCTGAGAAGCAAAGTTTGTTTATGCTGTGCTGCAGGTGGCTGTGCTGGGAACCATAGCAATGCTAGTCTATGCTGGGAATGGACACTAGGTGGTGCTTGCTAGCGTTGTGCTGCCTCACTGCTGACATGTATTGTATAAAACCCATTGTAACCCATGGCTCTGGGTTCAGAGAAGCTGTCTGATCCAACCATTGGGTACACCTGTGTGCTGTAAGTTACTCAATAAAGTACTCCTTGTAAGTAAACCTATTGATCTGATTTATCACTATCTTGGTACCTCTAACCTCAGAGTTCAATGCCCATGGCTGGGGCAACACACCTCTGAATACCAATTGCTGGGGAACATGAGTGGGAGGGTGCTGCTGCACTCATGTCCTGCTTGTGGGCATCTTATAGGGATCTGGCTGCCTCTGTGGAGCTACATAGGTGCTTGATCTGATCCAGCAGGGCTCTTCGTATGTGGATATGTGCCCAATGCCCTCTAATCAGGAGTGGGGCAATTACTGAGAGAAGTAATATTGCGAAATGTCCATGCAATATTGAGGATACTGTAGGAAAACTAGTGCCTTTTCTATGAAGAACTTCCATGCTGAGAAATGCAGATGTAGAAGCACTGATCAGCAGAACAGGACGTAGGATGAGCTGCATTCTGCATATGCTATGCTGATATTGTCTGGGAAAACTTGTGAATATTTGCTGTTGCAGACATTTTGGCAGAGCAAAGATAGAGGAGAGGAGCAGAAGATGGAGACAAGGGGTAGAGAGGAAGAATACATGGAAGTTCAGTTGCATATACTTAGGCTTACTTTCAGTAGGGGATAAGGACTACATCTCGGCTCCTTACACACTCACTTGATAGTCTTGGTTCAGAAAATGCTAACAATACCATATAAATTAAAGGCAATGATGGGCCAAACTAGATAACACATGGCACATACATTAAAAATGTGTATTCTTTTTAATGAAAAGTAGTTATGGGAAGCTGCGATCTGGAGCGGAGGAATGGCAAGTGAGGAACTGCTGAATCCTTTACTCTCTGGCCATTTTTTCCACTCAAAATTGCCTCTCCCCTGGCTGCTTTTCCATTTGCATGAAGGGATTCAGGTATATACATGGAAGAGAAATGGAAAATTGAGGGGAAGGGATTAAGCTTCCTCTCCTCCCCACCATCCTCCTGCCCCAACAGCAGCCTACTCCTATTTACAGCAGCTTTTAATTAAAAACAAATGGGGTGACTTACACACAACTTCTGTGTAATGTCTAATTTACCTTGAATAAAACTGAAAGCTCTTATGTTGTCATTTCAAAAAGGTTGCTACAGTATATGGCAGGGGTAGGCATATCTTTTTGGGTCATGAGCACATCTGGCAATTTGAGAAGCTGTCCTGGACACCACCACAACATGGCTGCCATGGGAGGTGTGGCAAAGGACAAGTAACTTGCCCAAAGGACTTGAGTACAAGGCAGGGGTGGCGTCTGAGCCTTAACACACTAAACAACCCCTTTGAAACCACAGTTTTCAGCACCAACAGAAACCTATTTCCCAGCAATCCCAGCTGCCATTAAGACAATGTGTCAATTGTTTTTTTAAGTGAAAGAGGTAGGGCACCTTGGTGAGCACCAAGAAAGGTGTCCGGGGAGTACCATAAGCACCATGTTGCCTACTCCTGCTATATGGAGAGGTGCAGCTTCATCTTATTCACATTTACTCAGAAGTTCAGTGGGTTGTCCTCTGAAGCAAGTGTGCATAGGATTGCAGCATGAAAGATATTGAGTAAAATGCATTGAATTTATTTCCTTCATAGTTCAGGGTAAATAGTGTTTATATGACTTTTTACTATATGGTAGGCTTCCCTGACCATTTTCCAGCAAAACCATTGATGTCAAAATAATAGTCAAATACGTTTGAATACCCTGGCTAAAGCTTACGTATTGTTTTTGTTTGTGCAGCTTATCAGTGGCCATCAGTTACCGCCCAGCAATCTCTCAAGGTCGAATAAAGCTGACCCTCTAGTCGTAGTAGAGATTTATGGTGTTCCAGAAGACCAGGCAAAACAACAGAGTTGTGTAGTTAAGGGTAATGGTAAGTGGAACAGTCTATTGATTGTGTAAGGTCTCTAATTTAGGAATTCAGCTCATTAACTTACATAGCTTAACAAAGTTATTCCTCTGGCAGTTGGACTAATACACAGAAGCAGCAATGCATGAATCAGTAAGAAAAACATGAATGGCACAAAAAGAATGTGTGTTTTTGTTTGTGTGTTTTTTTTACTTTTTGAATTTTATTACGTTTCTTCAAATTACAATGTAAAAGGAAGACAACAGTTTAACCTACCCAACCTCACATATCAGTACATTTTTATTTTTGTTGTTCAGTCGTGTCCGACTCTTCGTGACCCCATGGACCATAGCACGCCAGGCCTTCCTGTCCTGCGCTCTCTCCTGGAGTGTGCTCAAGTTCATATTCATTGCATCGGTGATGCTATCTAGCCATCTCATCCTCTGTCGTCCCCTTCTCCTTTTGCCTTCAGTCTTTCCCAGCATCAGGGTCTTTTCCAGAGAGTTTTCTCTTCGCATTAGGTGGCCAAAATATTTGAGCTTCAGCTTCAGTATCTGTCCTTCCAATGAGCACTCAGGGTTGATTTCCTTTAGGATGGACTGATTTGACCTCCTTGCAGTCCAGGGGACTCGTAAGAGTCTTCTCCAGCACCACAGTTCGAAAGCATCAATTCTTCGGCGCTCAGCCTTCCTTATAGTCCAGCTCTCACAGCCATACATTACTACTGGGAAAACCATAGCTTTGATTAGACGGACCTTTGTCGTAAAGGTGATGTCTCTGTTTCTTACTATGCTGTCTAGGTTTGCCATAGCTTTCCTCCCAAGGAGCAAGTGTCTTTTAATTTCATGGCTACAGTCACCATCTGCGGTGATCTTGGAGCCCAAGAAAGTAAAATCTGTCACTGCTTCCATTTCTTCCCCTTCTGTATGCCAGGTAGGGGTGGATGAAAGTGACTTACCTGTCGTCGAAGGTTTTTCACGGTGGGGGGGAGGCGCTTCGCTGCTCCCCCCGCGAAGTTCAGGCTGGGGGGGAGGCTTCCCGCCTCGCCCCGGCCGAAATTCAGGCCAGGGGGGAGGCTTCCTGCCTCGCCCGGCCGAAATTCAGGCCGGGGAGGAGGCTTCCCACCTTGCCCGGCCGCGAACTCCAAAGTTTAAACAAAAAACAAAAAACGCCCCCGTGATAGGCTACGTGACGATTAATGTAGCCTATCACGGCTAGATCTGCAAAGTCAGATCACGGCTAGATCTGCAAAGTCAGATTTACGTAGACTACAGCGACCAAAAAAGGAACGGGAATGGCGGCTCCCTATGGGGGCCGCCATTATCCGTACGTGCTTTTTTTTTTTTTAAAGTCACCCGTGGTAGGCTACGTGACGATTTACGTAGCCTATCACGGCTGACTTTGCAAATCTAGCCGTGATAGGCTATGTTAATCGTCACGTAGCCTATCACGGGGCGTTTTTTTTTTCTTTCATTGGAATGGCGGCGGCGGCAGCCGGTCAAAAGACCGGCTGCCGCTCCCGCCCCGCACGAACACCTGCCGAACCGCCGGCCGGACCCGCCGCCGGGAGGGACATTCGGCAAAGGTAAGTCCCGTCCCGGGGGGGGGGGGGTGCGGGGTGCGGGGGGGTGCGGAGAATTTCTCCCCAAAACTTGTTCAGGGGGCCGAACACGTTGGCGCTCGGCCCCCCGAAGTTTCGGGGAGAAATTCTCCGCCATCCCTAACCAGGAAGTGATGGGGCCAGATGCCATGATCTTCGTTTTTTTAATGTTGAGTTTCAAACCAGCTTTTGCACTCTCCTCTTTCACCCTCAACAAGAGGCTCTTTAGATCCTCTTCGCTTTCTGCCATTAGGGTGGTATTGTCTGCATATCGGAGGTTGTTGATAATTCTCCCAGCAATCTTAATTCCGACCCGGCGTTTCTCATGATGTAATCTGCATATAAGTTAAATAAGCAGGGTGACAATATGCAGCCTTGTCGTACTCCTTTCCCAATTTTGAACCAATCGGTTGTTCCATGTCTGGTTCTTACTGTTGCTTCTTGACCCTCGTACAGGTTTCTCAGGAGACAGGTAAGGTGGTCTGGTACTCCCATCACTTTAAGAATATGCCACAGTTTGTTGTGATCCACACAATCAAAGGCTTTAGCGTAGTCAATGAAGCAGAAATAGACGTTTTTCTGGAATTCTCTTGCTTTCTCCATGAATTTATGTTTATACATGTTTATACTTTATTATATAATTATAATCATACAATAATTATTTCTTTATTTATTACATTTCTATTCTGCTCAGTAGCGAAAACTCTCTGGGCAGTTCACAATTCTGGGGTATAATTATAATTATATAATCTCTCATCCCAGCACATATAATCCCATAACCATATTTAACATACATACAAATAGACAAACAGGACAAAAAAGAGTGGGTGGGGGGAAGAAAAACGAGATAAAATACTGGTGGTGTGATGGCTGATGGAACCCCAAACTTACCTCTCTGAGAGAATTTTGTTGTTGTTCAGTCGTTCAGTCGTGTCCGACTCTTCGTGACCCCGTGGACCATAGCACGCCAGGCATTCCTGTCCTGCGCTGTCTCCCGGAGCGTGCTCAAGTCCATATTCACTGCATCAGTGATGCTATCTAGTACAACCTAATCATCAAAAAGTTATAAAAAATTGAGTCCAAATTCCTACACATTTTCTGTAGCCTCTCGACTACCAATGACAATCTTCTCTTTAACTGATAGATCGAGCAGGCCTTCTTATATTCATTCTTCTGCATGTGGACAGTGAGAAGATGTCTGGTTTCTCAGATGAATGCACTTGGCTACAGCTGCTGCTCTCCTGTTCATCTAAAACCACTGTGGGTCTTGTGCTTGTCCCTTCCTTGTGCTATTCAGTGTGGATTTCACCTGCTACAGAGCAAGGAGTGATCAGATGGACTACATACTTATGAGTTTGAACACCCACAAATATAGGAAACAGTACTTTTTGAATTTTATTTATTTATTTATTTTGAGGATTTCTACCTCAGTCTTTAGCCTGAAGATTCTCAGAACCTAATGCTCCTGGAAAAAGACAGAAGTGGAGCCAGTCAAGGACATGAGTCAGAATAAGGTGGCGATTTTTCTGAATTATCATAAGAAGAGCAAGTGCAAACATGCCATAAGACTATTGGAAGATATGGGAGCTGTACGGAGTGAAGAGGTCTCATGCCATGATCACTGAAAGGCCCACCCAGACAGTCTTTCCTTTCTGATCCTTTAATAGGAGCTGCTCACATTTTCCAGATTTTTCCTTTGTAAATCACCCACCCTAGAAACTTGAACAACTTAGGAAAAATTGTATCTGATGGTAGGAATTCTGTGTATGCTATCAGTTTTTTCATTAGAGGATTGCGAACAAGGCTTAAGGAGACATGAGGTAGGTTGGGGTAGACATATCAGTGCAATTGTGGGTGCTGAAGACACCGTATGCACAGTTGATCTTCCCATCCACAGCCTTTGCATTTTACAACTGTAAACACTGGTGGATTTTCAGCAGAAGTGCAACAGGCTGATGGACACTGCACGGATGACATTAGCTTTAGACCTGCACATGAAAATGACCAAGCACTTTTAAGAGAAACACATAACGAAGGTGGGATTCTTGACTGCACCATGGCAAACCAATAATTCATGCAGAGTGAATGTAAATTACTTAATGAGAGTTTCTGCTTAGGTAGCCTTTCTCTTGCAATTGTGTAAAAAATTCAGTCCTGCAAAGAGGGAGTCATCAGTAGGCAGAAAGAGAAACGGGAACAAATGGAGGCCTTATTTTCAATGGCCATTGAATAAAGCCTGGTTAACTAACAAGATGAAACTCTTTTAAGAGATGGTTGCTTGTCTTACATTGTTCTTTTTTTTTTCAGCTTTGTCTCCTAGATGGAATGAAACGTTCACATTTAATGTCCAAGTTCCAGAGCTTGCCTTAATACGATTTGTTGTAGAAGATCAGCTTTCTCTCACTTCCAATGATTTCCTTGGTCAATATACTTTGCCAGTTTTGAGCATGAGTAAAGGTATTAGATATTTTTCCTGCACAAAAAAAGCCTTCCAAATCCCTATTGATAAATTGGTCACTTCATGATTATGCAATATAGCTTTAAACTGAATGCTGCCAAAGTATAGGTATATATACTGCTGGCCCCAGAGCTATTCAAATAAATTCCATGGCATTGTGATTTTTAGCTGTGTTAGTTGCCTAGCATTAATTTGTGACAATGCACAATTAAATGGCGGGGGGGGGGGGCGGGATTAACTGCACTTGTTGAGTCTTCAGTGTTGTATACATTGAGATGCCTGGGACTGAATCTGGAAACTTTTTCATATGCTGAGCGACAGCATTTCCCCTAAATTCATCAACATGTCTCAAGGTTGTCTGTAATTATTGTACCTTTCCATAATTATTGTATCTTTGTGGTCAGATTTTTAGCTTGTCCAGAAATATGTTATTTTAGTCTTTATTTGTATTGTTCTGGAATGTTTGAAAATCCATAGCAAAGCCTTATAGAAAGAAAACACCACTTGAATGGTCTCTGTGTGGCCTTATTTGGAGGTAACTACTAAACAGAATTTTTGTTCAATAACATAGAATACCTGAGTCATTCTTAGCAAGTGTCTGACTAGATACAAGGTATGTGCAGTATAATTTTGTAGAACTCAAGACTATTAGGGTCTTATATTACTATTGTAAGGACCCCTGACAGGGTATAAAGTGACTCTGTGCGTGGTCTCATTGACAGCCCCCCCAGCCCCCCCCCCGACAATCCTCCTGGTGAAGTCTAGACAAACCAGTGTCAGGATGGAAGCAAATTTTGCCCCACCTGGATTTTGTACTCAAGTGCACTGTTTTGCTTTTCCTATAGGAGTGAATGGCAGCCATTCCCTTGCATTGGAGAAAGTAAACATTCATATTCAAATATGCAACTGGGATGAGGCTTAAGCTGCCTCCTGGAACTAATGTCTCCAGTCCCTTGGGGAACAGGTTGGGCATTTCCCACAACAGTCTTGCCAATTGCACCCTCTTCTCTTTAATGGGGACACTGAGGATTGAGCATAGCTCCATCTTCCATTTCTGGGTGATTATAAAGATTGACAGAACATAGAGAATTGGGTTTGTATGTATTCATGTACATGAAACACTTTGTAATATCTTTGTAAACTGTCCAGAGAGCTTTGGCTATGGGGCAGTATAGATGATGATGATGAGGAGGAGGATGATAATAATGACTCCTACTGTATTTTCAGGTTATCGTCAAGTTCCACTTTTTTCCAAACTTGGTGTCAGCCTGCGTCCTGCTTCACTCTTTGTACACATTTGGTACTTTACTCAATAATGTTTGTTAACAATGCTCCTCCAGCTGCCTGTTTTCTCAATAAAGAAACCATGGCTTCATAAGACTAATCTTTTAGTGTTATAAGTGATTTTGCTTATGTGAGTCAATAGTATTCAGGACATATAAAAGCCATATAAGAATAGTCTTGCTGGATCAGAACAAGGTCCATGCTTCCTGTTTCCAACAACTGCCAGCCAAGACTCACAAGCAGGACATGAAGATGGAACCCCAATCAACGATGAGACCTCATCTTTCCCTAATCAAGGCAGAGCTCTAGTCGTCCCCATTGTTTGTCCACAACAACCCAGTATTCAGACATATGCTGCATCTATACTTGGTCCCATTCAGCTATTATGGCTAATAGCTATTGACAGACTTATCCTCTATGAATTTGTTTCGTTTAACATCTATCCAAGCCAATGACCATCATTACATCTTGGGGTAGTGAATTCTCTTCATTGATTATGTGTTTTAATGGACTAGTGCAGCGTGATTTGGGTTTCACACCAGAATACAGTCAGGTTTCACACCAGAATTTCTGAGGACCAAGCTGTACATGATGTTCAGTTGCATGTCGCTTGTCTCCATATTGAAACAAAAAATACAATCATGGAGGCTAAACCCATGATTATACTTGGTTGCAGTAAGTCTCTTGAACTCATTTTGACCTAATGGTGCAATGAATAGCTGAACTGACTGTATTTTGCCAAGTTATAGGGTTTAGCTCTGTTTGAATATGATCTTGCTATAATCTCTATCCAGAAACAGCAAATTGCCCATAATACTTGCAGAGTCTTGCAAACCAGGGCTGCTATCCACAAGAGAGCTAGGCAAAATCAATGGGCTTAAGCATGCCTGAATGTGTTGAATTGTGGCCTATGTCTATTTGTTACTTGAAAAGTACAGATAAGGAGGGAGTTTGTTGATGAATTAACTAGATTATTTTAGATTATAGATTTCATTTCATTATTTATATATACAAAAGCAAAATTTGCCTCTACACTTTAGTGGGTGAATTAATCAAACACATTGCACAGATGTCTTTACTTAATGAAAGATGCCAGCTTTACAGATGTTAGATAAAATACAGCAAAATGAAGACATCAAAGAGTGCTTTAGCCGTAGACCAGAATAGGGAACGTATCAGGGTGCAGTGACATTTTAGGCACCTTTTTAAATGGTATGGTGTATCTAGTGTGATTGATTATTAATCACAATTACTCATTTGTCATTTAAATCTGTTTATTTAATACCTTTCTTACACATACATTCCAGTGTCCGCCTGATTTGAAATTTGAAGTCTCTCATTGCAGAGATAATGGCTTGAACTTTTCACAAAGTGTCCACCATCATTTACAGTAGAATATGGTTGGTAAGGAAATATATATATATTTTTAGAAGAACAATTGCATTGGAGAAGCATCTGAAATCAATACGGAATGTCAGGGGTAGGAAATTTGAGAATAACCAAAAGATGAGTGCCAGGGATCTGTTGTATTTATGTTGTGATGGAACCATTCCTTGATCTTAGATTGCAGGCAATTCCCTTCTGGTCTTCTACTGAGCTACTAGATTAGTAAAATAGAAGACACTTTGGGAAGTAGGGAGTACTTTAGCTATATGCTTGTATAGATCCAGATACAATAAAACTGGCTGGTGCCTATTATATTTAAGGGGCCTAGTGCAGATTCAAAGAACAACAGGACTCACTATATTTTGAGAGACAAAAGTAATTTGTTTTAACTTCATTTGGCTCTGATGTCCTATTTATAGTTTGAATTTGCTTGCAGCCAGTTTTCTTTTTCTATAGTAAATAGTTCATGGCTTTTTCAGCACTGTAGAGGCATATTAATGTCTTTGCTCAAGTAGCTTTTCTCTTTCTTTGTCAGGGAGAGTTTAATTTCCCCAGGCAATATGGTGGCTCTGTTCCAAGAGTGGGCTAGAACGTTAGAAGCAGACAGTCATTTTTGGCACTGCAAAGTATATATTCTACTTTATCTCAATTCTGTTTCTCTTTCTACATTACAATTATCCTTTAGCCCCAATAGCTTTCTAAGTTATAAGCTTCTTAAGTCTGACTGCCTTGAAACTATTGTTTTTTGGCTGGGAAAAAAATGAAAACAATTATCTGTGTTGTGTCCCAGGTTCTGTCATTGTTTTGTATCTGCAGAACACAATGTCATATACTGGCCAAATATGCATTGTTATAATATTGTATTATGGCCAGGATCCAAATTTGTCCTTTAAACTTGAGGGGTTTTCAATTTGTGTTAATCAACAGTCACCTCTGTGTCACATGGCTGAGGAGAGTTTTCTCAAAGCTTTTTAGGATATAGCTCAGTGAGAAAACACTGAGGAGAGTTTTCTCAAAGCTTTTTAGGATATAGCATGAGGTCTGCTGTTGAAAGTGGAGAGGGCAGTGGAAACAAAAATCCCACTGGGAATACTTTGGATTCTGGTCTACAGTTTGGGTCACTCATCATCTTTGTGTGTTAGTCATTGTGGAAGTAATATTTTAATTTGTATATGCTTAGTTTATAGAACATGACACCTCTACACTGAAACAAACTAGGCCCTATATATCTGATCCCCAATCACTGGTCCCCAATTTTGTTTCATTCTAGAGCCTTCATGTTCTATAATCTAAGGCTGTATGAATTAAAATATTACTTCCACTATATGTAGCAACACATAAGTATGCTGAGTGACCAAAACTGCCCTATCTGTATGTCTGTTCGTTTTATTCTTTGGATTTATACCTTGCCAATTGATTTATACCTTGCCAATTGACTCAAAATACTTTGGATTTATACCATGCCAGTTGACTCAAAAGGTCCTCAGGTTTTATCTTATTCATATTGTACATCTAAATCTCAATATCGAAATCTGATTGATTATGTACTTTGCAGCCAAAGATGGAGAAGCTCTATACAGTCAGTAAAAACAAGACCTGGAGCTGACTGTGGCTCAGATCATGAGCTGCTTCTTGCAAAATTTCGGCTTAAATTGAAGAACGTAGGGAAAACCACTAAACCCTTCAGGTATGACCTAAATCATATCCCTTATGAATATACAGTGGAGGTGTGGAATAGATTTAAGGGATTAGACCTGATAGACAGAGTGCCTGAGGAACTATGGACGGAGGTCCATAACGTTGTTCAGGATACAGCAGCTAAATCCATCCCAAAGAAAAATAAATGCAAGAAAGCAAAGTGGCTGTCTGATGAGGCTTTAGAAGTAGCTGAGAAAAGAAGGGAAGCAAAAAGCAAAGGAGAAAGGGGAAGATATATCCAACTGAATGCAGATTTCCAGAGAATAGCAAGGAGAGACAAGAAGGCCTTCTTAAATGAACAATGCAAAGAAATCGAGGAAAACAACAGAATGGGAAAGACTAGAGATCTCTTCAAGAAAATCGGAGATCTCAAAGGAACGTTTTGTGCAAAGACAGGCATGATAAAGGACAAAGAAGGCAGGGACTTAACAGAAGCAGATGAGATTAAGAAGAGGTGGCAAGAATACACAGAAGAACTATACAGGAAAGATCTGAATGTCCCTGATAGCCATGATAGTGCGGTCACTGAACTTGAGCCGGACATCCTAGAGAGTGAAGTCAAGTGAGCCTTAGGAAGCATTAGTAACAACAAAGCTAGTGGAGATGACAGTATTCCAGCTGAGCTATTTAAAATCCTAAAAGATGATGCTGTTAAAGTGCTGCACTCAATATGCCAACAAATTTGGAACACTCAACAGTGGCCACAAGACTGGAAAAGGTCAGTTTACATTCCAGTTCCAAAGAAGGCATATGGTCAAGGAACACCTCATTACTTTGAATGAGTTCAAATCTCCAGGGCCAGATGAACTGCATCCTAGAGTCATAAAGGAACTGGCAGAAGAACTTTCAGAACCACTGTCTATTCTCTTTGAGAAATCATGGAGGACAGGGGAAGTGCCAGATGACTGGAGGAGGGCTAACGTTATCCCTATCTTCAAAAAGGGTAAAAAGGAGGAACCTGGGAACTACAGACCAGTCAGTCTGACAGCAATTCCTGGGAAAATTCTGGAGCAGATCATAAAGCAATCCATCTGGAAGCACCTTGACAACAATGCCGTGATTACTCGAAGCCAACATGGATTTGTCAAAAACAAGTCCTGCCAGACAAATCTGATCTCATTTTTTGATCAAGTAACCTCCCTTGTAGACCGTGGGAATGCTGTAGACATCATATACTTCGACTTCAGCAAAGCTTTCGACAAAGTGCCCCATGATATCCTGATGAGCAAACTAGCTCAAAGTGGGCTAGATGAAACAACGATCCGGTGGATCCACAGTTGGCTACAGAATCGGACTCAAAGAGTGCTTATCAATGGGACCTTCTCAAACTGGCGAGAGGTAACGAGTGGGGTACCGCAGGGCTCAGTCCTGGGCCCAGTGCTCTTCAACATTTTTATTAATGACTTGGAGGAGGAGGTGCAGGGAATGCTGATCAAATTTGCAGATGACACAAAATTGGGAGGGATAGCTAATACTTTGGAAGACAGAAACAAAATTCAAAGTGATCTGGATAGACTGGAGCACTGGGCAGAAAACAACAGAATGACATTTAATAGGGACAAATGCCAAGTTCTGCACCTAGGAAAAAGAAACCAAAGGCACAGTTACAAGATGGGGGATACGTGGCTCAACCACACTACAAGCGAGAAGGATCTTGGAATTGTTGTCGATCACAAGCTGAATATGAGCCAACAATGTGATGTGGCTGCAAAAAAGGCAAATGCTATTTTGGGCTGCATTCATAGAAGCATCGCTTCCAAATCCCGGGAAGTACTAGTTCCCCTCTACTCAGCACTGGTTAGGCCTCATCTGGAGTACTGTGTCCAGTTCTGGGCACCACACTTTAAGAAGGATGCAGACAAACTGGAGAGGGTTCAGAGGAGGGCAACAAAGGTGATCAGGGGACTGGAAACAAAACCCTATGAAGAGAGACTGAAAGAACTGGGCATGTTTAGCCTTGAGAAGAGAAGACTGAGGGGAGATATGATAGCACTCTTCAAGTATTTGAAAGGTTGTCACAGAGAAGAAGGCCAGGATCTCTTCTTGATCATCCCAGAGTGCAGGACACAGAATAATGGGCTCAAGTTACAGGAAGCCAGATTCCGGCTGAACATCAGGAAAAACTTCCTGACTGTAAGAGCAATATGACAATGGAACCAATTGGGGAGGTGGTGGGCTCTCCCACACTGGAGGCCTTCAAGACGAGGCTGGACAGCCATTTGTCAGGGATGCTCTGACTTGGATTCCTGCATTAAGCAGGGGGTTGGACTCGATGGCCTTGTAGGCCCCTTCCAACCCTACTATTCTATGATTCTATAAGGGCAACGCCAAAGAGTGTTCAAACTACCGTACAATTGCGCTCATTTCACATGCCAGCAAGGTGATGCTCAAAATCCTACAAGCTAGGCTTCAGCAGTATGCGAACCGAGAACTACCGGAAGTACAAGCTGGGTTTCGAAGAGGTAGAGGAACTAGAGATCAAATCGCCAACATTCGCTGGATCATGGAGAAAGCAAGAGAATTCCAGAAGAACGTCTATTTCTGCTTCATTGACTACGCTAAAGCCTTTGATTGTGTGGATCACAACAAATGGTGGCAAATTCTGAAAGAGATGGGGGTACCAGACCACCTTACCTGTCTCCTGAGAAACCTGTACGAGGGTCAAGAAGCAACAGTAAGAACCAGACATGGAACAACCAATTGGTTCCAAATTGGGAAAGGAGTACGACAAGGCTGCATATTGTCGCCCTGCTTATTTAACTTATATGCAGAGTACATCATGAGAAACGCCGGGTTGGATGAATCACAGCTCGGAATTAAGATTGCCGGGAGAATTATCAACAACCTCAGATACGCAGATGATACCACCCTAATGGCAGAAAGTGAGGATCTCAAGAGCCTCTTGTTGAGGGTGAAAGTGGAGAGTGCAAAAGCTGGCTTGAAACTCAACATTAAAAAAACTAAGATCATGGCATCTGGCCCCATCACTTCCTGGCATATCGAAGGGGAAGAAATGGAAGCAGTGACAGATTTTCTTTTCTTGGGCTCCAAGATCACCGCAGATGGTGACTGTAGCCATGAAATTAAAAGACGCTTGTTCCTTGGGAGGAAAGCTATGGCAAACCTAGACAGCATAGTAAGAAGCAGAGACATCACCTTGCCGACAAAGGTCCGTCTAATCAAAGCTATGGTTTTCCCAGTAGAAATGTATGGCTGTGAGAGCTGGGCTATAAGGAAGGCTGAGCGCTGAAGAATTGATGCTTTCGAACTGTGGTGCTGGAGAAGACTCTTACGAGTCCCCTGGACTGCAAGGAGGTCAAATCAGTCAATCCTAAAGGAAATCACAGATACTGAAGCTGAAGCTCAAATGTTTTGGCCACCTAATGCGAAAACTCTCTGGAAAAGATCCTGATGCTGGGAAAGACTGAAGGCAAAAGGAGAAGGGGATGGCAGAGGATGAGATGGCTAGATAGCATCACTGATGCAATGAATATGGACTTGAGCACACTCCGGGTGAGAGCGCAGGACAGGAAGGCCTGGTGTGCTATGGTCCATGGGGTCACGAAGCGTCGGACATGACTGAATGACTGAACAACAACAACATCTAAATCTCACTTTTCTTATGACTAATTCAAAGCAGCTAGCAACATTCATTAAAATCAACATCAACCTAACACAAAACCAAAACAAATACTCAGCAGCAGAACAGAAAAATAGGGTAATTTAATCAGAAATGGAAGATTAAGCCATACAAATAAGACCCAAAGTACACATTGTTTTAAAAGCACAGCTAGCAGGTATGTCTTTTTTTTTTTACTCTAGAGTAAGCATAGGGGCCGGAATTGATATCAGGACCCTAACTTGGGTGTAGGTGTGGTCCTGATGCAGGCCATGCCTTCCTCGTACCTGCAATTTATATTACAAAATACTGGTCTATTAAAGCAAATATGACATCATCATCATCATTTCTTCATTTTTCTGTACTGCCAATAGCTGAAGCTCTCAGGGAAATCCACAAAAATTACAAACTACAAATACAAGATAATAAAAACATAATGTAAAATCTTTAACATACAAAATTTAAAACAATTTAAACAGCTAAAACAGTTAAAATAAAATACTGGACCTGATAAAAACAACTGACATAAATGCACCATCATATGCCGTCAAATGCTTGGGAGCAGTCTTAACCTGGTGTCGGCAAGATGATCATGTTAGAGCCAGGTGGACCTCTGTGGGGAGCGAGCGCATTCCATAATTGGGCCACCACTGAGAAGGCCCTCTCCCTTGTTGCCACCTTCTGAGCCTCCCTTGGAGGAGGCGCTCAGAAGAAGGCTTCAGATGTCGAACGTAGTGTCTGGATAGGTTCATGTTGGGAGAGGCATTGTCAGGCACTCTGTCCTGAGTTGTGTAAGGCTTTATAGGTTAAAACCAGCACTTTGAATCGGGCTCAGAAACATATGGGCAGTCAATGCAAGTGGGCCAGAATTTGTGTTATATGCTCAGACCTTCTGGTCCCTGTTATTAACTTGGCTGCCATCTATTTTGTTTCATTGCTCTCAGCTCCAGGGTATACCATGGAGCCATACAAGCTCTGCTGCAGAGAGGGCGCTCAGGAACAATCCTGTCACCTTCCTGGATCATTTCTTGCAGGTGCATATCCATTGCAGACAATGGGTCCCGGATCCAGATCAGGACCTGGGACAGGGAGTGAAAGCCCCCTTAACCCCCATGCTAGGATTTCAATCCAGATTGGGACATCTGTGCTTACTCTAGAGCTGGAGTAGGCAACACACGGCCTGCGGGCTGCATGCAGCCTGCCCTGGCCTCTTTTGTGGCCCTGCTGCCCCCCTGCTACTGAACTTGCCACTGTGAAGTTGCCCACCCCTGCTCTAGAGAAAATCAGAAAAAGAAAGTTGTGCTGCTAGCGCTGTCTTTAAAGTGATTTGTTTTTTGGCCTTAAGACATTAGAATCAGCTGTCCTGAAGGCCTTCGTAAAGAGCCAAATGTTTGCCTGACATCTCAGTGGCACTCAGTGTTGGCGCCAGGTGGTCTTAGGGAGGGCGTTACACAGAGTTGGCACCACTTCTGAAAAGACTGTTCCTAGTAGCCATCTAAACTTCAGTCAGCTGGTGCATGCCTAGTAGGACCTCATCTGTTAAACAGACTACACAATGAATTATGTTCTAGAGACGGTGGTAGGAACAAGGAAAATGGACATTTTTATTATTATGCTGGAGAGGATATCTATATTTTAAAATTCTCCATTCTGTTCTGGGTGACATTTTCCAAAGCACACTTTGGAAAGGAAATGGAGACTTCTAGGTTCAAAGTTTTGTCTCTGGTTCTTCATATCAGCATAAAATCTTTTCACCTGCCTGGCAACACACCAAAAACACACATGAAGGACCAGAGAGTAGAGAATGCTGCAGTTTTGTGACTTTTGACAAACTGAGTATTGACTTCATACTGGCTTAATGGTTCTTATTGGCTTAGATGGCTAGAAAAGGGGATTAGAGATATTCATGAGAGGTCTATCAATGGTTATTAGCCATGGTAGCTAAATAGAAACTCAGTGTTCAGATGTAGCAAATCTCTGAACATCAACTGCTGAGGAAAAACCAAAAAGGAGGGTTATTGCCTTCAAAGTCTGCTTTTGTCTGACTGCCCACTGGTGGGAACAGGATCCTGGGCTACATGGACGTCTGGTCTGGTCCAGCAGGTTTCATCCTGTGTTCTCACACATTGTATTCTATATAGAAACTTTGTACTTTAGCCTAGTGTGCTGTCTAAAGCCTTGGGATGGACTTTGACTCTAGCCCTAATCCATTTCTCTGCATAATAGTCTTCTGCAGAAACAGAAATACTGCCTATTGCACAAGAAAAGTCACCAGCTTTGAAATTACATGCTGCAAAATATATACATTATATACAAAATATATACATATATACAAAATATATACATCCCCTTCACGGATCACTGCCTTGTTGTGGCGAAGGGGCTTGCGTAACTCAGTGAAGCCATAAGCTATGCCGTGCAGGGCCACCCAAGACGGACAGGTCATGGCAGAGAGTTCTGACAAAATGTCCACTGGAGAAGGAAATGGCAACCCACTCCAGTATTCTTGCCAAGAAAACCCCATGGAACGTATCACAAGGCTAAAAGATATGACGCCGGAAGATGAGACCCTCAGGTCGGAAGGTGTCCAATATGCTACTGGGGAAGAGCAGAGGGTATTTCCAAGTAGCGCCAGAAAGAGTGAAGCAGCTGGGCCAAAGCCGAAAGGACACTCAGCTGTGGATGTGTCTGGTGGTGAAAAGAAAATCCGATGCTGTAAAGAACAATATTGTTTAGGAACCTGGAATGTCAGATCAATGAATCAAGGTAAGCTGGAGGTGGTCAAACATGAGATGGCAAGATTGAACATCGACATCTTGGGAATCAGCGAACTAAAATGGACAGGCATGGATGAATTTAATTCAGGTGACCATCATATCTACTATTGTGGGCAAGAATCCCTTAGAAGAAATGGAGTAGCGCTCATAGTCAACAAAAGGGTGGGAAAAGCAGTACTGGGGTACAATCTTAAAAATGATAGAATGATCTCAGTACGAATCCAAGGCAAACCATTCAACATCACAGTAATTCAAGTCTATGCCCCAACCACTGAGGCCAAAGAAGCTGAGGTTGATCGGTTCTATGAAGACCTACAACACCTTCTAGAACTAACACCAAAAATAGATGTCCTCTTCATCATAGGGGATTGGAATGCTAAAGTAGGAAGTCAAGAAATCACCGGGATAACAGGCAGGCATGGCCTTGGTGTACAAAATGAAGCAGGACAAAAGCTAATAGAGTTTTGCCAAGAGAACATGCTGATCATAGCAAACACTCTTTTCCAACAGCACAAGAGGCGACTCTACACATGGACATCACCAGATGGTCAATATCGAAATCAGATTGATTATGTCCTTTGCAGCCAAAGATGGAGAAGCTCCATACAGTCAGTAAAAACAAGACCTGGAGCTGACTGTGGCTCAGATCATGAGCTGCTTCCTGCAAAATTTCGGCTTAAATTGAAGAACGTCGGGAAAACCACTAAACCGTTCAGGTATGACCTAAATCATATCCCAGATGAATATACAGTGGAGGTGAGGAATAGATTTCAGGGATTAGACCTGATAGACAGAGTGCCTGAGGAACTATGGACGGAGGTCCGTAACATTGTTCAGGAGGCAGCAACGAAATCCATCCAAAAGAAAAAGAAATGCAAGAAAGCAAAGTGGCTGTCTGATGAGGCTTTACAAGTAGCTCACGAAAGAAGGGAAGCGAAAAGCAAGGGAGAAAGGGGAAGATATACCCAACTGAATGCAGAGTTCCAGAGAATAGCAAGGAGAGACAAGAAGGCCTTCTTAAATGAACAATGCAAAGAAATCGAGGAAAACAACAGAATGGGAAAGACTAGAGATCTCTTCAAGAAAATTGGAGATCTCAAGGGAACGTTTTGTGCAAAGACGGGCATGATAAAGGTCAAAGAAGGCAGGGACCTAACAGAAGCAGATGAGATTAAGAAGAGGTGGCAAGAATACACAGAAGAACTATACAGGAAAGATCTGAATGTCCCTGATAGCCATGATAGTGCGGTCACTGAACTTGAGCCGGACATCCTCGAGAGTGAAGTCAAGTGGGCCTTAGGAAGCATTAGTAACAACAAAGCTAGCGGAGATGACAGTATTCCAGCCGAGCTATTTAAAATCCTAAAAGATGATGCTGTTAAAGTGCTGCATTCAATATGCCAACAAATCTGGAACACTCAACAGTGGCCACAAGACTGGAAAAGGTCAGTTTACATTCCAATTCCAAAGAAGGGCAACGCCAAAGAGTGTTCAAACTACCGCACAATTGCGCTCATTTCACATGCCAGCAAGGTGATGCTCAAAATCCTACAAGCTAGGCTTCAGCAGTATGCGAACCGAGAACTACCGGAAGTACAAGCTGGGTTTCGAAGAGGCAGAGGAACTAGAGATCAAATCGCCAACATTCGCTGCATCATGGAGAAAGCAAGAGAATTCCAGAAAAACGTCTATTTCTGCTTCATTGACTACGCTAAAGCCTTTGATTGTATGGATCACAACAAACTGTGGCAAATTCTTAAAGTGATGGGAGTACCAGACCACCTTACCTGTCTCCTGAGAAACCTGTACGAGGGTCAAGAAGCAACAGTAAGAACCAGACATGGAACAACCGATTGGTTCAAAACTGGGAAAGGAGTACGACAAGGCTGCATATTGTCACCCTGCTTATTTAACTTATATGCAGAGTTGTTGTTGTTGTTGTTGTTCAGTCGTTCAGTCGTGTCCGACTCTTCGTGACCCCATGGACCATAGCACGCCAGGCCTTCCTGTCCTGCGCTCTCTCCCGGAGCGTGCTCAAGTTCATATTCATTGCATCGGTGATGCTATCTAGCCATCTCATCCTCTGCCGTCCCCTTCTCCTTTTGCCTTCAGTCTTTCCCAGCATCAGGGTCTTTTCCAGAGAGTTTTCTCTTCGCATTAGGTGGCCAAAATATTTGAGCTTCAGCTTCAGTATCTGTCCTTCCAATGAGCACTCAGGGTTGATTTCCTTTAGGATGGACTGATTTGACCTCCTTGCAGTCCAGGGGACTCGTTAGAGTACATCATGAGAAATGCCGGGTTGGATGAATCAGAGGTCGGAATTAAGATTGCTGGGAGAATTATCAACAACCTCCGATATGCAGACGATACCACCCTAATGGCAGAAAGCGAAGAGGATCTCAAGAGCCTGTTGTTGAGGGTGAAAGAGGAGAGTGCAAAAGCTGGTTTGAAACTCAACATTAAAAAAACTAAGATCATGGCATCTGGCCCCATCACTTCCTGGCATATAGAAGGGGAAGAAATGGAAGCAGTGACAGATTTTACTTTCTTGGGCTCCAAGATCACCGCAGACGGTGACTGTAGCCATGAAATTAAAAGACGCTTGCTCCTTGGGAGGAAAGCTATGGCAAACCTAGACAGCATAGTAAGAAGCAGAGACATCACCTTGCCGACAAAGGTCCGTCTAATCAAAGCTATGGTTTTCCCAGTAGTAATGTATGGCTGTGAGAGCTGGACTATAAGGAAGGCTGAGCGCCGAAGAATTGATGCTTTCGAACTGTGGTGCTGGAGAAGACTCTTACGAGTCCCCTGGACTGCAAGGAGGTCAAATCAGTCCATCCTAAAGGAAATCAACCTTGAGTGCTCATTGGAAGGACAGATAATGAAGCTGAAGCTCCAATATTTTGGCCACCTAATGCGAAGAGAAAAGTCCCTGGAAAAGACCCTGATGCTGGGAAAGACTGAAGGCAAAAGGAGAAGGGGACGGCAGAGGATGAGATGGCTAGATAGCATCACGGATGCAATGAATATGAACTTGAGCACGCTCTGGGAGAGAGCGCAGGACAGGAAGGCCTGGCGTGCTATGGTCCATGGGGTCACGAAGAGTCGGACACGACTGAACGACTGAAGAACAACAACAAAAATATATACATATGTCTTTAAATGTTCATGCTAATGGGAACCTTTTGCAAATAGAGGGTAGTAATTCCATGAAGATAACTAAATGACAATGGACCATGAAAAACTCATTATAATATCCTTGTGATTAGTGGCCTGTTCTGTACACTTAGTGGCTTCCCTTATGCACATATTCTCTAAGGCAAACACTTCAGCAAATGTAGCAAAAGTGCCAGTGGGGAAATAGGAAAAGAAATCTTAATGAATAAATAATTCAATTGTCTAATACAATGTTCATATTACACTGTTCCCCTATGGGTATCACTTTTCTTCATCTAACTGGACGTTGTTCAGTTCAATGTTAATGGCTCTGGCAAATGTCTGTGTGCTTTTCATGATGAGCTTTAAAACATGTCCTTAATACCGTATGACAATGGCCCAATTTGCACTGAGGTGGTAAGCCTGTGTCTGGACTGTACCACATAAGATTGCAAGTCAAAGCTTGAATGCTCCTAAATAATAATAAAAAAGAATAAATCCCCATGTATAAAAGAACAAAGCATGTTGGGGAGAAACTGCTAAGCTAGATCCCTTCCCCCTGATATCTAATTTTCTTTATAGAGGGATTTTCTGGTGTGTAAGGAGTAGCACCCAGTCGTGTGAGCTTCCATCTACTTGCCCAAAGCCCAGGGACAGGTCTGCCACTTCAGTGGAAACTAGGCATATATCATCCCAATTTACCTTCATACCAACCTGTGGGCAGATATGATTAATCAGAACAAGTGTGCAGAAAGAGGGGGGCAGGGAGCTTAATTCAAAGTGTTGGTCTTAACCATTAAAGCCCTACATGGTTTAGGCCCCAAATTCCTGTTGGACTGCCTTTGCTCACATCAATCCACTTATCCACTGAAATTGTCATCTAGGCTGGCCACTTATGAATTGCCAAAGAAGAGGAAATGCCTCACCAAAAAGAGGACACCAATTTGCATGAAATTTGCCTAAACTAGTGTATATGTATAGATGCAAAATTTAGAAGTAACTGTTATGATTTAAATTGGAATACAATACATCTCACCATAGAGTGGAAGACCGACAAGGCGACCTGTGTGCCTTGCTGAGTCTGCTGTCGAGGTGCTGTTGATGGACAAATTCAAGGTCCAGCTCTTCTTTCTGGTGTTTCTTTATCTTCAAACTGTACTTGGACTGGGCAGCTATTCACATGGAGGATGTCTTCAAAACAGAGTACTGTCCTCTGTAAAAGGGGACATATGGTCACCCTATCATTATCTGAGGCCTTTCTCCAGGTGCTCCTGTCCTCTGAACTGCTATGAGCGTTGACTAAAGAGAAAGCCTTTTTAATGGTGGCTTCTTGCCCTGGAGGTTTCCCTGGTGCCCTCATTACTATCATTTAGGCACCAAGAAAAACATTTTTGCTTTCCCAAGACTTTAAGATCTGTTAATGTTAGCATTTTAATTTAGAGCTATCTTGTTTTTACTTTGTTTAAATGGACTATTGTTGTTTTAGTTTATTCTGTTATTTCTGTTACTATGCTTTTATTTTATTATGCTCTAATTTTTAACTTTTTAAATTGCTTCTTACTGTTTTGTTAACCATCCCGGGAACATAAATTTATCTTGAAGGTGCGGAAGATGAATTATGCAAATTTATCAATAGTCTTAAAGGGGCTGCTTCTTGGATAAAGGAAAGAAAAATTTAAAGGTTCATCTCAGCTTACCATGCAAAGGTTATGAATGTCATGTAGCAAAGTATATGTATCTCATTAGTTTTATTCTCATTAAGGTGGGCTGACTACTATGCTTGACTTGGGGAATTTTCCCTCACGAAGTTAAAGACATTCTGGTCTTGGGCAGGATCAATGCATCACGCGGTCAGCTCAAGCTGGCAGCATGCATCGTAACAACAGGAGAAGGTGGAAAGCCCCCATGATTAACAATGATCCCAAGGGTGGTAGAAGAGCATTGAGAAGCCTGACAGCCAGAAAGAAAACTTGCTCCCCATCCATGTAGATGTTTTAGAATTCCCTAAACAAAAGACTGGAGAGCCTTGAAGTGTTGTGTGTTTAAAGAGAAATTATATTAAAGATCTTAATTATATTAAAGCCACCTTTGGGGCTTTCCTCTGTTTCATTCTGGCATAAAGGTACAGCCCTCTTTATCTTTGTTGCTGCATGAAAAGATGAAGCTCCTTTGTGATGCTGGTGTTTTGCTGTCCATGCAAAGAACGCAATGAAAATGCACTCCAGCTGAGATACTACTGACCTAGATGCTATTCATTGTCCTGAAGGACTCCGTGTTCCCGTGAACCAACAGGCAATAAATCAAGGAAATCCATGTGAATGTACTCAGTGATTGTTGTTTTATTTGGCCGATATTTCATTCACACAAGGCACTTTAGCAAGCTTAACGGTACATCACTTCCAGATGATTTCACCTCTAAATAGACAGCAGTTTTTCCCAACGGATTGCAGTGCGAGTGACTGGGAGCTGTCTACGTAGCGTTCTCCATATGTTATCTGACAAGACGTGGAGGCTTTCCATCAATCCAATCTGAAATGAGTTATCTTCAGCTTCAATTAATTTTTCAAAATCCAAGGCAAACTGGGTGCGGTTAATTAAGTGGATGGAATCCTCAATGACTTTGCTTGCTGTCCAATGGAGGTTAGCTTTTTTGAAATAGTGTATCTGCAGATTAATATTCCCTGTGATATGTGGAGTAGGTGGAGCGAAAGCAATAGCCCACTCTGATTTCCAAAGACAATTCCAGAACTGCTGGTACTGATGGCTTTCAATGCAGACCACCAAGAATGGGCTGCTTCTGAGAGTTTTTCGGTAGACACGACAGGCTCCTGAAGGGAAATGTCTCTTCATGTAGGACTCTAAAGTGACGTTAAGGGTTTCTCTCCATAACTCTACATTATCTTTTCTGATACAGTGATAAAGCAGAAGTTTATCCACTCTTTTGGTCAAGTGATCAAACCTGAAAGAAAGCTTGATTTGTGGATCAAAGAAGCGATTTCCTCCAAGATCATTTAAGCGAGTCACTAGAGCATGTTCTCCCCTTATGCTCACAGCTGTGAAGTTGTTCTTGGTGTGATTAGCACACACTCGAGCGACCTCGTACCTCATGAGATGATCGTCGCAAACCAGAATGCAGAGGTCTTCAAAAATGTTCAGGAATTCCCCTGGGGGGGCCTGAAGTAGCAGTTTACAGATGAAGTCTATTTTCTCTTCATTAGATAATTCTTTTTCACTCATCATGGTCTGTCTTCGGAAGGATGAAGCTAAAGATGGAATCAAAACTGGGGTGAGGGAGGAAAGCACATAAAAAAAGCTCTGAACAGCTCTTTTCAAAGTGTAAGAAAATTAATGTGTGGTTGTTTTTATTTGACTGGGGCTGAATGGGAATTTTTTAACCTGCTATCCTGTTCTTAAAAATTTCACCTTATGCAAGGAAAGTGGGGCAGTTCCATCCTGCTATACCATATATCAGTTGCAATCCCATGCTAACAGTTTACTTGCTAGCAATTATTGGACATGTGTTACTTTGATGTAGCCATCTCTTTCATGGCTTCAGTGCCATGAAAGTGTTACATTAAGTAGGTCATTTCCAATTCTGCGCTATCTCACCTTTAGCCTTCCATATACATGAGTTCATCAACAGTTACACTCAGTTACACTCTGGGTCTGCCGAAGTCTGTGTTGAATTAAAACTCAGGAAAGTGATGCATGTGGCCAAAATATCGTCCCAGCATAGTGGTACCATCCCAGTTTATTGCAATTGTGTTGGCACAAGGTAACTGATTTTAAAAGCAAGCTGGTGTAGCTGTTGTGCTCCATCCTTAAGTGCAGATTAACTGGTTCACCAAGCTGCTCCACTGCGTAACATGGTGCCCCATTATTTTGAAGTGCCAATTGGTCAATATTTGTTACCTTGCATAAAAGTAGTCCCATAAATGTCAGAAACAGCACATGCTCAGGGTGTCTGTCCCAGGCTATTCTGGTAATGATGCTGCACTATACTTAGAATCAATTCCAAAGAAGAGTGCTCAGAACCAACTATTAGACCTGCCCAATGCCATGATCTGCTGTTCAGGTATATCAGCCTTTGAAATCCATGGCCTGAAGTGGGCTGTCATGGTTTGGATTAATAGATGTCTATGTCACACTGGAAATTATGCTGTACAGTAATTGCATCCATGTCCTTGTGAGCCCTAAAACTTCTAAATGGGACTTCATTGGATTGGTTAGAGATAACTCCAGAGCATCAGGCTGGATTGCAGACCAACATTAATAGTCCTGAGGATGTGGCAGGCTGACTCCAGTCTTGCATGGTTGACCTTTTTCCTTTTACTAGAATAATCTTTGTTATTCCCTGTGCAATGCCAAAATTATTGCTCAGGATTAGTTGCACCTTACCTATTAAGAGATCCTGAGTATGTACTATTGCTGCAGACCACAAGAAATGCCTTATTAATATAAGTGAATTCAGGTGCCGAGTTAGGACAGCTGTGTAGCCAAAATGGGCCTATTGAGAAACAAGCCAGAGGTATTGGCATTTTCGGGGGAACCCCAAGGTTTGCAGAAGTAGAAAACAAGTCTTGGTGGGGGGGAGATCCTAAGGGGCAGCCCCTCCCAACCAAAACAGTCCAATGAAGACTGGCCATGCTCAGTAGCCGTGGAATATTGACTATCAATTGGAAAAGAGAAATGGAAATCTGGTGAGGGTGGGCAGGATGGAATGGAATATCCTGAAAGAAGGCATGGCTGACTGGCTGGAACAATGAAAAGGAGTACTCTATACTGCAACATTTTGTTTCAGGTCCCACATGTTGGATCAAATTTAGTCTAACATTCTTTGAAAGAATCCAATCAGCCAGCAGATGCTGGGTGGTTCACTGGAGCTAGGCCAATGGTTGACTTTTGGACCATGGTCTACTTTCTGCGTACCCTTGTATTAGGGAATTCAGAGTAGCATTAGCAGCACTCAGGCACTGAATTCAGGTAGTAGACTAATGGTAAACTCTTGGTGGCATTTGCAAACATTACTTTTTTTATCTTGGTCTGGATCTTCCATGCAGCTGTCAGCTGAGCCTGTCTCTGAAGTCACTTCTGGTCACTTCTGTTATGATGTCAGAAACACAGAGGTCACAAGGTGAAGCAACAACATGGTCTGTAACACTGCATCATATAAAACAGCCAGTTCCAGAGGGTGACCACATTTGTGTGGTCTACTAGTAAACAGAGTATTCTTCTTAGAGCTGAGTTCAAATCCCAGGTTAGCCATCAACACTCTATTGTCTTGTAGCCCTACCTGTAAAATGTGTACAATGATCTTTGGGCTGTTGTGAGAACAAATGCAATACGAATAGTAACGCAGTTGGTGTATTCAAGTAATAATTATGGTTATCACCATCATCTTATTAATCCTGTCTTAACACGACTTAACAACTGAACAACAACAACAAACCCCATTTTATTTGGGTGTGAGAAATGTAGTGTTTTTACAGTTCAACAGACAGGATCAGCAGTTCTTGAAGCTTACTGCACATTTTACTGATGTTGAAGTATTCCAAAATCCTGATAATTGCAAAAATATTCATAGGACACGAACCTGCATATGCAAATTTATAAGTAATTATTACAATTTATTTAAATTTCACAGAAGCCAAAGCCAGCCAATTAATTTATCCAAATCATCTCCAATAAAACAATAAATTCTTCAATTAATTTGCACCCCACTCAGATAATCCCAGTTCAGTAGTTTCTCTTCAATTGCAATTAATTTGCAATCTCTTGCTGTTCTTTCCCGCTACTTCTCTCCCCCACCCCTTCTCTCTTTCCTTCTTGGAAGAAAACTGCCCCTATCTCATGCAATTAAGTTTAGAAGAAAAGTTTCCATTAACACCACTGGAAGTTTTTTCCTAAGGTTAATTGCCATGACGGGTGGCATTGGTGGGGGTGTGCCAGATGTGGGGACGGGAGGGTTAACCCTTCCCTCCCCAGCTTCAACCCCCCTTGAAAATTGCCTCCTGTGTGACAATTAAACTAAGAAAGAAATCTTCTATTGCCATCAATGGACACTCGAAGCTCTGGGGAATAGAGCTGAGGAACAGATTCAGGCCTCAACACCCCTGCTCATAACACTAGATTCAAGTGACTAGAATTTGGGGTCCCTCCATGAATTTGATTGGCAATAGATTTAGGACAGATAAAAGAAGGGATTTCTTCACACAAGGCATAATTAACTTAGGGTGAAATCCTGTGTATCCAGTGCCCTGCTGGGCTAAAGTTGATAGGGCAGAAGGCGCAGTGGAGGTGATCTTCACCTCCCTGTTCTCCAGTCATTGGGGTTTTCGCTAGATGGGCTTTTTTGGCCATCTAGTGACAGCACTTCAGAAAGGGAGGGAAGGAGGCTGGAGGTTCAGAACACCTAGTTATCCTGGCCGATCTGGTCTCCTCCCCTCCCCACCCATCAGAACGCCCCCTTTCCCCCCTCTCTGAAGTCAATATTCTGACCTGGGAGGCTAGCTGGCATGATTCTTTCCACAGCGGCTGCAAGGGGGTTGGGGGGGGAGTCAGATCTCCGATTCCCCCTTCCAAGGTTGAAGCAGTGTCTCCGACCTCAGAAGGAGGAATCCCCACTATCCTATGGCCCCTCAGACAATGTCTAGGGGCTCCTTTAGGGGGATTTACTGCCACAAGATGTGGCTATAACCATGGTCCTTATATGGCTTCAAAAGAGGATTGGACAAATTAGTGGGGGATTGTCTTATCAATGGCTGTTAGCATCATAGCTAAATGGAACCTCCATGTTCCAAGGCAGTATAACTCTTGATGCTGGAAATGAACAGCAGGCAAGGCTGCTACTTTCATGCCCTATTTGTGGGCTTCCCCGTGTCATCTGGAAACAGGATTTTGGACCAGATGGACTTGATCTGACCCAGCGTCACAAGTTCTTACATGTGGATGAGCACCAGTTGTGAATTGTTTCAAGAGGCAAACACTGAGCAGTGATCCTTTCGGTTTCTTCCAATGCTATAGGTTGGACTCACTCAGTTCAAATTCCAAGAACTTCGGCTTTCATTAAACAAACAACAAAAAGCTCCTTTGTCTTCTCTAAGGAGTGAGGGTCCATCAGTCAATTTCATATATTTGGAACTATTAAAATGTATAGCTTAGAATTTGAGATCAAACTCCATGATATGTTAAGGTGGTAGTGTACAGCTGACCCTCTCTCTGGTTTTTACTCACAATTACGCACATGGGCTGATCTGAATTGGGACTGCTGTACTTGGGTAGTTTGTTGTCAGAACAAAATGGGGTGGGAGGGAGAACCATGTCTGTTTCCCTGAGGTCCTGGGACTGGAGGGAAGAGTGAGATAAGAATGCAATAAAAATAAATCTGCATATGAACCCTGAGATGTGAGTAAATCGTATCACAGTTTGTTACTGGGATTTATATCAAACTCTCTGTCTCACAGCTGTTAACTGCTCCCCAGTGCACAAGCCTGTAGGCAGCTCTCTAGTTTGTGTACAGGGGATGGTTGTTTTCGTTATTATTACTTGCTTTTATACCCATTTTCAGCCAAAGAACCCCTGACGCCATGAACAAAACATTAAAATACCACCCCCCGCCAAATTTTAAAAAAGCAATCAATGGTTCTGCTTAGTTGTGAAGGAAATACATTCTGCCCATAGAATCATAGAATAGTAGGGTTGGAAGGGGCCTACAAGGCCATCGAGTCCAACCCCCTGCTCAATGCAGGAATCCAAGTCAGAGCATCCCTGACAGATGGCTGTCTAACCTCGTCTTGAAGGCCTCCAGTGTGGAGGAGCCCACCACCTCCCCAGGTAATTGGTTCCATTGTCGTATTGCTCTGACACTCAGGAAGTTTTTCCTGATGTTCAGCTGGAATCTGGCTTCCTGTAACTTGAGCCCATTATTCCGTGTCCTGCACTCTGGGATGATCAAGAAGAGATCCTGGCCTTCTTCTCTGTGACAACCTTTCAAGTACTTGAAGAGTGCTATCATATCTCCCCTCAGTCTTCTCTTCTCAAGGCTAAACATGCCCAGTTCTTTCAGTCTCTCTTCATAGGGCTTTGTTTCCAGTCCCCTGATCATCTTTGTTGCCCTCCTCTGAACCCTCTCCAGTTTGTCTGCATCCTTCTTAAAGTGTGGTGCCCAGAACTGGACACAGTACTCCAGATGAGGCCTAACCAGTGCTGAGTAGAGGGGAACTAGTACTTCCCGGGATTTGGAAGCGATGCTTCTATGAATGCAGCCCAAAATAGCATTTGCCTTTTTTGCAGCCACATCACATTGTTGGCTCATATTCAGCTTCTGATCGACAACAATTCCAAGATCCTTCTTGCTCGTAGCGTGGTTGAGCCACGTATCCCCCACCTTGTAACTGTGCATTTGGTTTCTTTTTCCTAGGTGCAGAACTTGGCATTTGTCCCTATTAAATGCCATTCTGTTGTTTTCTGCCCAGCACTCCAGTCTATCCAGATCACTTTGAATTTTGTTTCTGTCTTCCAAAGTATTAGCTATCCCTCCCAATTTTGTGTCATCTGCAAATTTGATCAGCATTCCCTGCACCTCCTCCTCCAAGTCATTAATAAAAATGTTGAAGAGCTCAGATGTACCCATGCTCAGATGTACCCTGTATAACATACAGGGTACGTTATACATGTATGTTATATACATACATATAACATACAGGGAGTGTTCGGACAATCACAGGGGTAAAAGTAACCATTGTGGCTTCTCCTCCGCTCCTATGCATGCAACTGCGATTTGCATATTTAATTTATACAGCACAGCTTGCTGTGTCGTCTGAACCTGGCACGATGCGTGGTGGGGGTGGCTTCTTACCAATGCCACAACCCCTACTACAAGCCATCGTTTGTTATTACGACATGGCCACTCACACTGCATCACACGCAAATTGCAGTCATGCATGCAGCACATGCGGGGGCTGGGGGAGCAGCCCCAATGGCTTCTTTTACTCCTGTGATCGTCCAAACCCAGTCTTAGCATAAGTTATTACACCATACATTTTCCAGATTTGAGCCCAGGCTGGGAATGAACCACTTTAGTTGTGGAAGCTGACTAATATATGCAAGAAGTGAAGGGATAGTATGAACCGCGGGCTTTGTTTGTTGATAGTATTACATTTCCCTTTTTCCTGAGGAGAGAATCTATCTATCTATCTATCTATCTATCTATCTATCATCTGTGATAAGCTGCCTTGGGTTCCTTGCAAGAGAAAAAAAAGGTGGGATATAAATATAATAAATAAATAAATACATACATACATAGGATGGATGGATAGATAGATAGATAGATAGATAGATAATCTAATCCCTCCAGTTGAGGAAAAAAAAGGTGGACTATACATGTGATAAAGAAATGTAATAAAGAAATATTATAAATGTTTAAATGTTATAAATGTAATAAAAAAGCCAGGCTCTAAATGTAATAAAGAAATAAATGTAATAATAAATGTTATCAATGTTTAACTCTTATGCATGTAATAAATAAAAAGGAGGGATATAAATATAATAAATAAAACATTAAATAGATAATCTGCCTCCAGTCAAGACTGAGGGGGAAAAGGTGGACTATAAATGTGATAAAGAAATGTAATATAGAAATGTTATAAATGTAATAAAAAGGTGGGATATAAATGTAATAAATAGATAAATAAATAAATCTAATAGATGATAAATTGATTATCTAATGCTTCCAGTCAAGACTGAGGGGGAAAAGGTGGGATATAATGTAATAAATAAATAAACCATGGAGGGAGAAATCCTATGGCCGCTAGTCAGCCGCTCGATGGCCATAGGATATGTGGGTTTCTGGGAGCCGACCTCAGAGCCCACGCTCAGAAGAGGAGCATGTAGCAGCCAAAACAGAGTGTTCCAGGGTGTGTTCCAGGGCAGGGAAGGCGGAAATGCCAGTACGACACATCCTATGTGTCGTCCGGCAGCCCCCTTCCCCTGCTCCGCCTTCCGGTGGCTAGACAGCCGAAATCGGGGCAGCGGAAGCGCAGAGGGAATGATCGGAGGTGGGTGCCTATCCCCATAGGATTGCGCCCTTAATAGAAAGAAAATCTGCCTCCAATCGAGACTGAGGGCAAAAAGGTGGACTATAAATGTGATAAAGAAACGTAATAAAGAAATGTTATAAATGTTTAAGGCAGCAATCCTATGGCTGCTAGTCAGCAGCTAGACGGCCATAGGATACGGTTTCCAGGAACCAACCTTCCCCCGCTCCCGTGCCGCTTCACAGGCAGCGTGGAAGAGCCCCGCGCTCCGCACTCGTAAGAGCAGCGTGGGGCGGTGTAAAAGGGGTGTTCCCGGGGGCGGGCCGGGGCATGACGCACCCTATGCGTCGCCTTGCCACCGCCACCGCCACCCCGCCTTCCTGGAGCGAGACAGCAGAAATCGGCTGCCTAGCCGCAAACGCAGGGCAGGAGAAGTGCGGAGGAGGCGATCCCCTCAGTGCTTCTCCTGTCCTGCGTTGGATAGGCGGCCGCCTCCGAGTTCGGAGGCGGCCGCCTATTCCCACAGGATCGCGCCTTAAATGTTATAAAAGTAATAAATAGGTGGGACAGAAATGTAATAAATAAATAAATAAATAAATAAATAAATAAATCTAATAACTAGGTCGTTAGATGATTGATTATCTTAATGCCTCCAGTCAAGACTGAGGGGAAATCGTGGGATATAAACGTCATAAATAAATTTTAAAAGGCAGGATATACATGTAATAAAGAAATAAGTGCAATAAATAAATACACGTTATAAATGTTTAACTCTTATACATGTGATGGATAAATAAATAAATAAATAAAAAGGAGGGCTCTAAATCTAGTACGTGACTAAACCCAATCGCGAGATGGCGGAGGCGGGGATGAGCGCGAGGCTGGCCGAGGCCGAGGCGTTTCCTTGGCGACGGCGTCGCCGGCGGGGGGGAGCGGCGGCGGCGGCGGGGGGACACTAGCGGGGGCGGGGCTTCACGGCGCCCTCAGGGCGGCCGGAGGCGGAAGGCGCCGCCGCCGCCGCCCCTGGCGAGGCGATTGTGACGCCTGGGCGGCCCCGCGCGCCGGGCTCGCGCGCCACAGAGCGCCCCGCGCGCGCCCCCCTTTCAGCCTCGCGGACAGCGGCGAGGGCGGCTGCGCCTGAGGGGAGCGGGCGGGGAGAGGCCGGGGGGCGGGTCGGTGGCCTAGGCCGCGCCGGGAGCTGCTGACACCATCGCAGTAAGGAACAGGCGCGAAGGCCATGCTGAGCAGGCGACACGAGCATCATGGAGAATAAATATCCGCATTTCCGGGGGCAGGGGAGGGCCCGCCTCGCTGCCCCAGGCCCCTCGTCGAGGGAGGGGAAGTGAAGCGCGGGGGGCGGGGCGGCGGCGGCTCCCAGAGGCCCCCAACGCCCCCCCCCCGAAATCCATCCGGCAGATAAAATAATAATGATTAATCATATAAAATGTTAAATGTGTATCCGGCTTCCCAGATAACATCTCATGTCGGGCCTTATAAATATATCAATAACATAATGTAGTTTAAAATGAAAACCTCGAGCGAGAAGGTACCATTTATGGAGCGGGCAGCCAGCGGAGGCTGGTGGCTCCGATGTCGGCGAGGTGGTGAATCCATGTGGGGTTTCAGTCAGAACTCCAGAGGAGCTCTCCAAGGTGTGAAGCTCCTTGGATTGCTCCTTTATGACTGAAACCCCGCGTGGATTCGCCACCTCGCCGACATCAGGGCCACCTTGCCGACATCAGGGCCACCAGCCTCCACTGGTAACAACACTAGAGAGAGGCAGCCCCCCCCCCCCCGCAGCAAGAATGAGGGATGGGATCTCCAGTAAAGGAGACTCCCTGCAGGAAGTCATCTTTCTAAAACGTAGTTGCCTGTCATAGCCCCCCCCGCGCACACACACTATTTTCACCCCACAGGGTTGCCTGGTCAACAGAAAGGCAATATATATACAAAGATTCCCCCCCCCCCCCATGGTCTCAAATAAAAGAGACCCTCTTGAGAAACCTCACAAATGTACAGATGAATCCTATTGCTGAAGAATCCATTACTTTCGAGAGGAGTTTGCTACTATGGGAGGCCTCCATCCTTTGCAATAAGGGAAACATCATCCACCTTTACAGAAATGTTTAGAACCTGTTAAAGTGAAATACCCGAGTTTCAGCAATTCCATCCCCCCCCCTTAACAAGTGGGAAGCGGATGGGCATTACGAATCTTAATGCAGAATTGCAAGACTGTCAATACTTGCTGACAAAATATTTGTTTTTGTTCATATGATTGTCTCTTACATCAAGCAGTTTCAGAATTAAAAACTACTGATATTAGTCAAAAAATTCCTTAATTTGCATTTCTTCACATGGTTCATGGACATCATCTTTGATGAATTTAGGAGTGGCAAGATAAATATAGATAAGACCTTGAAACTGCTCAATAAGTTTGAAGTCTCCTATGACTATGTTCATGTGAAAAAAGTGTTTAAGGTGAGAAAATATGCTTTTATTCCTTTAAAATATGTAGTAGAAATGGTGATCAGTGGACCATTGTACTCAAAGTAAATTTGTTGCATACCAAATGAACAGGATGTCTAGATTAAAGTTTTCAGTTCTTTCCAAGTAGAGATTTATTACTCATAGGCTAGTTGCCCCATTACTGTTCAACCATAAGCATCTGTCTTTCATCCATGAGGCAAGTGACCTTGATTTTTCATCCCTGGGTAGTGTTTCCATTTCAGGAGCCAATTTCTGACAGTTTGGGATGGGTTGGTAACTTCTGCCTTACATAAATTTCTTATAAATTGGAGTGATTTAAGAGCTTTATACTACTACCCCCATCCCCAATGCCCCGAATAGTCTTACAAGTGAAGGTGTTTTGTTTTCCCTCTGATAAGTGGCTGTTCTCGTACTCCAACAGAGTCCTGGCTGTGCCAGCACAGGGTAGGAGTGGGGACAGCTGAGGGGAGAAAAGTGTAGTCAGCTGGTAGGCCCTGTAATATGGGTTTCCTTCCCAGCCTTGACAGACTTGATGAGGATGAATTCGCTGAGGTCTTCCTCAATTAATTACTGACATTAAGCCAATAATTGGCATGGGGGGAGGGGCAAGGCTGAATCTGAAGACTTGTGCTTCTAGGTCTCCTGTCCAGCTATGTGAGAGAAATGAAGCTAGGTCTCAGGCAGCAGTCTTGAGCTGCAGCGTGTAACCCATTCCTCTTCATTCTCCTGTCCTGCTATGAGCAGAACTGATATCTCACATTTTAAGTTTGTCCTCACAGTCATGAGGGCTTGCAACTTATTTCTTAATGAAAGCTAGGTGTCTCAGGAGGCATGCTGAAGTGTTCATCGCTTCATGTTGGTATTCATACTGTCCTGTACATTTTGCTTAGACTCATCTGGAATGCTTTCTCTTTACTTAGAAAAATGACAGACAGAAGGCCGGACTTATTACCATGGAAGATTTTAGGGCAATTTATCGAATGCTTCTGCACAGACCTGAACTTAACGAACTCTTCAGCAGCTACTCACCAAACAAAAAAGTTCTAACACCAGCAAATCTCGCTGACTTTCTTAGAAAGGAGCAGTTTGAACTTGATTCTAATGAAGGAAGAGCTGTTTCACTCATTAATAAATATGAACCCATTGATGAAGGTACACTAAAGCTTTTAAGGTTGATTTGGTACCATAACCTTGTGTTTTGATAGAAATAATGAACATATGAATACAAAGCAATATACAGATGTAATATTTGTAATGCAATACTTCTGTACAAGAAAACTTTATATTATGTAAAAAGTCATGTTTTCTAAATTTGTGGTCTGTTATTGACATTCAACCTGATCTAATGAGAATGAGAGGGAAAAATGCCTTCCATCCAGCACCTGGGAGCGTGTGTCCTGCACCATGTGAGCACATCTAATAGAAGACCAGTGCTGTTACCAGTTTCTGCAACGAACACCTATTAGGTGAAGTAAAAAGGGAACAGTTGCTGGACTTGGTGCAGAACCTCTGTTCCCCACCACCAGATATTCAGTAATCATTGCTGTTCATACTAATTACATCATAAATGGGATTGATGAGGGCTGCATGAGCACAGAGCTTTCTGCTATGCTTTTGGTTCTCTGGATTGTGGCTACTATGTGCAGAGACTTTAAAATATGTTTGTAAAGATTTTAAAACAGCACCTACTATATTTTCCTATACATGATTGAATGAAATCAAATTGTATTCATCAAATTACTGTTTTCTGTAAAAGATGAAAGGAAAGCAAACCTACACCTAGGGAGGTAGGGGGCTGTCCCACACTGGAGGCATTCAAGATGAGGCTGGACACCTGTCTGTCGGGGATGCTCTGACTTGGATTCCTGCCTTGAGCAGGGGGTTGGACTTGATGGTCTTGTAGGCCCCTTCCAACCCTACTATTCTATGATTCAACACAAATCAGAAAAAAGTGTTTTGTAATATTTTGTATGGAATGAGAAGAAACTGTACAATAGTATAATTACCTGCACTTCCTTGGTATTTATAAATATGTTTTTTGTTTGTACTGTTTTAGCATTTTTATTGTTTACTACTTTGTATATTTTTAAAATAGAAAAAATGGTTTATAAATTGAATAAACAAATTGTGGTTTGTTAATTTGTAAGCATCATGTGAGTAAGTGCTCTGTTTAAATATGAAGTGAATGCATACATGTGGTGTTTCAAGTAACAGTAGATGATAAGGGTAACCTTTTTTGAGCTGTTTTTCTGCATTAGGCTGCTGACGGCTAATTTTTTCTGTTTAGATTGTAATAATCGCAACGATAAAACATAGAAAGCAAAAGCACAAAACACCTAAAAGTTGTTGATTAACAGTGCAATCCTGTGTACTTTTTGTATGTGAGGAACCTGAAAATTGTACATGTTATTTTGTGAACTGAATTGACTCCTGATCCATTTTGGGTGGTTCTTGTATATTTATGTAAGCATAATATATTAACAATCAAATAAAAAATTGGTAAATCAAAAGTTGTGCCTATTTGATTTACAATTATATGTATTTTCCCTCATACAATTCATATGTTTACCATATTTTACCTGGGGGTTTTCTACAGTGAAAAAAAGAATTGGCACATTCTTTTTTCTATTTCTTTTTTATTGGGCTATATTTTTTCATTTCACCCTTGATGTTTCTTAATTATCAGAACCCCTTTTATCTCCCCAGTTTCCCCTTTTGCCCTGAATTTTATTGTGGAGATACCCGCACACTGTCTCTGCTTCTCAAGAGCTCACATGAAAGAAAGTAAAAAAGATAATATATGGGTTGGATCCAGGTTTAGGCATACTTAGAATAAACCCAATGGAATGTCAGTTAACTGAAGACTAATTTCAGTGGGTCTACTCTGAGTATGCCTAAATCTGGATCCAATTGATCTTTAAGTAGTGTCCCTGATCACCGTAAGTGTTCTGGATACAAAGTGAAAACACTGGGATATCAGATCCAAATCTCTGGTCCATTGAGAGCAGGGACTGTCACAGAAACTTTTTTGGTCCATATGGCTAGTGATAAAATCTGCATCTTGGTGTAATTATATGCTAGTGACCCACTTTTGGAAAAGAAGGCTGTCTGCTCCACAAGCAGCTTTTTTGTGGATGTTAGTTGCATATCAGATCCAAGGCAAAGCAGGTGCTGCTTCTAAAAGACTGTTTCATGCCTCTGTGCTAAGATTAAAATTAAGACACCAATTTTAAAATCATGCTAGATCACCAGATATAAGGATTGATTTAGAGTCAATTCCCAGATTTAGCCGGTATACTGTCTGTACCCCATAACTTAGAAGGTAGCTATATTTACTGTGTTTACACCTTTTGCCCATGCTGAGGTAGCAGGCACCAATCATAATTATATGTACAGATGGTGTACACCTGCTAAAGTAAACACACCTAACTAATTATGTGGTATATCACAATTATACAGACTGTTCTTGTAAAACTGCAACTTGTTATTTGACCCTACCATCTTTTTTTAATGGAGGTGATAGAATCTGTTTCTGACCATACTGCTTCATTTTCATGTAAATATATTTTTGTTTAAAAGTATCCACCCATGATACTATGTCAGAAAATGTTCAGTGTTTTCTCCAGCATGGAAACATTTTGAGTTTTTCATCTCTAGGACTATTTCATACAAACACTTCCCCATATGAAAAGGTGGTAAATTCATTTCATGGAATTTTGATTTTTAAGTATGATGTTGGCTTTCTATTTCCCAATTTGTGAAGCAATTTTGACTTGCACAAAATGTCAACAATTAGAAATTTAGGGGTGGTTCTAGTCTCTTATAGATCCCATTTACTTCAACAGGAGAGTAAGCAGATGCTTAACTTGCACGGAAATAAAGTTCCAGAGGGATAGCTGTGTTACATCTATTGCAGTAAAAACAACGAAGAGTCCTGTGGCTAAATTTATTATGGCACAAGCTTATGTGAACTGGAGCCCACTTCATCAGATGCATATGACTGAATGACAGAGAGCTCCAAATAAGGAGAAAGTGAATGCATTTGCTAAGCTGCCCTGATTCTTTTACATACTAGGTTTGTAGTGGCTTGACTGAAAGTGAATTTCAGCCACTGAGCATCTCTCAGGATGACAGGATGGCTAACAGTTTATCCTATAGATATTTTCATTAATCTACAACATCAAATGCCTGTAGGCACATCAGATACATAGAGACAGCTGCAAGAAAATAGATGCTAGTTTGTCACTTTGTTTTCAAATGTCAGTAATTCCAATTTTACAGAATTTTGGCTCTAAGCTCACAGTCTCATTGATTTACAGGACAATCCTATTCTATGCATGTCTACTCAAGTGTGTCCGAATGCACTGAATGCGGTTTAATCCCAGGCAGACTGCATAGGATTGCAGCCTAAAGTTAGGGATGTCAGAGAATTTTGCCACGAATCTCAGGGAGGCCGAATGCCAGCGCATTCAGCCCCCTGAAATTGGTGGCAAAACGGTCTGCCCCACCCGGGACGGGACTTACCTTGGGCGAATCCTCCTGGTGGCAGCAGCTCCAGCGGCGGTGGCGGCGGCCGGTCTTCCGACCGGCTGCCGCCACCGCCATTTCCAGTAAAACAACAACAACAACAACAAAACGTGATAGGCTACGTAAAGATTTACATAGCCTATCACGGCTACATTTTTAAAAAATACCGTGATAGGCTCCGTAAATGTTTACGCAGCCTATCACGGCTGAGTGGGGAAAAAAAACAAAAACGCGCGTATGCAAATGGCGGTGCCCATGGGCGCCGCCATTTGCGTTCCTTATTTTGGCACGTCTAGTCTACATAAACATTTACGTAGACTACGGTGAAAATAAGGGGAACACAAATAGCATAGCGTCTACACTATTTGCGTTCCCCTTATTTTCGCCGTAGTCTACGTAAATGTTTACGTAGACTAGACGTGCCAAGGTAAGGAACGCAAATGGCGGCGCCCATGGGCGCCATCATTTGCGTACACGCGGGTTTTTTTTTCCACTCAGCCGTGATAGGCTACGTAAACATTTACGTAGCCTATCACGGCTGACTGCAGGGAAGCAAACGGCGGCGGCTACGGCCGTTGCCATTTGTGGCCCAGCCGGCCAAGATTCGGGGGTGGAGGGACGGAGCGCCTCCCTCCCCAGCCAGAATTTCGGGGGGAGGGACGGAGCACCTCCCCCCCACCGCGAATCAAATTTCGATACAGGTAAGAGATTTTCGTACATCCCTACCTAAAGTAGGATCTACAGCACAATCCTAAACATGCATACTTGGAAACAAGTCCCACTGTGTTCAATCAGTCTTACTCCCAGGAAAGTATGAATAAGACGGCATCCGTGCTGCACCATTTTAAGAAGGTTTCTTCAGAAGTAAATCTTCATTCAATTAGGGATGTACGAAAGTCACTTACCTGTTCGTGAATTATGCTGATGCTGGGGGGGAGGCGCTCCGTCCTTCCTCCCGAAATTCTGGCCGGGGGGAGAGGCGCTCCGTCCCTCCCCCCCCCCAAATCCTGGCCGGCCGGCTCCGCTCCGCAGGGATTCTGCGGAGCTGCTGGCTAGCAGGGAAGCAAATGGCGGCGGCCGTAGCCACCGCCATTTGCGTCCCTGCAGTCAGCCGTGATAGGCTACGTAAATGTTTACGTAGCCTATCATGGCTGATTAAACACAAAACAAAAAAAATGCACGTACGCAAATGGCGGCACCCATGGGCGCCGCCATTTGCGTTCCTTATTTTGGCACGTCTTAGTCTATGTAAACATTTATGTAGACTACGGCGAAAATAAGGGGAACGCAAATAGCGTAGATGCTACGCTATTTGCGTTCCCCTTATTTTTGCCGTAGTCTACATAAATGTTTACGTAGACTAAGATGTGCCAAAATAAGGAACGCAAATGGCGGTGCGCATGGGCGCCACCATTTGCGTACACGCGTGTTTTTTTTTAATCAGCCATGACAGGCTACGTAAGGATTTACATAGCCTATCATGGTGTTTTTTTAAATTTAGCCGTGATTGGCTACGTAAATCTTTACGTAGCCTATCACATTTTTTTTTTAACTTGGAAATGGCGGCGGTGGCGGCCGGTCGGAAGACTGGCCGCCGCTGCCGAACTGCCGCCGAACCGCTGCCGAACCGCCGCCGGAGCCGCCGTCGGAGCCGCTGCCACCGCCAGGAAGATCTGCCTCAGGTAAGTCCCGTCCCGGGGGGGTGGGGGGCCGTTCCGCCACCGATTTCGGGGGGCCAAATGCCAGCAAGGATCTCCCTGAGATCCGTGGCGGAACTTTCGTACATCCCTACATTCAATAAAGCTTACTCCCAGGTCAGTGGGAATCCTAGGCACATTTACTTGGGGCTAAGCCCCATTGGACACATCGGGACTTATATTTGAGTAAACTCATATAGGATCAGGCTGTAAGGCAGCGAACTTGCATAGGGTCACAGTATCTGGTATTAAAACATTGTTTTGATATGTGCTTGAAACAGTTGCCATTTCTATCTGTGTCTGAATCACTCTGTATTTTGAGTGCCAAATTATGATACTTATTTATGAAGCAGGTAAGGAAAAAAAAAGGGGGGGGGACCATTCTCAGTCTAGCTAATATTACTGACTAGAAATATTCATTCAATTTGATAGAAAATTTCCTAATCTAAAAACAATAACAATAAGATAAGGATTGCTAAAAAGGTTAGCTGAAATATTTAATGTACTGTCTTCTCTAGCACATTAGCGCTGTGCAGATTTTTTTTTCTTCCTTCTGGAGCCATGAAAAATAGCCTTTTTAAAAATGAGTGATATTGTCGGTTCAGAGGTTAGAATCACTATTACCTTGGGGATTAGGAGATAGCTACTTTCCTCCTTATGCTGAGAAGACAGTTATTTTTCCTTCTGTCTCAAAAGCCATTTGATAACAGCAACACACCAAAGGGTAAAACAGCCGCTAAAGTGAAAAGGAGCCCTCATGGAATTCATAGGTTGCTGACCTCAAATGTTCAAAAATCCTAATGAGATTAACTTGAATGGGTTTTTTCCTCCATTTAACAGATACCCTTTGGGAACTTCTTATTGTTTAGTATCTTTTGGTACACTGCATTCATGTTTTCAAGTTTTCTCAGCATGAGGTGTAATAAAGTACCACAGTGTTTACTACTACTGCTGTTGCCGCTAGCAGTAAATACTGTAGTACTCTATTACCCTTCAGGCAGAGAAAGCTTGAAAATATGAATTCCACGTTTTACTACTATGGCATCCTCATCCTCCTCATATTATTATTATTATTATTATTATTATTCATCTAAATCTATTATTATCAAATCTAAAATTTGACATAAGGGAAGTAACAGGAATGGGGAAGAACTGCAGGTAGGGTAAATGGGGAATGAATATATGATTGTTTCAGTTGGACGTACTTAAGTTTGGTTGCTGGCTGGGGAATGCTGGGAGCTGTAGGACTTTTTCTGTCTAAACATGCAGAGGATTGCCCCCTTAGTTGCACTCTTTGATACAGTCACAAACTATTATTCCACCCATCACTCCACAAATTACATTCTTTTGGAAGGCCTCCTACATTAAAAGAATTGGGAAATCATGCTTATTAAGGCTGTCAGATGTCTTCACTGACATAAGTGCATTGCAAAGAAGAAGCAAGTAAAATCTTGAAGATATAAATAAGCCTAAAGTGTGATGCACAAAGTATGATGCCGTAATGTAGCTCCCTCCATTAAGGTTGCTGTGGGAAACATTCCTGGTAAACTAATGCTTCCCCGGGGAAATTTGTAAAATGTGGCAGCTACCACTTCTGAGTAGTAGATACAGATAATCCAGTTCTTTTAGTAGCCAGGGAGGACATGGATCCAAAAGACAGGTGCTGAGCCAGAATCCTGATATATTTGGCTACCTCTTAAAAAGTAATTTATGTGGTTTTCTTGTCTTGTTAAATTTTACATGGCAGGGGTGGTTCTTGCCCTGCAAGGTGGCTTTAAAAAAATGAGTTGGATCCCAACTTAGTCATGCTTAGAGTAGACCATTGACAACTGGACAAATTAATCATGACTAACTGAAGTCCCATTGATTTCAATGGGTCTACCCTGAGTATGACTAAATCTGGATCCAAGCCAACTTAAATAAAATAAATCATACACATAAGAAAAGTCCTGCTACATGAGACCACAGGTCAATCTAGTCCAGCATCCTGTCTCCAGCAGTGGCCAGCCCAGTGGTTCTGGAAAATTCACCTGCAGGGTTTGGAGGCAAGACTCCCACTCTCAGTTGCCCCCCGACCCCAGCAACTGATACAATTCAGTGGCATAATGTCTCTGAACATGGAAATTCCTTTAAACCATCGTGGCTAATTTAATAGCCATCAATAGATGCATTAAAAGCATCTCCTGGGAGTCAGAAAACAGGAAGCTGGAGAAGGTCTATCCTTGGTCTGATCTAGCACAACTTTCCTTATGCTGCTCTTTTATGGTTGTATCCAATGTCAGTCCTATTTAGACTAAGACCCACTGTGGCATATGTCCTCATTTAGAGGTTCTTTCAAAATATATTATTAGTATGTAGCCAATCCCAGGCTACCAGTTTACTCAATCTATTCAGATCCCTCAGTGGTAGGGTATAGCTACACATACCCAGGACAGCCATGTTTACACCCATGTGATGGATTTAAAGGTCCAACAAAGTCCATATATACTTTATTAAGGGTGCAATCCGATGCCTGTTTAGACAGAAGAAAATCCTACAGCTCCCAACATGCCCCAGTCAGCATGGATGACCGGGGCATGTTGGGAGTTGTAGGACTTTTTTCTGTCAAAGCATGCATTGGATTGTGCCCTAAATGGTTTTGCGGTTGTTGTGGTTGTTTTATCACCATATGTAGGACGCAAATGGCTGGCCCTGGATTAACTTGGTGGCAAATTTGACATTGCACTACTGGAATGCCAAATTTGCATTTTTACAATGCAAGATTCCGCATTACAATTTTTAAAAGTTATATTATTTTGGATAACCCTTACAGTTCCCTACTTTAGGATTTAAACACTGCATAAGCTCTGTCTGCATCAATTGTAAAAGCCTTGTTTTTACCCTCCCTCCCCCCTGAGATCTGGGGAGCATCTCAATGGAGACTGTCCATGAGACAGTCTTCTGTGTCCACCTAGCTGCCTGCCAATCAATTTCTTTTGGTGTGGTAGGCAGCAGTATTGCAACTGAAACTCTCCCCATTACCTGAGTTCGATCCCAGCGGAAGCTGGGTCTTGGGTAGCCGGCTCAGGTCGACTCAGCCTTCCATCCTTCCGAGGTCGGTAACATGAGTACCCAGCTTGCTGGGGGCAAGGTGGTCACGACTGGGGAAGGCAATGGCAAACCACCCCGCTATAGTCTGCCATGAAAACGTCGGCGTAAGCGGCATCCCTCTAGGGGTCAGTAATGACCTGGTGCTTGCACAGGAGGAACCTTTCTTCTTCTTTGCATTTTTTGATGGGTGTGCTGTGCGAATGAATTACTTGAATCTGTGGAAATTTTTTGGTGAGGACTGCTATTTTCCCCCATTTTCCTGTGTGAACAATAGTCCCCCCCCCCTGCATTGTTTAGGAAGCCATTAGATTCTTAGCTTGCCAAATCAAAATTGTATAATTTTGCTACATACATACTGTCACTAATAATCAAAATATTTGAAGGCGGGTTTTTTTCCAGCATCCTGTAATATATGATGAAAAGTTGATATTTTTGTATGTTGTGCACTGTGATTGCTTAACATCAGCTCCCATTGTCTATTTAAATTAAGCTTCTCTTCCTGGTCCACTGTAGCTCTCTAATTACAGCAGCTCTTGCTTTTCAAGCCTCTGCTTCTTGAGTGAGACTTATTGCAGACCCATCAGTATAGCAAATTTGTGAGTATGCTTGAAGAGGGAGTTAAGCATAGCTCATTATAAGTTCCCATCTTTCTTCCCAGAAAGCAATTCAGGTAAATCATTAAAATCTACTAAATGTTGTACACAGACAAATTTCAATGATGGACTTCTAAAATGGGCAAGCTATTTGAACCAGCACATTTGTAAGGCTTTCCTTTCTGGAATGATAACTTGTTGCAGTTGCTGAGGTATAGTTAATTCTGTTTTTATAATGATATATGTTCCAATCCCCTTATGACATCAAAGTTCATTAAACACAGAAACATTTTTACTTTAGTAAACTTAGGAAGCAATCCTATAGGGATAGGTTGCCACCTCCAAACTCAGAGGCAACCACGTATCTAATGCAGGGCAGGAGAAGCATGGAGGGGATCGTCCCCTCCGCACTTCAGCCACCCTGCATTTGCGGCTAGACAGCCAATTTCAGCTGTCTAGCTGCGGGAAGGCGGAGCAGGGCAAGCGGCTGCTGGACGACATATAGGATGTGTTGTACCAGTATTTCCGCCTTCCCCGCCCCGAAACGCCCCATTTTTACCACTCTGCACTTCTCTTCCAAGTCGTGCAGAGCGCAGGGCCATTCCAGGCTGCCCACAAGGTAGCTCGGGAGGGGGGAAGGTCGGTTTTCTGGGAACTGACCTCGGAGCACAGGTTCCGAGGTCAGCTCCCAGAAACCGACGTATCCTATGGATGTCTAGCCACTGACTAGCGGCCATAGGATCGCTCCCTCCATTTCTGTTCTTGTGAACACTTATGACAAGTATTGTAGGGGGATTTGTTTAGGGATGTCAGAGAATTCCGCGACGGATCTCGGTGAGGCCGAATGCCAGTGCATTCGGCCCCCCGAAATCCATCGTGGAACGAAGCCCCCGCCCCCCCAACCCACGAAAGGCATGCGGGACGAAGTCCCCGCCGCCCCCACCACATGAAAGGTGTGCAAAATGGAGCACTTACCTGCTCCCGTCCATGCTGCTTTGCGACCGGCTGCCGCCGCCGCCATTTGCAGTTTTGTTTTGTTTTTTACACAGACGTGATAGGCTACATAAGTTTTTACATAGCCTAAAACGTCTGGGTAAAAAAAAGAAAAGAAAGGTGTACGCAAATGGCAGCGGCCGGCCGTGGCCGCCGCCATTTGCGTACGCCTTTTTTTTTTTTTAACCCAGACGTTTTAGACTACGTAAAAACTTACGTAGCCTATCACGTCTGTGTAAAAAACAAAACAAAACTGCAAATGGCGGTGGTGGCAGCCGGTCGGAAGACCAGCCGCCGGAGCTGCCGCCACTGGAGCCGCTGTCAGAGCCGCCGCCACCCAGAAGATCTGCCCCAGGTAAGTCTCGTCCCGGGGGGATCCGTGGGGGGGGCGGGGGGGCAGGCCGTTCCGCCACAGATTTTGGGGGCCGAATGCACTGGCATTCAGCCTCCCCGAGATCCATGGCAGAATTCTCTGCCATCCCTAACGCAAATGGCGGCGGCTACTGCCATTTGCGTATGCTGGGGTTTTTCCTCCTGCCGTGATAGGCTACGTAAATATTTACGTAGCCTATCATGGCTCAATACAGGGACGCAAATGGCAGCGGCTACGACAGCCGCCATTCGCGTCCCTGCAGGGCTGCCCAGCAGCTGGATGTCCGGCTGCGGGCGGCTGGAGTTGGCCGGCGGCTCCGCGGCTTGGCTGCGGAGTGGAGCCGGCCAGGCAGGATTCCGGGGGGAGGGATGGAGCGCCTCCCCGCCACTGCAGATGCCCCTGCGCGGAGCCAGGTAAGGGATTTGTACATCCCTAGATTTGTTCATCAAAATTATAAATTTTGATAAAGCCATCCTGTTATGAAACTCAGGGGAAAACCTTTGAGTCCTGTTGCAGGTTGTGCGCGCTAAGAATCTTAGCTTAACTTATCATGGGAATTAACTCATTGAACTGCTTTTGGGCAGCATCAGACCAAAAATTCTCTCCTCTCTGAGCTGGGGCAATGAAGCCATAAGAAAGCTTGGCTGAGGTCACGTACTTTGGGATGAATAACCAGGCAAAAGTTGAGGAAGCTGTTATATTATATACAAAGTCTTCGTACTCACAGATTATATATGGAAAGGCAAGGCCTTCGTTCTTTTCCTTCATCTCTTCTCCTGAAATCCTCACAGGACTCAATTTTTTTGCTTGCCTGATAGCCTTGAAATTACTGCGTTGGCTTCATGTAAAATGGAGGTCTGGCAAGTGTCTCATTCTATTTTTTTGCTGGCTGTTAGTCTTGTGGGTATGCTGCTGCTTGCTTTCAATTTCATTCCTTCCTTCTCGGACAAAGCAAGCCACCTTCAATCGGTCTGCTTCATAGATCCATACTGAATCTTTTTCTTTTCTGGAACCCATTGGCTTCCCTAAAAAATCTAAGTTCAGCACGTTGTAGGTATTTTGAAACAATGCTTCCAAAATTGTCTATTTGTTGCCTATTATCAATGGCTGACTTTGGGCCAGTCACAGATTCTCAGCCCAACCTACCCTCACAGGGTTGTTGTTGTGAGGATAAAATGGAGAGGAGGAGGAGGAGAATGTAAGCTGCCTTGGGTTCCTTGCAAGAGGAAAAAAGGTGGGCTATAAATGCAATAAATAAATAAATAAATAAATGCTCACAATTCTTTGCTTATCTTCAGGATTGCACCAGATCCTCTTAAATAATTTTAGTTAAGCATAGCCCCCATTTTTTTTCAAAGATATAACTTACATATTCTCCCAAAACTATTGGGAGGGTCATTCTCTATTGATTAAAGACAGGCCTATTAACAATATTTTGAGCCTTTTAAAGGCCTTATATTTCCCTTTTACCGTAAGCACTTATAACTCAATTTCTCATATTGAGAGGATATTATTATCCTTAAATATAGCTTTGTAGTCTAGAGAGATCTTCTGGCTGGCTCACCATCTGTGGCGTATGTCCTGGTTCGGAAGTTCTTTCAAAATATATTATTAGTATGTAGGTAACCCTAGGTTTACTCAATATATTCAGATCCCTCACAAAGCCAGATGCTATCTTAGAGTAAGATTAAATTTTTCATTCTAGATATAGGTTGTGCAGAAGTATTTTATTTCCAGAAATCACTCTCTTAGACAAGATTGGTCTTTTGTGTCTTTACTATAAAAATATCAGCATATCAGTACCAAATACAAAGCTTAAGTGCATAGACTTAAACCCATGGTACATTCAACATCATCTTAAGTCAAGACTTCTAAGTAGAGTTAAGCACAGTGGTTAGTTTTAAGCTTACCAAGATGGTTTACAGGCAACATGTTGTGGGGAGCTGATCCAAAAGCATAGCTCCCACTGTTGCATGTCCAGAATCTCCCTTATATGCATTTTGGAGGCTAGGGGCTCTGGAGAAAGGGACTCTGGTGGTGCCTGGAGGAGTGGCTCTGAACAGGTGGTTTGTGGCTTGCGAAGGATTACACAGCTGGCACCTGGAGGAGCAGCTCCTCTGGGCACTGACGTTGGGCACCCCCACCATCTTGATCATAACAGCAAGTGGCACGCAAAGGGGAATCCCCAATGTAATCTCCAATCAGTGATTGGAAATAACAGGGATACATCTCTTGTGGAGAGGGGGAGGGGTTTGGGAGGGAAACTTCCATGGGCTGAATGGGGAAAATCTGTGGCAGCGTTCAGTTCTTGGGTCAGAGGTTCCCCATCCCTGGCCTTGGAGCCCCTCAAACCTGGCTACAATATGCTCCCCCCAACTACATATAATACATCATAGCTTTGCATGTAAGAGCAGATTCAGACAAACAACATGAAGAACTTTTCTAGACAGGACTTTTATTGTGCGCTTGTCATTCTTCATTCATAGTTTATGGATGCTTTAGATGATGTCATGACCCTCCAGTTTTGCTTCTGTTTTGTAAGAGCATTTCGGAGGGGGGTGGTTGGAGGGTGGGGGGATCCAGTATTTATTGGCACTGTGAAATGAAGCGCAAGTCGCCACCAGTGTAATTGCGTTATTCCACTATATGGCTAATAGGCTAATAATAATAATAATATAATAATAATAATAGGCTAATAATTTCTCTGTGTTTGAATGATATTTATAGATTAAATAACAGTGTAATGGGTGGAACCCCAGATGATAGTCTTGAATGTTCATCATCATCATCACTATTATTATTATTATTAGTAGCAGTAATAATAATAGTAGTAGTAATGTACTTATATCACCAAAAACATACTAAGCTCTTCATACATGGATCGGATAAAGAGGTACCTGCCTAAGAGAACAAACCTGTGGTCCCTGAGAAAGTGTACCAGGGACCATAGTATATTACTCAAAAAACCCCTCTGAGGTTGGAGACAGTGCTCCAACCTTGGAGGGGGAGTTGGAGATCTGCTCCCACACCTCTCCTTCTTGCAGCCAGAACCTCTCCAAGGTCAGAAAACAACCTTGGAAGAGGAGGAAAGGGAGCGTTCCAGTGGGCAGAGAGGGAAGGAGACTGGAGAGGCCAGGATACAAGATATCCCGAGCTTCCTCCAGCCTCCTTCCCTCCCCCTCCAAAGCGCCCGTGCGAGACAGGCTAAAAAGCCCATCTAGTGAAAATAATAAAAAACAGAGGATGGGGATGCAAAGATCGCCTTTGTCACTCCTCCTGCCCTGCCAGCTTCAGCAGGGTATAGGAATCTTGGAAAGCTCTGAGTCTGGAGGCTTCTGAGCAGCGAGGGCGCAATCGATAGGATTGCACTCTCAGGCAGTTTAAATAGACATTAGGAATAGCCATCATGGGAGAATCTCTTATTTGCTTTTGGCTCAATGGATCTTCGCATCCCCTGCAACTCGGCATGCATTTGTGAGCCAAGCAGCCGGTCAGTTCCTGAAACTTGGGAACTTTTGCCGCTCTTTAAAAAAATATGTGTGAGTCCCAATTTGCGCACAATTGCGGGTATAACTATTTACAGAAATCACGGTTTGCACAAAATCGCAGCCGCAAATAGCGCAATTTGCTCAAAATTGCAGGCGTAAATGGTCTAATTAGATCATTAGAAAATTAGACCATTTCATTAAACCATTTACACCTGCAATTTTGCACAGATTGCACTATTTACAGCTGCAATTTTACGCAAATCACCATTTCCATAAATAATTATACCCACGATTTTGCATATCAGAACTCATGCAGTTCAAAAGTGGAAACCTGTGAGCTGGCCCAACTCATCACACAACAAATTGGGCAAGCTCAGCGATATATGAGTTGGAGTCTAGAGGGCCAAGATGGTGAAAATCCACCCAGCTGTACCCCCCAAACGGAATCTTTCGATATCCCTAATAGACATGAATTTTAAAAAATTGTGGAGGGATGGTGAAACAAGGGAATTGGGATCGTGGAAATAATAGTATATTCAGATTTCAAATGGGGGAAAACAGTTTGGGTTACAAAAAATAGTTTTATACTAAAGCTTTACAATATAGGGTCACACACACACACACACACACACACACACACATTCAGTCCTTATTGTATTTACATGGACGTACATCCTTCTGATTTCAATGGGGCTGAAGTAATAGGATTGCAGCCTTAGGTTTACTTAGAAGCAAGTAATTCTGATTTCAGTAGGGTGTTAAGCTGCAGAAGAATACATTTTGAGACATATCTTGATAAAGGAAAGAGAAGAAAGGGGTGAATAGGTTTAGGGAGGTAAAGAGAAGAAAGGGGTGGAGACATTTGACAGAATAAGAATTCTTAGGCATAACAAAGAGAAGAGAGGCAGATAAATGAGGAGCCCACACTGGAATGTAACAAAAACTCATAGAGAATGTAAACGGAAGAGCCAAAAACACTGAGAGGCTTAAAAGTAAGTATGAAAAATGTAATGTGGGACTAAACTGAGAGTTGGTAAGCAAGCCATAGAGAGGAGCAACACCATTGTAAATATTAGCAAGAAATATAAAGAAAGCCATTCACTTCTGGATAGATCAAATAATGTTTATTGATAGCATATGAACTGTACGTAATGATAACTGTTGTTCTCACTGCACAATTGGTGCATGGCCATGGTACTTTAAACAGTAAGTATAAGGAGAAAAAAGAAGGGGAAAAAGTGTGCAGGGGGTGGGGAGAGACAGATCTCTATCAAAATTTTAAGCCAGGAAAGAGGGAAACCAGAAAGCAACACGTTCTGTATTCAGGGTGAGACATATTCAGGAGGAAGTGTTTTTTGCTCTGGAAATAAAACAAAAAAAATGGAAAAATAATAATACTGCAAAGGGAAATACAACAAAGATATAGCAACAGAATATATCTGGTGGGTACTCTTAAGGTTGACATTACTGGAGCAGTGGTTTTCAAATGTTCTGCTTTATGACAGCTTTTTCCTCATTTAGTCGTTTGCCAAAGAACTTCCCACATGTCTAAGCACTAACAATTTAGTACAGCATTGTGTAGCTATTCTGGCTTTTCTTCCTTAACAGATTTTTTTTCTGGCAAGGGAAAACACAGGAGGGCTACAAATGGAAGAAAATGATATCTGGACCCCACTTCCCCTCACCCAGTAAATTTATGTGAACAAAGCAGTGCAATTGCAAAATAAAAGCTTCATCTGGAAGAACCCTTAGCATTAACATCTTTGTATTTTCAGAGGATTGTGGGGGCATCTTCTAGCATGTATGGTCAGTTAACACACGGTGTGGGAGCAGACCCTTTGGGTCTCAGCATCATCCTGTGTGAACTGAGTGCACTCTAGAACAGGCATGGACAGACTTTACTAGAACCAACTGGAGCCAAGTACAAAATAGTGGAAAAGGAGGCAGAGCCAATTGCCTACTGAACTCCATGAGCCATACACTGGGATGACCTGCATGTACAAATAAAAACCTACCTCTTAGTCAATATAGATTAGGGTGGCCACTTATGAATTGCCCCCAAAAAGAAGAAATACATCACCAAAAAAAAAAGAGAACAAAAAGAGGTTAGTGATTTACTTAAAATGTGCATATGCTGATTTATATGTATAGATCCAAATGTAGAAATAATTACTATAATTTAAATAGAAATACAGTACATCTCACCATAGAGAGGAAGACTGTGATCAGGTGACCTGTGTGCCTCCTCTTCAGTTTGCTATTCAGGTGTGAACTGATGATGGACAACAGTTCTTATGGTCCTTTCTCTTTAAACCAGAATTTGTCAGGATAGACCTTCAGACAGAGGGCACCATCAAACAGAGGATGGTTCTCTGGCTGCCCTTCAACTGTGCTCTGGACATGGCCACCCTAGATCAGGGATTCTAAAGACCTCATGTAGAGGGGTGTGTGTAAGTTAAGTTATTTTGCTGTTATTGGTAAACTATTGGGAGTCAAGAACCCTTGCCAATCAACTGCAAAGCATCCAGTGATCTATAAGTAGATTCCAATCTGATTTTCTGCCCACCCCTGGCCTGACACACACAAGAACTATCCTAGGTGGCTCCACATTGCAGCTTTCTTTTGGGATGGGTGTGGGTGTGCTTATCCACCATTATTGACTTTCCCACAGAGAAATCTCCTATGGATTTGGCCTTTGCTGAGTGTTTTCAAACTATAGCTCCAATATTGAGGAAGCCTTTGGCTGCCAGTTAATTGCCCATAGCTGATCAATATATTTCAAACAAAGCATACACCAAAAATTGTTCTAGGTGGATTCATTTTTGGTTTTGTACTAACAAGAATTAGTAAAGGAAACATCTTTTGAGTCATTTTTTCCTTTTTATTAGAAATAAAAACATAGAAACATCACATCAAAAGGACTTGCATAAAATAAATAAAAAACATTTCTTGTTGTTAAACAGAGCATTGCTAATGATTTTTAGATCTTAATAGCTTCACAAGAAATAGTATGTCCTAAACATTTCTTGTTCTTAGACGTCTATAGTCCTAACAGCTTAAAAAGGAGAGATTTCATTCAAAGTACCAAGTTCCCTGTTCAATTCTGAACAGGCTATTCAGTTGACAGGTTCACAGGGCTGATGAGCTTCTAATAAGAAGCTCCTTCATTCCAAGATCAGCACATACCTTTTTCTGTAGAAATTACCTCACAGCTAATATTATCTACTGTCCCATAAATTAGGTTTCACAGTCTTAATTGCCTTAGTGTTACTAAACATTCTGGAAAAAACCACTAAAACATACCAAAAGAATGCTTACACATACACCTTTCACATTAGATACAATAAATTCTGAATCATATCTTTCAGAAGATAACTGCTTACTCAAAATTTGCTAATTAAACCTAAGTCTATAATTTTTTCTAGACATCTATTTATCAAGCTTTTTGATGTATATACCTTACATAATATTTTTTACTCATTAACTGATAAGCAGATACCTTCAAGTATAGTTTTGACCTGCTTTAATACAGTTTCGCACCTGTTCATTATTCAGCTCCTTAGTCCAAGTGATAGGGCTTTAACTCAGCATTTTTCCTTTGAATAACATCTAAGTCATATTGACAACTGGTTTTATACCAGTTACCCAGAATTCATTGTGAACTTGCATGCATCTTTGTGTGTCTTCCCTTTAATTAATTACTACTTTTACTTATTTACATTTATTTTTTAAATTATTTATCATTAAACATTTGGCATTTGCATTTCATAATATATTGTTTTAAGAGAAGTGGGTTAGCAATTTCTCAATAACATTCCCAAAAATTTCAATAAAGCAAAATCAGCTATTTCCTAAAAAATGGTCCAGGATAAGCTTCTGATCAGCTACAGGGTCCTGCCAGAATGAAAACTACTGCATTAGAGCATGTTATGAGCACAGGAGATAACATACTTAGGGCACAATCCTATGGATATTTAGACAGAAAAAGTCCTACAACTCCCAGCATTCCCCAGCCAACATGGCTGGCCGGGGAATGGTGGGAATTGTAGGAGGTTTGTTTTTTTTTCCTGTCCAAACATCCATTGGATCCATTGTGCCCTTAATGTCTTTTCCCCAGCTTTCATCCTATGCTGCTTTTGGTGACGCTAGTGAATGGAATGTAAGCCAAGCACAAGGTGAAATTAAGGGGCATGTATTTGTAGTGGGATATTTCCAAACTATTTAATTCCAGCAAGAAAGAAAGAAAGAAAGAAAGAAAGAGGAAGAAAAGAGAAAAAAAGCATATCTCAAAAATGGAGTGTGGTAATTCTCTTTTTAATATTCCTTTTATAGCAAGAAGAAAAAAGGAGATGACCTTTGAAGGCTTTACACGATACATGATGTCAGAAGACTGCAGCGTATTTAAACTGCAGCACAAAACAGTTTACCAAGACATGAGCTACCCAATGTGTGATTATTTTATATCATCTTCACACAATACCTACTTGATACAAGACCAGCTTGTAGGACCAAGTCACCTGTGGGGCTATGCCAAGTATGTACATCTCTTTGGAGTGGGGAGAAAACTGCGCAAACACATTTCCTAATGTGTATATGTGTGTGGTTAACAGAAATGATTTGAACCATTTAGGAAAAAGAAGAATGCTGCTCCAAAACAATAGCTAAATCAGAAATGAAATATGAATTAGAATCATAAAAGTGATGAGCCATTCCTCTGTTCTGTTCTAGTGTTTCTTAAACTTTTTTTTTTTTTTAAACGTGGGCCCTCTCCTGAACTACTTTCTGGGCCCAGCCTAATGCAGCATCAACCATGTATTCTGTGGCTAAGAGCATCAGAATCCTTGAGTTGGATCCAGACTTAGCCATGCTTAGAACAGACCCATGGAAATCAATGGGACTTAAGTTAGTCACGACTAACTTGTTCTATTGATTTCAGTGGGTTTATTCTAAGCATGACCAAGTCTGGATCCAGCCCCTTGTGTTCAGTCATGTAATCAGCTGTGGAGCATGAATGGAGTTTGTGAATTGGGTCATAAGAAGAACTATTCTGGATTGGACCACTGGTCCATCAAGTCCAGCATTCGGTTCGCTCAGTGATCAACCAGCTTCTTGTGGGAAATCCTCAAGTAGGACATGGGTGCAATAGCACCCTCCTGCTTGTGTTCCCCAGCAACTGGTACACAGAGGTATACTGCCTCTGGTACTGGAGATCCTTAATTTATAACCTGTCTCTTAAATACTTTCTAGTCTGACTGGCTGTCAACAACACATTTTCCTGGCTTATGAATTTATTAGTGGGTCCTCTGATCTTACTAGGTTGGCTCAAGATGAAACACACCTCTGTCCCATGACTGACTGAGTCTGGATCCAACTCACTGTGATTTGCCTTAATTGGGTATTTCTTGGCCTGTTGGATATTTCCTCTTGGATATATCTTGGCCTATCAAACAATATTATTGTTTGCTTATTTTTGTTGGATTAATTTTGTTTTATGCTTCTGAGTTGTTAGTTTTAAAATACTGGTCTGATCATGTAATTATATATGTATTTGTTTTGTGATTAGCTTAATTGTTCATATGCTTAATTATATTTTGAAGCATTTTAATGGATTGTTATTGTTGATATGCATGCATCATTAACTGATTATCAATTCTTGATCATATTCTATATATTGAGGCATTGTGAATTAATTGTTTTTTTGCTGATCTTTGTACTATTTTTGTCAGTTTTGATGTAAACTGCTTTGAACATTATATATATGTGGGTGCGTGTGTGTGTGTGTAAAACAAGATATAAATAAAATTAACACTGGCAACTAATGTTGCACCAAATATTGTCTAATTTTGCTATTCATTTTGAAATTAGAACACACAAGCAATACTTAGCTTGTTCAACACTGGTGTTGTTTCAATGCCGCTTGGTGTATTTTTCTTCCCCCCTCTGCCTGCTTATTGTGATTGGCTGTGGCAAACCACATGATTTTTGATTATGAGTATTTGTCACATCATCTTGGCAGATGTAGCATCAAGATGTCATTGACAAAAATCACATGATTTGTCACAGCCAATCATCCCACAGGATTCTCCCTGAAGGCGTGCACCCCTGCTTCAGTTATCTCACTGCATAGTTGTCTTGCTTCATCAGGAAGGCCCAGGGAGTGGCTTTGTCTCTTCCTCAGAGCTACCAAGGCTCCAGGATTCTGCACTGGAGGATTTGTCTGGAGCCATGAGAGAAACCTGTCCAGCAGGGGTAGGCAACTTGGTGATCTCCAGATGTTTTGGACTACCACTTCCATCAGCCCCATCCAGTATGGCTTATGGTAAAGGAGAATGGGAGTTGTAGTTCAAAATATTTGAAAGATTGCCTATTCATGCTCTATAGAGATGGATGGCACCACCCGCTTCCACTCCTGAAAGATTTTAAGCATGCCCAGATTTTGGAACTTGGATCCTGCTAAAGCTTGTGGATTCCTAAGGAATCAGGGAGGATTCTGAAATGGCCATTCCATGTTCCAAAATGGCCCAGAACACCCATGAGTCTCGCACATGGGTTAATGACATCATCACAAAAACAAGAGAGAAGAATTTATTTAAAATAGTTATATACTGCCCTTCATTATCAAATCACAGGGAGGTGCACAAAATACATTAAAACAACAATGAAAATAAAAGACGAAAGATAAAAAAACAAAGAAAATCTACCAAGCTCATTATTAAAACTAGCAAATGCCTGGGTATGCAGTTACATTTCCAGCAGGAGCCAAAACACTGTCAAGTATGGCACCTGCTGCATTACAGGGGAAGAGATTTCCTAAGGCAAGGTGCCACAACAGAAAAGGCCCTTTTCCTGGTTGCTGCCAGGTGACTGGACAACCAGGAGGCCCTAATTTCTTGAAATGCCAATTTTTTTTTTTTTAGCCTGATGTGTTTTGGAAACTCTTTCTTTCTCTTTCTTTCTTTCTTTCTTTCTTTCTTTCTGCAAGACTGATAAATCTTGACAGCGCAAGACCTGAATACTGGCTTTTTGGCTCTGAGTCTTCCTAAGTCAAAGTCAGTTTTGCTAATGCCAGATAGGGCTTCCAGCATGAAGATAAAAGGGGCAGAGCAACAGCCCTATCTGCATGTATGGAGAGCAACGATCAATGATGGTTTCCACTTGGGTGCTGGAAGTTAAGACTGGTTCCCTCTCTTTCTCTCTTATCTCTATAGTAGCACAGGCTTCTTCAGGTAGAGATCTCTATATATTAAACATCAAATTATGCAAATGTACATCACTCTATCTGAGCCCCTGGCAGAATACAGGTATGTACAAAAACAGAGGCTACTTGGAAACCAGGAAGCAATATGAGTGCTAATGAGTAGGACACGGATATTTTTACATCAAAATGATGGCTTTTATTTTTTTTAAAAAAATCTTTTTTTCAAAGTTCCCTAAAGAAGGGATGCCGCTGTGTGGAAATCGACTGCTGGGATGGGCCAGATGAGGAACCTGTGGTCTACCACGGACACACCTTGACGAGCAAAATTACCTTCCGGAATGTCATCAATGTGATTCACAAGCATGCCTTCGAGGTAGGTGCATTCAGCTGTCAAAAGCCGCACAGGGGTAGTGATACTGCCAAACTGGGTAATTTATCATCATGTCATTCAAAACTTGTTTGTAATGTTCACCTTTGTAGTGAGCCTGGATCCAAGTATTATGAATTCACTGTTAAGTTTGCAGTTGATTGTGGGCTTCAGAGCATGCACAGTAAAGTAGTATACAGACCCTCCCCACCCCCACTAAATTTTCAGTCATCCTGCCACTAGACCAGTGGAGGCTGGTGGTTCCAATGTTAGTGGGGCAGTAATCCTGCACTAGGTTTCAGTCAGAACTAGCCAGAACTCTGAAGGAGCTATCCAAGGTGCTGAACTGTTCAGCACCTTGGATAGCTCCTTTAGAGTTCTGGCTGGTTCTGACTGAAGCCCGGAGCAGATTCACTGCCCCACTGACATCGGAGCCATCAGCCTCCACTGACCTACCCCCCTCCAACCCCCCCCCCAATTTGAAGCAGTCTCCTTAGCTGCTTCCCTTGTCACTGTTGCTGCTACTGCTCTGACTCCAAAGGGGAGGAGGGCTCTGTGGGTCCATCGTCATACCGGCGATCAGCGACAGCAAGTAAACATCACATGACATCATTGCACATGACATCATCCCATGAAAACAAGTAATCAGAAAGGGGGCGCCTAATGCAGTGAGGCATGGTGTCATACTATGAGATTCCAGGCCACAGCTCCCAAAATACACCTATGTGCATGTGCAAAAAAACGTATAGATGGAATGAGATTTCTTATTAAAGGAGAACTCTTGTCTGAGTTCACATGGACAGATTCGTTGCTTTCCAAATAAATAAAGAATTCACTTGGGTAAGTTCCCCATTATTAGTGTAAAGATGGCACAGGGTGATGCCTTCACATGAGTGCCTGCCTCTCTCACAGAAGTATCAGGTGATTCTGCAGGTGGTCAGCTGACATTCTCATGAGAAAGAGGTCAGCTGACATTCTCATGTGATGCTGTCAGCCAGAGCACCAAGCACATATACTTTGGATGAGATCATAAGATGTGGTAATGTGAGAGCCAGTGTGGTGTAGTGGTTAGAGCGTTGGGCTGGGACGCAGGAGATCCAGCTTCTAGTCCCCACTCACCCATGAAGCTCACTGGATGACTTTGGGCCAGTCACTAACTCTCAGCCTGGGTTGTTGTGTGGACAAGCTGGAAAGGAGGAGGACTACGTAAGCCACCTTGGGTTCCTTGCAAGAGGAAACATGGCAGGGTATAAATCTAATAATCTAATAAAATAAAAAATAAGGCACGTAGGGCTGGATCAGCGACATCAAAAGAGAGAATTCCATGAGTGTAAGTGCTGTTGGGCCAGTGAGGAATTTTAAGTCTGGCTGCTTGGAATTCTAACCCTCACTGTTGTTGATGTCAGGTAGACACTGGTGTTGTTGTTATGTTCTTGGCACCTTCTGAAGACGTTTTTATTTAAACAAGCATTCCCTGATTGACTAGCCATGGTTTTATTGACATAACTGGATTTTAAATATTGTAATGCTGTATTCTGATACTTTTTTCTTTCTTTCTTTTCCTGTTCACTGCATGGGAATCTCATGGGATATAGAGCAGTATATAAATCTCGTTAAAAAAAAGTAAGGGAGAAATCTTATGGCCTCAAGCCAGTTTCTGAAGGACTATAGGATATTTCAGATTCCCTGATCTACAGTCAGAGACAGTGCTTGGGGGTGGGAGTCAGCTCTGCGACCCCCCCCTCCCCTGACCCGGCAAAGCTGGTATGGGAAGAACTGTGCCGGCTGCTTTCCGAGGTTGGAAACCTGGAGAAGGGGGCATTTTGGTGGGTGCAGAAGGGAGGAGACCAGAGAGGCCAGGATACAAATTATCATGAGGCCTCCCCAGCCTCCTTCTCTGCCCCTCTAAAGTGCCCCAGCTAGATGGGCTTTTAGACAACAATAACAGTGCAATCCGATGCCTGTCTACTCAGAAGCAAGCCCTATTTGAGTTCAATGAGGCTTACTCCCTGTTAAGCATGTACAGGATTGCAACCTAAGGCTGCCATCCTATTCCTGGACATAGTTACGTGCGAGCAGTTCCATCAAATGCAGTGGAGCTTAGTTCTGAGTAGGCTTGTCTAGGCTTGCATTGTAAAAATATAAAAACAGCATGAAAACACAAATCACAGAAAGTAAAAAAAAGAAAAAGAAGAAGAAGCTTAAAGCTAAGATGAAAAGGCCTGGGAAAATAAAAAAGATTTTTCCTGGCACCAAAATGACCCCATTCACTGGGCATCTCTACACCAGCCTAAAATCCTACATTTAAAATGAGGCTTTCTGCTTCCGTTTTAAATGCAGGATCACAACGGCTCCCTTTTTCACGTGCTTCCTTTCCCCCCTCCCCTTTCCTTCTCCTCCTCCCCTTATCTGAGTCTTCCATTCTCTTTCATTGATCTCACTCATCTTCTTGCCACTTTTCCTCTTTTCACAGAGGAAACTGAAGCGGAACACAATGGGGTAATTTGATAGCTCATTATCTGCGATCTATTTAAAAATGGAACAAAGGGCATTCACTGCAGGAGGATCATGGCAGGGTCACTACATCATGTAAAGAGCTCGCAAACATTCGTGAAGGAGCAATCTCAATTGCAGGATAAAAGCTCAGTGTGGGAGCCCATTGTGTGCAGGCAAGCCTTTGGGGACTTCTTGGATCCTGGCCACGTTATTAAGGACACACTCCTATACATCTTTGGACAGAAAAACAGTCCTAGAACTCCCAACATTCCCCAGCCAGCCATGGTGGCTCAGGGTGGTGGGAGTTGTAGGACATTTTTTTCTGTCTAAACATGCAAAGGATTTCTGTCAAAACATGAAACTACCTCACAGGGTTGTTGTTGTGAGGCTAAAATGGAGAGGAGGAGAATTATGTACACCACCTTGAGTTCCTTAAAGAGGAAAAAAGGCGGGATATAAATGAAATAAACAAATAAATTAATATTGCACCATAAATGTCTATAATTGTAACAAAAAGAGGGGTGAGGAAGTGTAAATCCACTGAATTTGTCAGAGTCCTTTTTTTTGCCATAAAACCCACCCAGAAATACTCAAGAACTGATAGGTTAAAAATAGCTCCCAGTACTGAGTTTCAGAAGGGAAATTTGAAAATGGATCAAAATTCAAATCTTTGAAGGATTTGAATTCTGAAACCACCACCACCACCACAATAGCCAATTTTGGTGAGATGTTGGCTCACCTCACTGAGGGATCTGGAATCTTACGTTGGTTGTGTCCAGTCTTGTGAAATATGATCCGATATTGCAGCCTTCCCCAACCTTGGCACCCTCTGGTTGGAGGATGCTGGGAGTTGTAGTCCAACACATCTGCACAGCGCCAAGTCAGGGAAGGCTGAGATACTGATGTGCAGTCAGATATGGCCTTCTCCTGCTATGGTTTGAGCAACAGTGCTACGTTTTAATTGTGTGGTATCACGTGCAATGGAATGGGTCTCAATGGGCTTTCTTTCTTTCTTTCTTTCTTTCTTTCTTTCTTTCTTTCTTTCCAGGCATCGGATTATCCCATTGTTTTATCTCTGGAGAACCACTGCAGCCCCCCACAGCAGGAGAAGATGGCGGCTCATTTGCTAGACATTCTGAGGGATACACTTTGTGTTTCGACGCTTGACGATTCTGTGCCATCAGAACTACCCTCCCCAGAGGTAAACACAATTTCTGTCTCTCCCCTCTTCTTCTTGCGAAAAAGGATGTGTACAAACCCCCCCACATCTCTGAAAATCTTGTCTATGTTTGTGGAAATTGGTTCTTTGGAGCTTGGAATATCTGAGATGGGGGACGGGTCAGAATATGGTGCTCATACTGCATCTGATCAGTTTAAGTCATGTTCCAACTCAACCTGTTCTCCTCCATCCCTTCCTCCCACTATACTTCATCCCCTTCATCCTGGAGCCTATAAAACAGGGGTGGGGAATCTCGGGCCTGGGGTCCCAATCTGACCCCCCCCCCCGGAGTTCTCCAGAAGGCCAAACCACCTTCCGCCCAACCATCGAATGTTTGGTGGCTTCCTGGCGTTGGTGCTGTTCCCCCCACCCCACTCTAAAAGGTTGAAATGCCTCTCCTAAGGCTTAGGACTGGCAGCATGAGCTTTATGCTACAGTATGCAGGGATTTCTGGTTTGGGGCCCTATTCTTTTTTGCTTTCGGCTCTGCCCCCTTTTGTCTTTGCCTCTGCCCACCACTGGGCTGCAGCCCCCAAGACATTCTCTCACATGGCATCCAGCCCTTAGGCTGAAAGAGGTTCCACACCCCTACTGTGCAGCCCTGTGGCTTACCCTGCTGAATGCCCTCATATTTCTTCCCGCAGCAACTGAAAGGCAAGATCTTGATCAAAAATAAGAAAGTCGGGACGCTGGAAGACACCCTCCGACGGAGGGGCGACAGATGCCGGGGTCAGACAGGAGAAGTTGAGGAAGCCTCAGCCTCGGAGGATGACCTTGATGAAGACCCTTCAGGGTATCTGCTAAAGAAAACACTTACTCGGAAGGCGTCGGCAGCACCCTCGAAAAAGGACAAGAAGGACAAGGTAAGCCAGCGGAGGCTGGTGGCTCCAGTGCCAATGGGGTGGTGAATCTGCTCCGGGTTTCAGCCAGAACCAATCAGAACTCTAAAGGAGTGTTGGACTGGGAGCTGGGAGATCCGGGTTCTAGTCCCCACTCAGCCATGGAAGCTCACTGGGTGACTTTGGGCCAGTCACCGACTCTCAGCCCAACCTACCTCACTGGGTTGTTGTTGTGAGGATAAAATGGAGAGGAGGAAGAGGATAATGTAAGCCGCCTTGGGTTCCTTGCAAGAGGAAAAAAGGCAGGATATAAATGCAATCAATCAATCAATCAATCAATCAATCAATGCAATAAATAAATAAATAAATAAGCGAGCTATCCAAGGGTGAATCCACTCCAGGTTTCAGCCAGAACCAGTCAGAACTCTAAAGGAGCTATCCAAGGTTGAATCCCCTCCGGTTTTCAGCCAGAACCAGTCAGAACTCTGCACCTTGGATAGCTCCTTTAGAGTTCTGACTGGTTCTGGCTGAAAACTGGAGCAGAGACACCACCCCACTGACACCGAAGCCACCAGCTTCCACCAAGGTAAGCACAGATCAAGCACACCAGCTGTTGGTGAGTATTGCCTGTTTAAATGCAAGGTGCCTAGGAACCCAGGAACATGCTAGCATAAGAAGCTGCCTTAGAGCAAGTCAGTCCATTGGTCCATCCAGCCCAGGATTGTTGACACTGACTGGCAGCAGCTCTCCGGGGTTTCAGGCATGGGTTTTCCCTGCTCAGCTTGGAGATGCTGGGGATCAAACCTGGGACTTTCTGCATGCAAAGCTCAAAAGAGATTAGGAGCATGCCCAGCAATTAGCAAGATAGCTCATTGTGACACCCTAACACTGTTCCGTAATGCTTTGCATGCTGAGGTCACACAACCAGCGGCAGCCGGAGGGGTGGTTTGTTTGCTGAAACCGCCATCACTGTGTGGTGCTGGAGGAGGGAGGGGACTTCCTATCCACACCTCTAAGTACCAGGAGAACCATGGGGTGCCAGTGCTGATGTCAGCAGCCCACATCAGGGGCAGCACTACAGCTTGGGCTGGACCTTTGGACTACGTCCAGGGGTCCATAGCCCAACCCCTCCAAATGACCACCCAGAGAGCAGCAAGCGATGGGGGCATCAGGAAAGCAGAACCTGTCTTGCGCTAGATCAGGTCTTGGCTGTTTGCAAGCAAGGACAGGGAGCGATGCAATAGAGTAGTCAAGGTGGAAAGCAAATGGTCATGCACACAGGTTTCAGTCGAAGGAGGTTCAGGCTAAGGCAGGAGTGCTCAAACGCCAGGCAGAGGTCAGAACGCAGGCAGGCAACAAGAATCAGGCAGCAGCAGGAGTAGTCAAGAGAACAAGCAAGAAGTCAAACACAGTAAGTCCATCAGGTACATTATGCAGTCTGGAAGCACGGTCACTGAGCAGTCCAAAAGGTCAGAAAAGATAGCATCACTCACAGGGCATGGTTCAGCAGGCAACGCACATGGCAGAAGCGGGATGGACCAAGTTGTTCCAACACTGTGGGTTTCCAGTGAAGGCTTTTAAGCCCAAAGCCAGCCAGATCCTACCCAGAGCTCAGCTGCAGCGATCCAGATCCTAATCCTGAGGAGTCCCTTTCTCCTGAGGGGACCTTTTCTGGAGGCGAGCCCTCCTTCGCACAGGAGCCCTGCTAGTCACTTGAGGCAACGATGCTCCCAGAGGTCAGTGGGTAGCTCAGCCTCTGCCTCAGAGGCAGAGTCCCTTTCTCCTGACAGGGATGGCCCTGCAGCCACTTCTCCTGAGGGCTCAGACTCCTGTGGGTCTGGTGGCAGTCCCTGGTCTGGGCTACCCTGAGTTTCCAGGGCCCTTAGCTCCTCCTCAGAGAATGACTCCTCCAGTCGGGGCGTGACATCACCGAACTCCACGCTGTTCCTGTAAGCATGATGGGACTGTGATTTAAACAAGCTTAAAATGCAAGCATGCACATGCTCAAAGTTGTTGTGGTGGTTGGTAAACTTTCTAACATATTAGGAATATAGCAGCAGTTATAAAGCATGGAATTGGTGGATGTGGGGTGGTGGGAAGAGAAATATTAATAGCGTGTTTCACAACCAGCTTGGGCACTTGTGAATCACCTAAAAGAGGACACCAATTTGCATAAAATCTGCATGTGCTAGTTTATATGTATAGATGCAAATTTAGAACGAATTATTGTAATTTCAATAGAGATACTGTACATCTCACCATCTTGTGGAAGGCTGTGATCAGGTGACCTCTCTGCCTTGCTCAGTCTGCTGTCCAGGTGCTGTTCATGGGCAACTTCAAGGCCCAGCTCTTCCTTTGGATGGTTCTTTATCTTTAAACCAGACTTGGACTGGACAGCCAAATAGAGGACTGTCCTCTGTGAAAAGAGGACACATGACACCCTACATGAGGAGCTCGGCTGAGTGGGAATTTGAACCCATGTCTCCCCAGTCCTGGGTCAACACTCCAACCGGGCTCTGTATGACTAATTCACAATGAGTTCAAATCTTGTAGTGTGTGTGTTTCTCTATACACAAACACTTCAGCTCCCCAGTGTTTGGCAGGTAAAACCGAAATTTTTAAGTGTAAGGAGCATTAGCTAGTCATCAATATCCACTGGTCATTAGGTGATAATCAGTGTCCGCTGAACAAGAATCTGCACTATCAGATGTCTCCAATGTTGTCTCCAATGTTAGTGGGGCTGTAAATCCATTCTTGGTTTCAGTCAGAACCAGACAGAAGTATAATGGATCTATCCAAGGTGCTGAAACTAGTTTGTGGATAGGGTTCAGCACCTTGCATAGCTCCTTCAGAGTTCTGGCTGGTTCTGACTGAAACCCAGAATGGATTCACAGCTCCGCCGAAATCGAAACCACCAGCCTCCACCGGCAGCTATTCTTTTATGCAAAAGGGCAGGGAGAAAGCCACCTTGATTTTCTCATGCCGCAGGTCCATGATGACGCTTGTTAAACTTTTGTTTGCAGCATAAGGTGAAAGTGGCCATGTTGCTGTCCGAACTTGTGATTTTCACCGCTTCCCGGAAGTTTGTCAGCTTTGAAGATTCGAGGGAGAAACAGAAATGCTATCAAAATAATTCCATCGGGGAAGTGAAAGGCCAGAAGCTCATAAGCAAGAGAGGTAATCTGGAAGATTTATTATCCTAAATAAACATTTGCTATGATATTTTTTAAAAATGTAACCTGTAGTCTTTTATTGTCCCAGGTCACTTATTTGTTCCAGGGAACAGAAGCTTCACATGCACAAGGACCTCCCCTGTTCACAATGGCTTCACCATTTATTTTAGTGGAGGAATCAGACTGTCCTGTGCTTCTTTCACTGGAACTGTGGAGTAGCTGCTGTGGCAAGGGATCCTTGTGTTCATCTGAGAATATTTAGTTATTTGGATCAGGGATTGCAGGCATGGTCCAGCCAAAGTTAAACACTTTATGTCTCATTGATTTCAATGGGAGAGAGTTCAGTATGTGCTTAATTTTCCCACTGAAACCAATGGGACATAGTAGCTCTTAATGTTGGCTTGAACATGCTCTACTTAAAAAAAAAAAAGCGACAGCAGTTTCTCTCCATTATCATGTGGGCTTTTCATTTCTAAATCAAAGGTGGGATTTCCTCTAGTCTATTGTGCACTTGATATTCTGTTATCCACAGCTTATTCATGGCTATGTCAATTTCTAGGGCCCCTGGCTATGTGTGTGTGTGTTTTTTTAAAGTGTAGCTTTTGAACACATGAAAGAGATGTAAGGAAACATCCTGGAAAAAGATATGCAGGCCTGAATATTGTACGGTGAATTTGTCACAAATCCATGTAACACTTTTTCACCTTTTAAATATTAACAACTTGCCATTTTTTTTTTAAAAAAAAAGTTGTATGCACCATTTCCTATGTGTAATATGATTTTAAAAATTTCTCTTTGCAGCTCCCGACTTTGTCGGGCACACGGTCCGCTTCATTACAAGAATTTACCCCAAAGGAACGAGGACAGACTCTTCAAATTATGATCCGCAAGAATTCTGGAATGTTGGGTGCCAGATGGGTAGGTCTCTTTAATATAATATTGTATCCCATGTATGGTGTAGCACAGCATTTTTAGGTGAGGGCTGGCCCTACCATTAGGCATATGTGGCAGTTGTCTCAGGCAGCAGTTGCTGGGAGATGGCAGCAAGGTGCTGGAGAAGAGAACTGTATGTCACATGACCGTCTCTGAACCCCCTAAGCTAAATTGCTGCCTTCAGGTGCAGTGGAAGATGCTCTCTCTTTGTCAGTGTAGAAGAAAGATTCATCTGCCAGTCCAGTCAGCTTTTGTACCTGGAATGGGATTGAGGTGCCACTTTGTTCTTTGTCTCAGGCAACAAAATGTCTTGGGCCAGCACTGTTTTAGAGATAAGGTTCAGATCTGAAAACATCTCAAAGGGGCCTGAGGGATAAAAATGGGCAGGGGGCTGAAATGGATTGGCATACAAGCCCACCAAAAAGATCTCTCAGGCCCAAACGGCATATGTCCTGGGACTGCAGAAGTGAGAGGGAAAGAACCAGAGCTGTCCCAAGACATTTTGAGGCCTGAAGAAGAACAGAAAATGGTGCCACTCCCACCAGGTCAAGATGCATAGTGCCCAAGGCTGGAAAAGTTATTTTGCCATTTGAGGCAGAAAATCCCACAAGTCCTCTCATGGGGACTTTAAATATAAGAGTAATAATAACTTAAACAACAATTATCTGCCCTTTGAAGACACCCAGAATCAGCTGCCTGAGAGGCAGCTGCCTCATTCTGCCTGATGGTAGGGCTGGCTCTAGAAAGAACAGTTTGGCCCCCTCCATCAGCCAAAGGAACAAGAGCCATAGACTGTTCTTCAAGCAAGAACACCAGTAAGGGGAGAACACCTTGGTCCCAACTGGATATAAATCCCCACTTATAGCTCAATATTTTGGTCTGGCCTTGAAGACCTACAGTATCTCTCCCCAATACCTTTTCCCTCCACTCCCCTTTCCTTGTGTGTCTTGCCTTTTTAGTTTGTATGCCTGATGGCAGGGCCTCTCTTTCTCCTTCTCCTTCTCTCTCTCTCTCTCTCTCTCTGATGTGAGCCTCTTTGGGAGACAATAATTGTACAAAAAGTGGGATAAAAAGGAAAGGAAGGAAGGAAGGAAGGAAGGAAAGAAAGAAGGAAGGAAGGAAGGAAGGAAGGAAGGAAGGAAGGATGCCTTTCAGCTTGCTACTGTGGTCCAGAGAACTAAGGAGGGTAGTAATGGGCAGGGAGAGGTGAGACATCTAATTGAATCAGTCAAGAAGGACATCACTGTGGCAAAATGGGGAACTGTTGTTTTTATTCAAGCTGCATTATATTTATTGCTGGAGATAGCCATATGGAAGGTGGAACTTTAGGCTAATTAAGCTTCATTCCTGGTCTGGGATTGGCCTGTGGGGTTCTGAGGGGATTGGCAATTGAAGGGAGAGAGAGGCAGTTATGACTGTTGGGAGTTCAAAGAACAGTTAGGGGAGTTGAGTGGGAAGCTGAGGGAGAAAGGAGTTTGATATCATCATGTGTGCTGGTTTTATAGTTTTATAATAAAATAACTTCATAAGAAAAGAAGACATGGTTATTTATCCAGCCAAGGTAAATACCCACATGGACCAAAGATGGCAGTTTATATATCAGCAACATAGTTTCCTTTGTATACTTGAGGGCACAAGGTAATGATGGAAGAGAAATACCTCAAGTGGTGAAAGCAGGCTGGTAATACCAGCATTAAGCCAATTTAATCAGTGAACAAGGACATTACATACACTGGTCCATTTCAGATGTAAAGGGAATCTATGGTTTCCAGCGAGGTGGACAGGCCCAGTGAGCTTTGGACTCATGCACCCACCTACCATCTTCTCCTTTTTTGTCCACCAGAGGAAGAGATGAGAAGCATATGTTTTCAGTTTTAAACTAACCACAGTCCCTACGACATCTGAACTGAAGAAACTGTGGTTTGTTTAAACTATGATTTCAGAACAAACTAGGTTTGGAAACCAAACTCTTTCAGTGCTGCATTTTATGGTTTTAATTGTGAACCACCCAGGGAGCTCCAGCTATTACATATCCAGAAATGTAATGAATGAATGGATAGGTAGGTAGGTACGTAGGTAGGCAGACAGACAGACAGACAGACAGACAGATATAGATGGGTGGATAGAGAGAGAGAGCTGTGTGTGTGTGTGTGTGTGTGTGTGTGTGTGAGAGAGAGAGAGAGAGAGAGAGATGATAGGATAGATAGATAGATAGATAGATAGATAGATAGATAGATAGATAGATAGATAGCTGGCTTCACCTAGATGTTGCCTTGGTGATAGTGAATGTATTGTTGGGGGAAAATGCAATTTCTCATTCTCAAATTCTGTAATAGCAATTCTGCTTTGCTGGCCACCCAAACAGATTCCAGGTCCTCTTTCTGTAGCACACTGCCTAATATTCCCCTCTTATCTTGTCCCTCACATCGCAAAAGTAGCAACAGATTCATTATATGTGCAGCAGCTGGGGTGGGGGAAATAATTACGTCTCTCTTCGTGCTCTGTGCAACCATCATTGCTTTTATTTTTTGGTCTTCCTTAATGGCATCTGCGTAATGTATAACAAAAGACAAATTGATCTATTTTATGATATTAACTCCTTGGCACCAAAAGCATTGACTGGATGCATTGTTGGCTGTGGACATCCTCCTGGCGTGAAAAGATCATTAATGGAGTGCCACTCAGGATTCATGCAGCCTGCACTGCAGAAAATTGGATGCTTTATAAATGTCACTGTAGGAAACAGAACTGAATGGGTGATGGGTGGAAGGAGCAACTTTATTTCTATGAATTTTTAAGAAGTTCTGAACCAAAGAGTCTTTCCTTTGGAGATATAACTATTTGAGGTTGTCCTCATGTTGTCGGTCACAGAACCTTTATTATGGCAGCCTTCTGAACCAACTTGGTGCCCTACAGATGTTTTAGACTGCAACTCCAAGGATTCCTGGCCATTGTCCATGGTGGCTGGGGCTGATGGAAGTTCAAAACATCTGGAAAGCACCAGGTTGGGGAAGGCTGTATTATGGCAACAACAATAAAGTCTCTCCTTCAGAGTTATTATGCATGTCTTGTACCTAATGAATCTTGATCCTATGTATGTTCCATGGAATTCAATGGGACTTACTCCCAAGTAAAAATGCACACGACTGGGGAGAGGCCATAGCTCAGTGGAAGAACACATGCTTTGCATATTATTATTATTATTATTATTATTATTATTATTATTATTATTATTCTATAGCTCCCCATAGCCAAAGCTCTCTGGGTGGTTTTCAAAGATTAAAAACCATTAAAATACAGTACACAAAGATTAAAAGCCATTTCAATAAAAACAGACAAATGGACAGTACACGCAGAGACAACATACTGTATATCTAAAAACAACTTTAAACAATCAACCATAAGTCAAATCCAGGACATGAATAAAACTCATCTTATGCTGCCAATTGCCTGAGAGGAGAGAAAGGTCTTAATGTGGTGCCGAAAAGATAACAATGTTGGTGCCAATGGGCCTCATTGGGGAGATAATTCCGTAACTGGAGGGCCACCACTGAGAAGGCACCTGGTGGAAGACCTTAGTGTATCGGTAGGGGCATGCAGAAGGTCCTAGGTTTAATTCCTACCATCTCCAGATAGGGCTGAGAAAGACCCTTGCCCAAAGCTTTGGAGAGCCACTGCAGGTCAGTGTCAACAATACTAGTCTAGATGGACCAGTTGTCTGACTTCCTATAGGAAGGCAGCTTCCCATGTTCTACATCAGCGTTTCCCAACCTGGTGCCAGCCAGATATTTTGGATCAGCCCAGCCAGCCTGGCCAATGGTCAGGAATGTTGGAAATTGGAAGTCCCAAACTTCCAAATTTGGAAGTCCCAAACATCTGGAAGGCACTAGGCTGAGGAAGGCACTAGGCTGTCTTAGATGCTTCCTTATCATACCATCAACCATATTTCTTTTCATCTCTTTTCTGTTTCATGTCTATCATGTTAGTGTTTTAGAAGGTTGGAAAATGGGTTGCAGTGGAAGTGTTCACATATTTATTTATTGGAGACAATTTAATGCCCACTTTTCAGTGCAAAAATTCTCAAGGTGCAGAACAACAAATGAAAGAAAATATGATCTAAACACAACAATAAAATTATCAAATAGGACCCCAAAGGGAGAGGCAAAACAGCAGCAGGTAAAGCCAAATAAAATGAGTTAGGCCAATGAAACATTACAAGTCTTGTCTAAAATAGACAAGAGCTTCCCAGCCTGAGTTCAGTCTTTAGCATCTATAGTTAAAATGGGCAAGACCTCTTCCTGCCTGGGACCCTGGAAAGCCGCTACCAGTCTGAGTAGGCAACACTGGGCTAGAAACAGTGCTGGTTCTAGGATTTGGAGGACCCATTGATTAGGGAGGTCAGAGAATTCCGCCATGGATCCCAGGGAGGCCGAATTCCAGTGAATACGGCCCCCCGGAATCTGTGGCGGAACGAAGCAACCCCCTTGCCACCCCGCGAAATGGGCCTGGAACAGAGCCTACCTTGTGTCGGCCGTTCTGTGCTCCGCGAATGGCGGCCGCATCTGCAGCCGCCATTCGCATTCCATCGAATGGCCATGATAGGCTACGTAAGTATTTATGTAGCCTATCACAGCTAATGCAGGGATGCCATTTGCACCCCTGTCTTTTGCCATGATAGGCTATGTAAATATATACGTAGCCTATCATGGCAATAGGCAGAAACGCAAATGGCGGCCGCCATAGCAGCCGCCATTTGCGTCCCTGTCTTTTGCTGTGATAGGCTACGTATATATTTCTGTAGCCTATCATGGCAAAAGACAGGGGCGCAAATGGCGGTGGCTACAGCGGCCGCCATTTGCGTCCCTGCGCAGCCCAGCAGCTGGGTGTCTGGCTGCGGGTGGCCCCGGCCGGCGGCTCTGCGGAGTTGCCATGGAGCGGAGCCGGCCAGGGAGAATTTTGGGGGGAGGAATGGAGAGCCTCCCCCCCACCGCGAATGACCCCATGTAGAATGAGGTAAGGGATTTGTACATCCCTACCATTGATCTGGTACAGATTGTTACCATTTGCATGCTTGATGGGCACAGAGCCAGTGAACAAGCAGGCAGTTGTCAGGGTTGTTTCTGAGAGGAGGGAGTGGGATACCAGTTCAGATGCTGAAGGAGAACCGCCATACGCAGGGGAGGTGTTTTCCCAGGCTAGTCTAGACATGACTGGGCTGGCTTCTCAGGTTACAAATGCCCAGCTGGCTGAGGATGAGGGTTCCTCTCCACACACCCCTGTGAGAGACAGCGAACAGAGGGAGGCAGGGTGTGGAGAATCTGATCTAATAGACGCCAGGCACAGATGCAGAGCAAAGAGGGAGAAGGCAGGGGCGGAACCTAGTTGGTCTACCCGATTTGCCTTGCGTGAGAAGCTGTGCTCAGAGACCTCACGAGATAGAGGGCCCTCCCCCCCTTAAGTTAGGCTAGTGAGCTCGCCTTCCTCTTCAAATGGCGAGCAACTCTTTTAACTACCTTTTGATTTCCCCTGAAGGCATTCCTTTGTAGACTGAGAGTCACTGAGAATTTGCATCTGTATGACCCTGGTAGTAATGGATTACAAGCTGTATACTGAAGCCTCTCCTCTGTGTTTGTCTTCAGCGTTGATGAAATAAAGTGGGGGCTAAAGGAATCCTGACAGCAGTGACATCTAGGGCTCCTTCTGATCACCAGTGCCTGGGCCAGACCAAGAGGCAGGTGAACAAGCAAAATGCAACGGTGATGAAGAGGAGCAACTTCAGGGGGTTCTTTTCCATGGGTCCCTGTTGGGGTGTGGGCCTTGGTGGATGCCCAACCACGCCTGCCTTTGATGCCAGCCCTGGCTAGAAAGGCAGATTGTCTAACCTGGTTGGTATAAGACAGTCTGCTAGCACCTTAAAAACAGGTCTTAAAACCCCTTCAGATGGACCAAGATGCCAAGTCTGATGGACCTCAGCAGACAGCAGCTTCTGTAATTTCATGGAATCACAGAACAGTAGGGTTGGAAGGGGCCTATAAGACCATCGAGTGCAATCCCTGCTCAGTGCAGGAATCCAAGTCAGAGCAGCCTAATTTAGAAACCACCACTGAAAATGTTCTCTCTCCACCAGGCTAAAGGATCATGGAACCATCAAGAGGATTCTCTAAACTAGATTAAAAAAAATGGGAGGTATATTATTCAAGCATATTAAAATAGGGAAGATCTCACATAAGAGGCCTATCAAAATCCTCTTGTTTTTGAGGAACCACAGTAATACAAAAGAAGGGGGCCTGATATTACAGTGTTGGAAGGATAAACACTCACCTCCTATAATACAGTGGGTTGAAGGCCTTACAACACTTTAAACATTTGAATGGGTGGATATGGATACTTATATGGATATTTGGTCTGCTTTTGTTGAAGTTTATGTATAATTCTTAGAAAGCTATATTTTCTTATATCTCTGTCTGTCTACGAAAGATAGAAAGACTAACAACAGGGTATTACAAATATATATATTTAAGCTAAATGTTTCAGCTTCTGCTCTCATCAGCAGCTGTGCTGTTAAATTGATATCAGGAGTGGCAGTTTGGAATGCCTGGAGATGAAATTTCCTTGGGAGAAAAAACCCGGAGGTATGAGCGGTATAACGCCTACTAATTGTCCTTCAGGTCAAGGCCATTGGGACTAAGAGTTCTCAGTATACAGATTCAGAAATTTTCCCTTTTGTCAAGCATGTCATTGTCTTTTCTTTGTTCTGTTGGAAGCAACTGTAAATCTGAGAGACTATGTGAAGGTGAGTTGAAATGTCTCCAGTTTGTTTTTTCAGTGAGAATTTGCAGATTTGTGGTTATGGAATCTAGTTCTTAGGTCTGTTGTAGTTTTCCCTACATATTGCATACGACATCCTTTTTTTTTTACATTCAGTGAAATAAACCACATTAGTAGAAGTGCATGCTAATGATTGTCTAATGCAATAAGTTTTGTTAGTAACTGTGCTCCTGAAAGGAGTGGTTTCTTGGACGTAACTGCAGGTAATGCAACACGTTGATTTACTTTGGTATGATCCTGGATTGCAAGTATCTTGTTTAAGTGCAGCCTTAACTAACAATTTACACAGATTGGGTGGTTTTCTGAATGCAATGCATGGTGGAGAATTAATGGATTCTGTTAAATGAGCACAATAGGATATAATAGGGTAACTATTTTTAATTATCTTGTGGTAATTAGGGGCAGCAGGATGGTAGCGCACAACAAATGGAATGCAATTTTCTTTTGAAGAGTTAGCCTTTGCATCACAAAGAAAGGTATGCCTGGATATTACTGATGCTCAATTGACGTTGAGGTCAATGGTGAGACTAGGGTATCGCACTGCTGGAGATGTTCTTTAAGTTTATCACAACTTCCGGAGAAGTTTTATTTGTTATTACAAATCTGTTTTATCCTAAGACCTATATAATGTTCTTCTTTATATGGTTTGGATGTCATGTCTGGCAATTAAGGTACAGGTGGGAATCTGTGGGTTTACAATATAAGTCTGTGAAAATTTGATGGCTTTTTGTGGTTAAGAGGACATCCAGGAAAGGTAATTTTGTATTTTCAGTTGTGGTGTTATTGGTAAATTTTTTATCGTTGGGTGGATAGTGTTAATAAACTTGATAAAAAATCTCCAAGCTATCCCTTCCATAATCCCAGATGACAAACATTTCATAGAATCATAGGATCATAGAATAGTAGAGTTGGAAGGGGCCTACAAGACCATCAGGTCCAACCCCCTGCTCAATGCAGGAATCCAAGTTAAAGCATCAAAACATTTAATCTATGTAAAACCCACACACACACATACACACACACACTTCACAGGCATGCACTGAAATCAGTATATTCACATGTCTGTAGATACATTTTTTTCTTTTCCTCTTTTTTGTTTTTGTTTTGTTTTGTTGAAATTTCACAATAAACATTTAATTTTAGAAAAGAAATAGTGTGTGTGTGTGTGTGTGTGTGTGTGGTGAAGACCTTTTTATTCTCCCAGCATTTTAGCTTCCAAATCTTTTAGCTCTGGTGTTTTAAATCTATATTTTAAATCTCTGCATTGCTCCTAGGTTTTATTCTGGTTGTACTTTTATATTGTGGTTTTAAGCTTTCATATTTTATATTGTTTTATGCTGCGCTTTGTGGCTTTAATTTTTGTGAACTGCCCAGAGAGCTTTGGCTATTGGACAGCATAGAAATGGAATGGAATGAATGAATAAATTGCATAGGCTAGCCTGAGCCCCACCCATCCACCCAGTGGCCATGCCCCCTCTATCCACATGTTTAGCTGGTGTGTAAAGAGGGTATAAGTGCCCACTGATATGTTGTGCATAGAGGTCTTCCACATGAGAGGGAACCCTGGCCCAGACATGGTCCCTCTTTGTGTTGAGGAGCTCTAACATGCATACATCAGTAAGTGGATAGACCCCTTCTCAAGGAACATGCATCCAGTCAGAGTGGACATGGTCACTGCATGTGTGGGCAGAGGGGGTAGAACTAGCACATGACATAAGAAGAGCCCTGCTGGATCAGAACAAGGGCCCATCTCATCCAGCATTCTGTTCACACAGTGGCCAACCAGCTGTCGACCAGGAACCTACAAGCAGGGCATGAGTCTATGTTCCCCAGCAACTGGTGTACACAGGCATACTGCCTCTGAAACTGGAGGTAACATATTGAACCCCCTTTGGGTTCTAATATTACAAGAGAGGGAGAAATGTGTCTTTGCACCTCCATCACATGTACTTTCAACAGAGGAGTGGCGGGAGGTCTGAACCCCTGGGGGGTGGGGAGAGAGTTGAAAATTATGTTTGAATTTAATTATTTCTTAACAGGAAGTTGCATCCAGGATCTGCCTCCTGCACGAAGGAGGCCTCCGTGGGTGGAAGGTCCCTCTGCTTGGCTTGGGTGGGGGGCTGCCCCTTCCCCTTCCCCTCCACGCCACAGCTCACTCCATGCAGAAGGGCCTCCTGACTCTCTGTGTGGAATTTTCGGCAGGCTGGACTGGAGGGACTGCCAGGGAAGGAGCAGGCAGGGAAGTCTGCTTCTGCCATCTCAACTGATCCAGCGCAAATCTGGATCTAGCTCCATCTCCATGTGAGGATTTCTTGGGCTTTGCAGTTCACATTTGGGTACAATATGGGGTATGGGGAGCTTAAAGTTTAAGGGGTAAGAGGTGATGTTTGTAGAGGGTTGATGCTTGGGTTGCAGTGGGGCAAGCAGGAAGCTGGGCATGTCAGTTGCTTGCTAGAGCTTAGAAGAGTAGTGGGATAAGGGGTTCAACTGATATCATGTATGTTATTAGATGAGGCTCCATACATATCTCTAAGGATGTGGCAGCTCTAAGGAGAAAGTTATCACAGGACATTCAGAGGTTGAAGAACAGAGCTGGTTCCAACTGGTTTGGAGAAAAGGAGAAGGAGAAAGGAGTCATTTGACCACAGAAATGAGACATTTTGGGGGTAAAAAAGATGTGTCAGAGATAGGAGGGAATATTTGGGAAATGTGTCATGAGATGGGACGTATAGGATTACATGGACCAATAGCTGTAAAGACATCAACTTTAAGAGGGTATATAACAGGTTACATGGAAGGGATCAGAGCCTCTCTTTTAGGAGAGGGTCCCTTCTACAGGTAAAAGCACTTGCATGAATGGTAACCAAATAGAGCCGCTAGAAGTGTGAGTATTATGTTTATCTTTGCTTTGCTGGCTGAAGGTTTTTGTGCTTGTTAAATGTTACTTTTATTTATCTTTCTTTAATAAATGCATTTAGCTTATGTCATTTTTTTAGTCCTTACCTTATTCGTAGAATTTAAGTACATCTGAATGAATGTGAATACTCTGGTCTCAGTCCCCAAAGGAACCTCACCAGCAACATCATGGCCAAGCTGAGGCTGTTTAAAGCAGGTGTGTCTGGGTATCCAATCCCAGGGACCCTGACATTTTAGCCTCCATTTCCCCCCCCCCCCTTACACCTGTATTCCTATCTTTCTGGATACTTATTGTCTTCCAAAGCAACTTAACATCAATCAAAAAGAGAGATCCCCGCCATCAGGCTTACAAACCATAAAGGCAAGCTGCACAAGGAAAATAGAGGTGGGTGGGTGGACGGGGGAAAGCCATCATTTGTTCAGTATTATATTTTTTTTTAAAAAAACCCACTCACTGAACAATTCCTTTTGATGTATGCAACTGAAAATATGTTCCTCCCCTTCCCCTTTCAGTGGCCTTAAATTTTCAAACACCTGGAGTACAAATGGATCTGCTAAATGGAAAATTTTTGGACAATGGTGGCTCCGGTTTCATCTTAAAACCAGAATTCTTGAGAAGGAAGGACACAACCTTTGACCCATTTGATGTAACTGGGAAGTATAATCCAGTTACACTTACGATAAAGGTAAGATGGTTTCACTGAACCCTTTCCTTATCTTTTTAGGGAACTATAACATAGAATGGATTGAACTCACTTCTACTAAGCACTGATTACATGCTCTGTTGTCATATTGTACACAGGGGAGGCTGGTGGATCCAATTTTGGTGGGATGAAGATTCCATTCTGCGTTTTACCTACAACCATCCAGGAGTCTAAAGGAACTATCTAAGGTGCTGGACCCTTTTGGAGGATAGGGTCCAGCACCTTGGATAGCTCCTGTGACTCCTGGCTGCTTGTAGGTAAAACCCAGAATGGAATCTTTACCCCACCGAAATTGGATCCACCAGCCTCCCCTGGTTGTATACCTTCCCAAGTTAATTTGAGATTCAAAATTTCAGATATCATCTGGCTGTATACCACTGGTGGAGGGGGGCCCAGGTCCCTGAAGGTAATCTGTCTTGTGGCCTCAGAGGAAGAGGGTTGCAGCACCTGTATTCTCCTCTCCTTTCCTATGCTTGCCCTTAGTCTTCCTGTGTGCCACGAGAGTAGGACAGAGTCTTCCTTGGCCTAGCTTGGGTGGGGAACCTTTTTCAGCCCAAGGGCCACGTTGATTCTGGGCAAGCATGTCGGGGGTCGCACACATAGTCTCTCACCTACGAACTCCCTCACCTATACGTACACTCACTCACATTCACTTACACATCAGCTCTCTGCCACTACAATTAGGCTTTTAAAAAGCCTCCATTGGTAGCAATGGAGGTTTTTTAAAAGCCTGATTGCAGCGCTTCAAAAAAAATCATATACATACATACATACTTATTTGCTGGGGGCGGGTGGGTTCACAGGGTTGGGGAAGAGAGGGTTAGTTCTCCCCCCCGACATCAATCTCCACCAAAAATGCCCGCCACGCTGTAATTAAGGTTTTAAAAGCCTGCATTGGCACCAATGGAGGCTTTTAAAAAGCCCCACTTACAATGTGGGAGGGAAAAGGGTAAATCCCATTTCTCTGGCCTCTGATCAGAGATAAGAGCATGGACCAGATGGGAACCTCCCACAGGCTGTATCTGGCCAATGGGCCAGATGTTCCCTATACCTGGTCGGCTGGCTGGGCTTTGAAATACCTCTTGACAACCCTGGAATACCTCTCTGAACTCCCCTGAGACAACTACGGCCTGACCTGTGGGTGGCAGCATCCCAGTCACCCCAGCAATGGGGCTGCCTACTTCTGCCCACTGCTTCTTTATCCTGCGTGGCCACTTTTGGTCAAGATACTATCACGGTTGCTGGGACAGCTATGAGCTGTTGGCCTGGAGAAGCAGAAGTAGTTCATCAGTGGTTGTTTCAGGGCTTTTCCTCTGGCTTGTCGCCTCCCAGGGAATGATGGCAACAGACTCTTGATAATACCTCACAACTAATGTTGTGCTATTTTTTAAAAAAACCTCTTTTCATGCCCAGTGTTTCATTTTGTAATACATTTATTATGCAATCTCATTTCTTTTGTTACCATTCATTAGGTTCACATTCAGTCTGTTACATTAATTTTCACTGGGTTTTTCTTTCTTTTACTGGTATTTTTGCTGCCATTTGTGGCTGCAGTGGCAGCAGAATGGATTTCAGCAGCCCTTTCTGGTGACTGCCATTTTCTTTTCCCAGAATGTCCTGGGAAAAGAAAATGGTGGCTGCCAGGAGCAGCCACCAATAATAAATCAGTTCCACAGCCACAGTCACTTGTAGGGTGGCCATGTGCCCTGTTTGACAGGGGACAGTCCTATATTTGAAGGCCTGCCCAAGGATTATCCTCTATTTTGAAGGCATTCTATATTTGAAAAGCTGCACTTTCCAAGTCTAGTTTAAAGATGAAGAACCATCGGAAGGGAGAGCTGGGCCTTGAAGCTGCCTATCACCAGTTAGCACCTGGACAGCAGACTGAGCAAGGTACACAGGTCACGTGGCCCCAGCCTTCCACACTGTGGTGAGATGTAGCATATTTGTATTGAAGTTACAGTCATTCTTTCTCAAGTTGCATGTATGCCTATATATATATATATATATATATATATATATATATATATATTAGCATATACAGGTTCTATTTAAATCAGTGTCCTCTTTTGTCTTCTTTTTTGCTGATGACTTTCCCTTTTGGGGGGCAACTCATACGTGGCACCCGAAACCCTCCTCCCCTTCCAATGAGTGACGAACGGATGATTTTGACAACAACAAAAGGAACACATGGGATGATGGTGTCAGACGGTCACTCTGCACATTAAAAGAACATATTGGGGGTGTGGTGTAGGTCTGCACATCTTGCCCCATCCTCTGCTGCTGCTGCACATAGCAGCCACACCTCCTGCCATCCACATATTCAACTGACATATAAAGGGTCTCTCTGTCCATACTGATGTACACCAATAGAATTCCTTCACACAACGGGGAGCCCTGGAACAATCTGGGTCCCCCTCATGAGGAACAACTCTTATGTGCATTCATCAGCTGGCATGCAGAGTGCCTTCTCACACTGAGTGAAGATGCGGGCAGTTGCAGCATGGCCGCTGTGTGTCTTGGGGTTGGGGTGGGGCTAGTAACGCCCCTCACACATTCCTTCCATGCACGGGAGGGTCATTGCAACCCCCCATTGTTACCAGGCTTGCTTGAGGATGTATGTATTTCACATGTATATGAATCTAATTCTGTGTCCGGGGAGTTCTTCCTGTGAGAGCAGTGGTTGACTGGGAATTCATCTGGCACCAGCGGAACTGTTTTCTTCTGTAGCATTAAATATATGGGGAGAGAAATCCTATGGTCCCTGGTGACCTTCCCAGGGACCATAGGATGGCTTGGATTTTCCCTTTTGAGGTCGGAGACAGCGCTCCAACCCTGGAAGGGGGAGTTGGAGTTCAGACTCCCCTCCCCTGACCCCTCGCAGTCAGTGCGGAGAGAACTGCACTGGCTGCCTCTCCAAGGTTGGGAAATTAATCTTGAAGAGGGGGAAAAAGGGTGCTCTGGTGGTGGGGAGGGGTGTAGAGATGTACGAACACCCCACTGTCTTATCCGGGGGGGGGGGCGGTGTCCAGGGAAGGGTAATTTGGGCTGTTCAGGGCCCAGCAGAATCCTCCGGAGCCCAGTTGCATCCACTGGAGTTGGCAAAGCAGCTCTCCAGCTCCCTATAAGATGCAATACACTAGGTTGCCATTAGCCTATCACGGGAAAAATACAGCCATACATGGCATATTGTACACCATTTGCTGCTGTAATGCACTGACTTTGACCTAAATTGCAGCTACTTGTGGCTGTATCTAGGTCAAAGCAAGTGCTTTACGGCCACAAATGGCGTACAATGTATGGCTGTAAGCTAATGGCAGCCGCCACAAGTATATCATGTCTTATAGGGAGCCAGAGAGCTGCCTGGCAGGGACTTCTCTGGACCCAGAGCTCAGTGCGGCTGCTCCACTGCGGACTCCAGAGGTCGGATTCTTTGGAATCCGGCCTCATTTGAGTCGGCAGAGGAATTCTCCAGCATCCCTAGAGGGGAGGAGAGGCCATGCTACGATTTATCCTGAGGCTATGCTACGAATTATCCTGAGGCCATGCTATGATTTATCCTCAGCCTCATCCAGCCTCTTTCCTTCCCCCTCTGAAGCACTCTTGCTAGATGGGCTGAAAAGCACAGATCGGAGGACAGATAGAGAGCCAAAGACTCCCTCCGCTGTTCCTCCCACCCTGCCTTCAGCTCAGCTGGGCATAGGAATCTTGGAACCCTCCGAGTTCAGGGGCTTACAAATAGTGAGGGCACAGTGCACAGGATTGCACCCTAAAATACCTTAAAATAAAACATTTGTAAGAACATCAAAACCAAGTAACCACAATACAATAATTAACAAACAGATTGGGCAGCACACTCAGGGAAAGCCTGAGTAAAGCGATGGGACATCAACTAGCACCTACAGCATGGTCCAATTGGTGTTTCCCCGAACCTGGGGTGGATTCCATAAGGTGGGTACCAACATGGAGAAGGCCTTCTTCTTCTGCCCTTCCACCACAGGACTGACTGCTATCTGTCTGGTAAAGCCAGCTCAGAAAACTAAGACCTTCGCAGAATTAAAAGGTGTTAGTGCCCATACCTCAGGACCTTTGTCTAGATAGCACATTATTAGCTGGCTTGGGATGAAAGCCAATATGAAGATGCAAGAGCTAAACTGGACTTCCCAAACTTCTCGTAGTTTGCTTACAAAGCAGTCCCATTAAAGGCTGTTATTTACGTGGATCTCATTCTCGGTACATCTAGGTCATTCTTCAGCTACAATTTAGAACATTACCGTGAGGGCATAAAAAATGGCAAATTGAATAAAACCTTTCAGGGCATGCTGTGATGTTCATGTACAGAGATAGTCCTGGAAAATTGCCTGTTAGAACAAAAATAAATCAAACAAGTTTGATTTATTATCTGCAATATTTCCTGGTACTTTCCTATGCTTGCTGTTGAAAATACCTTGAATGCTATAAATTCCATGGCTAGCTAGCTGCAAATAGTTATCAAAGACATTTGACAGGTTATTAAATACCAGTGGTATATAGTGGGGTGCTTTGGGGTGTTTTCTTTTTCGGTCTGGTTACAGAATAAGCACCTTCTTTCCACATGGGCCAACTTTTAAGAAAGATTTTGTTAAATGCGGTGAAACAAGAGATTTCTCTCTTCCCCACCATAATATTCAAATTTCATGTGGGTAGGTGGGTAGAGAACATTCACTGAAATTGATGCAAGACTGATACAAACAAGTATTTCTTCATCCAATGCATAGTTAACTCAATGGAATAAGTGACCATAAGATGTGACAATAAGCAATCATTTAGTTGGTTTGAAAGGGGATTAGACTAATTAATGGAGAATTAGTATTACCTAATAAAACCACCATGTTCAGAGGCAGTACTGCCCCTGATGTAGGGATGTCAGAGGTATCCATCTGGGGAAGTTCGCTGAGCTTTTAGCAGCTCGGCCCCCAGACTTCAACTCACTTATCTGCAAGCCATTCTGATTCAAGCAGATGCTCACCAATTTTTTTGATGCTTGTGGATTTTCAGGTTTTTTCCCCCCCTCTTAAAGCAACATTTATGCAAATTGTGGTCACAATTTGCATACCTTCCACAGATGTTGGCAATAATTTCCATAATTTGAGGAAATTGTGCCCAAAATATGCTCAATTTGTGCCCACGATTTTGTGTGAGTTACACCCCCAATTTGGACAAATTAAGCATATTACAACCATAATTTGTGCAAATTTCAGTCAATCGGCTCTAACCAGGATTAAATCTGAATTCAACCTAACATTTTAATACCAATATTTATTTGTTAATACTAATATTTATTTGTACAATATGTTGCCCTTGCACAGACTAAATCTTTTATTATTAATGAATTTTTGCAAACAGCAACAACTTTGGGTAAGCTGTTTTGAGGGGAGAGGCGGTTGGTCAGCAGTTTCGGCTGGATCCAGACTAACTCATACTTCGAATAGACCCATGATTAACTTAAGCCCCATTGATTTCAATGGATCTGCTCTAAGTCTGACTAAGTCTGCATCTAACCCTTATTTAGAACCATTAAAAACCAACCAGAGGAAGAAATTAAAATACAATCTTTATTATACCATCTCAGCAATAACAAGTAATTATAAAATTAAAACACACACACAAAAGATAAACCAATCAGCTACAACAGTGGGCAGTTTCCAACGGAAACTGCCAGTGCATTGCCAGTGCATTCACCCCCCCCGAAATCCGTGGTGGAATGAAGCCCCCGCCCCCCAACCCATGAAAGGCACGCGGAACAGAGCCCCTAACCCACAAAAGGCACGCGAAACGGAGCACTTACCTGCTGCCATCCGTGCTGACTTGCGAATGGCGGCCGCCCTGCGGCCGCCATTCGCTTCCTGATCATAGCCGTAGTAGGCTACGTAAATACTTACATAGCCTATCACGGCTAAAGCAGGGATGCCTTTTGCATCCGTGTGGAGGCCATGATAGGCTACGTAAGTATTTACGTAGCCTATCACAGCAAGCAACCCCCCCCCCAACACGTACGCAAATGGCGGCAGCTACGGCGGCAGCCAATCGCATTCCCTATTTTTCGCCGTTTTATCCTATGTAAATATTTGTGTAGGCTATTATGGCGGAAAAAAAGGGGAATGCAAATAGCACCCACTATGCTATTTGCGTTCCCCTTTTTTCCCCTGCCGTAATAGCCTACACAAATATTTACGTAAGATAAAAGGGCGAAAAATAGGGAACGCAAATGGCATCTGCCCTAGCCGCTGCCATTTGCGTACCCTGTGTTTTTTTTTTTTTTACCTGCCGTGATAGGCTACGTAAATACTTACGTAGCCTATCACGGCAGCCTGGCTGGATGCAAATGGCGGCCGCTACGGCGGCCGCCATGTGCGTCCGCAGCAGCCTGTCCGCGGCCGGAACTCCGGCTGCGGACAGCCCTGGCCGGCTGCTCCATGGAGCTGCCGCAGAGCACAGCTGGCCGGGCAGGATTCCAGGGGGGAGGACTGGATCGCCTCCACCTGTCGAGGATTCTGGGGGGAGGGACGGAGCGCCTCCCCGCCCACCGCGAATCACATCCGCGAAAAGGTAAGTGACTTTCGTACGTCCCTAGTTGTTTCTGTTAGTGCAATGTCATTTGTGCTAATGGAATGACACAGTTGGATACTATCCACTGTGTATAATTCTTACAAGCTTTTTTTCTGGGTAGCTTGTCTGCCATTATTAATCTTCTAATTACAGAAACCCTGATTAGCTTCTGAAGATACCCCAAAGTCTTATGAACTACAAAGCATAATTTGAAAACCACTGAGAGATCACATCAATAAACATGAAGCAAGATAGTGTTTGGGTGGTGGTTGGCATCCAACCATTATGTGGTTTCATGTTTACCAATTGTATATAATGCATTATAGGTCCTGGTTGCCCCCACACTGGGTTGATGTTATATCATTTTAGTTGTATCTTTATGGTAAAGTGAATTATTTTTTTAAGCATTTAAATCATATATCATTATAGATTGTTTCCCTCTTTCCACAGCAGTTAATGGAGGACTCCTGTTGTTGACACGGAGTAAGGCTGAGCTCTATAGGAGACAATGTTATAGCACTCTTTTTAGTGAAGCTAATGATTATAATGCTGAAAGTATCAGCAGATTTAGAGATTATAATGCCATGGAGAGTCGTGTCATATGCAGCATTAAAAAAGCTCTCATCCCAAGACTGAGTTGTCCTGGAAAATCTCACTAGCTGTTGTTGTTGTTGTTCAGTCATTCAGTCGTGTCTGACTCTTCGTGACCCCATTATGTGTAATTGAAAATGAGGTGTCCAATTATAAGAACACTCAGCATTTCAACTGTGACTGATTGATCGATTGAAGAAATTTGCAGACCTTCCTTCATCGTTTGACCTAAGGATGCTTTAGAAAAGCCTTCCCCAACCTGGCATACCCCAGATGTGTTGGACTACAAATCCCATGATCCTCATGAGCATGAGATGATGGGTGTTGTAGTCCAACACATCTGGAGGGTGCCAGGTTGGTTTACAAAAATAAAATACAGAAAAGTATACAGACAGACAATAAAAAGACCAAAATGGACTCAAAACAGTAGAATGTGAGGTAAATCTAACTTTAGCTGGTTTTTTTTTTTTAACCTTTTTAAAACAACAACACTGAAAAACAGCTTTTTAACAATATTTAAATCAGTGTTCAGATTATGGGGAATCAACCAGGAGGTTTTAATGAAATCCCCTCAAAATTGCACCACATTTCTCCCACTTCAGTCTTCAAAAGCATTAGCTAAGAGGACTGGCATGAAATGTAAGGGGACCAGGGCACTATTTTAAATGGGGCTTTATAATAGTGGTTTTGGTTTCATACCATGTTCTGGGGAAGTGTGGAGTCCCTTGAAAATGAGATAATTAATGGGGGAAAAACTCTCCAGAAAGATAGTCTTATCTACCATTATGGATCTTTCTGTGCAACAAACAGCCACAGAGGAGCGCAGAATGTATTCCACCCTTGCAGTCTTATGGCATAATCTTATTCAAGTTTAGAAAGAAAGAATTCTTATAACTCTCAGAATGCTGGGAGTTGTAGGACTATTTCCTATCTAAACATGCATAGGATTGTGCCGTTAGTTTGCTCTGGACAAAAATGAGGCCCATTTGGCTAAGCCATATCCAGAATTTTTTTTGCGCATGGATGGTGGTGAAGATGCGGACACTAAGAAGACAGGGAAACATTACAGTGCAGCCAGAACAGAAATATAGGTGGCTGAATACACTGAAAGTTATTCGGCTACAATCCTATGCGTGTTTAGACAGAAAAAAGCCCCACAACTCCCAGTATGCTCCAGCATAGCTGCCTGGGGCATGCTGGGAGTTATAGGACTTTTTTCTGTCTAAATAAGCATAGGATTGCAGCCTAATTGTATTAACTATTATTAAAATAACATGTAATTTTATAACATTCAGAAATTAGAGCCTAGTGCTTGTCACTTATTCAAGGGACTAGAGACTTCATTTAAAAAAAGTAATACATTTGCCTTGTTCCAGAACTATAAAACCTATTAGATGATGTGATGCCTGAAAATACAAAATATGAACCATACAGGTACAAGTTGTCTTGGCTGAGCTTATCAGTAACACTCCCCGTATACTATACTACTGCATATTATCATAAAGGCTGCTTGATCATCCTATTTCGAAAAGGCTCTTGATGCATAGCCCCAAAAGAGGAAACAATTCTAATTTATATGTATAGGTGCACATTATTAGAAATCATTACTAGAATTTGAATTGAAATACCTGCCATCTCACCATAGTGGGAAGGCTGTGACCAGGTGACCTGTGTGCCTACTGCTCAGTCTGTGTCCAGATGCTGTTGATGGGCATCTTCAAGGCTGCTGCTGCCGTCCCTCCTCATGGTTCTGTATCTCTAAACCAGACTGGGACTAAGCAGTCCTTCAAACAGAGGACACATTCAAATAGAGGACTGTCATAGAATCATACAATAGTAGGGTTGGAAGGGTCCTACAACACCATCGAGTCCAACCTGCAGGAATTCAAGTCAAAGCATCCCTGACAGATGGCTTTCCAGCCTCATCTTGAATGCCTCCAGTGTGGGAGAGCCCGCCACCTCCCTAGGTAATGGGTTCCATTGCTGTATTGCTCTAACAGTCAGGAAGTTTTTCCTGAGGTTTAGCCGGAATCTGGCTTCCTGGAATTTGAACCCATTCTTCCATGTCCTGCACTCTGGGGTGATCGAGGAGATCCTGGCCTTCTTCTTGGTGGCAACCTTCCATGTCCTTGAAGAGCACTATCATACCTCCTCTCAGTCTTCTCTTCTCAAGGCTAAACATGCCCAGTTATTTCAGTCTCTCCTCATAGGGCTTTGTTTCCAGTCCCCTGATCATCTTTGTTGCCCTCCTCCTCTGAACCCTCTCCAGTTTGTCTGCATCCTTCTTAAAGTGTGGCACCCAGAACTGGACACAGTACTCCAGATGAGGCCTAACCAGTGCTGAGTAGAGGGGAACTAGCACTTCATGGGATTTGGCAGCTATACTTCTATTAATGCAGCCCAAAATAGCATTTGCCTTTTTTGCAGCCACATCACATTGTTGTGATTGCTGTCCTCTGTAAAGCAGGACACATGGACACCCTAGATTTGGTACTGGTACAGAAAATGGCAATTAAAATGACATGTGGAACCTGCAACAATATGTTGCAGTGTGAAGTGCTCCTGTTTCACCATGCCCCTTTCTAGAATACTGCATTCTGTTCCTTCCCTGGGTTTCCATCTCTTGCCCTTACTTAGTCAGTCAGCATTCTGTGCCCACCAAACATACTTGGTCTTCATTTGTCTGTTCTCCCTTGAGGTCTTCTTTTCCTTCTTAAGAATTTTTGTACCTCTGCAAACATTTGGGATCCCCAAAGCCTGCTGATGTTTCCTTCTTGTACGAGGTTGGTGAGGTTTTGGCAACATAAGCAACAACGCTCACAGCCCGAACATCGGAAACAGAGGGAATGATGATGGTACAAACCATAATCAAATACAGTTAGATCACTGTGCTGCACTGTGCATGGGGCCGCCCGTGAAGACTGTACCTCCCCCTTGTGTGAGGATAGTGCAGTTTTGATGATATAAGGACTGGCACTCGGAGAATTGAAATCACCATGAGTGTATATGACAGGAGTAATGCATATTCCAAGAAAGAAAGGAAGGAAGGAAGGAAGGAAGGAAGGAAGGAAGGAAATGCTGAAGTGTCAAGGGCCTTTACATTTAGAAAAAAAGAAAAGAAAGATGACTAAGCAGGGTAGAACATGATAGAATTTTATAAAATCATGAGAGGTGTACAGGTAAGTGGAGAGATAATATTTCTTGCTCTCTCATAGTCCTAGAGCCTTGGGTCATCTGCCATCTTGGAACACACAGGTTTGCTTTGTCATAATGAGTCAGCCTTGGAGGGAGCCAATATCCATAGATGGAGAGGCCGTTGAGTGTGCTGATGGACAGCTGGCGGTGCATTACATGTTGGGGCTGTGGGCCAGCACTTCGGTGAATGTGAGCAATAAATTCATACTGGTGTGTGGTTTTTCTTTATGCAGGTTATTAGTGGACATCAGTTGCCTCCAAGTAACCTCTCCAAAAGTAATAAGGCTGATCCCTTAGTAAAAATAGAAATCCATGGTGTTCCTGGAGATATTGCGAAACAGCAGACTTCTGTCATAAAGAACAATGGTAAGTTGAACTGGCTAAGAAGTTCAACCGCGGACCGGGCGCAATCCTATTGGGATAGGTGGCTGCCTTCAAACTCGGAGGCAACCGCTTATACAATGCAGGGCAGGAGCAGTGCAGAGGGGATCTCCCCCTCCGTGCTTTGGCCGCCCTGCATTTGGCTGTCTACCTGCAGGAGGTCGGAGCATGTGTGTCTGTGGGAGGGGAGGTGTGCTGACACCAGACGCCAAATAGGAAATGTCAGAAAGTCACTTCCACCCTCCCCAGCCTGGCCCCAGGAACACCCCATTTTCACTGCTTCGCACTCCTCGTATGAGTGTGGAGCACAGGGCTGATCTACGCTGCCTATGAGGCAGCGCAGGAGGGGGTGGAGGTTGGTTCCTGGGAACTGATGTATCCTATGGCCATCTAGCCACTGACTAGAGGCCATAGGATTGCATCCTTAATTCCATAACTTACAAAGCCTGTTGAAGTTGTCTTCTTGATGATGTACAGCACACAAAAAGTTGCAAAGTATTAGTAGACAACAGAACTATGAGCCAAGCTGTACAAACTATTTTATATTGTGCAATTAGGAACAAAAGGATTTCCCCCATCCTCTGCATTTATTGTTCCTCTGGTTAACTCTTCCCCGCGTTCCACTCCTTCTGTATTCCACCTTAACTAGAAGAAGTTCAAAAATTAATTCCTGAATTGGAGAGGGCACAGCTTGCCTCCATATTCAGTTCCTTCAGTTCATTTGCATCTGTTAGTAACCGATGTGTAGGTATGCATGGATAAAACACTGCCAAAAAAGAGAAGTAATCTTGATATGACAGTATGTATGATTGTATTGAGATTCCTTTCATGCACACATGAGCTCCTGAACATTGATAAAGCAATACATCAGAAGGATCTTGATGCAATGATATATACACAATCATGTGCACTTTGCTTTTTGATGATGTTTTATCAGTGCATCTAAGTTGTTGTTGTTGTTGTTCAGTCATTCAGTCGTGTCCAACTCTTCGTGACCCCATGGACCATAGCACGCCAGGCCTTCCTGTCCTCTGCTCTCTCCCGGAGCGTGCTCAAGTTCATATTCATTGCATCGGTGATGCTATCTAGCCATCTCATCCTCTGCCGTCCCCTTCTCCTTTTGCCTTCAGTCTTTCCCAGCATCAGGGTCTTTTCCAGAGAGTTTTCTCTTCGCATTAGGTAGCCAAAATATTTGAGCTTCAGCTTCAGTTCAGTATCTGTCCTTCCAATGAGCAGTCAGGGTTGATTTCCTTTAGGACGGACTGATTTGACCTCCTTGCAGTCCAGGGGACTCGTAAGAGTCTTCTCCAGCACCACAGTTCGAAAGCATCAATTTTTCAGTGCTCAGCCTTCCTTATAGTCCAGCTCACAGCCATACATTACTACTGGGAAAACCATAGCTTTGAGTAGACGGACCTTTGTCGGCAAGGTGATGTCTCTGCTTCTTACTATGCTGTCTAGGTTGGCCATAGCTTTCCTCCCAAGGAGCAAGCATCTTTTAATTTCATGGCTACAGTCACCGTCTGCGGAGCCTAAGAAAATAAAATCTGTCACAGCTTCCATTTCTTCCCCTTCTATATGCCAAGAAGTGATGGGGCCAGATGCCATGATCTTCGTTTTTTTAATGTTGAGTTTCAAACCAGCTTTTGCACTTTCCTCTTTCACCCTCAACAAGAGGCTCTTTAGATCCTCTTCGCTTTCTGCCATTAGGGTGGTATCGTCTGCATATCGGAGGTTGTTGATAATTCTCCTGGCAATCTTAATTCCGAGCTGTGATTCATCCAACCCGGCGTTTCTCATGATGTACTCTGCATATAAGTTAAATAAGCAGGGCGACAATATGCAGCCTTGTCGTACTCCTTTCCCAGTTTTGAACCAATCGGTTGTTCCATGTCTGGTTCTTACTGTTGCTTCTTATCCCTCGTACAGGTTTCTCAGGAGACAGGTAAGGTGGTCTGGTACTCCCATCACTTTAAGAATTTGCCACAGTTTGTTGTGATCCACACAATCAAAGGCTTTAGCATAGTCAATGAATTAGAAATAGACGTTTTTCTGGAATTCTCTTGCTTTCTCCATGATCCAGCGAATGTTGGCAATTTGATCTCTAGTTCCTCTGCCTCTTCGAAACCCAGCTTGTACTTCTGGTAGTTCTCGGTTCGCATACTGCTGAAGCCTAGCTTGTAGGATTTTGAGCATCACCTTGCTGGCATGTGAAATGAGCGCAATTGTGCGGTAGTTTGAACACTCTTTGGCGTGGCCCTTCTTTGGAATTGGAATGTAAACTGACCTTTTCCAGTCTTGTGGCCACTGTTGAGTGTTCCAAATTTGTTGGCATATTGAGTGCAGCACTTTAGCAGCATCAACTTTTAGGATTTTAAATAGCTCAGCTGGAATACTGTCATCTCCACTAGCTTTGTTGTTACTAATGCTTCCTAAGGCCCACTTGACTTCACTCTTGAGGATGTCCGGCTCAAGTTCAGTGACCGCACTATCATGGCTATCAGGGACATTCAGATCTTCCCTGTATAGTTTTTCTGTGTATTCTTTCCACCTCTTCTTAATCTCATCTGCTTCTGTTAGGTCCCTGCCTTCTTTGTCCTTTATCATGCCCGTCTTTGCACAAAACGTTCCCTTGAGATCTCCAATTTTCTTGAAGAGATCTCTAGTCTTTCCCATTCTGTTGTTTTCCTTGATTTCTTTGCATTGTTCATTTAAGAAGGTCTTCTTGTCTCTCCTTGCTATTCTCTGGAACTCTGCATTCAGTTGGATATATCTTCCCCTTTCTCCCTTGCTTTTCGCTTCCCTTCTTTCCTCAGCTACTTGTAAAGCCTCATCAGACAGCCACTTGGCTTTCTTGCATTTCTTTTTCTTTGGGATGGATTTCGTTGCTGCCTCCTGAACAATGTTACGGACCTCCGTCCATAGTTCCTCAGGCACTCTGTCTATCAGGTCTAATCCCTGAAATCTATTCCTCACCTCCACTGTATATTCATAAGGGATATGATTTAGGTCATACCTGAATGGTTTAGTGGCTTTCCCTACGTCTTCAATTTAAGCTGAAATTTTGCAACAAGAAGCTCATGATCTGAGTCACAGTCAGCTCCAGGTCTTGTTTTTACTGACTGTATAGAGCTTCTCCATCTTTGGCTGCAAAGGACATAATCAATCTGATTTCGATATTGACCATCTGGTGATGTCCATGTGTAGAGTCGTCTCTTGTGCTGTTGGAAAAGTGTGTTTGCTATGATCAGCATGTTCTCTTGGCAAAACTCTATTAGCCTTTGTCCTGCTTCATTTTGTACACCAAGGCCATGCCTGCCTGTTATCCCAGTGATTTCTTGACTTCCTACTTTAGCATTCCAATCCCCTATGATGAAGAGGACATCTTTTTTTAGTGTTAGTTCTAGAAGGTGTTGTAGGTCTTCATAGAACCCATCAACCTCAGCTTCTTCGGCCTCAGTGGTTGGGGCATAGACTTGAATTACTGTGATGTTGAATGGTTTGCCTTGGATTCGTACTGAGATCATTCTATCGTTTTTGAGATTGTACCCCAGTACTGCTTTTCCCACCCTTTTGTTGACTATGAGTGCTACTCCATTTCTTCTAAGGGATTCTTGCCCACAGTAGTAGATATGATGGTCACCTGAATTAAATTTGCACATGCCTGTCCATTTTAGTTTGCTGATTCCCAAGATGTCGATGTTCAATCTTGCTATCTCATGTTTGACCACCTCCAGCTTACCTTGATTCATTGATCTGACATTCCAGGTTCCTAAACAATATTGTTCTTTACAGCATCGGATTTTCTTTTCCCCACCAGACACATCCACAGCTGAGTGTCCTTTCGGCTTTGGCCCAGCCACTTCACTCTTTCTGGCGCTACTTGGAAATACCCTCTGCTCTTCCCCAGTAGCATATTGGACACCTTCCGACCTGAGGGGCTCATCTTCCGGCGTCATATCTTTTAGCCTTGTGATACGTTCCATGGGGTTTTCTTGGCAAGAATACTGGAGTGGGTTGCCATTTCCTTCTCCAGTGGACCACATTTTGTCAGAACTCTCTGCCATGACCTGTCCGTCTTGGGTGGCCCTGCACGGCATAGCTTATGGCTTCACTGAGTTACGCAAGCCCCTTCGCCACAACAAGGCAGTGATCCATGAAGGGGCATCTAAGTGCATTTGTGCATCACCACACTCATAGCAAATTTTGGAAATAAAAAACAGCAACAGAAGAATGCAGACTTTCTAATGTGTTGATTCTACTTTGGAAACAAGACCAGGGAAACAGAATCATCATCAGAAGCCCCATTATCTAACATTTGGTTTATGGGACCATTCTTATTACTTGAGTTCACCTGAGTACAATCCTGCAGGAGTTTTTTCTGTGTATGCCCCATTGAAATGAATGGCAGCTGTGCAAGAGAACATCTCACTGGATTATGCACACTGTGTTTGATCATACCAGTAACTGTGCTTTTGGAGAGATTTTTTTTTTTAAGCATGAGATTTTTGAAGGGGAAGCACCCTCTCAAAATAGAGGGTTTCACTAATCTTTTTGCATGTTCATTTTTAGTGGTAACAGGATTCCCATATGCTGAATTTTGGTAAAAATGTATCATACCTTCAGTTTTTTCCTTCAAAATTTAAAACTTTCCCCTGAAGTTGAATTCACTGAAGCTGATCCACCCTCCTCTCTTTATGATGACACGTTTGGTGAAAACCTGTTGGAGAACGATGAAGGCTCTGAAGTGTGTAGGAGGTGGGGAGGGAGAGATCTTTCTGAATCTTTCAAACAACATTCACGATTAAAGTTAAAACTCTAAATGTGTATCCAACCAGTTTTTCTCTCCTGTTTATTTCAGCTTTGAATCCTAGATGGAATGAAACGTTCACATTTAATGTCCAGGTTCCAGATCTTGCTTTAGTACGCTTCATTGTAGAAGATCAGATGGCATTGACTGCCAATGATTTCCTTGGTCAATACACTTTGCCACTTATGAGTATGAATAAAGGTAAGAGCAGCAATGCAGTAAGGAAGTACAGTAGGAGCTGGCAACTGCAGGCCCTGGGTTGAAAACCAGCTTCTAAAGGCATGATGTCCAACTGCCTAGATGTAAACGAAGAAGCAAAAGAAGGTGTGGGGATTCATATCTGTTGTGGATATGGAAGAGGAGCTCACTTTATGTATGTATGTATGTATGTATTACATTTATATCCCACCTTTTTTTCCTCCAAGGAACTCAAGGCGGCATATATAACCCTCCTTCCTCCATTTTATCCTCACAACAACAACCTTGTGAGTTAGGTTGGGCTGAGAGTTTGTGACTGGCCCAAAGTCACCCAGTGAGCTTCCGTGGCTGAGTGGGGACTAGAACCTGGATCTTCCGACTCCCAGTCCAGCACTCTAGCCAGTACACCACACTGGCTCTTAGTGGATAGACCCCTTCTTTACATGGGTCTCCCCCCAAAAAAAGAATTATTGATAGGCTAATTCTTTAGGTGAAAGAATTAGGTGGATCCTTGCCTGAACTGCATAGTTTGTTCAACTCTTTGGAAAGTTCCTGAGCCCTGTTTCCAAGGACACCTCCTTTCAGCCCAGCTCTAGGAAAAAATGAATAAAAATGAAGGTTCTTTGGATTTTCTTGCTTGTCCCAAAGCTAAAAAACCCAGACCTTAACAAAACCTTGTGAAAATCCAAAGAACACAAAGGGTAGCTTTGCAACCATGCTGTCCTGCACATGGAAAAGAGTGTAGTGAGAAATTCCCTTTTGAAACAATGCAGTCAAATGTCCAGATATAAAAAGGAGTTTCTTTGGGGTGGATGGGGTGAGGAAAGGCAACAACCACACAGAATTCCAAACCTCTTGTTAGAAAAGACATTCCAGCCTTCTTGAACTTATTAAGTCCCAAATGCTTAACTAACAAACAAACACAGCCTCTAGAAATTAGTCTTTCTGCACTATTTATTTCCAGGGACACCAGATATTGTATGAAGAACCTCATGGTGTGGGGCCTGGGAGCTAACAAGAAGCTATTGTTTATTTATTTAAGTGTAATTATATCCCACTTTTTGACTAGAGTCCTCAAAGTGGCTTACAATATTTATAGAATTCAACAGATACAGCAAGAACCACATGCAAAAACCTGGGTAGTCCAACTGGAGCAGACCCTGATGTTCCTTTTACTCACTCTTGCCTCCCTCAGTCCTTGATGTCAGCTATTTGGGACTGTGTGTGCTTAGGCCTACAAGTGAATGTTAACTGGATAGCAAATATCCTTTGTTAGGAGGAATTAAATTAGTAAAAAATCAGCCACAGACAAAAGCAGCATTTCAACTCATAGAGCCATTTTAGGAGAATTCTAAAGTTTGTGTGATGGAAATCAGTCAAATGGTTTGTTATATTTTTTGCAAACTTACATAAAACATAAAACCCAGTTAATAAAATATTACCTTTAATATTACGTACACGACACAGTAAAATATCCATGGCATTATTAAGTTGTATTTCACACCACATGAACCATCATAAAATATTTAGGCGCTAATGAGATGACAAAGTCTATGCACTGTCAAAGTACATCTGACAATGTTATTAGCAGAGGGAAAGATACCTATTTATCAATATTAGTACAAAAGTAAAGCCACAGTTAAAATGCATTCATATCTACCAATATGAATTTAGCAATACAAAGCAGAGTATTACCTAAATGGCATGCAAGGATGATTTCTTTCTAGAAGAGCTAAATCAAATTAATATTTACTTTGTCAAAAAGAAACAAAAAGTTTCCTATTATTGAAAAAAATAAATAAATTAAATTTTCCTTTGATGGAATACCATATATATGCTGCAATGCATACACAAGCCATAAGCCAGTGGAGATTTAAATGCGCTTAAGACTATTGACATCAATCAGCTTAAGCATGATTAAATTTGTGTTGGATTGTGCCACTGAACTTCTACATGTGTTGTGACCTATTTGCTTAAATGGAGGGGCAGTTGCAGGCTTGCAAAACAATGTATACCTGGAAATACCCCTTCCATTACAGTGAACAGGGCATCTCATTTAGATGGTGGCACTCCACGTGTGCATCAGAGCCTTTGCACTCACAGTGAGTCATTGATTTGAGGGTGATGCTCTTTATTCTGATGGGGAGGAGATGTCTATGTAATTCACGGGTCCAGATGTCCCAGAGAGTCTATAAACTGAACCTTATGGATTAGTCTTGGCTTCAGTGGGACACTTTCATTTCTTACTTTTAGGGTTGACCTGTATGTCTTTGTGCATGCTTCTGTACCCCTCCCACTCCCTTGCAGGGGTAGCTCAATGAAAATATAGGGACGTCATGAGCACCTAATATGGGGTGGAGTCCGATCGACTCCCTCCTCCCTGCTCAGCCCCCCTGACTCCTGTTCGCAGACTGTGCTGCACTTACCGGACCTGTTCCTGACCATCATGCAGTCCGTGAATGGGGGTCGGCTGCCCGCTCCTTCCCCGAACTGGCATTGTTATGGAAAATGGCATCTCGAGGCTTTCTGGAAAACTAATGTTGCGTAGATTGCGGTCATAAAGAGGCCATATATGCAACATTACAGGCCCCTTTATGGCCGCAATCTACACAACATTAGTTTTCTGGAAAGACCTGACCTGAGATGCCATTTTGCATAGCAATGGTGGCTCGGGGAAAGGGTGGGCATCCCCACAGAGCTTGCCGGTTGCTTGCGGAGCCATCTAAGGACTCACACAATGCAATGAGCAGAGGGTGACGGCAATTTGGCAAGCTACTGATGTCCCTAGATGGAGGTGAGTCCATCCACCCCTATGAAAATGTCAGCAGCTGTGAAAAAGGCAAATTAGGAACATAGGAACATAGGAAGTTGACTTATAGATGGACTTGGTCCATCTAGCCTAGGATTGTTGACACCAGTAGGGGCTCTCCAGGGTTTTAGGCAGGAACTTGCCCAGCCCTAGCTGGAGATGCTGGAGAGTGAACGTGGGACCTTCTGCATGCAAAGCGGGTGCTTTGCCACTGAGCCACAGCTGCTCCCCAATGAAAATTCCATGTTGAGGATCATTTGGAAATGAAATGAAAATAAAACTGCCAATGTTATAATTCCTTTAACAGAGGCAGCATGCCTCTCAATCTCATTTTCTGGGGAACATGAGGAAGAGGTGCTGTTGTGCCCATGTCCTGCTGTGGGCTTCCCATTGGGGTGTCTGGCTGGCTACTGTGGGAACAGAATACTGGACTAAACAGGCCCTTGGTCTGATCCAACAGGGCAATTCTTAGGTTCTTAAGGGTACAAAGGAAGACCCTTTCCCTTCCTCTCTGCCTATGCCTGAGAGGTTAATAATTCATGCATAGATAGAACAGAACAGGGGCATACACAAATCCCAGAGAGCTGGCATACTGGACAGTAGTGCTTAAGAACATAAGCTATGAAGTAGAAAATCTCCAGTTCAGTTTGCAAAAGCCCAACCATGAACCCTCTGGCTGAGTTGCAAACTCTTTGAAACTCTACACTGTACCTGCATTTTATGCAAGAACATTTGTGAGTAAAGCCGTTTTATTTCCTTCACTGAAGAAGGGTGTGGTCTCCTTTTATTAAGATAGCTCTGTGTGCATGTGGGACTGGTAAATGCTCATTCTGTTTGGGCTTTTTGTATTTTCTCTGCTAATTGTCTTTCTAACAGGAAAGCAAAAGAGCAAACATGGGTTTTTACTCCCAGCAATAGAGAAGGGGGCGAGGGAGAAGAGGAGGAGCGAAAGGAAGAAATCACAGGAAACCACACTGTAGGGTACAGAGATCCTGAGGCTACCTGTGGTCAAAATTCTCGTGAATTAACTAACTACAACTCTGCCCCCTTCCAGTAACCTGCAGACGAGGTTGCAATATTCCCAACAAGACCTACCTGCAGATTTCTGACCACCCCTGGTTTATGCTATGTTCAGTTCACTTTAAATGTTTCTTTCTCATTGGTTTGTTTCCAGGTTATCGCCATGTTCCACTGGTCTCCAAGCTCGGGGTTACCCTCAAGCCCGCCTCACTGTTTCTATATGTGTGGTACTTCCAACAGTAATGTCATCACCATGACCGCTCCCCCAGTTGCGCATGTCAATAAAAAGCAACCATGATCAAAGCAGAAGAGATACCAGATGCCTTCCTACTAGAGGTGCTAAATGTTTGCACTAGCTCCCAGGCATGAATGGGATGAGTTGTGTGCATGACTGGGCTGTATATTTCTATATGTGTAAAGTTTTGTTTTTAAAGAAGATTTGTAGGGGGAAGGAAGGGTTTGTGGTGCACTGTGGTTCCCCTAGGTGCTTCTCCACTTGGAGCTCATTTGCAGGATTCCACCCTCTTTCCTTCCAGGAAAATACCAGCTCCAATTTTCAGAACAATGGCATAGCAGAAAGGTGGTAAATTAATTAGTATATTGTATTTAATTTGAACAAGTGAGATCTGAAGCAAAATGTCGCAATACATCCTCAGCCCAAAGCCAGCATAAGACATTTTGCTGCCAGAGGTGAAGAACAAGATGGCTCCCTCCTCCCATTCCATGTACGTAAGGTGGCCAGACTGGCAGTTCAATCTTTCTTCAGCTGTGGAGACACGACACCATCCTCCGCTAAACCTGAGGGCAGCAAGCTCACTTAGGGGGCACAGACCAGACCATGCGGCACATGCACAGCACAGTCCTTGAACACCTCGCCACTGCTCCCTGCTCCCAGCATTCACTGCCTGAGGTGGCTGCCTCGCACTGCCTAGGGGTAGGGCTGGCCCTGCTTACCCCTTAGCAGGAGTGTTCCCATTCAGGGTTCTTGCCAGCTATGCCTGCCACTGGGAGAATATAAGCTTCAAATGCCTCACACAAGTCAATCCACTCCCCTTCTTTTCCAGTTTTTTTTCTTTTCCAGCTGACCTTCAACATTCCATAGCTCTTGCAGACCACTGAGCATTCTTCTTTGGGCTGTCTGTTTTTTTAGATGTATGTATGTATGTATGTATTTGTTAGTTACATTTAAATCCCGCTTTTCCTCCAAGGAGCCCAAAGTAGCATACACACCATCCTCCTCCTTTTTATCCTCACAACAACCCTGTGAGGTAGGTTAGGCTGAGAGTCAGTGACTGGCCCAGAGTCACCCAGTGTGCTTCATGGCTGACTGGGAAATAGAACCTGGATCTCCCAAGTCCCAGTCCAACACTCTAACCACTACACTGCACTGGCTCTCAACTTCGCTACTTCTGTGTAGCTGGGGAGTCCCCTGAATATGAAGAGAAACCACTATTCTGTTTGCAGGTGGCCCTGTTTTCCTTCCAAATTGATAAGTACTCAACCACCCTTTTTTTTTTCCCCTTACTACATTTCTATACTGCCTGATAGCCAAATCTCTCTGGGCAGTTCACAAAAATTAAAACCATAGGGTGGTTTCCAGCTGTGTCATTCCGCTAGTGCAAATGATGTCACACTAGCGAAAACTAGGTTCTGAGCTATGCACAAAGGAAGAATCCAACTAAAGCTATGTTTTCACAAGCGCCTTTGCACAAGCGGTTGTACGTTATGCTTTTGCAATGCATTGTGCAACATGTTGTGCATAGTGCTTGTGCAACCTGTGGTGCAACCGGTTGTGCAAGCATAATGGGCAATTGCTTGCACAACAAAAAGATGCAGGAGAGCTCTGCTAGTGCTATTCGAGTTTGTGGAATGACACTGTTGGATACTGCCCATAAAATACAACATAATACCCTGACTTGGCTATTAATAAATATGATTACATTTATATCCTGCCTCTCCTACAAGGAGCTCAAGGTGGCCTACCTGGGTCTCTCCCCACCCCACATTTTTACCCTCACAGCAACTCTTGAGAGAGGTGATTGACCCGAGTGGGTCTCTCCACTCCTTGTCTGGCACCCTAGCTGCTACTAGATAAAAAAAAAAAGATGAGGTCTCCAATTAGCAGTATCAGTGCAAACACTCCTGGTGGAGGAGACCAAGCTCAGTGCTGTGTTGTAGGGTTCTAGCCACTACACCATGCTGTCTGCCTACAGACTAATTTTGTCACTCCCCTTGACTATATTGAACCAGGTGGTGAAGTGCAGTGACTAACTGTGTGAGCCAGGAAGTCCCTGGTTCAAATCTTGCTCAGCTAGGGCGGCATCGGTAGGGATGTCAGAGAATTCCGCGATGCATCTTGGTGAGGCCGAATGCAGGTGCATTTGGCCCCCCGAAATCCATCGCGGAACGAAGCCCCCGCCTCCCAGAACCCACAAAGGTTGGGCGGGATGAAGCCCCTGCCCCACCCCACCCCACGAAAATTGCGCAAAACAGAGCACTTACCTGCTCCCGTCGGCACTGACTTGTGAATGGCGGCCACCCTGCGGCCGCCATTCGCTTCTTCTTTCATGCCATGGTAGGCTATGTAAATACATATGTAGCCTATCACGGCTAACGTAGGGACGCCTTTTGCATCCCTGCGGAGGCCGTGATAGGCTACGTAAATATTTATGTAGCCTATCACGGCAGGCTAAAAAACCAAAACAAAACGCGTACGCAAATGGTGGCGGCTACGGCCGCCGCCATTTGCGTTCCTTATTTTTGGCCGTCTTAGTCTATGTAAATATTTACGTAGACTATTACAGCAAAAATAAAGGGGAACGCAAATAGCGTAGCGGGCGCTATTTGCGTTCCCCTTTATTTTCGCTGTTATAGTCTACGTAAATATTTACGTAGACTAAGACAGCCAAAAATAAGGAATGCAAATGGCGGCGGCCGTAGCCCCCGCCATTTGCGTACGCAGCTTTTTTTTTTTTTTTTTTAACCCAGAGCCCTCCGCGGCTGGAAATCTGGCTGCGGATGGCTCTGGCCTGGGCCTGGCCAGCTGCTCCGTGGAGCCGCCGCGGAGCACAGCCGGCCGGTCGAGGATTCCAGGGGGGAGGAATGGAGCGCCTCCCCCCCGTCGAGGATTCCGGGGGGAGGGACGGAACGCCTCCCCCCCCAATAAACATAATCCGCGGAAAGGTAAGTGACTTTCGTACATCCTTAGGCACACGACAGTCTCTCAACCTATAGTCGCCATTCTTATCCATCCTTCCTTGGGAGTAAGTCGCACTGAATGCAATGAACGTATGAAGCTACTGTATACTGAGTCAGAGCATTGGTTCACTGAGCCCAATGCAATCTAGTCTGATGGGCACTGGGTCTCCAGTTCCTCCGACAGGGTTTCTCCCCTCATTTACTACCTGATTCTTTGTCACTGGATATGCCAAAGATGCAGTGGAGGCTGGTGGCTCCGAAGGCATTGGGGCAGCGAATCTGGTCCAGGTTTCAGCCAGAACTCTAAAGGAGCTATGGAAAGCACCTTGGACAGCTCCTTTAGAGTTCTGACTGAAACCTGGAGTGGATTCACTGCCTCACTGACATCAAAGCCACCAGTCTCCATCGCAAGAATTAAACTCATAAACTGCATATCTTCTGCATGCAAAGCATGTGCTCTACCTCCGAGCTATGGCTCATCCTTCTAAAGAGTCCAGAGGGTTTTATATCTGGTAAACAAGCTGGAGATTCCTCATTTGCAATATAGGGATGAAGATTTATCTCACAGGGTTGCTGTACACATTGAGATAGGAAGTTCAAGATGCCATAACTATGCTAAACCATGTATAGGGGAGCCAAGTTAGTCCTAATAAAGGTATTGGTTGATTGTGGATTTTTCTTTTCTTTTTCTGATGGATCAACAAAGTTGCTTCTGCTTGGGGGGGGGGAGGAGTAATGCTGTATTTGATCGGAAAACTCCCTGATCACCTTGCCAAGTGTATCTTGCATATTTTTTTTTGTATGTGTACTGTACAGAATTCATTTCTGTCTGAATCTGCTGTAGGCCAAGCACTTCTGGGAGACACTCACCAGATAATCATCCACACAGTGACTCATCTGAAAGTTCCAATTTGAAATGTAACTCAAATGCTTCCACTTGGCTCAGAACCCAGCTGACTCATGGTGTGGCATGAACAGCATCTCGAATGAGGAACTTTCTTTCCATAAAGGAGGGCTGCTTTTGTTTGATTTTCCTTCTCAAGCGGGAAGCTGATTGGCATTTATTTATTCCTGATATTTGTACTCCCCTTTAATCAAATTTCCAGGGCAGCTTAGAAAATTTCAAAGCCCAATCAAACTCAAATCAAAAACATACCAAACGTGTTATTAAAAATGGTAAATGGATGGCTAGCAGGATCAAAAGCTAAGAAACCCAGCCAAGATAAAACAGATCAAATGGAATTAAAAAGGCCAGATACCCCCCCCCCAAAATGCCAAAATGCCATGAAAGTAGGTGCCACACCAGGCAAGCCTCTCAGGGGAGAGCATTCTATGATTGGGCGCAACCCCTGAAAAGGTACGGTGGGTACCTTTCTCCAGTAACCACCCCACCGTACCTTGGATGGTTTCAGCACCTCAGATTCTGAAAGTCAGAGGGCTGTTTTATCAAAAGGTATAAGATCTGTCTAAAGAATTCATTTATTTAACTAAGTATCATTTCCCTGCCCTTGCAGCCTTAAAAATCTAAGCTAAGACAGTGTATTCATGTCTCTTTTGTTTTCCTATATGCATTAATTTATTTCCTTTTTTCCCTAAATAAACTTGCCTTTTGTTTAAAATTAACTGTTTTTGTCCCGACTTATTCGAACGTTCTGGCCTAGACCCACAGAAAGCTTCACCCTGCTTGATTCTGCAATAATTGGATCCTTTTAGGAAGATGAATGGTGAGACTGGAAATGCCTTCTCACAAACATTAAGCTCTTGTTTTTGTTACTTTGGAATAGTTGTATTCCTAGCGATATCCATCACCTGGAAACCCAGCCCTTTTGGGGCTCGCTAGATCTCCATGGCACCCCTGACTTGGCTTGCATTTGTGAGCTGAGCCATGGGTTTTCCCGGGACCTTTGTGGGTTTTTTAAAAAATTTGAGCAGATAGCCATTTGTGCAAATTGTGGCCAAAATTTGCGCAAATGGCTATTTGCGCTAAAAAAAAAAAAAAGATGGAAAACCTGCCAGGTAGCCAGACTCACATTGGACTGAGTCAGGCCAGCTGGAAGAAGTCAGAATGGAGTCCTGGGGGCTGAGATGACAAAAGCTCATCAAGCTCCACCCCCCCGGTGGATTCTTCTGACATCTGTATGTAATCCCAGGTGCAACTTAGCTAGCCTATCACGTGAAAAAACACAGATGCAAATGGCGTAGTGGATGCCACTTGCAGCCATAAAGCCCTTAGTTTAACCTAATTGCAGCCATTTATGGCTGCATTTAGGTTAATCTAAGAGCTTTACAGCTGCAAGTGGCATCCGCTACACCATTTGCGTCTGGAGTCATTCCTCAGTGATATGGAGCCGGCGAATGTCCGTGGAATTGTGGCGGGGAGGATCCAGCTCCAGACGATTCCAGAGGGAGGTGGAGGTAAGTGATCCTTTCCACTGTGGACTCCAGAGGCTGGATTCTTTTGAATCCAGCCTCATTGGGGTCCGTGGCGGAATTCTCCGCCATCTCTAGGTGCAAGTAGACAGTGAAATGGTAGCAGCTAACCTGGGTGAGGTGCTAATGGAATTGCTGGCTAGCCCACTCCAATTCCTTTTGCCATTAATGTCCCAGGGCTGCTGTGTCTGGAACAGCTCCTCAGCCTCAACCTGTACTGCAGGGCCTGGGAAACTCCAGAATCAGGTTCTCCAGGTGTTGTTGGTCTACAGCTCCCATCTTTTCTTCCCATTGGCCACACTGCCTAGGGCCAATGGGAGCTGGGGCCTAACAACATTTGGAAGGCTCTGTTTGCCCTGGCTTTGGGCTTCCAAGATTTAGAGGTGCCGAGAAAGTGATAAGTCAGATCCAGGTTTGCTTACAAGGAGACTTTATTGAGTACTTACAGTGCACAGGTGTACCCAATGGTTGGATCAGACAACAGCTCTGAACCAAGAGCTGTGCTGCAAGAAGACTTTTATATCATACATGTTATTCAGGCATAGCAGTGAGGTAGTGTGATAGGTGCAAGCATTAATTAAGAGTTCATCTACAACTTTCCCAGCATGGCCTAACAGTGCTTGGTAACATATTTGGCACAAACCAGACTTCAGAATGTTCTCAGCATAGACACTTGTGGCTTAGAATAAACATAGCTTCACTTCTCATGCACATCCTAGACTCTGATAAGATAAACGGTACCAGAGCTCGTTAGCATGGAATGTGCTGAGGGGGTGCTACACTGGTCTTTGACTCATCTTATGAGCCCAGAGGCCCAACTGCAAGCGTTTGCAACTAATAGTGAACCAAAGCAGAGAGTATTATGGATCTCTAAACATCTGTAAAACTACTGTTAGTTTGCTTACAGGCCTGGGGCCCTACAGCCCCAGGTTCCCAACCCATACTGCATTAGAATATAAGCTCACCTGAGCACACTTGAACCTCCTTGTTCTTTTGGGTCGCCATCCTCTCAGCAGTACCTATTAAAAGGAAGCTGGCAGAAACCGCTATTAGGCTGGTCAATAGTTCCCATTTAGAGTTCCTTGGTCCCCTTGGCATGGTGTTGCCTCGACTAAATCAGTTTCTGGGTCCATGATAATGGTTAGACATATATTCTTGGCAAGAGCATCAATATGTTGACAGTATATGGAATGGAAGGTCAGGATAGGAAAAATGCTTCCTGCACAGAAATTAATGGTACAACTGGTGGTGCCACTAATGTGGAAACCATGCAGATCTATGCCTTTTCCTTTCTTGGTTCTGGAGAGCCAAATGGCCAGAAATTGACTTAGGACACAATCCTATTGGGATGGCCATAAACCTCCAAACCTGGAGGTTTATGGCCATCCAGTGCAATCTTCGCCTCCATGCTCCTCCTGCTCTGTGTTTTGGCTAGACAGGCTTTTTCTCCATCTAGCTGGGGCTCTGGGGAGTGGGGGAGGGGGGAGAAGGTGGCTGGGGGGGCCTGAGAATACATCATAAGCTGGACTCCCCAGTTCCCTCCCCAACCACTGGCATGACCCCTTTCCCTCCTCTCTGAGGTCACTTTTGTGAGCTCAGATAGGCAGCTGGTGCAGTTCTTTCCACATTGGCTGCAAACAGGAGGGAGAAGGGAGCTCAGATTCCTGGGTCCTAGGTTGGAGTACTGTCTCTGACCTCCGATCCAGGAATCCGAATCTCTGTCTAGGGCCATAGGGTTGCTCCCTTAGTTGTTGGCCAGAATAAATTCCTTACAGACTCATTATTTTATTTTATTTATTTATTTCATTTCTATACTGCCCAATAGCTGAAGCTCTCTGGGTAGTTCCCAAAATTAAAACCACAAAGTGCTGCATAAAACAATATAAAATATAAAAGCATTTATATTTTCTCATCCTATGCAGAGTTGGGCAACCTAATGGCATATGAGGGGGCTACTATTTATTTATTAAAAATATTAAGGTATATTAACATTTATTAAAATATTAAGGCTTGATAAATTTTATAGGCATTTAAAGCTTTATGAGTAGCTTAAACATTTACTGGTTAGCTATTGGGGGAAAATAGTCTTGGCTGGAAGAAAAGTGGCTTACTGAGATGATTGAGACCTCACTGCATCAGGCCAGAGACGTTCATTCAAGATTTGAAAATATATGGCTAGCTTTCTTCATCACACAGTGAATGAGTTAATTTAAATTAGGGCAATCTTGTATCTATTTGTTATGATGGATAAGAGTGGTTATTTGGTTTCTAAACAGCAATTTTTAAAAGTATGATTTATAATAAACACTAATGGTAAAACATTGGGGTTGATCTAGACTTAATTATACTTAAGAGTAGACCTATTTAAATCAATGCAACTTAAGTTGGTAAAAACTATAGGTAGGTATGAATGGCATTTTAGGTCGCAATCTTAGACACAAGGTATACAATCTTATTCAATGGGGGTAAGTCCCAGTGGGACTTACTTTTAAGTAGATGTGCATAGGACTGCACTGTTAAGATATCAGTCACATACTGTCATGGACCAGGATCCTGACCCCTCATCTTCAGAAGAAAAGCTCAAGTTAACTTTTCAGCGAAAGGTCTCAGTTACAGAAAGACATCACAAGGCTTCTACCTCCTGAAGACCCAGTTCTCCAGGAAGAGTCTAGGTACTTTCTCCCTTGCATCCCAAGGAGGTTGCATTTAGGGGTGTATGAAACCCTGCTTACCTGGCTCCGCCAGGTTCCGCTGGGGGGGGGAGGCACTCCGTCCCTCCCCCCGTAATCCTGGCCAGCCAGCTCCACTCCGTGGGGATTCCGTGGAGCCGCCGGCCGGCTCCGCCAGCAGCCGGACATCTGGCCGCTGGCTAGCAGGGATGCAAATGGTGGCGGCCGTAGCCGCTGCCATTTGCGTCCCTGTATTCAGCCTTGATAGGCTACGTAAAGACTTACGTAGCCGATCACGTCTGGGTTAAAAAAACACAAAAAACGTGTATGCAAATGGCAGCAGCTACAGCCGCCGCTATTTGTGTTCCTTATTTTTGGCCATCTTAGTCTACGTAAATATTTACTTAGACTAAGACGGCGAAAATAAGGAGGAACGCAAATAGCGTAGCGGATGCTATTTGCGTTCCCCTTTATTTTCACCGTCTTAGCCTACGTAAATATTTACGTAGACTAAGATGGCCAAAAATAAGGAATGCAAATAGCGGCGGCCATAGCCGCCGCCATTTGCGTACGCGTTTTTTTTTTTTAAACCCAGACGTGATAGGCTATGTAAGTCTTTACATAGCCTATTACGAATGGGGGAAAAAAAACAGACTGCAAATGGCGGTGGCAGCCGTTCGGAAGACCAACTGCCGCCGCCACCACTGAAGCCGCAGCTGGAGCTGCCACCATCCGGAACATCCGCCCCTGGTAAGTCTTGTCCCGGGGGGGATCCGTGGGGGGCGGGGGGTGGCAGGCCGTTCCGCCATGGAGTTCGGGGGGCCGAATGCACTGGCATTCGGCCTCACCGAGATCCGAGGCGGAATTCTCTGACACCCCTAGTTGCATTACCATCTTTGGGCTGCAGCCATGATGACTAGGGGTGCACGAAAGTCACTTACCTGGTCTCGCAGCTTTTCGCGGTGGGGGGGAGGCACTTCGCTGCTCCCCCCACGAAGTTCAGGCCGGGGGGGGGGAGGCTTCCCGCCTCGCCTGGCTGAAATTCAGGCCGGGGGGGAGGCTTCCCATCTCGCCCGGCCGAAATTCAGGCTGGGGAGGAGGCGCCTTGCCTCGCCCGGCCGCGAAATTAAAAGTTAAAAAAAAAAAAAAAACGCCCCCGTGATAGGCTACGTGATGATTAACGTAGCCTATCATGGCTAGATCTGCAAAGTCAGCCGTGATAGGCTACGTAAATTGTCACGTAGCCTATCACGGGTGACTTAAAAAAAAAAAAGCGCGTACGGATAATGGCGGCCCCCATAGGGAGCCACCATTCGCGTTCCTTATTTGGTTGCTGTAGTCTACGTAAATCTTTACGTAGACTACGGCGAAAATAAGGGTAACGCAAATAGCGTTGCCCTTATTTTCGCCGTAGTCTACGTAATCTTTACGTAGACTACAGCGACCAAATAAGGAACGGGAATGGCGGCTCCCTATGGGGGCCGCCATTATCCGTACGCGCTTTTTTTTTTTTAAAGTCACCCGTGATAGGCTACGTGATGATTTACGTAGCCTATCACGGCTGACTTTGCAAATCTAGCCATGATAGGCTACGTTAATCGTCATGTAGCCTATCACGGGGGCGTTTTTTTTTTCTTTTATTGGAATGGCGGCGGTGGCAGCCGGTCGAAAGACCGGCTGCCGCTCCCACCCTGGACGAAGACCCGATGAACCGCCGGCCGGACCCGCCGCCGGGAGGGACATTCGCCAAAGGTAAGTCCCGTCCCGGGGGGGTGGTGCGGGGGGCGGGGGGGGGTGCGGAGAATTTCTCCCCGAAACATGTTCGGGCGGCCGAACACGTTGGTGCTTGGCCCCCCAAAGTTTCGGGGAGAAATTCTCCGCCAACCCTAATGATGACACATGCATGTCACAGCCATTCCCATATTGTTGCAGCCTGAGATGGTTAAAACAGACCAGGCCCCTTTAAGAGAAAAAGCCTTAGTCACTGTGGAGGTGGGATTAACCAGCCTGAAGGAAGCCAAGCCCCTACTTAAGGCTCAGTCATGATCTGCTGTGCGCTGGAGCAACATGCAGTCAAGCTTGTCTGGCTTCAAGCTCCAGCATCAAGTGGAGCCCTCCATGGTGCTGTCCTGTTCTTGCCCCTACCTCCCTGGGAAGCTTGATTTGCCCAAAACCCAAAAAATCCAAAAAAGACTGACTCAATAGTAGAACCCGGAGACCCAGGCCTCACCAGTATCCACTAAACCCTCACCACAACAGAGGCAGAACACAGCACATGTAATAGGAGTGATTTACCACAGCAGCATATTTACAGGCACAATGTATCTGATCACTATTTTGTTCATTGTAGAAAAACTACTGCATCTTTTTGTTGTTTGAAATGACCAATCTCAACAAAGCAGCAACAACATGAAACAGTATTGGGTCACAGCACTACTGGAAAGCAATGTCTACATTTATCTCCAGTGAACGTTAAGGGAACAAATAAAACAACAACAGTATACTGAGAAGCATCTGAAATCAATATTTATTGAGCTTTAAGGACAGGAAGTTTGAAAAACAGCCAAAGTAAGTTGCCAAGTATACTTCATTTTAAGAGGAGAAAGTAATTCCCTTTTCAAGCTCCCAAACCTGTAATCAGCAGTTTGGCCCTGATGATCTTATTGTGTGTGTGTGTGTGTTTATAGCCAAGCTATTTTTAAAATTTTAAATCACAAAGATAGCATGGTGTTTTGAAAACTGTGGAGGCGTATGAAAGTCTTTGCTTCAGCAGATTTTTATTACTCCCTTCACTGAGTGGGAGGTTAATTTCCCCAGGCTGCATGGCGACTTTGCTTCAAGAGTGGTCCAAGAAGGCAGATAATGCCACTTATTGTGTTAATGCAAAAGAACTCGGCTTGATTTGAATTCTGTTTCTCATCCCAGTTTATGTTTATCTCATGGTACTCCCAGATTTGCGCTGTACAAGCCAACTGAGCTCAATTTGTGTTCCTGAAGACATTGGTCCTGAGGCAATTCTCTGGGTAGACCCCAACAGTCAGCCACACTAGTTCCCTCTAACAGCAAACTTTGTGGCATGGGCTGATAGAAGAGAGCCATTGAGAGACATAGCAGGCTTTTGGCATTCCCTCAAGGCCCTCTAGGCATGCAGGCAAACAATACTTCATGCTGTTTTTTTTTTTTAAAGAAGGCCCCAAACCCTTCCTACATATGTGTAAAACCCTCCCATATGAACAGAATGTTTGCAAGCCCCGATCATGTGCTGCCACTGCCACAAAGTGTGATGGCTACTAGCTTAGATGGCTTTGCAAGGGAATTAGATCAGTGGTGCAGCTAAGCCTTGACCTTTGGGGCCAAGATCCCGGACTGGGCAGCCCAGAGGCCCTCTAAATTGGGAGTCCCCAATGTGGTGCCTGTAGGGACCTCCAATGGTGCCCATGAAGCTCTCCCCTCCCTGTTTGAAGAAAAACCTTGGAAAATGTTTGGGCAGTCTCCATTCTCTCCCTTTCTAGCCTCTAGCCTTGCTCTTTCTCTCTCTTCTCCCCCTTTGCCTTGCTACTTCCCCCTCCCTCCTTCCCTCCCTCTGTCCCAGCCTCTAGCCTCACTATTTCACCCTTACCTCTTGTTTCTCCCCCTACCAGCCTCTAGCCTTGCTCTTTCTCTACCTCTTTACCTTGCCATTTCTCCCCTGCTCCCAGCCTCTAGCCTTGCTCTCTCTCTCTTCTACCCCTTTGCCTTGCTATTTCTCCCTCCCAGCCTCTAGCCTCACTATTTCACCCTCACCTCTTGTTTTTCCCCCTACCAGCCTCTACCCTTGCTCTTTCTCTGCACCTTTACATTGCTGTTTCTCCCCTGATCCCAACCTCTAGTCTTGCTCTTTCTCTCCCTTTGCCTTGCTATTTTCCCCTCCCTCCCAGTCTCCAGCCTCACTATTCCCCCATCCTCTTTAGCTCACTTTTGACTAGCCAGCCCCCCATGGCAGCCATCATGTAACTTGCCACATCCTCCATGGGAGCCATTTTGTGATGGAGCCCAGAGCAGTTTTTCAAATTCCTAAATGTACCCACTGATACAAAAAGGTTGGGGACCCCTGCTCTAAATGACCACCCATGGAGAAGCAGGTGATGGGGGCAGTGGCAAACAGGTCCAGTGCCATCCTGCTGGGGTCACCAGGGCCAACGCTTTGTCGCAGCATCCTTTCTTCTTACTTAAAAAATTATTTTAATAGTTGCCACCTGTGCATGTACATGGTTACAGATGCTCATTTTATTATGATTGTTTTACTTCAGAAATATATTGTCCCTTTTCTGCAACAAAATGGTTGCAGAAATTCAGGGCATCAGAAGCAAACTTCATTTTATTCCTGTAGTCATGATGGTGCTATGATTTAAGTAAGTTTAAAATGCAACACTTCACATGCTCAGTATTTCTTTTATTGTCAGGGTTGGCAAACAGGCTGTTATTCTAATGTATCAGGAATGTAGAAGCAGATGTAAAGTATGGAATGTGGAGGTGTGGGAGCGAATGGTACTTCAACTGAGAAGTAACCAAGTAGCGACTTTTTTTTACTAACCCTCCTCTCCTTACTTTTGAGGAGTAATGTTAATATTCTGTAGCAGAGGTCCCCAAGTTTTTTGGGCTGGTGGTCACTTTTGTTATTTTGAGACAGTGGTTGTGAAGGGAGGAAGGGTGTGTGTGTGCCCCATCAGTGTAGGCTGGGACAATAGGTTGCTCCAGCTGAACACCAACCACGTAAGGTAGGCTGCCAGGACCCCTTACATCCAACTCAGCCTGAGCCAGGGGACACTCAGACCTTACAGGACACCCCTAAGGGTTGAGAAATAGGGTGCCAAACTGAAACTCTCTATTTCTAAGGTTTAGGCCTGAAACCTTAAACAGTAGCATTAACCAAGAGGAGGAAGCTGGATTTAGTACTGAGGCAATTTAGAATGAAACACGCAGACAACCAGCTATAAAAGGTAGTAAGTTTTAGGGATGTCAGAGAATTCCGCGATGGATCTTGGTGAGGCCGAATGCCAGTGCATTCGGCCCTCTGAAATCTGTCACGGAATGAAGCCCCCACCTCCCCAACCCACGAAAGACACGCGGGATGAAGTCCCTGCCGCCCCCACCCCACGAAAGGTGCACAAAACAGAGCACTTACCTGCTCCCATCCGCGCTGCTTTGCGAATGGTGGCCATTCTGCGGCCGCCATTCGCTTCCTCCTCTTCATAGCCGTGATAGGCTACGTAAATACTTATGTTGCCTATCACGGCTAACGCAGGGATGCCATTTGCATCCCTGAAGAGGCCGTGATATGCTACGTAAGTATTTACGTAGCCTATCATGGCGGGGGGGGGGGGAACCCCAGCGTACGCAAATGGCTACATTTGCGTACGCTGGGGTTTTCCCCCCTGCCGTGATAGGTTACGTAAATATTTACGTAGCCTATCATGGCTCAATAAAGGGACGCAAATGGACCTGGATGTCCGGCTGCGGGCGGCCGGGCAGGATTCCAGGGGGAGGGACAGAGCACCTCCCCCCCTTGAGGATTCCGGGGGGAGGGACAGAGTGCCTCCCCCCCCCACAGATGCCCCTGTGCGGAGCCAGGTAATGGATTTGTACATCCCTAGTAAGTTTATTGAGAAAGGGGAAAAGGGAATAAAAGACACAGAAGAGCTAGATAACGTTACTTCAAGGAAAAAATAACAAAGCTACTGAAACCTCTCTATATGTACCTATACGGCAGGGGTCTTCAAATAGGACAGGGCCCAGACACAAATACTTGGAGTCCAAAGCAAAGGCAAAATGAAGAGGATGACAAACCATTTCCTTTGCTGCCCCTCAGTTGTGAAATGAACCCACTGACCTCTTTGAAGGTTTTTAAGCAGGAATGAAAGATCCTATTATTCCGGCAGGCCTTCCCTTTTTTTAGAACTCTCATTCCTCTTTGTTGACTCTTATATACTATTTTTATGCTGTGTTGTTTTTATTGCTGGATTTTTTGTTAAATTGTTTTTAACTTTGTATGCCTCCTAGAATATTTGTATATAGCTGGGTTATACATTCAATAAATAAAAATAAATAATTTAAGAAAATGGGTAGCTGTAACACCCCCCCCCCCACTGATTATACGTGAAAGCCCTTGGCAACTCTAAGGTGATCCCTGTTAGCCAGTCACAGGCTAGCTAGAATAGTTTTCTCAGGCCTCTAAAGGGTGAGTGTGTGAGAAAGAGTTCCCACAGGACTGCAGCTGAGCTCACTCAGTCCAATGAAGCCGGCCTTGCTCTGACCTTGGGGCTAGAGACATCATGAGATAATTCACACACAGGTGGTTTACCTGGTACATGCAACCCCAGCCTTTGCAAAATGGGAGCTGCCAAACTGCTAGAACACAAAAAGAAAATGGAGCTCCTGATAGTGGTATAGGTGCTCTCACAGAATGGCTGCAGTGGGAGAGGGGAGGGTGCTTGTCAATTCACACAACAGCTACTGTGGTGGGCATGGCCAGTCACAAAACACCCCTTTCCAGAAGGCAAATTGGTGAGGCTCAAAGAAAAGTAAACTGGCCAAGAAACTTAGGCATGGGATATGAAGGTAACAGTCATCCGTTGTTGCTTGCCTGCAGCCTCTGATACTCCGAGGTATACTGCCAAGGCTAGTGTCAGAAGTTGGTATGATAGGGCACCTGCTGAGGCCCGCAGCTCTACAGGGGGCCCACTGCCAACAGCCCCCTGGCTCATGCTGGTCCTGCTCTTCCTTACCAGTCTCATTTGCCCTCCCTTTCTTCCTGGGCCAGAGGTGGCTGACAATGGTGGCAAGAACGAGAAGCACCGTCTTCCGCCTGCTTCCTCACTAGCATATCGCTACCTGGTAACATTCCATTGTCCACAGAATGACCAGTAAGTCCTTGTCATTATGAGAGAAGATTTTTTAAAACTGCACTCAAATTATTTCCAATCTAACATCCTTCTTTAATGACGCTGAACAGAACTGCCCACAGTTTATCCCACATGGTACAGATAGGGTGGCCACTGATGCGTTGTCAAAAAAGAGGAAATGCATCACCAAAAAAGAGGACAAAACAGGGCACCAATTAGCATAACATTTATATATGCGTGTGTGTGTATATACACACACACACACACACACACATTTAGAATAGTAACTATTATTTAAATAGCAATACAATACATTCCACCATAGAGGAGAAGAGTGATTAGGTGACCTGTGTACCCACTCAGTCTGCTCTCCAGGTTCGAACTGCTGAGGGGCAACTTCAAGGCCCCTGCTGCTGTCCCTCCTCATGGTTCTCTGACCAGACTTGGATTGGACACCTCTTCAAATAGAAGCCCCCTTCCAACACAGCACTGCCTTCTGCCAGTTCTCCAAAATAGAGGACTGTCCTCTGTAAAGTAGGACACCTGGCCACCTTAGGTACAGAGAAGTACTATTATGACTTTCCAAGTAAAGGAAATACCAACAGCCATCTAAGGGACTAGCTACATGTCACACACTAATTTTTGCAATGGTGTTCCTTTTTCAAAGCAAAGGGAAGTTTAGACCAAGGAAGCAGCATGGTGAGGTGCTCAGACCTGTCTCTGCCCACCGCTTCTCTGCTTCAAAGCACACGTCCTGCAAGCCGCTTTGCCCATTGGATTTTAAGGGCTAAGCACGTGTGCACGTGTGCACGCGCACACACACACACCACTGCTGCCCTTCTGCTGCAAATTACCCATTCCTGAAAATGCTTTGATGTATCTTTTTAAACAGCACTGGAGCACCGTTAACCACATTAGCATGCAATGTGTACTTAGCCCTTTACCTCCACTGCAATTGCAAACTACAAAATATATACATAGGCCTTTTATGCACCCATGCTAATGGGAGTGCTTTGCAAATAGAGGGTAGTAATTCCATGAAGATAACTAAATGACAATGGACCATGAAAAAGCCATTATAATTTCCTCATGATTAGCGGCTTGCTCTCTACAGCTAGCAACCTCCTTTATGCTTACATTCTCCAAGGCAAATGGTTCAGTTACTGTGGCAGAAGAACTCATGGGGAAAAAGGGGAGCAACAAGCTAATGAACAAATAATTCAATTGCCTATGACAATATTCAAATTACACCATTCCCCAGTGGACACCGCTTTCCTGAATTTAACTGGATGTTGTTTAGTTGAATGGTAATAGGGTCATCACTTCCACTACCCTGCAAAAGGCCAGCTTTTTTGATTTTCACGATCAAAGGCAGAGCAGATCCATAGAGCTTGTGGGCTGCAACATGGACAGCCTGTGAACATGACTCATAATGAATATTGAAAAGTACAACAATTTTTTTTAAAAAATAAAATCTAATATTGCTAACAACAGAAGGTGTCATCTTTGTATACAAATTACACACAGTACACAGTTGAGCTTATCAGCTGTGCCTGTTCATCTTATGTAGAATCTCTTGACATGAGCACAATCTTAATATCTCTGGCTTTCATTTAAAATAACACCAAGTTTTTCGTCCTTAAGGATTTGGGGAAGCATTTGGGTGCTAAAATCTCAAAACCCAGAAGGGGCATATTGATATGAAAGAAAAAGATTCCCACTATCCACAATTCTCTGCCTATCACCAAGACTCCTAGTGTCCCCCCTTTTTTCTACATCAGCATTTCTCATATACTACTCAGTTACGTTCTCCTTGTTCCAAAACCCCTCTAGAACAGAGAAAAGGCAAATGTTTTGCAGTTGGAATAAATAATAAGCATTACATTCATTTGTCTCTCTCTCTTAATTCATTATTTTATTCTAACTACATAACAAGAGGCTTCTTAATTCAGGATTACTACTTTGGATTCCTGGAATAGAATGTCCTTTTCTACGCTGCATGTGTTTTGGTAAACTCAGGGCCTGGATCAAGCTGAAGTGTGTTATGTGTGGCTAGGTGCAGTGCAGGCAGCAATCAAATGTGTGTGTGTGTGTGTGTGTGTGTATCTGTTTTCAATTTGTGCATGCAGAAAGCCTGTTATACACACATCTCCCTTAGTGGGTTGGAGTGATTGCTGCTTAGAATCAGGTCATGCCTAGTCCTGATGTGTTTGCAGAATCAGAGGCCTGGTGTAGAATTTGTAATAACTTGAATACCAGGTTTTTTTTTTTTTTTTAAAGCACCATGGTTACCTGGGGGAGGGGCTGGGGGAGAAAGCTGCCCTGGCTGTCTTGGAGGTTGATACATCAGCAATTCCCAGCTTCAGTACCATGGCTAGCACTCCAACCCAGCCTGAAACAGCATAAATGATCTGGAATTAGGAGTGAGCAGTGAAGTGGTCAAGTTTGCTGATGACCCCAAATTATTTAGGATGGTTAAAACAAAAAGGGACTGTAAGAAGCTCCAAAAGGATCTCTCCAAACTGGGAGAATGAGCATCTAAATGGCAAATGCAGTTCAATGTAAGCAAGTGTAAAGTGATGCACGTTGGGGCAAAAAAATCCCAACTTCAAGTATAGCCTGATGGGATCTGAGCTAGCAGTGACCGATCAGGAAAGAGATCTTGGGGTTGTGGTGGACAGCTCAATGAAGATGTAAACCCAGTATGTGGCTGCTGTAAACAAAGGCAAACTCCATGTTAGGCATAATTAGAAAAGGAATTGAGAATAAAACTGCCAATATCATACTGCCCCTACACAAATCTATGGTTTGACCACTCTTGGAATACTGTGTACAGTTCTGGTTACCACACCTTAAAAAAAAAGAGAAGAAGGGATTACAGAGCTGGAAAAAGTGCGGAAAAGGGCAACTAAAATGATCAAGGGGCTGGAGCATCTCCCCTATGAGAGAAGGTTAAAACAGCTGGGATTGTTTAGCTTGGAAAAAGGAGGGTAAGAGGAGACATGATAGAGGTCTACAAAATTATTCATGGTATGGAGAGTGTGGATAGGGAGACATTTTTCTCCCCCTCTCAAAATACTAGAACCAACCTGGGGTCATCCTATGAAGCTGATTGGTGGGAGATTCAGGACAGATAAAAGGAAGGACTTCTTCCCACAGCACATAGTTAAAGTATGGAATTTGCTGCCAGAGGATATAGCTATGGCCACCAATTTGGATGGCTTTAAAAGGGGGTTTGACAAATTCCTGGAGGAAAAGGCTATCAATGGCTACTGGTCTTGATGGCTATGTGCTACCTTCAGTCTCAGAGGCATTGAGCCTATGTACACCAGTTGCTGGGGAACATGGATGGGAGGGTGCTGTTGTGCTCATGCCCTGCTTGTGGGTTCCTGGTGACAGCTGGTTGGCCACTGTGTGAACAGAATGCTGGACTAGATGGACCCTTGGTCTGATCCAGCAGGGCTCTTCTTACGTAATTATGTTCTTAAACTGCCTGTTATGGTGTATTCATCTGCGAGTTTACTAGGGACATGTGGATCTGCAAAACCTGAGCTGGTCAGGGTTCTCCGAATTGTGCCTTGAAGCTCATTCTGACTCATGTCCATATTAGATCATGAATTTTGTTTTTTTTTCTTTTCACACAAACCCCCATGTATATCTTCATGCACATTTTTTTCAAAGGTGCACATCAATTTATTTATTTTTTACATTTATATCCCACATTTTTCCTCTTGCAAGGAAACCCAAGTCAGCTTACGTGGTCCTCTCCATTTTTTCCTCACAATAGCCCTGTGAGGCAGGTTGGGCTGAGAGTCAGTGACTGGCCCAAAGCCACCCAGTGAGCTTCATGGCTGAATGGGGCATAGAACATGGATCTCCCAAGTCCCAATCCAACACTCTAATGGCTACACCACAATGGCTCTCCATTTTTGAAATGTGCCCATTTTTCTCCTATTGAAAGCATGTTTGTGCTCATTTTTTTTCCCCAAAATTATGCATTTTTTCATGCACATTTTTTCAGAAGTACATGTTTAGCGAATGCATTTTTCTTGTTCCACAAATCACATCACAAATGCAGAAATGTACGGACTTTGATTGTAGTTTGTGTTCAGGTCCATGTTCATTTCAAGGAGGTGTGAAATGGGTCAAAAACAAACTGAAAGAAGTTTCTCATTCATCCGTAGAGTTTCCCAATACAGAAAAAGTGAACAGCATGTACCAAGGACTTCCTTGAATATATCCATATATATTCTATCAGATACCATGGTAGTGACTGACCTAACAAAAGACAATGAAGCATTGGCCATTTCTCCCCTCCCCTCCCTACCCAGTGCAGGCCATCTTTAGTACACTCTTTTAGCTCTTTCACTTCCCCACTAAGACCTGGGAAGCCAAAGATGTGATCGGCACATCTGTTTGATCCAGTCTCAGTTCTGGGTCAAGTCCACCTGACCCAGCCTCAAGCCCAGATCAGTTTCATTTACCGATTGCATCTTCTGCTTCCCATAGGTCAACTCCATGGTGTAACAGGAAAAAAGGGGAGAGTTGCTGGTGTGAATTTCAAATACTGAGAGTTCTGGTCCAGGAGAAGGAATGCTACAGTCTCTGTCTCTCACAAGGTCAAAGCAGGGGTAATGCAGAAAAGGAACTAAGGAGGTTCCTCAGATACTTGTTTGCAATTGTGAGCACATAGGAAAACATGGCTCATGGAGTCCAAAATCCAGGGCCAGGGTAGGGCCCCCAAATCTCTAATCCAGCCCTGCAACAACCTCCAGACACAGGAGCACTGCAGGAAACTGATCTCCAGTTAGTCAGTGTTTCTAATCTCTCCCTGTCATGGCTGGGCTAAGCTGTAGGCAGCAGCCTGAGGTGAGCCAGGAGTCAGGAACCAGAAGTCATGGGACAAAGCCAGTAGTCAGGGCCAAAGAGGAATCAGGACCAAAAGACATGACCAGGAGGCTGGGTGAAGAAGCAAGCCAGAACTGAGGACTGAAGGACAACCACGGGGTACAGGAATGCACCAGAGCGCAAGGAAGGGTGAGCTGGAACAGGAAGCCCTCCTTTACTATTTCCTGTCCTGGAGGAACCAATGGCCAGCCTAGATGGGTGGAATCAGTCTAGGGCCAGAGGGTACTTCACTGAGAAGCTGACACCTGCAATTCAGCAGTTCACTGCAGGGGGCAGCTATCCACAAATCCCAGCAGCTCTCAATTCTCTCTCATCCCCAAATTCCTCATTATTTATTTTTGCTCCCCAGGCCCTTCTGCCATCACTAATGCCAGCTGTTATCCTTCCATGCTCAATAGTGTTCCCCACAGCTCCCAGTTCTCTTTCACCATTAAATCCTTGCTCCTTGCCTCATCTAACCCATCCCAGCCAATGGAGAACCAGTGCTCACCAGTCTCTGGCTAAGTCCTTTCTAGTGATCTGGTCCTGGAACTTATGTGCAAAGCTAAGGGCTCTGGTGTGCACAAATATGAAAACTGGCACATGAACAGGGCACTGATTCCCTCATTGGGACATAGAATTAATCTAATTCACATATGCCTGTTCATTGCTCCACATTAGCATCCAGTTGCACAAACATGGGGGGCTATAACCAAGGGGAAATGGCTGTCAGCCTCCTGGCAAGGGATGTCAGGTGATCCCAGAGGTCCAACCTGGTGCCTCTGTTTGGGCAACTAGTTGCTAAAGGAGGACATCTGTTCCTCCTCTGCAGCTAAAGGAGGAAACCAGTTCAGCCTGTCTGTGGCCTTCAGTCTGCCATCCTGCTACATGTGAAGGGGGGGTACCCTAACTCCCATCAGCATAGGCACAGACAACAGGCTGCTTGGACTGAACACCAACCCATCAAGGTAGGCTGCCACCACCCCTTATATCCAACTCATGAGCCAGGGGACTCTCTGACCTTACAGGACACCCCTAAGTCTCATGAAACAATAGCCCAAGGCAGCACCCTCTATTTCAAAGCTCTAGGTCTGAAACCTTAAGCAGTAGCAATAACCAAGACGAAAGCTCTGGACCTAGTACCAAGGCCAATTGGAAGAATGCACACCCATTCAAATAGGATAGGCGGTAAGTTTATTTACAAAAAGGGAAAAGGGAAAGGGAATAACAGACAAAAGAACTAGAGTAATGTTTGGGAACAATACTACTTACAGGGCAAAACAACAAAACTGTAAACCTGTCTGTACATACAAGCGGCATGGGTTCTCAACAGAACAGGACCTCAGAAAGTGACGCCTCCAAAGCACCTTGGATAACTCTGTGCCAAATAGTTCTGACTAAAACCCAGAGCAGATTCAGCACCCCACTGACCTCAGAGCAACTAGCCTCCACTGGCTCTGAGTTATTGAATGCTTTTAGTCCTGATTCACACAACGCAGCAGATCTTTGCATCGTGAAAGCATGGTAGACATCCCTCCACCCTGCACTTGGAGGGAATAATCTAACGCCTAACTGAACAGGGGCCCCACTTGTGCCATTTCCTTCCTTCATAAAAGGATGGGGAGAGGGGAGATCATACAAACTGTTGACCACTGATGTGGAACCCCCAACAGTGTGATGTAGTGGTTAAAGAGCCAGTTTGGTGTAGTGGCGAGAGTGTTGGACTGGGACTCAAGAGACCCAGGTTCTAGTCCCCACTCTGCCATGAAGGTCACTGGGTGACTTTGGGCCAGTCAGTGACTCTCAGCCTAATCTACCTCACAGGGTTGTTGTGAGGGAAAAAATGGAGAATAGGGATACTGTGTAAACTGCCTTGGGTTCCTTGCAAGAGGAAAAAAGGCAGGATATAAATGCATAAAAATAAATAAATAAATAAATAAATAAAATCTGCATTGTAGATGGGAGAGGGCCCCAGTAAGTTGTGTGAACTGGGGCTGAGCTCCATCTTTGCTGCTGCTTCTCTTGAACATGATTCCTGGATTGCTCTGGAACCAGAATGATTACTATGGAGATGCCACAATGGCTGTGGTGTTCTTTCTGGGTCTGGTCTGATGGGGAATGCCAATAATAATTTAATGTTTCCACATAGAAGCCATGTCTCCAGGAAGAATGTCACAGGACTCTAGAATCCCACTAACATTTTTGTCCTGGGAAAAATATTAGACAGATAATCTGGTTCACTGAACATTTTCTATAGGAATATTTTCATAGGGTCACCTGGGAAAGTCATCCTGAGACTTCCAGGTTCCTACAGAATAAGCCCTTAGAGCAAGGGTGGGTTACTTGAGGCCCTTGTCCTCATCCTAATTTCATGTGGCCCTCATAGGTTGGCCAGGTGTCCTACTTTACAGAGGACAGTCCTCTACTTGAAAAGCCATGAGAAGACGCCCCTCTATTTGAAGGTGTCCTCTGTTTGAAGGGCTGTCCAATCCAAGTTGAGTTTAAAGATAAAGAAACCATAAGAAGGAAGAGAATGGGACCTTGAAGTTGCCCACCCACAGTTTGCACATGGATAGCAGACTTTGCAGGCACACAGACAGAGGTCACCTGGTCAATCTTCCTCACTATGATGAGATGTATTATAGTTCTACTTAAATCAGGGCTTTTGAACCTCTTTCCGGCTGAGGGCTGAATTCCACTTCAGAGAAGATCTCAGGGGCTGCATTCTAGTGGTGGGTGGGGCCTAAGGTGAAATAGGAGGGGCAAAAGGGGCGGGACCAAAATACCACCATATTTTAGCTTGAAGCTCTACCTTAGGAGAGGCATGTCAACCTCTTAGAACTGGGGAAAACCTACACAAAAGCTGGGAAACCACCAAAGGATTGGTGGTTGGGGTGGGTGGGGCCAGGGGAACAGGGGATGGCCATCTGAGGAATTCTGGCGAGCTGGATTGGGACCAGAGGTAAGCTAGATTTGGTCCGTGGACCTGAGGTTCTGCATTTAAATTGCAGTGGTTATTTCTGAATTTGCCTCTATAGATAGAAATGAGTCTATGCAAAAAGGTATGCAAACTGTTGTCCTCTTTTTTGGTGATACATAAATGGCCACCCTAGCCTTCAGCCTAATTTCAAAAGCCTTCTGCAAGTGATCACTTCAGACCTCTGGCTCTTCTCTGGCACCCCACTGCAAGGGAGGAAGAGGGAGAGAGAGAGAGAGAGAGAGAGAGAGAGAAAAGGGGTGACCCACCCATGCTCGGCTTCAGGCCTATCCACCATCAACATGCAGCCCCTGACAGATTTCCCTCCAGAGGCAAAAGGTTGACCACCCCTGCCTTAAAGATAGGATATCTGTAAAGATAGCCTTACAAAGTTATGAAATAGCCTAAAGTTACGATAGCCTCATAAATGTGTCTATTGTAACGCTAGACACAAAAAGGAAAAAAGGAAAACAGACTATGGAAGGACAAGACTCTACAGTGTTGGACCTGCAAGGTGTGTGCAATGTTTGTTTTCTTGCCTGAGATCAACATGGCCTACACTTGCAACAAGTGCAAGTTGATCACACTGCTGGAAGAAAAAGTAAGAGGACTGGAACGGCGACTGTCGAGCCTCCAGGGAATAAGAGAACACGAAGAGTTCTTGGACAGAATGGTGGAACTACAGCAGCAAAGCGAAGTACAGGAGCTAGAAGAGCAACAGCAAGCTGAGGCAGAAGAGGGAAATTCTGAGGTGAGGAAAAATGAAGTAGAGGATACCCCTTGTAAAAGGGTGACAGTTAGGAGCAGAAGAACTAGTAGAAGCCACTGTGCACCAGTGGAGGCAGTGGAACTAGGGAACCGCTTCCAGGTACTTGAGGATGAGACTGGAGGACAGCCTGCAGAGGAAGAATCAAAGGGGAACCTGCATGAGAGCGAGCAAGAGGCTGAAGGTCAGTCAAGCAGAGGCGATGAAACCCAGGCCTACAACAACAAGAAGAGAAGAGTAGAAGTAGTGGGAGACTCCTTGCTGCGTGGGATTGAAACCCAAATATGTCGCAAAGACCTGTGGACTCACCAGGTATGCTGTCTCCCTGTCTCTGGAGGATGGATTAGAGATGTGACTGAAGGGTTGCCTGCACTCATAAAGCCCACTGACAGGGATCCCTTTCTTCTCATCCATGTGGGAACAAATGATACTGCCAAGCGGAGCTACGAAGAAATCACGTCAGACTTTGAAGCTTTGGGAAGGAAACTCAAGAACTTTGGGGCCCAGATAGTTTTCTCAACCAGTAGTCAGAAGAGGGATAGAAAGGGAAAGAAAAATACTCTGGGTGAATGACTGGTTACGAAGGTGGTGCCAACGAGAGAGATTTGGATTCTGGGACCACGGGCTATACTTCCTGGAAGATGGACTGTTGGCAAGGGATGGGTTGCACCTCACAAAGGCTGGGAAGAATGTGTTTGGCCACAGTATGAAGAACCTTATCAGGAGGGCTTTAAACTGAATCCCACAGGGAAGGGAGATGTAAAGTTGGGGGTAACAATGGATGAAGGCTCATGCACCGCAACGGAGAGGACTACTCTAATAGTGCCCAACAATAGTCTTCACAAACATGTAGGAAGAAAACCAGACCATGAAGCACATGGTCTTCGATGTCTGTATACTAATGCCAAGAGTATGGGAAACAAACAGAATGAACTTGAACTCTTAATACAGGAGGGAAATTATGAGTTGATAGGTGTGACTGAGACTTGGTGGGATGACTCTCATGACTGGAATACAGCAATTGAAGGATATAACTTGTTCAAAAAGAACAGGAAGAACAGAAAAGGAGGCGGGGTTGCACTGTATGTGAAAAATACCTATCTCTGCACAGAAATACAGGACAATGAGCTTGGTAGCCCCATCGAGAACATCTGGGTTAAAATAAATGGAGCAAAGAATAAAAGGAACATGGTGGTCGGAGTCTACTACCAGCCACCCAGTCAAGGAGAAGACGAGGATGAAACTTTTGAAAAGCAAATAGCCAAGGTTTCAAGGAAGCATGATGCAGTAGTAATGGGGGACTTCAATTTCCCCAATATTTGTTGGGAGACAAATTCTGCAAAACATGGCCCCTCCAGGAAATTCCTGACTTGTGTGGTGGATAATTTCCTCCTACAGAAAGTGGAGGAAGGAACTAGAGGATTGGCTATCCTTGACCTGATCCTAACCAACAGAGATGACTTAGTGGGTAAAGTAGCAGTTACAGGAACTCTGGGGGAAAGTGACCATGTTATACTTGAATTCTTGGTTCGAAAGGAAGCAAAAGCCAAGTGTAGCCAAATGTGTACCCTGGATTTTAGGTAGGGATGTACGAAAATCACTTACCTTTCAGGGATTATGCTGATGGTGGGGGGGGAGGCGTTACGTCCCTCCCCCCGGAATCCTCACTGGGGGGGGAGGTGCTCCGTTCCCCCCCCCCCGAATCCTGGCCGGCCGGCTGTGCTCCGCAGCGATTCTGCGGAGCCGCCGGCCGGCTCCGCCAGCAGCTGGACATCCAGCCACTGGCTAGCAGGGATGCAAATGGCGGCGGCCGTAGCCGCCGCTGTTTGCGTCCCTGAAGTCAGCTGTGATAGGCTACGTAAATGTTTATGTAGCCTATCACGGCTGATTTTTTTTAAAAAAGTGCGTACGCAAATGGCGGCGGCCATGGCCGCTGCCATTTGCATTCCTCATTTTGGCAAGTCTTAGTCTACATAAACATTTACGTAGACTAAGACGGCGAAAATAAGGGGAATGCAAATAGCGTAGTGTCTACGCTATTTGCATTCCCCTTATTTTCGCCGCCTTAGTCTACATAAATGTTTACGTAGACTAAGACATGCCAAAATAAGGAACGCAAATGGCAGCATCCATGGCCGCCGCCATTTGCATATGCACTTTTTATTTGTTTTTTGTTTTAAGTCAGCCGTGATAGGCTACGTAAACATTTACGTAGCCTATCACGGTGTTTTTTTAAAAATCTAGCCGTGATAGGCTACGTAAATCTTTACGTAGCCTATCACTTTTTTTAAAAAAAAACCCTGGAAATGGCAGCGGCGGCAGCCAGTCGGAAGACCGGCCGCCGCAGCCACCACCGCCACACCGCCGGTGGAGCCGCCGCTGCCAGGAAGATCCACTCAAGGTAAGTCCCATCCTGGGGGGTGGCGGGGGGGGGGTGGCGGGCCATTCCGCCACCGATTTTGGGGGGCCAAATGCGCTGGCATTCGGCCTCCCCGAGATCCATGGCGGAACTTTCGTACATCCCTAGGAAAGCTGATTTTAATAAACTCAGAACAATGATAAGTAAGGTCCCATGGCAAGCGACTCTAACAAGAAAAGGAGTCCAAGATGGGTAGGAGCTTTTAAAAAAGGAAATTCTCAAGGCACAGTTACAAACAATTCCAACAAGAAGAAAAGGGGGAAGACAACAGAAGAAGCCAATGTGGCTTCACAAAAAGCTTAGAGATGACCTGAAAACAAAAAAGTACACATAGGAAGTGGAGAGAAGGCTAAGCAACAAAGGAAGAGTACAGGCAGGTAGCACTGAATTGCAGGGATGGCGTCAGGAAAGCTAAAGCTGAGAACAAGCTGAGGTTAGCGAGGGATGCTAGAAGCAACAAAAAATCTTTCTTCAACTACATGCATAGTAAAAGATAGAGGAAAGAAATGGTGGTTCAGCTATTAAATCAGGATGGCAAAATGATAACAAATGACAAAGAAAAGGCAGAAGTGCTCAATTCCTACTTTGGTTCAGTCTTCTCCCAAAAGAGGGTCTATGAGCCCCCTGGCAAAGGCGAATTACAGGCTGAAGGGGCAGGATTGCAGCTTGAGATCGATAGGCATATGGTCAAGGAATACATAATTACTTCGAATGAGTTCAAATCTCCAGGGCCAGATGAAGTGCATCCTAGAGTAATAAGGGAACTGGCAGAAGAACTCTCAGAGCCACTGTCTATTATCTTTGAGAAATCATGGAGGACGGGTGAAGTGCCAGTTGACTGGAGGAGGGCTAATGTTGTCCCTCTCTTCCAAAAGGGTAAAAAGGAGGAACCTGGGAACTACAGACCAGTCAGTCTGACAGCAATCCCTGGGAAAATTCTGGAGCAGATGATAAAGCAATCCAACTGGAAGCACCTTGAAAACAATGCAGTGATTGCTCGAAGCCAACATGGATTTGTCAAGAACAAGTCCTGCCAGACGAATCTGATCTCATTTTTTGATCAAGTAACCTCCGTTGTAGACCGTGGGAATGCTGTGGACATCATATACCTCGACTTCAGCAAAGCTTTCGCCAAAGCGCCCCATGATATCCTGATGAGCAAACTAGCTCAAAGTGGGCTAGATGAAACAACGATCCGGTGGATCCACAGTTGGCTACAGAATCGGACTCAAAGAGTGCTTCTCAATGGGATCTTCTCAAACTGGGGAGAGGTAACGAGTGGGGTACTGCAGGGCTCAGTCCTGGGCCCACTGCTCTTCAACATTTTTATTAATGACTTGGAGGGGGAGGTGCAGGGAATGCTGATCACATTTGCAGATGACACCAAATTGGGCGGGATAGCTAATACTCTGGAAGACAGAAACAAAATTCAAAGTGATCTGGATAGACTGGAGCACTGGGCAGAAAAGAACATTTAATAGGGATAAATGCCAAGTTCTGCACCTAGGAAAAAGAAACCAAATGCACAGTTACAAGATGGGGGATACATGGCTCATCAACACTACAAGTGAGAAGGATCTTGGAATTCTTGTCGATCACAAGCTGAATATGAGCCAACAATGATGTGGCTGCAAAAAAGGCAAATGCTATTTTGGGCTGCATTAATAGAAGCATAGCTTCCAAATCCCGGGAAGTACTAGTTCCCCTCTACTCAGCGCTCGTTAGGTATCATCTGGAGTACTGTGTCCAGTTCTGGGCACCACACTTTAAGAAGGATGCAGACAAACTGGAGAGGGTTCAGAGGAGGGCAACAAAGATAATCCGGGGACTGGAAACAAAGCCCTAAGAGGAGAGATGGAAAGAAGTGGGCATGTTTAGCCTTGAGAAGGGAAGACTGAGGGGAGATATGATAGCGCTCTTCAAGTACTTGAAAGGTTGTGACAGAGAGGAAGGCCAGGATCTCTTCTCGATCATCCCAGAGTGCAAGACACAGAAGAATGGGCTCAAGTTACAGGAATTCCTGCTGAACATCAGGAAAACCTCCTGACTGTTAGAGCAGTACGGCGATGCAACCAATCCCCTAGGGAGGTGGTGGGCTCTCCCACACTGGAGGCATTCAAGATGAGGCTGGACAGCCATTTGTCAGGGATGCTCTGACTTGGATCCCCGCACTAAGCAGGGGGTTGGACTCGATGGCCTTGTAGGCCCCTTCCAACCCTACTATTCTATGATTCTATCATTCTATGTAGGAAAGCCTTACAAAATGTGGATACCCATCATTTTACATAATAAACTGAAAAGAATCCTGAATTTAGGATCTAAGGCTTAGTGACAAATGTGATGTAAAATATTGATGTCCCATTCCTACTGATTGTCTTTCTTGTTAAAAGTGGGGACCAGAGAAAGCCTTATTATGAATTCAGTGCAGTGCTTGCCAAGCTGTCGTAGTCTAGTTAGCTCTCTACAGATTTTTAAATTTGGGAATACAGAGCTAATATTTTATAATTAATGCTAGATATGTTCTCCAAGCATCACAAGTTACTTGAAGGAAAAAGGAAAAACTGCCAGTTAGCAGATTTCATGATTGTACTGGGTTGCAGAGAAAGCTTTTCCACTGGGAGGGTTCAACACAAGTGCGCGCGTGCACGCACATGTGCATGCACACACACACACACACCATTCTAGAAACCTGGATTTAAGTATACATTTTTCTCCCAATGTGGACTCAGTTTTGCATCTGCTGTAGATTGAAAATTGTGGAATTGCTACAGCTGTCACAACCTGACTTCCCGATACAGAGGCTCAAGTCCCAGTAAATGTTTTTTTGCAGAAATTCCAGTAACTTTACAGTCCCAGTAAAGATTCACAGATAGGGATGTGCGAACTCACCCCCATCCAGGTTCTCCAAATGCCTGCCCAGCCCCTGCCCCCCTCACTGGTCCCCTCCCATGCTCGGTGAGCAGCCTGCATACACCCCGGTGGCCTTGTCGAGCTCTGCGGTCACCATTTTTTTTGGGGAAAAAAAGGTGATCGCAAAAATGTGCATGTTCTTGTATGCATGATTTTTGTGAAGTCACACATTAGTGTGCATGCAAAAATGTGCATTTTTTGAAAATATTTGTTTGTGCATAAATATGCGCATTTTTGCAATTGCCATTTTATTTCTTTAAAAAATGGTGATCACAAAGCTTGACGAGGCCACTGGAGTGAGTGCAGGCTGGTCGTGAGTGCAGGCAGGGGTTGAACAGGGGCAGGGGCTCAGTGAGCAGGGCTCAGGGGTGCAGACAGGAGTGGGTCTGCTGGATTCCTGGGCTGGATCGGGTCCCCAAGCCATCCGTATTCACAGATAACAGATTGCAATGTACCTCCTTGACCAGGATCAGCTTATGAGTATCTCAGCAAAAGACCCAGTCAGGCTTGGGTTCAGCAAACTGAATACATCCAGATGAGTTTATACTTCCATATATAAATGAATTTATACACCAAGATCATTCACAGAGCTTTCCAGGTTACAAAGAGGTTGCTTCCAGCGACCTACTGCTTGTTGCTCTTGTTTAAATAGAGAAGAGCGGCTGCTAAAGATCACTAGCAGACTGGCTAGCACACCTCACTCACAAACGCAAGCTGTACCTCACCAGACACCTCTGTTCCACCCTCTTGTGTTCATGATGCATCTTAGGACATACCCCAGAAGCCCCCTCTCCCACAGAGCCCTCCCATTGGAGATGTTCCTGGTTGAGAAGGTAGGGCCTCTGTCAAGGTCAGGTCTCCCAGCTTTGGAAGACAGGTTGTATCAGTGACCTGCAACTCACCCCCTCCCCGCTTGTAACCAGGTGGGAGTCCTGGTAGGACTGGATTCTCAGGTGTCTATCTTCCCATGGCTGGGCCTGGGTCTACAGCATCCCCCACTGACTCAGAATAGGTGTCATAGGCTATAACTCCCCCTAGACTGGGACAAGGTCTCACAACAGGCTTACATGACATGTGACCCTATGACATTGACCACAGCTAGCCATGTATGGTGGCCCACCACTGGCTTGATAGACCTATTATGAGTCGCTGTCTACCTGGGTAGGCAAAATTTGTGATGGGAGGGAGGTATAATGGTCCTGTGTTCTCTTTTACAGAGAACAGTCCTCTCTTTGCAGGGCTACCCAGTCCAATTCCAGTTTAAAGATAAAGAACCATAAGAACGGTTGCCCATAAACAGTGAGCACCTGGAAAGCAGACTGAACAGGCAGGCAGACAAGTCAGCTGATCAGAGCCTTCTGCACTATAATGAGATTTACTGTATTTCTATTTAAATTATAATAATTAATTTTTAAATTTGTATCCACAGTGGTTCTTCCCCACCATTTATCCTCACAACAGCCCTGTGAGATAGGTTAGACTGAGAGATAGCAACTGGTCCCAGGTCATCCAGTGAGCTTCATGGCTGTGTTGAGATTTGAACCATGAATCTCCCCATTCCAAGTCCAGCACTCTAGCCACTATACCATACTGCCTCTCCAATATGTTGGAAGACCTATTCATGCCACCCCTCCCTCCATGACAACAAATACTGTTTTCTTTTGCTGACTTTACTGGCTTTGAGTCCAGTAAGAGATGGACTGTTATTAAGGATGGTGGAGGATTCCATTTGTAGGGTGAAGCTCGATGTTTTTCCCCAGTTTGGCCCTGAGGATTTCATTCTGTTTCCCTCTGCTGGCTCTGTAGCGAGTCAAGAGAATAGGCAGATTTTCTTTTCTTTTTTAAACAGCTGCAATTTGCACACAACCCTGTTCCACTATTTGCGCAAATTGTAAATTGTGCAATTTTTAATTGTTTTTTGTAATGTATTTTTCAAATGTATTTTTTTAAATTGCTTTATTGCTGATCTTGCGCTCCTGTCTGCTATGTAGCCCCAAAGAGGCATATTCTCCTCTGGTCAATATCCTTGTCAGTTTCATCCCCTCTACACGTTACTTCCTTTTGCCCAGCAGAGCCATATTCCATACTTGTCAAACAACTTATTAATTACCCCTATTTCCCTTCGCTCAGGAAGCGCTGCTGTGGTTACTGCAAATGGGAGCTGGGAAAAGAGGGTGGAGGCTACATCTGTGTTAAAAGAACTGTCACATTCCTTCATCCTTTCCCTTCGCAATCAACACACTCCAGGAAACAAAGCTTCAGGCCAACACTACTTTATTAGTAAATACAGATTCTAGGAAACTCTCAGATTGCATAGAACCAGCTAATCCACACATCTACAAATATCAATACAGGAGTGGAAGTGGAGGTTAGAGAAGTTGCCAGCAGTCTGGGCAAGAACTTCACAGCCAGACTAGCTTCACAGAGATGCCCCTCCCTTAGGGTGGCTCCCTCCTATGTTCGCTTCCATGAGTGGCCAACCTGGTGGATCAACTGAGCCCTGCCCCTAACTTTTCCCTCTTTGGTCTGCAATGGACCCTAGCATCCCTCAAGTCACGTCCCTCACTCTCCTCTTCCTCCTCCTCCTCCGAACTCTGAGTTCCCCATGGCAAGCGACTCTAATGAGAAAAGGAGTCAAAGATGGGTGGGAGCTTTTAAAAAAGGAAATTCTCAAGGTGCAATTACAAGCAATTCCAAAAAGAAGAAAAGGTGGAAGACAACAGAAGAAGCCAATGTGGCTTCACAAAAAGCTTAGAGATTACCTGAAAACAAAAAAGGACACATATAGGAAGTGGAAAGAAGGCCAAGTAACAAAGGAAGAGTACAGGCAGGTAGCACAGAATTGCAGGGATGGCATCAGGAAGGCTAAAGCTGAGAACGAGCTGAGGTTAGCGAGGGATGCTAAAAACATCAAAAAGGCTTTCTTCAGCTACGTGCATAGTAAAAGGCAGAGGAAAGAAATGGTGGTTCAGCTATTAAATCAGGATGACAAAATGATAACAAATGACAAAGAAAAGGCAGAAGTGCTCAATTCCTACTTTGGCTCAGTCTTCTCCCAAAAGAGGGTCTATGAGCCCCCTGGCAAAGGCGAAGTACAGGCTGAAGGGGCAGGATTGCAGCTTGAGATCAATAGGTGTATGGTCAAGGAACACCTAATTACTTTGAACGAGTTCAAATCTCCAGGGCCAGATGAACTGCACCCTAGAGTAATAAGGGAACTGGCAGAAGAACTCTCAGAGCCACTGTCTATTGTCTTTGAGAAATCATGGAGGACGGGTGAAGTGCCAGATGACTGGAGGAGGGCTAATGTTGTCCCTCTCTTCCAAAAGGGTAAAAAGGAGGAACCTGGGAACTACAGACCAGTCAGTCTGACAGCAATCCCTGGGAAAATTCTGGAGCAGATGATAAAGCAATCCATCTGGAAGCACCTTGAAAACAATGCAGTGATTGCTCGAAGCCAACATGGATTTGTCAAGAACAAGTCCTGCCAGACGAATCTGATCTCATTTTTTGATCAAGTAACCTCCGTTGTAGACCGTGGGAATGCTGTGGACATCATATACCTCAACTTCAGAAAAGCTTTCGCCAAAGTGCCCCATGATATCCTGATGAGCAAACTAGCTCAAAGTGGGCTAGATGAAACAACGATCCGGTGGATCCACAGTTGGCTACAGAATTGGACTCAAAGAGTGCTTCTCAATGGGATCTTCTCAAACTGGGGAGAGGTAACGAGTGGGGTACTGCAGGGCTCAGTCCTGGGCCCACTGCTCTTCAACATTTTTATTAATGACTTGGAGGGGGAGGTGCAGGGAATGCTGATCACATTTGCAGATGACACCAAATTGGGCGGGATAGCTAATACTCTGGAAGACAGAAACAAAATTCAAAGTGATCTTGATAGACTGGAGCACTGGGCAGAAAAGAACAGAATGACATTTAATAGGGATAAATGCCAAGTTCTGCACCTAGGAAAAAGAAACCAAATGCACAGTTACAAGATGGGGGATATGTAGGGATGTCAGAGAATTCCGCCACGGATCTCGGTGAGGCCAAATACCAGTGCATTCGGCCCACCGAAATCCATAGCGGAACAAAGCCCCCCGCCCCCCCGAAAGGCACGCGAAATGGAGCACCTACTTGCTGCTGTACGCGCTGCTTTGCAAATGGTGGCCAGCCGGCCGCATCTGCGGCCACCAGTCGCTTCTTCATTATAGCCTTGATAGGCTACATAAATATTTACGTAGCCTATTACGGCAAAAGACAGGGGCACAAATGGCGGCAGCTATGGTGGCTGGCATTTGCATCCCTTTGCAGGCTGCCCAGCGGCCGGATGTCCGGCTGCGGGTGGCCCTGGCTAGCAGCTCCGCAGAGTTGCCGTGGAGCAGAGCTGGCCAGGGAGAATTTCAGGGGGAGGGACGGAGTGCCTCCCCCCCACTTCGAATGTCACCCTTCAAAAAGGTAAGTGACTTTTGTACATCCCTACGGATATGTGGCTCAACAACACTACAAGTGAGAAGGATCTTGGAATTGTTGTCGATCACAAGCTGAATATGAGCCAACAATGTGATGTGGCTGCAAAAAAGGCAAATGCTATTTTGGGCTGCATTCATAGAAGCATAACTTCCAAATCCCAGGAAGTACTAGTTCCCCTCTACTCAGCACTGGTTAGGTGTCATCTGGAGTACTGTGTCCAGTTCTGAGCACCACACTTTAAGAAGGATGCAGACAAACTGGAGAGGGTTCAGAGGAGGGCAACAAAGATGATCAGGGGACTGGAAATAAAGCCCTATGAGGAGAGACTGAAAGAACTGGGCATGTTTAGCCTTGAGAAGAGAAGACTGAAGGGAGATATGATAGCGCTCTTCAAGTACTTGAAAGGCTTTCATAGAGAGGAAGGCCAGGATCTCTTCTCGATCATCCCAGAGTGCAGGACACGGAAGAATGGGCTCAAGTTACAGGAAGCCAGATTCCGGCTGAATATCAGGGAAAACTTCCTGACTGTTACAGCAATATGACAATGGAACCAATTACCTGGGGAGGTGGTGGGCTCTCCCACACTGGAGGCATTCAAGCGAGGCTGGACAGCCATCTGTTAGGGATGCTCTGACTTGGATTCCTGCCTTGAGCAGGGGGTTGGACTCGATGGCCTTGTAGGCCCCTTCCAACCCTACTATTCTATGATTCTATGATTCCCATGGTGGAGAAACAGGGGAGCCATTCAGGCTGGGCCATCTGTGTGTCAAGGTCTTGGGATGAAAGTCTTGTCATATCTGGGCTCCCCAGGGAGGGTGCCTCCCTCTGTTCTTGCTGTTCCCACTCTGATTCCGAATCTGAGCTGCCAGACATCTCCACATGCTCAGATTCATTACTGAAAAGCACTTGCTTGAGACTTGGGCATGTGTGCAATGGAAGCAGGATACTCCCAAGTGTCTGTTCAACACTTCAGACCATGAGCATCAGGTTGCTAAGTGCATGATCTGGTCCCGTTTTCCCAACCTATCAGTGGGTAATTTGTGCTTTGACACTGATGGCTCAGGGGCAATACATTTTTTTTAAAAAATATGTCAACATTTGCGCACATTTCAATATCCTCCCCAATTTTTTTTTTAACTGCACAAATTACAATTCGTGCAAATGGCAGAACCTGGGGGAAAATGAGTAAATTTTCCTGGAATCCCCCCCCCCCCCCGATGCAGTCCACTCCTGCTTACCAGACTGGAAACACAGTGGAAATCCATTGAGCTTAAATGGAACAGATTTCCCAGCATCACACATCCCTACCTGTTACATACCTTGATCACAACCCTCTGTTTACCCCCATCAACAGTGGGAGTAGGAGGAGAATGTGAGATACACCTGGACTTGTCAGCCCTATGGGATCCATTGCTCAGTGGCAGAGCACAGGCTTTGCATACGGAAGATCCCAGGTTCAATCCCTGGCAGCTCCAAGTAGGGATGCTGGAGAAATCTGCTGCAGACTCCAATGAGGCTGGGTTCCCAAGAATCCAACCTGCAGAGTCTGCAGTGGACCAGCTCCCCTTACCTGCACATCCTCTGGATTTTGTGCAGGGCATCTTTCCAGTTTTAAAAAAGACAAGATACGCTAATGGCAGCTGCCATCAGCCCACTGAGAGAAAAGTACAGCTGTAATTTATGTACTTTAGGCCATTTGTGGTCATAAAGCTCATACCTTTACGTACACTGCGGCCATAAGCACTATACAGTTGCAATTTGCATAGAAGTAAGTGCTTTTGGGCTTTAACACAAATTATAGCCACTACAGCAGCCGGCATTTGCGTCCCTGTGCAGGCTGCCCAGCGGCCGGATGTCTGGCTGCGGGTGGCCCCAGCTGGTGGCTCCACGGAGTTGCCGCGGAGCAGAGCCAGCCGGGGAGAATTTCGGGGGGAGGGATGGAGCACCTCCCCCCCACCGTGAATGTCACCCTTCAAAAAGGTAAGTGACTTTTGTACATCCCTAGTGGTGAGGTGTTGTCATACTTTTCCCACAATAGGCTGATGGCAGCTGCCATCAGCATATCTTGCCTTTTTTAAAGCTGGAAAGATGTCCTGCAAAATCTGGTGGATGCACCAGGGCTCTGGGGAAATACGGTAAGTTCCAAGCATCCTGGATTTTCCCACAGCAGATGTGTCCCCGCCCCCAGAGTGGATGTCGAGGGTGTGTGTCATCCATCCCTAGCTCCAAGTAGGGCTGGAAAAGACCCCTGTCTGAAACCTTGAAGAGACCGTACCAGTCAATGTGGGCAATACAGAGCTAGATGGATGAATGGTGTAAACCAGCTTCATATAAATAGATAATGGCCATTCCCTCCCCCAGTGGGTGGTGTTACTTTCAACAAACTTTGTCCTCCTCCCTCCCAATCCCTTTTCTTTATGTGTCTTGTCTTCAGGATTGTAAGCCTGAGGAAGGGACTGTCTCATTAAGGTGCTCTGAGAGCAATTTTTTTTTTTCGAGTGAAGAGCAGGGTAAAAATCCTGTAAATAACTGAATAAATAAACTACCAAAGCTGATATGAAACCAACTTAAGTTTGCAGTGTAGATATATCAAGAGAGCATTAGTGAGCTAACTTACAGATGCTATCGTGTTGTACTGTGGTCTTACTCAACAAGGCAGGGTGTTTTATCTTGAGCAGTTAAGAGAAAACAATTAATACTTCTCTAGTGCAAGCTTTAATCGGAAGTGTGAACTGAAAACCCCATGTTTACTTTTCCCTGAGGTTGCATAATCTGCTGGCGTGAAATACAACACAGTAATGTAGGTTTGCTTTGCATTGTTTTAGAATGCAAGTGTGATGCATTAACACAAGCATAAAACATGAGTTGTTGTTGTTCAGTCATTCAGTCATGTCCGACTCTTCGTGACCCCATGGACCATAGCACGCCAGGCCTTCCTGTCCTGCGCTCTCTCCCGGAGTGTGCTCAAGTTCATATTCATTGCATCCGTGATGCTATCTAGCCATCTCATCCTCTGCCGTCCCCTTCTCCTTTTGCCTTCAGTCTTTCCCAGCTTCAGGGTCTTTTCCAGGGAGTTTTCTCTTCGCATTAGATGGCCAAAATATTGGAGCTTCAGCTTCAGTATCTGTCCTTCCAAGGAGCACTCGGGGTTGATTTCCTTTAGGATGGACTGATTTGACCTCCTTGCAGTCCAGGGGATTCATAAGAGTCTTCTCCAGCACCACAGTTTGAAAGCATCAATTCTTCGGCGCTCAGCCTTCCTTATAGTCCAGCTCTCACAGCCATACATTACTACTGGGAGAACCATAGCTTTGATTAGACGGACCTTTGTTGGCAAGGTGATGTCTCTGCTATTACTATGCTGTCTTACTATGCTGTCTAGGTTGGCCATAGCTTTCCTCCCAAGGAGCAAGCGTCTTTTAATTTCATGGCTACAGTCACCGTCTGCGGTGATCTTGGAGCCCAAGAAAGTAAAATCTGTCACTACTTCCATTTCTTCCCCTTCTATATGCCAGGAAGTGATGGGGCCAGATGCCATGATCTTCGTTTTTTTAATGTTGAGTTTCAAACCAGCTTTTGCACTCTCCTCTTTCACCCTCAACAAGAGGCTCTTGAGATCCTCTTCGCTTTCTGCCATTAGGGTGGTATCGTCTGCATATCGGAGGTTGTTGATAATTCTCCCAGCAATCTTAATTCCGACCTCTGATTCATCCAACCTGGCATTTCTCATGATGTACTCTGCATATAAGTTAAATAAGCAGGGTGACAATATGCAGCCTTGTCGTACTCCTTTCCCAATTTTGAACCACTCGGTTGTTCCATGTCTGGTTCTTACTGTTGCTTCTTGACCCTCGTACAGGTTTCTCAGGAGACAGGTGAGGTGGTCTGGTACTCCCATCACTTTAAGAATTTGCCACAGTTTGTTGTGATCCACACAATCAAAGGCTTTAGCGTAGTCAATGAATTAGAAATAGACATTTTTCTGGAATTCTCTTGCTTTCTCCATGATGCAGCGAATGTTGGCGATTTGATCTCTAGTTCCTCTGCCTCTTCGAAACCCAGCTTGTACTTCCGGTAGTTCTCAGTTCGCATACTGCTGAAGCCTAGCTTGTAGGATTTTGAGCATCACCTTGCTGGCATGTGAAATGAGCGCAATTGTGCGGTAGTTTGAACACTCTTTGGTGTTGCCCTTCTTTGGAATTGGAATGTAAACTGACCTTTTCCAGTCTTGTGGCCACTGTTGAGTGTTCCAGATTTGTTGGCATATTGAATGCAGCACTTTAACAGCATCATCTTTTAGGATTTTAAATAGCTCGGCTGGAATACTGTCATCTCCGCTAGCTTTGTTGTTACTAATGCTTCCTAAGGCCCACTTGACTTCACTCTCTAGGATGTCTGGCTCAAGTTCAGTGACCGCACTATCATGGCTATCAGGGACATTCAGATCTTTCCTGTATAGTTCTTCTGTGTATTCTTGCCACCTCTTCTTAATCTCATCTGCTTCTGTTAGGTCCCTGCCTTCTTTGTCCTTTATCATGCCCGTCTTTGCACAAAACGTTCCCTTGAGATCTCCAATTTTCTTGAAGAGATCTCTAGTCTTTCCCATTCTGTTGTTTTCCTCGATTTCTTTGCATTGTTCATTTAAGAAGGCCTTCTTGTCTCTCCTTGCTATTCTCTGGAACTCTGCATTCAGTTGGGTATATCTTCCCCTTTCTCCCTTGCTTTTCGCTTCCCTTCTTTCGTGAGCTACTTGTAAAGCCTCATCAGACAGCCACTTTACTTTCTTGCATTTCTTTTTCATTGGGATGGATTTCGTTGCTGCCTCCTGAACAATGTTACGGACCTCCGTCCATAGTTCCTCAGGCACTCTGTCTATCAGGTCTAATCCCTGAAATCTATTCCTCACCTCCACTGTATATTCATCAGGGATATGATTTAGGTCATACCTGAACGGTTTAGTGGTTTTCCCGACGTTCTTCAATTTAAGCCGAAATTTTGCAAGAAGCAGCTCATGATCTGAGCCACAGTCAGCTTCAGGTCTTGTTTTTACTGACTGTATGGAGCTTCTCCATCTTTGGCTGCAAAGGACATAATCAATCTGATTTCGATATTGACCATCTGGTGATGTCCATGTGTAGAGCCGTCTCTTGTGCTGTTGGAAAAGAGTGTTTGCTATGATCAGCATGTTCTCTTGGCAAAACTCTATTAGCTTTTGTCCTGCTTCGTTTTGTACACCAAGGCCATGCCTGCCTGTTATCCCGGTGATTTCTTGACTTCCTACTTTAGCATTCCAATCCCCTATGATGAAGAGGACATCTTTTTTTGGTGTTAGTTCTAGAAGGTGTTGTAGGTCTTCATAGAACCGATCAACCTCAGCTTCTTCGGCCTCAGTGGTTGGGGCATAGACTTGAATTACTGTGATGTTGAATGGTTTGCCTTGGATTCGTACTGAGATCATTCTATCATTTTTAAGATTGTACCCCAGTACTGCTTTTCCCACCCTTTTGTTGACGATGAGTGCTACTCCATTTCTTCTAAGGGATTCTTGCCCACAATAGTAGATATGAAGGTCACCTGAATTAAATTCGCCCATGCCTGTCCATTTTAGTTCGCTGATTCCCAAGATGTCGATGTTCAATCTTGCCATCTCATGTTTGACCACCTCCAGCTTACCTTGATTCATTGATCTGACATTCCAGGTTCCTAAACAATATTGTTCTTTACAGCATCGGATTTTCTTTTCACCACCAGACACATCCACAGCTGAGTGTCCTTTCAGGTTTGGCCCAGCCGCTTCACTCTTTCTGGCGCTACTTGGAAATACCCTCTGCTCTTCCCCAGTAGCATATTGGACACCTTCCGACCTGAGGGGCTCATCTTCCAGCGTCATCTCTTTTAGCCTTGTGATACGTTCCATGGGGTTTTCTTGGCAAGAATACTGGAGTGGGCTGCCATTTCCTTCTCCAGTGGACCACATTTTGTCAGAACTCTCTGCCATGACCTGTCCATCTTGGGTGGCCCTGCATGGCATAGCTTATGGCTTCACTGAGTTACGCAAGCCCCTTCGCCACAACAAGGCAGTGATCCATGAAGGGTCACTGAGTGGGAAACTGTAAAATGCTCCTTCAGCAGTTCTTCCATCAGAATCTTTTAAAATGGAAAAAAAAAACCTCATTGTTTTCTTTGCATTAAGATTCAGTGATTATTTTGAATGCTGCACTGAATTGTCCTAGTTTCGGCGGGGATTGTGGGCATTCTGTGCAACACACAAAGCAGTACACTCGTTCGCACAACCACATTTCCTGAAGAATCTCTATGAGTGGAAAATGCAAGCAAAGCACATTTGCATGACTATGCATATTATTCATTTATTCAAGGCAGGTTTTGATCAAAGTTAGACAGTTCTAGCAAGAGATGGAAGAATGGAAGGAGACACTGCCACAGGGAATCCCTTGTGGAAGGACCGTAGCTCCCAGGAGTTCCCAGGTTCACTCCCTAACATCTGGTATCAGGGAGCAGGTGATGGAAAATGGGGCTAGGATAGCTGACAAAAGCCCCCTTGAGTTCCTTCTCCTCTTTACAATTGCAGTCTGCTTGTTCACATGCCTCTTGCTCTGGCCCAGACCACAGTGGCGGTGAGGTGAAGAGCAGTAGATGCCACAGCCTACTATACTTGCTCCCCTGTTTGTCAAGCAAGTGTGTGTTATTAATGAGGAGAAAGGGGATCAGGAGCAATAGCAGATGGCGAAGGTGCTCTGTATGTTCTTTCTTTCTATTATATCTCCATCATTCTGTTGCCTCTGTGGCTGCCTGTACTTCCTGTTCTGAAAACAAAACCAAAAAAAAAACAGGGGGGGGGGAGTCAATGGAGGCTGGTGGATCTGGTGGGGCTGTGACTCCATTCCAGGTTTCAGTCAGAACGAGCCAGAACTCTAAAGCAGCTATCCAAGGTGCTAAACCCTGGACCCCAAATAGGTTCAGTACCTTGGATAGCTCCTTTACAGTTCTGACTGAAACCCAGAGTGGATTCACTTCCCCACTGACATCAGAACCACCAGCGTCCACTGGATATGAAGATCTTGGAAGCAGGAAGGAACTTTAGCTGGTCTCCTGCTGTCTCATTTTCACATGTGACAAGAGGTTCTGACAGGAAAAGAGAAGTAAAAAGAAACAACCAAACAACAAAATCCCTGTGGGATGACCTCTGCCAGGAGAGGGACAGGGGGAGTGCAACCCTATTGATTCTCCTGGACCTCTCAGCGGCTTTTGATACCAGCGACCATGGTATCCTTCTGGATAGGTTGTCTGGGTTGGGAGTAGGAGGCACTGCACTGCAGTGGTTCCACTCCTACTTGGATGGCCAATTCCAGAAGGTGGTGCTGGGGGATTATTGCTCTGTGCCATGGCAATTATGCCATGGGGTTCCACAGGGCTCTCTTTTATCCCCCATGCTGTTTAACATCTACATGAAACTGCTGGGGGAGGTTATCCAGAGGTGTGGGCTGAGGTGCCATCAATATGCGGATGATACCTAGTTCTCCCTCTCTTTCTCATCAAACCCAGGTGAGGCAGTGGCTGTTCTGAATCAGTGCCTAGGCATGGTAATGGACTGGATGAGGGCCAATAAACTGAAACTCAATCCAGACAAGATGGAGGTACTGTTAGTGGGTGGTTCGTCTGCCCGGCTAGGTGACATTCAACCTGTTCTGGAGGGGGTTGCACTCCCCCTAAAGGATCAGGTTCATAGTTTGGGGGTGTTCTTGGACCCAGAACTGTCACTTGAGGCACAGGTGAACTCTGGCACGGAGCGCTTTTTATCAGCTTAGGCTGGTATATCAACTACACCCTTATCTGGACAGAGATAGCCTAGCTACAGTTATCCATGCTGTGATAACTTCTCATCTGGATTACTGCAAAGTGTTATACGTGGGGCTGCCTTTGAAAATGGTCCGGAAACTTCAGCTGGTCCAAAATAGGGCAGCAAGATTGTTAACAGGGACTGGCGAGCGAGCTCATATTATGCCAGTACTTTTCCAGCTGCACTGGCTGCTAGTCCATTTCTGGGCCCGATTCAAAGTGCTGGTATTAACATTCAAAGCCCTTAACGGCTTGGGGCCAGGTTACCTGAAGGAATGCCTCCTCCCATATGTGCCCACCCAGACTTTAAGATCATCCTCAGCAGCCCTTCTCCATGAGCCCTTGCCAAAGGAAGTGAGGCGGGTGGCTACTAGGAGGAGGGCCTTCTCTGCTGTGGCACCCTGGCTGTGGAATGAGCTCCCTAGTGAGCTTCACCTGGCACCTACACTGTATTCTTTCTGGCACCAGGTGAAGACCTTTTTATTTTCCCAGGAAGTTTAGCATTTTAGCTTTCTAGACTTTTAGCTTTGCTGTTTTAAATCTGTATTTTGAATCCCTGCATTGCTGCTAGGTTTTGTTCTGGTTGTATTGTTATACTGTGGTTTTAATGTTTTATATATTTTATATTGTTTTATTGTGTGCTCTCCGGTTTTAATTTTTGTGAACCGCCTGGGGAGCTTCAGCTATTGGGCGGTATAGAAATAAATAAATAAATACATACATACATACATAAAAAAATCTCACTAAAATCATCTCAATGTGTGCCAGGACTTTCCATAGCATAGCAATTTCCCTCCCTGCAAATTTCAATCTCACCTGTGAAAGAAAAGGCAAAGAATTCTTTTTTGAAATGCTGCAATTCCTTTCTCATTTTGCTTTTCCTGGTTCAGGCTTATTTGCTTCAGGCAGTCACAGAAAGCGAAGAGTGTAAAAATAAAACCCCAAATACCCAGGAGAAGCAAATTTCTGAGGTTTTTCTCAGGTTCTGCTACTGAGAACAAAATTAAAAAATAAATAGCTTCCCTCTAGCTTTGCCTTTGTGTCCTAAAACTAACCCCCCCCACACAGAAAACACACACACATACACACACACACACACACACACACACACGAGCTGTTAAAGTGAAAGCTACGACAGCCTTCCTCACTTTAGTGCCCTGTAGATGCTTTGGACTTCAATTCCCATCAGCCCCAGACATCATGGTCAGTGATCAGGAACTCTGGGAGTTGTAGTACAAATTGTGAGGGCACCAAGTTGGGGAAGTCTAAGCTATTGCATTTTGGTATGGGGGTGGGTTTTTGTGTGAGGGCTGCTGTGGATCAAAAGTAATAGGGTTACAGTGCAATCTTATACATGTCTACACAGGAGTAAACCCCATTGAGTTCAACTGGGTTTATTCCCAGATAAATGGATATACATTTGCAGCCTTAGATTGCAATCTTTACTGCAACATCCACTAACTTGGAATAGCTCCCATTGAACTAAATGGGGCTTATTTCTGAGCTGACATATATAGGATTGCGCCATTAGTGCAGTGATGTTTTTATTTGTACTTGGCTTTCCAAGTTCATAGGAATATAGGAAGCTGCCTTATACTGACTCAGACCACTGGTCCATGTAGTTCAGTATTGTTAGCACTGATGGGCAGAGGTGCTCCAGGGTTTATGCAGTTTTTCCAGCCCTACTTGGAGACTCCAGGAATTGAACCTGGGGCCTTCTGAACTCCGGTCCCTCCTGAGGGTTTCCTACCAATCTCATCACATCTTCCTGAGCCTCTCATACCCAGGCACTGAAAATGCGGACTGAACGATCCCATGTGAGTCTTGAAGAACCACTCGGGCTCTGAAATTCTGTAAGATGCCCTCACCTTAATGCCCTGCACTTGACTTTTGCAGCTAGGGGCACAATTGGTTTGAAAACCTGAACAAGCTGAAAGCCCATCTATATTGTGGGAGATCAGCGGTTAAAAGTTACATTGGTGGCGATTCAAGGGTGAGCACATGGGGATTTTTAGTTCTGGCATAGCAGTCCACACTGCTGAAGAGACAAAATGCTTTTTGAACTGAATAGCTGGCTTTCCTCTTTGGCAGTGGGAACTATGTTAACAAATCCATCTCTGGTTACTCTGTGGGCCCCCAGAGTGCCTCAGCAGAAATTTAAAGTTAGCAGATGTTGTCTTTGATGATGAGGGCAGGAATCCCTGACATGCATTAGAACATACAGTAACACAAAACCTGGTCTACACTGTCTTTTTCAAACATCCCAGGGGAAACATTTGAAAGATGCTACCATAAAAATGAAGGGCAGGTCTGTACATGACTCCGCTAGCTGTGGGGGACAAGCAACCATTGGAAGCTGGTGGCTCTGATGTCAGTGGGGTGGTAAATCTGCTCTGGGTTTCAGTCAGAACCAGGGAGATCTCTAAAACAGCCATCCGAGGTGCTTCATTGCCTTCATGGCTTGCTTGAGAGTTTCCTAGAAGCATTTGGCTGACCACACGTTGGAGACAGAATGCTTGATCAGGTGGTTTTTGTTGTATGGGATTTTGTTGTGTAAGCCTCCTTGGGAAGGCTCTTACCCTTGCAGGTGGCCTAGCAATATTGTAAGAGCCAGTGTGGTGTAGAGCATTGGCCCGGGATCCAGGAGATCTGGGTTCTGGTCCCCACTCGGCCATGAAGCTCCCTGGGTTACTTTGGGCCAGTCAATGACTCTCATCCTAACGTACCTCATAGGGTTCTTGTGAGGATCAGGTGGAGAGAAGGAGGACCATGTAAGCTGCCTTGGGTTCCTTGTACAAGGCAAAACAGCAGGATATAAATGCAATCAATCAATCAATCAATCTGGGCGCACTCCTATGGATTGTGCCCTTGATGATCATAAGCCCCCAAACACAGAGGCTTATGATCATCCTATACAAGGTGGGAGAAACAGCAGAGGCGATCTTTGCCTCCCCATCCTCCTGCTCTGCATTTTTTGCTAGATGGGCTCTTTTGCCCATCTAGCAAAGGTGTTTTGGTGGGAGAGGGAAGGAGGCTGACAGTGGCTCAGGATAGCTTGTATTCTGGCCTCTCCAGCCTCCTCCGCTCCCCCTGAAATGCCCCCTATTCCCCCTTTCCGTGGTTGAGGTTCCGACCTCAGAGGCCAGCTGGCATGGTTCTTTCCGTGCCAGCTGCGAGGGGGGTGAGGGTCGGATCTGGCTCCCCCCTCTGAGGTTGGAGTACTCTCCCTGAACTCAGATCCAGGAATCCAAATGCTCCTATGGTCCCTCAGATGCTGTCCAGGGGCCATAGAATTACTCCTTAAGTAAGCAAGCAAGCAAGCAAGCAAGCAAGCAAGCAAGTAAAGATAAGCAGGACATTGTCTTTGATTGGAAGTGCTAGCAGCCCTCCATCAGGAAGCACCCCAAGGCTCAGGCAGCTCAGAGCTCCTGAACAGCATGCATTATCCTCAGTCTGTGCTGAAAAGGAGCAGCGTCATCCAGCACAGCATTTGGAAGAGGGAGAGAATAGAGTTTCCCCAGGCCCAGCAGCAAAAGTTTAGGCTTCTTTGATGATCTGCAAACAACGAACCAGGAGCCAATGCTGAAAACTCCATTTGACAACTGTCCTCACTGCCAAACCTAAATCCCCTCTGAAATGTACTTGAACTATGCATTAAACCACCGTTTGGATTTCTGAGGCCAACGGGAGAAGAAAAGAGCAAAACTTCAATAAAAGCTATTTAGTGCAGCAGCTTAAATAGCTTGAAGCTGAGCCTCTGTTATCTTTGGCACCAGAAGCCAATGGGAACTGGTTAGGATTTCTATGTTTATTTCAACCCTTTTAAGCAATTAAAATGATTGCAGAATTAGGATAACCAAAACTGACTTTTCGAGATATGTCTTTTTATAATGAAATAATAAGCAAAAGTATATAAAACTTGCTTACAAATCTGGCTGCAAGTCAAGATCCAAGAAACGAAGGGTACAATCCTATGCTTGTCTAGACAGAAAAAAGTCCTACATCTCCCAGCATGCCCTAGCCAGCATGGGGCATGCTGGGAGTTGTAGGACTTTTTTCTGTCTAAATGTGCATAGGATTGCACCCTAACCAAAGTTCTACAACAGCAGTTACTCCTCTTTGGGTTTTGTTTTTACTAAACTGGAAGCAGAGAGAGCTTCGAAGGCCAGAACTAGGGGTGTACAAAAGGTACTTACCTTTCCGCGGATTATGCTGATGCTGGGGGGGAGGTGTTCCTTATTTTGGCACGTTTGCGTTCCTTATTTTGGCACATCTTAGTCTACGTAAATATTTACGTAGACTAAGACGGCGAAAATAAGGGGAATGCAAATAGCGTAGATGCTACACTATTTGCATTCCCCTTATTTTCGCCGTCTTAGTCTACGTAAATGTTTACGTAGACTAAGACGTGCCAAAATAAGGAACGCAAATGGCGGCACCCATGGGCGCTGCCATTTGCGTATGCGCGTTTTTGTTTTTTTTAATCAGCCGTGATAGGCTACGTAAACATTTACGTAGCCTATCACGGCTGACTGCAGGGACGCAAACAGCAGCGGCTAAGGCCGCCACCATTTGCATCCCTGCTAGCCTGCGGCTGGATGTCCGGCTGCTGGCAGAGCTGGCCGGCGGCTCCGCAGAATTCCTGTGGAGCGGAGCCGGCCGGCCAGGATTCCAGGGGGGAGGAACGGAGCACCTCCCCCCTGGCCAGGATTCTGGGGGGAGGGAGGGAACGCCTCCGGCCCAGCATCAGCATAATCTGCGGAAAGGTAAGTACCTTTCGTACATCCCTAGTTCTGGCCTTCGAAGCTCTCTCTGCTTCCAGTTTAGTAAAAACAAAACCCAAAGAGGAGTAACTGCTGTTGTAAAACTTTGGTTAGGGTGCAGTCCTATGCTCATTTAGACAGAAAAAAGTCCTACAACTCCCAGCATGCCCCATGCTGGCTAGGGCATGCTGGGAGATGTAGTACTTTTTTCTGTCTAGACTCTAGACAAGCATAGGATTGTACCCTTAGTTTCTTGGATCTTGACTTGCAGCCAGACGCTACGCTATTTGCGTTCCCCTTATTTTCGCCGTCTTAGTCTACGTAAATGTTTACATAGACTAAGGCATGCCAAAATAAGAAACGCAAATGGCTGCGCCCATGGGCGCCGCCATTTGCGTACTTGTGTGTGTGTTTTTTTTAATCAGCCTATCACTTTTTTTGTTTTGTTTTGTTTTTTATCTGGAAATGGCGGTGGCGGCAGCAGGTCGGAAGACCGGCTGCCGCAGCTGCCGCCGCCAGAGCCGCCGCCGGAGCTGCTGCCGGAGCCGCCTCTGGAGCCGCCACCACCAGGAAGATCCGCCTAAGGTAAGTCCCATCCCGGGGGGGCGGGGGGGAGAGGGGGCTGTTCTGCCACCGATTTCAGGGGGCCGAATGCGCTGGCATTCGGCCTCCCCGAGATCCGTGGCGGAACTTTCGTACATCCCTAGGCAGAACTACATGCCGTTTGCATAACAGATCTCTGATGGCCACTTCTGATAGGGTAAGTGCTTTCAGGATGGGGCAATATGGAATATAGAAGTATCCAAGAGAAAAGGTTATTAAGCCTTTCCCCATCCATTGCTTTTTCTCTGTAACACCTCCCCCAAGCAAGGCCCAAGCATCTTTTTTTCTTTTCTTTTCTTTTCTCGGTAAGGTGGCCACTTGTGAATCACCAATAAAGAGGACAAAAGAGACACAGATTTGCACAGAATTTGCATATGCTAATTTGGTATGCATGGATGCAAATTCAGAAATAATAATTATAATTTAAATAGAAATACAGGACATCTCATCATAGTGTGGAAGACTGTGACTAAGGCTGGATTTACACTTACCGCCTTTTTTTGCTTCCAATAAGGTTTCACCACCTGCCTTTCACACTATTCAGTAGCTGCCTTGAATTGGAACCGGAATTTCTCACTTCCATGCTCCCGCTTTCAATACCCTAATATCCCGGTATTTCACCTTAATGTGCTCTGATTTTCCACCTTCGCTACCATATCCAGTTGTAGTCCCCTCCCCCGTTTGTCCATATGCGGCGGTGCCTGTATTTCCCTCCTGTCCAATCACAGCTCTCGACGGCCCTATGTCTTCTTCTGGCTACCAATCGCATAGCTTCCTCAGCAGCCTCTGTTTCCTCAGCAACAAGCAAAGGGCTGGATGCACGCGCGCTTGTCAGATCTCGGAAGCTAAGCGGGGTCGGTTCCGGTCAGTGCTTGGATGGGCGACCGCCTGGGAATCAGGCTTCCTGCACTGTGCAGGGGGTTGTTGTATCCCTTCAAATGAGACTAAGTTTTACCCCCTCCTATCATAACTTCGAAGCTTCGAAGATCATGCCTGAATTAGAAAAAAAAAACATCACGGAGAAGCCCCGATTCTGCCAGGATAACGCCTGAATTTTTAAAAAAACCCATCCGGAGCGGAGGATAGGCGGGGGTAAAACTTAGTCTCATTTGAAGGGATACAACAATCCCCTGCTCAGTGCAGGAAGCCTGATTCCCAGGCGGTCGCCCATCCAAGCACTGACCGGAACCGACCCCGCTTAGCATCCGAGATCAGACAAGCGCGCGCAGGAAAACAGCAGGAAAACAGCACAGCGCTCGAGTGTGAACCAAGCTTGTGCATTCGATGAATCACTGCAATGGGGAAAATGGGTGAGTGTGAATAATCACGTTTTAATGCGAGAGTGTTTAACCTGACGGGACACTAAATTCATTTCAATGGCGGGCGCAATGTAGGTCAGCCCTAGGTGACCAGTGTGCCTGTTCAGTCTGCTGTCCAGGTGCTCACTGTTGATTGGCAACCGTTCTCTTATGGCTCTTTATCTTTAAACTGGAATTGGACTGGGTAGCCCTTCAAACAGAGGACTGTCCTCTGTAAAAGAGGACATGTGGCCACCCTATTTTTTTTTTTTTGGCCTAGTAAAACCTGTAATGTAGGCACCCTCTGACAGACACACCACAATCCCATCCCATGCATGCAGTCTCATGAGTTTATATCTTAATTCTGACCAGCGTGGCTATCTTTGTTTTTTATTTTAATTCCGAAATTGCATTCTCTACATTTCTAATGTTTCCCCATGACCCATCCTGGATTTTGTTTTTTTTACCATGCTCCCACTGGCTATTTTTGTGTAACATAACATCTTGAAGAAGAATCCTGCAAAGATGCGGACTATTTTGTAACTTTGGGGTTGGTCCTAATGAAGGTGCATGGAACCAGGGCTGGCATCAAGGGTAAGCACGGTTGGGCACCAGCCGAGGGGCCACGTCCCAGTAGGTCCCCCCTGACAAGAGCCCCTTGGAGTTGCTCCTCTTCTTCCCCATTGCAACCTGCTTGTTCACCTGCCTTTTGCTCTGGCCCAGACCACAGTGGCGGTGAGGCGAAGAGCAGTATATGCCACTGCCTAGGTGCTACCTCTAGTACCAGAGGCAGTGAGCCTATGTACACCAGTTGCTGGGGAACATGGGTGGGAGGGTGTTGTTGCGCTCATGCCCTGCTTGTGGGTTCCTGGTCGACAGCTGGTTGGCCACTGTATGAACAGAATGCTGGATGGGCCCTTGTTCTGATCCAGCACAGCTCTTCTGATTTTCTGATGTTCTTATGCCTACTTGCTCACTGGCTCCCTGTTTGTCAAGCAAGCATGTGGTATCAATGAGGAGAAAGAGCTGGAGTAGCGAGAGCAGCTGGTGACAATGGCAGTGAGAAGGTAGCCTCACCATGGGAGGGGGCCCATTGAGGGTGTCTTGCCCAAAGGCCCGCATAAACCTGGAGCTGGCACTGTATGGAAAATGTAGTTCCAGGCCTTAGAGATGAAAAGTGCCGCTGGCCTCCTGTTTCTCGTTGCGCTGTTGTCTGGTATCATCTCTGGTCTGGTATCATCTCTGTCTGTCTGCGAACTGGAACGGGTGGCACCTGACATGGAAGGCTGACGTCCCTTCCTCCTGCTTTGAAATTCAGTCTTCTGGTTTTGCCCGTTGTTCTGCTTTGATTCATCTTTGCTGTAGTTTCTAAGCTACGTGACTGGCAATTAAGGTGAGCTTCTGGAAAGGAAGGAAGGAAGAGATCTGGGGAAAATACTTCATAAATATTGAATAGCAGAGCTAGCCCTACAACATCCCCAAATGAAAAAGAAACACCCAATTGGGCAGGTAGTGGTTGCTGATGGGGGGGGGGGTAACCTTTATAAAAGAATGTGGTAACACCAGGGCTCTTAGAGGAGGGAGAAGGTGTTGTTTGATGGCAGGAAAGCCATGATTGCTTTGTATTGCAATTTACATTGGCACAGGAATGCAACAAAGGAAGATGATAAGAACCAGTCTTTTCTGAATGGCTTGCCCACCTCCTCCCAATCAGGCAAGACTGCAGGGTAGTTATTATAGCACAATCGTCCTCGGAAATTATGTAGCAAAATGTAAGCTGATAGGGCAAAACAGAGATCTCTACAAGGTTGCAGATACTTTGAAGTGTTTTAAAATGAGCTTTGTCAAGTCCAATCTGTTAGATGCTTTTGCTGGAAGGTTTTATTTATTTATAAATTTATTTAAATATAAATATCCTGTTTTCTCTTATTAGGAATAACTCAAAGTGGCTAATATATAAAATATTAAGGGCACAATCCTATGCAGGTTTAGACAGAGAAGAGTCCTACAACTCCCAGCCTTCCCCAGCCAGCCATGCTGGCTGGGGAAGGCTGGGAGTTGTAGGACTTTTCTCTGTCTAAACCTGCATAGGATTGCCCCCTAAAACAGCCACTGTCAAAACATCAAGAATGCCAATAAAATGTATGCGGTATTATTATTTTCATTTTTATTTACTATATTTCTATACCACCCAATAGCCAAAATTATCTGGACAGTTCAGAGAAATTAAAACCCTAAAATACAACATGACAAGGAAAGATTCCACCTGCGCAAGCACCGGGTCATTGCTGACCCCTAGAGGGACGCCGCTTGCCCTGGCGTTTTCATGGCAGACTATAGCGGGGTGGTTTACCATTGCCTTCCCCAGTCGTGACTACCTTTCCTCCAGCAATCTGGGTACTCATTTTACCGACCTCGGAAGGATGGAAGGCAGAGTCGACCTGAGCCGGCTACCCGAGACCTGGCTTCTGCTGGGATCGAACTCAGGTCGTGGGACAAAGCAGACCATAAAACCTTAAAAGAGTTTAAAACAGCCTAAAACTACAGTAAAAACCAACAGCAGGAAAAGGTAAAAAAACACAAGAACATACATTTAAAAAGCAGTCCAGCAGCAAAAGCCACAATCCACAGCCTCTCAGTGCGCACAAATGGCAAACTGCCCAAATAAAAGCAGAAATTAGCTTAGCTCAAAGGCTTTCTGAAAGAGACAGGTCTTTGCCTGGTGTCTGAAAGGGTGCAGTGAGCTCCCTTCATCATCTGAGGTATGAAAATGTGTCCTCATGTACTTGTGACTAATAATGCACCTGTACTCAAATGATATGTCAGCAACCTTTAATCCAGAGTCCACGGTGTGCAGTGGCATCAATTGACAAATTGGGATGAGGAACAAGCAATAAAGAGAACACTGAGCTCTCTCACTAGAATGGGGAATGAATAATGAAACAAAAAGCCAGATATGAGAATAACTGAGTGTTCTTTTCTTTACAGGAATATAAAGGTGGTTACATCTGCAAAATGTGGACCAGACTTGCAGCTCATTGGTTAAGTCTATGAGAAATTCAAGGATATAGGTGGGTGACTTCAGAGGCTGTACTGGGGCTGTACGCTCCTCTGCTGAAATTCCACTGGAATTTGGCAGCAAGTTGACAGTGGCAAAAAGGCACATTTTCACTTTAAAACAAGGTGAAAGTGCCTTGTTTTAATGAATAATCATGCTCCCCAAAGCTCTGGGGGAGAACAAATTTGTATTAAAACCAGATGTGTACTTCCCACCTGCCTTGTTTTAAAGTGAAAATGCAGGAATTGAGTAATGGTGACTTGGAGGGCACTGGAAGCCCGATAGACCCACATAGGGCCTAACTAGGTTTAGTTGGTGATCAAAATAGATGTAAATGGCTTTTCCCAGGTTGATCCATGGTGGTAGTGGGGGTGGGGGAGACTGGGGCACAGATATTTGATTGGAATTATTTGGTATTGCTGCATCCTATTAAAAAGGCAGTTAGCAGAGAAAAAACAAAAGGCAGAACAGAATGAGTATTTACCAGTCCCACATGCACACTCAAGGCCCCCCAAAAGGAGACCACACTCTTCTTTAGCGAAGAAAAGGCAAAATGGTTTAGTCACAGTTTCTTGCATAAAAATGCAGGAACAGTGTATAGTTTCAGACAAAGTTTCTTCAGTGCATTTCTTTGTGTTCTGTAGCACTGGCAGGAGAGGGAGCAAACACGTGTGCTCCCAACGATAGAGAAGGTCAGAGAGGGAGAAAGGGGAAGGAAGGAGGAAGGCAAGCAGGAAACCACATTGTAGCCTACAGAGATCCTATGGCTAGCTATGCCCCAAATTCCCATGCATTAACTAGCTAACTGCAACACTGCCCCCTTCCTGTAACTTGCAGACGAGGTAATATTACCTATGGCACTTCATCCTGGACACAAGAGTGGGGGGTTATTCTGTTGAGTGTTATTCTTTTGGGATTGCAAATGTTTAGTTTCACCATCCTGTATATTCTGTCCATTCAAAATGGCAGCATTGACCCATTTTGCCAGTCCTTCCAAGGGGTGCATCACCCCCATGCCAATCCAAAATTTGGCCCATCCATAGTACGCTTTGTGATGTCTGAATATGCATAGAACTAATTAGGGCTCCACCAGGCAAAGGACTACTGGGTTGTAAAAATATTTATTCATGTAATGAAAGCTCCATTTCTTGCTCATTTTGTAGAGGTTCATTAAGACGATTAGAGTCATTAATGGTTTCCAACTGCAGTCTGAATGAGAATAACGGATGAGTCTTTTGTGCTGCGTGCAAATTGAAGTCTGGTTTCAATGGCCTAATTTGTAAACATGATTTATGTGAGTAAGCCACATTTTTCTTCTTTTGGGAAGAAAGGAAAATGTATATAAAAGCATCTTTTCAATGGAAAGAAGAAGACGAAATGGAAATGATTTGGGCATTCACCTTCAGGTATCTCCAGTGTTTCATATTAGCATTTTCCTATAGTGTTTCATATTGTTACTGGAGAAAAGGGGGAAGGAGAATAGAATCATACAGTTGGAGGGGGGCTTCTGGGCGATCTAGTCCAAACCCTTGCTTGATGCAGGAAATCCAGAACTCAAGCACCCTCAACAGTTGTACAGCTCCTACCTGAAGACCTCTAGCGAGGAAGACCACCCTTCTAGCTAATTGGTTCTACTGTGAAACTCTCTTACTGCTGAGAAATTTCTCCTAATGTTCAACCCAAATCTACCTTCCTAATCTAGTCCTGCTCTCTGTGGCAGCTCCTTTTCCTGCCTCTATCACTCTCTGTTGACAGAAGCACATGGACAGCATGCCTTGGGCAATGCAGAAGCAGCAGGGTTGTGCATTGCATGATTCATGAGACAGCTATTTTATTATTATTATTATTATTATTATTATTATTATTATTATTATTATTATTATTATTATATACATTTCTATATGCCTCATATCCAAGGCTCTCTGGGGGGTTTACAAAGATTAAAACATTAAAGACTAAGGGCACAATTCTATCGAGATAGTTGCCAGTGCCAGCCTCTGAAGTCGGAGCTTGTCGACAGTCCTATGCAGGTTGGGCGAATGTGGAAGGGCCCCTCTCCTCTGTGCTCCGCCTGCCCTGCATTCCTGGCTGGATGTGCAATTTAGCGCATCTAGCTGGGGCTTCCGGGAGGGGAGGGGAATGGGCCTGGAGACCCCATTGGAAGCAGCATAAAGGGCTTCCATGGTTTCTCCCTCCCTGCCCCTGGGAACATCCCCTTTTTGCCCTCTCCGTGCTCCGTTTTGTTATCACAGAGAGACAGCCGCTGCAGTTCTCACTGCTCAGGCTACGAAGGGGAGGCGGAGGGGAGTGCGGTTTCCTGCCTCTGCGCTCAGAGCGCTGTCTCTGAGCTCGGAGCCAGGAAACTGAAACATCCTATGGCCCTCTAGACAGTGTCTAGTGGCCATAGGATTGCTCTCTAAATCACAGTACAAACATTAAAATACAGTATAAAAGTGTTTTTAAACCCCACTTACATAAAACACACCAACAGTATACACAAAGACAACACTTATCTAAAAACAACACTTATCTAAAAACAATATCGTGGCAAGAGGGGGTGAGAACGATCAGAGTATGGAAGCATATGATGCTGCTCCCTCACTTGAAGCTAAGTAGGCAAACGAGGACACTGATTTGCCTAAAATTTGCATATGCTAATTTACATGCATAGATGCAAATCTGGAAACAATGTATTTATTTTTAAATTTATTACTGCATTGACATCCTGCCTTTTTTTCCTCTTGCAAGGAATCCAAGGCAGCTTATATGGTCCTCCTCCATTTTATCCTCAAAACAACCCTGTGAGGTAGATTATTAAATAGAGCTACAGTACATGTCACCATAGTGTGCAAGCCTATGACCAGGTGACCTATGTGCCTTGCTTACCCTTGTTGTTGTTGTTGTTCAGTCGTTCAGTCGTGTCCGACTCTTCGTGACCCCATGGACCATAGCACGCCAGGCCTTCCTGTCCTGCGCTCTCTCCCGGAGCGTGCTCAAGTCCATATTCAGTGCATCGGTGATGCTATCTAGCCATCTCATCCTCTGCCGTCCCCTTCTCCTTTTGCCTTCAGTCTTTCCCAGCATCAGGGGCTTTTCCAGAGAGTTTTCTCTTCGCATTAGGTGGCCAAAATATTTGAGCTTCAGCTTCAGTATCTGTCCTTCCAAGGAGCACTCGGGGTTGATTTCCTTTAGGATGGACTGATTGGACCTCCTTGCAGTCCAGGGGACTCGTAAGAGTCTTCTCCAGCACCACAGTTCGAAAGCTTACCCTAGGGACAGGCTTATTCACTTGCAGTGCCCTCCTTTGGAACACTCTCCCTAGGGAGGCTTCCCTGGCGTCTACACTTCCAACAGGGGAAGGACCATAAGCAGAGTGCATGCTGTGCCTGCAAAAGGTTCCCAGGTACACTTAGCATCTCCAAGTAGGAGGACTGAGAAAAAAGACTCTCATCTGAAACTCTGGAGAGCCATTGCCAGTCGGTGCGTGTAGGCAATAGTTTGAAATATTCCAACTGCAAGTTACTGGAAGGGAGCAGTGTTGCAGTTAGTTAATTTATGGGAATTTTGGCCATAGCTAGCCTTAGGATCTTTATAGCCTACAACGTGGTTTCCTGTGTTTTCTTCCCTTGCTCGTCCCCTCCCTCTCTCTCTCTCTCTGATCTCCACCATTACTTGGGAGCACATGGATTTGCTCTCTCTTGCTCTGACTTGGATTCCTGCACTGAGCAGAGGGTTGGACTCGATGGTCTTGTAGGCCCCTTCCAACCCTACTATTCTATGATTCTATGATTCTATGCTGGCTTAATAGAACTCAAAATGGACTGAACAAACTCTTTTGAAACTACGCTGTACCTGCATTTTTATGCAAGAACATTTGTGAGTAAAGCTGTTTTCTCCACTGAAGAAGGGTGTGGTCCCCTTTACCGTTCTAAGATAGCCTTTGTGTATGTGGGACTGGTAAATGCCTATTCTGGTTTGCCTTTTGTTTTTTCTCTGCTAATCACCTTTCTAACAGGAGGCATCTTTACGAAATGTTCCCATAAACACTGATGTAGATGCCACTTTCTGTGTTCCTTCCAATAATTTTGATGCCAATGAAGGGATTTTTATCCTCCTAGGCCTTTAAAAACTTTAAAAAAAATTTCCAGGGTTTGATTCTCCTGCTTGCTTTTAGTCACTCTTTCTGCTGCTTTCTGTTTGTTCATTGTATGCCCCTGTCCTCCATTTCGTAATTTTGATTTTGTAATCTACCCTGGAATCTTGATGAAAGGTGAAATATAAATCTATTAATACAGATGAACAATATCTATTGTTCATCTGAACAATATCAGAGCCCCCTGAAAGCCACACCGCAGTGAAGCTTCTGGTAACAGGGTGACAGAACAGGATCAATGAAAGATTTTCCAAAGGGTTAGTAAGACATGTTTCTCCCTCCCTTCAGGGATATTGATTCCAAGAGCCTCACACACACGCCTCCATGAGCTGTAATCACATTTTACATTTGTTGGGATCACTCAGCAAGATGTATTTCCTACACCAACCTCTTTCCCTTCACAGGCTGCGGGTTGCCCACTAGCTGGGACAGATCCTACCTGGGACAGGTGGGCCTAGAAAGGCCAAATGTTTTCTTGCTCTTGTGTGGGCTCAGCTCTTTATGGACACCTTTTCTGAGGTAAAACTAGGGCACGACAGGAGGGAAATGAAATATGACAGGCATCCTTCTGCCTGCCCGCCAAGTCAGCGATGAACAAATGTTTGTGCTATCGTTACGAGCCAATAAAATGAAATGAAGTAGGCAACTGCTGCGGAGGCAAAATAAATAAATAATGGCAACACTGGCAGTTTTGGAACCTCAAGAATGGCTTGGCTGAGTGGACAAAAGTAATGGCATGTGTGATGGGAAGAGGTGTGAACTATTAGCAAGTTAGCCTGAAAAGCAAAAAAGTGGCAGATGGCTTAAGAGGCCATAAAGTATACATTATAGGTGGGGAAATTTCCAAAGGCCACGTTCCTTTTGGGCGAATGCTGTCGGGGGGCTCATGCCAGTGTGGGTGAGGTCAGAGGCAAACGTAGGCAGGGCTGGGGCCACCCCTCACACTGTCTTTCTCACACAGACACACCAGTGGCATAGTGGTCAGTTTTGAAGTGCAGGCACCCATTGTGACAGTCCCTGCAGCCACGCCCCCAAGGAGAGTCCAATTGTTCAGGCAACTGTGTGGATCCATATCCACACGCCAGTTCTAGCAGTCTCCATCTCCACCAGGAGCTTTTTGTAAACTAAGACTCATGGGTCTTAGCTGCCCATTCAAGACCGAGCTACCCCAACATACTTTGAATTATAACAGGGAACAATATATTGTTGCTGTGAAAATTCATTCCCCCCACCCCAGATACTGTGAGGATTGCAGATAAGCTCAGAGGGAATGGAATTCTAAGGGGTGGGGGTGGCAGATGACATCATCATCCCTGCTAATAAAAAGTGCCGGTGCTGCGGCCCTGTGAGCCCTGCCTCCACTACACCACAGACACACAGAGAGACCCACAGACACAGGCATATTCATACCCCAATCCACTGATCCCTCCTTTCCTCCCTCTCTCTCTCTTTCTCTCCCTTAACTTCCTCTTCTCTCTGTCTGTTTCTCAGATATATGCATTGGTTCTCAGCCACAATTTTAAAATACAAATATACGTGACAAATATTATAATAGTAAAATATTAAAAATGCAGCCAAGAGACTTGAGGTACTTTAACAACTAGCACATTTATTTTGGCACAAGCTTTTGTGGACTAGAGTTCACTTCATCAGATGCATGGTTCCATTCATTCATTCTCTCTCTCTCTCTCTCTCTCTCTCTCTCTCTCACACACACACACACACACACACACACACAGATCAGCAGTGTGATCAGAGGTAAGTCAAATGCGAACACTACAGACTGATAATTACCTTAGGGCGCAATCCTATTGGGATAGGTAGCCACCCCTGAACTCGGAGGCAACTGCCTATCCAATGCCAGGCATTTGCCCTGCATTTGCAGCTAGACAACCGATTTCAGCTATCTAGCCACGGGAAGGCAGAGCGGGGGAGGAGGCTGCTGGACAAAACATAGGATGTGTCCTACTGGCATTTCTGCCTTCCCCACCCTGGAATGCCCCCCGAAATTGATTTGTGCATGGCTCGATTTGTGTTTGAGAGCGAAGCTGCGGGTTTTCCCCTGAACTCTGGGAACTATTTTTGCACATCCCTCCCCTCCAGGTTCTGTAATTTGTGCAAATTTCTAAGCATTTTGTGCAAATTTGGACATAATGTGCACAAATTGCTCAGAAATGTGCGAGAATTGCTCAGAGATCTGTGCACATTGCAGAATCTGTGAGGAAAAAAATGCACAAAATGCCCAGAAAATTCATGAACTGGCCCAACTCACTGCAGACTGAGTCAGGAACTGGAACGAAGTCCAGGGGGCCAAACCTAGGAAAACCTGTTGAACTCCACCCCCCAAATGGATTTCTCCAACATCCCTAGCAATAAGCCGATGTACTCCCCCTCCCCTCCCCTCCCCCCTCTGGTATGGCTTCAAGGGGGAGATCAGAAGCATTCACATCTGCTTTGAATTAATCCCCAGTTTATTGTTATCTCTAAGCCTAAAAATGTGGCTAATCTTAACTATGGTTAAGTTAAGAGAAATGAGCCAATTTCATAAACCATGGTTTGAAGCGGCTTAGTTTCCCCTAAACCATATTTAAAACTAACTACCAGTTTTCCAGGTTTGAGCATAATGGTAAACTGCAGTTAGTTAAAAATGGAAGTGAAAGCTCATAATCCCCTCCTCATAGTCATATTGGAGGAGAGGAGGGTGGAGCTGGCAAGCTTGAGACTCATTCATGTAATGCTAAACCATGGTATGAACGTGGCCAAGGTGCACTCATGAACAAGTTCATATGTGAAATTGGTAAATCGACCAGTCTCCCATTGAATTCTTTGATTTTATATTATAATCATACTTGCTGTATGAATTATATTCATTGGTTATAGGGACCAGCTCCTGTATTAGGATTCCTCCTTTGTTGAGCTTTTGTCAGCTTTCAGTTACATCAGTTGGGATTGTTTATGGCAGAAATTGTGTGTGTCTAAGATATATAAATATCTTCTTATTTCTAAGTATTTATTTATTTATAGTATTTTTATCCCCCCCCCCCGGTTTCTTGAGTGGCTTACAATCAATCAGTAACAGAAAGTCCCTGCTTGCAGGCTTACAGTCTAAAAGACATGTTACACAAGGGGATGTGGAGGAAAAAGAAAAGAAAAGATTTTCAGCAGGGCTGATGGAATGGCCCTGCTTTGCCTCTTACCTTCTCGTGGAGCAGTCCAGCTGCAGCAGGTTCTCATGGTCCCTTGGCCTACTCGTTTCCCTCACTCCCTGCTCTTCCCCACAGGGCAGCTGATGTCAGTTAGCCCTGTGTGTAGGTGTCTATGGGGGGAGAGTCCAAATGAGGCAAGGCCCTGATGCTCCCCAGTAGGGTGGCCATGTGTCCAGTCTTCCAGAGGTCAGCCTTGTATCTGAAGGACTGCCAGAGGACTGTCCTTTATTTTGAAGCCATCGTCTATTTGAAGGGCTGTCCAGTACAAGTTCAGTTTAAAGATAAAGCACCATCTGAAGGAAGAGCTTCAAGAGCCTTGAAGTTGCCCATTGAGTCATTGACAGCACCTGGATGGCAGACTGAGCAAGGCATACAGGCCGTCTGGTCAGTCTTCCATGCTATGGCAAGATGTACTGTATTTCTGTTTAAATTATCATTATTATTTCCACATTTTTATCTACGGATATAAACTAGTATATACAAATTGTATCCAAATTGGTGCCCTCTTTTGTCCTCTTTTTTGGTGATGCATTTCCTGCTTTTTGGTAATTCATAAGTGGCCGCCCTATTTTTAAGTGGGAAAATGGGCCATGATATGGAGGCCCATGTTTGTATGAATGCTGACAGTCACCTTATTGGTCCAGTAGCTACTATCAGAGGAGTCAGGAAAGGGTGGTTTCTTGTGGCTGTTTCCCTCAATCTTTCAGTCAATGATGTGATTCCTTTGCTGATGGGGAATTGTTTCTTTCTGGTTAAAACTGAGGATACTAAACTTTCTGTTCTGCTTTACATAGTTGAACATGAACCCATTAACACAAAATCAACTGTGGTTATAAGACTGCTACAAAATAAATTAAAATACCGATGACTGTTTGACAGAACATCTAGCCATTCATTATGCCAACTGGACGTAAAACTCCACATTGTAACTGAATGCTAGAATGCCAATCAGTTCATCAGGTTGTCTCATTCAAATATCTGGGCATTTATTTTTCTGCCAACCGAAATGGGAAAGCACAGTGTGTGTGTGTGTACATATTCCTAGAATTAAGGGAAGAAATTTGGCCCATGCTGTTCCAAGAGTTTTAGAAAAACTTTAATCTACCCAATTTTCATATGGTGCCAGATTTGGGGCAGTTGTAATTTGCTGAGGATCAAAACAATTCAAAGGAAATTCCATAGATTGCTTCTTTTTTGCCAGCCAAATCCCTGCAGCTCTTCTTTGATTGGAAACATGTTCTATGCCGACCAGAATATGTTTTATTATGTTAAATTATTGGATGAAATTGCAATTCATAGACAATTTTAGACTCCCCAAATTATGTTTAAAGGAATTGGCCTCTTGTGACTTTCTGTATAATAATTCTTGGTTGGCTCAGAATCACAGAGGGGTTTCTTTTGGAGCAAAGCCATTCATGTGCAAAGATGCTGCTGAACCCCCTCACAACAGAGTTCTAGATATTGAGCTTCAACAATATTTAGCAGCAAGTCAAGGACATCCCCTTGGTATATTCCATTGTAGCAGTCCCCAAAGCAAGCAAATTATCTGTTGGAATGGAATTGTTTTAGCTTAAAGATAACATTTATTTCACTCTTCTTCCAGATGATGAAGACTATGGTGATGCTGGGATGTTTTAGTAAAAGGTAAAGGTAAAGGTGTCCCCAACCAGTCGTGTCCGACTCTAGGGTGTGGTGCTCATCCCCGTTTCTAAGCTAAAGAGCCAGCGCTGTCCGAAGACGCTTCCGTGGTCATGTGGCCAGCATGACTGAACACCGAGGTGCATGGAATGCTATTACCTTTCCTGCCGAGGCGGTACCTATTTATCTACTTGCAATTTCTTGCTTTCGAACTGCTAGGTTGGCAGAAGCTGGGACTGAAGACGGGAGCTCACTCCGTCACGCGGCACTCGGGTCTCGAACTGCTGACCTGCCAACCTTCCAGTCTGCAGTTCAGCATCTTAACCACTAAGCCACCGCGGCCCCATATGATGTTTTAGTAGCATCCCATATTTTGAAAGGACTTGCTCAAGCGGCTGTATGCCCTGGCCGTGGGCTGCTAAGGTTTGGGGGTGCCGAGATAATGATAAGCCAAATCCGGGTTTGCTTACAAGGAGATTTTATTGAGTACTTACAGCACACAGGTGTACCCCAGTGGTTGGATCAGACAGCTTCTCTGAACCCAGAGCTAAGGGGTACAATGGGTCTTATACTATACATGTTAGCAGTGAGGCAGCATGACAGCTGCAACTGTTAATTAGCATTCATCAGCAACCTTCCCAGCATAGGCTAACAGCCCCACATCAGAGGGGAGACAATTAGAACATTCCCAGCACAGACACCTGTAAACAGAGCCTAAACAGAGCCTCATTTCTCAGGTGCTTCCTAGGCCCTGATAACAGAAATGGTAGCTCGTTAGCATGGAATGTGCTGAGGCAGCGATATTGACCTTTGACTCATCGCACAAGCTCAGAGGCCCACTAGCAAGGAAATTGCACTTAATAATGAACTAGAGCAAAGCATTATGGATTTCTAGGCCCCTCTAAAACTACAGGTGACTTGGTTACAGGCTGGGGCCATTACACTGGCATGCGTTGAGGTGGGGGCTGAAGGCCTCCCATGTCATGTTCAACATTATCATTTCTATAAGGAACCAAGAAGTGGGTTGCTAAGCCTGCTTTTTTCTTTTTTTAAAGGATGCAGTGTTGTTGGCCATCAAATGCGTGCATGTGTTTCTGTCTGTTGTATATACACACATGGGTGATAAGAAATATGTTATTCTTAAGGTCGCACAATCTGCTGTACAAGCTGCCAAGGTGAGAAATGTTGTTGATCTTCATTTGTTAATTTTGCAAGGGTGACCATTTGGTATGATTTGTATGGGGTCGCACTATCTGCACTACCGCTCCCTTGATCGGTGCCCTCAATTGTGCATGTGTTAAAGTGATGCCCACTGCCTGTCGAGGGCACTGTCTGTTGCTCAGCAACCATGTATCTGTGCAGGGCTGGTTTAGCAGCCCCTCATGCCTCTGCTGCCATCTTCTGATGCCCCTATTAAGAGTGGTGATAGTCAAGTTTTCTGTGTAGTGGGGTTCAGTGATGGATGCTATTAACTCATCAGCAAACTGGTACATAGGCTGGCACCAGATGTCAACAATACCTCGTTTCAATGCAATACCATGACTTCACATACCGCATTGGAGCCTGTAAATCTGGTCCTACGAGCAGCTCTCCTTCTGCAGTGGCTCTTACGTTACTGTAACTGCTGCTGCAGGTTCTCAGGAGGGAAAGTCTGTCTTCACTACCATCATCTCAGTCATCTTCTCCTCAGACAATTAGTGTCTCATCAGGGACATTAAACCTTTCCCTTCAGGAATCCAACAGGGAATCACACTCACAGAATTGCAGAGGGTTGGATCCAACCCTCACACAAGTGGATGTCCATTCCTACAATGGGATTCTGCTGGCATGACGGAAGTTCCTTGTTCTCTCCCCCTGCCACAGCACCCATGCATGCCCCAAATCTTCTTTGGAGGGTCCCCCAACTCCCTGAACCAGATATCGGGGGGGGGGAGACAGAGGGAGCACAGGGGGAAGAGGAAATTCTTTCCAGCAGAGGTTCCTTTCCACTGGAGGAATGACACCATTGGATACAATCCAGTGTAACAATTTCCAGAGGGGTATCTGTGTCAGTCTGTTCTAGGAAAAACAACATTCTTGTGGCACCTTAAAGACCACTGAATTTACCAGAAAGCAACAGGTGCATTTTGTTAACGCACATGATAGTTTTGTATGTATTTGCCAGAGTTCAGTGCTAGAACACACTACAGTGTCTGTGATAGTTGAAATCTCCAATTCTGGAAATGTTCCCCTAATTAGAATTTTCCAGATTTTTGATATGTTCACAACATTGCTTCTATGAATTAAATATGGCTGGTTTGATTTCTTTTGCAATTCGTTTGATGACAGAACCCAGTTTTCAGTAGGTTGACTGGGCTATTAAGACTGGGCCGCTTAGAGAAAGCTCTCCTCTCCCTCTGCTTCAGAATGCATGCAATTAAGGTAGTCACAAGATATGTTCTTAAAATGCATTGCACTCTTTGGCAATTAACAGTTCAATCCCATACACATCTGCTCTGAAGCAAGACACATGAGTTGAATAGCACTTCCTTATAGAATCATAGAATCATAGAATAGTAGGGTTGGAAGGGGCCTACAAGGCCATCGAGTCCAACCCCCTGCTCAATGCAGGAATCCAAGTCAGAGCATCCCCGACAAATGGCTGTCCAGCCTCGTCTTGAAGGCCTCCAATGTGGGAGAGCCCACCACCTCCCCAGGTAATTGGTTCCATTGTCGTATTGCTCTGACACAAAGGAAGTTTTTCCTGATGTTCAGCCGGAATCTGGCTTCCTGTAACTTGAGCCCATTATTCCGTGTCCTGCACTCTGGGATGATCAAGAAGAGATCCTGGCCTTCTTCTCTGTGACAACCTTTCAAGTACTTGAAGAGTGCTATCATATCTCCCCTCAGTCTTCTCTTCTCAAGGCTAAACATGCCCAGTTCTTTCAGTCTCTCTTCATAGGGCTTTGTTTCCAGTCCCCTGATCATCTTTGTTGCCCTCCTCTGAACCCTCTCCAGTTTGTCTGCATCCTTCTTAAAGTGTGGTGCCCAGAACTGGACACAGTACTCCAGATGAGGCCTAACCAGTGCTGAGTAGAAGGGAACTAGTACTTCCCTGGATTTGGAAGCGATGCTTCTATGAATGCAGCCCAAAATAGCATTTGCCTTTTTTGCAGCCACATCACATTGTTGGCTCATATTCAGCTTGTGATCGACAACAATTCCAAGATCCTTCTCGCTCGTAGTGTGGTTGAGCCACGTATCCCCCATCTTGTAACTGTGCCTTTGGTTTCTTTTTCCTAGGTGCAGAACTTGGCATTTGTCCCTATTAAATGCCATTCTGTTGTTTTCTGCCCAGCGCTCCAGTGTATCAAGATCACTTTGAATTTTGTTTCTGTCTTCCAAAGTATTAGCTATCCCACCCAATTTGGTGTCATCTGCAAATTTGATCAGCATTCCCTGCACCTCCTCCTCCAAGTCATTCATAAAAATGTTGAAGAGCACTGGGCCCAGGACTGAGCCCTGCGGTACCCCACTCGTTACCTCTCCCCAGCTTGAGAAGGTCCCATTGATAAGCACTCTTTGAGTCCGATTCTGTAGCCTGTGGATCCACCGGATCGTTGTTTCATCTAGCCCACTTCGAGCTAGTTTGCTCATCAGGATATCATGGGGCACTTTGTCGAAAGCTTTGCTGAAGTCGAGGTATATGATGTCTACAGCATTCCCACGGTCTACAAGGGAGGTTACTTGATCAAAAAATGAGATCAGATTTGTCTGGCAGGACTTGTTTTTGACAAATCCATGTTGGCTTCGAGTAATCACGGCATTGTTGTCAAGGTGCTCCCAGATGGATTGCTTTATGATCTGCTCCAGAATTTTCCCAGGAATTGATGTCAGACTGACTGGTCTGTAGTTCCCAGGTTCCTCCTTTTTACCCTTTTTGAAGATAGGGACAACGTTAGCCCTCCTCCAGTCATCTGGCACTTCCCCCGTCCTCCATGATTTCTCAAAGAGAATAGACAGCAGTTCTGAGAGTTCTTCTGCCAGTTCCTTTATGACTCTAGGATGCAGTTCATCTTGCCCTGGAGATTTGAACTCATTCAAAGTAATGAGGTGTTCCTTGACCATATGCCTGTCGATCTCAAGCTGCAATCCTGCCCCTTCAGCCTGTACTTCGCCTTTGCCAGGGGGGTCATAGACCCTCTTTTGGGAGAAGACTGAGCCAAAGTAGGAATTGAGCACCTCTGCCTTTTCTTTGTCATCTGTTATCATTTTTCCATCTTTATTTAATAGCTGAACCACCATTTCTTTCCTCTGCCTTTTACTATGCACGTAGCTGAAGAAAGCCTTTTTGTTGTTTTTAATATCCCTTGCTAACCTCAGCTCATTCTCAGCTTTAGCCTTCCTGACGCCATCCCTGCAATTCTGTGCTATCTGCCTGTACTCTTCCTTTGTTACTTGGCCTTCTTTCCACTTCCTATGTGTGTCCTTTTTTGTTTTCAGGTCATCCCTAAGCTTTTTGTGAAGCCACATTGGCTTTGGACTCCCTTTCTTGTTAGTCTCTTGCCATGGAACCTTACTGATCATTGTTCTGAGTTTATTAAAATCAGCTTTCCTAAAATCCAGGGTACATGTTTGACTACACTCAGCTTTTGCTTCCCTGAGAACCAAGAACTCAAGTATAACATGGTCGCTTTCCCCCAGAGTTCCTGTAACTGCTACTTTATCCACTAAGTCATCTCTGTTGGTTAGGATCAAGTCAAGGATAGCCGATCCTCTAGTTCCTTCCTCTACTTTCTGTAGGAGGAAGTTATCCGCCACACAAGTCAGGAATTTCCTGGAGGGGCCATGTTTTGCAGAATTTGTCTCCCAACAAATATCGGGGAAATTGAAGTCCCCCATTACTACTACATCATGCTTCCTTAAAACATTGGCTATTTGCTTTTCAAAAGTTTCATCCTCGTCTTCTCCTTGATTGGGTGGCCGGTAGTAGACTCCGACCACCAGGTTCCTTTTATTCTTTGCTCCATTTATTTCAACCCAGATGCTCTCGATGGGGCTACCAAGCTCATCCTCCTGTATTTCTGTGCAGAGATATGTATTTTTCACATACAGTGCAACCCCACCTCCCTTTCTGTTCCTCCTGTTCTTTCTGAACAAGTTATATCCTTCAATTGCTGTATTCCAGTCATGAGAATCATCCCACCAAGTCTCAGTTATACCTATCAGGTCATAATTTCCCTCTTGTATTAAGAGTTCAAGTTCGTTCTGTTTGTTTCCCATACTCTGGGCATTAGTATATAGACATCGAAGACCATGTGCTTCATAGTCTGGCTTTCTTCCTACATGTGTCTGAAGAGTATTATTGGGCGCTATCAGAGCTGTTCTCTCCATTGCAGTGCATGCGCCTATGTCCATTGTTACCCCCAACATTACATCTCCCTTCCCCGTAGAATTCAGTTTAAAGCCCTCCTGATGAAGTTCTTCATGCTGTGGCCAAACATATTCTTCCCAGCCTTTGTGAGGTGCAACCCATCCCTAGCCAACAGCCCATCTTCCAGGAAGTATAGCCCATGGTCCCAGAATCCAAATCTCTCTCGTCGGCACCACCTTCGTAGCCAGTCATTCACCTGGAGTATTTTTCATTCCCTTTCTATCCCTCTTCTAACTACTGGAAGGATGGATGAAAAAACTATCTGGGCCCCAAAGTTCTTGAGTTTCTTTCCCAAAGCTTCAAAGTCTGACGTGATCTCTTCGTAGCTCTGCTTGGCGGTATCATTTGTTCCCACATGGATGAGAAGAAAGGGATCCCTGTCAGTGGGCTTTATGAGTGCAGGCAACCTTTCAGTCACGTCTCTAATCTGTCCTCCCAGGAGACAACATACCTGGCGAGTCCATGGGTCTTCGCGACATACTTGGGTCTTGATCCCACGCAGCAAGGAGTCTCCCACTACTACCACTCTTCTCTTCTTCTTCTTGTAGGCCTGGGTTTCATCGCCTCTGTTTGACTGACCTTTAGCCTCTTGCTCACTCTCATGCAGGTTCCCCTGTGATTCTTCCTCTGCAGGCTGTCCTCCAGTCTCATCTGCAAGTACCTGGAATTGGTTCCACAGCTCCACTGCTTCCACTGGTGCAGAGTGGCGTCTAGTTCTTCTTCTCCTAACTGTCACCGTTTTCCAAGGAGTATCCTCTATTCCATCTTTCTTCACCTCAGCATTTCCCACTGCCTCATCTTGCTGTTGCTCTTCAAGCTTCTGGTCTGCCCTTTGCTGCTGTAGTTCCCCCATTCTGTCCAAGAACTCTTCGTGTTCTCTTATTCCCCGGAGGGTCGACAGTCGCCGCTCCAGTCCACTTACTTTTTCCTCCAGCAGCGTGATCAACTTGCACTTGTTGCAGGTGTAGGCCATGTTGTTCTCAGGCAAGAAAACAAACATTGCACACACCTTGCAGGTCACCACCACTGGAGAGTCTTGTCCTTCCATAGCCTCTTTTCCCTTTTGTGTCTAGCTTTGTGATTGTTCTAGACTAGCCTGTGCCTGCTCCTCTACTCAGTAGAGGTTAAAAGCAGAGTCCCACTGGTGTGGAAGTGTGTGCTACAAGTCAAATAAATGAAAAAAAGTTAGTAAAAAAAAAATTAAAAAATGTTAGGGGCCTCCCCCTTGACCTCCCCTGCCCAACTCCCCTGGCCAACTCCTGTTTGCTTCCCCTGTTCGCTCGCTCTGTTTGCTCGCTCTCTGGGAGCTTGCCTGCTTCTGTAGTCCCTGGACCAGCTGGAGCAGCTTGCTCTGCTCTGCTCTGCTCAGCTGGGAGTTGGGAAACAGACTGAAGCTTCCCGCCCAGTCAGCTGCTGGGAGTACTCAGGCCACACCCCTCCAATTCAGTTGGAGCTCTCAGAAGCACCTGGTGAGCTCACAGCCAATCAGAAGGATAAAGGGCAGCGCCCTGGGCTTCCTGCAACCCACTTACCTCTTAGCCTCTGTCTCCTTTGTCTCCTTTGTCTCTTCAACCACTGCAACTCCCCTGGCCAACTCCCGTTTGCTCCCCCTGTTCGCTCGCTCTGTTCGCTCACTCTCTGGGAGCTTGCCTGCTTCTGTAGTCCTTGGACCAGCTGGAGCAGCTTGCTTTGCTCTGCTCTGCTCAGCTGGGAGGCGGGAAACAGACTGAAGCTTCCCGCCCAGTCAGCTGCTGGGAGTACTCAGGCCACACCCCTCCAATTCAGTTGGAGCTCTCAGAAGCACCTGGTGAGCTCACAGCCAATCAGAAGGATAAAGGGCAGCGCCCTGAGCTTCCTGCAACCCACTTACCTCTTAGCCTCTGTCTCCTTTGTCTCCTTTGTCTCTTCAACCACTGCAACTCCCCTGGCCAACTCCTGTTTGCTCCCCCTGTTCGCTCGCTCTGTTCGCTCGCTCTCTGGGAGCTTGCCTGCTTCTGTAGTCCCTGGACCAGCTGGAGCAGCTTGCTCTGCTCTTCAAGGTAAGTGTGTAGAGGGTTGCACTCTTCATCTTGAATATATCCAAGAACAGGCTTCCTTGAGCTTTTCTGCACATCTGCATCCATTGGAACCTGGAACGGCCATTCTTACTTCCCTTGGCCACCCTTCCCAAATGAATGTATGCACACAGATCCATGCTGAAAAAAAACTAAAACTAGGCCAACTGTACGTTATTGTTCAGATTAAATCAGAACACCTTCTCAAAGATATCCAAAAAGCAAAACAAGCAAGTGAAGGGCTCTGGCTGAGAGGTACAGCGCATATTCTGCTTGCAAAAGGGCCCAGATTCGATCCTGGCATCTCCAGGTAGGGCTGGGAAAGAATCCTGCCTGAATCCTGGAGGGCCCCTGCCAAGCAGTGGAGACAATCCCAAGCAAGATGCACCAGTATTCTAACTCTGTATAAGGCAGCTTCCTAAGGCACTTGATACGGAAGGTGAAAGAGAAGATTAAAATAATTTCTTTTTTCAAGTTTGTTGGACTAACATTAATTAAGTCAGGGGTCTCCCATGGTGCTCACAAAAGGGTGCCCAACATGGTACCCATGAGCACTCAGTTTTAAGGGTGCGATCCTATGCATGTTTAGCCAGAAAAAAGTCCTACAACTCCCAGCATGTCCCAGCCAGCATAGCTGGGGGGTGTAGGACTTTTTCTGGCTAAGCATACATAGGATTGTGTCCTAAAAAAGTAATTTTAAATTATTTTTGAAGGTTTTAAAAAAAACATACATATTGTACAAACTGTGTACAACGTGTTCGTAATTATTCATAGGCTTCAACCAAGGCAGACCAAATATCTAAGTAAGTATTCATTTGAAGATGGCACCTATATGCCACCCATTCAAATATTAAAAGTGTTGTAAGGTCTTCAGTCCATTGCATTATAGGAGCCAAGATTTTATCCTTCCAATGTTGTAATATCAGTCTTCTAGCTGTCAGCTTTTACACTGACCATTTGTTAATTTTCATGAAGCAGGTAAATAATTTAAAAGAGTGTGTGCATCAGAGAATATTAAAGATGGTTCCAGTACAAAATTTATCTGTGTAATAAGCTCCCCCTCCCGAACCGCCCAGAGAGCTTCGGCTATTGGGTGGTATAGAAATGAAATAAATAAAATAATAAAAGAAAAAAAGAAAAGAAGCAGCTACTGGACATTGCCAGAATGTGTGTTTAAAAGATGCATTAGCTGTATTGCACTTCCAGGAATTACCTGAATTAGACAATCCCTTATTAAAGAGATGTGGTGGTGTTCAATAGACATGAAACAAAAGTTTTTGCTGAATAAGACACAGCTTCAGATCCATAGATGCGACAGGTAGATGCCAAAGCAGTGATCCACTGATTAGGCATTTCGTGGTGGTTCCCACAGTTTCCCAAATTCCTAAATGTGCTCAGTGGTCCAAAAAGGTCAGGGACCCCTGCATGAAGTGAATAAGTCTGTGTTAGAGTCAAGCATATACAGTATAATGAATGGCCTCTTTTTTGAAATAACATTTCAGCTCTTGCAAAGCTTATCTTACTTATCCTAATAGTTTTGTACAATGCCATTACGTATTCTAAGCTGTGGTGATCGAACTGTTTACAAATCTAGGGGAACTATATAATTCAAAGAAATCTGAGGGTGCTACATTTTCTCAGGATTACATCCAAGATACAAGATCAGGGATCCTCATGCTTGATCAATTCAACGCGCATGGAGTTAGGCAAGCACGGAGATCTGCGGAATGGCATCTGGGGGGCTGAGCTGGTGATTTCTCACCAGGCCTCGAGCCCCAGCTGGACACCCGTGACATCCCTAATGAGGGTAAGGATAATCTCAGGAGGCATGTTGGATGAACTGGATCTATCTATCTATCTATCTATCTATCTATCTATCTATCTATCTGTGTGTATATCTATATCTATATCTATATATCTATCTGGGTGTGTATATATATATATATATATATATATATATATATATATAACTGGGTGTGTGTATATATATATATATATATCTGGGTGTGTGTATATATATATATATATATATATATATATATATATATATATAACTGGGTATATATATACCCCATATATATATTTCCTTCACAGTTCCTATTCCTGCTCTGGGTATGTCCACAGATTAAGAGGTCAGGTCTGTTAAAAACTACATATATCCCCTTTACTCAGCACTGGTTAGGGCTCATCTTGAGTACTGTGTCCGGTTCTGGGCACCACACTTTAAGAAGGATCCAGACAAGCTGGAGAGGGTTCATAGGAGGGCAACAAAGATGATCACGGGACTGGAAACAAGGCCCTATGAGGAGAGATGGAAAGAACTGGGCATGTTTAGCCTTGAGAAGAGAAGACTGAGGGGACATATGAGAGTGCTCTTCAAGTACTTGAAAAGTTGTCATAGAGAGGAAGGCCAGGATCTCTTCTAGATCATCGCAGAGTGCAGGACACAGAAGAATGGGCTCAAGTTACAGGAAACCAGATTCCAGCTGAACATCAGGAAAAGCTTCTTGACTGTTAGAGCAATACGACAATGGATCCAAATCCAATTCCCTAGGGAGTGGTGGGCTCTCCCCCATTGGGGGCATTCAAGATGAAGCTGGACAGCCACCTGTCAGGGATGCTTTGACTTAGAATCCTGCAGTGAACAGATGGTTGGGCTCGATGGTCTTATACAGTCAGGGCTAGAAATATTGGAACAAGGATAACTGTTTTGGCAGTTAGCCTCTGTACATCACCACATTGAAGTTGAAAGGAAACACACCCAGATGGGAGCGAAGTCAGGACTCTCAGCTGTAATTCAAGGGGTCTGACAAAAGTGGGGCACTAACCATTCAGGAAGGACAGCCAGTGACATACACCGCCATCGTTGGTGGCTCATAAGTAATGGAACGAATGGCTGACAAGCAGCTGCATCGCCAGGTGTGGCCTGTTTCCTGGGTACCCCATGACCAATCAAGCAGAGAAAAGGCCTGGAGGTGGTTCTGAGTGTTACATTTGCATTTGGTAGCTGCTCACTGGAACTCCCAACATGAGGTCCAAAGAGGTGTCCATGCGAGTGAAGGAGGCCATCATTAGGCTGAGGAAACAAAATAAACCCATCAGAGAAATAGCAAAAATAGTGGGAGTGGCCAGCACAACAGTATGGAACATCCTGAAAAAGAAGGAATTAACTGGCAAGCTCAGCAACAGCAAAAGTCCTGGAAGACCACGGAAGACAGCTAAAGTGGATGACCACAGAATTCTGCTTATGGTGAAGAGGAACCCTTTCACAACATCTAGCCAGGTCAAGAACGCTCTTGAGGAGGTAGGCATGTCATTGTCAACATCTACAGTCAAGAGACGGTTTATGAATGTAAATACAGAGGCTTCACAACAAGGTGCAAACCACTGGTAACGCTCAAGAACAGACAGGCCAGATTAACTTTTGCCAGCAAACACCTAAAAAAGCCTGCCCAGTTCTGGAATAAGATTCTTTGGACTGATGAAACCAAGATTAACTTGTACCAGAATGATGGGAAGAGAAAAGTATGGAGAAGGAAAGGAACAGCTCATGATCCAAAGCATGCCACATCATCTGTCAAACATGGTGGAGGCAGTGTTATGGCATGGGCATGTATGGCTGCCAATGGAGCCGGGTCACTGGTGTTTATTGATGACCTGACTGCTGATAAAAGCAGCAGGATGAATTCTGAAGTGTATAGGGCTATACTTTCTGCTCAGATTCAGCCGAATGCTGCCAAACTGATAGGACGCCGCTTCCTATTGCAGATGGATTATTTATTTATTTATTTATTTATTTATTTATTTTATTAATTGCCCATCTGGCTGGTCACCCAGCTACTCTGGGCGATGTTCAACAACAAAACAGTTAAAACAATAGAATTCTACATTAAAAACATCATAAAAAATACCCTAACCCACCCCGAATGCCTGCCTGAACAACCACATTTTTAATGTGTGACAGAAGCTCATTAAAGAGGGGGCATGGTGGCGTTCCCTAGGGAAGGAGTTTCACAGAGTGGGAGCCACCACAGAGAAGGCCCTCTCTCTCGTCCTCACCAGCCTAGCTGTCCTGGCTGATGGGACAGAGAAGGCCATCCGAGGCTGACCTTGTTAAGCGGCCTGTCTGGTGTTGCTGGAGGCACTCTTTAAGATAGGCTGGGCCGGAACCATATAGAGTTTTAAAGGTCAAAACCAACACCTTGAATTTGGCCCGGAAAACAACTGGTAAGCAGTGCAACTCCTTCAGCATTGGCGTGATGGGATCTCGCTGGCGGCTGCCTGTAATCAGGCGAGCCGCTGTGTTCTGTACCAGCTGCAGCTTCCGAACTGTACTCAAGGGTAACCCCATGTACAGTAGTCTAAACAAGAGGAGACCAGGGCATGTACTACCGATGGGAGCAGATGGTCAGGAAGGTAGGGGCACAGCCGCCATATCCGATGGAATTGGTACAGCTCTGTTCGGCTCACAGCTGACACCTGAGTCTCCATGGACAGCTGGGAGTCTAAGATGACCCCCAGGCTGCAGACCTGGTCTTTCAAGGGTAGTCGTACCTCATTCAACACCAGGTCAACATCCCCCAGCCTGCTCTTGTCTCCCACCAAAAGTACCTCGGTCTTGTCAGGGTTCAGTTTCAGCTTATTCCTCCCCATCCAGCCACTCACCATCTCCAGACATTTGGACAGGGATTCTATGGCCAACCTTGGTGAAGATTTGAACGAGAGGTAGAGCTGCATGTCATCCGCATATTGATGACACCGCACCCCAAACCTCCTGATGATAGCCCCCAGCGGCTTCACATAGATGTTAAATAGCATTGGGGACAGGATGGAAACCCTGTGGCACCCCACAAGTGAGTGGCTATGGGTCCAAAACCGCCGCCCCTTCCACCTCCACCCCCACCGCACCTTCCGCCACCCCTGCCGCCTCTGCCGCCGCCCTTCCACCGCTGCAGCACCTTCCGCCGCTGCTGCTCCGTTGCACCTGCCGCCGCTGCCGCATCCGCCCCAGGTAAGTGTGGGGGATTCCGTGGGGCGGGCGGGGGAACAGGAGGCTGTTTTGCCATGGATTCCAGGGGGCCGAATGCCAGTGCATTCGGCCTCACTGCAATCCATGGCGGAATTCTCCTCCATCCCTAATCCACAGCACATGGAATAACACTCCTAATCTGATCAATTTTATCCACAAAGTGCTTGCCAAGGCCTCACAGGAGGCCTGCTCCAGCGGTTCCGGAGCCACTGGACCGACCAAGCTCCAGACCACTTCGAACAGCCTCCTGGGACAGCACTCTGCAGATGCGATAGTGGCAGCATAGTATTCCTTTTTTGCTTCCTTCACCGCCATGTTTAGGGATGGACGAAAGGGACTTACCTCGTCCTGCAGCTTGCTTCGCGGTGGGGGGGAGGCGCTTCGGTTCTCCCCCCGAAGTTCAGGCGAGGGGGGGGAGGTGCCCCGCCTTGCCCGGCAGAAATTCAGGCCGGGGGGGAGTGCCCCGTCTACCCGTTTGTGAAAAAAAAAGTAAACACACACACACACACACACACACACACGTGATAGGCTACATAACGATTTACGTAGCCTATCACGGCTAGATTTCCAAACTCAGCCATGATAGGCTACGTAAATCGTCACGTAGCCTATCACGGGTGACTTTGAAAAAAAAAAGCGTGTAAGCAAATGGCGGCTCCCATGGGGACCGCCATTTGCGTTCCTTATTTTGGCACATCTAGTCTACGTAAGGATTTATGTAGACTACGGCGAAAATAAGGGCAACGCAAATAGCGTTCCCTTATTTTCGCCAAAGTCTCCGTAAATGTTTACGTAGACTAGACGTGCCAAAATAAGGAATGCAAATGGCGGTCCCCATGGGAGCAGCCATTTGCGTACGCGCTTCCCCCCCCCAAAGTCACCCGTGATAGGCTACGTGACGATTTACATAGCCTATCATGGCTGACTTTGGAAATCTAGCCGTGATAGGCTTCGTAAATCGTTATGTAGCCTATCACAGGTGTGTGTGTGTGTTTTTTACTTTACTTTTTTTTTTTGCAATGATGGCAGCGGCAGCCGGTCGGGAGACCGGCCGCCGCCCCCGCCCCCGCCGAACCAACGACGAACCGCCGCCGGGACCCGCCACCGAGAGGGACATTCGCCAAAGGTATGTCCCATCCCGAAGGGGGGCCGGGGGGCCGGCGGAGAATTTCCCCAACACTTTTGGGGGGCCGAATGCATCAGCACTCGGCCTCCCGAAGATTCGTGGAGAAATTCTCCACCAACTCTACATGTGATAGGCTGAAGATACAGCTCTAGCCCATGTCTGATCGTCTTTGGAGCGAGACGTCCGCCACCGGCGCTCTAGCCGTCTCACCTTCTGTTTCAGAGCTCATAACTGTGGATTGAACCATGGTGCAGTCCGAGCCCTGTTCAGGGGGAGAGGGTGTTTCGGGGCCACCTGATCTAATGCTCCAGTGATTGCGGCATTCCACCCACCCACGAGGGTCTTGACTGAGTGGCCGTTTGCATGCTCCAGAGAATCCCCAAGCACGTTCAGGAATCCATTTGGATCCATAAGACGCCTGGGGCGGACCATTTTAATGGGTCCTCCACCCCTGTGGAGGGGTTGTGGAACCGAGAAGTCCAACGTCACCAGATAGTAATCTGACCATGACAAGGGGGTGGTGGATATACCCCTGACTTCCAGATTACTTCCCACTTCTCTAGAAACAAACACAATGTCTAGTGCATGACCAGCTACATGGGTGGGCCCAGTTAGAATAGGGTGTAGCTCCCAGGATGCTATTGTCTCCATAAAGTCCTGAGGTGCCCCCGTGAGGACGCCCTCTGAATGTACATTGAAGTCCCTCAACACCAATAAGTTAGGGGACAGCACACGCACATCAGAGACCACCTCAAGCACCTTGGCCAGGGAGTCAGTCGTGCAGCGGGGTGGACGGTACACAAGCAGAATCCCCAGAATGCCCCTCGGGCCCAACCTCCAGTACATGCACTCAGCAACCTTGGTCTCCTGGAGAGGGGATCTGGTGAAGACCAAGGACTCTCTGTAGATAACAGCCACTCCCCCTCCCCGATCCCCAGCCCTTGGCTGCTGTGCGTATGAAAATCCAGCTGGACACATGGCGGCAAGAGTCAGGTCAGTCAGCCAGGTCTCTGTATTACATGCCAGGTCTGCACCCTCATCCAGAATCATGTCATGGATGAGGGAGGTTTTCTGGGTAACAGACCTGGCATTGAAGAGCAGCAGACAAAGGCCAGAAGATGGAGTCACGCCTCCCCCAGCTATCCTCTGGTTCTGGGCAGGCCCGGAACAAGGAACAGATATTATGCACCTCTCCCTTGTTCCCCTTACCTGGCATGAACTGCTCCTAGTGCTCTGCCAGCGCCTGCCACCCAACCTCGGTACATTCTGGCCCCCAACACTGCCCCCACTGCCTCTGTCAGGTGGATACATGCCCCCTCGCTCCTGCCTATCGGGCAGGCTACCCACCAAACACAACAGAATCCCCCCAAAATTGGAAAAAAAAAAAACCCTTTAAAATACTGCCAGGCAGGAGTCCACAGCAGTGGTGGTGGTGGTGGTGGCGGTGGTGGCGGCGGCGGCGGCGGCAGTGGCACAGCAGCAGGCACACCACTCCTCCGGTGGTGGCAGCTTCCCCTGCAGGCCCTGGCTCTCTTATCACATTTGGATAATGACCCAAAACATACAGCAAAAGCTACCCAAGAGGTTCTCAAGGCTAAGAGAGCCAGTGTAGTGTAGTGGTGAGAGTGACAGACTGGGAGCCAGGAGATCCGGGTTCTAGTCTCCACTTGGCCATGGAAGCTCACTGGGTGACTTTAGGCCAGTCACAGACTCTCAGCCCAACCTACCTCACAGGGTTGTTGTTGTGAGGATAAAATGGAGAGGAGGATAATGTAAGCTGCCTTGGGTTCCTTGCAAGAGGAAAAAAGGCGGGATATAAATGTAATAAATAAAATAAATAAAATAAATAAAGAAGTGGGATGTTCTTCAATGGCCAAGTCAGTCACCTGTTCTCAACCCAGTAGAGCATGCTTTTCACTTACTGAAGACAAGAAAGGCAGAAAGACCCACAAACAAGCAGCAGAGGAAGGCAGCTGAAGTGAAGGCCTAGCAAAGCATCTCGAGGAAGGAAACTCAGCATTTGGTCATGTCCATGGGTTCCAGACTTCAGGCAGTCATTGACTGCAAAGGATTTTCATCCAGGTATTAAAGGCGATCCTTAAGTTTGAAATGATGTTGGTTGGCTCCATTACTTATGAGCCCCCAACGATGGGTGTGTGTGCATGCCACTGGCTGTACTTCCTGAATGGTTAGTGCCCCACTTTTGTCACACCCCTTGAAATACAGCTGAAAGTCCTGACTTTGCTCCCATCTGGGTGTGTTTCCTTTCAACTTCAATGTGATGGTGTACAGAGGCCAACTGCCAAAACAGTTATCCTTGTTCCAATATTTCTGGCCCTGACTGCAGGTCCCTTTCAACCCTACTATTCTATGATTCTATGATTCTAACTAAATCCAAGTCAGTTGAAGTATCTGAAAAATCCAAATGCAGGTCTTCCATCAGAGGGAAGATTAGTAATTAGATTTGATTCATGGATTTTGGAAAGCCAGTGTTCATGCCAGCACTAAATACAAATTGCTTTCGAAACAGAAGTCCCATCAGTTGCTCAAAAGACATCTCAGCTGTAATGCATCGCTTTAATGTTTTGTTTTGTTTTATTCATCTAACTTGTATTATTACTTTAAATTATTTAATCATAATAACCAGTCATAAATGCGAATTAATAAACTCAACGTTGTCAAAATAATCAATTGTTGAAAGAGCAGAGATAATGTCAGGAGTCAAGCAGAGAGGGTGAAGTGTGTTCCATTACAATAATTTTAGCATCCGCAGTGTTGTGCAAGCTATCGTAAGAGGCAAATTACCATGGAGAAGAACCATAGTACAAAAATAATGTACTATAAATTCTGAAAAAAAGAGATGGCAAAGTAGTTTCTGCTGATATAGGTCTCTAAAAAAAAATATTCTAATTAGGATGTGCTGACAATGACTGAATATACTTGAAATGGTTGTAATATGCTATGAATAAGAGATGTCCTTGGTATAATTTTCAATCTGCTCTCATCTAAAAAATTGTCCTAAACTGGCAGCTCAACAAAGCATTCTTGTTCTTACATAACATGAAAAACATCTTACATCGGGAGTCATAGGGAGACTGAGCATCTGTGGTTGAACATGACAAAGGGACATTAGAACTTGGAGCCATCCAGTGAACTTGATTGGAATTTGGCAGTAGGGATTGGAGAATCTGTCAGTTTTGCTTTCCCCCGCATTCGATTTTTTTTTTTAAAAATCTCAGGTTCTTTCCCTTGCGAATATGAAGAATTTTGTGGATTTGGATAAATCCTTTTAAGAAATGAACTGAAATGAAATTCTCACCCATCTGCACTGGCCAGATTCAATAGGCACCACAATTCCCAGCATGGAAAGGACCATGATGTACCTGCCTGCCATAGAGCTGTTAAAGATGAGGAGCGTGCCAGGAAAAAGGCGGCAACCCTAATTCATCACAAACGTGGTTGAATGCAGTCGTGTTTTAAACCCAGATTTTTAAGAGCAAAGCATTCCAAGCCCTGGGCCTGGATGAATCTGTCAATTTTGGTTTCTCCAACATTCATTTGTTTTTTAAAAATCTCAAGTTCTTTTTATCCTGAATATGGAGAACTTTGCAAATTTTGGTAAATTCTGATCAAAGACAAACTGAAATGAAATTCTCACTCATGCCTAAATGGCAAAGATGAAAGAAAATACTTCTTTGTACAACTTATCAAATCCACTGTTGTAATATATGGTGATGACCTCTAGCTTCAATGGCTTTAGAAGAGGATTATACAAGTTCATGAAGGATACATCCATCAACAGGTTGGCCATAAAAGCAAAATGGAACTGAATACCAGTTGCTGTGGAGTGACAACTGGAGAGGAGCTGTTGTCTTCAAGGCTAGGGATGGGGGAGAAATTCTTTCAGTTCATGTTTTAATGTGAATTTACCTAATTTTGCACTTTTGAACCAATATGCAAATAGAAACAGAGTTCTCCTTTGAAATTTGCACTTCTCCAAATTTCACAGAGCAGTTCTCCAGTCAAAAGTTGTGCACAAAAATGCATTCATTTGAGGAAAGTGCATGCAAAGATATGCATATTCTCAAAAATAACATATAAAAATATATTATATTAGGAAAACTGTGTACAAAAATGTATAATTAGGAGAAATGTGCCCAGAAATGCATATGAATTTTTATGTAAACTGTTTAAAAATCTGAGAATTTGGGACAAACCAAACTGAAGACTGGAAAAATTCAAAACTGAGAGAAACTAAAATGGACAGGTTTGTCCATCTCTGCTTCATGCTGTGCACTTCTGGGCTTCCCATACACATCTGAATGGCCACTGTGAAAAACAGAATGCAGGACAAGGTGGATCTGAAGCAGCAGAACTCTTCTTCTGCCTTGGATTGTCATAATCCTCAACCTCTGTGGGCTGCGCTTTCCTAGCCTTCACTGCATCTAGTGCAGGGGTAGGCAACGTGGTGCCCATGGGCACCAGTGCATGCCTGGACATTTTCTTGGCACCCACCAAGGCGCTCTATCCCTCCCACTTTTTCTTTTTAAGTTAACACATTTTCGAACCAGCAGCTGGGATCACTGTGAAATAGGTTTCTGTTGGTGCTGAAAACTGTGGGCTCAAAGGACTTCTTTAACATGTTGGGGCTCAGTCTTTCATTGCCCTCAGTATTTTGGGCAGGTTATTTGTCCTTTGCCATGCCTCCCATGATAGCCATGTTGTGGTGGTGCCCAGGAGAATTTCTCAAATTCTTAAATATGACCATGGGCCCAAAGAGGTTGCCTAGCCCTGGTCTAGTGTATTGGTCCCACATGTTGCAGCCTGATGAAAGAGACTATGACTTCTGGGAAAATATGAAGATCTATCTATCTATCTATCTATCTATCTATCTATCTATCTACCTACCTACCTACCTACCTACTTGGGGTGGTGGTGCTATTTTAGATCTCCAGATAGTTCTCATTAGTCTAGCTCTCGAGGCCAGCTTCAGGCGATGGATGCTGAGGCATGGGGAGCAGTGGGGAGATGTTGGAGGACAGAGCTGTGTGTGTTACAGAGGCCGCCTGAATCCTCTAAGCCAGGGTTGGGCAAAGTAGATCTGCGATGTTTTGAAGTTCAACTCTGAACATCCCTGACCATTGGCCATGCTGGCAGGGGCTTCTGGGAGCTGAAGTCCAAAACATCTAGAGATCTACCTTCTGCCCACCCCTGGACTAAGCTAGCTTGCTGCTTTCAGGGCCACTGGAGGATGTGTTCTTGATGCCAGTATTGACTGCCCATTTCAACTGCCTTTCTGTTCAGTTTCTGAATAAATAAATAAATCTTGTTCTTCGCCTCAGGCAGCAAAATGTTCTGGGCCAGACCTTCCTGCTCACCTCTTGTGAGCCTGTTATACACATGTTATATGTTGTACAGCCTGTTATGTACTGTAAGTTCCGGCATTGTTGTGTTTTGCTTAACCCATTTCCTCACCCCTTTGATTCTCTGGGAGAGTTAAAACCATACGTATGCGCAAATGGCCTCTTGGAATTCCCCACCCTATTTGGGGGCAGAGAAACTGGGGAGGCAGTTTCACTGAATTTCTCCAGGGGGTGGAGAAACTCCAACCTCAGAGGTGCGGCTCACTAACAGTAGTGGTTGCAGCCCAGCTTCTTCCTTCCTTCCGAAGGGACTTGGCTTTTTTGCACTGCCACCATTTTGATGGTGTTTTTGAGCCTTGTGAAGTGGCTGAAAGTGCTCTGCGTGTTCTTTCTTTCTTTCTACTACATCCCCATCACTCTGTTGCTTCCTTGGCTGCCTGTATTTGCTGATCTGAAAACAAAAACAAAACAGGGGAGGAGTCAGTGGAGGCCGGTGGCTCTGGTTTCGGTGGGGCTGTGAATCCATTCCAGGTTTCAGTCAGAACCAGCCAGAATGCTAAAGGGGCGATCCAAGGTGCTAAACCCCACCCACAACATAGGTCCAGCACCTAGGATCACTCCAGCCAGTTCTGGCTGGCTCTGACGGAAACTCAGCATGGAATCACAGCCCCACTGAAATCGGAGCCACCATCCTCCACTGGGAGAAGTTTCCTCATGATGTCTTCACCTGGGGTTTAATTGGTGTGCAAAGCCAGGGAGGCTGTCCGTCTGCCAGAGAGATGATTGTATAATGAAAGACACGTACTCCACAGCCACCTCATGAGTAAGGGAAGCACAAGAACTACGAACCCCACGCATGAACATTTCTCCAAAACGTACTTCTCCCTTGAATCCCACCCCCCCTCCTCAGAAAGGCATTCCTTTTCTATCAAATTAAATGAGGATGGTCAAGAAAAGGTGGGAGAAAGGTGAGGCACAGCTCTAGTTAAAACCAGTGCCAGCCCCTGGGTTTTGAGGGCCCTTGGGCAAGACACCCGCCATGGGCCCCCTCCTTCAGGGAGTCTGCCTTCTCACTGCCATTGTCACCGGCTGCTCTTGCCCCATCTCATTGACAGTGCTGCTGCTTTCTTGCTTGGTAGCCAGAGAGCCAGGGAGCTAGGAGGCCATGGCCTCTTCTGCTCCTCACCACCTCTGTTGTCTGGGCCAACGCGAGGCTGGTGAACAAGCAGGTTGCGATGGTGAAGAGGAGGAGCAACTCCAAGCAGCACGTGCATGTGGGCCCCTGCTGGGCTGTGGGCCCAGACAGGTGCCTGACCATACCCACTGTCGCTGCTGGTCTTGGTGATGGCTACTGATTTGGATGGCTTTAAAAGGGGGCTAGACAGATTCATGGAGGATAAGGCTACCAGTGGCTACTGGTGTTGATGGCGATTGCTACCTCCAGCAGCAGAGACAGTGTGACTATGTACACCAGTTGCTGGGGAACACAACTAGAGGGTGCTGCTGCATTCAGGTCCTGCTTGGGGGCTTCCCATGGGCAGCTGGTTGGCCACTGTGTGAATGGAACGCTGGATAGGATGGATCTTTGGTCTGATCCAGCATGGCTCATTTTATGTTCTTAGATCTGATTGAGAGCTAGTATTCAGAATAGGTTCTGGGGGTTGTGCCCTAGTGAGTCTTGGCTGAGAATCATGTGCAAGCTGCATCTTTCCCGTGACTCTTAGAGGGAGAGCCACATCTCTCAGATGTCTCTTGCTCTGCAGCAAGTGGTGCTGATCTGAACAAAATAGATGGAGGGTTCAATCCTATCGGGGTAGGCGGCCACCTCTGAACTTGGAGGTGACTTGGTGGGCAGAGCGTGAAGGGGACCATCTCCTTTGTGCTCCAGCTGCCCTGCATTCATGGCTAGATGGAAGTTTTCAGCTGTCTAGCCATGGGATTTTGGAGCAGGTGGAGGGGGAGGCCGGATGACTCATAGGAAGCATTGTACCAGCACTTCCGCACTCCCCGACCCTCCCTGCCCCCGGGAATGCCCCCTTTTGCCCTGCTCCACACTGCTCTTCTGAGTGGGGAGCATGATGATCTGTGCCACCTACTAGATTGCAGGGGCAAGGGTGGGGAGACGGTTTTCCAGAAACCGACCTCAGAGCTTGGGCTTCGAGGTTGGTTCCTGAAAACCGAACAATCCTATGGCCATCTAGCCACTGTCTGGTGACTGTCGGCTTGTGCCCTAACCTTCTCACCTGTGTGTATGTTTTTATAACATTCATTTATAAGAGTACCAGAAGTCACAAAGCCAGATTTACTATTGCACCCTGAACTCCAGAACTGAGAAGTACCCCAAATCCAGAAGTCACCTCCTGAAGTAGGATCTGTCAGCTGGCACATCCCAAATGAACTCAGCTGTCAGAATGATGCATCAGGAAAGAAAGAGAAATCTCTCTCCAGACTGAATCATATTACCTGGCATCGTAGATCAAAATGCATACATTAAATTGTAAATTGGAATCACTTCTAGGCTCTGTGGAGACCAAGGGATGTGGAAGCTACATGGGACTCAGATGAAGCCAGCTCTCTGCTTTGTTCCGGCCCTTCCTCTATGTGGGTTTTCTTACTCAGTCCATTTAGTACAGATCACATCCCGGTTTGATGCTCAGAATGATAGCCCATGACTGCAGTGAGCTGTAGTGATTTGTGTTACTTGTCCTCTGTGGGAAGGCATGTCAGGAATGCTGAGAATCAAACCAGTTCTTTAAACTCACATTTCAGCTGTACTCAGCAGAGTTACATCCACAGTTAAACAGCAGAGAGGCAACCCCTGGAAGTCAGAACATCAAAATATACTGCACACATATGATGAAAGCATCATACATGAGTAAGGCAGATGAAAATAAAATCCAGACTTTCAGGAGCATATAAACATCCCAGAGATACATTTTGAACACAGTTAGTGAGAAACTCAGCCATGCTGGCTTTCACACACTGTTTTTGCAAGCACCATCCTAGCGCCTTTTAAAATATATTATGCCACCGTGGAAGGCTGTTGGAGCAACAGGGCTGGCCCTCCCCTTATTTAGTTATTCAAGGTATATCTCACCTTTTTTTCTCTTGCAAGGTATACAAGGCAGCTAACGTGGTCCTCCAGTCCAGTTTAACCTCACAACAACCCTGTGAGGTAGGTTAGGCTGAGAGTCAGTGACTGGCCCAGAATCACCCAGTGAGCTTCATGGCCAAGTGGGAACTAGAACCTGGATCTCCTAAGTCCCAGTCCAGCACTCTAACCACTACACCATGCTGGCTCCCTATCATTAGGCAGAGTGAGGCAGACATCTCAGGTGGCAGATGGTGGGAGGTGGCAGCTAGGTTTTGGAGGAGAGATCTGTGGGCCACGTGGCTTGCCCTGAACCCCCTAACCTATTCCTGCTGCCTTCAAGTGTGGTGGAGGGTGTTCTCCCTTTGCCAGTGTTGAAGAAAGATTCAACTACCCGTACAGTTGGCTTTTGTACATATAATGGGTGTGTGTGTAGTGGCAAATTCAGAAGTGCAGGGTCCCTTCATGATAGTCACAGCCACACCCCCTCACGGCCACGCCCCCTTCTAAAATGATACAGCCTTGTAAGATTATACAGTACAAATGATCTTTCAGTCACTTTGTTTGGAGTATCTGGTCACCTGAATTCAGAATTATTAAAAGGTCCATTTGAAAAGAAAACACACATGCCCCAAAAGCAGGGATGTCAGAGAATTCCACCATGGACTCCAGTGAGGCCGGAATCTGTGGCGGAACTGCCTCCCACCCGCCACCCCGTGGAATCCCCCCGGGACGGAGCGTATCTGGCGGCGGATGCGGCGGCAGCTCTGGCTGGTCTCCTGGCCGCTGTCAGGTTGCTGAGGCTGCAAATGGTGGCCATCGTAGCAGCCACCATTTGCGTGGCTGCCTTTCTTCGTGATAGGCTACATAAATACTTACGTAGCCTATCACGGCAAAGAGCAGGGGCGCAAATGGCAGCCGCTATGCCATTTGCACCCCTGCTCTTAGCCGTAATAGGCTACGTAAGTATTTATGTAGCCTATCACGGCAAAAGGCAGCCATGCAAATGGCAGCTGCTATGATGGAATTCCGGCTTCGGCCAGCCCTGGCCGGCAGCTCTGTGGAGTCACTGCGGAGTGGAGCCAGCCGGGGAGGATTCCAGGGGGAGGGACAGAGTGCCTCCCCCCGACCGCGGATGCCCTGGAACGGAGCAAGGTAAGTGTTTCGTATATCCCTACCAAAAAGTCATGTCCAGCAACTTGCTGGAAAATATTATTTGGTTAATCATAGAATCATAGAATAGTAGGGTTAGAAGGGGCCTAGAAGACCAGTGAGTCCAACCCCCTGCTCAATGCAGGAATCCAAGTCAGAGCATCCCTGACCAGCTTCATCTTGAATGCCTCCAGTGTGGACTAAAAAGGTCAGTTCTTTTTTTAATTCAAGAAAACAATCATCATCATCATCATAGTATATTTATTATTAATTATTATTATGAAGAGCCATTGCAACCAGATGTGAAGCAATGCCCCATTAAAATAAATGGAACTTAGTCTGTAGTGACCCACAACTCCTTTAGGGCTGAAACCCTCTACACACTTATTTGGAAGTAAATCCCATTGAACATAATGGTTCTTACTTCTGAATAGACAAGTAGGATTGCCCTACAAGGCTACGAACATAACTACACTCACTAGGGGAGTACACTGAAGTCTGAATCAGCCCCCCCTGTCAATCGCCACAGATGTAGACAAAACACATTCGAGTGGTGGGGTTAACAGACTTTTACTGGAGATATAACAAACTTACATCTCAAGATGAGCTGGCTGAGGTGAGGATCACTTGCAGGAGGAAGAAGGAAGAAGATAGGAAAGTAGAGGGAGGAGACAAGGAAAAGGCAGAATGGCTTCTCAAAGGTCTCCTCCCATCTTACTCATATTAATCCTTCAAGTTCAGGTTAAGTGACTCCTGGCCCTAGTCCCTCCAACATAAACTCCATTGAACACATTGGGACACATTTACTTCCGAGTAAATAAGCCTAGGATCCTACTGTCAACCAGAGGGGTTGGGTCCAACCCCAGGCCCCCTCCTGCACCTTGAAGGACAAACTTGATGTGCAAACAAACAGCAGGTGAAAACTTTTCCCTGCATGGTGCCAAAACACGATCCCCTGCTAACGTCTGCACATCAAGCCCACTAGAATCCCTCTCCCACACACAGCAAACCCCACACATAAGCACAAGCAACAGACAATGGCAGTGGCAGCACCCTCCCCCTGCCTGCTTCTGCCATGGTCAGCAGCAGCAGCCCTGAACGGGTGGCCGGTGCTGCAGGACAACGAGGGCAGTGCTGGGTGTGCAGGCACGGAGCAGGCTGTGGGGATGGGCAGCAGGGTGGGAAAAGGGTCAGGAAGCTGAGGTGCTCGCTGAGGACGGTTGAGTTGCGAGGCATGGCTCAGGGGGTGGAAGGCGGAGAAGCTGAGAGCTGAGGAGGAGAATAGGGGGTGCCGAGAGGAGGCTGCAGAGCTCCCTCAAGCTCCCTCTCTCGCCCCCTTTGTCTGGCTGGCTCTGTGCGGTCAATGAGAGGCAGCCGCCAGTCGCCCGCGCTCCCTTCCTCTGCTCCCTCCTCCTCCCCCCATGTCTGCCCCTGCAGCAGCAGTAGACTGCGACCCGACTGGGAGCTGGCTCCAGCAAAAGTGCAGGAGCAAAGCCCCGGTGCGACCGCCCAGCACTACACCGCTGGTGCCATCTTGACCTTTGCCTCAGGTGGCAAAATGTCTTGGGCCAGCCCTGCAGAGCAAGAGGCTTGGAGACAGCCAGTAGCAAAAGGTGATGGTAATTTGTGAGCTACTCGCACCTACTGAACCTGAAGGGCGGGACTGAAGAATTTTCCATTATGATTGCTTCTACAGGAGTTACTCTCATGCAAGTATGCAAAGTATGGAATGCCTGCCTAACTACTGGGTTGCCCCTACAGCAAGGCCATCTGAAGATTAGCCAGCTGGACTGGCCAATCTAAAGCCTTGCTGGGAAAGGCCCTCCCATATTGCAGCGTTTCATCTCCAGATAGAACCCTGGGTTCAAGCCCCACCAGGTTATCCCTCATGGAACCTCTGGACCGCCACTCACTTGTCCCCTGAAAGAAGGGCTTTTGTAATGCCTACTTAGCCAATCCAAATTCAGTTGTAGAACCAGTGGTTGCAGAGAGCAGGAAAGCTTTGCCCATTTGTTTTTCTAAGATTTTCCACAGCCCTGGAGAGCCAGTAAAGTCCCATGCTGACTAAGGAATGCTGGGAGTTGTAAGGCTCTTTTCTCTCTAAACATGCATGGGATTACACTAGGGCTGCGCAGGGACCCGCCGAACCGACTCGGAAGTTGCTTTGGGGCTTCCAAAGCGGGCCCAGTTTGCTTTGGGCTGATTCAGGGGCCCCTGATCTGCCTTAGCCCCAAACACGAAGTGGGATTTGGATGACCGGATCCCGCCCCCCCCCCCAAGGGTTCTGCTGTGCTGCGCAACCCCCCAGCTCCTTACCTGGGCCCTCAGGACATGCATTGGCAGCCATCATGAGGAGGAGTCACCTTCGTTGCCTCTGCCACCTCTGCCACTGCCACCACCACCGCTGCTGTTGCCACTGCTGCCGCCGGCCCCGCTGCTATCTCCACAGAAATTAGTACATATCCTTGCATATATTTTTCAAAATGTGTGCATTTTTCAAACACGCACATGCACTAATTGACCGAAGTATGTTTATGTGTGCATGCTAGAAATGTGCACATTTCCCAAACCTTGTCAATGCAATTCTGATTGTTTTGTGAAATGCATTGCAAACTTGGAATCGTACAGATTTCTGACTGTAAATTGCATCCAGGTCCACCTTTGGTTCGGTGTGGTGTGAAGTGGTTCTGGGCAGTGTGAAGTGGCTAATCTCACATTAAAACCCAAACACAACAGATTACTCACCCATCCCTATTCTGAGCTAGCTGCTTCAGTCAGAATTGCATTTGCTAAAATTATCTTCTATACCACTCTTAAAGGGAAAGGACCTCCATCCCATATTGCCGACTATATTTAGGTATATTGATTTGAACAGTTACATACAAAAGCAGCCTAAGCCACCGATAAAGGCTGGTGGTGAGTCCAGAATAGCTGGAACAGCAAAAAGGCTGTACTTTTCTTGCTGCAATAATTTGCATAGTCATCTCATTTTCAAAAGCCCTTTCTTTAAAAATAGAAAACTGGCTGCATATTCCCCCCTCCAAATACGAGAATGACTGCTATATAAGCTTCCTCCTGGCCTATTTCTGTCTTGCAATGGGCTCCTGTCAAGTTGTTACTTTGGGAAACTTATTTAAAGCTAATCGGAACAGAGTCTGAATACAGGAAGAGTTGGGACTAGAAATATGGATTCCTCCAAGTACCTATCCACTAACTGTTTTTCTGGGCAGAAAATATATGAATTGAACTTGCATAGACCTCCAGGACTGAAAATTCTGAAAAAAGCTCCGCAGAGACTGGTGTGTGAGTGTGCGTGTGTGTGTGTGAGAGAAACACTTTTCCAGCTCAGCTTACATATTTATTTTCAGTCTATCTCAGTCTTGATACCCACCATTCCCAATTTCTCAAACACCCCATCACCCAGTATCAATACTCCCACTTTGGAGCCTTCAGCAGAATGGAGTTCCATAACTGTGGAGAGGTCTTTATGTGTGCCTTTCTTTGCACTCCTGTCAGAAGTATTTGACTTATAGATGGGATAATCAAGAAGGCTATATCTGTCTTAGAGACAGTTACAGAACCAGGGATGAGTCAGTGGACAACTTGCTTCATTAGTGTTCCATGAGTTAGCTTCTTGCTGCATTCTGTTCCACTTGCCTTCCAGGTTCACTTGAAGGGTGTCTAAATTTCAGAATGGGCTTAGATACACAGATTACTCCATTGTCCATCGGTGTCTTTTTTTGTACAGGTTGCTGATGCATGAGCACATTCGCACCCTGATTAAGTCACAGGGCAAAAAAGGAACCCTGATGTGATAGTGCCGTAGTATTAAGATCCCTTTGGTGTGGTGTTTAATCAATGCACACATGAGCTTGTGGACATCAGTATCTTGTAAGGAGGGAAGGGGAAGTCCTGACCTCAAAATGGAAGCACAGGAACCAAGAGCAGGGGACTGAGCAAAGTCTGGAAATGAAAAACAAAAGCATAATGGAAGATGTAGTAGTTGTTGTTCTGCAAACAAGATCAGCTAATTTGGAACTCCAAAATCTGGGGAGATATTTGTATGGGAGAATTCCATAGCATCCCTAAACAAGGCATAGCAGAAAAAAGTGATCCATCAGCTACAATCCTGTAACAACTTATGTAGCACTAAGCCCCATTGGACTCAAGATTTCCCTTCTGAGTAGACATTGGGTAGTATCCAACATTAGTTCTACTTAGAGTAGACCCATTGAAATGAATAGGACTTTAGTTAGTCATGACTAACATAAGTCCCATTCATTTCAATGGATCAACTTTAAGTAGGACTAATATTGGATACTACCCATTGATAGCAGAGGAATCCCAGACCAGGGGCCAAATCTGCCCCTCCTGGGGTCCCAATCCAGCCCATCCAGGGCTCCCCAGGTAGCCACACCCTCTTCCTCTGTTTCCACCCCTTTCCACCAAGCACCAATGGTTTGGTGGTTTCTTGGCTTTTGTGCAGATCCCCCCCCCCCCGTTCTAAAAGGTGCCTCTCTCTTAATGCCTCTCTTAAGACTTACTTGCAATAAGTGCTCAAAGCTGCAGTATGCTGTTTTAAGTGCTGGCAGTAAGTGCTTTAAGCGAATCAAGCAAGCCTTAGTTGCTGGCATTAGGTGCTTTCAGCGACAATATTGGGTTTTTGATCCCACCCCCCTTTGCCTTCAGCCCCATCCACCACTGCGGCCCCCAAGAAATTTTTCAAAATTGAATTTGGCTCTTGGGGGCTGCAAGAGATTCAACACTCCAGATGGATAAGAGAGCACAGTAAGGTATATATGGCTCAGTCTGTTTGACACCCTCCCCTTGGGCTTGAAAGGCTTCCTGGAGGAAAAGGCTATCAATGGCTATGAGTCTTGATGGCTATATGCTACCTCCAGTACTAAAGACAGTGAGCCTATGTAACACCAATTGCTGGGGAAGATGGGTGGGAGGGTGCTGTTGCACTCATGTCCTGCTTGTGGGTTTCCCCTGGGCAACTGGTTGGCCACTGTGTGAACAGAATGCTGGACTAGATGGATCCTTGGTCCGATCCAGCATGGCTGGTCTTATGTTCATGTTAGGAAGTCAGTCCTGAAGCATTTGTGTGATGGATGCTCAGTGGTCCACAACTACCATGCATGAGAGAGGGGGGGGAGGGAGGGAGAGGGAGAGAGAACACGAGTTACTCCCTAATGGGGTTACTCTAGTGTGTTCCTTTTGTTTGCATGGACATTTTTAAATCCACATGTAACCAATATTTTTAGGATCAGCATTTTTAAAAAGTTAAACTCCACATCTTTGCTTGGCATTCAGGAACAAACAATTAAACAAAAGATGCAGCTCCCTTTTAGAAGACACTGCAGTCCTGGAGGGAAAGCCCTACACCTTTAATACATTCTTTTGCACTGGGTTAATGCATATCAGCAGAGAAAATGCTGCAGAAATCTTAATTAAATACACCCACAGCACTCCTTGGAGGCAGATAAATGTTTATTCTGTCCTCTCTTCTTCCTTTCCTTTTGCTGTCCTGGCTCATGCTTTTCCTCTCTTGGGCAAGGAACAATTAGGGGTGTGGGGAGGATCTCCACTGAAATGCTGATGGAAGTGGATCAGTTTCAGAATGCTTAGGTAGAAGTGACATGACCTTAATGTAGGGCTGGGTCAGCCATAGAGCCAAATTAGGTAACTATCTAAGGATGCCTTCCCTGACCTAGTGACTTCTAAATGTGTGGGACTACAACTCCCATCATCCAGTACCCATGCCAGCTGAGGAAGTTGGGGTCACAGTACAAAACATCTGAAGAGCGCTAAGCTGTGGAAAGCTGGCCTAGGGTGCCCTGGATATCACATGCCCCTTCTCTATGGATTTTCAGCTTTCATTTGTCAGTGTCTAGCCCAGTGGTGGTCAACTTTGAAGGGTCACAATGGACCCTCCTGGAAAACTCTGGGTGCCATACCCCTGCTCCACTGCAGCCATCGCTGTAAGCAGAAGTGGCTGCATTTCTTCATTCACAGTGGTTCTGCTGGGCAACAATGCATGGGGGAACCTATGCCCCATTTCTCAGCACTCCCCTGAGCCTACTGAACAGCTGTTTAGTTGGGGGCCACACCATGGAAGCAGAGGACCCAGTGAAGGCTGCAAAAGCCCCAGGGGGGGGGCTGCATGAAGCCCACAGGCTGCATGTTGCCATCCCTCCTCTAGCCCTTTCAGGAACATAGAGAGCTGCTTTATATCTGGTCGGATCCTTTGCCCGTCAAAACTGGTTTAGTCTACTCTGGAAGCAGTTGTCTAATAGGGATCCATGAGAAATTCATTTCAGTTAATTTTTGATCAGGATTTTACCCACTTCGCACCTTCTTAATCAAACACAGACTCAGACACAATCTGTGGTCAAAGTCCATATATTTCCGAGCTTGCAATGTGATTCACAGGCCCAAAATGATGTGTTTGACAGCATGAGTACATTTGAAAAATGTGCATGAAAAAATGCATACTTTTGGAAAATACCCACAAATATGCTTTAATCAATAGGAGAAGAATGCGTACATTTCAAACATGCACACGACTGATGAGTACATTTGGAAAAATGCAAACAAAACTGCAGATGGATTTTCATGCAAATAGAAAAGAAACAAAGCTCACAATCTGATACAGACTCGAGTTGGAACAAACTTCGAGATGGAATTTGGAGAAGTTTGGCAAACTTGAGTTTCACTGATTCACACATCCCTACTCCTAGGGAAGGAGTTTTGCCTAACAACCCATCAGCTGCTACCTGAACTTTTTAATTAGAGATGCCAGGGACTGAACCCGAGACCTTCTCTGCGTGCAAAAGAGGTGCTCTGCTACTGCGCAAAAGTCCATTCTTCTTTATTTGTAGAGATATAAGCGTGCAGGAAGTATTCTACCCAATTGTTCACTAAGAAATGATACAAGTAACCCCCCCAATTCTTATTTATTTATTTATTTATTTATTTATTTATCTATTTATTTATTTATTTCTATACCACCCAACAGCCAAAGCCCCATTCTTTAGCTCATTCCATGCCGGTTTCACATCGGTTTGCAGCTTTTTTTTAAAAAAAGTTTACCCAAAAAAGTTGTGTGCATTTTTGTAAGCATTTTTGCTACACACACACAACAAGTTGTCTTCTCTTATGCTTTTTGTATGTCCCCCCACCAATATACACTTTTTTGTGCTCACCTTCCCATAATACTCATTCCCCCCCCCCCGTAGAACTGCTTCACAAAATTCTGTGAAGTACGAATATTGACGGATAACTGCATTCCAGGTTGCATATTAATTCTGGAAGTGCTAATATGGTAAGTTAATATCAAAATGGGAACAAAACTCTCACCCCATCCTTAATGCCCTCTCCTTCAGATGGTAATATTTACTACTTGACTTTGCTTCAAAATCTGAAGGATTGTTTCCTCCCATAAGTACCTGCCTGGACCCTAAGAACATCTTCAGTGGTCCTTCTCCTTTGCCCTTGCCAAAGGAAGTGAGCTGGGTGGCTGCCAAAAAGAGGGCCTTTTTTGCTCTGGCACCCCAGTTTTGGAATAAGCTTCCCACAAGTTCCCAGGGAGGCTTGCCTGGTGCCTATGTTTTGCTCTTTCTGGCACCAGGTGAAGACTTTTTTTTGTGTTTTCCTAGGTATGTTAGTCTTTTAGGTCTGTTGTTTTGAATCTGTTATTGCATTTCAAATCTCAGCATAGCTGCTAGGTTTCATTTTGGTTTGTACTTTTATACTGTAGTTTTAAACTTTACCATTTTATATTGTATTTGATGTGGTATTTAGTGGTTTTAATTGCTGTGAACTGCCCAGACAGCTTCAGCTATTGTGCAGTATAGAAATGGAATAAAATAAATAAGTAATCGTGGCACACCAATCCTGTTGCATTTGTGGATCCTGTTCATTTTGCTGAGTGGGCCCCAAGACATCTGCCTAGGGCTGCTGGAGAAATTTGAGACAGACTAAAATGAGTTCAGATTTCTAAGAATCTGACCTGCAGAATCCACTGTGGAGTGACCCCCTCAGGCTGCACGGAGTCTGTGGGCTTTCAGATTATTTTTTACTTTCCTGAAATTTATGCATATTTATTTGTAGGAAAATACACACTTTTCTGCTGAGGAAAAGTGGAATGGAATGGAGGACAATACGCTAAATGTTACGTACTAAGGTAAATTATGCAAATGTTACTAAACCTCCTACATAATTATTTGTGTATTTTTCCATGTGACGAAAAAAAATTCACATTGTCTGTGAGCAGATGCCAGAACAAAAGGCACCTGACAATCTGCAAAACACAGACGGAGCGGATTTTACACAGTTGATACATCCCTGCTTCTTCCCCAAAGTCCTGTTCTGATAGCATTGCTGTTCTTAACTCAGTGTAGTCTGTGGTATTATGTAGGGATGGCGGAGAATTTCTCCACGAATCTCGGGGAGGCTGAATGCCAACACATTCGGCCCCCCGAAATTGGCAGTGAAATTCTCCACCCCCCGCCCCCCCCAGGGATGGGACTTACCTCCCTCGAATGTCCCTCTCGGCGGTGGATCCTGGCGGTGTTTCGGCTGCTGCCACCGCCATTACAAAGTGAATGTTAAACACACACACACACACGTGATAGGCTACGTAATGATTTACGTAGCCTATCATGGCTAGAGTTCCAAGGTCAGCCATGATAGGCTACGTAAATCATTATATAGCCTATCACGGGTGACTTTGAAAAAAAAAATGGGCGCCGCCATTTGCGTTCCTTATTTGGGCCCGGGTAGTCTATGTAAAGATTTATGTAGACTACGGCGAAAATAAGGGCAACGCAAATAGAGAAAAATGGAGATCTCTCTCTCTCTCTCTTGGAGTGGGTGGGGAGAAAAGGAACACATCAATGAGTAGGAACCTGGGGCAATGTATGTTTGGGATGGCGGGGAGGAATTCTGGAGAAAATAAATGTTGAAGAGTTTGGAATTTTGGAGGTGTGGCTTTGGAACATCACTTGTCTCTCAGCCTGACTAGTTTTCTATCTCTAAAATGAACGTTGCAAAGGGAATGCAGTAAATTTAAACATACAGTACTATGTCTGGGTAGGGATGGCAGATAATTCTGCCATGGATCTTGGTGAGGCCGAATGCCAGTGCATTCAGCCCCCCGAACTCCGTGGCGGAACGGCCTGCCCCTCCACCCCCCAGCGGATCCCCCCCGGGATGAGACTTACCTGGGGTGGATCTTCCGGGCGGCGGCAGCTTCGGCGGTGGCTTCGGCGGCTTCGGCAGCTGGTCTTCCGACCGGCTGCCACTGCTGCCATTTCCAGTCTTGTTAAAAAAAAAAAAAAAAGACGTGATAGGCTATGTAAAGATTTACATAGCCTATCATGGCTGGGTTTAAAAAAAAAACAACCCATGACGTGATAGGCTACATAAATCTTTACGTAGCCTATCATGGCTGGGTGGGTTTAAAAAACAACAACAACCGCGTACGCAAATGGTGGTGGCTACGGCTGCCGCCATTTGTGTTCCTTATTTTTGGCCGTCTGAATCTACCTAAATATTTACGTAGACTATGACGGCGAAAATATAGGGGAATGCAAATAGTGTAGCAGGCGCTATTTGCGTCCCTTTTTGATTTGCCGTTTTAGCCTACAGAAAGATTTACGTAGGCTAAAACGGTGAATCAAAAAGGGACGCAAATAGCTCCCACTACGCTATTTGCATTCCCCTTTATTTTCGCCGTCATAGTCTACATAAATATTTATGTAGATTAAGATGGCCAAAAAAAAGGAATGCAAATGGTGGCGGCCATAGCCGCCGTCATTTGCGTACGCGGTTCCCCCCCCCCAGAGCCCTCCGCGGCCAGAAATCTGGCTGCGGACGGCTCTGGGCTGGTGGGCCTGGCTGGCTGCTCTGCGGAGCTGCCGCAGAGCACAGCTGGCCATCAAGGATTCCGGGGGGGGGGAGGAACGGATCGCCTCTCCCCCTGTCCAGGATTCTGGGGGGAGGGATGGAACGCCTCCCCCCGCACCATCAACATAATCCGCGAAAGGTAAGTCACTTTTGTACATCCCTATGTCTGGGTTGTAACAATGGAGCTCTGTTGCTGGGCATATACCTTTTGCCTATCCAATTCTCATTACATGGAATAATGATGATGATGATGATGATGATGATGATGTATTACATTTCTATACCACCCAATAGCCAAAGCTCTCTGGGTGGTTTACAGAGCTTACAAACATTAAAAAATACAGCATACAGAGATTAAAAGCCATTTACATAAAAAACCACATGAACAGACAATATACACAGGAGACATATATCTAAAACAACTTCAAACAAGCGATCTCAAGCAAACAACCATAACCATAAGACAATCTGGGATCGATTAAATGTATCATATGCTGCCATATGCTGCCAAATGCCTGGGAAAAGATATCAGTCTTAACCTGGTGCCGAAAAGATAACAATGTTGGGGCCAAGGCAGGCCTAATCAGGGAGATCATTCCAGAATTGGGGGGCCACCACCAAGAAGGTCTTCTCCCTTGTTGCTGTCTTCTGACCTTCCCTCAGAGTAGGCAGCCGGACGACTTTAGATGGTGAGTGTAGTGTACTGGTAGGTTTGTGTTGGGAGAGGCGCTCCATCAGGTACTGTGGTCCCAAGCCATGTAAGGATTTATAGGTTAAAACCAGCACCCTGAATCGTCCCCAGAAACATACAGGCAGCCAGTGCAGGTGGGCAAGAGTCGGTCTTATATGTTCGGACCTTCTGGTCCCTGTTATCAATCTGGCCACTGCATTTTTCACAAGCTGCAGCTTCTGAACTGTCTTCAAAAGTAGCCCCACAAAGAGTGCATTGCAGTAATCTAACTTGGAGGTTACCAGAGCATAGACAACTGAAGCCAGGTTATCCCTGTCCAGATAGGGGCGTAGTTGGGCCACCAACCGAAGTTGGTAGAAGGCACTCCATGCCACTGAGGCCACCTGAGCCTCAAGTGACAAAGATGGCTCAAGGAGAGCCCCCAAGCTATGAACCTCCTCCTATTCTTATTCTTATTCTTATTCTTATGAACAACAAAAACCACAATAACCACCACAACAATAACAGAAATAAATGTTAATATTTCCATAGCCCCACCCCCAAACTTCCTTCAGTTCTTAAGGCTGGATCCTGAAATAACATATGGGGAAAAATTCCTGAGAGCCCCTCCTCAGTTTCATAACAATCTAACCCATATTGCAATATGCTGACAATCCACTGCAGATTTTAGGATACTCATACTGATGTGAGGACAGGATTGCTGTTCATGTCAAAGTAAATTTGGCACTGATGGTGGTGGTGGTGGTGATGTGTGTGTGTGTGTGTTTAAACGTACACCTTCATAGCTAGGAGCAGTGTACAAATGCATGCATTTTAATTTATATTTCACTTGTTTTAATAAGTGTAATTATCTGTAATACTGGCAAATTTAAAGTGACACTAATTAGAAGATGCTGTCTTAATCAACTCCCCTGTGCTGCTTCCCACCGTGTTCTGGTTTCATTTTATTCTGTTCACCTAAGCGCAAAGCCAGGTGTTTACCTCTGCGTGAGAGGGCTCAAGGAGAAATGGTCAAGTCATTATTCTGGAAAGCCTGTTTAAAGCTAATCAGAACTGAGCCTGAATAGGAAGATTAGGAACATAGAAAGCTGCCTTGTATACAAAGGCAGACTATCCATCTAGTCAAGAGTTGTGCATTCTGACTAGTAGCAGCCTGCCATTTCAGAGAGGCAGAGAGTCTTTCATTTTCCCTGATACCAGTGCTAATTCCAGGTTTCTGAGTGCCCTGGGGTGAGACACCTCAATGGCACCCTCCTTCTCACCACCATCATCACCAACACTTGCTCTGCCTCCTCCTCCTCCTCCTCCTCCTCCTCCTCCTCCTCCTCCTCCTCACTACCACTTGCTTGCTTGCCAGTGAGCAAGCAGGCAATGGCATCAGCTCCTCCTTCCTTCACACCACCAGCACTGTATGGGCCAGAGAGAGGCAGATGAACAAGCAGATTGCGGTGGTGTAGAGAAGGAGCACTCCTGGGGTCTTTTGTCAGTGGGGCCCCTGCTGGGCTTTTGACCCTTGGCAGATGCCTGAACACGCCGACCTTTGGTGCCAGCCCTTGTACCACTGGCTATTTATAGTCATACCTCAGCCTTCCTCCAGGGGGTTCTTGAGTTATCTAAAAATGTAGAATGGGCTACATGGGACCTGATCTGTGTTTAATTTACATGCATCTACTTTTATTTGATGTAAATAATGGCTTACTGGGATTAAATTAGCTCAGAAAGAGGGCTAAGGTGAAGTGATCCATAGTAACTAACACCATTTCATTAACCATGATCATCATCTGTGTGCAGAAATATGCCAATGTATTGGCTCCAGGAGCGTAACCAAGCTACCTGTAGTGTTAGAGGGGCCTAGAGATCCATAATGCCTTGCTTAAGTTCATTATTAGTGCACTTCCTTTGCTAGTAAGCCTCTGAGCATGTGAAGATGAGTCAAAAGGCTGATAGTGCAGCCTAGCACATTCCATACTAATGAGTGAATCAAGATCTGCCTCAGAAATGAAGGTTGTTTGTTTTAAAACTGCAGGTGGCTGTGCTGGGAACCAAGCCTGGCTAGTTTATGCTGGGAATGAACGCTAGGGGGTGCTTGTTGTTGTCATGCTGCCTCATTGCTAACATGTATGGTATAAAACCCATTGTATCCCATGGCTCTAGGTTCAGAGAAGGTGTCTGATCCAACCACTGGGTATGCCTGTGTGCTGATTGTACTCAATAAACTATCTCCTTGTAAGAAAACCTAAGGATCTGATTTATCACTATCTTGGCACCTCTAAATTAAGAGGTCGGAGCCCATGGCCAGGGCAACACAGCCAAGATGAGAGAGCACTTGTATCTCATGACCCACCAACTGAGAGATTTATGGAGGGAGCAATCCTATGGCCGCTAGTCAGCAGCTAGATGGCCATAGGATATCTGGTGTTCTGGGAACCGACCTCGGAGTCCGTGCTTGGTTGGTTCCTGGAGAATTGACCTTCCCCCACTTCCATGCTGCCTTGCAGGCAGTGTGGAACAGCGCTGTGTTCCATGCTCACAAGAGGAGAGTGGAGCGGCCAAAATGGGGGGTGCCCGGGGGGCATTCTGGGGTGGAGAGGGTGGAAATGCCTGTATGACACATCCTGTGTGTCATATGGCAGCCTCCTCCCCAGCTCTGCCCTCCTGCGGCTAGACAGCTGAAACCGGCTGTCTAGCCGAAAATGCAGGGCAGGAGATGTATGGAGGGAATGATCCCCTCCATGTTTCTCCTGCCCTGCATTGGATAGGTGGTCACCTCTGAGTTTGGAGGTGGCTGCCCAGCTGCATAGGATTGTGCCCTTATTCACATCATCATCATCAAGATAACCAAGCATTGTCCACAAACGATGGAGCACCTGTTCCACACCCAAGATGAATAACTCAGCATTATCAAAAACAGTTTTGGTTCCAGATTTTGGAGGATCCTTGGACAAGAGACCGGCAATGGGCCCCCTCCCTCAGTGAATCTACCTTCTCACTGCCATTGCCACTAGCTGCTATTGTTTCCCCTCCTCTTTCTCATAATTGCTACCATCGGCTTGCTTAAAAGGCAGAGAGCCAGCGAGCAAGGAGGCCGTGGCATCTGCTCCTCCTCCTCACCACCACCATCATAGTCTGGATCAGAGGAAGAGGCAGGTGAAGAAGCAGGTTGCAATGGTGAAGAGGAGGAACAATTCCACGGGACTCTTGTCAATGGGCCCCTGTTGGGCTGTGGGCCCTCGGCAGGTGCCTTGCCATGCCTACCCTTGATGCCGGCTCTTTCTGCTACTTGATCTTTATTTATATTTATTTGTCCAAGCTTTTAGGGGCACAGGCAAGTGTTTAATTTATTTTCTGGTGTTATAGTAGGGATGGCAGAGAATTCCACCACGGATTTCAGTGAGGCCGAATGCACTGGCATTTGGCCCACCAAAATCCATGGCGGAACGGCCTGCCATCCCCTACCCCCCCGCAGAACTCCCCTGGGACGAGACTTACCTGGGGTGGATGTTCCGGACGGTGGCGGCTCCAGTGGCAGCTTTGGCAGCGGCTAGCCTTCTGACCGGCTGCCGCCGCTGCCATTTACAGTCTCGTCTTTTTTTTTTTACATAGATGTGATAGGCTACGTAAAGACTTATGTAGCCCATCATGTCTGGGTTAAAACAAAAAACAAAAACGTGTATGCAAATGGCGGCGGCTACAGCCGCTGCCATTTGTGTTCTTTATTTTTGGCCATCTTAGTCTATGTAAATATTTACGTAGACTATTACGGCAAAAATAAAGGGGAACGCAAATAGCATAGTGGGCGCTATTTGCATTCCTTTTTGATTCGCTGTTTTAGCCTACGTATGGTTTTATTGCATTTTACTGCGCATATTTGTAATGAGAGAGTTATGATTTTAATGGTGTTCATGTGTTGTCATGCTTTTTATATAGGTTGTTAGCTGCCATGAAGTCCTTGTAGGGAGGGGAAAATATAAATACGTATAAATAAATAGTTTATTTGTAGAGCAGCCATGCAACTTTCCTGAAATTGAAGAGAGCGCTACAGCTGTATATGTATTAGGCTGGCCCTAATATAAGGTGATGTACATAGTTCTCTCCCCTATTTTATCTTCACATAAACCCTGTGAGTTAGGTCAGGCTGATAGACCATATATGGCTCAAGGTCTCTAAGGGTACAATCCTATGCATGTTCAGACAGAAAAACGTCCTACAACTCCCAGCATGCCCCAGCCAGCATGGCTGGCTGGGGCATGCTGGGAGTTGTAGGACTTTTTTTTCCTGTCTACACAGGCATAGAATTGCACCTTAACTCTCTCACTATGGAATAACCTCCACAGATATATTCACATGGCACCCCAGAATAATCTTTTTAAGCAGGTGAACAGCTATTTTATTTCCTTCTGCTTTTGGTGAAACCTAGTTCTGGATCAGTTTAGTTTCTTTTATTGCTATTGGCTGATAACAATGTTGTCCTCTCGTAAATGGTTTTAACTTGTTTATATGAGTGTGTTGCTCGATTGTGAAAAGTTTTAAACTGCGGTTTTATAATGACTGTATTTCATCAGAATGGGATATTATTGTTTTGGTTGTACGTAAGCTGCCTTGGGAAAGTTTAACTTTTAATCCCCAAAGTCATCATAGGAATATTTTAAAAAACAAATAACCCTTTTATTGCCATTTTTGGTAAGCTGTCTTTAGAGGCTTTGTATGGAAAGGTGCAGCGGGAATCTTTGAATTAAATGAATGAATTCACACCACTGTGAATTGAACACTGGCTTGGCTGTCAACTTTGCTTCTCCTCTCTGTGTTGGATAGGCTGTCAATCCTTTTGAATTTTTAAAGGAGCCACATGAGTGTTCATAAGTTTATCTGCTCATAATTAAAATTAAAGAAGGGTTTTTATTTTTTAATTTTTTGTAAAAAGCAAAACTACTCTTTGGGGATGAGGGAGGGGAACTTTCTAGATGACATCACAGGAGACCAGCCAATCAGCATCATGCACCTGCACAACCATTTTGTTTCAGAAAGCAACCCTAGGAAAGAAAAAAACAAAGTAGGCAAATTGCATTGTCCACAATAAAGGTGCTTCCATTTCAGCCTTGCTGCTCTAAAAATGTTACTTTGCCATTGGTGCCAGCACGTACGGTGTGCCCCCCCCACCCCACCCCACCAAACTGTGTGAAACAGATCATCTGACATACCTTCTTTCTCTATCCTCAGAGGACTTAGAACTCTTTTCCATGTTGTACAGAACATGGAAGGATTTCCGAGTAGGAATTTGTGGAGATTTTGTAAGGTACAAGGCAGCTGTTTTTGTAACATATGAAGCAGTCCTAGTATAGACAAGGAAGGCAGCATTAAACTGATTTTGGGCTCAAACCTATCCATGTTTAGACAGAAAAAAGCAGGGCTGCCTGGGGCATGCTGGGAGTTGTTGGACTTTTTTCTGTCTAAATATTCATTGGATTACACCTTTTGTGAATTGAATCTTACACTACTACAACCCACAGCTCACACTGTTCGCCTCTTACCCTTTTATTTTGAGGTACTTTCCGGTTGTCACAAAATGTTCTGACCAGTGCATTGAGACTACTGATGATGGTGAAGATGGATGAGAAGTACAAAAGAGCCACGACTAGAAGAGGAATGTCTGGGGGATGCTGAAACAAGGATTTTATTTTTTAAATAACCCAACGCGTTTCCCGCATATTTTTATTTTAAGGCCTTTTTCTGAATATTGGATTAGCTTGGAAAAAAACAAATTATTTGCATCAGTGGTTTTTTGGGGTGGGGGGGTGGGATTAGCTTGGCTTGTTACCAATAGGGATGTGTAAAATCCATTCCATCTGCATTTCACATATTGTCAGGCGCCTTTCATTCTGTCATCCACTCATTGACAGAATCGGATTTTTTTGTTTCCAAATTTGCACAAATTTGCACTGGCACATAAATACACAAAAATGTGCAAATCTCCTCCAAATGCTTAAATCCTCACCCTTGCATGCACATTTTCATGGTTTAGCTGGGAAATGTGTTTTTTTGGTGTTGTTTTTTCATTTTGTGCATTTTTCTATTACTGAATTTGCACAAAATTATGGAAAGTTAGAAAAACAGTCCATAAGTCTGGGGAATCTGCCTGACTGGGAAAATGCAGATCTGATGTGGAATCTGCTGGTTGTATTCATAAAAATGCAAACTCATATTTCTCTGACATCCCTAGTTACCAAACCAATTTGACATGAGCAGATGTCACTAACTGAGACTAAAGCAGTAAGTTATTGTTTTGATGCAAGGGTGCAACCTCTTTCAGACCAAGGGCTGAATTCTATTGAATATTTTCCACCGCATTAAAAGAGGGAGAAGGGAGGCTATAAATCGGCTTAAATTTGCATGATTTTTCACAAATCAAAGCTGCACCTTTAGAGAAATGAGTGTGTTGCAGTTTTCCAAAACTAGGCCAGCCACTCTGTTTACTGTGAGACCTTCTTGAGATGTCAAAAGTGAGGACTGAGGATTGCCTTGGACCAAACATAATATTGGAGAGGGGACAAAAGTTTAGCTTGGCTGTGTGGAAAGCAGGCATATAAAAGAGCAGTGAGTGGCAGCAGCCAATGGCAGACTCTGTGACTCATCCTGCATCTTGCAATGTTAAGATGTTAAGTTAAGAAGTTTGAAAGATATTGTAGAACTGGAAAAAGTGCAGAAATGGGCAACTAAAATGATCAAGGGGCTGGAGCATCTCCCATAAGAGGGAAGGTTACAACAGCTGGGATTGCTTAGCTTGGAGAAAAGGAAGGTAAGGGAGACATGACTGAAGTGTACAAAACTTAGGGATGTCAGAGAATTCCGCCATGGATCTTGGTGAGGCCGAATGCCAGTGCATTCGGCCCCCCGAACTCCGTGGCGAAACGGCCTGCCCCCCCGCCCCCCCGCGGATCACCCCCGGGACGAGACTTACCTGAGGCGGATGTTCCAGACGGCGGCAGCTCCAGTGGTGGCTTCGGCGGCGGCTGGTCTTCTGACCGGCTGCCGTCGCTGCCATTTGCAGTCTCCTCCCCCCCATTCGTGATAGGCTATGTAAAGACTTACGTAGCTTATCACGCCTGGGTTAAAAAAAAAAATGTATGCAAATGGCGGCGGCTCTGGCCGCCACCATTTGCGTTCCCTATTTTTGGTTGTCTTAGTCTACGTAAATATTTACGTAGACTAAGACAACGAAACTAAGGGGGAACGCAAATAGCGTCTGCTATGCTATTTGCGTTCCCCCTTAGTTTCTCTGTCTTAGTCTACGTAAATATTTACGTAGACTAAGACAACCAAAAATAGGGAACGCAAATGGTGGCGGCCATAGCCGCCGCCATTTGCGTACGCATTTTTTTTTAAAACTCAGACGTGATAGGCTACGCAAGTCTTTACGTAGCCTATCACGGCTGAATACAGGGACGCAAACGGCAGCAGCTATGGCTGCCGCCATTTGTGTCCCTGCTAGCCAGCGGCCGGATGTCCGGCTGCTGGCGGAGCCGGCTTGCGGCTCTGTGGAATCCCCGTGGAGCGGAGTGGATCCGGCCGGCCAGGTTTCCGGGGGGAGGCGCGGAGCACCTCCCCCCTGGCGAGGATTCCGGGGGGAGGGACAGAGCGCCTCCCCCCCAGAGGAACCTGGCAGAGCCAGGTAAGGGGGGTTTTGTACATCCCTAACAAAACAATGCATGGTGTGGAGAATGTGGACAGGGATACATTTTTCTCCCTCTCTCAAAATACTAGAACCTGGGTTCATCCCATGAAGCTGATTGGTGGGAGATTCGGGACAGATAAAAGGAAGTGCTTCTTCATACAGTGCATAGTTAAACTATGGAATTTGCTACCACAGGATGTAGTGATGGCCACCAACTTGGATGGCTTTAAAAAGGGGGTTAGACAAATTCCTGGAGGAGAAGGCTATCAATGCCTACCTGTCCTGATGGCTATTTGCTACCTCCAGTCCGAGAGGCAGTGAGCCTATGTACAACAGTTGCTTGGGAACATGGGTAGGAGGGTGCTATTGCACTCATGTCCTACAGGGGCTGGGCCGAAATACCGAAAGTACCAAACTATTTGAGCTTCAAGTTCTCAGAGCCATGAACTAAGATTTAGGAGCAATATCTCAGCCTTTTAGAATGGGGCAAAAGTTGCAAAAAGCTGGAAAGCCACCAAATGATAAGTGGCCAGAAAGAAAATGTGGAAACCAGTTGGTGTCATGGGGAAGGGAGTGTGGCTATAGCCTTGGATTATAGTCACTATGGGAGGCTGTTTGAGTAAGTAGTCACTATTAGTTGTAAGTAGTAAGTAAGTAGTAAGTAAGTATAAGTAGTAAGTAGGTAAGTAGTAGTACATAGTAAGTAGCCATTAAAGCTGCAAAAAGCTGGAAAGCCACCAAACGATAGGTGGCCAGAAGGAAAATGTGGAAAACAGTTGATGTCATGGGAAGGGGAGCGTAGCTATCTAGAGAACCATAGTAGGCCATAGCTGGTCCTCGGGTGGGCTGAATGTATCCCCTGGGCCGGACGTTCAACAACCTTGGATTATAGTCACTATGGGAGACTGTGTGAGTAAGTAAGCATTGGATTGTACTGCCAACCTCCATAATACTTGGCAATTAGACTGTTTTACCTCAGCTTGCCTTTAAATGAATCAGAATATATGCACACAACTAGGGGTGAACGAAAGTCACTTACCTTTTCTCGCAGCTTTTTCGCGGTGGGGGGGAGCGCTTCGCTGCTCCCCCCGCGAAGTTCAGGCCGGGGGGGGAGGCTTCCCGCCTCGCCCGGCCGAAATTCAGGCCAGGGGGGGAGGCTTCCCGCCTCGCCCGGCCGAAATTCAGGCCGGGGAGGAGGCTTCCCGCCTCGCCCGGCCGCGAACACGAAAGTAAAAAAAAACAAAAAAAAACGTCCCCTGATAGGCTACGTGACGATTCACGTAGCCTATCACGGCTAGATCTGGAAAGTCAGCCGTGATAGGCTACGTGAATCGTCACGTAGCCTATCACGGGTGACTTTAAAAAAAAAAAGCGCGTACGCGAATGGCGGCCCCCATAGGGAGCCGCCATTCGCATTCCTTATTTAGTTGCTGTAGTCTACGTCAATGTTTACGTAGAATACGGCGAAAATAAGGGCAACGCAAATAGCGTTGCCCTTATTTTCACCGTAGTCTATGTAAACATTGACGTAGACTACAGCGACCAAATAAGGAACGGGAATGGCGGCTCCCTATGGGGGCCGCCATTATCCGTACACACTTTTTTTTTTTTTTTTAAAGTCACCCGTGATAGGCTACGTGACGATTCACGTAGCCTATCACGGCTGACTTTGCAAATCTTGCCGTGATAGGCTACATGAATCATCACGTAGCCTATCAGGGGACGTTTTTTCTTCTTCTTTCATTGCAATGGCGGGGGCGGCAGCCGGTCGAAAGACCGGCTGCCGCTCCCGCCCCGCTCGAACACCGGACGAACCACCAGCCGGACCCGCCGCCGGGAGGTACATTCAGGGAAGGTAAGTCCCGTCCCGGGGGGGGGCGGGGGGCGGGGGGGTGGAGGATTTCTCCCCGAAACTTGTTCGGGGGGCCGAACACGTTGGCGCTCGGCCCCCCGAAGTTTCGGGGAGAAATTCTCCGCCATCCCTACACACAACCAGTTTTCTTTCAAATGATGGACAAGATGCAAATTAACATGGACAAGAGAGCGTTCATCCTCACAAGATCAACAACAACAACAACAACAATATACTGAGTTATGGTTTTGGCTATGGACCAAAGCAGAAATAATAAAAAATGCTACAACAGATTGGTTCTCTCTGTGAAATTTCTGAGAAGGATTGGAGATTTTATACGTATTAAGTTGACCTGTGCTGCTCTAGCAAATATACCTAACAGGCTGTTGAATTTGCATTTAGCGAATTAAAAGCAATAAACCAAATCCCCTTGGAATGGAAATATAGCATTGTGGCCGAAAAAGAAGAAGATTTCTTTTTTAAAAAGTACTTGGACAAGGGTTGTGAATCCAAGCTGAGGTGTAATTGCATTTTATTAGGTTTTTCATAAAGCTTTCCACGTCAGAATATCCATTCCCTAACATGGTTAACCCTCCTCCCTTCATATTGCCTTTGCTAAGACTGACAGGGGAAAAAGAAAGAACAGGCTGTTGCAATAAAACTTCAGTCTTTTTTGTTCTGATCTGGTCACATTCAAATGTCAGCTGCATTTTTACCAGCCCATGAAATACAATATCTCTCTTATGCACCGAGCTTGCTGTGCGTTATGTTTCAACTTGCTTCAGCTTGACAAAATATGGCAGAATGTTAGAGGTGAAAGAGAGAGAGAAAAGAAAAAGGACAGGAAGCTGTAAACGTATTAATACTTAGATTTTATTTATTTTTTTGGTCCAGCAGACCAAAAAGGGAACCTATTGACTGGTTGGTTTGTTTAAACTCACAAAGTGGTTTACACAAACAAGATTAAACATAAGTATCAGTGGTTTGTTTCCAGTGCTGGCCATCCATTCCTGGAAGGCCCTTTTATTCAGCATAGCCTTAGATGAATGGAAGCAGGAGGGAGGTTTTCCATATTCTCTCTTCCTCCTGCAGTCCTCCATGCCTGGGGAAGATTTGTGGGACTGAAGAGGGAATGGAGAATCAGCTAAAATTGCCTCTCCTGCTTCATTTATGGGACCCGTTGCTGCATCTGTGAATGGAAGTACAGCACTGGATATGACCCAATTATGAAATATACTAAGGGCACAATCCTAGGCATGTTTAGAAGGAAAAAAGGCCTACAACTCCCAGCATTCTCCAGCCAGGGGGCTGGCTGAGGCATGCTGGGAGTTGTAGGCCTTTTCTCCCTCTAAACATGTGTAGGATTGTGCCCTAAAAGTAATTACAGAGGGGAAGAAAACACTTTTTGAAAGCCAGATCTCCCCTCAGGAAAAGATGGTTCTTGAGCAGCCATGTTGCAGCAGTTAGGGGAGGGAACAGCCATTGGGACACTAGCAGCTAGATGGTAGGCTGCTCACTGGGAACTCTCTCTCTCTCCTAGCCTCAGGGCAAGATTTCCTTTCATTCATTTATTACATTTCTATACCACCCAATAGCCAAAGCAATCTGGGCAGTTTACAAAGATTTAAACCATAAAAATATGATATAGTAACATAATATAAAACCATTCACATACAAATATATATATATATGGCACTTTTTCACAATCAACAATAAGCATCCCAGGACTCATTAAAAACAAAACAAAACATTATCATATGTTGTCAAATGACGGAGAGTAGAGGGAAGTCTTGACCTGGCACCGGAAAGATGACAATGTTGATGCTCAGTGGAGAGCACATTCCATAATGGCGGGGGGGGGGGGACACCACCGATAAGGCCTTCTGCCTTGTTGCCATCCTCCAAAACTCCTTTGGAGGAGGCAGTTGGAAGAACGCCTCGAATGGTGATTGTAGTATATGGTTCATACTGGGAGAGAGAGGCTCTATCTGGTATTGTGGTCTTGAGCCATGTAAGACCTTATAGGTCAAGACAAGCACCTTGAACTGGGCTTGGGAAGATACAGTGCATTTGGGCCAGAATCGTTATTATATGTTCAGACCTTCTGATCCCCACTATCAGTCTGGGTGCCACATTTTGCATAAGCTGCAGCTTCCAAACCATCTTCAAGGGCAGCCCCACATAGAGTGCATTGCAGTAATCTAACTTAGAGTTTACCAAAGGATAGACTACTGAAACGAGGGCATCCATGTTCAGATAGGGATGGTTCTTGAGTAGTCCTCTGAAATAGGTATCTATCTTCTCAAGGTGTGCCACATTGAGATATGATGCAGCAATTTGGATTAACAGTGGCCTTTGCCTTAAAATGAAAATTAAAAGAACAATGACCATGATCTGTGCCTGCTCATGAGAACAGCATTGCACCCATGAGCAGGGGGGGGTGTCTCCAAAAATATCTGTAGAGAACTTGTTGCTCCTCTGCCCCTCAGCCACCATCAGCACTACAGTGGGCCCAGCCATTACCATCAACAAGTTGGGTTGCACCATGTTTTTGAGAGATCCGAACTGCTATGTTTCATGGGATCCAAACTCCTGCTTCTCAGACTAATATGCAAACTGAGACACAATTATCCTTTGGTTTTCACACTTCTCAGATGCTGGCTGGGATATGATGGGAGTTGTAATCCCTGGGAGAGTGCGCAGGACAGGAAGGCCTGGCGTGCTATGGTCCATGGGGTCACGAAGAGTCGGACATGACTGAACAACAACAACAATCTGGAGGGCAGCAAGTTGGGGATGGCTGGTGTACCCTAGAGATGTCACAGGAGCCCATGGATGGTGGTGGTGGTAGAGTCCGATGGACTCCCCCTCACCTGCCCCCCCCCAGACCCCACTTGCAGGGTGCTTGCAGTCCCACTTGGCAAGCACCCCTCAGCTTGGCGAGTGGCAGCAACTGACCATCCTCCCTAGTGAGCTGCCATTACGTGCAACAATTGGCAGCTGGGGTGGTTCGGGTAGGTATGTTGCATACTTGGCAGCCATTAAGGGCCCATTTACGCAACATTACAGGTGTGAATGGAGCATTCACACCTGTAATGTTGTGTAAAAGGGGCCTTTGAAGGTGCCAAGTATGTGACAAGCCTGCTCAGAAGTGCCCGAGCCTCCATTGTTGCACATAATGGCAGCTTGCTAGGGAGCCTGGGTGGCCCCGCAGCTTTGCTGGGTGCTCACGGGGCTGTGGCGAGGCTTGTGTGGCACTGTGAGCAGGGGTGGGCAGTGGCAGAGGCGGCTGGGCAAGCACCCAATGAAGCTGGGCACAGGTGAGTCCATCTATGCCTAGTGTACCCATTCAACAATGTTTTTTTATTATTTTTTTTTAAATGATAAAGTGTAAGAAGAAGAGAGAGGAAAGCATATTGAGCTGTGATCCTGTTTCAAGTGTCAATTGTGCGTCTTTTTACTCATTATTCCATCTAATTCATTATGTAATACTTATTTAAATGTGTGCTTTTTCTCTCTCAAGGTGTGTAATTACATAATATTTTCTCTCAAAATATATTCTTACATGTTCCCTCAAAACAGAACGTCTCCCCTACCCCACTCTTGTCTTTTCTGTCTAGAGATGAACAGATCTGTCAATCTTGGCCTTGCTGAGAGTGACATTTCTGTCCTGTTTCCATGCAAGCTTGCATTGTTGTTGATTTGTTTTAAATCTGTATGGAAATTTGTATGCATTTTTTTTATAATGTACGTAATGTACACATGTGTTGTGCACATTTTTAAGCATGTACATTTTTCTATGCATTCACCCATTTATGAAAGCATTTTGGAAATGTACACATTTTTCTTTGCACATTTTCCAAATGTGAGCATTTTGTTTTGTTTTTCAGAATGCATCTCAAGCTCAGAAATTTACGGATTTCTGCCCACAAATTACATTTATGTCAGGGAGGTGCAAATGTGGTAAATATGTATCCCCCCAAAAAAAAACCACTTGAGAGAGCAAACATCTCACCAATCCCTACTCCTGTCTTGCCTCTTAGCTTGTAAGCCATGTCTACAGCACAAAGGAATGATCTCAAGTCAAATGGAGACTCTGAGATAGGTGAAATGGATGGGATTCTGTCAAAAGATAATTTGAATGTATATTTTGATACAATTAAGCTGCCCAGAACTGTGCCACCACATTTGGAGAAGAGCAAAATCTGGTGGATAGCAAAATTCACTTACCTTTTCGCAGCTTGGATTCGCGGTGGGGTGGAGGTGCTTCGCTTTCCCCCCCGAAGTTCAGGCGAAGGGGGGAGGCTTCCCGCCTCGCCTGGCCAAAATTCAGGCTGGGGGGGAGGCTTCCTGCCTCGCCCGGCTGAAATTCAGGCCGGGGAGAAGCGCCCCATCTCCCCGGCCGCGAAATAAAAAGTAAAAAAAAAAGACCCCGTGATAGGCTACGTGACAATTTACGTAGCCTATCACGGCTAGATTTCCAAAGTCAGCTGTGGTAGGCTACATAAATCGTCACGTAGGCTATCACGGGTGACTTTGGGAAAAAAAGCGCATATGCAAATGGCGGCGGCCCATGGGCGCCGCCATTTGCGTTCCTTATTTTGGCACGTCTAGTTCCTTATTTGCGTTCCTTATTTTGGCACGTCTAGTCTACGTAAAGATTTACGTAGACTACGGCGAAAATAAGGGCAATGCAAATAGCGTGCCCTTATTTTCGCCGTAGTCTACGTAAATCTTTATGTAGACTAGATGTACCAAAATAAGGAACGCAAATGGCGGCGCCCATGGGCTGCCGCCATTTGCGCACGTGCTTTTTTTTTTTTTTCAAAGTCACCCATGATAGGCTACGTGACGTGACGATTTAGCCTATCGCGGCTGACTTTGGAAATCTAGCCATGATCAGCTACGTAAATCGTCACGTAGCCTATCACGGGTGGTTTTTTTTTTTACTTTACTTTTTTTTTTTTGCAATGGCGGTGGTGGCAGCTGGTCAGGAGACCGGCTGCCGCCCCCACTCGTGACGAAACGCTGCCAAACCGCCTCCGGGACCTGCCGCCGGGAGGGACATTCGCCAAAGGTAAGTCCCATCCCGGGGGTGGTGGGGGAGGTGGCGAAGAATTTCACCGCCGATTTCAGGGGGCCGAATGCATTGGCGCTCGGCCCCCCGAAGATTCGGGGAGAAATTCTCCGCCATCCCTATTTAATACTTGGATGAAAATGACTGCCTGAAGTCTGGAACCCATGGACATGACCAAATGCTGAGTTTCCTCCCTCAAGATGCTTTGCCAGGCCTTCACTGTAGCTGCCTTCCTCTGCTGCTTGTTTGTGGGTCTTTCTGCCTTCAGTCTTGTCTTCAGTAAGTGAAAAGCATGCTCTATTGGGTTGAGACCCGGTGACTGACTTGGCCATTGAAGAACATCCCACTGCTTTGCCTTGAGAAACTCTTAGGTAGCTTTTGCTGTATCTTTTGGGTCATTATCCATCTGCACTATGAAGTGGTGTCCTATTAGTTTGGCAGCATTCGGCTAAATCTGAGCAGAAAGTATAGCCCTATACACTTCAGAATTCATCCTGCTGCTTTTATCAGCAGTCAGGTCATCAATAAACACCAGTGACCTGGCTCCATTGGCAGCCATACATGCCCAAGCCATAACACTGCCTCCACCATGTTTGACAGATGATGTGGTATGCTTTGGATCATGAGCTGTTCCTTTCCTTCTCCATACTTTTCTCTTCCCATCATTCTGGTACAAGTTAATCTTGGTTTCATCAGTCCAAAGAATCTTATTCCAGAACTGGGCAGGCTTTTTTAGGTGTTTGCTGGCTAGGGATGGCGGAGAATTTCTCCCCGAAACTTCAGGGGGCCGAGCGCCAACATGTTCGGCCCCCCGAACAAGTTTTGGGGAGAAATCCTCTGCCCCCCCCGCCCCCCACCCCCCCCGGGACGGGACTTACCTTCGCCGAATGTCCCTCCCGGTGGCTGGTCCGGCCGGCGGTTCGGCGGGTGTTCGAGCGAGGCAGGAGCGGCAGCCGGTCTTTCGACCGGCTGCTGCCGCCGCCATTGCAATGAAAGGAAAAAAAAAAAAACGCCCCCTGATAGGCTACGTGACGATTCACGTAGCCTATCACGGCTAGATTTGCAAAGTCAGCCATAATAGGCTACGTGAATCGTCACGTAGCCTATCACAGGTGACTTAAAAAAAAAAAAAAGACTGTACGGATAATGGCGGCCCCCATAGGGAGCCGCCATTCCCATTCCTTATTTGGTCACTGTAGTCTACGTAAATGTTTACGTAGACTACGGTGACTAAATAAGGAACGCGAATGGCGGCTCCCTATGGGGGCCGCCATTCGCGTACGCGCTTTTTTTTTTTTTTTTAAAGTCACCCGTGCTGACTTTGCAGATCTAGCCGTGATAGGCTACGTGAATCGTCACGTAGCCTATCAGGCGGCGTTTTTTTTTTTTTTTACTTTCGCGTTCGCGTTCGCGGCCGGGCGAGGCGAGGCGCCTCCTCCCCGGCCTGAATTTCGGCCGGGCGAGGTGGGAAGCCTCCCCCCCGGCCTGAATTTCGGCCGGGTGAGGCGGGAAGCCTCCCCCCCGGCCTGAACTTCACGGGGGGACCAGCGAAGCGCCTCCCCCCCACCGCGAACGGCCTTCGACGACAGGTAAGTGACTTTCGTCCACCCCTATTGCTGGCAAAGGCTAATCTGGCCTTTTGGTTCTTGAGTGTTACCAATGGTTTGCACCTTGTTGTGAAGCCTCTGTATTTACATTCATAAACCGTCTCTTGACTGTAGATGTTGACAATGACATGCCTACCTCCTCAAGAGCGTTCTTGACCTGGCTAGATGTTGTGAAAGGGTTCCTCTTCACCATGAGCAGAATTCTGCGGTCATCCACTTTAGCTGTCTTCTGTGGTCTTCCAGGCCTTTTGCTGTTGTTGCTGAGCTTGCCAGTTTATTCCTTCTTGTATGTTTCAAACTGTTGTTCTGGCCACTCACAACGTTTTTGATATCTCTCTGATGGGTTTATGTTGTTTCCTCAGCCTAATGATGGCCTCCTTCACTCACATGGGCACCTCTTTGGACCTCATGTTGGGAGTTCCAGTGAACAACTACCAAATGCAAATGTAACACTCAGAACCACCTCCAGGCCTTTTATCCGCTTGATTGGTCATGGGGTACCCATTACTTATGAGCCCCCAAGGATGGGTGTGTGTGCATGCCACTGGCTGTCCTTCCTGAATGGTTAGTGCCCCACTTTTGTCAAACCCCTTGAATTACAGCTGAAAGTCCTGACTTGGCTCCCATCTGGGTGTGTTTCCTTTCAACTTCAATGTGGTGGTGTACAGAGGCCAACTGCCAAAACAGTTATCCTTGTTCCAATATTTCTGGCCCTGACTGTATACGAGAAAGGATTGTGGCTGGGGAGTGGCTGTGGCTCAGTGGCAAAGCACACGCTTTGTAAGCAGAAGGTCCCAGGTTCTATCTCTGGCATCTCCAGGTAGTGGTGGAAAAACTCCTGCCTGAAGCCCTGAAGAGCCATTGCTGCCAGTCAGTGTTGACAACACTGGACTAGATGGACCAAGGGTCTGGCTCAGTCTAAGGCAGCTTCCTATGTTCTTGTGTCTGTACCACTTTCCAGTGGGCTACCAAAGCCATTTACAGAAATGATGGAAACATAAAATATAACTATAAAAACACAGTCGAATAATCACTAGTCAACTATATCCATACTAGCTCGGTCACCCCTCAGGGAAGGCCTGAATGAAGAGGATGGTCTTGAGCAGGTGTCTAAAGATCAAGACTGAAGATGCCTGCCTAATGTCACTAGGGAACATATTCCAGAGGGCAGGTGCTTTGTAACAGTAAATGGTCTGTTGCAGGTACTCTGGAAGCGAACCTCAGAAGCATGCGGCATGACCTTTGCATGCATATACAGACTTATATATAGAGTTACACAGTAAGGGAACCCAGTCTCACAGACAATCTCTTTTGCTTTGCTAGCATGTTAGCATAAGACTCCTTGAAGGTGGGTAGCTAAAAAGCCAAAGGGGTTTGAGGAGGTGAGTTTCAAGTAGCTCCAGCTTTATTTCACAGCATGAAAAAAGCACACAAAGAAATAAAAAATAATCGCTCCACTTCTGCGAGCTTGAAAGGAGACCCCAGGATACATGACATGGAGGAGGTTAGAAAAGAAAGCTACCTTGAGTGTTGCACTTGAAAAGGAAGTATTTTACGCTGAGTGACTCCTAATTTCTTCACTTCCCCCTTCTCAGTTGCTCAGTACTAGGCAGGTTAGTTTAGATAGACTTAATGGGGGGTTAGCTCAGGTTACCATGGTTGCAACTTCTCATGAGTTCATTTCAGGGGAAGCGCCTTTGTGCAATGCCAACAGAGTCACTTGGTGGGGCGGGAGAGGGGGGATTATGTCATATGTTATGACACCATTAAAAACACACACCCAATAATGTGAGAAAAATGGGCATATTCAACCTCGGCATATTCAACCTCGGCATATTCAACCTCGGGATGTTATTATTGATAACGTCAGCACAAACATCTTTGTCCTGTGTCTGTGTGTGGGGGTTTGTGGCAGTGTGTGGGTTTGAGCTTACGTGCATGAATTCTGTTCTGTTCATCTGTATGGCAATCTGCATGTATAGAAACCATGGAGACAGCTTGAGGAAGGGTAAGAAAAAAAGTTTTTTTAAAAACCAACCACCACCACTAACTAGTGCTGCTTTGAATACTCCTAGAGAAATTTACACTGAGATCTTCCAGTGCAGAACCACAGGCTGGTTCCCTCACCCCCCCCCAACCATTTCTGGGTCCACATTGGCCACACCCAGACATGCATACAAATTATTGTGCTGCTGGGGAGGGACACTGCATCATGGGATTTACTGTATTCATGATACAAAACCATAGAATTGTTGCAGCATGTACATACATGTGTGTGTAAAGTTGCTTGTAGTGTGGGATATGGGTTGGCATCAGAAGGTAGGGCTGTGTACTGCTTCGGTCCGAATCCCAAATCCAGAAGCAAAGCGGGCTGCTTCGGAGGTGTCTCAGTGTGATCCAAAGTGGATCAGAACAGCATCGAGGCACCCCGAAGCGCAGCAGCTTGTTGCTGAGGCAACTCAGTCTGCCTTGGAGCACTGGAGCTACTGAAGCCTTTCCCAGACAGCCTGTCTCTCAATGTATCAACTTGCGAAAGATCAAGGAGGAGGCAAGGAGGAGAATGGGGGGGGAGGGGAGAGGAGGGAGGGGGGAAATGGTGAGCCTTGGCAAATGGCAACTCTAGTTTCTAAATTAGGGCTGAACGTAACCAAGCAGTCTCCAATCAGTGACAGTGTGTGTGTGTGTGTGTGTGTGTGTGAGAGAGAGAGAGAGAGTTAGTGGATATATTAGAGAGATCAGCCTGCTTTCATTTCATTGCAAGAGAGAGAGGTGGTTACTGGAGACAGCTGTTGGATAGTTAGTTGGCTAGATCTGTGGTGTGTGTGCCTGTGTGTTTGTGCTGCAGCTTTGACTTTCTTCTTCCTTCCCAATTCACCTATTCTCTTTCTTTCTTTTGTAGATTCTTTATTTAATTTTTTTTTAAAAAGTACTTAGTTTGAGTTTCCTCCTTTCCTTGCCTGGTTCTTTGTCTCTCTCTCCCCCCCCATCCCCCGCTCCTTCTCTAATAGGCTTTACCTTCCATTCTTTTCTTGATTGCTTATTTAAAAAAACAAAAAATTCTAAAAAGTACTTTAGTTTTCCTTCCCTTCCCTTGTTCTTAAGCTTCCCCCATTCCCAATTCTCAACCATTAGTTGTATCTATCTATCATCTATCATCTATCATCTATCATCTGTTTAACTTTTCTTTCCTTTCCTTGTTCTTGGCTCACCCCTGCACCCCCTTCTCAGTTCCTGTATTCCTTCCCTTCCCATTTTTGATCTCTTTCCCCTAAAATCATCATCATCATCATCATCATCATCATCATAAATTAAAACCCCTTTTCTCTTGTGTTAGGATTACAGATAGTCCCCCCCCCCGCCCTTTGCTTGTAGGTAGTTCAGTGTTTCCTTTTCTTTTGCTCGTGTGCGTGTGTTTGTGCGTGCGCACGCACGTGCACTTGTGTTGTGGACAAGCAAACAGTACCTGGCAAAGCACTTCGCAGGCCACATTTCAAAGAACAGTGGGCAAAGGACTACACATTTAAATTTTATACTACACTGTGTGGCAAAGCAAGCCCAATATGAAGCATCTTTGGGGTCTTGGCATGGGCAGAGTCAGTTGAGGGGCTGGTGGGACCAGAAGCATGGTACCCAAGCTGGGTCTCCCCCAGTCCAGCTAGTGCATCCTGGTGTAGAGCAGCAGAGTGCAGAGGCCAGTCACAGTGCCTGGAGGCAGGGTTGCTGTGTTTGCTCCCTGCCTCAGTCAGACAAGAGACCACTGTCATTGTTCTTTGCTCAAGTTGATGTGAAGTTGAATAGGAAAGTAGGATTAGGGGAAAGGGGTTTGCACTTCAAAGAAACCTACAGCAGAGATTAGGGATAGTGACCTTCTCCTAATCAGCGCTTAAACACCTAACTTCTGTGATTATCCCTTTATGCCCTTTGATTTGAGTTTCTGAGAACAGCAGATTTTAACTGTGCCTAGCACAAAAACTTCTGGGCCAAACTATCTGAAGTTTGGCAGGTTCAGTCACCTCCATGGGGGCTGCTAGGTGCCCAGATTTCATGTACTTCTGTGGAAACAGTGAAAGTTATAGCTGTTTTCTTTGAGAGTTTTTGTTGAACAAATATCAAATATTCACTCAACCTAGCACAAAAAATGCTGAGCCAAACTGCCTGAGGTTTGGTGGGTGGAATCCCCTCCATGGGGGCTAACAGATCCCCATATTCCATGTATTTATCATGAAAACTGAAAAAGTTATGGTCATTTCCATTTTCCAGTGCAAGTCAGTGGAAAAATGTCATATCAGAACGATTCGGATATCCAAATCTCACCTCGGATCCAAATCTGAAGCGAAGCGGATGGGGTCTGAAGTGGCATCTGAAGTGAGGTGGGAGAGGTCCATGCATAGCCCTAGTCAGAGGTCAGCATAATTGGGCACTTGCTGAGGCATATGCCTGAACAAGGGTTCTACTGGTGACCACCAGAGCTCCCTGATCCTGCTGCTTCTCCTTCTTGCTGTTGCCACCAGATTGCCCACTCTATGTGTGTGGCTCAGAGGAGAAAATATAAGGAAATGAGGGAGGGAAGGATTAGCAACTCCCATTGCCTGCTCACTTGCCTTCCCTTTCCCTCTGGGAGCCAGTGGAGATTTGGGGAATAGGGAAAATGAAAGTGAGCAGGTGATAGTGGTGAGGAGGGATGGGGTCTCCTAAAGGAATCTTGCCCTCCAAAACATGGAACTCGCACTACATGAGAATATTTTAAGTCTCTAATTGAATTGGAGTCTGCAAACTATATAGACTTGTAAATAGTGGGTTAAAGTGCTTCATTGTGTTTCAAAGTATATACCAGTTTTTACAGGCATGCACGCAAACCCACAGTATGTTTCTGAAAGATGCCAAGGTAGAGTTTCACGGAGTATTCAGGAAAAGAGCTGTGAGGGCCTGTGGGCAGCCATTCTCAAATCTATAATTTGAGTAGGGATGGCGGAGAATTTCTCCACGAATCTTCGGGAGGTCGAGTGCCGACGCATTCGGCCCCCCGAAAGTGTTGGGGAAATTCTCCGCCGGCCCCCCGCCCCCCCGGGATGGGACTTACCTTCAGTGAATGTCCCTCTCGGCGGTGGGTCCCGGCGGTGTTTCGGCGGCGTTTCGGCAGGGGCGGGGGCAGCGGCCGGTCTCCCGACTGGCTGCCGCCGCCGCCATTACAAAATAAAAAAGTAAAAAACAAAACAAAAAACCACACACCCGTGATAGGCTACGTGACGATTTACGTAGCCTATCACGGCTAGATTTCCAAAGTCAGCCGTGATAGGCTACGTAAATCATCACGTAGCCTATCACGGGTGACTTTGGGGGAAAAAAAAAGCGCGTACGCAAATGGCGGCGCCCCATGGGCGCCACCATTTGCGTTCCTTATTTTGGCACGTCTAGTCTACGTAAAGATTTACGTAGACTACGGCGAAAATAAGGGAACGCTATTTGCGTGGCCCTTATTTTCGCCGTAGTCTACGTAAATCTTCACGTAGACTAGACGTGCCAAAATAAGGAACGCAAATGGAGGCGCCCATGGGCCACCGCCATTTGTGCACGCGCTTTTTTTTTTTCCAAAGTCACCCGTGATAGGCTACGTGACGATTTACGTAGCCTATCACGGCTGACTTTGGAAATCGAGCCATGATAGGCTATGTAAATCATCACGTAGCCTATGCACGGGTGTTTTGTTTTGTTTTTACTTTAGTTTTTTTTTTTGCAATGGCGGTGGCGGCAGCCGGTTGGGAGACCGGCCGCTGCCCCCGCCCGCGCCGAACCGCCGCCGAACCGCCTCCAGGACCTGCCGCCGGGAGGGACATTCACCAAAGGTAAGTCCCGTCCCGGGGGGGGCGGGGGTGGTGGTGAAGAATTTCACCACCGATTTTGGGGGGCCGAATGCGTTGGCGCTCGGCCTCCCGAAGATTTGGGGAGAAATTCTCCGCCATCCCTACTAGAGCCCCCCCTCAAATAGAGGACTGTCCTCTGTAAAGTGGGACACCTGGTCACCTCCTCAAGCTTGCAGACTGCTCTCTTTGCTCTGCAGCTCTCAAATGAGTCTGATTTTGTTCACATGCCCTAATCAGTAAGTACGTTAAGTTAATCATTGCTGGCTTTCTAAAGTGCCAAGTGTCCAGCAAAAGAACCAGACCTCTTTGTTGCCCCACCCCCTTCAGATACCTTTGCTGTCACTGTGAGAGCAGGACTGGAGTCGGAGAAGGCCTTGTGCGCTTGGCAGAGTTCGATGCGAAAGGCGAGCAGCAGGCACAGAAGACATCAGACAAGACCAGCTCTGCTGTAGTTATTTTGCCTGCGGGAAAAGGCAGAGGGGAAGAGGAGCCTTTGAACCCTTCCCATTTTGCTCTGCTTGACATTCGTCTGCAGTGAATAGATGAAATATGGAAAGCATTCTCCAACCCACTCCGACACTTCAGGATGTTAGCACGTCTGTCTTTTTGGAACCAGCTCACGAAATGAATTTTAATGGGCTGGCTCTTTTCAGTTAAAAATATGCCTTGGCAGCTCCCAGGCCCAAAATGGCTGGCTGGCTGGCTGTACGTTGCATGGTGCCTCAGGGTTCCTGCACATACCTTTGAGGGAGCTACGAACAGGGATGCTTCTGCAGAACGCTCAGGCTTGGACCTCTGGCAAGTCTGCAGTGGTGAAGGCAGGTCCATCCTTGGACAGGAGGGATCCAGTGGGCAGGGATGGATGGGTGCCCCCTCCTGTCTTGGTTTTCCAGGCTCAACCTCCACCTTGCTTGCTGAGCAGCCCACACTCTCCCAGGACCTGTCCGTGAGCACTGCAAGCACCATTTTGCAGAGGAAAATGGCAATCGCGAATATGTGTGCATCTAGTCTTATGCACAATGGCTCCATGAATACCCCATTTATGCCTATAATACTGCATATATGGGCCATTCATGCCACCATTGTGCGTAAGACTAGATGTGCACATACTTGCGATCGCCGGTTTGTTCTGCAAAATGGTGCTCACTCTGCTTGCGGACGGGTCCCAGATGAGTGCGGGCGTCTCAGAGTGTGCAGCGGGAGGGTGTCAAACAAGAGCAGGGGCTCAGTGGGCACAGCTCAGGGGTGCAGGTGGTGGTGGGAGTCCGCTGGACTCCCAGACCCCATTGGGCACCCACGCCATCCCTACCAATGAGAAGGTTGCCACTGTTTTTGTATTTCCCATAAGAAAGAAGCCCCTAAATACTAAGAAAAACCATTTATATCCAAATTGAGTTTTGTTTGAACACCACAGCCACACAATACCCGAGCCTGCATCATATCGAATGACACAGTCTTGGCTGTTTGGAGCTCTACACAGGTTGGGACCTCAACACCTGAGGGAACGCCTCCTCTATGTACCTGCCCTTACTTTAAGGTCATCCACAGAAGCCCTTCTCCAAGTGTCCTCTCATACTGAGGCTTTGAGCATGGCAACAAGAGAGAGGGCTTTTTTGGTGGTGGCCCCCCAGCTCTGAGAATGTGCTCCCGAGGAAACCTCACCTGGTGCCCATACTGCTGGCTTTTCAGTGCCAGGCTAAGTCTTTCTTGTTCTCCTAGGCTTTTAAAAGTATAGTAAGCTACAATCCTATACCTGCTTACCTGGGACTAAGCTGCATTAAATACAATGGTATTTATTTCTGAGTAAATAGGATTGCATTCTAAAATGTATAGGATTGCATTCTAAAAGTATTTTAGGGAACAATTCTATGCCCTTGGAATGAGCGCTCTGGTGTCCAATATGCAATGCTCTGCCAACAGACAGACAGCAAAGGAGAAGCCGCCTCTCCACTCTCTTCACTGTTCTTTCCCCTCTAGGTGGGTATCTGAGCCTGTCTAGAGAGGTCACATTGCCAGTGGGGAGGGGACTGGGGCTGGAAAGGCCACAGGATACTGAAGAGCCTGGTCTCAACTCTCCTGTCCCCTTTTTGCCCACCAGACCTCCCCTTTTTCCTAAAGATGCTTTTCCAACTTTGGGAAGCTGCCATCTTCCAAGACTGTAGGAGGAGTGTGAACAGCTTCAGGAGGGGGAATCCAGAAGATCCTATGGTTCCTGGGACACAGGGCAGGCTGTTGCAGTGCAAGGAGGGATTTTTTAAAACAATTTTTTAAATTGAATTTCAGTAATATTAACAAAGCAAAATAAGACCGAGCCATACCAAAAATGAAAACTAAAATAAAACAAATTCCATCAGGATTACACCTGCTTACCATACATTTATATTTTAATGGGTAAACAGAGGTCACATGTAATTCTTATCGGTGCTACAAGATACTTTATCAGAGGGACTCAGGATTATTCCTCATCTACTTTCTTCCTCATAGGAGTCATAGGGTTTTATAGTGCAAGGGAATAAAATATTGATGTTCTGTTCTGTTCGTATATGAGATAAAGTCAAACCATATATCACATAAAATGAATCATGTTTACTTTGACACCTGGCCACCTTCAAATTGTGTGATATTTTGTCCATTATCGCAGTTTGCCAGACCATAGCTTACCAATAATCTAGTCCCTGGAAGGTGAATCCCTTCCCAAACTTAGCTATCGTGGTTCTGGCAGCTACAAATAAATGAGTAATCACTAATCAGCTGCTTACTGTTTATTTTATTTATTATTAAATTTATTAATCGCCCATCTGGCTGGCCACCCAGCCACTCTGGGCGATGTACAACATACCATAAAACAATTTAAAACAATAAAATTCTACCATAATTTTTTTTTTAAAATACCCTAACCCACCCCAAATGCCTGCCTGAACAACCACGTTTTTAATGCACGATGAAAGCTCATTAAAGAGGGGGCATGACGGAGTTCCCTAGGGAGGAAGTTCCACAGAGTGGGGGCCACCACAGAAAAGGCCCTCTCCCTCGTCCCCACCAGTCTAGCTGTCCTGGCTGATGGGACAGACAGAAGGCCATCCGAGGCTGATCTTGTTAAGCGGCCTGTCTGGTGTTGCTGGAGGCGCTCCTTAAGATAGGCTGGGCCGGAACCATATAGGGTTTTAAAGGTCAAAACCAACACCTTGAATTTGGCCTGGAAAACAACTGGTAACCAGTGCAACTCCTTCAGCACTGGAGTGATGTGATCTCGCCGGCGGCTGCCTTTAATCAGGCGAGCCGCCGCGTTCTGTACCAGCTGCAGCTTCCGAACCGTCTTCAAGGGTAACCCCACGTAGAGCGCATTACAGTAGTCTAAACGAGAGGAGACCAGGGCATGTACTACCGATGGGACCAGATGGTCGGGAAGGAAGGGGCGCAGCCGCCGTATCAGATGGAGTTGATACAGCGCTGTCCGGCTCACAGCTGACACCTGAGCCTCCATGGACAGCTGGGAGTCCAAAATGACCCCCAGGCTGCGGACCTGGTCTTTCAAGGGTAGCCGTACCCCATTCAACATCAACATCCCCCAGCCTCCTCTTGTCTCCCACCAAAAGTACCTTGTTCTTGTCAGGGTTCAGGTTCAGCTTATTCCTCCCCATCCAGCCACTCACCGTCTCCAGACATTTGGACAGGGATTCTACAGCCAACCTTGGTGAAGATTTGAATGAGAGGTAGAGCTGCGTGTCATCCGCATATTGATGACACTGCACCCCAAACCTCCTGATGATAGCCCCCAGTGGCTTCATATAGATGTTAAATAGCATCGGGGAGAGGATGGAACCCTGTGGTACCCCACAAGTAAGTGGCCACGGGTCCGAAACCTCCTCTCCCAGTGCTACCCTCTGGTACCTGCCGGAGAGGAAGGACCGGAACCACCGCAATACGGTGTCTCCAATGCCCAACCCCTCCAGGTGGTCCAGGAGGATACCGTGGTCAACGGTATCAAAAGCCGCTGAGAGGTCGAGGAGAACAAGGAAGGAGCATTCACCCCTATCCAGAGCCCTCCTCATATCATCCACCAAGGCGACCAAGGCCGTTTCTGTCCCATGCCCAGGCCTGAAGCCCAATTGAAATGGGTCTAGATAATCAGTTTCTTCCAAGTGTGCCTTCAACTGCACCGCCACCACCCGCTCAATCACCTTGCCCCAAAATGGCAGATTTGAGACTGGGCGAAAGTTGTTCAGAACTTGAGGATCCAAGGAGGGCTTCTTTAAGAGTGGTCTTATCACTGCCTCCTTGAGGGCTGATGGCATCACTCCCTCCTCAAGGGAGGCGTTCACCACCGCCTTGATCCCCTCACCCAGTCTCTCTCTGCAGCCCATAATGAGCCAAGATGGGCAAGGATCAAGTAAGCAGGTGGTCGGCCTAAATCACTGGCCTCCCCTATATACACATTTAATACTGTTAGGCTTGGCATATGTGGGATATTTGGGTTTGTAATATGGCCAGTCTCTGCTGCCACTGCCTGCCAGAATGGTTGGACTTCTGCACAATCCCACCACATGGGCTGGTACGTTCCTGACTCCTGGCACCCCCTACAACACTGAGGAGATGTTGAGTATGTCACAAGTGAGAGATGCCTTGGAATCAGATACCAACCATGGACAGGGATGTACGAAAGTCCCTTACCTTTCACGAAACTTGATTCACGGTGGAGGGGAGGTGCTCCGTCCCTCCCCTCGAAATTCTGGCCAGGGGGGAGGCACCCCATCCCTCCCACCGCGAATCCTGGCCGGCCAGACGCAAATGGCAGCGGCCGTAGCCGCTGCCGTTTGCGTCCCTGCAGTCAGCCATGATAGGCTACGTAAATGTTTACGTAGCCTATCATGGCTGAGTGAAACCCCCCCCCCCCCGCGCGTAGAAATGTTTACGTAGACTACACGTGCCAAAATAAGGAACGCAAATGGCGGCGCCCATGGGCGCCGCCATTTGCGTACGCACGTTTTTTTTCTTTCACTCAGCCGTGATAGGCTATGTAAACATTTACGTAGCCTATCATGGTGTTTTTTTAAAAATCTAGCTGTGATAGGCTACGTAAATCTTTACGTAGCCTATCACATTGTTGTTGTTTTTTTTAACTTGGAAATGGTGGCGGTGGCAGCCGGTCAGAAGACCGGCTGCTGCAGCCGCCACTGCCGAACCGCTGCCGAACCGCCGCCGCCGCCACCGCCAGGGACATTCGCACAAGGTAAGTCCTGTCCCGGGGGGGGGGGCGGGGGGGCAGACCGTTTCGCCACCAATTTCGGGGGGCCGAATACGCTGGCATTCGGCCTCCCCGAGATTCATGGTGAAATTCTCTGACATCCCTACCCATGGATTATTTTTAGTGACATCTCTCTAGTTCAGGCTGATACTGATTTATACAGAGGCTTGTCCCATAGTTGTTGCCAGTCATAGTCATCTAGTTTAAAGTTCCAGTTTGTTTCCCACCAAGTTTTTTGTGGAATAGTTAAGTCGAATGTGAAGTGCAGGAACTGATTATATATTGCAGAAATAAATCCCCGGGTCACTCCCAAGCTCCCTACCATTAAACATAGTTAGGCTTCTAGTGGCCTCATTTTTCACTGTAGGGGAACTCAAAAAGGACTGGAGTTGGCAGCTCAAAAGCCAGGGCAATATTACATTGCCCAACTTTTCTTTTAAAGCCTCTGTTTGTATTGGTTGACCCTCCTCATAAAATTGATACAACCGATGGAGCCCTCTTTCTTTCCATTCAGCGAAATTATATGTCCTGGCCTTATTACAAAAATTAGGATGACTTTCCACTGGGAGTGGTGATGACATCCCCGGAGACAATTTCGCTGCCCATCTTGTCCAGCTCTGGCAAGTGGTTTGTGAAAACCTTTTCTCAGCTAGGTGCCTAAGGTTTTGTTTTTTAGCAATAGGTGCTCGCTTAACGGTATTCCCTTTATCTCTGTGTTTTCCATTGAAACTCATTGCTTTCCCTCATCTTTTAGAATTATGGGGATTGCCTGCTGAAGTTGACAAGCATCGTAATAGAGTTGTCAGTTCGATATCTCCCAGCCCCCCTGTTGTGCTTGCAAGTGGAGTAGAGCTGCTCTAATCCTTGGGCGTTTTGTAGCAAAAATAAAGGAATTAATTTTTTGATGTATGGATTTTGTAAAATCCATTCTGTCTGCATTCCACGGATTGTCAAGTGCCTTTCGTTCCATCATCTACTCATTGGCTGAACTGGATTTCCCCCCCCCCCAATTACCTGAATTTGCACAAATTCACACTTGTGGAAATTAACACTTGTGAAAATCTGCAACCCCCCCCCCCCCGAAATGCACAAATCCCCATGCTAAATGTGCATTTTCATGCTTTAGCCTATGGGGGAAATTTTCAGCCAGGGTTCTTAATTTTTTTATGTATTTCTCTACAACTGCATTTGCGTAACATTCCAGAAAGTAAAATAACCATTCTGCACATCCACAGAATCTATGCGACTTGGGAAGACCGGTTTGCTGTGGAATTTGTGGGTTGGATTAACAGAAATCTGAACTCAGTTGATTCCATTGTGAATTTCTCCGACATCCCTAACGGTGAGTGAATAAATGTACAGGCAGTAAATCAGAGGCTTCAAGAATGTGTAGCAGAGGAGTCATTGAAGTCACTCTCAAAGTGATCCTCAGTATGCAAATGGAGGTGTGACTAGCATATCCCTGTTTTCATCTGTGAAGTCTGCATCAGGCCTGCTTTATTTTATTTAGTATAATTTTGTGGGTTCCTATGGATTCAATTTCTTATATTACCAACCTAGAATTAACAGGAGGACTAGAAAAATAAGATTCGGTTTCAGAAATACATTATTTTAGAGCTGAAGTTTTGATTTACACTGCGATACAATGTGTAATTTTATCAGTCTTCTGTCCCAACCGCTCAATTTATTGTTCCTTCGCGTTCCATCTGTGATTTCGATTGCTTTGCTACGATATGACACCATTCAGTTCTTTTGTCATTTAATGAAGCAAAAGCTACAGGAGTCCAAGCCTTTCCAAAGGTGTTAGCAGAGCTTATCCCTAGTTGGGGGATGACATGAGCAACACCATTACTGAACTGTAGCTCCCCAGATCAGGTTGTAAACATGGCAAAGTGACAGCCCTTATCACACATACAAGAACTGATTTCACAGCAACAAAGTTCTCTGGCTTGAGTTATTCCTCTTCGTAACAAACTTTTAAGAAGTACTGCCCATTCAATATACTGTGTAACTGCTGGTTAACAACAGATACTTTTAATTATTTTTGATAAAAATCATCTAAAGGTCATAGAATCATAGATAGAATCATAGAATAGTAGGGCTGGAAGGGGCCTACAAGGCCATCGAGTCCAACCCCCTGCTCAATGCAGGAATCCAAGTCAGAGCATCCCTGACAAATGGCTGTCCAGCCTCGTCTTGAAGGCCTCCAGTGTGGGAGAGCCCACTACCTCCCTAGGTAATTGGTTCCATTGTCGTATTGCTCTGACACTCAGGAAGTTTTTCCTGATGTTCAGCCGGAATCTGGCTTCCTGTAACTTGAGCCCATTATTCCGTGTCCTGCACTCTGGGATGATCGAGAAGAGATCCTGGCCTTCTTCTCTGTGACAACCTTTCAAGTACTTGAAGAGTGCTATCATATCTCCCCTCAGTCTTCTCTTCTCAAGGCTCAACATGCCCAGTTCTTTCAGTCTCTCTTCATAGGGCTTTGTTTCCAGTCCCCTGATCATCTTTGTTGCCCTCCTCTGAACCCTCTCCAGTTGGTCTGCATCCTTCTTAAAATGTGGTGCCCAGAACTGGACACAGTACTCCAGATGAGGCCTAACCAGTGCTGAGTAGAGGGGAACTAGTACTTCCCGGGATTTGGAAGCAATGCTTCTATGAGTGCAGCCCAAAATAGCATTTGCCTTTTTTGCAGCCACATCACATCGTTGGCTCATATTCAGCTTGTGATTGACAACAATTCCAAGATCCTTCTCGCTCGTAGTGTGGTTGAGCCACGTATCCCCCATCTTGTAACTGTGCATTTGGTTTCTTTTTCCTAGGTGCAGAACTTGGCATTTGTCCCTATTAAATGCCATTCTGTTGTTTACTGCCAGCGCTCCAGTCTATCCAGATCACTTTGAATTTTGTTTCTGTCTTCCAAAGTATTAGCTATCCCTCCCAATTTGGTGTCATCTGCAAATCTGATCAGCATTCCCTGCACCTCCTCCTCCAAGTCATTAATAAAAATGGTGAAGAGCACTGGGCCCAGGACTGAGCCCTGCGGTACCCCACTCGTTACCTCTCCCCAGCTTGAGAAGGTCCCATTGATAAGCACTCTTTGAGTCCGATTCTGTAGCCAACTGTGGATCCACCGGATCGTTGTTTCATCTAGCCCACTTCAAGCTAGTTTGCTCATCAGGATATCATGGGGCACTTTGTCGAAAGCTTTGCTGAAGTCGAGGTATATGATGTCTACAGCATTCCCATGGTCTACAAGGGAGGTTACTTGATCAAAAAATGAGATCAGATTTGTCTGGCAGGACTTGGTGCAATCCTATGCATGTTTAGAAGGAAAAGGGAAGAAAACAGAAGGAGGTGAGCATCCAAAGTAAATCACAAAGAAGAAAAACAGGTTCTTAGGATGTGATTTTTAAAAATTATTTGAAGCTGAACACATTTTGGGCTTTTTCTTATTTTTTAGGCCTTCTTCAGGGACTGTAACATTAATGGTAAGTCCCAGCATGCCCCAGACAGCATAAACATGCATTCTGGGTGCCGCACTTTAAGAAGGATGCAGACAAATTGGAGAGGGTTCAGAGGAGGGCAACGAAGATGATCAGGGGAGGAATCTATGAGCCCTATGAGGGGAGACTGAAAGAACTGGGCATGTTTAGCCTTGAGAAGAGAAGACTGAGGGAAGATAGGATAGCGCTCTTCAAGTACAAGGTTGTCACAGGGAGGAGGGCAAGCAAAAGAGAATCAGTGGGCGTGGAAGTCTCCCCTTGGTTTCTGTCCATTATGCTAAATATGCTATGAAGCAGACAGTATGACTAATTCTCACTTCTTTATGTTTTTGGTAGGGCAGCAGCAGCAGTAATTTAAAAGCAAACACAGAACATTGTTAAAGCTAATTGAAAACAACAGCAACAATCCTATAATAGGTCAAAGCATTGTTTTATTCCCAGATTTTTGTTACAAATATTACTCTCTCTCTTTTTTTAAAGGACAGCTTGCTGATATCCTTTTTTTTATGGCCGTGGGGAGGGGGCAACTATAATTTCATGCAGCAAAATGCATTTAAGTGAAATGTTAGCAGAATATTCCTGTAATATCTAGCTGTGTAAAATAAAACATCACTAATATGGATTTCTGGGTTTCCAGCACTCTGTAAGACAATCGGTGGATTAATTCATCTGATAAATAATGGTTAGGCAGTGTATTTATAGAATGTAATAATTATTCAAATTAAGGTAACCGTGTTCCCACTGTTCCTTTCTCTTGCATTTGCCCACCAGCAACCACACACTGTCTAACTGCGACACTTAATGCACTGTTAAAAAAAGGAAAGTAATTGGTTTAAATTGCCTATGGAAGCAGCCATGTCCCCCTTGCTCCCATATAATGGCCCTTGGAGCAAAGGTACATCATCATGTAGCATCATTTCCAGGGTCATTCGGCCAGCCTCATTTAGAAAGTGTGTGGTACGGACGTGCTTTCCAGCCTCCCATTGTGACTTTCACTTTTTTCTAAAGATGAAGAAATAATGGAGAAAATGCCTTCAGACCACCTTGTTTTAATGTATGTTTAATAAAGTAAGCCCCACATCTTACTTTAAGTCTCTTCCACCCAGTGGAGGCTGGTGGCTCCGATGTCAGTGAGGTGGTGAATCTGCTGCTGGTTTCAGTCAGAACTCTAAAGGAGCTATCCAAGGTTATCTGACAGATCACCTTCCCCAGTACAGACCTGTGAGTTCGTTAAGTTCGTCAGAGTTGGCCTTGATGGTTGTACCACGACCTGCAGATTGTTCTCTTGCAGCAACCCAGAAGCAGACCCTTCTCCATGGTGGCACCCACTTGTGGAATGACCTCCCCACTGTAGCATGCTTTAGGCACCTACTAAAGACCCATTTCTTTATCCAAGCCTTCCCTGAATGGGTGTGCTGCCCAGTTTGTTAATTATAGTGTTGTATTAGAAGATTCTCCTTCATGGATCACTGCCTTGTTGTGGCAAAGGGGCTTGCGTAACTCAGTGAAGCCATAAGCTATGCCATGCAGGGCCACCCAAGACGGACAGGTCATGGCAGAGAGTTCTGACAAAATGTGGTCCTGAAATGGCAACCCACTCCAGTATTCTTGCCAAGAAAACCCCATGGAACTTATCACAAGGCTAAAAGATATGACGCCGGAAGATGAGCCCCTCAGGTCGGAAGGTGTCCAATATACTACTGGGGAAGAGCAGAGGGTATTTCCAAGTCGCATCAGAAAGAGTGAAGCTGGGCCAAAGTCGAAAGGACACTCAGCTGTGGATGTGTCTGGTGGTGAAAAGAAAATCCGATGCTGTAAAGAACAATATTGTTTAGGAACCTGGAATGTCAGATCAATGAATCAAGGTAAGCTGGAGGTGGTCAAACATGAGATGGCAAGATTGAACATCGACATCTTGGGAATCAGCAAACTAAAATGGACAGGCAATGCCAAAGAGTGTTCAAACTACTGTACAATTGCATTCATGTCACATGCCAGCAAGGTTATGCTCAAAATCCTGCAAGCTAGGCTTCAGCAGTATGTGAACCGAGAACTACCGGAAGTACAAGCTGGGTTTCAAAGAGGCAGAGGAACTAGAGATCAAATCGCCAACATTCGCTGGATCATGGAGAAAGCAAGAGAATTCCAGAAAAATGTCTATTTCTGCTTCATTGACTACGCTAAAGCCTTTGATTATGTGGATCACAACGAACTGTGGCAAATTCTTAAAGAGATGAGAGTACCAGACCACCTTACCTGTCTCCTGAAAAACCTGTACAAGGGCCAAGAAGCAACAGTAAGAACCAGACGTGGAACAACCGATTGGTTCAAAATTGGGAAAGGAGTACGACAAGGCTGCATATTGTCACCCTGCTTATTTAACTTATATGCAGAGTACATCATGAGAAACGCCGGGTTGGATGAATCACAGGTCGGAATTAAGATTGCCGGGAGAATTATCAACAACCTCAGATACGCAGACGATACCACCGGAATGGCAGAAAGCGAAGAGGATCTAAAGAGCCTCTTGTTGAGGGTGAAAGTGGAGAGTGCAAAAGCTGGTTTGAAACTCAACATTAAAAAAACGAAGATCATGGCATCTGGCCCCATCACTTCCTGGCATATAGAAGGGGAAGAAATGGAAGCAGTGACAGATTTTATTTTCTTGGGCTCCAAGATCACCACAGACAGTGACTGTAGCCATGAAATTAAAAGACGCTTGCTCCTTGGGAGGAAAGCTATGACAAACCTAGACAGCATAGTAAGAAGCAGAGATGTCACCTTGCCAACAAAGGTCCATATAGTCAAAGCTATGGTTTTCCCAGTAGTAACGTATGGCTGTGAGAGCTGGACTATAAGGAAGGCTGAGCACCAAAGAATTGACACTTTCAAACTGTGGTGCTGGAGAAGACTCTTACGAGTCCCCTGGACTGCAAGGAGGTCAAATCAGTCCATCGTAAAGGAAATCAACCCTGAGTGCTCCTTGGAAGGACAGATACTGAAGCTGAAGCTCAGATATGTTGGCCACCTAATGCGAAGAGAAAAGTCACTGGAAAAGACGCTGATGCTGGGAAAGATTGAAGGCAAAAGGAAAAGGGGACAGCAGAGGATGAGATGGCTAGATATCGTCACTGATGCAATGAATATGAACTTGAGCACACTCCGGGACTCGGGAGGGAGCGGAGGACAGGAAGGCCTGGTGTGCTATGGTCCATGGGGTCATGAAGAGTCGGACACAACTTAATGACTGAACAACAACATTAGAAGATAAGCTGTGCTGGATCAGACCAAGGGTCCATCTAGTTCAGCATTCTGTTCATACAATGGTCAATCAGCTGCCATGGGAAACCCACAAACAGGAGATGAGTGAAACAGCAGGCTGCGATTTGCCAGTGATGAGATTAATGTTTTTATCAATATTTGATCTAAATGTTATAGCAATTATAAGATATATTTGTTATATTTTAATTGTATTATATTACAATGCATTGTAATGTATTTAAATTCTCTTGTAAACTGTTTAAAGATATTTTTAAACTATGATAAGTGGTATTGAAACCTATTAAATAAAACAAATAATAAATCATCTTTGCAAATGTTGGTATGTTCTTATCAAAACCGAACTGAAATTCTTACCCATTCCTAATTTGTATCAGCCATAGCATTAACCTTGGTAATGCTGCCTTTGCTTTCAAGAGGAGGCAGTGCGTAGTGGGGGTCTCATGGGATGGGCTTGTGTATGATGGGTACTGGAGGTAAGGATGAACTAATATTACAGCAAGCTGGTTGAATTAACGGTCTGTTTTGCACCGCCTATCCTAGAGGATTTGGGTTCCAATTTGGATCTGTTCAGTTTCTCAATAGCACTCCGGGCTTAAAACAATGGCTCATTTACATTCTACCTCATTTCAATACAACCCTGTTTATCTAAAGGTCTCTGGAGCTTGGAGCAATCTTGAAACAAATGCAGGTGATGCAGGATGTGGGGAAACCAGCCAGCTGTTTAATACACTCAGAAGCCACCTGTATGACCTTTGGAAATATTGATGGTCATATCTCTGTTTTTTGCACAGCCAGTTCCCAATGCTAGGGCTGCATTAGGAGATGCTGCTCTAAGACCTTTTGAAAGCCAGAATACTTACCACAGTGCTGAGCTCAAAGCTGCCAGTGTAGAAGAAAGTTACGTGGGTTGGCTTTACAGCTGTGCCAGCTGTTATAAGACACAAGAATCTTGCTAATAAAGTCATCCTCATAAATGACATACTAAGAGAAAGCTCAGTGAGATTTAACCCATATTTATCAGGAATGTTGCCACCTAATTTTGCCCAAATTGAATTGTGGAGGTTCAGTTTTACACAGTTCAGATCAAAGGTCTATGCAGGGCAGGCTGGTGGCTCTGATGTCAGCAGGGTGGTGAATCTGCTCTGGGTTTCAGTTAGAACCAGCCAGAACTCTAAAGATAAAGAAACTATCCATCATCTTGCATAGCTTCTTTAGAGTTCTGACTGGTTCTGACTGAAACCCGGAGCGGATTCACGACCCGACTGACATTGGAGCTACCAGCCTCCACTGGGTCTATGTTGTCTTATCTCCCAGTATACATTTGCTAAATCATGGGAGATTCAGGACAGACAAACAGCAGCAACAACAAACCCACTTCCTCATACAGCACAGAGTTAAACTATGGAATGGGGATGATTGAGAACTTGCCTCACCCTGTCTAATGGCAGGGCCGGCCAACTTCTGCAGACTCTGTTCTGGAACATATATATTTCGAGTCGAAAAGATGGTCCCTGGACCACAACAAGTAACAACGGAACATGTACAAAGCATGTACCAACCATGGAGCATGTACAAACTAGGGATGTATGAAACACTTACCTGGTTTCGTCCAGGGACATCCACGGTGGGGGGGAGGCGCTCCGTCCCTCCCCCTGAAATCCTCGATGGGGGGGGAGGTGATCCATTCCTCCCCCCGGAATCCTGCCCAGCTGGCCCCGCTCTGCGGCCAGGCTGCGGAGCTGCCGGCTGGCCCAACCCGCAGCAGGGTCTCCAGGCGCTGCTGGGCTGCTGCGGACGCAAATGGCATCCTGAGTAGGGGACGCCATTTGCGTCCCTATGGTAGCCTGTGATAGGCTACGTAAATATTTACGTAGCCTATGATGGAGAAAACGGGAACGCAAATGGCGTAGGGGACACCATTTGAGTCTCTGCTTTAGCCGTGATAGGCTACGTAAATATTTACATAGCCTATCACCACGTGATAGGCTACCATAGGGACGCAAATGGCGTCCCCTACTCAGGACTCCATTTGCATCTGCACCTGCCCGGCAGCAGCCGGAGCCGCCGCTGCTGCCGGAGCCAGAGCCGCAGCCAGAGCTGGAGCCGCAGCCAGGTAGGCTCTGTTTTGTGGGGCTTTCGCGGGGTGGTGGGATGGGTTGCTCCGTTCCGCCACAGATTCCAGGGGGCCAAATTCACTGGAATCCGTGGAGGAATTCTCTAATATCCCTAGTACAAACCATGTTTCGAAAGGTGCCATGACCATGTACAAAGTGTCTCTCACCACTGGCTTATCACAGCCTGCACACATGTGTGTGGCTCAGGGATTCTTGGTTGGAACATTTACTTCTATGCTGGCTGGAGTCCCAGTACCTCTATGCTTAAAATTCACCACACCTAGAGAGCAAGAGAGTTCAAGCACCGAGAGAACACTGGTGTGCAAGTGCGCAGAATAAACTCATCGTGCTCCATTAAGGAAAAGCAGAGTAGCTACCACTTTCTCCCAGGCCTCCTCATCTTGTGCCACACTTTCTTCGGGTCAGGATGCTTTAATTCCCTGGTGATGTATTTTCCCGCTAGCAGGCGATGGCTGCTCTCTTTAATGGTGCCCTGCTAATAGCTCATCTGGTTATTTCATCCTCCGCACAGACTTATTGCTCATGGCACCTCTGCTGAAAAAGCTACCTTGTCAGTGTCACGGAAGCACATTTCGCATGGCAAAGAGAGAACACAGATGGATGGCAGAGTCATTCCAGCTGCAGCTAAAGAAGGTTGAAGGTGGTACATAGTATGTGTAGAGTAGGCTTCCTCAGCTTGGTTCCCTCTGGACCTGTTGTATGGCAATTCCCATAATTCCCAACCAGCATGGCCCTTGCCCCTGGGACCATTGGCCATGCTGGCTGGGAATGATGGGTGTTGTAGTCCAATACATCTGGAGGGTACCAGTTGGGGAAGGCTGGTATACAGCTACCCTTTCCTCCAGCCCTGCCAACACCCCTTACCCTGCAAATGCAATTTCTGGATCTGTAGCAGAGTAAGACAACATTTCCTCCAGCATATTTGTTACATGATTTTATTTAGGGAGAAGGAAGCACTTCAGACAATGCACATTTAATTCATGAAATTAAATTAGACTTAATTTATGGACCACTTGGCTCTGCCTCCTCAGGATTGTTGCCAGCTCCCCTGCCCTCTCAAAGTGCTTGATGTTGTCTCTAAACTCCCCTCCATGTATTCTGTCACAGAGAAGGGAGAGAAGGTGATGTGATTGTATGCCAGGAGTACAGAACGTTGGGCTATGGGCCAAATCTGGCCCAACTGGGGGCTGAATTTGTCCCTCCTGGGGTTCCCCAGAAGGCCATGCCCCTCCCCAGCCCTAAACCCTTTCCCCCAGCCACCCAGGATTTGGTGCAGTTTCAAGAATTTTGTGCTGTTTTCCCCCATGAACACAAGAACATAGGGACATAAGAAGAGCTCTGCTGGATCAGACAAAGGGTCCATGTAGTCCAGCATTCTGTTCACACAGTGGCCAACCAGCTGCCCACGGGAACCCACAAGCAGAGCATGAGTGCAACAGCACCCTTCCACCCATGTTCCCCAGCAACTGGTGTGCATAGGCTCCCTGCCACTTGTGTTGGAGGAATCACATAGCCATCAAGCCTAGTAGCCACTGATGGGCTCCAGGAATTTGTCCAATCCCCTTTTAAAGCCATCCAAGTTGGTGGCCATCACTACATTCATTGGTAGTGAGTTCCATAGTTTAACTATGCGCTGGGTGAAGGACTTCCTACTGCTAGTAACTAGGCTACCTTCAGTGCTAAAAGGTTGCCTAGTTACTGGCAGTAACAGCTTTAAGATAAAATATGCTGGATAATTCTGTGTGTGTGTGTTTATTTTGCTCTTTTTGCCTTCTGCCCCCCCCCCCGCCTGAATGCAGCCCCCAAGAGCTTATCTTAAGTAGAATTTGGCCCTTGAGCTAAAAGAAGATCAGCAGCCTTTGCTTCTCTCCTGTTCTAAATGTCGCATACTTCTTTTCCAGCATGGTTGGTCTTTCAGTTGTTAGTCAGGGGTTTCTTCACAGGGAGCTTTTATCCTGCTATTGAGATTGCTCCCTCACGGAAGTTTGTGGGCCCTTTAGAGGACACTGTGAACCTCCAGGGCACCTCCTGCACTAGATGACTTTTATTCCTTTTTAAGAGATTGGAGATAATAAACTATCAGATGACCCGACTTGTGTTCCGTTTGAGTTCCCACCATGAAAAAGGAAAAGCCTCAAGAAGAGGAGCGAGATCAATGAAACATATGGAAGACTCAGATAAGGGGGAGAAGGAGGGAGAAAAGGGAGGGGGGGAAGGAAGGAGGTGTAAAGGGTAACCGTTGTGATCCTGCATTTAAAATGAAGCAGGAAGCCCCGTTTTAAATGCAGGATTTTACGCTGGTGTAGAGATGCTCTCACTCTCTTTCTGTGGGAGAGGTGTAACACATTTGTTTGGAAAGCATGTGGGAAAGTGACAGCGATGGAAAACAGGTAGGTCTTGCTCCCGTGTTTTCTTACTATTTATATGAAATGGCTGGGTGAGGCCATCAGGAGATTCATGGTGAGGTGTCAGCGATATGCTGATGACACCCAGTTCCATCGCTCCCTATCATCTGAGTCAGGTGAGGATGTGCAGGCACTGTATTGGTGCCTGGAGGCAGTAATGGGTTCAATGAGGGCTAATAAACTTGGACCAAATCCTGGCAAGACAGAGGTCCTGTGGGTGGGTGGTTCTCAGGTCTGGGAATTGGGTAGACAGTCTGTTCCAGATAGGGAAGGATGGATGGATGGATTTACAATATTTATATACCACTCCATATCTAGACCCCTTCATGGATCACTGCCTTGCTGTGGCGAAGGGGCTTGCGTAACTCAGTGAAGCCATAAGCTATGCTGTGCCGGGCCACCCAAGACGGACAGGTCATGGCGGAGAGTTCTGCCAGGGATGTATGAAAGTCACTTACCTTTCTGCGGATTATGTTCCGTTCCTCCCCCCGGAATCCTCGATGGGGGGGAGGTGATCCGTTCCTCCCCCCCGGAATCCTCCACGGCCGGCTGTGCTCCGCGGCAGCTCCGCGGAGCAGCCGGCCAGGCCCCAGCCAGGCCAGAGCCATCCGCAGCTGGATTTCCGGCCGCGGAGGGCTCTGGGAAAAAACAACAACAACCAGCGTACGCAAACGCGTACGCTGCCACCATTTGCGTTCCTTATTTTTGGCTGTCTTAATCTACGTGAATATTTACATAGACTATGACGGCAAAAATAAAGGGGAACGCAAATAGCGTAGCGGGCGGTATTTGCGTCCCTTTTTGATTCACCGTTTTAGCCTACGTAAATATTTATGTAGGCTAAAATGGCGAATCAAAAAGGGACACAAATATTTTCGCCGTCATAGTCTACGTAAATATTTATGTAGACTAAGATGGCCAAAAATAATGAACGCAAATGGCAGTAGCCGCTGCCATTTGCATAAATGTTTTTTTTAAAACCCAGCCATGATAGACTACGTAAATCTTTATGTAGCCTATCATGTTGTTGTTGTTGTTTTCTTTTAAACCCAGCCATGATAGGCTATGTAAATCTTTACGTAGCCTATCACGTCGTTGTTTTTTTTTTTTTACAAGACTGCAAATGGCGGCAGCGGCAGCTGGCCGGAGCTACCGCCGCCCAGAAGATCCGCCCCAGGTAAGTCTCATCCCGGGGGGGATCCGCGAGGGGGTGGGGGGGTGGCAGGCCATTCCGCCACGGTATTCGGGCGGCCGAATGCACTGGCATTCGGCCTCACTGAGATCTGTGGCGGAATTCTCTGACATCCCTAGTTCTGACAAAATGTGGTCCACTGGAGAAGGAAATGGCAACCCACTCCAGTATTCTTGCCAAGAAAACCCCATGGAACGTATCACAAGGCTAAAAGATATGATGCCGGAAGATGAGCCCCTCAGGTTGGAAGGTGTCCAATATACTACTGGGGAAGAGCAGAGGGTATTTCCAAGTCGCATCAGAAAGAGTGAAGCTGGGCCAAAGTCGAAAGGACACTCAGCTGTGGATGTGTCTGGTGGTGAAAAGAAAATCCGATGCTGTAAAGAACAATATTGTTTAGGAACCTGGAATGTCAGATCAATGAATCAAGGTAAGCTGGAGGTGGTCAAACATGAGATGGCAAGATTGAACATTGACATCTTGGGAATCAGCGAACTAAAATGGACAGGCATGGGCAAATTTAATTCAGGTGACCACTATATCTACTACTGTGGGCAAGAATCCCTTAGAAGAAATGGAGTAGCAATCATAGTCAATAAAAGGGTGGGAAAAGCACTACTGGGGTACAATCTCAAAAATGATAGAATGATCTCAGTACGAATCCAAGGCAAACCATTCAACATCACAGTAACTCAAGTCTATGCCCCAACCACTGAGGCTGAAGAAGCTGAAGTTGATTGGTTCTGTGAAGACCTACAACACCTTCTAGAACTAACACCAAAAAAAGATGTCCTTTTCATCATAGGGGATTGGAATGCTAAAATAGGAAGTCTAGAAATAACCGGGATAACAGCAAGCATGGCCTTGGTGTACAAAATGAAGCAGGACAAAGGCTAATAGAGTTTTGCCAAGAGAACACTCTGATCATAGCAAACACTCTTTTCCAACAGCACAAGAGGTGACTCTACACATGGACATCACCAGATGGTCAATATCGAAATCAGATTGATTATGTCCTTTGCAGCCAAAGATGGAGAAGCTCTATACAGTCAGTAAAAACAAGACCTGGAGCTGACCGTGGCACAGATCATGACCTTCTTATTGTAAAATTTCGGCTTAAATTGAAGAACGTAGGGAAAACCACTAAACCATTCAGGTATGATCTAAATCATATCCCTGATGAATATACAGTGGAGGTAAGGAATAGATTTCAGGGATTAGACCTGATAGACAGAGTGAGTGCCTGAGGAACTATGGACGGAGGTCCGTAACATTGTTCAGGAGGCAGCAACTCAATCCATCCCAAAGAAAAAGAAATGCAAGAAAGCAAAGTGGCTGTCTGATGAGGCTTTACAAGTCGCTGAGGAAAGAAGGGAAGCAAAAAGCAAGGGAGAAAGGGGAAGATATATCCAACTGAATGCAGAGTTCCAGAGAATAGCAAGGAGAGACAAGAAGGCCTTCTTAAATGAACAATGCAAAGAAATTGAGGAAAACAACAGAATGGGAAAGACTAGAGATTTCTTCAAGAAAATCGGAGATATCAAGGGGGAACATTTTGTGCAAAGATGGGCATGATAAAGGACAAAGAAGGCAGGGACCTAACAGAAGCAGATGAGATTAAGAAGAGGTGGCAAGAATACACAGAAGAACTATACAGGAAAGATCTGAATGTCCCTGATAGCCATGATAGTACCGTCACTGAACTTGAGCCGGACATCCTCGAGAGAGAAGTCAAGTGGGCCTTAGGAAGCATTGCTAACAACAAAGCTAGCGGAGATGACAGTATTCCAGCTGAGCTATTTAAAATCTTAAAAGATGATGCTGTTAAAGTGCTGCACTCAGTATGCCAACAAATTTGGAACACTCAACAGTGGCCACAAGACTGGAAAAGGTCAGTTTACATTCCAATTCCAAAGAAGGTCAACACCAAGGAGTGTTCAAACTACCGTACAATTGCGCTCATTTCACATGCCAGCAAAGTTATGCTCAAAATCCTACAAGCTAGGCTTCAGCTGTATGTGAACTGAGAACTACTGGAAGTACAAGCTGGGTTTCAAAGAGTAAGAGGAACTAGAGATCAAATCGCCAACAGTCGCTGGATCATGGAGAAAGCAAGAGAATTCCAGAAAAAATGTCTATTTCTGCTTCATTGACTACACTAAAGCCTTTGATTGTGTGGATCACAACAAACTGTGGCAAATTCTGAAAGAGATGGGAGTACCAGACCACCTTACCTGTCTCCTGAGAAACCTGTACAAGGGCCAAGAAGCAAGATCACAGCAGAAGCAAGATCTGTGGTGCTGGAGAAGACTCGTACGAGTCCCCTGGACTGCAAGGAGGTCAAATCAGTCCATTGTAAAGGAAATCAACCCTGAGTGCTCCTTGGAAGGACAGATACTGAAGCTGAAGCTCAAATATTTTGGCCACCTAATGCAAAGAGAAAAGTCACTGGAAAAGACCCTGATGCTGGGAAAGATGGAAGGCAAAAGGAGAAGGGGACGGCAGAGGATGAGATGGCTATAGCATCACCGATGCATAGGGATGTATGAAAGTCACTTACCGTTTTGCGGATCTGCTTTGCGGTGGGGGGGAGGTGCTCCGTCCCGCCTCCCGGAATCCTTGATGGGGGAGGCGATCAGTTCCTCCCCCCCGGAATCCTCGACAGGCCAGCTGTGCTCTGTGTCAGCTCCGCGGAGCCGCCGGCCAGGCCCAGGCCAGAGCCATCCGCAGCCGGATTTCCGGCCGCAGAGGGCTCTGGGTAAAAAAACAACAACCTGCGTATGCAAATGGCGGTGGCTACGGCCGCCGCCATTTGCGTTCCTTATTTTTGGCCGCCTTAGTCTACGTAAATATTTACGTAGACTATTACGGCGAAAATAAAGGGGAACGCAAATAGCGCCCGCTATGCTATTTGCGTTCCAATTTATTTTGGCTGTAAAAGTAAATATTTACGTAGACTAAGATGGCCAAAAATAAGGAATGCAAATGGCGGCGGCCGTAGCTGCCGCCATTTGCATACACATTTTTTTTTTTTAGCCTGCCGTGATAGGCTACGTAAATACTTACGTAGGTAATCACGGCCTCTGCAGGAATGCAAAAGGCGTCCCTGCGTTAGCCATGATAGGCTACGTATGTATTTACGTAGCCTATCACGGCATGAAAGAGGAAGCGATTGGTGGCCGCAGGGCGGCCACCATTCACAAGTCGGTGCTGATGGGAGTAGGTTAGTGCTCTGTTTCGCACTAATTTCGTGGGGTGGGGGCTTCGTTCCGCGATGGATTTCGGGGGGCCGCACTTGCATTCGGCCTCACCAAGATCCGTCGGAATTCTCTGACATCCCTACCAATGCAATGAATATGAACCTGAGCACACTCCGGGAGAGAGCGGGGGACAGGAAGGCCTGGCGTGCTATAGTCCATGGGGTCACAAAGAGTCGGACACAACTTAACGACTGAACAACAACCATATCTGGAACAGATTTTGGAGCGGTGAACACAAGAGATAAAGCAGTAAACGGATAAAAATATTAAAACACTTTATTAAAATTATGCTATTTTTAAAACCAGAATACCAGTAAAAACCGTGACTGGTTAATTATGGAATGCCTGCTGGAACAGTGCTGTTTTCAGGAGGTACTGAAACAGTACAGTGTTGGTGCGTGCCTGACTTCCAGGGGCAGGGAATTCCAAAGAAATGGGGCTGCCACACTGAAGGCCCTTCTCCTGGTGGACTCCAGTTGGGCCATAGGTCCATGTGGAACCACCAGGAGCATGCCCTCCAATGACCTCAGTGATCAGCCATTTTGGTAAGGGAGAAGGCAAGGCGCTTTCTCAGGTATCCTAGTCCCAAGTTGCTTAGGGCTTTGTACACTAGTACTAAAACCTTAAACCTGGCCCAGTAGCGAATAGACAGCCAGTGTAGTTCCCTCAGCAAAGGAGTTACATGCTGAGGGGTTGCACTTCCCTGGAAAGAGCAGGTACATAGTCTGGATGTACTTCTTGACAGAGCTTTGTCAGGTGGCCTAAGCTTTTGTTGGTGGCCGAGCTATGTCTGTTCCTAGACAGAGATAGCTTAGCCACAGTGGCTCATGCTCTGGGAAACCTCATGTTCAGATGACAGTAACACACTTTATCTGGGGCAGCCCTTGAAGATGATCTGGAAGTTACCAGTGATACAAAATGTGGTGGCCAGGATGCTGACAGGGACAGCATTTTTCTATGCACTTTTCTAAATATACACTTGTTTTTGCAAGTGATTTCTCCTAATATAACACTGTTTTCTGTGTCCTTTCCCCTAATAGACATATTTTTGTGCACATTTTCCCCCATTAAAAACATTTTTTAAAAAATTTATGAGCTCTACTGCAAAATTTAGGAAAGTGCCAGTACGGGCATAGGTTCAGGAAGGGCAAATTTCTTATGCTATGTTCACATTAAAATATGAACCCAACAAATATCTTACATGTTGACCTTTAAAACCCTATATGGTTCTGGCCCAGCCTATCTTAAGGAGCCCCTCCAGCAACACCAGACAGGCCGCTTAACAAGATCAGCCTTGGATGGCCTTCTCTCTGTCCCATCAACCAGGACAGCTGGACTGGTGGGAACGAGGGAGAGGGCTTTCTCTGTGGTGGCCCCCACTTTGTGGAACTCCCTCCCTAGGGAACTCCACCATGCCCCCTCTTTAATGAGCTTCCGCCGCACATTAAAAACGTGGTTGTTCAGGCAGGCATTTGGGGTGGGTTAGGGTATTTTTTTGGGAAAGGTGTACGACAAGGCTGCATATTGTTGCCCTGCTTATTTAACTTATATGCAGAGTACATCATGAGAAACGCGGGGTTGGATGAATCACAGGTCGGAATTAAGATTGCCGGGAGAATTATCAACAACCTCAGATACGCAGACAATACCACCCTAATGGCAGAAAGCAAAGAGGATCTAAAGAGCCTCTTGTTGAGGGTGAAAGAGGAGAGTGCAAAAGCTGGTTTGAAACTCAACATTAAAAAACGAAGATCATGGCATCTGGCCCCATCACTTCCTGGCATATAGAAGGGGAAGAAATGGAAACAGTGACCGATTTTATTTTCTTGGTCTCCAAGATCACTGCAGACGGTGACTGTAGCCATGAAATTAAAAGATGCTTGCTCCTTGGGAGGAAAGCTATGGCAAACCTTGACAGCATAGTAAGAAGCAGAGACATCACCTTGCTGACAAAGGTCCATCTAATCAAAGCTATGGTTTTCCCAGTAGTAACGTAACGTATGGCTGTGAGAGCTGGACTATAAGGAAGGCTGAGCGCAGAAGAATAGATGCTTTTGAACTGTGGTGCTGGAGAAGACTCTTACGCGTCCCCTGGACTGCAAGGAGGTCAAATCAGTCAATTCTAAAGGAAATCAACCCTGACTGCTCATTGGAAGGACAGATATTGAAGCTGAAGCTCAAATATGTTGGCCACCTAATGCGAAGAGAAAAGTCACTGGAAAAGACTCTGATGCTGGGAAAGATTGAAGGTGAAAGGAGAAGGGGATGGCAGAGGATGAGATGGCTAGATAGCATCACCAATGCAATGAATATGAACTTGAGCACGCTCCGGGAGAGAGCGGAGGACAGGAAGGCCTGGCGTGCTATGGTCCATGGGGTCACGAAGAGTCGGACACGACTTAACGACTGAACAACAAGGATATTTTTAGAAAAACGTTTTTACTGTAGAATTTTATTGTTTTAAACTGTTTTATTATATATTCTGTACATCATCCATAGTGGCTGGGTGACCAGCCAGATGGGTGATTAATAAATTTAATAAATAAATACATAAATACATCCCTCTTTTGGGCAGGGGAAGGTGGAGGCGACAGCAGCTTGAGGGATCAAGGTGAGCACAGGCCCCAGATGCAGCAGGGCTGGGTGCAGGGCTGCGTTCGCCTCAATCCTGCTCACTAGCATTCAAGCGGGGGTGGTCGGTTTTGGAGGCACCCCTATTGGACTGCTCACATCATCCCTGAAACTGCTTTGTATGTAGAAGGTCGTTCCCATACTCAGTGCCCAGGATCTCAAATTTTAAAAGATTTCAGGTAGTGGAGGGAGGAAAACCTCCTGTGTGAGAACTCATAGATCTGTTGCCAATCTTGTTAACTTTACGAGACGCATTTCAGAATGGGGAAAAATGCACAAAAGCCATGAAACAACCAAACAATCGGTGGTTAGGGCAAAGGGGGTGGACTGGATTACAACCCCAGGTAGGCCAAATTTGGCCTGTGGTTTCGGGATGTATGAGAAATTCATTTCAGTTCATTTTTTAATCAGGATTTACCCAGTTCAGAACTTCCAGGCCAAATACAGACTTGGACACAATCTGCAGATTGCAGATTAAAGTGCTTTCATCTGTTTGACAGATTTAGTCAATGAGAGATTTAATTAATGAGAGATTTAGGGAGCAATCCTATGGCCACTAGACACTGTCTAGCAGGCCATAGGATATGCTCCTTTCTGGGAACTGACCTCAGACCCTGTGCTCTGAGGTCGGTTCCCAGAAATCCAACTGCCCCCCCCATCTGCGCTCCCTCAGAGTCAGCATGGAGAAGCCCCATCCTCTGTGCTTGGAAGATGAGCGTGTAGTGACTGAAAAGGGGCGGGCCTGGGGGGTGTTCCGGGGCAGGGAAAGCAGAGCTGCGCATATGATACATCCTATGTGACGTATGGCAGCTTCCTCTCCTGGTTGGCACCCCACTGCTAGACAGCTGTTTTCAGCTGTCTAGCGAAAAAGAGCAAGCCAGGAGAGGCATGGAGGGAACAATCCCCCTGTGCCTCTCCTGCCTTGCTTTGGATAGGTGGTCGCCTCCGAGGACGGAGGCAGCCGCCTTTCTACTTAGGACCATGCCCTTAAACGATGACAGAAAAATGCGTCCATTTCAAAGGTGTACACATTTACTTTAATCAATGATAGAAGAATGAGCACATTTCCAAGGTGCACAAAATTGATGAGTACATTTCGAAAAATACTCACCAAAAATACTCATGTATTTTCATACAAATAGAAAAAAAAAGCGAAGCTCACAATCTGATACAGACTCGAGTCGGAACTAGCTTTGAGATGGAATTCGGGGAACTTTGGCAAGCTCGGGTTTTGCTGAATCACACGTCCCTACCTGTGGGCCTGAATTTCTTCACCCATGGTGTAAAGGGTAGAGAGAACAATGGGATGCTTCAATATCCTCTTCCAGGCGGCTAACAGATCAATCACCTATTGATCAGGCTAAACTGGAAAGATAGCATTTCTCAGCTGTCTTCCGACCCAAGCAAGTAATGCAAAAACACTCAAGCTGTGAAGAAGTTCCCTAAGCTATTTTTCACCTTTATCACTGTAAATATTAGTTTGCGTGGCTGAAGGCAGCATAGATTAAAAAAACAACAGCCCATAATCACCAAAAAATGCTCATTTTTCACTTGCCTGTAATTGAAGGAAAATTATCTGCCTATCAGGCAAAAAATTACTGTCTTAATACATTTTCCTGAAAATGGAGAAGAAGAAGAAGAAGAAACAACAACACAACGCCAACTCCACAGCTGGCAGAGAGACAGAACTGTGGTGGAAAATAAATCTCAATAAACAACATTAAAAAAATCTATACAGTGTTGATTAGCAGAAATATATTATACTTACATCTTGCTGAAGTCTTGGGATGATAGAAGCCGTCGATCGGTTGCATATTTTTTACAGTACAGTCCTAACCATGCTTACTCAGAAGTCACCCTCCCCAGTTTTCAATCACATGTGCTTAGAATTGGTGTACAATTGCTTCAAATATAGATATTTTATTGATAACTCACCTCTTTAAGGTTTAAGGTGGCTTCCAGCAAAAGAAACAATATGGGTTGTACATATTCAACAGGGGTTTTGTGCTAGTGGAAAGTGCTCCCACTCACATGAGGTGAGGGACTTGATGTTCAATCATCCCTTTTACTTATTACAGCACTCCCTGCCATATCTCATGTTGTTTTAGAGGGTCCCCAACCCTCAACAGCAGCTTTTCCGAGGCACAGAGGGCTGTAATGGATGGGTAAGATCAGTGAAATTTGGGTGCCCCATCTTGCACAAGCAGATGTGCTTTCCAATAGTGCAAACCCCCGCTGCATGCAAACACCACTTCTTCTTCATCCTCATTTTTGTCGTCACCATCTTCTTCATTGTTGTCTTCTTCATCTTCTTCGGCTTCTTCGTTGTCTTTATCTTTGTCTTCATCTTTGTTATCTTCACCATCTTCGCCGTCTTCATCTTCCTTGTTGTCTTCTTCGTTGTCATCCTCATTGTCTTCATCGTCTTCGTATTCTTCATCGTCTTTGTCTTCTTGCATACAGTTACTATTATTTTTATTATTGGATACAACACTCATCATCATCATCATCACTGCATACAGACATTATTATTATTATTACTGCTTTCACGCACTTATTATTGCATACACTTTTATTATGATTGTTGTTGTTGTTGTTGTTACTACTAGTACACGTGAGGCTTGCAAGGGCATCATGCCATGTGGAGTAGGGCTGGGCAAATCTGTCAAATTTGACCTTGTCAAGGTTCTCATTTTCTGACCACCAAGCTTGTTCCGTCCTGCTTCTGGGCAAGCTTTCTTGCCCAACATAGAAATTTATACATAGTTGTATGTGCATTTTCCAAATGTACATGTTTTCCAAATGTATGCATTGTTGTATGTGTGCACCCATTGAGTAAAGCGGGGGTAGGCAACATGCCACCCATGGGCTGCATATGGTGCCTGCTGCCCCCTGCTGCCCCCTGCTGCGGCCCTTGCATCCCCACAAAATTTGATGGAAAAAATGGCATCCACAGGTCTATGGAGCACCCAAAATGTCAAATTTAGCTTGTTTGTAAGCTAAAATTGACCCGTGCTCTGTAGTCACCATGGAATGCCTGAAGGATCAAATGTAGCTTGCAAACAAGCTAATTTTGACCCAGATGCCATTTTTCAATTTAATTTTATTCCTTCGTACTTCTATTTATTTTGTGTGCAGCCCAAGGGGGTCTCTGGGGGGGGGACAGAGGGCCTCCAGACCTTCCACAGTTGCCCACCCCTGGAATTAAAGCATGTTTGTGTGCATTTTATAAATGTACATAGTTTTATTTGTGTATTTTTCATATATATGCATGTTGTCGACCACATGTTTGTTTTGTTTCATGCACTGCATTGCAGACTCAGAACTGTATGGATTTCTGACCACAAATTGCATTCAGGCCTGCATATCATTCCAGAGGTACGAGTCAGGTAAATTTGGCAACCCCCCCCTCAGCGAAACAAACTTCTCACCAATCCCTAGAGTGAAGTGTTCCTGCTCAGGGTTCTAGCCAGCCACTTATGCCCTTTTCCAGAATACTCCATTTCATCCCATCCCTAGTTTTCCATCCCATTCCCAACAGTCACTTAGCATTCTGTAGTCACTGAGCATCCTCAGTCCTCCTTGGGCAGTTTTTGGGACCTCCCATCCTTAAAGGGGTTTTTCCCTCAACAGTTTTTGTACTTCTGCAAACCTCAGGGCTTCCCCACTCCTGCTGATACATACCTTGGCATGTACAGATTTTGTAAAATCGATTCCTTCTGCATTTCATTTGCCAGGTGCTTTTTGTTCCATCGTCCGCTTGTTGACAGAAGTTACGCAGAACTGAATTGTTTCCAATTTCCCAAATTTGTGCAAATTTGCTCTAGCGCAAATTTGCAAATCCCCTCCAAAATGCGTGTTTTTATGGTTTAGCCTATGGGGGAAGTGCACATTTTCAGACTTTTTTTTTTTATGTATTTTTCCATGACTAAATTTGTGTAAAATGTTGGAATTATTTTTTAAAAATGCTCTGCAAATCTGCAGAACCCATGCAATTCAGAAAAAGCCGGTTGGTCCATGGTGGAATCATAGAAATCTGAACTCATTTGATTCTATTGCAGATTTCTCTGACATCCCTGTACCTCACTCTTGTCTGTGGGTGGTGTCATATTGGGTACATACAGTTCTACACTTGGGTGATGGCTTTAATAATAGCAAGAACACAGTGAAAAACAGCGCTGTTATAATAAATAGCTCCTCCAAAGTTAAATCTACAGCTACAGCAAGAAAAAGGTCATAATGTCCACTGAAGAACCAAAGGCCTTTTGGAAAAGGTAGGCTTTCACAGCCACTGAAGTTTCAGAGATAAAAACTCACTGGAACAAGATTTTAACAGCAGGAAACATTGCCTGACCCTTCTCCACCATCACAAATTTCTGAAGGCTCTGTTTGCCTCCTATAGTAAGCTGTATCATATTACTCTACAATAGCTTATCCTCTATTGATTTAAAAAAGCCAGGAGGAGGGGGCTTGTTCTTTTGCTTAAAGATTTCTTGAGAAAATGAACAAAATTGTCCTCTAATGTATTATTATTTTGAATCAATAGTTCAAAATAAACCTCTGTTCCTGCAGTCAGCGAAATGGCAGATAGTGCATTCTGTGGGCACCTCAGGTGTTCATGCATAGAGAAAAGATTCATCCTCCCACTCATGGATATAACTTCTTGAGACCCTGGGGATGGAGCTACACCCTGGGCAATGACAACTCATGGGAACATTAACAACACATCCCTCAAGAGCAAAAATGGGGAGAGTGATTTACCAGGAGCAGAGACCAAAAATAGGGGCAGTCCCTGGTAAACAGGAACAGTTGGGAGTGTGTGGGTCTTAAGGTCTGGGCAGGCACATATGGGAGGAGGCGATCTTTCAGATAACCTGGCCTGAAGCCATTAAGGGCTTTGAATGTTAATACCAGCACTTTAAATCAGGCCCAGGAATGGACTGGCAGCCAGTGCAGCTGGAAAAGTACTGGTGTAATAGGAGCTCATTGGCCAGTCTCTGTTAACAATCTTGCTGCCCTGTTTTGGACCAGCTGAAGTTTCCAGACTGTTTTCAAAGGCAGCCCCACATATAATGCATTGCAGTAATCCAGACGAGAAGTTATCAGAGCATGGATAACTGTAGCTAGGCTATCTCTGTCCAGATAAGGGCATAGTCGGTATACCAGCCTAAGCTAAAAGTGCTGCATGCCACTGAGTTCACCTGTGCCTCAAGTGACAGTTCTGGGTCCAAGAACACCCCAAAACTACAAACTTGATCCTTTAAGGCAAGTGCAACCCCCTCCAGAGCAGGTTGAATATCACCTAGCCGGGCAGACGAACCACCCACACTAACAGTACCTTCGTCTTGTCTGGATTGAGTTTCAGTTTATTGGCCCTCATCCAGTTTGGCTTCCAGTATCCTGACCTTATGCAGTGTAGGTTCATGGAAGATCCAACCCACATAATGTAGGTAGTGGCTGGACTCATATAAGTCATGGTGGTCTCTGAGGTATGTTGGTCATGGGCTATGAAGGGTTTAAGTCCTTTGCCAGCTCAGTCCTGACTCCCCATACCTCCATTTCCTCTGCGTCTCAACTGTTTCCCATGGATCAGCTAAGTAGTGGGGGAAGTAAGCTGAAACCTCCCCTTCCCACAGTCTCTCACCTTTGTTCTACTCAGCTGATCTGCAGGAAACAGCTGTGAAGTGGGGAAAACAGGGCTGCTGGGGACAGGCCAAGAGAGTGGGTGAGGTTGAGAGAGGCAGGCTGGATGGTGGTGGTGGTGGTGGTGGCGGAGGCGGCGGCCCATCTGGCCCACTGGCTGAAGGTTTCCTACCCCTGGTTAAGGGGAAATTAAATATTTGTACCCTGATATTCAATTAAAATGTATTAAAGGCAGCTTATAGGATGTTCAAAAAGTCAGCCATCAATAATATGGTCATAAAACAGGGCAGGATAAATTTACCTGGGATTTGGGAAGAAATTGGGTGGTTATACAAAGATGGGATGAGCCTAGCATCAGATAGTTCTACTGGTCAGCACTTGCATGGCATTTGCTTTTTCTTACCCACTTAATGCTTCACCTAATTGTCATCAAACCTGCCTGTATGAAATGTATCACTGACAAACAAAACAGAATTCTGGGAAGCAATCAGGTTAGGCTTGAAGAAAGAAACATTCTAGAATACAATAGAATGGTGCGATTCTATAATTAGATACATCAAATCCTGGTGAATTTCTTTGGGGAAAAGGCTATGAAAATAAATGTAGCAACACAGCCAGGTAAATGCTGCACAATCCTACATGTTTAGTTAAAGTAATTCCCACTGTCTTCAATGGTCCCACTGTTTTCAATGGGACTTACTGCAAGATAAGTGGACATAAGATGGCAGGCTTATAGTGCAATCCTATGCATGTCTACTCAGAAGTAAGTCCTATTGAGTTCAGGGGACTTACTCCCAGGTAATTTGGTATAGGAATACAGCCTAAATGAGTACAGTTCAATGACTATACTGTTTCCAGGACAAGACCAGGTAGCTCTTAATTCAGCCTTTATAGCTGGCATCCAGTTCTCATAAATTTAGGAAATTTATCTGTTTAACAAATCGTTTGTTGTTCTTTCAGTAGGCTCATTAAACCTCCCCAGAGCTCTTAGCCTGCTTATTTTAAATCTTTGCATTGCTGCTAGGTTTTATTTTTTTTATTTTTATTTCATACTGTAGTTTAAACTACATTTTAAACATTTATATTGTATTTTACCATGTTGTATTTTATGGTTTTAATTGTTGTGAACCGCCCAGAGGGTTTTGGCTATTGGGCGGTATAGAAATGTAATAAAAAAATGAAATAAAGGGAAAAAAACCCTTCTAAAGAGCGTGTTCACTTTTTCTATACCTATAACATGCAGAAATTCATGTTGACAGGGTCAGGCATAGAAAAGAAGAAACAGTTTTAAACTATAAAGAGGAAGATTTGAGTTAAACATTACAACAAAGTTTGCAATTGCAAGAAACAGCTCACCAGTGGAAACCCAGGCAAGAGAAAAAGGGCAAAGGGGTTTGATAGAACAGGAGATTTTGTTTATAGGCTAAAATGAAGAAGTGGGAAAAATCCGCAAATTCTCAAAAGTCACTCTGACCAGAATGCTGATTCTGCCAAAAAGTGATGTCAAAACATGTGGACGGTGGTAACAATGTTGGCGACCCACAGTTGGGAGTCAGAAATTACCTTGAAAAGAAAAAAAACAAACCTCTGAACAGGGGGTCTTAATCTATCAATAGATTAAGACATGTGGTACAAATACCAAAGCTGCATCACCCTAAAAACAGACATTGCATTCCAGCCCTCAAAGGTTACAGTACCAATATCATTTTCCTATTAGCTCGGAATGCTCTAAGCCAAGAGAAACAGCAGAACAAAGGAGGATCTCACTGCCAATTCATCTGTCTGGTCAAGTTCAAACATTAGAATCAAAGAAATAGAAGAGGCTTCCTGGGCTGTCCTGTTTAGCTCTCTCTCTGTCAGGATCCGCTGGGTTCGTGCCCCAACTGGTCAGGTCTCCAGCTCTGGTGTGTGAGTGTGTGCCAGCTCTCAGCCCAATGGGACCAGATGCAGCTAACCGAGGTGGGGGGCAGGCAGAGATCATGTGGGGAAAGCAGCAGCCAAAGATCAGAAGTGCCAGAAGCAGGCAGCATAACCTGAGGCAGGCCTGAGGTAAAGTTCAGGAAGCAGCAGCATGAGGGCAGGGAACAGGAGCTGAGACAAGGACCCCACCCAATGGTGGGAGATGTTGCTCAGACTGGACAATGACTTCTGAGTCTAGGGTGTTGTAAGGCCAGGTGACAGGGCCAGTGCGGCAGGATCCTCATCAGCCCCCATAGGTGGGGCAGTCATGGCAGCCATAATGCCCATCCCTGGTGGTGGTGGGGGGAACAGTGGCAAAGTCCCCCTCTCTCAGGCAATGGGGATCGGATGGGGCTTCCTTCCTGGGTGACAAAGGGGAAGGTGGAACCAGCAAGTCCCCTTCCTGGGTGGCAGAGGCAGAAGCCCCCTTCCTAAGCAGAGATTACTATACTCACCCCGTCTCCCCACAAGCCATCATCTCGTCATCTCAAAGATGATCAGGGGACTGGAAACAAAGCCCTATGAAGAGAGACTGAAAGAACTGGGCATATTTAGCCTTGAGAAGAGGACTGAGGGGAGATATGATAGCACTCTTCAAGTACTTGAAAGGTTGTCACAGAGAGGAAGGCCAGTATCTCTTCTTGATCATGCCAGAGTGCAGGACACGGAAGAATGGGCTCAAGTTACAGGAAGCCAGATTCCAGCTGAACATCAGGAAAAACTTCCTAATTGTTAGAGCAATATGACAATGGAACACATTACCTAGGGAGGTGGTGGGCTCTCCCGCACTGGAGGCATTCAAGATGAGGCTGGACAGCCATCTGTCAGGGATGCTCTGACTTGGACTCCTGCACTGATCAGGGGGTTGGAGTGGACTCGATGGTCTTATAGGCCCCCTCCAACCCTACTATTCTATGAGTCTATGATTCTATGACTCCCTTTCCTTTACATGGAGGCAGGCATGTGCTAGCAAGCATTGTGAGGGAATGAAAATGGGGAGCTCCAGCAGCAGTGCTTCCTGGTTAGACTGGCATTTTTTTTGCTGCTGCTGGTGCCCACCTGCCTCGAGGAAAGGGAAAGGGAGGGGCACCGGGATGGTGGGCCCTCTCTTGGATTTGGGCTGTCAGCAAATGCCCCACAGTGCTGACCGCTAAGGCTGGGCCTGCTAGGTAGAACTGGATTGGTCCTTGGTGGTCAGCTGACTCAATGCTAAGTCAGGTGGGAAGGCTAGGAATACAGTCTAGAGGACGGATCCCCAACCTCTTGGGGTCACTGGGCACATTTGGAGGTTTGAGAGTGTCATGGGCTGAGAGTGTCATGGCTAGCATGGGAAGGGCTTGCCCATTCACAAAATTGCTGCCATGGTTGGCATGTCCAGTCACAAATCCCTCCCCCACTTCCCATAAGCCATGTCCAGTCACCAGAAGGCAAAGTGGTGAGGCTAAAAGAAAAGTCACTTGCCTCAGAAACTTAAGTGCAAGGCACAGAGGGGGTCTGGGCCACAAAACCACTCTTTTTAACCCCACGGTTTTCTGCCCCAACAACATGGTGGTCTTGAGGAACACAATTCAGCTGGCATTGCTTGGGGCAGGAACACAGCCCTGGAGGTGCAAAGGGAAGGCACCAGTGTCTGGTTGTTGGGAGCGCTAGTTAAAGCTCCTTTCCCTTGAACAACCTTCAGGGATAGAGTTCACAGACATTAACCAGTCCCAAGCAGATGCTCTACTGAAGTGACATCTGCACCCAGGCCAACCTTTATCTAGACAATGTTCCATTACCAGGGCTTGCAATGTACATGTCTCATATCTCTAGAGCCTGTGCAGCCAAGATTTCCATATCAATGACTGATACTGCCAGTCATTTTACTGGGGTGAGCTATGAAGGCAAATTGTGCTTGTTCTCGAGGAATCTCTTTTGATTGATCATTAAATTAAGCAGGGTGTCTGTTTAGTGCAGTGGGAGCTAGTAAAAATAACACCCCCCCTCTATTTTACCAGCAGCCACCAGTTAACATAATATTTGAGATGTCACAATATTTCCTTGGGCTTGGAACAGAAAATGGCCATGTGCTACTCCCTGGCAAAGGATGAACTTTTTCATGCCAGTTGAGTCATCTGCTATAGGGAATTTTTAATACAGGGCATCCAATTTATACTGTGTGTACTCAGTTTAGCCTGGCTTACAGAGGCAAAGCGCTGCAACCATAACCATTTTGTGTGGGTGGCAATGGCTAAATCAAATGTTTTTTGATATTGCTATTCAGATCTTATCCCAGGCAAAATGATGAGCAACTCTGGGTAAATCTGAAAGCATACAGAGAAGCCCTAATTTCTTCAATGTAGGGTCAGTGGAGGCTGGTGGCTCTGATGTCAGTGGGGCATTAAACCTGTTCTGGGTTTCAGTCAGAACTCTAAAGGAGCTATCTAAGGTGCAAAGCACCTTTAGAGTTCTGACTGGTTCTGATTGAAACCCAGAGCGGATTCACTGCCCCACTGACATCAGAGCCATCAGCCTCCTCTGGTAGGAGTCACCATCCAAAATCTTCTTTGTCCTCTGAATTTGGTGATATGTGACTCCCCTCCAAACACACTTCAGAAAGACAAACAAATGCACCCTAATCAGAGTGCAATTTTAACTTTCCTGGAGGTTGGAAGGAAAAGTAACTAAGGCTTAGAAGAGGCAGATCAAGCTTATAGAATGTGTGAAAAAAGTTTCGGGGAGAAATTCTCTACCCCCCCCGCCCCCCGCGCCCCCCCCCGGGACGGGACTTACCTTTGCCGAATGTCCCTCCCGGCGGCAGGTCCTGGCGGCGGTTCGTCGGGTCTTCGTCAGGGGCGGGGGCGGCAGCCGATCTTTCGACCGGCTGCCGCCGCCACCATTCCAATAAAACTAACCCCCCCCCGCCCCCGTGATAGGCTATGTGACGATTAACGTAGCCTATCACGGCTAGATTTGCAAAGTCAGCCATGATAGGCTACGTAAATCGTCACGTAGCCTATCATGGGGGCGGTTTTTTTTTTTAACTTTTAATTTCGCGGCCGGGCAAGGCGAGGCGCCTCCTCCCCGGCCTGAATTTCGGCCAGGCGAGGCGGGAAGCCTCCCCCCCCGGCCTGAACTTTGGGGGAAGAGCAGCAAAGCGCCTCCCCCCCACCGCGAAAAGCTGCGAGACCAGGTAGGTGGGTTTCGTGCACCCCTAGAAAAAACATGCAAAATCCAGGAAACCACCAAATGACTGGCAGTCAGGGGAAAGGGATGTGGCACTACAGGGAGCCCCAGAGGGCCAGATGAGGACCCTGGGTCCCGTGGGCCTGAGGTTTGACACCCCTGCTGTAGGTTGATATAATATTCATCCCCTGAATTGAATGCAATCATGGTCAGATGCAGCAGTGTTTGTTTTGGCATTTGGTACCCTGTTATTCAGTCTCCCATAGGGAGTCCTAGAATGACTTCCAAAGGCACTTTTAAAATACAGCAAGCAAATGAAACCAGTGCAATAAATGAAATAAGAATAAGAATGGCAGAGCAGCAGCAAAATGGAGTTTAAGAAAAACAGGTCAGAAGATCACTACGTCTTTGGCAAATAACCCCTGTAATTTTTAATCTCCAGTTTAAACATTGAATTTGCTGCTGCCCTGCCATTTTTATATTATTTGTTTATTGTACTTGTTTTATTTGTCTGCTGTGTTTTAGAACTCCTGTGCAAGCTGGAAGGGCTTAGGTGGGGCAGTGGAAAGCTCCAGGGATGATCTCCATGAGCAGGCCTCCCTTTCTTCCTATAGAGGGGCAAGTATCCTATGGACTCTAGGATGCTCTCCCAGGGACCATAGGATTGCAGCCTAAAACGATAGAATAAATCTATATATTTTAAATTGTTTTATTGTGTGTTGTTTGGTTTTAATTTCTGTGAACCGCCCAGAGAGCTTCGGCTATTGGGCGGTATAGAAATGAAATAAATAAATAAATAAATATTAAGCAACATTAAGGAACAAGATGCTAAGGAGTGTAACCAAGACATTTCGCTGCCGGAGGTGAACAGCAAATGGAATTCACTGCCACAAGATGTAGTAGTGCCTGGATGCAACAATGGACTGGATGAGGGCTAATAAACTGAAGCTCAACCTAGACAAGACTGAGTTGCTGTTAGTGGGTGGTTCTGCTGACCAGATGGAGGGTGCTTAACCTGTTCTGGATGGGTTTGCACTTCCCCTGGAACCATCTTTGTCACTTGAGGCTTAGGTGGCCTCAGTGGCATGGAATGCCTTCTACCAACTTTGCTTGGTGGCCCAGCTATGCCCCTATCTGGACAGGGATTATCTGGCTTCAGTTGTCTATGCTCTGGTAACCTCCAAGTTAGATTACTGCAATGCACTCTACCTGGGGCTACCTTTGAAAATGGTTCAGAAGCTGCAGCTCATTCAAAATGCAGTGGCCAGATTGATAACTGGGACTAGAAGGTCCACACACATAAGACCAACTCTGGCCCACTTGTACTGGCTTCCTGTATGCTTCCGAGCTCAATTCAAGGTGCCAGTTTTAACCTATAAAGCCCTACAGGGCTTGGAACTGCAATACCTGATGGCATGCCTCTCCCAAAATGAGCCTATCTGTACTCTACGTTCAGCATCTAAGGTCCTCCTCCAGGTGCCTCCTCTGAGGGAAGCTCAAAAGGCAGAAATGAGGGAGAGGGCCTTTTCAGTGGTGGCCCCGCAGCAGTGGAACAAGCTTCCTAAAAAGGTCTGCCTGGTGCTAAGATTGTTATCTTTTCAGCACCAGGTTAAGACTAATCTCTTTCCCCAGGCATTTGGCAGCACATGATGAGTTTTCATTGGTCCTGGATGTGTCTTTAGTTATGACAGACTGTTCAAAGTTGTTTTTAGTTATGTGTTGTTTGTGTATATTGTCTGTGTGCTTTTATGTAAGTGGCTTTTAAACTTTGTATATTGTATTTTAATGTTTTAACTTCTGTAAACCACCCAGAGAGCTTCAGCTATAAGGCAGTATAGAAATGCAATAAATAGTAGTGATGGCCACCAGTTTGGATGGCTTTAAAAGGGGACAAATTCCTGCAGGAGAAGGCTACTGATGATGGCTCCTAGTCCTGATGGCTATGTGCTACCTTCAGTATCAGAGGCAGTATGCTCATGTACACTGGTTGCTGGAGAACATGGGCAGGAGGGTGCTGTTGCCCTCCTGTCCTGCTTGTGGGTTTCCCATGGGCAGCCAGTTGGCCACTGTGTGAACAGAATGCTGGACTAGATGGACCCTTGGTCTGATCCAGCAGGGCTCTTCTTATGTACTTAAATGGTGCTCCATCCCACCAAAGTCCTATGGAACTCGCTACCACAGGATGTACTGATGGATGGCCACCAATTTGGATGGCTTTAAAAGGGGGTTAAATAAATTCCTGGAGGAAAAGGATATCAATGGCTACTAGTCCTGATGGCTTTGTGCTACCTTCAGTATCAGAGGCAGTATGCCTATATATACCAGTTGCTGGGGAACATGGGCAGGAGGTTGCTGTTGCACTCACATCCTGCTTGAAGGTTCCCAGTTGACACCTGGTTGGCCACTGTGTGAACAGAATGCTGGACTAGATGGACTCTTGGTCTGATCCAGCATGGCTCTTCCTATGGTCTTATGTTCTTAAATGGTGCTCCATCCCACTAAAGTCCAGGATGGCCACATTTCTTATTTTACAGAGGACAGGCCTCCATTTGAAGGTGTCCTTTATTGGAAGTCCAACTCCAGTCCAAGTCCAGTTTAAAGATAAAGAACCCCAAGAAGAGAGACTTGAAATGTGCCCATCAACATTTAGTACCTTGTCAGCAGAACAAGTAGGTATACAGGTCACCTGGTCACAGACTTCCTCACTAGGATGAGATAGTAATTATATTTACATTTGTATCTATTAGCAAATCAATGTCCCCTTTTGTCTTCTTTTTCGGTGATACACAAGTGATCACCCTTTGTCAAGACTCAAGGGGCAAAGTCAGCACATGAGGCAGAAAATCCCACAGGCCCCTCTCTCCGTCCCTGGCAGTAAAAACACAACAACATTTGGCTTCTTCTTGATTCCAGCCCAGCCAAAAATCAGTTGCCTGAGGCAGCTGCCTCACTCTATCTAATGGTAGGGCCAGCGCTGATTGTAACAGAGGTGTGGCCATATGGACAGGGCTGTAAAATATTTCCTGTGAAAAAGAGGATTCCCTAAACAACTTTGGGCTGGATCCAAGTTAAAGCAAAATGTGATCAAAATGTGATTTCAGTGGACTTAACTGTGTGTTGCTTTGTGGCTCTTATTTGCTGCTTTCTGAAATGTGTGCAGCTGCAAAGTTATGTGTTTCTCCAGGGCTTTAGTATCTTGTTTGACAACAATGCTTACAATCAGACTTTTGTTGCTTGCAAAATGAAACATGTGATTATATATCCCGGAGAGGAAGCCATTAAGAAACAGCTATTCCCCTGTTGGATGCATGGATGTTAAGTCACTCAGTAACTCTCATTAATATTAATGTGACTTACATGCTGCATTAACAGAGAGTAAACAGAAGGTTCTGGATTGGAAATATTTCAAGGAATTTGCAGGATTAGGTACGTGGGGGGGGGAGAAGAGGCAGAGTGCGAAGAAGCGTATGACACACCAAAAAAGCTCTAAATTTATTTTAAGCCCAGGAGCTCAGAAATTATAGCCTGCGCCGAAAGCATATAATCAATGGACAATGAGAGAACAGGGATCTCCACAGGTTGGAGCGCGGAGGAGTGGACTTGTAGGGTGGAGAGCTTCACTTTGTCTTGAAAAAGCTCTGTAAATAATTAGGGTGAAGACAGACAAAAGTTTTTAAGAGCACTGAAAGTGGCATGTTCAAGGTTTCATTGCCCATACTCATTTCTGTTGTCACATTATTCTCTCTGCTCAAATACATTTTGCAGGTTCTTGAAGCACTGTAAAAAACTCTGCATCAGCTGTTTGGCCAGAGATGGTTGTGAGTTGAGCATGCACAAAATGGGGAACAATGTGTGTGTATGTATGTGTATATACATATATATATATATATATATACACACACACACATACATACATACATACATACGTATATACACACACATGTGCACACGCATGTGCATCTTTAGTTCTCTTGAAAAAAAAAATTGTCTCCAGCCTTGGTCATTTAATGTTAGGTGATTTCTGTGCTCTGTTTGGCAGACAGGTGGGCTGAACCAATGGAGTTTGCATAGAGCAGGAGTGTGGAACCTCTTTCAGCCCATGGACTGAATTCCATTTTGGATAAGCTCTTGAGGGCTGCATTCCAGTGGTGGGCAGGGCTAATGACAAAACAAGCAGGGTCAAAAATACCAGAATCGTTTAGCTTAAAGAGCTACTTAAAGAGCTTTAAGGAGAGGTATTTCCTTCCCCCCTTTTAGAATGGGGGGAAAACTGTGCAAAAGTCAGGAAACCCCCATATGGTCAGTGGTTGGGGAAAGGATAGGGCCAGGGGAAGCAGGCCTCGCAATCTGGGGAACCCCAGAGGGCTGGATTCCTGGGACACGAGGAATGCTGGATGTGGCCTCTGGGTCTTGAGATTCGGCACCCTTGGCATGGTATCACATAGGCTTCTCTTCCTCTTCTTCTTCACACAGCGCATACTTAAACTATGGAACTTGCTACCACAGTGACAGGATGTAGTGATGGCCACCAGTTTGGATGGCTTTAAAAGGGAGTGGGACAAATTCACAGAGGAGAAGGCTATTGATGGCTACTAGTCTTGCTGGCTATGTGCTACCTCCGGTACCAGAGGTCTAGAAGTATCCCAAGCTACATTTGTTGAACCCCCTTTAAAAGCCACCCAAATTGCTGACCATCTTTATGTCTTGTGGTAGCGAATTCCATAGTTTAACTATGTGCCATGTGAAGGACTTCCTTTTATCTGTCCTGAATCTCCCACCAATTAGCTTCATGGGATGACCCCATTGGGTTCTAGGATTATGAGAGAGGGAGAAAAATGTCTTCCTATCCACATTCTCCACACTGTGCATAATTTCTTATGTTCTTCCTATGTTCCTATGCGTGTTGGGGTGTGTGGTTTTTATGGGTGGTGGTGGTGTCCATCCCCACATTTGGCAGCTCCCACCTTCATCTGTCCTTGAGAATTATAATAAAAAACCCAAACCACTATCTCTACATAGTCGTTGCATCAGTGTGATAGAATGTCAATTTGGAAAATCTTTAAGACTGAAATGGATTATACATTTTTCCCCTTGCAGATCTGAATGGCTTGTGTGTGTGTCCCTTAGAAAGCTCTGATAATAGTTCACATTGATTCTTTAATGAGAGTGCAGCTGAGAATGGTAGGCTTTTATGCAGCCGAATTCCACCAGCAAAGCTCTGGGGTCTCCCACAGATGTTACTGCTTTACAGGGTGATGGGAACTTCATGGATTATTTCTCTCTGCGCTCCCAGGGGCAAATGCCACTGCTGTTGATATGTGGAGACATGCTGCTCCCCACCAAGGAAGAAAATATTAACTCCAGAGTGGGTTGACAGCTGGAGAGAGAGAGAGAAAGAGAGTAAGTGAGAGAGAGAGAGAGAGAGAGAGAGATAGCGCAACAAGAACATCTTTCATCAACTTTTAGCTCACCATCACAGGTTGGCAGACACTGGTAGCAGCAAGTTTGTGAACATACAGAATTAGAATAGACTGTTGTTCTCGGATAGTTGGCTTTCAGCCAATGATTTCCACATCTGCCAAGGAATCTCTGTGCATTGTGGAGAAATGGTGGGGTGTGTTCCTGTTCTACCTTGGTGCACAGCACACTCAACTCAATACAATCACTGCAAGCAACAGAGTACTTTAGATATTGACACATGTTTAGCTATAGAACTGCAATGTGGAGCTCACTGCCTGAGGGTCAGGTACAGAACTTGGGTTCAAATCCCCACTCAGCCCCAGGAGATGGGAAGGTGCTGTTTATTTTTTCATTTATTTTGAACATTTTTATCCTACCCCTCAGTTCTTAGGGTTTCAAGAGAAGCTGTTGTTCTCATTCAGCTATCACCAAACTGCTACCCTCCAGATGTGTCAGGCAGCAACTCCCATAATTTCCTGCCAGCATGGAATTATGGGAAGTGCTGTCCAATACTTCTGGAGGGTGCCATGTTGGGGAGGCTGATCTACTGCATAGCGAAAAATCATGTGTGGTGATGGCATCATGTTAGCATTTCTCCACTCTTGTCATTGGATGTCAAGATGGTGGGAGAGAGGGAAAACATGTTAGATGAAGCTATGCATTGTTTTCAGCAGTGCACTACTGTGGAGGTACAGTGGTAAATGTGAGGTTGGTGGTATCCACACATGTCCCTGTAACATGCTGTTTGGGCCTGAATAACAAGGCTTACTGGATGACCTTAGGAAAGGAAAGGAAAGGAAAGGAAAGGAAAGGTTCCTCCTGTGCAAACACCGAGTCATTGCTGACTCCTAGAGGGACACTGCTTTTGCTGGTGTTTTCATGGCAGACTGTAGCGGGGTGGTTTGCCATTGCCTTCCCCAGTCATGGCTACCTTTCCCCCAGCAAGCTGGGTACTCATTTTACTGATCTTGGAAGGATGGAAGGCTGAGTCAACCTGAGCCGGCTACCTGGGACCTGGCTTCTGCTGGGATCGAACTCAGGTCGTGGGGAAAGTTTCAGTTGCAATACTGCCACCTACCACTCTGCACCTTAGACCAGTCACTATCTCCCCAGGTACAGTAAATGTGATGCTAGGGATGGCACAGGCACCCAATTCAGTCTGGGAATCTGGTGGAACTGTCCCCCCACACACTCCAGAGCCCCACTTGCTCGACCCCTGCCTGCCCTTGGAGAATGGCCTGCACTCACCCTGGTGGCCTCGTCGAGCTTCACGGTCGCCACTTTTTTGAGAAAAAAAAAGGCGATCGCAAAAATGTGCACATTTGCAGATGTGCAAAAATGCACATTTTTGAAAAAATGCTCGTTCTGTGCACACAAAAATATGTGCATTCACAAAATGCACATTTTCACATATGCGAATGTGTGCATTCACAAAATGCACATTTTAGCACATACAAAAACATGTGCATTTTTGCAATTGCCATTTTATTTTTCAAAAAAATGGTGACCGCGGAGCTCGACAAGGCCACTGGGGTGCGTGCAGGCTCCTCGCTGAGCGTGGGAGGGGCTTGAGCATGGTCCAGGGACCAGTGAGTGGGGGCAGGGGCTGGGAGGGCATCTGGAGAACCTGGATGGGGGTGAGTTCGCACATCCCTATGTGATTCCATTCATGCAATTAGCAATTGTGTGAATAGCTTTTTAAAAAGTAAATAGGCATGTGGGGGCGAGGCAGGGGGGTGGGGGCAGTGGCAGGAATCTGCATCAGAATATATGTGGGACCTATGGGAATTGCCATGTCCACCCCACCTCCCTGCAAAAAAAGAGATTTAATTTCCCATGATAAAAGAATCTTTGCACTTAGATATGTTAATGGGCAGGTGAAGGAGAAGCCTAAGCTAAAATATTTCTCTCTGACATCTAGTTTTCTATGCAGAAGGATTTATGAAGGAGCATTCAACCATGGGACACCACCCCCCTTTCTGAAGTGGCCCAGGTTTACCAGCTTAGTGAAAACTAGGCATTAAGTCCTTTTAAATTCAACAGGACTTTACTCACAACTAAGTCACATTCTGTAGCTTTCAAAGAGGTATACAGTGCAATCCTATGCTTGTTGCTCCAGAGGGCAGGAATGGACGTAACAGGTGGAAATGGCAAGGAAGCAGATGCTGCTTAAACAGCAGGAGAAACGTATGAACAGTAACAGCGATTTGACAGTGGAACTGGCTGCCTCAGGCAGTGGAGGCTGGTGGTTCCAGTTGTGGTGGGGCTGTAAATCCATTCTGAGTTTCAGTCAGAAACAGTCAGAACTCTAAGGGAGGTATCCAAGGTGCTGAACCTAGTTTAAGGATAGGGTTCAGCACCTTGCATAGCTTCTTTAGAATTTTGGCTCACAAATAGGAGCCATCAGCCTCCACCGGACTCAGGTGGTGGTGGGCTCTCCCTTGCTAGAGGTATTTGAGGAGAAGTTGGATGGTCATCTGTCAGAGCTGCTGTAGTTGCATCCTGCATTGTTGATCCAGCATGGACAAGGAGGTTGGACCAGATATCCTCCAAAGACCCTTCCAGCTCTAAAGTAGGGATGGCGGCAGAGTCTGGTTGGAGGCTCGAGCTTGGTGGATTACTGCCAGCTCAGCCCCCCCCCCCCTGGACTGGAGTCCATGGACTTCTGTGCTTGCCTGACTTGGTGCACACTCAGTTGGGCAAGGACAGTAGGGTTCATTGCTCTGGCAAGCTGCCATTCTGTACAAAGTGGTGGCTCAGCCTTTTCCGCAAAGGCCAATTTTATGTAAATGGCGGCCATAAAGAGGCCCATTTACACAACATTACAGGCATAAATGGTCTATTTTGACCCTTAATGCCTATAATGTTGGGTAAATGGGCCTCTTTATGGCTGCCCTTTACCCAAAATTGGCCTTTATGGAGAAGGGCGAGCCGCCATTTTGGTCAGAATGGTGGCTCAGCGGAGGAGTGGGAATGGGATGCCACCCCACTCGCTGGGTGCCCGCAGGCCACCCAGCAGCTCTCCACATGTGGCAAGCAGGGTCAAACAGCCAGCAGGGGTCCGGCGAGTGGTGTGCATCGCAGACTTGGGTGAGTTCACCCATCCTTATTCTAAAGTTCCAGGATTCTGTGTCTACTCATATTAATAAGACTTACTCCCAGGTAACCAGTGGTGCATTGGTAAAGTTGGAATTGCAGGCCCTCATCACGACAGTCCCCACTGCCATGCCCCAAGGAGAGTCCCAAAATGAGGGCAACTGTGTCGACCCATATCAACAAACCAGTTCTAGCAATTTTCATCTCCACCAGGGCCTTTGTAAAGTTCATCATGGCTCTTAATTGCGCATTCAAGACCAAGCCACCCCAAAATACTTTATATTACAATAAGGAAGAATGTATTGTTGCTGAGAAAAGTCATGTCCTCCCAGCTACTGTGAGAATTGCAGGGGGAACAGGGAATGCTCAGGGAGGGCATAGATGGTAGCATCTCTGCCAATAAAAAAGTGCTGGCGCTGCATCCCCATGAGCCCCGGCTGCACTACATCACTGCAGGTAACTGTGTGCAGAGTTGCAGCCTTAGTTGTGACTTTTTTGTTTTCTTGTTTATTTCCAGATTAATGAAAGCCATATGTCCAGTGGAGGCTGATGGCTCCGGTTCTAGTGGGGCTGTAAATCCATTCTGGGTTTCAGTCAGAACCAGAAGAGAATTCTAAAGGAGCCATCTAAGGTGCCTAATCTTGGACCTTGGACAGCTCCTTTAGAGATCAGGCTGGTTCTGACTGAAACCCAGAATGGGTTCACAACCCCACCGAAATTGGAGGCACCAGCCTCCACTGCATCTGTCTAAATAGCCAGTCTTCTCTGGATTTACGAGATGGAGGATCGGGCTGTCAAGATATAGGCATGATGGGACCTTGACAAAGGTGTACATGCTCTTTTTTGGGATGGTTTCTTTCTGGCACTACCATTAGCCATGTGAGAACGGTTAGCTGTGCATTCATCTTGTGTTTTCTAATAAAGCCTCCCTCATTCTGACTCCATGCCACTGCACCCATCAATGCTGACCGGCTATGATAGCAACAGATCTTGCCATGTGATCTTCATGATCATGCAGCGAAGTGGAGGAAGATGACAAATGTGGGAGGCCGAGTGGGGAGCTTCTCATGCTCTCCTCTCCTTGCCCACCCCAGTCCCCCAATAGGTTGTCTGAATTCCCGTCGCTTGACAACCACAGCCTGACAGTAAAATCTTGAAATGCCATTCTCTGAGTGAATGAGATATCAATGTAACCCACAAGCAGACAAGCACCATTAAAAAAAAAGAAAAGGAACGGAAAGGGAAAACTAGGAAAAGCAAACATGAGATTGTGCTTGTTTTGCGCAGTGCTTCTAGAATGGTAAATTCAGGCACTCACAAATACATCTTTAAAAAAGGACATGATGACTAGTTCTTGAGATGCTTCACACAGAGCTTTTATCCTGCTATTGAGATTGCTCACTCATGGAAGTTTGAAGGTCCTTTCCATGACATTGTCAACCTCCAGGGCACATCCAGAGGTATTTCCTGGTTATTTCATCTCAAAAAGATCTGGAAATAATGAACTATCTAGTTAATTCAGATTGTTACACTGTTAAAACAGCCACTAGATGGCACAGTTTAATTGATCTCTATGGAAGCTTGAAAGTTAAAAGCTTCCCCTCTCAGAAATCAAGTGGTCGCTGTCTGGGAGCCTGCTGTAAACGTGGAAAGGCTCCACAACGGGAGGACTATGGGGGTTTTCTTTAGTGTAAAGGCAGCCCTCTTATTTATTTATTTTTAAAAGCACCCTTTTTGTGTTCTTTCATTCACCAGGAGGCATGCAAGGTGGCTCACAAGAGACTGTCCTCAGTCCCAGGCAAACTGGCCATAACAGGCATGAGGAAGAGCCTTGCTGGATCAGATGAAAGGCTATCTAGTCCAGCATTCTCTTCCCACAGTGACCAACCAGATGCCTCTGGTTGGGAGGTTTGAGGTGGGACTGGGGTGGGACTGGGGGTACTGAGGTGGGAGAGAAGGGCATGCAAAACCCACCTTGCCTCTGGGAAGCACGCAAGGGGGACATGAGCACAACAGAACCTATCCGCTTGTATCCCCCTGGAAGTGGCATTGAGAGGTATCTTGCTGTGCTTGGAGCTTCAGTTGTCAGAGGAAGAGTAAGCTGTCTATCCAAGTGCCTGCCTCCTCCAGTTCCAAAAACAGCTGTCCGGCCAGGGTCCACAGACTAGGCATGTACGAAACACTTACCTGGCTCCGCTGGGGCCATCCGCAGTGGGGGGGAGGTGCTCCGTCCCCCCCCCCGGAATCCTCCCTGGCCAGCTCCATGGCCCATTTGCAGCCGCAGCCTGGCAGCGGCCAGAAGATCACCTGGAGCCACCGCCACCGCCAGGTAGGCTCTGTCCCAGGGGGATTCCACTGGGTGGTGGTGGGGATTGCCCCGTTCTGCCACTGGAGTCTGTGGCGGAATTCTCCAACATCACTACCACAGACTTTTGGTAATACTAGTTCAGTCCTGTTTTGTGTAGCATCCTGGAATGGTTTTATATCAATTGAGATGAGCTGGGATGGTTTTAGGTTACAATACCAACAGGGATCAGAAAAATCAGCTGTAAGGCTGGAAACCAAAATCCAAAAAGGAACAGCTGCACCAGTTGAACTCCCAATGTGTTTCGACATGGGTATTTATCATGGGAATTACAAGCTCTTAGGGCATGATCCTATTCAGATAGGTGGCTGCCTCCAAACTTGGAGGCAACCACCTATCCAAAGCAGGGCAGGAGAAGCACAGACAGGATCGTTCCCTCCGCGCTTTTCTTGCCCTGCTTTTTCTGCTAGACAGCCGATTTTTCTGCTAGACAGCTGTCTAGCCGCAGGAGCACGGAGTGGGGAAGGCGGCTGCTGTACAACACATAGGATGTGTCATACAGGCAACTATGCTCTCCCTGTCCCGGCTCTCCCTGCTCCCTCCCCCTGCCTCCCTCCCCCAGCCACGCCCCCTTCTGGCTGCTCCATGCTCAACTTGTGAGCACAGAGGACGGGGCTGTTCCATGCTGCCTCCGAGGCAGCGCGGAAGTGGGGGGATGTCGGTTCTTCGGGAAGCAACCTCGGAGTGCAGGCTCTGAGGTTGGTTCCCAGATAACACCATATCTTATGGCCATCTAGCCACTGTCTAGAGGCCATAGGATTGCTTCCTTAGATACTTTTCTGGAGGATTCCCTCTCCCTTACTTCTTCTGTTGGGAATTCACTTGGTGCAGCTGTTCCTTTTTTGATTATGGTTTTATGTTCACTTGAAAAGCAGTTGGAATGGCATTCCACGCCATCCAACTTTGAGAAGTGCTGCTATCTCTCTATTTCCATGCTCTGGACTCAGGAGGTTTGAACTTCCTTCTCCAACCAGATGTTTGGCAGTGCAGGGAATAGGGATGTCAGAGAATTCCGCCACGGATCTCGGTGAGGCTGAATGCCAGTGCATTCAGCCCCCCGAACTCTGTGGCGGAACAGCCTGCCCCCCCGCGGATCCCCCCTGGGACGAGACTTACCTGGGGCGGATCTTCCAGGTGGCGGCGGCTCCAGTGGCGGCGGCTGCGGCAGCTGCGGTGGCTGGTCTTCCGACCGGCTGCCGCCGCCGCCATTTCCAGTCTTGTAAAAAAAAAAAAAAGATGTGATAGGCTACGTAAAGATTTACGTAGCCTATCATGGCTGGGTTTTTTTAAAAAACAACAACGACGTGATAGGCTACGTAAATCTTTACATAGCCTATCATGGCTGGGTGGGTTTAAAAAAAACACAAAACCCGCGTACGCAAATGGCGGCGGCTATGGCTGCCACCATTTGCGTTACTTCTTTTTGGCTGTCTGAATCTACGTAAATATTTACGTAGACTATGACGGTGAAAATAAAGGGGAATGCAAATAGCGTAGCGGGTGCTATTTGCGTCCCTTTTTGATTCGCCGTTTTAGCCTACGTAAAGGTTCAACACCCCTTCACTATAGGAAAGATTGATTTATGGGAAGCAGATGAATGGATGTAGCTGCTTCACATCAGGAGGCTGGACTTGCTGTTCTTTCAGTTCTATACTATTCTCTTTTCATATAATCTCATATTTAAAATCCCTCCCATCTAAGCATTTAGAAAGTTTCCACCAGCATGTGCCATATTCTTAGCACTACCTGAATTTCCTTAGAAAAGATTCAATTTGGGGGTTTTGTTTTTGTTTTGCTTTAAAAAGGCCCCCATATAACTTGGGCGCTGAGTCAGTGGATTTCTTTCAGTCCCTTCACTTCAAGCTCATAACATCCCCCTCTTTTATGAATTGAGTAATTATGATTAAGTTCAAGGTCTTTAATGTTGTCCCTGCTCCCCCTTTTATTATAACGTGGTTTTGTTCTGACTTTCTCTCTACATCAGATGTTATTAAATGGTGCCCATTATTGATTCTAGAAGACATTTTTTTCCTTGGGGCTATAATTCATCCTTTATGGGTTCAGAACTACAGGTTGCTTGCTGAGCATTAACAGCCAGCTTCAACTTGAAAGTGAAGCCTAGGCTGAAGGACCTCTATGGATATAGGAATCATGTTTGTGGCATCTTATAGAATCTGGAGCAGAAAATGTGTGGACCGCAACTTCATCCCAGGTAGTATTTCAGTCCATCACCCTTTTAGTTTACAGGCATGTTTAGCCTTGAGAAGAGAAGACTGAGGGGAGATATGATAGTGCTTTTCAAGTATTTGAAAAGTTGTCACAGAGAGGAAGGTCAGGATCTCTTCTCCATCATCCCAGAATGCAGGACACGGAATAATGGGCTCAAGTTACAGGAAGCCAGATTCTGGCTGAACTTCAGGAAAAACTTCCTGACTGTCAGAGCAATACAACAACGGAACCCATTCCCTAGGGAGGCGATGGGCTCTCCCACACTGGAGGCATTCAAGATGAGGCTGGACAGCCATCTGTCAGGGATGCTCTGACTTGGATTCCTGCATTGAGTAGGGGGTTGTACTCGATGGTCTTATAGGCCCCTTCCAACCTTACTATTCTATGTTTCTATGACATTACAGACCAAGGGATACAGTATAGATTCTATACTGTATAGATGCAGAACATACAGACTATAGATTTTATACTAGTATAGATTCTACACTATAGAGTAGGGATAGGCAACCTGGTATCCCCCAGATGTGTGGGACTACAATTCCCATAATGCCTGACCACCATCCATGCTGAATGAGGCTTATGTGAGTTGTGCTCCAAAACATCTGGATGGCAACATGTTGCCTACCACTGCTATAGAACATGAGGGAGCACATCAAGTAAAAGTTGGGAGTCACCTTTACCAATTGTTTCTCCTAAGACAGAACGAGAGAGCGAGAGAGAGAGCACTCTTTACAGGTATCCAACCTGCTCTCCAAAGGACTAAAAAGATGAGGGGAAGTGATGCATGCACAAGTCACTCCTCCAACATTATGACCACACCCACTCAATCCCCAGCCTTCTGGTGTCCAATCCGATTCACCAGCCTTCACCAACTTGGTGCCCTGTTGGATTACAACACTGGCTTGGGGTGATGCTGGCTGTTGATGATGGGAGTTGTATTCCAACACATTTGGAAGTCTGGGGAAAGCTGCAATACACCAGTTGCACCAAGGGAGGATGATACAGCTTGAGGTGAGTGTCCTCCTAACGCAGATTTCCTCAACCTGGCAACCTCCAAATGTACTGGACTACAACTCCCATCATTCCATGCCAGCATATCTGGCATCATCCCGTGGATGACTATGCGGCTTCTGGATGATGGGAATTGTAATCCAACCCATTCTAGAAGGCACCCAGTTGGGGAAGTCTCTCCTGAAGACACTGGAAATGTTTTGAAAGGATTCTTCACAATCGCCTTTAAGTGATTCTGAACCTATCTGTTTAGATTTATCTGAGAAATATGGGGCAGAAAATTGATTTTGCTCAGAGAACATTTAAACCTTGCTATTTTTGTCTCCCATGACAACGCAGTTTCCCCTGTAATCAGCCAGTTCTGAATGTCTGTGCGTGCTAGTATTTTAATCGAGGTAATGGCTCGCTGAGGAATGCTAATCTAGTTACAAAATAATAATAAAAGTCAAAGAGAAATTAACTTATTTCTCTCCTGGGACTCATTCAAAATGGCCTGAGATCTTTGAGATTGCCTTGAAGAACCTATTCCTTGCTGTACAGAGCACATCTCTACTCAGGAACAAGTCCTGCTGTCTCCAATGGGACTTACTCTGTAGTAGTTGTATCGTATGTCTGAAGAATTATAGTGCCATTTCACACATGCATGTACACTGCTCCATGTCTCTCGTGTCCTGATTACTCAAAACTTCCTAGTTCTCTCTGCCAAACAGATGAACTGTCTCTATTATGAGTTTGCGATGAGGTTTGATCGGACAAAACTTCTATCTGTGGTAATCTATATGGGAATAGCAAAATGCTCATTATCATGATGGGAGGTGTGTGTGGAAGGGCCTGTATATTGTGAACAGCCCTTTCAGTCCAATGATGATAATGAAAAATGGTGTGGGAGAAGACTAAGTGCCATGGCTCCAGTGCAAATTGCCCTCTACTCATGGCTACTTTTAACTGAAGCAAAGGATCCCCAAACGTAGTCTGAAGGTACATGAGGCAGCCACCGTGCTGAAGCTAAGCAGGTCTGAGTCTGGTCAGTGCTTGGAGGGGAGATCACCTGGGAACGAGATGTAGCCACCTTGAATTTCACAGTGGAAGAAAGGTGGGATGTAAGTATAATAAATAAAAATAAATAAAATAAATCCCAGAATGTTTGATTATAGATCTCCCATGTCACTTGCAGTTTGGCCCTTTACATGTTCTGCTAAGCTATGCATGATAGTTCTCCTTATTCTTGTGAAGCATGGTTCCAATTTGGATCAGGACCACAGTGCTCCAGGAGGGGGAGATTAAACCTTTGCCCAACTTCCTCCTGAAATTCCACTCCCCAGTGGGGTGGTGGGTGGGCGGGGGGTTAAAAGAGGGTGGGGGGAGGCTCCATTGGCTCCACAGCTACACTAGATGTAATTAGTTGAATGTTTAGTCTGGCCCTCAGAGACCTCCCATAGTAATTAAACTTTGGGTGACCTGATGAAGCCCACTGGCAGTAGGTTCAGGTCTGATAAAAGGACATCCTTTGTCCCACAATGGCTAATTTAACCCTTGAATTTAAAAGCTTAAGTTGCTCATAAAAGGATTAGCCAAATTCATGGAGGATGTACATAGATCTATCAGTGGGCATCTGCTTTGACAGCTAAATGATCTCAAATTTTGGGAATTTGCAGATATTTATCCAAAAAGGTGCGTCTGCTCACATTCGTGTTTCGGATTGTGAACAGGATATGTTTCCATGATTTATGAACAGAAATGAAATTTTCATACATCCCTACAGCAGACTGAGCAGGGAAATACACAGGTCACCTAATCACGGTCTTCCTTACTGTGCTGCTATGTACTGCATTTCTATTTAAATGATAGTAATTATTTCTAAGCTTCTCTCTCTCTCTCTCTCTCATTATCTGTATCATTATCATATGTCTATTTTTTGCAAATTGGTGTCCTCTTTTGTGCTCTTTTTTGGTGATTTATAAGTGACCACCCTACTTTCATTACTCATTTGTGAGTGCTCAAAGGCATATGCCTGGCCATTTTGGAAACAGATCCCTCATCTAGCAAGGCAACTATTCATCCTCAAATCTGAAATGAATATTGGGGTTCCTCCTCAGGCAAATAACTACATAAAAAAATAAATCTGAGAAAATTGAAGAGAAGACTAGAGCGATTCAATAAGGCCAGCAAGAATTCTGGTGTGTATCACAAATTGAGATGTATTTATTTAAAGCATTCATACCCCCAACTTTCCTCAGAAGAGCATTAGAGCTTTGGCTAACAACAGAGATGAAACTACACATTAACAATTCAACACATCACTGATAATTTAATCCTGGAATGCAAAACACTAAAACAGCATCAAACAATCCTAGAAAACAGTAGCAATAAAAAGTGATACAAAATGCAGAGACAGTGTACATTAGGAAAGTTAGGGATGTTAGAGAATTCTGCCACGGATCCCAGGGAGGCCGAATTCCAGTGAATTCGGCCCCCCAGAATCTGTGATGGAAGGGAGCAACCCACCCCACCACCCTGCGAAAGCCCCGCGAAACGGAGCCTACCTGGCTGCGGCTCCGGTGGTGGCGGCGGCGGCGGCCCTGGTGGCAGTGGCAGCTCTGGTGGCTCCAGCCGTAGCTGGACTGTGGCCGCAAATGGCAGCCACTACGCCGGCTGCCATTTGCGTCCCTGGCAAGCCTTTTTCCTTGCCTCTGTAGGTCTCAAACCTTGACATCACCCCTTTCACAATCCAAATGCCTTACATTTACCACCTAAATGCCTTCCTTAAATGGAAGTTTGTTTGTTTTTTAAACTGATTTACAAAAGGCCATTAAAGAGGGGGCAACACTCGTTTCCATCCAAAGATAGCTCCAAAGCCTAGGCACAGCCACTAAAAGACCCTTTCCCTGGAAACAACGAATGGTGCAATCCTATGCATGTTTAGACAGAGAAAAGGCCTACAACTCCCAGCATGCCCCAGCCTACAAAAGGTTGTAGGCCTTTTCTCTGTCTAAACATGCATACGATTGCGCTGTAAATGTATTTCTGTGGACACCGGGAGACATAGGAGCACCTCCAAGTGTAATCTTATAGGTGGGAATATTTTTAAAGAAGAAAGCAGTCCTTCAGATATCCTGGTCTTAAACCATAAAGGCCTTTACACTGGCACTTTCATTTGTGTGCAGAAACAAATTGGAAGCACGTGCTGCTGTTTCAACAAGGGACTCATGTGCTCCATATATGCAGCCCCTCAAATGATCAAATCCTTATCCAGCAGCAAGAGCCAATGTCTTTCATCTTCTGGGGCTTCATGGGAATTACCCTTGGCTCTAGCTGTAACATGAGACCAGTGGTATAAAACCCTGGAAAATAAACATTTATAACTGCAAGCTCATATTATCCATCCCAGATTTGGAAGCCAATGCTTTCTAGTGTCTGTCTGCATACAGAAAAAATGTTTGGATGTCATCACACCAATTGGAGTAGAGGGGGAAGGAAGGAAGGAAGGAAGGAAGGACATGTCAAGTAAAGGGAAAATGTCAAACAGAAATGAATACTACAGCAAAAAAGGAGAGTTTGGGAAACAGGATTGCATCATAGGCTGGATTCTGATCTAGCTCCCTACCAGTTAGATAGATCCCCAGAGTGTTGTGGCCACTGGTATGAAGCATGTGAAATAAAATTATAATGAAGTTTGTAAGGTCATCAGAGATTCCTGTTTTCTCTGCTACAATCCCATGCTCTGAAACATTGCATATCCTGTGAGAGAAATGTCTTGCTGTCTTCTCTTATTTGGAAACTGGAGCACACAGGGCAAACAGCAGAATATAACCTTTCCCCCCACTTCCATGTAAACTTCTCAGTGTGCTGACGTGGGAGAAAAATAGTTGCTCTAGCTTATTCTAGACAGAATAATGAGAATGAGAAGAATTGGCCTTTATGTGTTTTCAAGTAAGTTTTGCCACACCATTGTAAAAAAAAGAAAAGAAAAAAAGAAGCCCCAAATATAGGATACATGCTTTATTAAGAACAACAGAGAACTTCTAAGCTTGAGGGTCGATAACTCAATGATAGAACACACGATTTTCTCTCACTTACCTCCCCTTCTGTCACATTTTAGATTGTAAACTCCTCAGGCCTACTGGTAAGGCTGGGCCAAACTGTCAAAAGTTTGGCCCAAATTTGCAAAGGGGTGGGGACTGGAGAAAAAAAAAAATCCTGCTGCTTCTCCTACTTTACAGGGGTAGTAGACGAGTTTTTTTGGGGTATATATTTCAGGGGTGGTACACACGTTTTTGGGAGAGAACAACACACCAGAGCACCCTTACCTTGGTCAGCTGGTGGCCACCATCTCTCCCTACCTCACAATGCTCTGTTCCAAGGAGCATTCTGGGAAAAATGGGGGTGTGTGTGTGTGTCTGGGAACATGTGAATGAACCAAAGGAATGGATAGTTGGGGTAAACTGCACTGCAGAGCACTTTATAAAACATTTGGATTTTTTTTTTAAAAAATTGGATTCATTTTTTTTTTTTTAATGGAATAATGGGTTATTCTGACTGCATTGGTCTCACCTCAGAAACAAGACCCGATAATTTGTAAATCTGGCATCTGGAGAGACATGCGGATGAGAAGAATTTTGGAAGAATACCTACTTCTACCTTATTTACCACTTAATCACCAGTCCTCACATTCATAATATTTTACATTCACCTGGCCTTGGGCAAGGAGTCAAGGTGAACTGACCAAGATATAGGGAGATAAAACCAAACAGTGAGTTTCCATCAGTATTTAACAAGGACCTTTCTTTCACTGTTACGAAATAAAGGTCATTGTGATTATTTTTCAGATCCTCCTGTTCTAGGGATGGGCGAACGACTGATGTTGGAGCCCACCAAGATTCTCCAAACATCAGCTTGCTGCTCGTCTCTCCTTAATTTGTGCTTGCATTTGCAATTGCTTTTCATTTTTCAAAAATTGTGCAAAACATCTATCGAACATGAAAGCTGCTAAAACAATTCCCTAATTTGCAGAAATTTCCAAAATTATGCAAGTTTTCCCCATAGACGAAAGCATGGATGATTTAAAATGTGCTCAGCTTTGAGGAATTGGTGAATTTTGAGAAGGTTATGCATTTTGAGAAAGTTGCGCATTTTGCGGACATGAGGGAATTTGCAAACATTTTTATAGAAAATGTGCTCCGCATTTTTTCTCTCATGTTTTTTCTCTTTTCTTTTAAATCCTTTCTCTTTAAAATGGAAATGATATACTGTACTTAAATCTACTGTCTGAAGGTGTATAGAAATGTGTACACTCATTTATATATCTAGTACAAAATACATTAGTGATTGTTGTAAGGTTGATTTTAAGCTTTATTATTGTATAACAGTATAAAATTTATTAGTGATTTGTTATTATTATTACTTATCCTTTCTAATTTCCTTCATTTGTTATTATTATTACTATCATTATTATGAGACTTTGTTTAGTAATATTTTTGGCTGATATTGTTAAGCTCTAGGGCAATATATGGTTATTGGAAATGAATTGTAGGCCTGCTGCCTTGCTATAAGACTGATGATATGATATTGAAATGGAAGGTTGATTATCTGTGCTGTACTGAATTGTAATATTGCCAATGTTATAGGTATAACTTTTAAACAGAATGGTATTTGAAGTTTGTGTGTAATGGAGTTTACATTTAATCCTTTTAAGTAACTTTTATATATTTTTTCATTTTCTTTCTTGCTTTCTTCTTCCTTCCCCTTCTTCTGTTTTCTTTTTTTTTCTTTTTTCTCCCCCCCCCCTTTTTTTTGTTATTACTGTGTCCTTCTAAGAATACTGTATTGTTGGGAAACTGTAGATAATGATTAGGTTGTTGGATCAAACCAGTCCATCCTCCAGGAAATAAAGCCAGACTGCTCACTTGAGGGAATGATATTAAAGGCAAAACTGAAGTACTTTGGCCACATAATGAGAAGACAGGACACCCTGGAGAAGATGCTGATGCTAGGGAAAGTGGAAGGCAAAAGGAAGAGGGGCCGACCAAGGGCAAGATGGATGGATGATATTCTAGAGGTGACAGACTCAACCTTGGGGGAGCTGGGAGTGGAGACGGCCAACAGGAAGTTCTGGCGTGGGCTGGTCCATGAAGTCACGAAGTCGGAAGTGACTGACTGAATAAACAACAAAAACTGTTTATTTCATTTATAAAGATAAAAAATAGAATAAAACGTATTTTCAAAAAAAGAAAGAAAATGCGCTCCGATTCACATTTGGGATTGTGAACAGGACATTTTTGACTGATTTGTGAACTGAAACCAAATTCTCATACATCTCTATCCTGTTCCCCAAATACAGAGGTGTTTGACTTAGGGAACATGACACTGATGTAGTGGAACAGGAAGCACAAGTGTTCTGTGCTTCCTGTCCCCTGCATCTCTCCCCCTATCCATATGTTAACCACATGAAGGACTAACACTTGTATAAGAGAGACCACACGTGACACTGTTCCTCCATGCTTGGCTCTGTCCCACAGCCTCCATGGTCTGCGGAGGCTTCTCCATGTGAATGGGGCCCCCGTGCAATCAGGGCTCCTGATTATGTGGAAGACCCTCCATATGTACAGCCAGCCCCCCCTACCCCTTTCTGACCTTTGGCCTCTGTGTGGAGGTCAGGGGTAGAGCTGGGCATAGGTTCACTTTCCATTTACTTTATTTCCCATGGTGGCCGAAGATGCAAATTATGTTGGATGAATTTAGGGAGTTTCACCCAAACCATGTCTCCCATGCATAGAAAGATCATGGTCCCTCCTCATGTTGAGGTCTATGTATATCAGTTCACATGGAGAGCTCTTTCCCATACCATCCAAATGCATGGACAGCAGGGAAGTATTTTCACCAGAGATTAGTAGTCTCAGTGTGCTGTATGCACAGGGCTAGCTTTCATGGCCCTACAACTTCCTTCACATGTTCTTTCAATATATGGGGTGGGGGCATTTGTGTGAACCTCCCTAAGGTGATCAAGGGAACAGGAAGCATGAGGCCCTGGTGCTTCCTGTCCCACTTGCATTAGTGCTACATCTGAAGCCACTCAAAGTAGGTCAGATGCTGACCAACCAAGGAGGTGGAAGTTGAAAAGGGCTCTTAACCCCTCCCCCGCAGTTCCACTTTTGAAATAAGAACAGGACCTTGGCTTGGGGAAGGCTTCTGTTTTTCTTACAAACCTGGAAATATTCCTAAAGACAATAATCTGAATCCTAATTATGGGAAAGAAATTAAACATTAAAAAGCCATAGGAGAGATAAATACTTTGGGGGAAAGTTTGCAGAGCTGCTGGACACTTAATATTGAACAGGATGGATTGCTCCAGAGAGATTTGTCCCGGCATAAAGGAGGAAAAACGCTGGTAACATCTTTATTTTAACAGGACAGTTGGATTGCTTATGGCTCTTCTTCTCCCCCAACCTGGTGACCTACAGATGGGGTGGACTACAACTCCCACTGGTCATGCTGGCTGAGGATGATGGGAGTTGTAGCCCAACATTGTTGGATGGCACCAGGGGAGGTTAATGTTTTTAATCTTTGTAAACATCCTAGAGAGCTTTGGCTATTGGGCGGTATAGAAATGAGGAGGAGGAGGAGGTTGTGCTATGGATTGCAGTGCAATTGAGAGAATGTCTCCTCCTTTCCTTTCCTTTCCTTTCCTTTCCTTTCCTTTCCTTTCCTTTCCTTTCCTTTCCCAGGACAGTGGCTTTCAGTTATACACAAAGCTGCAAATAATTCTCCTTCTAAAACTATGCCAATATTTTTATGGTTGAGAGATCAGGTCATGTCCACACAGTTGTAGATTTACTTTGATACAGCTATATTCATTTCTCACTAGCATTCAATATGTCTCAGACTTTGTCAGCACTAATACCTTGGATATCTATGTGAGGGCTCTGGTACCAATCTGAAAATTGCATTGCAAGTAGATGGGAATGAAGAGGTGAGAGAGACACACGTTCTGGGTTATAAAAAGGTGACAACTTTATTAACATGTAGGATCTGCAAAGGAATAAGCTGCTAGCTCTATTGCTGTGAGCAAATGGCATCTCAACATTCTCCACCCTATTTGTGGACAAAGAAACTGGGGACACACACACACCATTTTTCTGGATTTCTCCATGGAGAGAAGAAAAAATATCTTCCACAGTTTTTCAGGGTGGGGTTCACCATCCGCAGTGTCAGTAGCACAAATGATCTCTTGTCTGCCTTTTCTGTGTGAGGCTTCCCCAGGGCAGCAGCAACAGCAACTGTGTTGGCAGCCTGGCCGTCAGTTTGCAGCTTCCTCCACAATGCCCCAGGATTTAGTGTTGTTCCAGGATACTGTGGAGAAGGAAAGAGGTAGAATGGTGGCCAGTACAAAAAAAATGGTGGAGAAAATTCTGTAAACCTAGCTTCTTTTTCTAGAGGGATGAGAAAAATAATAATTAAAAAAGTATTCTGGGGAAATGTGGCTTCACTCCACCATTTATAGTAACTACCATCTTGCTAACTCATGTAGCAAACTAGAAATGGCATTCTTTTGATAAGGGGATGAATTGCCCAGTGTGGTATAGTGGTTGGAGTTTTGGACTGGGACTCAGGAGATCTGGGTTCTACTCAGCCATGTCCCTATGTGGCCATGAAGCTCACTGAGTGACTTTAGGCCAGTCACTAACACTCAGCCTAACCTACCTCAATGGGTTGTTGTGAGGATAAAAGGGAGAGGAGCAGGACTATGTAAGCCATCTTGGGTTCCTTGGAAGGGGAAAAAAAGGTGGGGTAAAAATGTAACAACAACAACAATCTAATTTATCATACCACAAAACCCCAAGCTGCTACAACACACAAATGTCCTGTCTCCCTTGTTGGGTTCTGTGGTTTTGAATTTTTCCTTATTTCTTCTTTGTGGAATTGAAGTCAATGTCTCTGTTCACCTGCATTTGCTCAGATAGACCCCTCGTTCATTCCTCAATTCGAGCTAGTGTGTCAGAGTGTCAGACTAGGGCTGAAAGATTCAGGTTTGAATCCCCACTCAGTTACAAAGATAGCCTGGGACTGGTTGCTATCTCTCAGGCTAAGCTACCTGACAGGGCTGTTGTGAGGCTAAAGAGCAGAGGGAGGAAGAACTGTGAAAGGAAATAAGAAATAAATAAATAAAATTCACCTTGCATCTCCCACTCCCCTCTCTCTCTCTCAATTCTGTTTTACCCTGACACTTTTTTCCTCTCTCCATTGTCTTCTCCATCCTGCTAGTGGGGTGTCCCACCAGCATCTGATTCTGTGGTTACTTGAGGCTCACAGGGGAAGCTGATAACATCTGATGGAATCAGGTGAAGTCTGGTAAAGTCCAGTCTAGTAAACAGAGCCAAGTTACAGTAGGCAAGATCAGGTTAAGCAGATATAGTCCCATCAAGGCATAACAGGCAATGTCAAGACAGAAACTCTCTTAAGATAGCAGAAGAAAACAGGACCTTGGATAGCTCCAAGTGGGTCCTGCTGACTGGAGCTCCCTCTCCTAAGTAAATAGGAGGATGTTGTCTCAGGAGGGAGATAAAGCCAACTGAAGCTTTATGTAGGCTGACAAGCCCTGTAGTGTGGTCTGCTCCACCTCTCCTGGAAGAGATGACTGGACTTTTAAAGTGCCCTCACCTGATTTTTGAGTCTTAGATTTATACAAGGCTGGAAAGATGACTCAGTCCTGAGTCAGAGGATTGGCAGGGCTGCATCTGTAGCTGGGAAGGCCCTGAGTGACCCCTGAAGAAGCAGCCTGTTCTTCATCCTCATCAGTCCTCTGCTGCACACTGGAAAGTGTAAGGGGGGGTAGGAATGTCAGAGAATTTCTCCACGAATCTTGGGGAGGCCGAATGCCAGCGCATTCGGCCCCCTGAAATTGGTGGAGAACTGGTCTGCCCCCCCCCCCCCGGGACAGGACTTACCTTGCTCGAATGTCCCTGGTGGTGGCGGCTCCGGCGGTGGTTCGGCAGCGGTTCGGCGACGGCGGCGGTGGCTGGTCTTCTGACCGGCTGCCACCGCCACCATTTCCAAGTAAAAAACCCCACAAAAACAAATAAATGTGATAGGCTACGTAAAGATTTACGTAGCCTATCATGGCTAGATTTTTAAAAAACACTGTGATAGGCTACGTAAATGTTTACGTAGCCTATCATGGCTGACTTTAAAAAAAGAAAGAAAAGCGCGTACGTACATGGCGTTGCCCTTATTTTCGCCATAGTCTACGTAAATGTTTACGTAGACTACACATGCCAAAAATAAGGAACGCAAATGGCGGTGCCCATGGGTGCTGCCATTTGCGTACGCACTTTTCTTTCTTTTTTTTTCAAGTCAGCCGTGATAGGCTATGTAAACATTATTATGTCAACATTACTACGTAAAGATTACTATGTAAACATTACATGGGGGCACCTCCCCCCCAGCCAGAATTTTGGCGGGGAGGGACGGGGTGCTTCCCCCCTGGCCAGAATTTCGGGGGGAGGGACGGGGCGCCTCCCCCCCAGCCAGAATTTCAGCGGGAGGGACGGAGTGCCTCCCCCCCACCGCGAAGCAAGCTTTGGGATCAGGTAAGGGACTTTCGTCCATCCCAGGGGGGGGGGTCATGAAAAGGAGGAAGACCTCAAACAGCATGGGTGTACTTCCCAAGGTTCCTTTGGTTCTTCCTCATCCCCTCTCTTCAGTTGAGGAAATGCTATGCAGGTTTTGGACTGCAACAAGAGAGATTTCTACTGATTCTTCTCCATATGAATTTGGCCATCACAGAAGTACTGAGTCACTATTATGGCCCTGCTTTCCTTTGCTCCTTTCCACCTTGTCCCCATAACTGGATTGTTCCAGTTTCCCTGAACCTTCAGCTCCAAGTTTTCTGCATCTGCTTTCTCCCTTCCTGCTCTCATCCCTTGGATTGTCTCTATGATCATGAATAGTACTGGACTTTGGATTCTGAGGTTGGCTATCTGCTTGTCTTTGCCTGTTGGGACATGATTCCAAAGAAACCATCTCCAGGCCTTTTGAACCCTGCATTATCAAGGGTACAACAAGATTCTTCAGGTACCCAAGAAAACCCAGAGAAGTGCTGTAAGTAAAAATAGTTGTATTATTTCAACAACTTTAGTATACTAATAAATATAGTATACCAACTTACAGCAGGTGTGGGGAACTTGTGGCCTTCCAGATGTTGTTGGACTACAACTCTCAGCATCCCTTGCCACTGGCTACACTGGCTGGGCAGATGGGAGTTAGAGTCCAACAACATCTAGAGGGTCACAGGTTCCTCACCCCAACTTAGAGGAAGGCCTATCAGAATCTTTCATGGCTGCCTATCCCATTCTCGCTTGTATAAAGGGAGCCTGAGTCATAAATAAAACTTGGATCAGAACTGAACCAGATTCTGGTATGCTAGAACTGCTAGGAAAACAGGGATTGGGCTTGTCAGCAACCATGTCAGTCAGCAACACCTGGCTTACACATCACTGAGAAATAATATATGGAACTGTGTTGTAATATTGCCTATTTTGTAATATTGTCTATTTTGTAATCTCTTTGAAATGCTACCATGCTAGTATTAGTGAAAAGAATTGTTTGGGTTTTTTATTATTGCAATGATGTACTAGTGTAACTGATGCATTGGTATGCTTTCTTGGTTTTGTATTGCTATTGTGTTGTTAGCTGCTTTGGGCATGTTTTGTGGAAAAGCTGCATACAAATTAGATGGTGGTGGTGGTGGTGGTGGTGCTGGTGCTGAAAAAGAGCCCTGCTGGATCAGACCAAAGGCCTCTCTAGTCCAGCATCTTGTTTCTCAGTAGCCAACGAGATGCCAGTGGGTAGCCCACAAGCAGGATATGATTGCAATGCCTTGCATGGTGCTGCAGTATTTCTGCCTCCACTGCCACTTGCAACAGTTGCAAGTCTCATTTATTTATTTATTTATTTATTTACTTACTTACTTACTTACTTACTTACTGCATCTATATCCCACCTTTTTCCTCTTGCAAGGAACCTAAGGCGGCTTACATTCTCCTCCTCCTCTCCATTTTATCCTCACAACAACAACCCTGTGAGGTAGGTTGGGCTGAGAGTCTGTGACTGGCCCAAAGTCACCCAGTGAGCTTCCATGGCTGAGAGAATGGGGACTAGAACCCGGATCTCCTGGCTCCTAGTCCAACACTCTAACCACTACACCACACTGGCTCTCTAATTAATTGGTACACCTATCTATGTACATGATGCTTCACAAATAAAATACAGCACCAGCCCAGCAGTGGCTGGAGGCCCCGCTGCGGGTTGGCCCAGCCGGCGGCACCGTGGCCTGGCCACGGAGCATAGCCGGCCGGGCAGGATTCCAGGGGGAGGAACGGATTGCCTCCCCCCCATCAAGGATTGCAGGGGGAGGAATGGATCTCCTCCCCCCACCTGCGGAACCCGGCGGAGCCAGGTAAGCGGTGTTTCATACACCCCTAGAATTTATTGGTGGTTCTGAATGGTGGTTCTGCATGGACCAATAGCCTGATTGGAGTCCATGTGGAGAAAAACCTTCAGTGTGGTGGCCCCCTTTCTATGGAACTCCCTGCCTCTGGAGGTCAGGAAGGGGCCAACATTGTGTTGTTTCAGGCACTGCCTGAAAATGTCTCTATTCCAAGAAGCCTTTCTTGACTGACCAGCCATGGTTTTTATAGGTACTCTGTTTTTTAAAATAACAATTTGAATATGGTGTTTTATTTGTTTTATGTTTTTATCATTTATTTTATCTTTTATTGTTCACTGCTCCAGAATCTGTTTAGATGTGGAGCAAGTTATAAATATTATACATACATACATAATTGTGTGATAAGTCATGGTTGACATTTTTTTGTTTTCTGTTTTTGACATTTTTGGTAATAAATAACCAAACTCATTTATATATATATATATACACACACACACACACACACACACATATATACATACACATACACACACATACATACATACATACATACATATGGGTGGCTGAAAAAAAGGCAAATGCTATTTTGGGCTGCATTAATAGAAGCATAGCTTCCAAATCCCGGGGAGTACTAGTTCCCCTCTACTCAGCACTGGTTAGGCCTCATCTGGAGTACTGTGTCCAGTTCTGGGCGCCACACTTTAAGAAGGATGCAGACAAACTGGAGAGGGTTGAGAGGAGGGCAACAAAGATGATAGGGTGAATGCTCCTTCCTTGTTCTCCTCGACCTCTCAGCGGCTTTTGATACCGTTGACCACGGTATCCTCCTGGACTGCCTGGAGGGGTTGGGCATTGGAGACACTGTATTGCGGTGGTTCCAGTCCTTCCTCTCCGGCAGGTACCAGAGGGTAGCACTGGGAGAGGAGGTTTCGGACCTGTGGCCACTTACTTGTGGGGTGCCACAGGGTTCCATCCTCTCCCCGATGCTATTTAACATCTATGTGAAGCCGCTGGGGGCTATCATCAGGAGGTTTGGGGTGCAGTGTCATCAATATGCGGATGACACGCAGCTCTACCTCTCATTCAAATCTTCACCAAGGTTGGCCGTAGAATCCCTGTCCAAATGTCTGGAGACGGTGAGTGGCTGGATGGGGAGGAATAAGCTGAAGCTGAACCCTGACAAGACCGAGGTACTTTTGGTGGGAGACAAGAGGAGGCTGGGGGATGTTAACCTGGTGTTGAATGGGGTACGGCTACCCTTGAAAGACCAGGTCCGCAGCCTGGGGGTCATTTTGGACTCCCAGCTGTCCATGGAGGCTCAGGTGTCAGCTGTGAGCTGGACAGCGCTGTATCAACTCCATCTGATACGGCGGCTGCGCCCCTTCCTTCCCGACCATCTGGTCCCATCGGTAGTACATGCCCTGGTCTCCTCTCGTTTAGACTACTGTAATGCGCTCTACGTGGGGTTACCCTTGAAGACGGTTCAGAAGCTGCAGCTGGTACAGAACGCGGCGGCTCGCCTGATTAAAGGCAGCCGCCGGCGAGATCATATCACTCCAGTGCTGAAGGAGTTGCACTGGTTACCAGTTGTTTTCCGGGCCAAATTCAAGGTGTTGGTTTTGACCTTTAAAACCCTATATGGTTCCGGCCCAGCCTATCTTAAGGAGCGCCTCCAGCAACACCAGACAGGCCGCTTAACAAGATCAGCTTCAGATGGCCTTCTGTCTGTCCCATCAGCCAGGACAGCTAGACTGGTGGGGACGAGGGAGAGGGCCTTCTCTGTGGTGGCCCCCACTCTGTGGAACTCCCTCCCTAGGGAACTCCGTCATGCCCCCTCTTTAATGAGCTTCCGTCGTGCATTAAAAACATGGTTGTTCAGGCAGGCATTTGGGGTGGGTTAGGGTATTTAAAAAAAAAAAAAATGGTAGCATTTTATTGTTTTATATTGTTTTATGGTGGGTTGTACATCGCCCAGAGTGGCTGGGTGACCAGTCAGATGGGCGATTAATAAATTTAATAAATAAATAAATGATCAGGGGACTGGAAACAAAGCCCTATGAAGAGAGACTGAAAGCACTGGGCATGTTTAGCTTTGAGAAGAGAAGACTGAGGGGAGATATGATAGCGCTCTTCAAGTACTTGAAAGATTGTCACAGAGAGGAAGGCCAGGATCTCTTCTCGATCATCCCAGAGTGCAGGACACGGAAGAATGGGCTCAAGTTACCGGAAGCCAGATTCCAGCTGAACATCATGAAAAACGTCCTGACTGTTACAGCAATACGACAATGGAACCCATTACCTAGGGAGGTGGTGGGCTCTCCCACACTGGAGGCGTTCAAGACAAGGCTGGACAGCCATCTGTCAGGGATGCTCTGACTTGGATTCCTGCCTTGAGCAGGGGGTTGGACTCGATGGCCTTGTAAGCCCCTTCCAACCCTACTATTCTATTCTATTATATATATATATATATATATATATATATATATATATATATTTATATATATATATATATATATATTTATATATATATACACACACACACACACACACACATACATATACGTACACACACACACACATACACACGCACACAGATAGATAGCCATTTTCACTATTTAGGACTCATTTTGCTAGTCTTCAGGAGAGTCAAGTAGTGGTGCAAGGTATAGAACCCCCATCCCAGCTACTGAGGATATTATCCAGCCATTTTTTTGGCTTCTGAGATCTTGGCAGCCATTGCCTATTACTTTGTAAAGCCACAATCCTATCCAGATAGGCGGCCTATCTGGATCAACACCATCAGGCGTGTTGATCCTGGCAGGGAAACCTAGCTCATAAACATGTGCTATGCCTCACCAGACGCCTCTGTTCTGCCCTCTTGAGTTGATGCTGCCACATGAGGCACGCACACCTCCCCTGCAGAGGTCTGCCCCGTTCCCATGGAAGACGTCCCTGGTTGAGAAGCCCCTGCCTCTATCAAGGTCAGGTCTCCCAGCTGTGGAAGATAGGCCATACCAGCATCCTGAGTCTCACCCCCTCCCAGCCCCTAATCAGGTGGGAGGCCTGGTAGGACTCAGTTCTCAGGACGCTGGCTTCCCATGGCTGGGCCTGGCTCCATAACATCCCGCTCTGACTCAGAATCAGTGCCACGGACTATCACTCCCCCTAGGCCAAGACAAAGTCTGACATCCAGGGCCCATCCTCAGATAGGCTTGCAAAGCAGGGAATCAGCATGCAAGACTCTCCAAGCCTGGGCATGAGTGAAATAGATGCCTTTCCCCATGCCAGCAGGAGAGGAGGGGAATGTGCTGAATCAGGTTCCATGCCTCTAACCCCCACCCCTCGCTTAGCTTTCTCCTTTCTACTTTCCTGTAGCCAGTTGCTTCCTTCTCTCCATCCACTGCTGCTGTCGCCACAACCCCCTACCTCTGCCTTCTCCTGCTCATGTCAGTATTAAGATGGGGGGGCACCATTCTCAGGTAAGACATGTTGAGAATGCTGTGACTGCAGGTGCAGGCTCTCTCTGTCCCCACCCTCATCCTTTTTCTTCACATGCTTGTGCAGCATTGTTTCTTCTTTGAGGGGGGAGCGGGGCTTGGTCCTTACGGTTTTTCTGTGGAATTATTTTCTGTACATCTGCAAATCTCTAGGTTCCTTGGAGCATGAATACCCCTCTCTCATTCTCCCTCTTTCTCATTGGCACCATTTCGGCTGCAAAGCTGTCAGCACAGGAGTGGGTGGCTTAGTTCAATATTAAGAAGCAGGGATTCTATTTCTGACACAAACAGTAGTAATCACTTCCAGCAAAATGTTGCTAGTTCCCCCATGACCTGCTTTGGCTTGGCCCCATTATAATCCATTCAAAATCAGCCTCCTTTCTTAAGGGCTGAATCCTATCCATACTTACCTGGAAGCAAGTGGGATTTACTTCTGAGTAGGCATAAATAGAATTGTCCTACCAGTGTGCCAACTGGACAAATTGAAAGAATTCTTCATGCTTCACTTTTTAAAAGCATAGCATCATAGGAATGCATCTTTGATCATGTCAAATGAAGATCTTCCCATGGCCCCAAATGCCAGTCCCAGTGTATCAGAGTAGAAGGAACCCCGCAGATTTGTTTTCACAGGAGAATTTCTCTTTTAATGGGTTCTGAATAAAGAGAATTGGATATATTATTGGATTATCCATTTCCCCTTCCCCTGTTTTTCTGATGTTCGTATTTGTCTGGGATAAATATGTAAGACTGTTATCACTTTCCAAATGCTCAAAGGCAACCCAGGTGATTTTAGTATCTCATTTCAGCCATTCAAGAGCATGAAGCAAAGCTGTCTCATGATAACATTTTAAGCTTGAAACAACAATCCTCCTTTAAAAAAAAAAAATTATATTAATTCTTTACTCCCCCCACCCTGTTACAACAGAAACTCTGTAAAATATGTTACCCTTTAACTAATTTTGTTTTGTGAGAAATAATAACATGGCAGAATAAGTTAATCGTAATAAGACAACTGCTTACTCTTCCTTGCTTGTACAGGTTGAGGAGCTGAGTTCCTGGTGCTGAATTTGAGTTACCTTGTCACAGACTTTCCTCTCTCTTTTTGGTACTGCAGAGTATAGGATAGGTGAGAAATGTGCTTTCCTGATGGGTGTTTCATTTGTTTGTTTTTTACATATTTACCCAATTCTCATCTCCAAGAACAGAACATGGAATACAATTTATGGTTGGAAATCTACATTTCCAGGCGTGTGATGCATTCTGTGAAAGAGAAAGAAAGAATTGCAACACCATGCAGACCTTTGAAGAATGCACAAAAAGCACCACATATATTTCTAAAATGTGCACAAACATGCTTTCACCAATGGGGGCATGCATGCAAAAATGTGTATGTTTGAAAAATGTGCACCAATAAATACATAAAGGTTTCTGTACAGGAAGAGAAAAAAGCCTGTCATATAGAACTGAGATAGAACAAGTTTGGTAGTGGAATACCAAGAACCTCAATGAGGTTGAAATTCACAGATCTGCCCATCCCTTCTGCAGAGCACACAGGGCAAGGCTGATATAAAGGGCAGGTGTGATTGGGTGCCTGCCAAGGGCCCACATCTAGGGATGTACAGATTGTGTAAATTCTGTTCCATCTGTGTTTCATGGATTGCCAGGTGCCTTTCATTCTGATGTCCACCCACTAATGAATGGGATTATTATTTTTTTTTTAATTTGCTCAAATGTGCAGTTGCACAAATCCATGTGTGAAAATGTGCAAAAAAAAAAAAAAAACACAACAAAACAAAACACCCCAATGTGCATTTTCATGTTTTAGCCTATGGGGGAAATGTGCATTTTTGGTTGTTTGAAAAAAATAGTGCATTTTTTTATGACAAAATTTGGAAAAGTTAGAAAACCATTCTGCAAGTCCGCAGAATCCACGCAACAGGGGAAAAGACAGTCCACTGCAGAATCTATGAGTCAGATTCATGAAAATCCAAACTCATTTCTCCGACATCCCTACCCACACCTCAGCAGGGGCCCACAGACAAGAGCCCCCTGCAGTTGTTCCTCCTCTTCACCATTACAACCTGCTCATTCACCCGCCTTGCGCTCTGACCCAGACAATGCTGGTGGTGAGCAGAAGGATTAGCAGATGCCGCTTGCTTACAATGTTTCTGCCTGTCAATAGCAGCTGGTGACAATGGCAGTGAGAATGTAGACTCACAGGGGGAGGGGGCCTAATTGAGGGTCTCTTGTCCAAGAGCCCTCAAAAACCTGAAACTGGCACTCAGTCCTGAGACTGTTCTCCAGTTTAACCTGAGTGCTGGCCAACCTTCCATTTAACACACACACACCCTTAGATGTGATTGGACAAAGTCATGGGCTTACATGGCACTAGCGGCTGAGCCTGAATCTAGGATGTCACCTGCCATTTTAATTTCCACAGTGCCAGGAATGATGCTATGTCAGGCATTCTGTGACACTGCAGGAAATGTAACACTGGGGGGGATGCTTTTCAGACTCAGCCACTGCTGCCAGATGAGTTCACAGGTGGGGGAACAAGCAGGCAGGAGGGCCAAAAAGCAGGAGGGGTAGGTTACCTTTGTGAGCAACAAGAAAGGTGTCTGGGGGGCACATTGGTGCTCACAGACACTACGTTGCCCACCCCTTGCCTAATGGAAGGGCTGTCCCTGAATATGAGTATCAATAAGTAGTGCTGTGCCAAAAATGTCTCCATATTTTGTTCTACCATTCTCATTCAATTGGCTAGAAAATAAATGGTTTCCTGAAAGAAATTCAAAAGAGAAGAAAATTTTGGAGAAATGCTTATGGGTTGGGTTCTGGGTTCTTGTGCTTACCTTACTTGTAACAAGGTCAAGGAGTATGAGTGACTGTCCTGTCTTCCATTGTACAATCCGGCAGCTGGCAGCTTCCACAGCTTCCCACATTTCAGTTAAAGCCATCATGGGGAAGCCATGATGAGGTAATATCTCCCATAGGGCTTTTTTAGGATTAGAAGGCTGCCTGTGTTTATTTCTACCCCTTAGAAATGAAAGGCCACTTTGCAGTATTTTTGACAAATTCTCATCACCATTTTTGGGGTAGTGGTTGCTTTGCCTCTCTCTTTCACAATGCCCCAGAAAGATGCTAGGTATTGTAGCAGATGCAAAATGGGGGCCAGACTGCCAACAAGGTGGCTGCTGTTGTCACTTGCAGAGGCAGCACAAAAAAAAGCCCTTCGGAGAAAAGAAAGAAGCTGTGCTACAACCCCTGCCAATGATGGCCCTACCTGTGAGAAACTGTTGGAGAATTTCTCCTCGCCCTGGAGAAATTCAGTGAAATTGTCCCCCAATTTCTTTGCCCACAAATAGGGTGGAGAATTTAGAGAGGCACAGCTTGATTAAAAAGTTGCCATTGACCAGAATTTTGTGCAGCTCTCTCAGTTTCAGAGTGTTGTGTTAGAATCCCTGATCTGTAGTAAGTCAGATGTAGCTTTGTACTCGTATATGGAGATCATCCCAGTGTATAGGGTGTGGTTGCCTCCACCTCCCTGAGCCACCATTTTGTTTCTGACTCCAGTTGGTGGACCTTGGGGTCCAACTAAAAACTGTGCAAGCCTGATGTCTGATCACCCTGATATACTATTCATGCACAAGGAATCAGGCCTGCAGAGTAAATGGAGCATGAAATGAAATGCCTTCATGCCCATTTGTGGTGTTAGTACAAGTTAATGTGTACTAAAAACCTAGAGAGGGGGAACAGGCCTTTTCGAGCAACAACAACAAAACTTGTAGTGGACAAAACAAAACAAGATCAGCTGGATGGAGAAACACACACTCTTAGCTTTTAAACAGCCCCAATTTGGAGGTTAAAGGAGGGTGAGGAGAAGAAGGGGGGTTTACTCTACCTGTTCCAATGGGCCCACACTACAGGGTGGCATAGTAGCAGATGGAGTCATCAGCAGGAAAAGAACATGGAATGCCAGTGTCTCTGAGCAGAGGTTTCTGCATATTCAGAATGCCTTGCTCATGCTAGGGCGGTTGGGTATCCAACTTCTCTGTAAAGTTGAATAGACTGAATAGACAGTCCTCCAGTTTAGAGACCTGGCAGAGGACAATGATCTCATTGAAAGTGTCCTCTACTTGTTGGGCTGTCCAAGTCTGGTTTAAAGATAAAGAGCCATCAGAAGGGAGAACTGGTCCTTGAAGTCACCTATCAACAGTAGACTGTGCAAGGCACACAGGTCCCCTGGTCACAGTCTCCCACACTATAGTGAGATGTATTGTATTTGTATTTAAATTATTACAACCATTTCTAAATTTGCATCTCTAGATACCTATTAGCATATGCACATTTTATGCAAATCCATGTCCCCTTTTGTCCACATTTTTCGGTGATGCATTTCCTCTTTTTGATGGAACCTGCTGCTACATCTTCTGTGAGTACACTTGACTGACGTTACACACTGTTCACATGAGTTGTCTCATCTACATGCAGTGGTGCAAACTTGTAATATTTCAGTAGGGGTGTACGAAACCCACTCACTGCTCCAGTCCGGGCGTCCGCGGGGTGGGGGAGGCGATCCGTCCCTCCCCCGGGAATCCTGCCCTTCCGGCTCCGCTCTGCAGCGAGTCCGCGGAGCTGCAGGCTGGGCCCGTCTACAGCCAGACTTCTGTCAGCTGCCAGGCTGCAGCCGCAAATGGCATCCGGCATAGGGGACGCTATTTGCGTCCCTGCTCTTTTCAGTGATAGGCTATGTAAATATTTACATAGCCTATCACAGAAAACAGCAGAGACACAAATGGCGTCCCCTACACTGGATGCCATTTGCGGCCGCAGTCCGGGGCAGCGGACGGACGGCAGCAGTGGACGGACCCAGACCGGCTGGCAGCAGGTAAGGTCCGTCCAGGGAGGATTTCGGGGGGTGGTGGGGGGGAGTAGGCCATTCCGCCACGGACTCCGGGGGGTGGATTCTAAACAATCTGGCCTTATTGGAGTCCATGGTGGATTTCTCCACCATCCTTACACTTCAGTTGCCTTGGAGACTTGAACAGTTCCAGGTCCTGGATAGGGGTGGACGAAAGTGACTTACCTTTTGTCGAAGGTTGTTCGCGGTGGGGGGGAGGCGCTTTGCTGCTCCCCCTGCGAAGTTCAGGCCGGGGGGGGGAGGCTTCCTGCCTCGCCCGGCCGCGAACTCGGAAGTTTAAAAAAAAAACAAAAAATGCCCCCGTGATAGGCTACGTGACGATTAACGTAGCCTATCACGGCTAGATCTGCAAAGTCAGCCATGATAGGCTACGTTAATCATCACGTAGCCTATCACGGGTGACTTTAAAAAAAAAATAGCACGTACGCTAATGGCGGCCCCCATAGGGAGCCGCCATTCGCGTTCCTTATTTGGTCGCTGTAGTCTACGTAAATGTTTACGTAGACTACGGCGAAAATAAGGGCAATGCAAATAGCGTTGCCCTTATTTTCGCCGTAGTCTACGTAAACATTTATGTAGACTACAGCGACCAAATAAGGAATGCGAATGGCGGCTCCCTATGGGGGCCGCCATTAGCGTACGTGCTTCTTTTTTTTTTTAAAGTCACCCGTGATAGGCTATGTGACGATTGACGTAGCCTATCAAGGCTGACTTTGCAGATCTAGCCGTGATAGGCTGCGTTAATCGTCACGTAGCCTATCATGGGGGCGTTTTTTTTTTTCTTTCATTGGAATGGTGGCGGCGGCAGCCAGTCGAAAGACCGGCTGCCGCTCCCGCCCCGCTCGAACACCCGCCGAACCGCCGGCCGGACCCGCCGCCGGGAGGGACATTCGGTGAAGGTAAGTCCCATCCCGGGGGGGGGTGCGGGGGGAGGGGGGGTTGGAGGATTTCTCCCCGAAACTTGTTCGGGGGGCCGAACACGTTGGCGCTCAGCCCCCCGAAGTTTCGGGGAGAAATTCTCCGCCATCCCTAGTCCTGGACAGCTCACCAAGACAGACCTCAAGCCCCACTCTTGAGCCCTTTGCTCTGTGCCTCTTCATGAGAGTCTGTCTGTGAGTTCAACTTGTGAAAAAGTAAGAAAGACATTTTGTTTACCACCACAACCACTGCCACCCTGATAAAACATTCCTCGAAGCAGTGGAGGCTGGTGACTCCAATGTTATGGGGTGGTGAATCTGCTCTGGGTTTCAGTCAGAACCAGTCAGAACTCTAAAGGAGCTATCTAGGTGCTGAACCATATTGCCCCACTGACATCATAGGCACCAGCCTCCACTGCCTTGAAGGAATGAAACAGTCAGGAGTTGGAGGGGGGGAGCAAGACAGAAACAGTGGAGAGCAATAACCAATGGCAAGTCCCTATTGATCCTATACTCTTGAAATCTCATTAGTTATCAGATGGAACTTGACTACTGCCAACAAATAAACAGCTTTTCCCCCATTCTCTGTGCTGCTGATCTGCCGAAAGCCAGCTAATACAGATTAGACAGGGGTGTGCGTATTGTTTTTGCTAGAGATAGGTGTTTTTTAATCACTTTTTAGATACAGGGATTTGGGTTTGGCTTTTGTTTGTATTTTGGATCCCCCCCCTTTTGTCTCCCCCTTTTGTCTCCCCCAGCAGCCTCTTTCCTTTAGGCTCTTAAATGATGCTCCAAATGAAGGTTATTTCAAAAGCTGCTCTCTGAAGCTGATGGCAGTTCTCCAATTTCTGTGCTGGAAAAACCCTGAATGATGAATTTTCTACAGAGAGGGAAAAATCTGATCAAAATTCTTGGGAGGCCTGGCTGGAAAAAAAAAGAACAAAGAGAAAGAAAAGCCAAGACTGCCAGCAACTTTAAAAGAAAGGTTTGCTGAGAATTTTTTTTTTTCACTTTACTTTCCACCCACCAATGTTTGTTCAATGAATTTTTAACAGGCATAAGTTAAAACTGGGTAGGGACGGGGACATTTTGCAACAACAACCACAATAAAATCTCCCCATCACCACCCCAACCAACCACCACCCAATGAAACATACTCGCCTTCTGGAGATTCCTCAGGGAGGGGTGAAGATGGGATAAAAATGTTTACCCACTCAGATTGTTGACGGGAAACATTGCCCTTGCCCTGGATTGGCTTAGAGGTGTCATCATAGAGCATGATCCGGTTGGCTGCAAGGCATTCTGACATCAATGATCAATGTCTACGTGATCATTGACTGGCTCGATGACATCACAGCCAGCAAGAAATTCTAAAGTAAGTGGTACTAGAGCAGCTGCTGAATAGGACAGTGAACAGGAGCAAACTACCATGAAAAAGCAAGTGGGGTGGGTGTTGGGGGGGCACTTTCAGTTTCCAGGCAGCGCCCCAGCCATGGCTGAATGGAGAGGCAATGGAGTGCGTAGCTCCAAGTCCAATGGCTGCCCCTTTATAAGGTTCTTCACTTCTCAACAAATGGATGTTGCTGGGATGGGCCAGTAAAGATATAAGTCTTCATTCTGAGCTGTGGCTTTGGGCCAGACTGCATGTGGTGTTAAATGTGTCTTTGCAGCTAACATGCAGCGTTGTTGTTTTTCTCTCAAATGGAAATAGCATCAGCTGGAGGAACTAATAATTAATGGGAAGGGGAATGCACTAATGCACATTAGTACAAATCCCCCCCCCCCCACAATGAAAAACTGGTTTGCAAGTCCACGTGACTCAGAAAATCCATGTAACTCAGAAAAAGCTGGTCCACTGCGGAATCCACAGGACAGAAGTATAGAAATCCAAACTTAGTGGTGTCTGTTGCAGATTTCTCTGACAACCCGACATGATGCTGCACATGCCTCCGATCGACGCTGACCTGCTCCCCATAGCTAGTGTCAGCATGCCTTCAGTGATCTCCTCAGATGCCTTCAGGTGTTCTCTTTGCTGTCCTGGCTTGCTATCTGTAAGCATAGTTGAGAAGGCAGTCAGCAGAGAGGAGGGGGGGGGATCCTTTCAGGTTGTCATAGTGATTGATAATTCACAGGAGGTGCTAAAGATGAAAATTGACAGACTCTGGCATGTTTGGGGGGGGGGTTCCCCCTTGCAGGATGTGATTGTTTGACAGCTTCCCACGAAACCACAACTTGAGGAATAAGTGAAGTAATGACTCAGTTGAGCTTTCTTTTCACTTCCTTTGTAGCTAAAGTGTTCTTGCTTTATAAAAGATGTATTTAATTTGCAAATGGGGCCAGTCCTATCATTAGGCAGGGTGAAGCTGCCTGTGTCACATCTGGAGGAACCAATAAAGGGCAGAACATCACTAATCCTCGTAGTTTACCTCCAATCTCAGATCAGACATGGCTGTGGGGATGCCCTCTGAGGGGTTTCCTCCAGGGGGCGGGGCTTTGAGCCTAAGCCCCACCCCCTGGAGGAACTGCAAGAGGTGGTGCAGGCCAGATTGCAGCTCCCCGTGGGCTGGATTAGGCACACCAGCTGGAAATTCTGCACCCCTGCCCTGGGTAATTGGCTCCATTCCATGTTGGCTCCAGGTTTTTGAGGGCCTTTGTGCAACACACTCTCAGTGTGCCCTATCCCTCCGTGAGGCTACCTTCTCATCACCCATGTCATCACTTGCTCTTGATCCTAATTCCCTTTGTCATCATTGCTGCTGCTTGCTTGATAGGCAGGCAGCCAGTGGAGCAAGGAGGCCATGGCATCAACACCTCACCACTAGGGTTGTACGAAAGTCACTTACCTTTTCGAAGGGTGACATTTGCAGTGGGGGGGAGGCGCTCTGTCCCTCCCCCCGAAATTCTCCCCGGCCAGCTCCGCTCCGCGGCAACTCCGCAGAACCGCCAGCTGGGGCCGCCCGCAGCCGGACATCCAGCCGCTGGGCAACCTGCACAGGGACGCAAATGCCGGCCGCCGTAGCCGCCGCCATTTGTGTCCCTGTATTTTGCCATGATAGGCTACGTAAATATTTACGTAGCCTGTCACGGCAAAAAAAAAAGGGAATGCAAATGGGCACCGCCGTTGCCACCGCCATTTGCATTCCTTTTTTTTTTTTTTTTGCTGTGATAGGCTATGCAAATACTTATGTAGCCTATCACAGCCTCCACAGGGATGCAAATGGCATCCCTGTATTAGCCGTGATAGGCTACATAAGTATTTACGTAGCCTATCACGGCTATAATGAAGAAGCGAATGGCGGCCACAGATGCGTCCGCCATTCACAAAGCAGCACAAATGGCAGCAGGTAGGTTCTCTGTTTCGCACGCCTTTCGTGGGCTGGGGGGGCGGGGGCTTCGTTCCGCCATGGATTTCGGAGGGCCGAATGCACTGGCAGTCGGCCTCACTGAGATCCGTGGCGGAATTCTCTGACATCCCTACTCACCACCATCACCACCCTTGTCTGGGCCAGAGCAAGAAGCAGAGGAAGCAGGTTGCAATGGTGAAGAGAAGGAACAACTCCAGGGGGCTGTTGTCAATGGGCCCCCGCTGTGGTGAGGGCCCTCAGCAGGTGCCCCATCAATGCCAAACCTTGATGCTGACCTTGGTTCCATTGTGGAACTGCTCTTATCTATTTGGTAGTTAGCTTAGCTGGGGGGGGGGGAGAGAGAGAATCTATCCAGAGGAGAGGTTGCATGGTGAACCGGAGTGGGTGGGGGGGTGGGGAAGGGTAAGCAAAACAAAATGTAAAAATGTTCTCAGGTGCCAGAGAAAGCTTTAATAGGCCCAACACATTTTGGAAGGGTATTTCATTCATCAAGGGCCTTTTGTCTTTTCCCATGTATATCAAAACTTGCTAATGCTTTCAACAGTCTCAGAAAAATCACCCTTTTGCTCTGATTTCAAAGGGTTTCTTGACACGGAGCTTTTATCCTGCTATTGAGATTGCTCATTCACAGACGTTTGCCAGTCCTTTTCATGACGTCATCAACCTCCAGGGCACATCCAGAGGTATTTCCGGGTGATTCCTTCTCAAAAAGATCCAGAAATAATGAACTATTTGTAATGCTATTAAAACAGGCACTAGATGGCGCTGTTTCATTGCTCTCTATGGAACCTTGAAAATTAAAAGCTTCCCCTCTCAGCAATCCCATGGTCGCTGACTGGGACCCCACTGTAAATGCAGAAAGGGTCCACAACAGGAGGACTGCGGGTTTTTTCTTTAGTGTAAAGGCAGCCAAACAAAGCCTCTGTGGGTTTTTTCAAGACATTCTTATTTATTTTGCCATTCCACCCCAAATCAAAAGAATCCATTTTGATGCGAGAGAAAGGGCTTCAAAACGATCATTGTTGTTACAGGCCTGCCCTCCTGCTATTAGTGTTTCTCTATTTAATAATAAATTTTGGCAATTGTAAATGAAAAACAAAACTAAATACCAGAAGTTGTTGGGTGTTTGTGTGCGCTCACTTGGTGCATCATCAATCCTTCTAATTGCGAACTCAGCTGGTGAGTGCCACCAGAGTTGCAGCCAAAATGGGGTCACTGAGAAATAAGAGGAAGGTATCAGCATGCTCAGAGGAACCCTGAGGTTTGCAGAAGTATAACAAATCTGAGAGAGAGAGAGAGAGAGAGAGAGAGAGAGAGAGAAATGTGCAGAAGGAAAGCACACATACATACACAACTCAAGCCATTCTCACAAGGACTGATGATTCTCAGGAGCTATGCAATGTAGAGTGACAGTTGAAAAAAAAAACAGAACAGGGGGAGAGGGAAGAGAAAGGAGTAGAATGCCATACTTGGAAGGAATGGCTGGCTGCAACTCTGAATAACTTATTTGCGTTTTAAGACGGAGGATGTACTGCAATATTTTGTTGCAGTCCTCATTTGTATCTATGGTTGCTGCAAAATATTCAGCATCCCCTCTCTACAATTTAATTTCCAACTGTCTGAAAAGCAGCAACTTTGATCAAGACTGCACATAGTCTCAGTAAAACTCTGTAGAAATTTCAGCCTGGGAAAAAAAAAAAGAAGAAAAAGAGAGAATCTAAATTATGTAGAAAAGTTTTTCTTGTCTTTTCCTTTTTGGATTCAAAGTGAAATTTAGGCTTTAATGTGCTCACTTCACAGATTACAGGGTGCAGGGAGGGTACTGAGGGATGAAATATGCAGGGATATGCTGGTTCTGCAAATAAGTCAACTGACTGACAGTATTTGGCTTGAAATGGGATGGGATATGCAAATAATCATAATGGGTGCTTATCTACGGGAAGAGGCCAAGGTCAGTATAGATTGGAAAAGGTGCATGTATTGCATTATTCATATCTCACATAATTGGAGACACACAGCATGCTTTGCTTCTACATTTTGGGGCTTTTACATGCATCTAGTTCTTTATTTTTTAGGAAAAACCTCTTGAAGGGCAAAATCTGGAGCTCAGAACTGATCAAAAGATCCACACATTTTGTGACAGTGGGGCACCCTGTATTGGTGATGTGTATAATCCCTCTAATATTGTGCTTATTTAGCTTCCCCAGCTCCAAACTGCGCATATTTGAATATGCACATTTTTTAACTTCCTGTTTTATGCAGAAATCAAAGGTGCGAAAATGGCAGCGCTCACCGAACGGGTTCACAGTGAGCACTGGGGAATTCACCGAACTCATGGGTGGCTCGAGCGCAGGCTCGGGGGGATGCGAGCAGGGGCACTGCTTCAGCAAGTGTCTGGACTCTGGAGAACGCGAACTACGGTGAGTTCTTACATCCCTACAGATAACGACATCTGAGGCTCTGCCACCAGTGAAAATGGTGAAGTTGATGAGTACCAAGTGCAGCAGTGCCTTCTATGTGGTGGCCCTGTATTTCTGGAACGCCCTCCCCACATGTATTTCAGGAATGTCCTCCCCACATGTCTCCTTCTCTCTCTGTTGCCCTTTGGGGAAACCCTAAATACTTTTTTAAAAATCTGGTCTGCATGATATTGTGTTTATGTTTAAGAACTATTTGTCTTTGTATGAATATTAACTGTTACTTATTGTTATCTTAAGTTTTGGAATTGCAATCTTATGGCTGCTGGGAGAGCATCCCAGGGACCATAGGCTATATCAGATCCCCCACCCCCAGGGCAGAAAAAGAGGTCCACCCTCAGAGAGGGCAGGATCTGATCTTGGATTCGCCCCCACCCCCAGCCTCTGTGTTAACTTCAACACCATTCAGCTCCCCTACATTGGAGCTCTGATGTAGGGGTGGACAAAAGTCACTTATCTGTCCTCGAAGATTTCCCGCGGTGGGGGGAGGCACTTCGTTGCTCCCCCTGCGAAGTTCAGGCTGGGGGGGGGAGGCTTCCCGCCTCGCCCGGCTGAAATTCAGGCCGGGGGGGAGGCTTCCCGCCTCGCCCGGCCGAAATTCAGGCCGGGGAGGAGGCGCCTCGCCTCGCCCGGCCGCGAACTAAACAGTTAAAAAAAAAAAAAACGCCCCCTGATAGGCTACGTGACGATTCACATAGCCTATCATGGCTAGATCTGCAAAGTCAGCCGTGATAGGCTACGTAAATCGCCAGGTAGCCTATCACGGGTGACTTAAAAAAAAAAAAAAAAAGTGCGTATGCAAATGGCAGCCCCCATAGGGAGCCGCCATTCGCGTTCCTTATTTGGTCGCTGTAGTCTACGTAAATGTTTACGTAGACTACGGCGACCAAATAAGGAATGCGAATGGCGGCTCCCTATGGGGGCTGCCATTATCCGTACACGCTTTTTTTTTTTTAAGTCACCCGTGATAGGCTAAGTGACGATTTACGTAGCCTATCACGGCTGACTTTGCAAATCTAGCCGTGATAGGCTACGTTAATCGTCACGTAGCCTATCACGGGGGCGTTTTTTTTTTCTTTTATTGCAATGGCGGCAGCGGCAGCCGGTCGAAAGATCGGATGCCGCCCCCGCCCCTGACGAAGACCCGCCGAACCGCCGGCCGGACCTGCCGCCGGGAGGGACATTCGGCAAAGGTAAGTCCCGTCCCGGGGGGGGGGGGTGCAGGGTGCGGGGGAGGTGCAGAGAATTTCTCCCCGAAACTTGTTCGGGGGGCCGAACACGTTGGCGCTCGGCCCCCCGAAGTTTTGGGGAGAAATTCTCCGCCATCCCTACTCTGATGTCGGGACAGGTAAAAGAGGGGAAGATCACAGGCATGGGGTGGGCAATTTGGGGCAGACTCTGGATCCACGGGACCTAAAGCCCTCCCAGTCCTCAGCCACACCCTGAAAAATAATCTAAGAGAAAACGAGAAAAACCAAAAATTATAGATTTTTTTCATCCCTACATTTATCAAGTTGAACTATTGGCCCATCTAGTTTAGTAGTGTCTACACTGACTGGCAGCAGCACTCCAGAATTTCAGACAGGGATGTTGTTGTTTTTCCAGCCCAACCTGGAAACACCCGGGATTGAACCGGGGACCATTTATATGCAAAGCATGTGCTCTACCACAGCCATTCCCTCTCTGCTGTTCTATGGTTTCTGTCTGCCCTGACTTTCACTCTCCCTGAACTCAAGTTTAACTAGACTTTCTAAAATTAATTCCAGAATAGGAGCATGCACATTTTTTGCCCAATTTTCAGTTTCTTCTATTGCATCTTACCTCCCCACCCCCTCTGTGTTACCAATGTGCATTGATAAAATATTGCAAAAATATTCTGTTTGTGCAGTGTTTTGCCGACATTCATATGGACTCCCGTCACTTCAGCACCACATAAAAAGGATACACTTGCATTCATTCTTTTTATATGTTGTATAACTTGTATTTTTACTTTCATTAGGTATTGAGCTCCTACTCAGGCCGTTTTACTGTAGATGTTCCATGAGTGTATCAGCTATGGACTAAGATAGCTGGTGAACTGGTGAATTCCTTTGTGTGTGTTTTTAGTGATTTTGATTTATTGTGTAAGTTCTTCTTTTTGTTGTCTTTATTTTGTTAACTTTATTTCAAAATAAAAGGAAAAAAGAATCTTGGCATAACATTTTGTAGAATAACATCATGGTTGCTGTTGTCATCATCGTAGTATTGGTGTTTTATCAATGCACATAAGCTCATGTGCACACAGGTAAAACTCCATGCAATAAGAATCTCAATGCAATCATGTGCATGAGTGCTTTTTAAAGTCTTTCATCAATGCACACATGCATACTGGTAATGTGGGTTGCGGGGAGAGACATGAAGTAACTTTGCATGCTCAGTGCTCTGTAGAAAATCTAAAATAAAACTCGAGTGTTCCTAATGCATCAGCTCCATTTTGGAAACAAGTCGAGGTAATTTGGAACTCCCAAATCCCAGGAGAAATATTTGGGCAGCTGCCAGGCATTGTGAAAAATTAGAAGGGTGGTTTAGACCCAGTGGCTCACCACAGCCTGGAAAGTTGCCACTGCAGGGATAGGAGATAATTTCATTCGATCTGCATTTTTAAACAGACTGATCTAATTTGCACTTCTCAGACTAAGAAGTGGATCGGAGCACAGTTATCCTTCAGAATCAGAATGCGCTTCTCCGGATGTTGCTATGTAGCTCAAATTCCATATAAAAATGTGTACATTTGGAAAAATTGCATACAAAAATGTGTACATTTGGGAATATAGCCTACGAACTGCATATGCTAAGGGAAACTGTCTATAAAATGTGTATGCCTATGAAAATAAATGCACATTTGTGTGCATTAAAGAATTGCAGACAGATGCAGAAATTGGATGGAATGGGTTATGATTGAATACATGTGAAAATGACACAGACCAGATATAGACTGATTTGTTTATCCCTGCTGCCAGAGCTCACTGACAGAGGTGGGTCCCACCAGAGGATGCTTTGCTAGGGTCCCTTTAAATATGGAGCCAGCCAGGGATGAAGAGAATTGTGGAGACATCCCTAGATACCCATTATTACATCAGAGTTCTTAAAGGTATGGTAGTGAGAGTTGAGCAATCAACTTGTCTAGTTCCCCTAACTCAGCTGCAATCTTATATATACTCACCTGGAAGTAAATCCCATTGAGATCAGTGGGATGTACTTCTGAGTAGACAGGATAGATTGATTTGATTTGTTTGTCTTTGATTCCAAAATAACTATATTAGTCTCAGAGAAAGAGATGAAGTCTTTGAGGGTTTTTACAAAGAAAGTAATACATGGTCAATAAGCATTGGCAACTGTAGCTGAAAAACAATTAAATCTTTGAAACTCACTGGAACCTCTTGGAAATACTGATTGGCCAATCAGTTGATTGGCGCTCCTGGGTTCCAAAAGGACTAATTAACTTCAATGTAACTAAAATAGCATTGTCTAAGGGAACAAACACTTGTTGTTTTCATTTTACAATTTTTCATTGAAAAGACATATAACATAGAAATACATCAGGAAAGGAGCAAGATCTATAGATTTACCAGATACCTGGAATGTAGATAAAGTTAAATATGCATAATCTGTTGTGGAAGATGCTTAACTAGTTCAACAGTTAATGGCTTTGATGCAGATTTAGCCGGAGTAGAGATTTCAATGGGTCTTCTGTAAGTATGACTAGGTCCAACCCAATGAATGTAAATTCTCTATAAATAAATGTGCTTTCTCTCTGCCTTTTTTAATTTGTATATAACAGGTCTATGTGGTTATAGTTGCATATTCAAACAGTTTTTGTTCCCATTCCCTCAGTCTTGGAATTGTGTCAGATCCCCTATAAGTTGTGGATAGAGTTCATACCATGTAAGAGACTGAGGCTGTATCTAGGAGTAAGCATCACTGAACTCAATAGGACTTATGTCTGAGTAAACTTCCGTAGGATGCACTGTAAATCCCTCTGTTTTCCTGGGAACACTTTTGTGTACAGGAGGAGGTACTAAAATTTAGGTTTTGCTCTTGGTTTTTAACATTCTTGAGTCCAGTGGGAACTGTGGCAGAGAAAGAAGCCGAAAACAAACAGCTGAAAAGCAGCAGGGATCTTTCAAACCAGAGCTTCTGTTTTCCATCAGATCATTTGGGTTTATTCTGTGCCAGGGTTCCTTGGGACTCAACAGCAGTGGCTGTTTACAAATGTCAGGTATCAGCACTAGAAGTTCTGAAGTAATAATAAAGAAATGTTTCTGAAGATATGCAGAGTGCAGTTTGTTTTTAGTAGGGCTGAGTCAAAGCCCTTGCCCCCATTTTGTCAGGGTGGCAAAATGGGGGGCATGTTGGCAGTGGGAGGGGGAAATGTGGATGAAGTAGAGATGCTTCCAGTAATGGTAACAAGAAGAACTTGGCCACCACTTTTCCCCTCAGACATCCCCCAGAAAATGATACTATAGCATCACATAGTATTCATCCCAGATGTCTTCTGGGTGCAAAATTGCAGCCATTGGAAAGAGCTCTCCTTCGAAATGCTGTTGTGAAATGGTGGTGGTAGCAGTGAAATGGTGCATGAAGGGGAACTATTTCACCCTCTTCTCCTCCTCTGTACCTTCCCACCCAATTTTGTGTCATGCTTTTCCACCACCAGTTCCTAACAACAGTAGCTAATAACAAAATTAATTTTATTTCATTTATTACATTTCTGTGCCATCCAACAGCCAAATCTCTCTGAGTGGTTTTACAAGGATGAGTAAACATCCATAGGAGGCACTGTCAAACCCTTTATTTTCCTGGGAATCCTTTTGTGGAAGTGAGGAAGTTCTAAAAGTTAGGTTTTGCTCTTGGTTTTTAACAATTGTGAGCCCAGTGGGAGTTGTGGCAGAGAGAGAAACCAAAAACAAGCAGCTGAAAAGCCGCAGGGATCATTCAAACCAGAGCTTCTGTTTTCCATCAGATCATTCAGGGTTTAATCTGTACCAGGGCAGCAGCAACACAATAAAAACTCAGCAAAAAATTAAAATAGCAGGCAACTCTGACCACAGTGTGACCACATCTTGCCCACTAACAGCTTTCAGATTTTCACCCAACAGCATTTCCATTGTCAAGTCAAGCACCAGGATTGTTCCTCGGCACTTTCTTATTCAGTGCCAGTCAGTGAGGCAATATGCTATTGGGAAGTGTATTTCTGCCCTTGAGAACTCCAGCAACTATCAAAGGCCACTGTGCCTCTGGTACAGTGGTCTCTGTACTAGTGGAAGAGGACTGCTTGGTGACCTCTTTGCCCATCACCCCCTCCCACCATGAACACTCCAGCAACTGCCAAATGCTCCTGAGGAACCTGTATCTGCCCCAAGTGCTTGAACTCCAGATACTGCCTGTGACACCTGTTTCAAACATTATGACAATATGGCCTCTCTCTCTCTCAGTCACATTCCTTTTCATTGCCTCCCCCCACCCCCTTTGGAATTGCTGCTTCATCTTTCAGAGAGCAGTCACAGTCTGTGATCTTTTCCTTCTTGGTCCCTCAAGCAACTTGTCCACACTGAAACTGAATACAATTGTCCTATACCTTAGTGTAATTAAGCCAAAGAACATATAATTGGTGTTGAATGGGGTATGGCTACCCTTGAAAGACCAGGTCCGTAGCCTGGGGGTCATCTTAGACTCCCAGCTGTCCATGGAGGCTCAGGTGTCAGCCGTGAGCTGGACAGCGCTGTACCAACTCCATCTGATACGGTGGCTGCACCCCTACCTTCCTGACCATCTGCTCCCATTGGTAGTACATGCCCTGGTCTCCTCTCATCTAGACTACTGTAATGTGCTCTACGTGGGGTTACCCTTGAAGATGGTTCAGAAGCTGCAGCTGGTGCAGAACGCAGCGGCTTGCCTGATTAAAGGCAGCCACCAGCATGATCACATCACTTCAGTCCTGAAGGAGTTGCACTGGCTACCAGTTGTTTTCTGGGCCAAATTCAAGGTGTTGGCTTTGACCTTGAAAACCCTATATGGTTCCGGCCCAGCCTGTCTCAAGGAGCGCCTCCAGCAACACCAGACAGGCTGCTTAACAAGATCAGCCTTGGATGGCCTTCTCTCTGTCCCATCAGCCAGGACAGCTAGGCTGGTGAGGATGAGGGAGAGGGCCTCCTCTGTGGCAGCCCCCACTCTGTGGAACTCCCCCCCTAGGGAACTCCGCCATGCTCCCTCTCTAATGAGGTTCTGCCATGCATTGAAAATGTGGTTGTTCAGGCAGACATTTGGGATGGGTTAGGGTATATTTAGAATATGATGTTTTAATGTTTAATTTTACTATTTTAGATTGTTTGTATCACTGTATATTGCCCAGAGTGGCTGGGTGACCAGCCAGATGGGCGATTAATAAATTTAATAATAATAAATAAATAAATAAATCAAATAAATAAAACAATATACATTTCAAAAATGTGCACAATTGAGGTGTACATTTGGGAAAATGTGCATGAAAGAACACATGGATTTTCATACAAAAATAATAACACAAAACTCACAGTCTGATATGGAAAAAATTTGAAAAGAGCTTTCAGGTAGAATCAGAATAACATTGACACACTTGATTTTTGCTGATCTCCACATCCCTACATTCCATGGTGTTCCCATATCAATCCGCATGAGAAATATTTGAACATGTTTTTTCTACAAAATATGCATTTCTGTACACTTTACCCTAAAATAAGCAGCCGTTTGGAGGGCTGGGAAGAGTGTAATGTCTCTGCTGGGGTAGAAAGGAGTCTGCCCCTTTTCCAGCAGAGGAGAAAGAGCCTTTAAAGTCAGGATCGTACAAGCTGTCATTGGTGTGATTTCTACTTTCAAAAGGATCACAGCAAGCAGGAGTGGAGGCTTAAACTCCCCTACACTTTGAGACAAGTGTCTGTTGTTAGCAGAAGTGTCTGCAAAATGCAGACGGAATCCAGAAACTGAAGGGCTCAGAAAACCTCTCCAAGTCATAGCAGTTAGCCCCTGGCTAAACAGCCAGAAGTATAAAACAACAGAGTTTAATCAGGCCAGGTTTTAAGTAGGGATGTCAGAGAATTCCGCCACGGATCTCGGTGAGGCCGAATGCCAGTGCATTTGGCCCCCTGAAATCTGTGGTGGAATGGCCTGCAACCCCCCCCCCCGTGGATCCCCCCCGGGACGAGACTTACCTGGGGTGGATGTTCTGGGTGGCGGCGGCTCCGGTGGCGGCTTCGGTGGTGGCAGCTGCGGTGGCTTGTCTTCCGACTGGCTGCCACCGCCGCCATTTGCAGTCTGGTTGCCTGGTTTTTTTTTTTTTTTTTTACAGAGATGTGATAGGCTACGTAAAGACTTACGTAGCCTATCACATCCCGGTTAAAACAAAAATAAAAACGGCATACGCAAATGGCGGCAGCTATGGCCGCCGCCATTTGCATTCCTTATTTTTTGCTGTCCTAGTCTATGTAAATATTTACATAGACTATGACAGCAAAAATAAAGGGGAACGCAAATAGCGTAGTGGGCGCTATTTGCATCCCTTTTTGATTCATCATTTTAGCCTATGTAAATATTTACATAGGCTAAAATGTCGAATCAAAAAGGGACGCAAATAGCGCCAACTACGCTATTTTTACGTAAAAAGGGATTTGCGTTCCCCTTTCTTTTCTTTGTCTTAGTCTACGTAAATATTGACGTAGACTAAGACAGCGAAAAATAAGGAACGCAAATGGCGGTGGCCATAGCCACTGCCATTTGTGTACACGTTTTGTTTTTGTTTTTTACCCAGAGCCCTCCGCGGCCAGAAATCTGGCTGCGGACGGCCCTGGCCTAGGCCTGGCTGGCTGCTCTGTGGAGCTGCTGCAGAGCACAGCCGGCCGTCGAGGATTCCGGAGGGGAGGACCGGATCGCCTCCCCCCCCGTCAAGGATTCCGGGGGGAGGGACGGATCACCTCCCCCCCCATGAACAGAATCCACGGAAAGGTAAGTGACTTTCATACATCCCTAGTTTTAAGAGAATGAAACCACCATTACTACAAAGCATACTGAATATACTAGTCTTTTAATTAGGGGTGGACGAAAGTCACTTACCTTTTCTCGCAGCTTGTTCGCGGTGGGGGGGAGCGCTTCGCTGCTCCCCCCGCGAAGTTCAGGCCAGGGGGGGAGGCTTCCCACCTCGCCCGGCCGAAATTCAGGCCGGGGGGGAGGCTTCCCGCCTCGCCCGGCCAAAATTCAGGCCGGGGAGGAGGCTTCCCGCCTCGCCCGGCCGCGAATACGAAAGTAAAAAAAACCAACAACAACACGTCCCCTGATAGGCTACGTGACGATTCACGTAGTCTATCATGGCTAGATCTGCAAAGTCAGCCGTGATAGGCTACGTGAATTGTCACGTAGCCTATCACGGGTGACTTTAAAAAAAAAAAAGCGCGTACGTGAATGGCGGCCCCCATAGGGAGCCGCCATTCACGTTCCTTATTTAGTTGCTGTAGTCTACGTCAATGTTTACGTAGACTACGGCGAAAATAAGGGCAACACAAATAGCGTTGCCCTTATTTTCGCCGTAGTCTACGTAAACATTTACGTAGACTACAGCCACCAAATAAGGAACGGGAATGGCGGCTCCCTATGGGGGCCGCCATTATCCGTACACACTTTTTTTTTTTTAAAGTCACCCGTGATAGGCTACGTGACGATTCACGTAGCCTATCACAGCTGACTTTGCAAATCTAGCCGTGATAGGCTACGTGAATCGTCACGTAGCCTATCAGGGGACTTTTTTTTTTTTCTTTGATTGCAATGGCGGGGGCGGCAGCCGGTCGAAAGACCGGCTGCCGCTCCCGCCCTGCTCGAACAACCGACGAACCGCCAGCCGGACCCGCCGCCGGGAGGGACATTCAGGGAAGGTAAGTCCCGTCCTGGGGGGGGTGCGGGGTGCGGGGGTGCGCGGAGGATTTCTCCCCGAAACTTGTTTGGGGGGCCGAACACGTTGGCGCTCGGCCCCCCGAAGTTTCGGGGAGAAATTCTCCGCCATCCCTACTTTTAATACACAAGAAACCCAGTCTAAAAATGAAATGTGTTTGGCTTCATCTGGTTGCTAGGCAACCCCCCCACAATCTTTGTGACCCCTGTTTTCACTCAAGGTTCTCCGATGCATCCTCAGAGGTGTTAATTTGCTCTGCACCCTAAATGATCCTTGTTAGTAGGCATAATTAACTGCTTTAACAAAGTGCTTTAACACTTTGTCTGTCTGTCTGAGTGTAGGGGTGTGTGAGAGGGATGTTTCTATGTGCAAGTGGATGCGTGTGGCCCCTAACTTGCTGCCGATCACTGCATGCAGCCCTCAGGGGCTAAACGATTGCCCACCCTTGCTTTAGGGGAAGGACTATAGCTCAGTGGTACAGCATCTGCTTTGCATGCAGAAGATTCCATGTTCAATCCATGGTGTCTTCAGGTTGGGGTGGAAAAACAGATGTCTGAAACCTCGGAGAGCTGCTGCCAGTCAATATTGACAATACTGAGCTAGACGGACCAATAGTCTGAGTCAGTAAAAGGTCGCTTCCTATGTTCCTGTGATGACTCAATATGGCATAAATGAATGGGCTGAGTTTGTGAAGACATAAAGATGCCAAGGATTGTATGACAGCGACTTTGATGATGTTTCAAAAATTCGCTGTATGGTTGGGTTTTGAATATCAGAATTTATTAAGGATGTTAGAGAATTCTGCCACGGATCCCCAGGGGGCCGAATTCCATTGAATTCGCCCCCCCAGAATCCATGGTGGAATGGAGCCCCCCACCACTCCACCCCGCGAAAGCCCCATGAAACGGAGCCTACCTGGGTACGGCTCTGGCTCCGGCGATGGCGGTGGCGGCAGAGGCAGCTCCGGCTGCTGCCAGGCTGCTGCGGCTGCAAATGGCGGCCGTCATAGCGGCCGCCATTTGCGTCCCTATGCCAGCCCGTGATAGGCTACGTATATATTTACGTAGCCTATCACGGCTAAAGCGGGAACACAAATGGCGTAGGGGACGCCATTTGTGTCCCTGCTTTAGCTGTGATAGGCTACGTAAATATTCGCGTAGCCTATCACGGGCTTGCGTAGGGACGCAAATGGCATCCCCTACGCAGGATGCCATTTGCGTCTGCACCAGCCCAGCAGTGGCTGGAGGCCCCGCTGCGGGTTGGCCCTGCCGGCGGCACCGCAGCCTGGCCATGGAGCATAGCCGGCCGGGCAGGATTCCAGGGGGAGGAACGGATTGCCTCCCCCCCATCAAGGATTGCAGGGGGAGGAATGGATCTCCTCCCCCCACCTGCGGAACCCGGCGGAGCCAGGTAAGCGGCGTTTCATACACCCCTAGAATTTATTGGTGGTTCTGAATGGTGGTTCTGCATGGACCAATGGCCTGATTGGAGTCCATGTGGAGAAAAGCCTTCAGTGTGGTGGCCCCCTTTCTATGGAACTCCCTGCCTCTGGAGGTCAGGAAGGGGCCAACATTGTGTTGTTCCGGGCACTGCCTGAAAATGTCTCTATTCCAAGAAGCCTTTCTTGACTGACCAGCCATGGTTTTTATAGGTACTCTGTTTTTTAAAATAACAATTTGAATATGGTGTTTTATTTGTTTTATGTTTTTATCATTTATTTTATCTTTTATTGTTCACTGCTCCAGAATCTGTTTAGATGTGGAGCAAGGTATAAATATTATACATACATACATAATTGTGTGATAAGTCATGGTTGAATTTTGTTTTCTGTTTTTGACATTTTTGGTAATAAATAACCAAACTCATATATATATATATATATATATATATATATATATATACACATATATATACACATATACATACACATACATACATACATACATACATATGGGTGGCTGAAAAAAAGGCAAATGCTATTTTGGGCTGTATTAATAGAATCATAGCTTCCAAATCCCGTGGAGTACTAGTTCCCCTGTATTCAGCACTGGTTAGGCCTCATCTGGAGTACTGTGTCCAGTTCTGGGCGCCACACTTTAAGAAGGATGCAGACAAACTGGAGAGGGTTGAGAGGAGGGCAACGAAGATGATCAGGGGACTGGAAACAAAGCCCTATGAGGAGAGACTGAAAGCACTGGGCATGTTTAGCTTTGAGAAGAGAAGACTGAGGGGAGATATGATAGCGCTCTTCAAGGGCTTGAAAGGTTGTCACAGAGAGGAAGGCCAGGATCTCTTCTCCATCATCCCAGAGTGCAGGACATGGAAGAATGGGCTCAAGTTACAGGAAGCCAGATTCCAGCTGAACATCATGAAAAACCTCCTGACTGTTACAGCAATACGACAATGGAACCAATTACCTATGGAGGTGGTGGGCTCTCCCACACTGGAGGCGTTCAAGACGAGGCTGGACAGTCATCTGTCAGGGATGCTCTGACTTGGATTCCCGCCTTGAGCAGGGGGTTGGACTTGATGGCCTTGTAGGCCCCTTCCAACCCTACTATTCTATTATATATATATATATATATATATATATATATATATATATATATATATACACACACACACACACACACACACACACATATACATACACACACACGCACATACACACGCACACAGATAGATAGATAGCCATTTTCACTATTTTGGACTCATTTTGCTAGTCTTCAGGAGAGTCAAGTAGTGGTGCAAGGTATGGAACCCCCATCCCAGCTACTGAGGATATTATCCAGCCATTTTTTTGGCTTCTGAGATCTTGGCAGCCATTGCCTATTACTTTGTAAAGCCGCAATCCTATCCAGATAGGCGGCCGCCTCTGAATTCAGAGGTCGCTGCCTGTCCAAAGCCGGGCATGAGAAGCATGGAGGAGATCATTCCCTCCATGCTTCTCCTGCCCTGCATTTTTGGCTAGACAGCCGATTGCGGCTCTCTAGCCATGGCAGGACGGAGCGGGGAAGGAGGCTGCTGTACGACACATTGGATGTGTTGTACCGGCATTTCCACCTTCCCTGCCCTGGAACGCCTTCCGGGAATGCCGCTTTTTGGTTGCTCCACACTCCTCTTGCAAGTGCGGAGCACGGTGCTGTTCCATGCTGCCCACGAGGCAGTGCCGAAGTGGGGAGAGGTCGGTTGTCTGGGAACTGACCTGGGAGCGTGGGTCTGAGGTTGGTTCCCAGAAAACCAGATATCCAGCTGTCTAGCCACTGACTAACAGCTATACAGTTGCTCCTTAAGTGTATCTTCACAACTATTTATTGATTACATTTATATCCCATGTTTCATCTAAGATAGGGTGAATTTGTCATTTTGTGTTCTGCTCCGTTTCTAATTTTTACAGCCTTATATCATTTTGGCCCAATTCCACATAAGTGTACATTAAAAAAACACACACATATGGCCTGAAAGAAAATCTGCATGTGTTTTCATGCACACATCTAATATACACATTTTTGTATATATTATACTTTTTGCTTGTGTATGCATTTGTGCAAGCTATTTTCCCTGTCATGATGCAATTCTGTGCATGACTTTCAGTGCACATATTTGTGTTTATCGTTCCCTGCCTTGGATTTTTGGGTAGATGTTTCCCTAATGTTTGCATTTGTATTGTGATTATTATTATTTTAGTTGTTGTTGTTATTATTATTATTGGAAAAGTACAAATTGTAGTGCACAACTTTTTTCCAGTTCACTTATTTGTCCAGGAAGTGAGAATTTGGTAAATCTGCATAAAAATTTGGATGGAACAAATTTCTCATCCATCCCTACTGATGAATCTCCCCAGTTCTAATCTTTCAGTTTTAGGGTGCAATTCTCTGCATGGCTGGCTGGGAGTTGTAGGACTTTTTCCTGTCTAAACATGCATAGGATTACATCCTTAGCAACTATACCACACCAGCTCTCCTGAATAATAAGGGCTAGTGTCTTGCCATTTCCTAAAATGAAATTGGACATGTGTGCACAGCACTACTTTCTGCAGGTTTATTTTCTGTACTCCTGTGGAATCGTGGCATACAAAGAACCCTGATTTGTCTGAAGTACATAAATGGCAACTTTCCTTTTTTCCCAGTTTCTGTCATCCTGTACCTTAGCTTATATAAAGCCACCATCTTGCACCAGAATGTGCAAGCTTAAAATCTCACGGAGTAGGAATTAAATGTGTGTAACTGGATGCAGGATTATTGCCTAAAGGGATTCTTTTCCACCTCCCAAACAAAGCATGGCTTCTGTATAGAACAACATCTATTGCTGGCTTCTAGCTGTCTTTTCCAATAAAAGAGAGAGAGAGAGAGAGAGAGAGAGAGAGAGAGAGCGCAACTGAAATTCGCAATATTTGCTAAATGCTGCAGCCTTTTTGGAGTCTTTGCAGCACACTGCTGGCAAGGCCTTAACGTGGAAAGGAGATACGAGGCTCTGCCATCCTTTGCCTCAGAATGAGCCTGAATGGATACTTCTTATCCACATCTAGTACAAAGAAATAATTACAATTGGGACCTAAAGGCAACATGAATTTGTAGCACAGTCAGATGCAAGAAGTAAATCCCAGCACACAGATAGGTTTCTTGGCTTTTAGCAGTAAAAGCTTCCACTGTAAATTTCTGATTTGAGAACCGTTGGCGTGGTTAACACTTTCTTTGCCTTTCAGGTGGGTTGGGGAATTCTGAAGCAAGGTCTGCTTGAGACACACCCGATCTGGGTCACGCTCATCCCCCAACAGCTATTTCTAATTTTTAAAATTTGTTTGATCTGTTACGTTTTTAATTTCTTATGATTTTCTTTGGCTATACCTCACTTTGGGTTATATAGGCAGTATATAAATAGCTCCATAACATCTACATTGCCTGGCAGTGGCTCTTCAGCTTTTCAGACAGGAGTCTTTAAGCTTTTCTACACAAAGCTGTCCATCTGCTTGCTTTCATTGCAGAATTAAGATCCGAACACTACATGAAGAGCATTTCTTTTCCTGATTTTCCACTATGTAACCTCTAGGTGGTACTGTGATATGGTGGAATAATGCAAATACACAAGTGGAAAAAGCACTTCCTTTTGCTTTCTCAAATAATACTGCATATTCTCTGCTCTTAATCACACACACACACAAACAAAAAACACCTTGATGAAATTGCTCTTTAAGAAAAGAAGTGAAACTGGAGGGTCACAAGGTTGTCTAGAGAACCCATAAATAAGCATAAATAGGGCATGATGAGCGCATAATAAGTGTTCTCATGTAGAAAAGCTCTTTCTCGGCCCTACCTGGAGATGACAGGAACTGAATCTGGGATTGTTTGCATGCCACACACATTATCTGCCACTGAGTTTTGCTCCATCACAAAGCTCACTGCTTGGATGCTCTTGGGACAGCCATTCTCTCTCAGTATAATGCTACCTCACAGGGTTGTTGTGATGATAAAAAAAATAGGAATGAGAACCACTCTGAGCACCTTGGTGGAAGGGTGGGGTACAAAACTGATAATGAAAAGAAGCATCTTATTGGGATTTCTGCAAGGCAGATGGATTTTCCCCACAACTTGAAACTTGAGTGATTTCATATCAGCCCTTTTGGCCCTAAGGAGTTGCCATTCCTAGGGTCCGCTGGCCTAACATCATGTTTGGAATCTCAGCATTGGAGACACAAACTTTTCTGTTTTCAGATGTTCCACCCACTCACAGCCTTACTTCACGCAGCTTACACAAAGAGGGAAAAGCACTTTTTTCTGCCAACCCAAGTGAGCATCTCCCCTTGTTGAAAGGATCTTTGGGGCAAAAATGACATAGCCACAAAGCTGCGCTTTCTGCTTCTCCTGAGCTGCCTTCCACTGCGAGGACCACAACAAGCCAGCAAGTAATTGCCATTCAAAGACCATGGCTCCTCACCCACCCACAGCGGATGTGCTCTTAAATACTGCCCTGTACCCCTTCATTTGCAAGATGATGGAGATTAACTCAGCTTGACTTTCATCTTGCTCTTGTTAAAAAACGAAGGCAAGACGCTGCCCCAATGAGGATGCCAAGGGTCAGCCTTTAATTGAGATGACTCACTCTTATCATTATTATTTTTTTACTGTCGACATTCTGCACATTGCTCAAGAATTGTACAAATAACTGGTTGTGAGTCTTGACCTTGTATCTTGCACAGGTCATGCATCTGTGCCCAGAGAATCAGAGAGTCGGGTGAAGGCAGCAGCTGTGCCCTATGAGATCATCAGACAAAGGAAAACATTGGGAATGATGTTTCTAAGACAAGACCAGGCCAGTCACACAGCCTAATGGCTGTTATACAGAGAGGAATGTGCTGTAATTAGAGAATGACTCAAAAGACTGGTGCTTCTTGCAAAGGGAATAAATCTCATTGCACCCTCCCGCGTCTATTGCACACAGAATAGTTAAATTTATGAGAGTCTCCTGGGCCAACATTCATTAAGACGCTCCCAGTAACTCTGTCTCTAAGCCAACATATTTTAGGGCATCAGTTGTAATTCTTAGCATCCTGTCCTCCGATCAAAGATGGATGTATCTGTCAATTTCAGTTTCACTCATTTTCTCATTTCCCCAGTCTTAAGTTCATTGTGTCCCATCTCTGCATCAGTCTGCAGTTTAAAAACAGACAAACTTTGAAAAAAGTTCAACGCATTTTCATGCATTTTCATGTGGATTTCTCTCAATATATGCATTTCAGTGCAATGTTGCTTAATGTACCTCTTGTGCAAACAGTGTAACCTAAGAAAACATGTTTTCAGACATTTTCACTTGTATACACATCTTTGCGTGCACCTCTTCTAATATACACATTTGTGTCTGTGTTCTTTCTTTAATTAGAGAACTGCATCACAACATTTGGAGAAGTGCAAATACTGAAGCATAATTTGATTTCTGTTGAATGCTGGTAGGGATGGACGGACTCATCTGTGCCCGGCTTCCTTGGGTACTCACTGAGGTGCTGTCCCAGCTTGCGCTCCCTTGGACACGCTCAATGAGCCTCTGCACTTGCCTGGACCCACTCACTGAGTAGCCCCGCAATCGGTGAGTGGTCCAGCACTGCTTTGAGAGCTGTCCAAAAAGGCATTTTCCCCCAGCCAGGCAGAGGATCCTTCTAGCCACTTGCCTCTTAAAAGGCAGCTGGTGAAAGGAATCTTTCAGCCAGGTGGTGGGTGGGTGTATTATTATTATTAACATTTCTATACTGCCCCATAGCTGAAGCTCTCTGGGATGTTTATACACAAAATGCCTTTTGGGGGGTGAAATCCACCCCCCTGCCAAGGACTGGCTTGCCCCCACAGTCCTTAGTTTGTGTGTGTGTGTGTGTGTGTTGGATTTTGCCCTCCTCCCCTTCAAGGAGCACCTTGAAAATCTAATGTCAATGAATGGAGCACTTCCATATATGTAATATTGCACACATAGGGCAGTAAAGGCCCCCATCTGCATGAAATTACAGGCAGTAGAGGGCTTCCATTCACTTCCATTAGAATTTCAAAGTGCTCGTTGTGAAAATCAGTGGTGGGAGTGGGGAATCCCACCACCTGCCATGGGTCCTTGTCACCCCAACACCTCTCCTTAACAATAAAAGTCACACTAAACCTCATTTCCTATTGGGGATCATGGGATCACTGTTCCTTGGTTTGGGGAAGGTGTGTGTGTGGGGTGGACTGGCAGGGAACACAGTATGGGCAGGAAGCAACCCCCACATCAAATCAGGGCTAGTTCGAAAGGGGCAGACCCTGATTTGAAGTGGGGCCCAGACATTTTGAGCATGTGGAGTTTGCCTATTGAGTCAATGTAGACTGCTCTACTCAGCACTGTAAGATCTGAACAGTAAGACTCTATATCTTCATGTGGTTCCCCTGCCTTGAGATTTTTTCTTTTTGGAATTGGATTTTTATTCTCTCAGAATATTTGGTAGTGCTGATATCTGTCTACATATTTATATGTTATGCATTCGCTTTTGCTTAACCAGTTATATATTTGTGAGAGTGGCAGCCACACCCAAGCGGACCTTTTCCTTTCTTGCCCCTCAGTTTATTTATTTATTGCATTTATACCCCGCCTTTTTTCCTCTTGCAAGGAACCCAAGGTGGCTGACATTATCCTCCTCCTCTCCATTTTATCCTCACAACAACAACCCTGTGAGGTGGGTTGGGCTGAGAGTCTGTGACTGGCCCAAAGTCACCCAGTGAGCTTCCATGGCCAAGTGGGGACTAGAACCCAGATCTCCCAGCTCCTAGTCCAACACTCTTGCCACTACACCACACTGGCTCTGGTTGTGGAATGACCTGCTGGTTGAAATGTTCCTGCTGACCTCTTTGAAGTAGGGATGTTGGAGAAATCTGCCACAGACTCCAGTGAAGCCAGAGGCCATAGGCAGAATGGCCTCGCCCCCACCACCCCCTGAAATCCCACCCCCAGGATGGACCTACCTGGTGGTGGATGCGGTGGCAGCAGATGCAGCGGTGGCGGCGGCAGCTCCGGTTTGTCTTCCTGCTGCTGCCAGGCCACTGTGGCCGCAAATGGTAGCCATCGTAATGGCCGCCATTTGCATGCCTGGATTAGGCCATGATAGGCTATGTAAATACTTATGTAGCCTACCACGGCAAAGAGCAGGGGTGCAAATGGCAGCTGCTATGATGGTATTTATGAAGCCTATCATGTAAATGCCATGGATTCCCCCCGCCCGCATTGTTTCTGGCTCTGGAACTTATGTAAATACTTGTGTAATTCCTGCTGAAAAATCCTTTCCACATGCCCTTGGTCTCTGTAAGAGTAAAGCCCTTCACGGGGATTCCCCACGTAACTTCCGGTCACCTGACCTCACCTCACCTGACCTCACTGGAGCTGTGCTGACCTCATCTCACCTGACCTCACCGGACCTGACCTCACATCACCTGTCCTCACCTCACCTCACCTCACCTGACCTCCACAGACAAAAAACAGAAAAGGTGGAGGATTTCCATGGACGACTCAGCCCCAGCGAAAGAAAGCCTCCAGAAAATGCCTTGTAAAAGGGCAAAGCCGTTCGCGGTCTTTCTTCCTCCATCTCCGATTTACGTTTTTATTTTCATAATTATTTTAGAAAAATCCACCCTTTGGCAGAGAAAAAAAGAAAGGGCCCCGTGTGAGCTCTGGTCCGGGTTGACCTGGCCTCCCCGTTCCGAGGAGGATTCTGCGGACCGGATTGGTCAGAATTTGATCCCATTTAAAAACTGGGCGGAATTCTCTGACATCCCTAATTTTAGTGTTTTAACTTTTGTAAAGCACCCTGATAGCTTTGGCTATGGGGTGGTATAGAAATGTAATAAATAAATTAATATTTGTTGTTTTAAAGATTTGGATAAATTTCTACCATCTCTCTATATTAACAATTTCTTTTCTTTTAAAAAATGTTTTGCACCCTCTCTGGTTGTGGGAAGGGGCCATGCCAATGCTGGCCATCAAGTGCAGAGATGTAGTGTGAATCCTCATAGGACTGGGGCCTCCATTTGAGGGAGAGGTGAGGCAGATCTGCTAAAAGCTCAGTCTAGAACAGGGGTGTAGAACCTCAAGCCTGAGGCCCATATTTAGCCTTCCCAGGACCCCAATCTGGCCCTCTGGGGTTCCCCAAAGGGCCACTCCCCCTTCTCCTGGCTCCACTCCCTCTCTCCCAACCTCCAACTGTTTGGTGACTTCCCGGTATTTGTGCAGCCCCCCCTTTCTAAAAGGTTCAAATCCCTCTGATAAGGCTTAGTTATTGGCCACCAGAACAAGCTCCAATGTGCTGGTATTTTTTTTGTATTTTTGGCCCACCACTGGAATGCAGCATTCAATGCTGCTCTGAAATGGAATTGGGCCTTCAGGCTGAAAGAGGTTCAGCACCACTGGCAGGGTTACTTCCACACCCATGTGTGGACAAAACAACCATCCCCATCCCCAAAGTTCTAGCCAGCCAGCTATGCCCTCCTCCAGGATATTCCATCCCATTCCATTCCATTCCATTCACCCCTGGTTTCCCATTCCTCCCCTCTACCTGTCAGCCAGCATTCAGTTGCCAATGAGCATGCTCAGTCCTTACTGGGCTGTTTTGGTCATCCCCCCTTGTTGTTCAGTCATTCAGTCATGTCCAACTCTTCGTGACCCCATGGACCATAGCACGCCAGGCCTTCCTGTCCTGCGCTCTCTCCCGGAGCATGCTCAAGTCCATATTCACTGCATCAGTGATGCTATTTAGCCATCTCATCCTCTGCCGTCCCCTTCTCCTTTTGCCTTCAGTCTTTCCCAGCATCAGGGTCTTTTCCAGAGAATTTTCTCTTCACAGAAGAGTTTCCCCCCTCCCATCCTGCTGATACCTCTTCTGTGAGGATGGTGCCATTTGGAGTACATACAGATTCACACTGGGAGAATGAATTCACTATCACACATCTATATGCTATATGTCTAGACAAATTGGGAAAATTAAGTGCTGTAAGGAAGGCGAAATTTGTCTGATGCATTAATTGCTTTCTGTGAGGCATGACCCATTGCCAAACTGTGTGTGTGATAGACTCTTTCTCACAGGAACTGGTTCCTTTGTTCCCCTACAGGCACGGACAACTCACCTATAACAACAGAACTCATTGCCAAATATCTGTACAGAAGCTGAGGGGTTGGGTGGAGGGGAACAAAAGGTGATGGAAATTAAATTAAAAGAAAATATGTCTAAGGAACTGAGATGAAAGGGTTCTTTTCCTTTCTCTCCTTTTCCTTAAATCTGCTCAGTTTGGTTAAGTGTGTGTGTGATTGGGAAGAGGGGTGCAGTTTGGTGTGTTCTGTTCCCTCAGGTGACATTGGGCTTGTTTCAACTAACTGAAATGTGGTGATTTTTTTTTGTCATCTTTTGTCAAAACTCAGCAGAGTATTTATGTCAGCAGCAACACAGATTCTCAGATGCACACTCCGTCCACACAAAATAATGATGCCTTACCTTTGCTCATTGTGAATGGTGACTATGGTCTTCTAGAACGGGGTAGACAACCTGGTGCCCTCTAGATGTTTTGGACTACAACTCCCTTAATCCCTGGCCATTGGCCATGCTTGCTGGCCTGATGGGAGTTGTAGTCCAAAATATCTAGAGGGCTCCAGATTGCCTATCCCTGCTCTAGAACATACCAAACATGCCCCCATGGCAGTTGTGGGTGAAGTGCTCTTCTCATGGAAGGAACCTGGAGAATTTACAAAAAAATAATGGGTTCCCCAGAAGAGGGTTTGAAAACCACATCATGCCTCACAATGAACAATAATAGTTGGTTGGCATTAGATAACATCACTTGACATCACTAGCATGTCAGCTGTCAAGTTAGCACTTTACAGCTGACATGCAATAGAGCCTTTGTGGTGCAGAATGTTGGACTGGGACCCAGGAGATCCAGGTTCTAGTCTCCAGTTGGCCATGAAGCTCACTGGGTTGCTTTGGGCCAGTCACTGACTCTCAGCCTAACCTACCTCACAGGGTTGTTGTTGTGAGGGTAAAATGGAGAGAAGGAGGACCATGTAAGCTGCCTTGGGTTCCTTGAAAGAGGAAAAAGGGTGGGATATAAATTTAATAATTAAAGAAATAAATGGTATTTGATATAAAGCTGGGCCAAAATGCCTACCCCAATATCACTGCCATTGCATGGTGTGAAGTTGTGGAGGAGGGGTAACATCTTGGAAATTTGGGGTAGTGAAGGTAGTGAGAGGAAGCACCAGAAGAGGGGAACTTCCTGCAGTGATGGTCTTCACCAGAATCTGGGTGAGCACCATTCTTTTCTTCCCAGCATTTCCCAGAGTGAGGGCAGGAACTGCTGGTTCCACCAGAACTGTAAAACATAGCAGTAAAAAAGAAAGAAAAAAGTGAGTATGTGGGGGGCAGTTTCATTAAACCTTTTCCTACTCTTAAATTTCACCCCCAGAAGTTTAAAAAATAACTTTTGACTCACCCCTGTTAGTTTCCTAGTTTTATAACATGCACTGGCAATTAATTAACACTTAACAGTTCATGAGATTCTTGTCTGAGGCTTGAGAAACTAGGGACGAGTGTGTCACGTTCCTTCACCCTCTCCCTTCGCCATCAGCACACTCCAAGATACCAGGTGTCAGGCTCACTACTTTCTTAGTTAACGAACAGGTTCCTTACAAATGCAAACTCTAGGAAACTCTCAGGCTACAAAGGAAACAGCTACTCCACAAATTACAAATACCAAAAGAGGAGCCGAAGTGGAAGTTAGAGAAGCAGAAGTTGCCAGCAGTTTGAACAAGAACTTCCCAGCCAGACTAGCTTAGGGGGGATGCCCCCCCTTTATTGTGGCTCCTTTCTACATAGGCTATATCACACATAGCCAACCTGGAGAAGCAGGTGGGTAGGTCTTCAGGTCCTACGCGACTCCAAGTGCGACGCTAAGTGCACACTTAGCGTTGCACTTGGCGCGACTCCGAGGCGCTGCCTCTGGCAGCCCCGCCTTAAGTACCTGTGGGCGGGGGCAGAAGCAGGCTCAGGCTCAGGATCACCTGGTGCAGCTGCTGGCTGGTCCTCCTTTCCCAGGCTCCTTCCCAGGTTCTCATGGTGGAAGAGAGAGGGACCCCTTCAGCTCGAGCCACCTGTGTGCCAAGGTCTTGAGAAGGATGCCTTGCCATAACTGAGCTCACTAGGGAGGGAGCCTCCCCCAGTTCTGGCTGTTTCTATTCCAAGTCTGATCTGCTAACTATCTCCACATGCTCAGATTCATTCCTGACAGAGTGGATCAGTCTATTTCTGGTCCATGTCAATTTCACATGTGTTCATTCATGAATCTGTTCTGTCCCACATCTGCATCAATCTGTGCACCACAGGAAAACTAGCATTATTTTTGAATGCAATGTTCTATGCATTTTCTCCTGCAGCATTAATGTTTTGGGGTATGTATTTTAACCTAAAATATGCATTTTAATGCCCATTTTGTTATGTGTTTTGAACTAAGAACTGTGTCACAACATTTGGAGAAGTGTGAAAACTGAAGGGTAACAGCATTCCAATCTGTGTAATAGTCTGGGAAGAATTGATTAGTTTAGTTGGCTTAGCAATGAGGACTGAACCGCCCCCCCGGTGAAATATTTATTTATTTATTTATTTATTTATTTATTTATTTTATTTCTTGGCTGCCTTTCAGGGCAGAAGCCTTCCCAAGGAAGAGTATAGCAATACAACACATAAATACGGTATGATATTAAGAATGATAAAAACACAGTAAAAATGGTTAGAACACAATAAAGATAGCAATAAAAACAGCAATAAAACCAACAACAAAACCAGCAATAAAATGGCAACAAAACCAGCAATAGAAACAGCAATCATATTTAGGACAAAGTCAGAGTAAAAGATGTTTTCACAGCCTCCTTAAAAGCTGGCAATGATGGCACGTGACGGACCCCTGATGGCAACTTTTTCCAGAAGTCTGGGGCCACTGCAGAGAAGGCCCTCTCATGTGTGGTCACCCACCTAACTGCTCTAAAGGTGGACAAATGAGAAGAGCCCCCAAAAGCAACAGATACCAATGAGTCTAAGGCATTTTTTAGTTAAACCTTTGACATTTCCAGGGTTCCTATTTTCAGGGAGAAAGGCTCTGCACACAGAGATCTCTGTACATACAGGGCCAATCAATGTGTGAAGGGCAGACGCAGGAGGTGCAATCTCAGCCTCCTCCACTTGTTGACTACATGCGAACTTCAAAGGTCTGAAAAGGGCTGATAGTTTCCTCAGTCTAGAACAGCCTTCTCCAACCTGGTGCCCTCCAGATCTTTTGGACTACAACTCCCAGCATTCCTGAACATTGGCCATGCTGACTGGGGCTTAGAATCGTAGAATCATAGAATAGTAGGGTTGGAAGGGGCTTACAAGACCATCGAGTCCAACCCCCTGCTCAATGCAGGAATCCAGGTCAGAGCATCCCTGACAGATGGCTGTCCAGCCTCGTCTTGAATGCCTCCAGTGTGGGAGAGCCCACCACCTCCCTAGTTAATGGGTTCCATTGGCTTAAGGGAGTTGAAGTCCAAAACTTCTGGAGGGTATCAGGATGGGGATAGCTGCCATAGAAACTAACATCAAATAGAGCTGGTTCACACATGATGGATGCCCGTCACTTGATGACTGCAGTTTCAAGTGATAACTTGCATTTCTGAATGAATCATCATTGATATAAGAACATAGAACTATTGTTTTTCAGAGCCAGCATGGCATAGCAGTTATAGTAGACTTCCCCACAATGTTGATCTCCAGATGTTTTGGACTACAATTCCCATAAGCTCCAACAACATGATCAACAGTCAGAGGAGATGGGATTTGTAGTCCAAAAGATCTGGAGGGCCACAAGTTGGGAAGGCTGGGTTAGAGTGTTGGACTACAGCCTAGGTTCAAATCCCCCATTCAGCCATGAAACTCACTGGGTGAACGTGTGCTGGTCATGAGTACTCATCCTAGCCTACCCCACAATGTTGTTGTGAGGATACAGTTGGGGGAATCTGGTACATAACCCTGCCCTCCTCAGAACATGGGTGGGGTTAAAATATGCATACATTTTACCTTGAACACAATGCTGTTCAAGGGAGTCAGCTTCTTTTTATATCTGCTAAAAATAACCCCAGATTATTTCTTCTGTATTTTATGAGCTTAGTAGCCAGACAACAAATGAAATTCTTTATGATATTATAAAACAAAATGTTTGAGACCAGGGAATGATTCCTAGTTCTAGATGGAGAGAGCAATAAAAATGTACTGGGGAAAGATGCAAAGGTAAAATGACGACATTCTGATTAGTTTCCTTTACAAATCCAATGGCACCATGTAAAAACAGATATAGTCTCATATTAAATAAAACAAAATAAAATTAACCTTTCACAAAGCCATGCTGACTCCTGGGGTTTTAAAATACAGAATGTAGTTATAGCCATGGCAAAAGGAATATACAATTCATTTTTAGTTCTGGAGTCTTTTAAAATATGCCCATTCTATTCTATTCTTTCTAATGCTCTCGTTTAAATTGAACTCCCAGCTTTGCAGACTGGTGTCCATTCACTTTGGAATGTATAATCCTGCTTGATTAGACATGATCAAAACAGGGCTCGTATGTCTTTGTGCATGCACATGACAGGCAGAAGAAAGAGATTCCACAGGAGCGAGCTGTGCTGCTGAATAAATGGACCAGGTTTCCCTGACGTTTTGAGGCAGCCACCTGCCAGATTCTGCTTCAAGTTAGGGGCAGGGGGGCAGAGGTGAGCTGAAGAAGATCTCTCAAGTCACCTCTACCTTGCTAGATTAGAAGAGAAGAGTCTAGAGACACACACAGGTATCATTTACAAACCCCAGTGGTGAGTGGTCTTTCCAAAGGTTGAGGCCAGCACAATATATGCTGGGCCCTCCTGCCTGCACTTTCTTTGTGCTCGTGCTGACGACCTCCAAATTCCATCTTGAAGCTTGTTCTGACTTGAGTGCATGGCGGATTGTGAGCTTTGCTTTCATTTCTTTTTGCATGGAAATCCGTGTGTATTTTCCCAAATGTATGCATCAATTGTGCACATCTTGAAATGTACACATTCTTCACCCATGTGTTTGTGCGCATATTTCAAAAGTACACCTTTTCCATGCACATTTTTCAAATGTACGCATGCTGCCAAATGCTTGTGTGTGTGTGGTCGTGAATCACATTGCAAGCTTGGAAAAGTATGGGCTTTGACCACAGATGGTGTCCAAGTCTGTGTTCAGTCCAGAAGGTGTGAATTGGGTAAGTCCTGATGAAAAACAGACGGAACCAAACTTCTGATACATCCCGAAACAAAAGTCTTACTTACCATTCCTACTCTTGTGCACCTTGCCTCCCTTATACCTAGGGATGGACGGAAGTCCCTTACCTGTTCTCGAAGCTTGCTTCGCGGTGGGGGGGAGGTGCTTCGATTCTCCCTCCGAAGTTCAGGTGAGGGGGGGGAGGCGCCCCGCCCTGCCTCGCCCGGCCGAAATTCAGGCCGGGGGGGCGGCGCCCCATCCCTTGCCGGCGAAATTCAGGCCAGGTAGAAGCGCCCCGTCTACCCGGCTGCGAAAAGGAAAGTTAAAAAACACAAAAAACACACACATACCCGTGATAGGCTACGTAACGATTTACGTGGCCTATCATGGCTAGATTTCCAAAGTCAGCCATGATAGGCTACGTAAATCGTCACGTAGCCTATCACGGGTGACTTTGAAAAAAAAAAAGTGCGTACGCAAATGGCGGCTCCCATGGGGACCGCCATTTGCGTTCCTTATTTTGACACGTCTAGTCTACGTAAAGATTTACGTAGACTACGATGAAAATAAGGGCAACGCAAATAGCGTTCCCTTATTTTCGCCGTAGTCTACGTAAATGTTTACATAGACTAGACGTGTCAAAATAAGGAACGCAAATGGCGGTCCCCATGGGAGCCGCCATTTGCGTACGCACTTTTTTTTTCTTTCAAAGTCACCCGTGATAGGCTACGTGACGATTTACGTAGCCTATCATGGCTGACTTTGGAAATCTAGCCGTGAAAGGCTAAGTAAATCGTTACGTAACCTATCACGTGTGTGTGTGTTTTTTACTTTCCTTTTTTTTTTTGCAATGGCGGCGGCGGCAGCCGGTTGGGAGACCGGCCGCCGCCCCCGCCCCAGCCGAACCGCCGCCAAACCGCTGCCGGGACCCGCTGCCGAGAGGGACATTCGGCCATGGTAAGTCCCATCCCGGGGGGGGGCGGGGGCCGGTGGAGAATTTCCCCACCAATTTCGGGGGGCCGAATGCATTGGCATTCAGCCTCCCAAAGATTCATGGAGAAATTCTCCGCCATCCCTATTTATACCAGGGATAAACGTTGTTCTGAGCACCCTCTTTCCCCCTACTGCAAACTGATGAAGGCTCCATGTGCTGTGTAGGGATGTCAGAGAATTCCGCCATGGACTGAAATGTGATCGAATTCCCTTCAGTCCGTGCCATGGATTCCTCTGCGGAATGACAAAATGAGGTCCTGTGGAGCCAGCAGTCATGTGGCCTTTTTTTAATGGACTGCAAAGAATCGCAAAATTTTCTAAAATAAAAATGCAGTGTAGTTGTTGTTGTTGTTCAGTTGTTAAGTCATGTCCGACTCTTCGTGACCCCATGGACCATAGCATGCCAGGCCTTCCTGTCCTCCGCTCTCTCCCAGAGTGTGCTCAAGTCCATATTCATTGCACCGGTGATGCTATCTAGCCATCTCATCCTCTGCCGTCCCCTTCTCCTTTTGCCTTCAATCTTTCCCAGCATCAGGGTCTTTTTCAGTGAGTTTTCTCTTTGCATTAGGTGGCCAAAATATTTGAGCTTCAGCTTCAGTATCTCTCCTTCCAATGAGCACTCAGGGTTGATTTCCTTTAAGATGGACTGATTTGACCTCCTTGCAGTCCAGGGAACTCGTAAGAGTCGTCTCCAGCACCACAGTTCGAAAGCATCAATTCTTCGGCGCTCAGCCTTCCTTATAGCCCAGCTCTCACAGCCATACGTTACGTTACTACTGGGAAAACCATAGCTTTGATTATATGAACCTTTCTTGGCAAGGTAATGTCTCTGCTTCTTACTATGCTGTCTAGGTTTGCCATAGCTTTCCTCCCAAGGAGCAAGTGTCTTTTAATTTCATGGCTACAGTCACCATCTGCGGTGATCTTGGAGCCCAAGAAAGGCTCCATTTTGGAACCATGAAATGTCACTGGTTCCATTTCTTCCCCTTCCATATGCCAGGAAGTGATGGGGCCAGATGCCATGATCTTAGTTTTTTTAATGTTGAGTTTCAAACCAGCTTTTGCACTCTCCACTTTCACCCTCAGCCAGAGTCTCTTTAGATCATCTTCGCTTTCTGCCATTAGGGTGGTATCGTCTGCGTATCTGAGGTTGTTGATAATTCTCCTGGCAATCTTAATTCTGAGCTGTGATTCATCCAGCCCGGAGTTTCTCATGATGTACTCTGCATATAAGTTAAATAAGCAGGGAGACAATATACAGCCTTGTTGTACTCCTTTCCCAGTTTTGAACCACTCGGTTGTTCCACGTCTGGTTCTTACTGTTGCTTCTTGACCCTCGTACAGGTTTCTCAGGAGACAGGTAAGGTGGTCCGGTACTCCCATCTCTTTAAGAATTTGCCACAGTTTGTTGTGATCCACACAATCAAAGGCTTTAGTATAGTCAATGCAGCAGAAATAGATGTTTTTCTGGAATTCTCTTGCTTCCTCCATGATCCAGCGAACGTTGACTATTTGATCTCTAGTTTCTCTGCCTCTTCGAAACCCAGCTTGTACTTCCGGTAGTTCTCAGTTCACATACTGCTGAAGCCTAGCTTGTAGGATTTTGAGCATAACCTTGCTGGCATGTGAAAGGAGCGCAATTGTACGGTAGTTTGAGCACTGTTTGGCATTGCCCTTCTTTGGAATTGGGATGTACACTGACCTTTTCCAGTCTTGCGGCCATTGTTGAGTGTTCCAAATTCATTGGCATATTGAGTGCAGCACTTTAACAGCATCATCTTTTAGGATTTTAAATAGCTCGGCTGGAATACTGTCATCTCCACTAGCTTTGTTGTTAATAATGCTTCCTAGGCCCACTTGACTTCACTCTCTAGGATGTCCAGCTCAAGTTCAGTGAACACAGTATCATGGCTATCAGGGACATTAATATCTTCCCTGTATAGTTCTTCTGTGTATTCTTTCCACCTCTTCTTAATCTCATCTGCTTCTGTTAGGTCCCTGCCTTCTTTGTCTTTTATCATGCCCATCTTTGCACAAAACGTTCCCTTGAGATCTCCCATTTTCTTGAAAAGATCTCTAGTCTTTCCCATTCTATTGTTTTCCTCGATTTCTTTGCATGGTCCATTTAAGAAGGCCTTCTTGTCTCTCCTTGCTATTCTCTGGAACTCTGCATTCAGTTGGGTATATCTTCCCCTTTCTCCCTTCCTTTTCGCTTCCCTTCTTTCCTCAGCTACTTGTAAAGCCTCATCAGACAGCCATTTTGCTTTCTTGCATTTCTTTTTCTTTGGGATGGATTGAGTTGCTGCCTCCTGAACAATGTTACGGACCTCTGTCCATAGTTCCTCAGGCACTCTGTCTATCAGGTCTAATCCCTGAAATCTATTCCTCACCTCCACTGTATATTCATAAGGGATATGATTGAGGTCATACCTGAATGGTTTAGTGGTTTTCCCTACATTCTTCAATTTAAGCTGAAATTTTGTGATAAGAAGCTCATGATCTGAGCCACAGTCAGCTCCAGGTCTTGTTTTTACTGACTGTATAGAGCTTCTCCATCTTTGGCTGCAGAATCAATCTGATTTCGATATTGACCATCTGGTGATGTTCATGTGTAGAATCGCCTCTTGTTCTATTGGAAAAGAATGTTTGCTATGGTCAGCGTTTTCTCTTGGCAAAACTCTGTTAGCCTTTGTCCTGCTTCATTTTGTACACCAAGGCCATGCTTGCCTGTTATCCCGGTGATTTCTTGATTTCCTACTTTAGCATTCCAATCCCCAATGATGAAAAGGACATCTTTTTTTGGTGTTAGTTCTAGAAGGTGTTGTAGGTCTTCATAGAACCGATTAACCTCAGCTTCTTCGGCATCAGTGGTTGGGGCATAGACTTGAATTACTGTGATGTTGAATGGTTTGCCTTGGATTCATACTGAGATCATTCTATCATTTTTGAGATTGTACCCCAGTACTGCTTTTCCCACCCTTTTATTGACTATGAGTGCTACTCCATTTCTTCTAAGGGATTCTTGCCCACAGTAGTAGATATGATGGTCACCTGAATTAAATTTGTCCATGCTTGTCCATTTTAGTTCACTGATTCCCAAGATTTCGATGTTCAATCTTGCCATCTCATGTTTGACCACCTCCAGCTTACCTTGATTCATCGATCTGACATTCCAGGTTCCTAAACAATATTGTTCTTTACAGCATTGGATTTTCTTTTCCCCACCAGACACATCCACAGCTGAGTGTCCTTTTGGCTTTGGCCCAGCCGCTTCACTCTTTCTGGCACTACTTGGAAATTCCCTCTGCTCTTCCCCAGTAGTACATTGGACACCTTCTGACCTGAGGGGCTCATCTTCTGGCGTCATCTCTTTTAGCCTTGTGATACGTTCCATGGGGTTTTCTTGGCAAGAATACTGGAGTGGGTTGCCATTTCCTTCTCCAGTGGACCACATTTGTAGTATATTCCGATAATAAATATGTAAGTTCTTTTAAAAAAATGAATTGTACTCACCGCCTTGTTTGTGGGTGTTCTTTTTAAATTGAAATCCTCCATCTTCGTTTACTTTCAGCCAAAACACTTCCTCTTCCTAGGGGCTTCCCAAAAGAAGGCTGTCTTGGGTATGCCTGAGTGATAAACTCTTTGTTTAAAGCAACGCTGTTTTAAAGAAAGGAAAAACCTTTTAAAATGGTGCTCCAGGAATGGCATGGTCATTTAAAAAGGTTTTTTCTTTCTTTAAAACAGCATTGCTTTAAGCAAAGAGTTTATCACTCAGGCACACCCAAGACAGACTTCTTTTGGGAAGCCCCTAGGAATAGGAAGTGTTTTGGCCGAAAGTAAACGGAGATGGAGGATTTCAATAAAAAAAAACATAAATATTTACAAAAAATAGCAATTCTTACAGAAGTTATGCAGACTCACGGAGTCAGCTGGGCACTGGAATTACGGTTGTTGGTATGGATTAATCTTTGTAATTTTCAGAGCGGAAAAAAAAGAGGACAACTCCGGGGGCTTGTGAATGGCGGAACAGAGCACTGGCCGCAAACTGCGGAAGTCAAGTGGCATGGAAGGCACACAATTCGTACATCCCTAGTGCTGTGTGCTGCCATGCCCTACCTGGAGGAGGATTCGTCTGAGGAAGAAGAGGAGGGGGAGGGCCAGCACAATGGGTCAGAACTAAGCAAGGAACAGGAGGTCTTGGCTAACAGTCCTCCCCTGGAAACATTACAGGAGCAACGTGGCCCCTCTTGAGCAGTTCCTGAATTTCCCCAAATGCTGGGAGCAGAGCCTGAGGTGGTCCATCCCTCTGAATGGTGCAGAATCAGATGCGAGCAGCAAAAGAACAAATGGAAGTCACAGTGTGGGGCCTCCCTTCAAAGCAACACGCTGACCTAATTAGCCAGCTGTGCTGATGAACGACCAGCTATACATTAGCCGCACTGATGCCAGCTCTCTGCTGCAAACAACAGTGCCTTCACCAGGGCTGTGTGAACCCACCCCCACCCGGGCTCTCTGGGTGCCTTCTGAAGCGCAACCCCCGGACCTGCGCTCAAGGCCTCAGGAGCTCAGTGAGTCACCTGCACTCACCCCAGGCCTGTCAAGAGAGCGTCTGCCATTTTCCTGCCTTTTTTAAATAATAAAAAGGGTGCTTAAAAAATGTGCACATTTGAATATGCACAGTTTCTCTTAACTCCCCTTTTTTGTAAAAAATAAATAAATGAGTAAGCGAAATGGCTGGTGCTCACTGGATGGGGCCTGAGTGAGTGTGGGGAGCATCTGGGAGGGGGCCTGCGATGGGGAGCTGCCTCCTCTTCCTCCTGCCTGGTCAGCTGTCAAAGACAGCAGCCCAGGCAGCAGAAGGAGGAGGCATGTGGAACACCTCCACACACCCCAGCCACTAGCCATCTCAGATTTGGGAGGTTCCCCACAGTGTATTCATTTATTCTGTCCTGCATTGCTTCTGAAGCTGTGTGCGTGTGTGTGTTACAAAAATTGTGTTCTTTCCCTGGTAGATTTTCCAATTTGTTTACCAAGAATGAGAGGAGGCAGAGATCTGGTCCAACACGATTTTATTCTGCAGAATAAGGCAACCTTTGGGGCTAACGCTCCAACAAAGATCACAATCAAGTAATGTGATCCAGAGGCTTATATACACAAGTCTCTGGGGGCTGTCTTATGCCTGCTGTCTACCACCTTCTTTGTCTAGCTGAAAGGGAGACAGGAAACAGACAACACCTTTTACCTACTCAGGCATGCATAGAGAGAGGCAGCAGAGAGATAGTTGTGTACTACGTAAACACATTCTTGGCATTCCTGAGTCTCTGATGAGGCGCTGTGTCTTTGTTTAGCATGGCAATCTCACACAGAGATAGAATAGACATAGTCTAGCTTATAAAATCATGGGATAACAGACATATTACAACTGAAATTTCTATAACACTCCCCCCTCAAAAGGCTTTTCTCAAATCTTACACCTCTCTTTGGTCCAGCAGTGGACTACACACTTAAAGGCGCAAACAATTATCAATAGTATCATAACAAACAGAACTGCGCCAATTACAAGTTGTTTCAACCATGCAAAATCAGGGAGCCAGGAAGTCAACCATAACTAAGGATCACTTGCTCTTTAATAATTCTGTCCAATCATATCTTGTAGTTTGGTGATTTCATCTTCTATTGTTTTGTTTAAATCATGGAACTTTACACTCTTGCTTCACTAGGGTGTAGAAGCCACTTTGGTGTGCTAAGAGATAATCTAAATAAACCGATATTGGGCCACTAGCTGGCTGAGATCTTCAGTTTCAGATTGCACGGCCCTTACCATTATGGCTGTGGCATTGATGGTCTTCTCTAAATGGCAAGTGAGGCCTAGGATGCTTTTTCTATTTTCTTGTGCAATAATTCCTGGGTATGAACCCAGGGTAAGCAATCCTGAAACTAGCCTGCCTCCTACCCTGTTTGGTTCTGAATCTGACAATTGTTTTCCAATAATTACAGTGTCATCACAGTTCTTACCCATCTGTCCTACCAGTTGCTCCATCCCTCCAACCTCTTTCTTTCTTCTCCCAGATTGAGGTTTTATCACCTGTACTGGGATGGCGAGATACCCAACCCCTACACATTCGTAATTCTCAGGGTGGTAACTGGTAGCCCATCCAGCAAAGAAAAACCACAGGTTGTGATCTCTCATCTGCCAACCTGAGCATATGCTACCTATCCCAGCATAACTGGGAGAGAACATAGGGTACTTGGGGTAAAGACCGCCAAAATCAGTGTCACTGATTAATGGAAGAAGAATAGGAGGAATTAAAACTTCCCCAAAGCTAAAACTGATCTGTGCACTGCGAATAATTTCTCAACCCATCTAGAAGAGGTTTAAGCCTTGTTATAATTAAGGGCTTTATTATTCTAGACACCAGAACGTTGACAACAAAAACACATTCCCCTGGTGTAAGTCTGGAATTTGAACTTTCGAAAGTCAGTCTTGCTCAGTTCATCAGGGACTCTTGAAAAGAGAGTGCCCGCTTTCTGTAGAGCTCCAACTATTACCTGCGGTTCTCTAATTAAGGCAGGCAACAAAGTGAAGTCTCTGACAGTTGATGGGTGTTCATAGTAAAGAATAGAATCCTCTCCATTTTGCCTAAACATACGCTCAGCATGTCTCTTAAATCAGTTTCTTTTTACCTGAGTGAGAAGTGTTAAAACAACTAGGCTTAAGAAGGAAAGAGTAACATACATGTTTAAGCATCAGGAGATTGCTCTCTCCTGAACAAATACTTTAGTCTTTCTAGTGGTTTGCTACTCCAACGGTGGCCTTCAGGTGGGTCAGCTTCCGGTGTGACCCTCTCTGGTGCAGGTGATGCCTTTAAACAGGTGTGATGGATCCACTTCTTCCTTCCAGCGACCTTTACAGCTGTGTGAGTGGTGAGTAGAACTTGAAATGGACCCTTCCACTTCTCAGTAAGTGGTTCGTCTTTCTACGACTGGATCAGCACCCAATCACCAGGACTGAAATTATGCACTGGAGCATCCAAAGGCAAGGATTGGTATGGTGCTGTGAACCTGTGAAGACAAGACAAAACAGACTGCAAGGCAGTAACATATTCTTGGATCTTTAAAGCACTTACTTTGAAATTCACATTTAAGCTATCAGCCATAGATAACATCTGAGGTGGGCGCCCATATAACATTTCAAAGGGTGTCAATTTAATACTTCCCCTGGGGGTGCACTGTATTTGAGTCAAGGTGATTGGCAAGGCTTAGTCTCTGAACAACTTTCAACTTAGTCTCTGAACAAATTTTAGTAAGCATTGACTTTAGAGTGCGATTCATCCTCTCGACTTGAAGATTGAGGTTTCCAAGAGGGTGTAGCTTCCATTTCATTTGTAATGCCTGGGCCACTGCTTAAGTCACTTGTCCAACAAAATGGGGCCTCTGATTGGATTTAATCTCTTCAGGTAACAGGAACTTAGGGACTACTTCTTTTAACAAGATCTTGGCTACTGTCTGTGCGAGTTGGATATGCTTCAACTCATCTGGTCAATTGGTTTACTATTACTAGCAGGTACTGATAGCCATGAACCTGGGGCAAGTCTGAAAAGTCAATTTGGAGTCTCTGAAAAGGATAGTAAGCCCATGGGTGACTTCTCATTTGAGCTGGGGGCTTAAACATCTTTGGATTGTTTTCAAGGCACAAAGGGCAAGTAGCCACTGCTCTCTGGATTTTAACATATAATCTTGGGGCTACAATGTGTCTCACGAGTAGATTTTCTATTGCAGTTCTTCTTAAATGCATAGTCTAATGCAAGTCTCTTACTATAAAACTCAAAAGAGGCTTGGGTATGAACTTTGCCTCTTGAGACTATCCACCATCTATCTTCAGTTTGCTTTGCCTTATATTCAAGGACTTTTTCATTTTTAGCCAGGGAGTACATTGGAACTAAGTCCGTGCTCAAATATAGTATCAAGGCTTGCTTCAATTTAAGAAAAGCCTTTTTATTTCAATTGTCCACTCATAGTGGGTAATATTTTTGTCAGAGCTTCATACAGGGGCTTCACCTTCTTTTTGTAATCAAGTCAATCAAAGGTTTCAGTCTCTTTTTAACTTTTATTGTAACTAAAGGTTTCTTCAGAGCCAAGCAGCTCTTCAGGGTGGAGGTTTCAGACCCTGGTCTTTGTATGGCTATTGTGGCCCCCCTGTTTTTTCCCTTTAGCTCTGGGCAGTCTTTTGCCAATATCTTTTTTTTCTTCACAATAAACTAGGGATGGACGAAAGTCCCTTACCTCATCCCGCAGCTTGCTTTGTGGTAGGGGGGAGGTGCTCCATCCCTCCCTCCAAAATTCTGGCCGGGGGGGAGGCGCCTCCTGAATTCTCCTGGCTGGCCGGGATGCAAATGGCAGCGGCCGTAGCCGCCGCCGTTTGCGTCCCTGCAGTCAGCCATGATAGGCTACGTAAATCCTTATGTAGCCCATCATGGCTGACTTTGGGGAAAAAAAAGCACGTACGCAAATGGCGGCGCCCATGGGCGCTGCCATTTGCGTACGCGCTTCCCCCCCAAAGTCAGCCGTGATAGGCTACGTAAGGATTTACGTAGCCTATCACTGTGTTTTTTGAAAATCTAGCCATGATAGGCTACGTAAATCTTTACGTAGCCTATCATGTTTTTTTTTTTTTACTGGGAAATGGCGGCGGCGGCAGCAGCTGGTCAGAAGACCGGCCGCCGCCGCCACACCGCCGCCGCACTGCCGCCGGGAGCCGCCAGCGCCAGGGACATTCGGCAAAGGTAAGTCCCATTCTGGGTGGGTGGTGGTGGGGTGGCGGACCATTTTTCCACTAATTTCGGGGGGCCGAATGCGTTGGCATTCGGCCTCCCAGAGATTCGTGGAGAAATTCTCCGACATCCCTACAATAAACACATTTATCTTTCTGACTTGTCTTTTCTGCAGATCATGTTTCAAACTCTCTGTGCCATGCATGAGCTTTAACTCTTTACTTGCCTTTTCTGCAAATTAGGCTGTTTGCTATTGTCTCAACAGAAACTCACTTTTTAAACCTTCTTGCCTTACATTAATCTCAACAACGCACATTTGGGATAAGCTCCCTTTTCTTTTAGTCACATTTTCTCATCTTAAAGAACTCTTACATTGTTGTGGCTACTTCACTTCTAAGTGATGGGCTCTAGGCATCAGATGCTTCTAATTCACCCTGGAGGCAATTCATCTTGGGGGCAACTACCGCCACACTTTTCCCCTACAAATGTTCTTTCTCCAAGTTCTAAAATCTTTCTTCAAGCCTTTATTTACTTAATCAGGGACTCGTTTTGTGACTACCACTGCAATCAAAGCTACATTTTGTCTAGCCTTTTATCTGCTTCTTTTTTCTTCTGCCTTTTCTGCTTCACACGTTTGAAATCTAACACCATGACTGAAAAACTTTTTTTTTGCATCGTAGGGCATGGTGGAGCAGATCTAGCAATCATACTGTTCCTCCGGCTGCATAGTCAGGGCCCATCAAGATCAAGGGAAGGGCATTTTCATATATGCAAAAAGTTTTAAGCCACCATTTTTGCATCGGCAACTCCACACTTCATGAATTTTGGCAGTGACAGGCTTGCCTCTGAGCATATAGAGTGTCCAGACAGTTGAGATTTTGAGAAAGAGCTGGAATACATGGGGCAGGAACTTTCTCAGGCTTTAGAAGCACAGCTGGGCTTAGAGGTACCATGGGAGAAGGGGGGAATTTTCCTCTCTCACCTCTTAAGAGAATTTACTGCCCCCCTTTTTCTAAATGGAAACTAACTTTCGTAGTTTCTCTTTGAACTTTTTGAAGACTGTTTCCTTTGTAGTCTGTGAATCTCTAGCAATTTGCAACTGTATACTTCATTAGGGTAAATGAAATCAAAGCCTTGGAAATGCAGCTTTTCATCTGAGTGTTGAAGTTACAAATCACACTGTACACTGAGCCAATTACAAACAAACACACAATCTACAACAACCGGAGTTTAAGGCTATGACAAGCCTCACAGTACTGTTCGTGGCAAATCTCTAATAGTCTAAAGTTCCAGTCCATGTGCAGAGTGCCTCTCAAAAGTCTAAACAATAATGGATCCAAACAAAGATGGCTTTGGGCAATAAAAATGGGATGTTTTTAGCAAAGGCTTTAGATTCCTCATCTTTCTAGCTGTGATGCTTTAACTTGGGCAATTCTTTTGCAAATCTTACTGTTTCTATTAGGTCCTCACAGACATCTTCTAGCGGGGCCAGGCAATGCCCTCTTAGCTCTGCTCTACATAGACTGGCAGAGATAAGCTCACACAGACCCAGATATTGCTCTGTCTTTGTTTTTTTAATTTTGCCACAGTCTTTAAGACTTCAAACAAATCTCTTTCTTCAGAGTTTACAACTTTCTCAGCTGTTCTTGCTTCCTCTAACAAACTTGAACACAGTGGAGGATTTTTCAACATAGAAGGAGCGAGACGTGGGGATGTAACAGATGGGTTCTCTGCGGGGGGGCTTCTCTCCCTCCCACAGCAACCTCTCCTCCCAACCTAACAGGTCGAATAGTGCAGAGGAAACCCAGGGAGCCTTGGGCAGGATCTCATCATCTCTAAGCTCCTTCCGTGGGGCTTGAGTCAGGGAGAACAGGGGCTTTGGGCTTCATCTTGGAGCATACCATCATGACTTTAAAATATTGGCCTTCACATTTTCTTATCCAATTAAGATTTTTTTTCAACATTTAAGCATCAATATAAGGAAACTGATCCCAATGATTATCAACAGTCACTTTATTCTAAACCTTGGACACAACATTCTTTTCCCAGCTTCCCCTAGTCAGCCAGCCGACACTAAACATTACTAATTCTCTGTTACAAAATTTTATGAGCTCTTCTTTTGTCATTTCAACATCATAATTCAGCTTGAACAACTTAAAATTCCTAAGCATGCATCCCAATGGGTCTCGGCTGTTCTGTTCCACAGACCGTCCCAACCCCCCCCCAGCCTTATATTATTTTTTCTTTCTTTATCCAATTGCTGCTTAAGCAAGGCTCAATTGGACAAGATTCAGAGATTTTCACTCCTGAAATGGCTCAGACAGTGCGGATTTGACTTACCTCATGGTGTAGCCTTAATAACGACCCCTCAGACAGTGTCCTGTCCTCCAAAAGACCGCCACTCACCTCATCTCTTTAGAAGTCCTTTGCTAGCTGGATTGCCAGGCAACAGCCGCCTCAAACCTCACGGTGAACCAAACAAGGTCCAGGGTGCCCTCTGCTTGGGTTGATGCAGAGTTTGCCTAGCACCCAGGTCACACAGGAGTCCCATCTAGGGTGCCAGAAATTGTTACAAAAATTGTGTTCTTTCCCTGGTAGACTTTCCAATTTGTTTACCAAGAATGAGAGGAGGCAGAGATCTGGTCCAACATGATTTTATTCTGCAGAATAAGGCAACCTTTGGGGCTAACGCTCCAACAAAGATCACAATTTCTATAACATGTGTGTGTGTGTTAGTGTTAGTAAACTGCCCATCAATGTATTCATTATGAAGATTTCTAGAGTTGTGCTCAAAGGGCCTCTTGAAATTCTTCACCTGACTTGTGGGTAGGGATATACAAAATCCCTTACCTCCAGTCTGCCTGGGGTCCGCAAGGGAGGGGGAGGTGATCCGTTCCTCCCCCCCTGGAATCCTCGCTGGCTGGCTCTGCTCTGTGGCCAGTCTGCAGAGCCACTGGCTGGCTCCGTTCTGCAAGCGATACGGCCACCATTGCAGTCTGTATCACTGTCTGAGTGGAAAGAGGAAGTGATCCACATGCAAATGGCATCTGCTATGCCATTTGCATCTCCAATTCTTCTTGCAATGGGCTATGTATCTTTATTTGCATAGATATTTACGTAGCCTATCACATAAAAAAAAAACCAACAGGGACGCAAATGGCGTCCACTATGCCATTTGCGTCCCTGTGTTTTTACGTGATAGGCTACATAAGTATCTACGTAAATAAAGATGCATAGCCTATCACGAGAAGGAATGGGGATGCAAATGGCATAGTGGATGCCATTTGCGTCTGATCACTTCCTGGATCTGCTCAGGACAGCGGAATGGAATTGGCCAGGAGGGGAGATTTGGCCTGTTGCATCTGGGGTGGCAGAGTAAGTACATTTGTTCCACCACAGACTCCAGGGGGCTGAATTCACCAGAATTCAGCCTCATTTGAGTCCGTGGAGAATTTCACGGCCATCCCTACTTGTGGGCAGAGAAATTTGGGAGACAGTTTTGCCAAATTTCTCCAGTGGGAGGAGAAATTCTCAACAGTTTCTCCCAGGTAGGGCTCCCCTCTGGCAGGGCTTGTAGCACAGCTTCTTTCACTTTTGGTAAAGTATTTGGGGTTTTACATGCTGCCGCAGCATCAGCTGTGTTGGCAGGCTGGTCCCCATTTTGCATCTCCTGCAGCTGAGTGTGTGTGTGTGTGTGTGTATCAGTGTTTTGTCCAGCTCCAGGGATGAGGTGGGGTTAGTGCTCTGCCAAAATCTGTCCTCCAACTTCCTGACAGTTTTCTCCCCCAATGAAAGAGGCTTCCATTGTTCTGCCTCATTCAGTATGTTTTATAATGTATTTTTGTGGCATTTTTGAGCTTGTCTAATCACAGCCAGCCTCCCAGACCACCTGCTAGGGATGTTGGAGAATTCTGCCATGGACTCCAGTGAGGCTGGATTTTTTAGAATTAGGATTCTTTAGAATTAGGATTAGGAATTAGGATTCTTTAGAATTAGATTCTTTAGAATTTAGGCCCCCTGGAGGCCATGGCGGAATGGACTACCCCCCGCCACCCCCTAAAATCCCCGGAACGGACCTACCTGATGGTGGCTCTGGCAGCAGCAGCGGCTCCGGAGGCGGCTCCGAGTTGTCTTCTGGGCTGCTGCGGCCGCAAATTGCGGCCGTTGTAGCTGCCGCCATTTGTGTCCCCACTTTAGCTGTGATAGGCTATATAAATATATATGTAGCCTATCATGGCCTAGCATAGGGATGCAAATGGCATCCCCTACGCAGGACACCATTTGCATCCACAGCAGCCCAGCAGTGGATGGAGGCTCTGCTGCGGATTGGCCCAGCCAGTGGCTCTGCAGACTGGCCGCAGAACAGAGCCAGCCAGGCAGGATTCCGGGGGGAGGACCGGATTGCCTCCCCGTCTGTGGACCCCAATGGAGCAAGGTAAGTGAGGTTTCATGCACCCCTACCACCTGTACATCCTGATCTGAAAAAGCCCTATGGGAGGAATTACCTCATGGTGCCTTCAACTGGGCTTTAATGGAAGTGTAGGGAGCTGAGAAGCTACCAGTTGCCAGAGTGATGACTGTACAATGAAAAACAGGACACTGGTGCTCACTCCTCAGCCACCTCCTAAGTAAGCTAAGCCCGAGAAACTCAAACTTAGGGATGGCAGAGAATTCCGCCATGGATCTCGGTGAGGCTGAATGCCAGTGCATTTGGCCCCCCAAACTCCGTGGCAGAACGGCCTGCCCCCTGCCCCCCCCCCCGCAGATCTCCCCTGGGACAAGACTTACCTGGGGCGGATCTTCTGGGTGGCGGCGGCTGTGGCAGCCGGTCTTCCGACCGGCTGCCGCCATTTCCAGTGTTAAAAAAAAAAAAAAAGATGTGATAGGCTACGTAAAGATTTACATAGCCTATCATGGCTAGGTTAAAAAAAAAAAAATGACGTGATAGGCTATGTAAAACTTTACATAGCCTATCACGTCTGACTTAAAAACAAAACAAAACACGTGTGTACTCAAATGGCGGCGGCTACGGCCACCACCATTTGCATTCCTTATTTTGGCCTGTCTTAGTCTACATAAATATTTACGTAGACTAAGACGGGCCAAAATAAGGAATGCAAATGGCAGTGGCCGTAGCTGCCGCCATTTGCGTATGCGCATTTGTTTTTGTTTTTTTAAGTCAGACATGATAGGCTACGTAAAGATTTACGTAGCCTATCACGGCTGACTACAGGGACGCAAACGGCGGTGGCTACGGCCGCCGCCATTTGCATCCCTGCTAGCCAGCGGCCGGCGGCTCCGCAGAATCCCCGCGGAGCGAAGCCGGCCGGGGAGGATTCCGGGGGAGGGACGGAGCGCCTCCCCCCCCAGTGGAACCTGGCGGAACCTGGTAAGGCCAATTTCGTACATCCCTACTCAAACCCAACCCGTGATAATGTCTCCAAAATTTCGTCAGGATTGGATTTCTTTTCAAAAGCAATTTCTCTTCTATGGAATTGTATGAGAGTCATGGAAAAACATGTTGGGCACAGCACTAAAGATTTCTACCCTGCCTTCCAATAGAATGATCCTCAGGGCAAGGTGCAGATTAGAAATATAGCAGCCAACTCCCACCAAAACACAACCCAGCAGCCGTTCAGCCTCTGCCCTTCAGTTCTGCAGACTCCAGTTGGAGCTCTGAGTGTTCTTTTTGGCAAGGAGCCTGGAGGAGAGCTGCCCGCAGTTGCTCCTTCTCTGGCTAATTGGATGGTAGGCTAGACTCATCCTTCCCATTGCCAAGCGGCTCTTTCAGGGAGGTAGTGGGTGTGGCCTCCTGGTAGCTCTTGGCCCTTTGGCTGATGGATGGGGCCAGCTGTGCAGGCCCAGGGCAAGGATGTTTAACATGGTGCTTACTTTCACAATGGATCCAGACCCGGTTGCACTAACTGTAGCAGAGCTGCAACACAAAAGAAACCCCAAACATTTAGCCATGTTAGATTGGCAGACGGGATGGAAAAGAAGGAATACATTTCACTTTCTGGTTCCCATGCATCCTACTTTACAGTGGACAGCCCTCTTTTTAAAAGTGTAGTCTCTCTTTAAAGGGCTATCTACTCTAGTCCAAGTCAGGTAAAGATCCATAGGAAGGGAGAGCAGAGCTTTAGAGTTGCCCATGAACAGTTAGCACCTGGACCACACTATGGTGAGATCAGTGGAGGCTGGTGGTTCTGATTGTGGTGGGGCTGTGAATCCACTCTGGGTTTCAGCCAGAACTCTGAAGGAGCTATCCAATATGCTGAGTGTATCTGGGGATATGGTTCAGCACCTTGGATAGCTCCTTTACAGTTCTGGCTTGTTCTGACTGAAACCTAGCATGGACTTATGGCCCAACCAAAATTGGAGCCACCAGCCTCCACTGGGTGAAGTGTCTATCCAAAATCCAAATGTGCCCCCTGACCCCCAAAAGATGGGGACTCCGTGGGACATGATAGCAACAATGATGTTTCCTTTTCTTTCCTTCTTTTACTAAAAAGCGGCCTTAAATATCAGATTGGCATGAACAAAGCCTCTTGAAGACACAGGAAGCTGGCAGTCCATTTAGAGAAAGCAGTTCACAGAAGGCCAGCACCAGAGATACCAAATGCCAAAAAGAACAGATGTTGGGGGAGCCTCCATCGCACAGCGTGTCATGAGGGGGCTGGTGGGGGCATAATAAAGATTCTAAAGTACTTAGCAGTCAAGCTAATTTGCTGGCTGCTGGGAAGAGGAGACAAAGTGAGTCACAGTTCTCTTCTCTCGTAAGCCCCCCGCTCCCACCCCGCCTCTCCACGGGGAAATCTCTAGAGCCTCAATAATGCATGTTCATCCTTTCTCGATTCCAGCTCTTTTGAAGGAGAAATGGCCTCAGACTGTCAGACAACGGCTTGCCTTGTGCGTGAGGCTACTGCATGTCATCTCTCTGAGAAGGTGATCTCTATCCATTCTTCTAATTAAATAGAGAGATGAGGAGAGACGGCCCTTATCGGTCCATGCCTGTCAGGGACAGACTACAGGAACAGGCAATTACACTCTGCCAAGCTTTGATGCTCTTATCATCACCCCCTTTCCTCATTCTATGGATTTGTGCTCTTTTTCGTCCTCCTCTTCTCATCTCTAGCTTTTAAGAATCAGTGATTACCTTTTTTTTTTTTAAAGCTCCAGGCTTTGGCCTCCTTTAAATATTTGGCTTGCTAAGGAACAGCTCAGTGAGAACAATAAAAGCGTTGTGTGCCTCCATCTGATTTCTGTCCAATTTCCAAATGAACATGCTATGGATTGTGATCTGAAAATGATCAGGAACATAGTGACTTTGACCCATATGCATCCCCATGCCCCCTGCTCAAGTGTTTTGTGTGTGGCTCATGGTTCCTCCCTAATTAGAATTCTGAGAATCACAACTGTCATTTTTTTTTTTAACGTTTCTGGTCCTCAGGATGCTTAGTAGGGGTGGACAAAAGTCACTTACCTGTCCTCGAAGCTTGTTCGCGGTGGGGGGGAGGCGCTTCATTGCTCCCCCCGTGAAGTTCAGGCCGGGGGGGGGAGGCTTCCCGCCTCGCCCAGCTGAAATTCAGGCCAGGGAGGAGGTGCCTCGCCTCGCCTGGCCGCGAACTCAAAAGTTTTTTTTTTTTTTAAACGCCCCCGTGATAGGCTACGTGACGATTAATGTAGCCTATCACGGCTAGATCTGCAAAGTCATCCGTGATAGGCTACGTCAATCGTCACGTAGCCTATCACGGGTGACTTAAAAAAAAAAAAAAGCACGTACGCAAATGGCGGCCCCCATAGGGAGCCGCCATTCGCATTCCTTATTTGGATGCTGTAGTCTACGTAAAGATTTACGTAGACTACAGCGACCAAATAAGGAACGGGAATGGCAGCTCCCTATGGGGGCCGCCATTATCTGTACGCGCTTTTTTTTTATTTTTAAAGTCACCCGTGATAGGCTACGTGACGATTGACGTAGCCTATCACGGCTGAGTTTCGGGGAGAAATTCTCCGCCATCCCTAAGCTTAGTGAGTGATGGAAGTAGAGCAATGACACTCAGTGGCTTCATGTGTTCCAGCTGTTCTTAATAAATAGAGACCACTCCTATTCTTTGGCCCCTGTACATAGTAAACTACTGTCCCTATTTTGTCTTTTGATGATGCCTTGCTAAAATGTTATTCATGTGGGTTGCCAGATGGGGCATTGGCTCCCCAGCTGAAGTCTACAGAAGTGAAATCTTTTAATTGTAGGCTGGTTCATTGATATGCATCTTGCACTTATTTGTTTGTTTGTCTTTGCATTTGGAATATATATATATATATATATATACACACACACACATACACACACACACACACACACACAGAGTACTGTGCAAAAGTCTTAGGCCACCATTAGATTTGTTGTTTTAGCAATAGTATAATGACCATATATAATTATTTCTCAGTCTCTTCATTAGAATACAACCAGAAAAGACAGGAAATTTGTATGCAGTATTCAACAATAGAAAAAAAAATCAGAAAAAACAGCTTCCATAGGCTAAAGTGGCAAGTATTTAGTGTGACCTCCCCTTACACTAGAGTAACAGCAGGTGCCTGGCCAGGAATGGTCTTCATGGAAGGGTTGCTACCAAGAAACCACTTTTGCAGAAGGGGAACAGGGTGAAAAGGCTAAGATATCCTAAAGCTCACAAAGATTGGAATGAGGATCAGTGGAAAAGAGTATTATGGAGTGATGAATCCAAGTCTGAAATTTTGGGGTCCAATCGTTGACAATATGTGAGAAGAAGAGTTGGAGAGAGATGGATGAATGAGTGCTTGTGGCCTTCAGTGAAACATGGTGGAGGTTCTGTCCTGGTTTGGGGCTGCATTTCTGCCAGTGGTGTTGGCAATCTTGTCTGTATTGATGGGATCATGAATGCTGAAAACTACAGACGGGTTTTAATTCATCATGCCATTCCTTCTGGAAAGTGCCTGATAGGGAATGGTTTCATTTTTCAGTATAACGATCCCAAGCACACTGCTAATGCAGTGAAATCATATTTAGCGAGGAAAACAGCTGATAAAACACTGACAGTCATAGACTGGCCTCCACAGAGTCCAGACCTGAATATTATAGAGGCAGTATGGGATCACCTGGACAGAGAAAGAAATAACCTACATCTAAAGAAGAACTCTGGGAAGTGCTGAAAGAAGCCTGGTATAATATTTGTTGTTGTTGTTCAGTCGTTCAGTCGTGTCCGACTCTTCGTGACCCCATGGACCATAGCACGCCAGGCCTTCCTGTCCTGCGCTCTCTCCCGGAGCGTGCTCAAGTTCATATTCATTGCATCTGTGATGCTATCTAGCCATCTCATCCTCTGCCGTCCCCTTCTCCTTTTGCCTTCAGTCTTTCCCAGCATCAGGGTCTTTTCCAGGGAGTTTTCTCTTCGCATTAGGTGGCCAAAATATTGGAGCTTCAGCTTCATTATCTGTCCTTCCAATGAGCACTCAGGGTTGATTTCCTTTAGGATGGACTGATTTGACCTCCTTGCAGTCCAGGGCACTCGTAAGAGTCTTCTCCAGCACCACAGTTCGAAAGCATCAATTCTTCGGCGCTCAGCCTTCCTTATAGTCCAGCTCTCACAGCCATACATTACTACTGGGAAAACCATAGCTTTGATTAGACGGACCTTTGTCGGCAAGGTGATGTCTCTGCTTCTTACTATGCTGTCTAGGTTTGCCATAGCTTTCCTCCCAAGGAGCAAGCGTCTTTTAATTTCATGGTTACAGTCACCGTCTGCGGTGATCTTGGAGCCCAAGAAAGTAAAATCTGTCACTGGTTCCATTTCTTCCCCTTCTATATGCCAGGAAGTGATAGGGCCAGATGACATGATCTTAGTTTTTTTAATGTTGAGTTTCAAACCAGCTTTTGCACTCTCCTCTTTCACCCTCAACGAGAGGCTCTTGAGATCCTCTTCGCTTTCTGCCATTAGGGTGGTATCGTCTGCATATCGGAGGTTGTTGATCATTCTCCCGGCAATCTTAATTCTGACCTCTGATTCATCCAACCCGGCATTTCTCATGATGTACTCTGCATATAAGTTAAATAAGCAGGGTGACAATATGCAGCCTTGTCGTACTCCTTTCCCAATTTTGAACCACTCGGTTGTTCCACGTCTGGTTCTTACTGTTGCTTCTTGACCCTCGTACAGGTTTCTCAGGAGACAGGTAAGGTGGTCTGGTACTCCCATCACTTTAAGAATTTGCCACAGTTTGTTGTGATCCACACAATCAAAGGCTTTAGCGTAGTCAATGAAGCAGAAATAGACGTTTTTCTGGAATTCTCTTGCTTTCTCCATGATGCAGCGAATGTTGGCGATTTGATCTCTAGTTCCTCTGCCTCTTCTAAACCCAGCTTGTACTTCCGGTAGTTCTCGGTTCGCATACTGCTGAAGCCTAGCTTGTAGGATTTTGAGCATCACCTTGCTGGCATGTGAAATGAGCGCAATTGTGCGGTAGTTTGAACACTCTTTGGCGTTGCCCTTCTTTGGAATTGGAATGTAAACTGACCTTTTCCAGTCTTGTGGCCACTGTTGAGTGTTCCAGATTTGTTGGCATATTGAATGCAGCACTTTAACAGCATCATCTTTTAGGATTTTAAATAGCTCGGCTGGAATACTGTCATCTCCGCTAGCTTTGTTGTTACTAATGCTTCCTAAGGCCCACTTGACTTCACTCTCGAGGATGTCCGGCTCAAGTTCAGTGACCGCATTATCATGGCTATCAGGGACATTCAGATCTTTCCTGTATAGTTCTTCTGTGTATTCTTGCCACCTCTTCTTAATCTCATCTGCTTCTGTTAGGTCCCTGCCTTCTTTGTCCTTTATCATGCCCGTCTTTGCACAAAACGTTCCCTTGAGATCTCCAATTTTCTTGAAGAGATCTCTAGTCTTTCCCATTCTGTTGTTTTCCTCGATTTCTTTGCATTGTTCATTTAAGAAGGCCTTCTTGTCTCTCCTTGCTATTCTCTGGAACTCTGCATTCAGTTGGGTATATCTTCCCCTTTCTCCTTTGCTTTTCGCTTCCCTTCTTTCATGAGCTACTTGTAAAGCCTCATCAGACAGCCACTTGGCTTTCTTGCATTTCTTTTTCTTTGGGACGGATTTCGTTGCTGCCTCCTGAACAATGTTACGGACCTCCGTCCATAGTTCCTCAGGCACTCTGTCTATCAGGTCTAATCCCTGAAATCTATTCCTCACCTTCACTGTATATTCATCAGGGATATGATTTAGGTCATACCTGAAAGGTTTAGTGGCTTTCCCTACGTTCTTCAATTTAAGCCGAAATTTTGCAAGAAGCAGCTCATGATCTGAGCCACAGTCAGCTCCAGGTCTTGTTTTTACTGACTGTATGGAGCTTCTCCATCTTTGGCTGCAAAGGACATAATCAATCTGATTTCGATATTGACCATCTGGTGACGTCCATGTGTAGAGTCGCCTCTTGTGCTGTTGGAAAAGAGTGTTTGCTATGATCAGCATGTTCTCTTGGCAAAACTCTATTAGCTTTTGTCCTGCTTCATTTTGTACACCAAGGCCATGCCTGCCTGTTATCCCGGTGATTTCTTGACTTCCTACTTTAGCATTCCAATCCCCTATGATGAAGAGGACATCTTTTTTTGGTGTTAGTTCTAGAAGGTGTTGTAGGTCTTCATAGAACCCATCAACCTCAGCTTCTTCGGCCTCAGTGGTTGGGGCATAGACTTGAATTACTGTGATGTTGAATGGTTTGCCTTGGATTCGTACTGAGATCATTCTATCATTTTTAAGATTGTACCCCAGTACTGCTTTTCCCACCCTTTTGTTGACTATGAGTGCTACTCCATTTCTTCTAAGGGATTCTTGCCCACAATAGTAGATATGATGGTCACCTGAATTAAATTCGCCCATGCCTGTCCATTTGAGTTCGCTGATTCCCAAGATGTCGATGTTCAATCTTGCCATCTCATGTTTGACCACCTCCAGCTTACCTTGATTCATTGATCTGACATTCCAGGTTCCTAAACAATATTGTTCTTTACAGCATCGGATTTTCTTTTCACCGCCAGACACATCCACAGCTGAGTGTCCTTTCGGGTTTGGCCCAGCCGCTTCACTCTTTCTGGCGCTACTTGGAAATTCCCTCTGCTCTTCCCCAGTAGCATATTGGACACCTTCCGACCTGAGGGGCTCATCTTCCGGCGTCATCTCTTTTAGCCTTGTGATACGTTCCATGGGGTTTTCTTGGCAAGAATACTGGAGTGGGTTGCCATTTCCTTCTCCAGTGGACCACATTTTGTCAGAACTCTCTGCCATGACCTGTCTGTCTTGGGTGGCCCTGCACGGCATAGCTTATGGCTTCACTGAGTTACGCAAGCCCCTTCGCCACAACAAGGCAGTGATCCATGAAGGGGCTGGTATAATATACCAGGAGATTATTTCAGAAAACTTCAGGACAGTCTCCTCAAAAGAGTTCAAGATGTGCTTAGAGTCAAGGGAGGTCACACTGAATACTGACTTTTGCCTGTACATATTTCCTGTATTTTCTGTTTGTATCTTAATACAGAGACCGAAAAATAATTATGGATGGTCATTAAAACTTTGCTAAAACAACAAAGCTGGGAGTGGCCTAAGACTTTTGTACAGTACTGTGTGTGTGTGTGTATATATATATATGGATATGGTATGGACTCTGAGCTTCTAGTACATGCGTACAAGTGGAAGCACACACATGAACATTAAGGCACCATGTAGTACATAGCCTGTGTCATCCATTTCATGCACTGACAAAGCTCATTTTGAACTGCTGATAATGTATTCTAGGACAGTCAGGTTTTTCTAATAAAATCATTAATCAAAAGAATGAACACCCTCTTTGCTTTTAAACCAGAGCAAGACAGGCTATTTGCAGAGTAAATGAATACAGCAGTTAGCAGACAGAGTAGTTCTTTCAGCAAAATAGTGCAGGGGCTCAGGAAATTATGCTAAGCATGAGAATAAGGTGTTACAATTATGTCCCTACTGTTTTCATGTGTGAAATGTGTATGGCTTTCTGGCTGTGGAACTGTGGTCTACAGTATGAAAAAGGCTCACTCCTTGCCTTTCCATAGCTTCCTTCCTCAATTAGGGGTAGTGGTAGGTAGACAGATCAGTTTATGTCTGTGTCAGTTTCATGTGTATTTAGTCTTAAATATGTTCTGTCCCATTTTCTGTGGGGGGGTTTTAATTGCAGAAAATTCTACATTTAAATTACATGCATTTCTTCCTAAAACATACATTTTTATATGTGTCCCCCCCACAAATATGCATTTTTGCATGCCTTTCTCCCCTAGTGATCAAGTGATCTTCGTGATCGCTGACATTCTCCGAACTCCTTTCCCGTCTTCAGTTGTTTGGTTATTTGTTTTGTTCAAAAGTGCATATTTCGAACAGGAAAAATGCACTTACACAAAGCACACCAAAACTGTGCACTTCCTCCCATAGAATAAAGCGTGAAAATGCACAATTCTGCAAAAATGTGCACTTCTTAAAATGAGCATTTTAAAAAATGCACATTTTTTTGAATGTGAACACAAGTTTGGGAATTTCTGACTGTTTTCAGAGAACATGCTGTCCTGCTCATGTTTGTGATTGGGACATTTGCGCATGATTTGCAAACATAAGTGAATTCCTCATAATCCCTGTTTTCCCTAAAATACACATATTTAAATGCTTCTTTTTTTTTTTTTTTAGTGAAGAACTGTATCACACATTTTGAGAAGTGCACAGTCCAAAGGATAACTATGTTCTGATCTGTATATCAGTCTGGGAAGTGGGAATTCAGTTGGTCTGCTTAAAAATGAAGACCAAAGCAAATTCTCCAGTGTTTCTAGTGGTGAGGTGGCACATGGTAATTTCTTAAAAAAAAAAAAATACACTCACTGCTCTAGTGGTGAGCAGAATTCACTGCCACCCATTTTAAGCTGCTAAAAGAGCATCTTTGGGGATGCTTGAAGGATAAAGTGATCCTGAAAAGGAACAGGGAGCAGGTGGTGCAAAAGCTACTATCCTTGAGGAATTCAGTCTTCATGATTTCTGATATGATCTGATGTGATCCGTGGCTCTCAAACTAATCCGGGGATTGGAATGTAACTATCTACCAGTTTTGCACTTCAAATTTTGTAATGGCATTTTTGGCAGTGTAAATCTATCAAAATAAAAAAAAAATGATATTTGAGAGATAATGCATTTAGAAATGTGTATTTTGAGAGCAAATGTTTTAAAATAACATATATAAGGGTAAATTTTCTGGCAGAATTTATTTTTAAAAATGTATCTCAGGTTATTGCAGAAATAGGACAGAGCAGACATGGTGAATACATGTGAAAGTGACATAGATGGGAAATAGACTGATTCATCCATCTGCATGTGAAAGACTTCTGCCTTTCAGAGTAGACAATCCTAGGATAGAAGGACAAAGAGTCTGACGGGGAAGAAGAAAGCTTCCTATGTTTCCATGAAGACCCTGAGTCTTTTGCCTGTCCTCATTCCAACTGCTGTAGCTACTGGCTGGGGGCAGTGGGGTCACTGTCTGTAGGCTATTCATAGCCTTGACTGTCAGCTCCCCAAATATTAAGATAATAAACCCATTCATATGCTCCACCATGTTTCTGAAGCTGGTGTGGAGACTCATCGTCACTACCAGTGCCAACGCCAGGTTTTGGGAGCACCTTGAGAAAGATGCCTCCCTCTTCATGATTTCTATCCTCACTTGTAGGGTTTTAATTTACAAGCCACCAAAAAAGAGGAAATGCATCACCCCAAAAGAGAACGAAAATGGACACTGATTTGCATAAAATGTGCATACGTTCATTTATATGTGTAGATGCCAATTTAGAAACATTTATTATGGATAGAAATATAGCACGTCTCACCATCTGGTAGAAGACTGTGACCAGGGGCCCTGTGTGCTTTGTGATTAGACTGCTGTCCAGGTGCTGTTGATGGGCAAGTTCAAGGCCCAGCTCTTCCTTCTGATGGTGCTTTATCTGTGGACTTCGGCTGGGCAGCCCTTCAAACAGAGGAGACCTTCAAAATAGAGGACAACCCTATGGCAGCCCTTTGTAAAAGAGGAAACATGGACATCCTACTCCCTCTGGATTCAGTCCATACAACTGGTCACAGGGAGAGCACCATGCTACTGAAGGATGCCCTTCCTCCTCACTTTGTCACTGTTGTCACTGCTGAAGGAGAGCATGTGAACAGGCAGCAGTAACAGGGAAGAGCAGAAGGGCTCCAGAGGTTGACAATGGATCCCTCCAGGGGTGTGGGCCTTGGAAGATGCCCAGTGATGCCTATCCCTGATGCTAGCTCTGCTCTCTACCCTCCTTATGTTCCTTCTGGTGTGGAAAGTGCTCCTGAGATTTGAATTTGGGGATCTAGTGTAAGTCTACATAAGAACATAAGAGGAGCCATGCTGGATCAGACCAAGGGTCCTTCTAGTCCAGCATTCTGTTCACACAGTGGCCAACCAGCTGCCCACAGGAAACCCATAAGCAGGACATGAATGAAACAGCACCCTCCCGCCCATGTTCCCCAGCCACTGGTGTACATAGGCATCCTGCCTCTAATACTGGAGGTAGCATATGGCCATCAGGACTAGAAGCCATTGATAGCCTTTTCCTCCAGGAATTTGTCTAACCCCCTTTTAAGGCCCTCCAAATTGGTGGCCATCACTATGTCTTGTGGTAGTACATTCCTCAGTTTAACTATGTGCTGTGTGACTACAAATAACTCATGATCTCTGTGTTGGTGAGACACAGAGCAAAGATGGTCTATGGTAGAGGGGGAGGAACCAATTACCTAGGGAGGTATTGGGCTCTCCCACACTGAAGGCATTCCAGATGAGGCTGGACAGCCATCTGTTGGGAATGCTCTGACTTGGATTCCTGCATTGAGCAGTGGGTTGGCCTTGATGGTCTTGTAGGCCCCTTCCAGCCCTACTATTCTATGGTTTGATTATTCTATGAGAGTGAATAAATGTTGCCATCCCTGCAAGATGTTGAGTGAGTGTGGGAGAAGGAGGTTCTGGGGCAACATTTATTACAGATCTGGTGAACAAGTGTCAAGAGAAGCTAAACATAACACTAAAAAACAAAACAAAAACCCATGCAGTTCTAAGAAGTGAAGAAAATTTTTTATCTCCTTGGATTTAAGCCTCACTACATGAACTAGGGGAGAAAAATGGAGCCTAAGCAAACCATAAAACAAGATTTTTATAGAGAAAGAAGGGCAGGGCCCCTGCAATGTTTATGGCAAAGCCTGCTGAGCTGTTTTTGACCTCCTGGGATTAACAGTCACCATGTCGTTTAGTAGATGAGATGGCAGAACAAAGCTGAGCTCAGAAAAGGAAGAGGGGAGACCCACTCAGAGTAATGATTTACTTCCCTCTTTGCTATAAGTGTTCCACCCCTGCCCTTGAATGAACCTGTTGTTTTTCAGTTGTCGTGGGATGTGTCAAAAGTACTTGGCCTTGCAGCTATCTGAAAAAGGAGGATTTTATCCTTCTCCCGCCCCCAATTTCACCAACACAATTGTTTATGGATCTACTTGTTTCAGTCCCATTTATCCTTCATGATACCGTAAGCTGTTTTCTGCATGGCTGGTTACAGCTTTACAGAATTGCCAGAGATAGTGGCAGAGAGAAGCCCCATGTGCACGCATACCCTCCGCTCTTTCAGGACTAGGTCCTCGGGTTTAAAATGTATCCCCTGAGAGAAATCCATTGGAAACCCTGGGTAAAGAACTGTGGCCTTTATTGGAAGGAATCTTCACTGGGGACAAGAAATGGACTGAGAAGGTGGCAGGTATCATATGTACATATGATATGAGATTTATCCCCGTATTTGAAGCAAATCCTTACAATGGTTCGCCATTTGGTATCTAGCCCAAATTGCTTGCCCTTGTCTTTAATACAAGGGTGGGAAATCTTTTCCCTTGGGGGTAATCTATTGGAGGATCTCTCTCTTTTTCATCCCTCCCTCTCTGCCACCCCCTTCTCCCTCTTTCCTTCTCTCTGTCAGCCCCTTGTCTCTCTCTCAAATACTTTTCAGTACCTTTTTTTCTCTTTACATCCCTGTCTGTGACTTTAGACCTTCCAGTTGCCCTTGTCCTTTTTCAAGGACCCTTCCTAATTTCTATCCAAATTTCACCCTCTATTTTGATGTTTTTAGTTAACTGAGTTTGTTTCCAAAGTGGAACGAATGCATTCACAATCCTCCGTTGTTCCATCTCCCATCTCCCCAAATTTTGTACACACTGCTGTGCCTGGTAAGTTTTGTAGCAGCTTTCAAATCTGCCTGTTCCTTTGTGTCACCCCTCCCCACGATATATACACCCCCCCTTATTACCAATGCTTCATATTACCAATGCATTGATAAAACACTACCACAAAACCTAGAAGCCTTTGGTTATCTGATTCTTAAAAATGTGAGTCTCTGAAAGTTTGAGGAAGTTTGCTGTCCATCCCTGAAACAGGTCTCAAAGGTGTCTCCCCAAATCTGCAGCCTGAGAATGGGGCAGTGTGGTGGACTTAGGGATCAGTTGAAATTTCATTTCATTTCAGTTATGATAAGCATTGATCAAAATTGGCAAAGCTCTCCACATTTGGGACAAAAAGGAATAGAAATATTTAAAAAATCAAATGTGGGAGAAGCTGAAACAGATGGTAGGGATGGATGGACTCACCTCTGTCCATGCTGCTGGGCACTCACTGAGCTGCTGATGCCCATCCAACCATATTCAGCTCCCTGGACAAGCCACCGTATGGTCTGCAGGCACCAGGCATGCAGCCTCCCGACCCCTCGTCAAGCCGCCATTTTGCAAAAAAAATGGTGGCTTGCGTTTTTCCATAAATGTAATGTAGTGTAAATGGTGGCCGTAAAGGAGCCATAAATGTTGCAGAAATGGACCCTTTACAGCTGCCATTTATGTAACGTTACATTTACAGAAAAAGCTGAGCCACCATTCTTTCATGCAGCAGCGCTGCAAGTGGGTCGGTGAGCATGGCAACTTGGCGAACTGGGCCCGTGAGGCCGGGTGGGGGGAGTCCACCAGACTCCCCCCCCCTCTCAGACTCCTGCAACATCTCTAACTGACAGATTCATCCATCCAGGGCCCAGGGCTTCATGTGCTTGTTTTTGAAAGTCTGGATTTGAATCCGTGTGGATTCAATCATTTTAGTGCTGAATTAGGGTTGCCATCTCCTTTTTCTCCTCACCTTCAACAGTTATATGGCAGGCAGGTATATCACAGTCCTCTCCATGCCGGGAATAGGGATGTCTGTCACTGGGAAATCCAGCCCTTTTTGGGCTTGGTGGAATTCCTTGGCATGCCCAACTTGGCTTGTATTTGCAACCTGAGCCACAGGTTTTCCCCTAAATATATTTATCACATACATGAGTTTGGATTTTCATGAATCAGACCTGCAAATTCTGCAGTGGATTGGCTTTTCTCGTCTCGGGTGGATTCAGCGCACTTGCAGACTGCTTTCCTAACTTTCCCACATTCTGTGCAAATTTTGTCATAGAGAAATGCACAACATTTTAAATAAACCCTGCCCAAAATGCAAATTTTCCCCATAGGCTAAAGCATGAAAATGTGCATTTGGGGAGAATTTGCACATTTTCACACGTGCGCAACTGCAGATTTGCGCAACTGTGAATTTGTGCAAATCTGGAAACAAAAAATTCCGATTCTGTCGATGGGTGGATGACGGAACAAAAGTCACATGAGAAACTGCAAAAAACAGATGGAATGGATTTTACACAGTTGGTACTTCCCTAAACAGCACTTCCTCACATACCTTATCCCTCAATTTATTTATTTGAAGCATTTTCACCCTGCTCTTCAGCCAAAGAAGACTCCCGGAGTGGCTTATATATGATCAGTAATAAAATACTGTCCCTGCCCTCAGGCTTACAATCTAAGGTCAGTTTTATGCATGTTTAGATAGGAAAAAGTCCTACAACTCCTAGCATTCCCCAGCCAGCCATGGCTGGCTGGGTAATGCTGGGAGTTGTAGGACTTTTTCCTGTCTAAACATGCATAGGATTGTGCCCTTTAAGACACAATGACACAAAAGGAAAGGGGATGGGGAGGGAAGAGGAAAAAAGCTAACACAGTTCAAGTTGAGGAGGAGCCCCGAAACACTGGCCTCTCAGCTGAACTGATAGAATGGCCCTACTGTTGGAGCGAACGTGGGACAAGGAGGCAACATTTATCACAGATATGGTGAACAACTGTCGAGAGATGCTAAATGTAACACAAATAAGCACATGCTTCTGGGAAGGGAAGAAAGATATTTCTCTCCTTGGACTTAAGCCTTGGTACATGAGCTAGAAAAATGAAGCCGAAAGAAACCATAAAAGAAGATTTTTTTATTATTATCTTTCTTTTATGGAGGAAGAAGGGCAGAGCCCCTGTGATCTTTACTGCAAAGGCTGCTGAGATATCTTTGACCTTTTGGGATTAATAATCACTGTGTCATTTAATTTGGCTCAGCTAACCAGCAACATTTGACTCCTCCTCCCTTTGAACTGTTTTCATTTCCAGGTGGCCATTATAATGACTTTGTAACTAAGAACAAGGGATGGATGAAGACTCAAATTTTGCCCCCTCCATTTACCAGATGGACCCCAAACTAGGGGTGAACGAAAGTCACTTACCTTTTCTCGCAGCTTTTTCGCGGTGGGGGGGAGCGCTTCGCTGCTCCCCCCGCGAAGTTCAGGCCGGGGGGGGAGGCTTCCCGCCTCGCCCGGACGAAATTCAGGCCGGGGAGGAGGCTTCCCGCCTCGCCTGGCCGTGAACACGAAAGTAAAAACAAAAAACAAAAAAACGTCCCCTGATAGGCTACGTGACGATTCACGTAGCCTATCACGGCTAGATCTGGAAAGTCAGCCATGATAGGCTACGTGAATCGTCACGTAGCCTATCACGGGTGACTTTAAAAAAAAAAAGCGCGTACGCGAATGGCGGCCCCCATAGGGAGCCGCCATTCGCGTTCCTTATTTAGTTGCTGTAGTCTACGTCAATGTTTACGTAGACTACGGCGAAAATAAGGGCAACGCAAATAGCGTTGCCCTTATTTTCGCCGTAGTCTATGTAAACATTGACGTAGACTACAGCGACCAAATAAGGAAGGGGAATGGCGGCTCCCTATGGGGGCTGCCATTATCCGTACACACTTTTTTTTTTTTTTTTAAAGTCACCCGTCATAGGCTACGTGATGATTCACGTAGCCTATCACGGCTGACTTTGCAAATCTTGCCGTGATAGGCTACGTGAATCGTCACGTAGCCTATCAGGGGACGTTTTTTTTTTTTTCTTTCATTGCAATGGCGGGGGCGGCAGCCGGTCAAAAGACCGGCTGCCGCTCCCGCCCCGCTTGAACACCGGACGAACCGCCAGCCGGACCCGCCGCCGGGAGGGACATTCAGGGAAGGTAAGTCCCGTCCCGGGGTGGGGCGGGTGGGGCGGAGGATTTCTCCCCGAAACTTGTTCGGGGGGCCGAACACGTTGGCGCTCGGCCCCCCGAAGTTTCGGGGAGAAATTCTCTGCCATCCCTACCCCAAACCAAATCCTGTCTCTGTGTGGATTTGTTAAGGAAAAATTCCTTCCTTCCTTCCTTCCTTCCTTCCTTCCTTCCTTCCTTCCTTCCTCCCTTCTCTCTCTCTCTCTTTCTCTAATCTACATGGATCAACTGAACTTTGGGGAGACCCAGGTTCAAATCCCCAGTCAGCTATGAAGCTCACTGGGTGACCCTGGGCCAATCCTTCTCTCTTAGCCTCACCTACCTCATCAGGTGGTTGTGAGGATAAAAGCGGGGGAGAGAGGAAATCATGTGTGCCACCTTGAACTCCTTGAAAGAAAATTGGGCGATAAAATACATACATACATGAATAAAGATGGTCCAAGGGCAACCATTCATTCTTCTTCCATTCAGAATTTCTAGCTGCTAGGCATCTTCCACCCTGCCCTCCCCCCAGGTGAAGCCATAGTAGTCTGTTGCAGCAAAAACAACAATGTGTGATTTGGCACCTTAAAGGTGAACTAGTTTATCCTGTCATAAGCTTTCATGGGCACCATCCACTTCATGTACCTGATGAAATGGACAGTGATCATGAAAGCTTATGCCAGAATAAATTTGTTAGTATTTAAGGTGCTGTAAGATGCTTTGGTGTTTCAGCTGCTGGGAACAGCTAGAAAGCATAGCATCTCCCATGTGGCTTCAAAAAACTTTTTAAAATGCTCCAGGAAGCAGCTGCAGGTCACAACTTGCAATTCCTTTCTAGAAGATGGTGCTGCAAAAATGATGGTTGTGGGGGGGGCAATATTTGTTTATTTGTAGTACTTTGACATGCTTAATATATTCAAACCTCTAAGTGGTTCACATTTAGGGAAATGCATTCCCTGAAGTAGCACACTGTTTTACCTGTTTTATTGTTTTAGATTGTAAAGGGTAATAGCTTGTTTAATGGTTTAATATGTTTTTAGGTGTTTACATTATTTATTGTTCTGTACTGTTTCATTTGATTTTATCTGTATGCTGCCCTGAGATCCTAATGATATAGGGCGGGATACAAATGTTATAAATAAATAAACAAACAAATTTAATGACTCAGGAACGAGGGACAACATGTAGGGATGGTGGAGAAATCCTCCGTGGACCCCAATGAGGCCGGATTCAAAGGAATCGGGCCTCCGGAGTCCGCGGCGGAGCGGGACCACTCACCTCCGCCTCCCTACAGAATCCTATGGAGCCGGCCTCTCTCTGCAGTGATTCCGTGGAGCTGCAGGCTGGGTCTGTATCACTGGCCTGGCGAATGGATACAGCCGCAAGTGGCATATCCAAAATTAGACCTAAATGACAGTGTGCATTTCAGCATCCACAACAAACCACGTGGCCCAGGAGAACCGGATGCTGCACTGACTATGCAAACTATCTCTGGAGATTGCATCATTTAATGATCTTCAGCTGAGCAGCTGTTGCTCAGTTTCTTTACTTAAGTACTGCAGATGCCAGTGATTATCCAGTAAGGTTGGAAATAACGTATCAAAAGGGGAGGGGAGGGGGCATTCTTGTCGAAGTGTGATTGTAGCCTAGCTCTTCTCACACTGAGCGAGTAAAGCTTTGTCTCTGCACTGTCCCATTGCAGACTACAGGTGGGGACTCACATCATGGAATGTTTCTTCAAACAAATAAAGGAACATTCTTCCCAGCTTGAATCAAGAGTTTGCAAGCCCGGTGCTGATTTCATACTCCCTGTGGCACTTGATCCCCTGGTCGGAGAACTGCAGGCAGATTTAAGCCAGGACATCATCACTAGTGTCCTGGCTTGAATCTGAAAAAAAAACAGGGCTGCAAATGGCGTACAGGACACCATTTGCGTCCCTGTTTTATGTGATAGGCTACGCAAATATTTGCATAGCCTATCGCATGAATGAAAAGCAGGGATTTATGGCTGCATTTACCTCAAACTAAGACCTTTACGGCCGCAAATGGAGTCCAGGACACCCTTTGAGTCTGCAATCAGTCCCCTTCAGATACGGCATGGCAGCCGTACCACTGGCAATCCGGAGCCGGAGGATCTGGCCGAAGAGTATTCCGTGGGGAGGCGGAGATAAGTGTTCCGTTCTGCCATGGACTCTGGGGGGCCAGATTCTAAAGAATCTGGCCTCATTGGTGTCCATGGCGGAATTCTCCACCATCCCTAGACCAGAGTTCCTGAAAGAAATATTGTGGCCAGGACTAGGGGTAGACGAAAGTCACTTACCTGTCATCGAAGGCCGTTCGCGGTGGGGGGGAGGCGCTTCGCTGGTCCCCCCGTGAAGTTCAGGCCGGGAGGGGGAGGCTTCCCGCCTCGGCCCGGCCGAAATTCAGGCCGGGGGGGAGGCTTCCCGGCTCGCCCGGCCGAAATTCAGGCCGGGGAGGAGGCTTCCCGCCTCGCCTGGCCGCGAACGCGAAATTAAAAAAAAAAAAACGCCCCCTGATAGGCTACGTGACGATTCACGTAGCCTATCACGGCTAGATCTGCAAAGTCAGCCATGATAGGCTACATCAATCGTCACGTAGCCTATCACGGGTGACTTTAAAAAAAAAAAAGCACGTACGGATAATGGCGGCCCCCATAGGGAGCCGCCATTCGCGTTCCTTATTTGGTCGCTGTAGTCTACGTAAATGTTTACGTAGACTACGATGAAAATAAGGGCAACGCAAATAGCGTTGCCCTTATTTTCGCCGTAGTCTACATAAATCTTTACGTAGACTACAGCGACCAAATAAGGAACGGGAATGGCGGCTCCCTATGGCGGCCGCCATTATCCGTACACTCTTTTTTTTTTTTTTTAAAGTCACCCGTGATAGGCTACATGACGATTAACTTAGCCTATCACGGCTGACTTTGCAAATCTAGCCGTGATAGGCTACGTGAATCGTCATGTAGCCTATCAGGGGGCGTGTTTTTTTTTTCTTTGATTGCAATGGAGGCGGCGGCAGCCGGTCGAAAGACCGGCTGCCGCTCCCGCCCCGCTCGAACACCTGCCGAACCACCGGCCGGACCAGCCACCTGGAGGGACATTTGGTGAAGGTAAGTCCCGTCCCGGGGGGGGGGTGCGGGGTGCGGGGGGGTGCGGAGGATTTCTCCCCAAAACGTGTTCGGGGGGCCGAACACGTTGGCGCTCGGCCCCCCGAAGTTTCGGGGAGAAATTCTCCGCCATCCCTAGCCAGGACTGGTGGCCATTTCATGCAATAGTTGTACAAGACAGGTGATGGGCCCTCAGGAAGCCAAGTTAAGAGTATGTTCACCTGCCTCACCATTTAATTTCCATTCTGCAAAATTCCACTTATTTCTGTCCATCTGCCCACCGCTCTGCTTCTCTCCCCTCCCCTGCACTGCCCCTCTATTGAAGGTCTTTTTTATTGTTATTATTATCTCTGGAATAGATAGCCAAAGGTGACCCACATATTCCTAGGGATTGAAATCCATTATAAATTATATATCAAATTCAATGTTTGATCTATTGGATCCAAAAGAATTAACCGCATTATCCTCCAGAGATATGTCAATGATACAAGGTACTCTTTGCAAATACAAAAGTCTCTGGTGAAGGCATCAATCTCAGCGTTGCAACAGGGAAAAATCTGGTTTTTATTTGAGGCGGGCATGTCTTTCTTCTATTCAGCTCTGGTGAATGGGGGCAGCCTTTCTTATCACAACAGGATGACAGAGGTAATGCCTTTATAGAGATCACTATTTTCAGGGAGCGTTTAAATGTTAGAGTTCAAGAAGGTGACTCTTGAATACAAGAAAGAACCAAGCTTAATGATCCAGTAATGGCATTACATTAGCTGGGTATTTAAAAAGCACAGTCTCTAAATTTCCTGCCCCCTCCTCCGACAGCAACCCCTCCGGCCCTCTGAAAATGCTGCAGGATGAGACCCTAACATGAAAGATTGAGGGACTTTAATCCTCTGGACCCCACTGTAGTCCAAATTCAGAGCCCCGTGTCTGAAATTTGCAAATTCAGAGTCCTGTGCCTGTACCTAGTGTTTGTACCTTGTGTTGGGTACCCGGGACAGATTAGGGATTCTGTTGGTGTACCGCCCACCCCGCTGCCCATCAGACTCCCTGCCTGAGCTGACGGAGGTGGTCTCGGACTTGGTGTTGAGGATCCCTAGGATGATGGTCCTGGGGGATCTCAACTTCCATGCTGAGGCCGCTGTATGCGGGGCGGCTCTATACGGCGCTATTTGCATTGCCCTTATTTTCGCCATAGTCTACATAAACCTTTACATAGACTACAGCGACCAAATAAGGAATGGGAATGGCGGCTCCCTATGGGGGCCGCCATTATCCGTATGTACTTTTTTTTTTTTAAAGTCACCCGTGATAGGCTACGTGACGATTGACGTAGCCTATCATGGCTGACTTTGCAAATCTAGCCGTGATAGGCTACGTTAATTGTCACGTAGCCTATCAGGGGGTGTTTTTTTTCTTCTTTCATTGGAATGGCAGCGGTGGCAGCCGGTCGAAAGACCGGCTGCCGCTCCCGCCCCGCTCGAACACCCGCCGAACCGCTGGCCGGACCCGCCGCCGGGAGGGACATTTGGCGAAGGTAAGTCCCGTCCCGGGGGGGGTGCGGGGTGCGGGGGGGGGTGCGGAGGATTTCTCCCCGAAACTTGTTCGGGGGGCCGAACACGTTGGCGCTCGGCCCCCCGAAGTTTCGGGGAGAAATTCTCCTCCATCCCTACTAATACCTGGACTGGGCAGCTGGCTTCCATTAGAAAGTTTATTCTGACTGAGGGAATGCAACAGGCCTGGCAGTTTTACAGTGAGCAGTGGCATGGGATTCCCATGATGAAGAGGGCCTGGGCCACTAGTGTCTTGGCTTGAATCTGCCTGCAGTTCTCCGACCAGGGGATCAAGTGCCACAGGGAGTATGAAATCAGCACCGGGCTTGCAAACTCTTGATTCAAGCTGGGAAGAATGTTCCTTTATTTGTTTGAAGAAACATTCCATGATGTGAGTCCCCACCTGTAGTCTGCAATGGGACAGTGCAGAGACAAAGCTTTACTCGCTCAGTGTGAGAAGAGCTAGGCTACAATCACACTTCGACAAGAATGCCCCCTCCCCTCCCCTTTTGATACATTATTTCCAACCTTACTGGATAATCACTGGCATCTGCAGTACTTAAGTAAGGAAATTGAGCAACAGCTGCTCAGCTGAAGATCATTAAATGATGCAATCTCCAGAGATAGTTTGCATAGTCAGTGCAGCATCCGGTTCTCCTGGGCCACATGGTTTGGTGTGGATGCTGAAATGCACACTGTCATTTAGGTCTGATTTTTGTTAATTTCAGGCTCAGTTGATACCCCCAAAAAGCATGCCTTGCCAATGTGTGTGTTGTGTGTGCGCATGTGCGTGTGTGTGTGTGAGAGAGATGCTATCAATATGCCAAAACAGGACTTTTCACTATTACTCAGTAATAACCATGTGTTTACTGTTAGTCTGAAGATGCTCTCTTTCAGGCAATGCCCCTTTGTGCTAATGTTAAATGTGTGGGTGGTGGTAGATGTGGACCCCCTCTGTATCTTCACACATTGAAAGGATGCACAACACAAGTGGGAAATGACTGAACAACCTACTATCAAGATGTGCAGTGGCATAGTGGTAACTTTCAACGTGCAGCCACGCATCATGACAGTCCCCAGAACCACACCCCCAAGGAGAGTCCTCAAATGCAGGCAGCTCTGGTGATCCACCTCTCTCCTTGTGGGTGTCTTTTGCAGGTCTTTTGTAAAACAAATGGATCATAATAACCCATTCAAGACGAAGCCCCCCTCCGAATACTTTGCATTACAATAGGGATAGCTCACAGTATATTGTTGCTAGGGACATTTTCCTACTAGCTACTGTGAGGGCTGCTAAGCTCAGAGGGGGAAGGGAGACCTCAACGCTGTTAACAGCTAAAATAAGAATTATTTATTATTTGTTTATTATACACATATATTTACCCTGCCTAATGGTTTAATAGTAACAGTTCACAGGGTGGTTCAGAGGTTGTTCAAGGGGTGGACAGCTATTGGTCATCCCTATATATGCTTATTTATCAGATCCCTTGGGCTAGTTAGCTCTCTGTCCCCAGGTTTAAAATACTTACTACTTAAGATTAGTGAATGCAGGTTAACTCCAGGTTACCCCCCCCCCCGAACACCACTGCCATGTTTACTATCTCACAGTTTCTGTGTTCTTCAACTGTATAACAAGAGTACTACTTTGTTGCTCCTTTAACCAGTTCTTCATGCAGTTATGCTGGCTGGTTAGAATTTTGTGTTAGAATCCATGATATGGAGTATCTCAGATGTATACTTGTGATTTTATATGCTGTTTCTCCCACTGAAGGGCTCATGGGCTGCAAGAGGTAACTGGCTCCACTGTCTGAACTGCCATCTTGCAAATGGTGCCAGTCGCTGAACCTCAGGGTTCCATCAGAAAACAAAGTAGATCTCGCAAACCTGAAGTTTGCCCACCCCCGCTATATAAGGCTACAATCCTATACTTGTTTAGATGGAAAGATGTCCTACAACTTCCAGCATTTCTCAGCCACGTAACTATGCTGGCTGGGGAATGCTGGGTAGGGATGTCATAGAATTCCGCCATGGATCTCAGTGAGGCCAAATGCCAGTGCGTTCAGCCCCCCGAAATCCATGGTGGAATGAAGCCCCCCGCCATTCGCTTCTTCATTATAGCCGTGATAGGCTATGTAAATATATACATAGCCTATCACGGCAAATGACAGGGGCGCAAATGGTGGAGGCTATGTGCAGCCCAGGGGCTGGATGTCCGGCTGTGGCTCCACGGAGTCACTGTGGAACGGAGCTGGCCGGGGAGAATTTCAGGGGGATGGAGGGAGCGCCTCCCCCCCACCACAAATGTCATCCTTTGAAAAGGTAAGTGACTTTCGTACATCACTAATGCTGGGAGCTGTAGAACTTTTTTCTAGGGATGTACGAAACTCACTTACCTTTGCTCCTTCCCTCCCCATGGAATCCTCGACGGGGGGGAGGCGATCCGGTCCTCCCCGCTGGAATCCTCAACGACTGGCTCTGCTCCAGGGCCAGGCTGCGGAGCAGCAGGCCAGGGCCATCCGCAGCCGGATTTCCAGCTGCGGACGGCCTGGTGAGAACGCAAATGGCGGCCGCCGTAGCGGCCGCCATTTGCATCCAGCTAGACAGTCATCATAGGCTACGTAAGAATTTACGTAGCCTATCACGGCTAATGTCAAAAAACAAAACAAAACATGCAGTGTACGCAAATGGCGGTTGCTATGGCGGCTGCCATTTGCGTTCCCTATTTTTCGCTGAATTATCTTACGTAAATATTTACGTAAGATAAAATGTCGAAAAAGAAGCATGGTGGATGCTATTTGCGTTCCTTTATTTTTTGCCGTTCTAGCCTACATAAATATTGGCCAGGAGACTAGCCGCTGGTGCCGCTGCCACTGAAGCCGCTGCTGCCGCTGCAGCTGCCGCCGCCGCATCCACCCCAGGTAAGTGCCATCCCGGGGGGATTCCATGGGGGGGCAGGAGGCCATTCTGCCACAGATTCTGGGGGGCCGGATTCTAAAGAATCCGGCCTCCCTGGAATCCGTGGTGGAATTCTCCACCATCCCTACTTTTTTCCATCTAAACTTCTTAGGGTTGTGCCCTAAGATAACCATTTAGAGGCCACCCATATCTTCTGCATTTTCAGGGCAAAGAAAGCTGGAATGGGTTCAGAGGAGGGCAACGAAGATGATCAGGGGACTGGAAACAAAGGCCTATGAGGAGAGACTGAAAGATCTGGGCATGTTTAGGCTTGAGAAGAGAAGACCCGGGGGTGGGGGAGATAAGATAGCACTCTTCAAGTACTTGAAAGGTTGTCACAGAGAGGAAGGCCAGGATCTCTTCTCCATCATCCCAGAGTGCAGGACATAGAAGAATGGCCTCAGGTCACAGGAAGCCAGATTTTGGCTGAACCTCAGGAAAAACTTCCTGACTGTTAGAGCAATATGGCAATGGAACCAATTACCTAGGGAGGTGGTGGGCTCCCCCACACTGGAGGCATTTAAGATGAAGCTGGACAGCCATCTGTCAGGGATGCTTCGACTTGGATTCCTGCATTGAGCAGGGGGTTGGACTCGATGGTCTTATAGGCCCCTTCCAACTCTACTATTCTATGATTCTATGAAAGCTGCACCTACTGGAACAATTGGTAACTTACTACTTGATGCCAGTTCACCTTAGATTTTTTAAAAATATATCATTTGACGATGTACTGAATTTGAATTGTGCTATTCCTAGATTTTAATGAATGAGATTGCACAAAACTGCAGCCTTGTAAATACTTAAAAAAAAAATTGAGGCTGCAATATGAAGCTTTCTTTGTCCTGTGATACACACCTAGGGATGTGTGAACCTACCCCAGCTCAGGTTCTCCAGGAGCCCTCTGAAGCACCGCCCTCACTCACCTGCCCCCGGGCCCCTGCTTGAGCCCCCACAAGCTCAGTGAGTTGCCTGCACTCACTCAGGCCTGCCCAGCGAGCACCCGTCATTTTGCCACTTTTTTTTTTTTTTTACAGAAAAAAAGGGAGCTTAAAAAATGCTCATATTTAAATATGCTCAGATTGGGGCTGGGAAAGCTTAATATGCACAACGTTAGAGGCATTATGTGTCTAATACTGCACATATAAAGCTTTCCTGGCTGCAAACTGTGCATATTTAAATATGCGCATTTTAAGCTCCCTTTTTTCATAAAAAAGGCAGCAAAATGGCAGGCACTGCAGCAAGTCCAGGTGGGCATGAGCAGTCACGAGCTAAGGCAGGGCTTGGTGGGCACGGTCTGGGTGTTGTGTGTGGGAGGGGGGGCAACAGACTTCTGGACCCACTTGGGCATCCGTGACATCCCTATGCACACCTTTAATTTGATAGTGACAATCTGCAGCTCCTTTCCTAGGGATGTACGAAAGTTCCGCCATGGATCTCGGGGAGGCCGAATGCCAGTGCATTTGGCCCCCCAAAATTGGTGGCGGAACAGCCCCCCACCCCCTGTCCCCCCCGGGATGGGACTTAACCTGGGGCAGACCTTCCTGGCGGCGGCAGTGGCGGTGGCTGGTCTTCCGACTGGCTGCCGCCGCCGCCATTTCCAAATTTAATAAATAAATAAATAATAGGCTACGTAAAGATTTACGTAGCCTATCATGGCTAAATTTTAAAAAACACCGTGATAGGCTACGTAAATCTTTACGTAGCCTATCACGGCTGATTAAAAAAACAAAACAAAAATGTGCATACGCAAATGCTATTTGCGTTCCCCTTATTTTATCTACGCTATTTGCATTCCCCTTATTTTCGCCGTAGTCTACGTAAATCTTTACGTAGACTAAGACGTGCCAAAATAAGGAACGCAAATGGTGGCGCCCATGGGCGCCGCCATTTGCATATGCGCGTTGTTGTTGTTTTTTTTAACCAGCCGTGATAGGCTACATAAACATTTACGTAGCCTATCACGACTGACTGCAGGGACGCAAACGGCAGCGGCTATGGCCGCTGCCATTTGCGTCCCTGCTAGCCAGCGGCTGGATGTCCGGCCGCTGGCAGAGCCGGCTGGCGTCTCCGCAGAATCCCTGCAGAGTGGAGCTGGCTGGCCAGGATTCGGGGGGGGGACAGAGTGCCTCCCTCCCCCTGCCAGAATTTCGGGGGGAGGGACGGAGCGCCTCCCCCCCAGCATCAGCATAATCCGCGAACAGGTAAGTGACTTTCGTACATCCCTATCCTTTCCTCAGGGCAGAGACAGGTGTGGTATCACTAGAAGCTAGGGCTCAGAAGGCAGCCCATCTGTATTATAAGAGGGTCCCGGGAATGCCAGAAGAACGCCTCTCCAAGCTTTGCTTGAGAAAAGAAATGAAGAAGGGTGGCTGGGCTAAGTCATGCCAAGACTAGGGATGTCAGAGAATTCTGCGACGGATCTTGGTGAGGCTGAATGCCAGTGCATTCGGCCCCCCCAAATCCATCACGGAACAAAGCCCTCGCCCCCCAACCCATGACAGGCATGCGGGACAAAGTCCCTCCTGCTCCCACCCCATGAAAGGCGTGCGAAACGGAGCACTTACCTGCTCCTGTCCACACTGCTTTGCGAATGGCGGCCGTCCTGTGGCTGCCATTCGCTTCCTCCTCCTCAAGCCATGATAGGCTACGTAAATAGTTATGTAGCCTATCACGGCTAATGCAGGGCATTTGCATCCCTGCAAAGGACGTAAGGGAAGGGACAGAGTGCCTCCCCCCCCATCGAGGATTCCGGGGGGAGGGACGGAGCGCCTCCCCCCACCGCAGATGCCCCTGTGCGGAACCTGGTAAGGGATTCATACATCCCTAGCCAAGACTTAACCTCCCCAAACTTCTACCAGATGGCGTCCTTGCGTTAGCCATGATAGCCTATGTAAGTATTTACGTAGCTCTAGGAATTAGAGGAATGGCCTATCACGGCCATTCGAAAGACGCGAATGGCGGCTGCAGATGTGGCCTAAGAACCTAGGAATGGGTTGATGCGGCCTAGATGCAGCCTAGGAACCTAGGAAACCTAGGAATGGCTTATCACGGCCATTCGAAAGACGCGAATGGTGGCTGCAGATGTGGCCTAGGAACCTAGGAATGGGTTGATGCGGCCTAGATGCGGCCTAGATGCGGCCTAGGAACCTAGGAAACCTAGGAATGGCCTATCATGGCCATTCGAAAGACGCGAATGGCAGCTGCAGATGCGGCCGCCATTCGAGGAGCACTGGAACAGCCGACAAAGGTAGGCTCCGTTCCAGGCCCATTTCGCAGGGTGGGGGTGGGCTTTGTTCCACCACAGATTTCAGGGTGCCAAATGCACTGGCATTCGGCCTCACCGAGATCCGTGGCGGAATTCTCCGCCATGCCTAGTTACGCACAAAACAGCTTTGTTTCCTAAGAATGCAAGACATATCCTGCAATCACTCTGAATGTTATTGCAGTGGACTGTGCAGGTCATTCATTAAGGGTGCAATCCTATGGCCACTAGAGAGCGGCCAGATGGCCATAGGATTTCTTGTTTTCTGGAAACTGAGCTTGGAGACAGCGCTCCAAGGTTGGTCCCAGAAACAGGACTCCTCTCCACCTCCCCGGCCTTGTAGGTGGTGTGGTTCGTCCCTGGCTCTGTTCTCATAAGAGCATTGTGGAGCGGGGTGAAAGGGCTTATTCCTGAGGGCAGGGAGAGGAGGGGATGGTGGAAGCGCTGTTATGATGCCGTCCAGCCTCCCCTCCCTGCTCCGAGGTGCCCAGCTAGACAGCCGAATTCGGCCATCTAGCCACAAATGCAGGGCGGATGGAGCATGGAGGAGAAAATCCCCTCCATGCTCCACCCACTCTGGATTAGATAGTCAATTGCCTCCATGTTCAGAGATGGTCAACTATCCCCATAGGATTGCACCCTAACTTGATTTCCGTTTACATTCTGTTTAGGAGTGCACGAAAGCCACTTACCTGGTCTCGCAGCTTTTCGCGGTGGGGGGGAGGCACTTCACTGCTCTCCCCCCGAAGTTCAGGCCGGGGGGGGAGGCTTCCCACCTCGCCCGGCCGAAATTCAGGCCGGGGAGGAGGTGACTCGCCTCGCCCGGCCGCGAAATAAAAAGTAAAAAAAAAAAACCGCCCCCGTGATAGCCTACGTGACGATTAACGTAGCCTATCACGGCTAGATCTGTAAAGTCAGCTGTGATAGGCTACATAAATCATCACGTAGCCTATCACGGGTGACTTAAAAAAAAAAAAGCACATACGCAAATGGCGGCCCCCATAGGGAGCCGCCATTCGCGTTCCTTATTTGGTCGCTGTAGTCTACGTAAATCTTTATGTAGACTACGGCGAAAATAAGGGCAATGCAAATAGCATTGCCCTTATTTTCGCCGTAGTCTACGTAATCTTTATGTAGACTACAGCGACCAAATAAGGAACATGAATGGCGGCTTCCTATGGGGGCCGCCATTAGCCGTACATCCTTTTTTTTTTTTTAAAGTCACCCGTGATAGGCTACGTGACGATTTACGTAGCCTATCATGGCTGACTTTGCAAATCTAGCCGTGATAGGCTACATTAATCGTCACGTAGCCTATCACGGGGGCATTTGTTTTTTTTTACTTTTATTGGAATGGCGGCGGCGGCAGCCGGTCGAAAGACTGGCTGCCGCCTCCGCCCCTGACGAAGACCCGACGAACCGCCGCCGGGACCCGCCGCTGGGAGCGACATTCGGGAAAGGTAAGTCCCATCCCGGGGGGGGGGGTGCGGGGGGCGGGGGGGGCGGAGAATTTCTCCCCGAAACTTCTTCGGGGGGCTGAACATGTTGGCGCTCGGACCCCCGAAGTTTCGGGGAGAAATTCTCCGCCATCCCTAATTCTGTTATTGCATGATGTCTTAAGTGATGTTGTTTGTAATGGCTATTAGTCAAATATAATATGTTCTGATCTGATCTGATCTGATAGTGACAGTCAGTGCAATTCATTGAACAAACCTCAAATTAATGCTAGAACAGGTGGTCATGCAACTGAAGATTCCAGGGTGACTGCTATGTTCATCCCAGGAATCAGCAGTCACATAATTCCAACATGACTGTTTTAATTTTGGAATGTTGCTATGCTGTTGTAAGCATCTGTGTTGTGTTCTTTTTAGCTGTAAGTAGATTCATCTGCTTTTAAAAGACATGGCTCTGAAGAGCAAGATTAGAATACAGATGCACCCCCACCCACTGCCTGGTGTACCAGCTGAGATGGCCCTTTCCACCTCCAACTAAGGTGGCCACCTATACATTTTTTTAAAAAAGGAATCACTTAAAAACGAGGACAAATGAGGACACATATGCAAACTGTATATGTATAGATGCAGATTTAGAAATATTAACTATAATTTAAATAGAAGTACAATACATCTCACCATTAGAGATGTCAGAGAATTCCGCCACGGACTGAAATTCCCTTCAATCGAATTCCCTTCAGTCTGTGCCAAGGAATCCTCTGCGGAACAGTACCACAAGGTCCTGCAGAGCCAGCAGTCATGCAGCTTTTTTTTTGTCATCTGCACAGAGTCATGAAATTTTCGTAAATAAAAACAAAAGGTAGGATATTTCGATAATAAATACGTAATTTTTTTTTTTTAAAAAAGAATTATGCTCACCGCCTTGTTTGTGGGTGTTCTTTTTCAATTGAAATCCTCCGTCTCCGTTTCCTCCTCCTTGGGGCTTCCCAAAACAAGGCGCCCTAGGTGTGCCTGAGCGATGCACCCTTTGTTTAAAGCAAGACTGTTGGAAAGAAAGAAAGAAAGAAAGAAAGAAAGAAAGAAAGAAAGAAAGAAAGAAAGAACTTTTTAAAATGACCATGCCAGTCTGGAGCCCTGTTCGAGGTATTATTCCCCCTGCTAGGCTTTCTATTTCCACATCCAGCCTTGTTGGTGACGTTGTGAGGCTAAAATGGAGAGAACAACCAACTCAGAAGTAAGTCTTACTGAGTTCAATGCAACTTACTCCTACACATGTCAGCACCCCACTTGCCCCCAGCTCAGCTTTGTATTTCCACATTAGGGATGGACGAAAGGGACTTACCTGGTCCTGCAGCTTGCTTCGCGGTGGGGGGGAGGCGCTTCGGTTGTCCCCCCGAAGTTCAGGTGAGGGGGGGAGGCACCCCGCCTCGCCTGGCCGAAATTCAGGCTGGGGAGGAGCGCCCCATCTACCCGGCTGCGAAAAAAAAAGTAAAGTAAAAAAACAACAACACACACTCGTGAAAGGCTACGTAACGATTTACGTAGCCTATCACGGCTAGATTTCCAAAGTCAGACGTGATAGGCTATGTAAATCGTCACGTAGGCTATCACAGGTGACTTTGGAAAAAAAAAAGCATGTATGCAAATGGCGGCACACATGGGGCGCCACCATTTGCATTCCTTACTTTGGCACGTCTAGTCTACGTAAAGATTTACGTAGACTACGGCGAAAATAAGGGAACGCTATTTGCGTTGCCCTTATTTTCGCCGTAGTCTGCGTAAATCTTTAAGTAGACTAGACGTGCCAAACTAAGGAACGCAAATGGCGGCGCCCCATGGGCGCTGCCATTTGCGTACGTGCTTTTTTTTCCCCACAGTCACCCGTGATAGGCTACGTGACGATTTACATAGCCTATCATGGTTGACTTTGGAAATCTAGCTGTGATAGGCTACGTAAATCGTTACGTAGCCTATCACGGGTGTGTGTGTGTGTGTGTGTGTGTGTGGTTTACTTTCCTTTTTTATTTTGCAATGGTGGTGGTGGCAGCCGGTCAGAAGACCGGCTGCTGCCGCCGCCGAACCACCGGCGAACCGCTGACAGGACCTGCCGCCGAGAGGGACATTCGCACGAGGTAAGTCCCATCCCGGGGGGGGGGGACGGGGGGCCAGCGGAGAATTTCACCACCAATTTTGGGGGGCTGAACGTGTTGGCATTCGGCCTCCTGGAGATTCATGGAGAAATTCTCCGCCATCCCTATCACATCCAGCTCATTAGCAAACCTCCTGTTAGTTATCTCACTGGGTGACTTTGGGCTGGACTCTAACCACTACATCATACTTCCGTTATATGAAATTCTTGAAGAAAAAGAGACAGTATAATGGAAAGTTCTTTCTGAAGCAGTCACACTTGTACAAATGCAGCATGAAGGGAAAGATCAGCAACCTTCTCTTTGTTTGAATAAAAAGCACACTCTGCACATGCTCAGGGAATGGACAAAATGAGGAATAAACGTACCAGGGAAAATGAAGAACTATATTCTTCTATTGTGTGTGTGTGTGTGTGTGTGTGTGTGTGTGTGTAATCTCCCTCAATCCAGCTGTTCCCTGGAACCCCCCCCCCATTCACCCAAGGGTCTTCTGAGATAACTAACAGGAATTCTGATAATGAACTGGATGTGGAAATACAAAGCTGAGCAGAGAGAAGAACCAACTCTGTGCATGTCTACTCAGAAGTAAGTCTTACTGAGTTCAATGCAACTTACTCCTACACATGTCAGCACCCCACTTGCCCCCACCATGAACATAATCTGCGGAAAGGTAAGTGACTTTCGTACATCCCTAGTCTCAGGGCAGGGGGAAAAATAGGTAAATATCTATGAAAAATAGCCTTTCTTACGGAAGTTATGCAGAATTATGACTGTTGGTACGGATTTATCTTCGTAATTTTCAGAGCAGAAAAAAAAGAGGAGAATTCTGGGGGCTTGCGAACGGCAGTACAGAGCACTGGCCGCAGACTGCAGAATTCAAGCGGCACGGAAGGTACACATTCGTATATCCCTACTCACCATCCATGAGAAGACTGACCAGGTGACCTGTATGCCTGCTCAGTCTTCTGTTCAGGTGCTTACTGTAGATGGGCAACTTCAAGGTCCTGCCTGCTCTCCCTTTTTATCATTCTTTATCTTTAAACCAGACTTGCATTGGACGGCTAGCGAAGTCAGTCACTGGGAAATCCAGTTCTTTTTTTACTCAGTGGAGTTCCACAGTGTATGCAGCTTGATTTGCATTTGTAAGCTAAGCTGTGGGTTTTTCCCTGAACTTGGGGAACATTTCTGGACATTTTTGCAGGTCTCACAATTTGCACAAATTTCTGAGCTATTTGCATGAATTTCTAAGCAATTTGGACAAATTTCTGAGCAATTTGGACAAATTTCTGAGCAATTTGGACACATTTCTGAGCAATTTGTGCAAATTACAGCCAAATTTGCACACATTTGGATGGATTTGTGCAAATTTGGCTGCAATTTGTGCAGATTGCCCAGAAATTTGTGCAGCTTGCACCTCCTGTGGGAAATATATGCAAGATGCCTGGGAAGTCCGCAAACTGGCCAACTCACTGTGGACCAAATCGGGCACTGGAGCAGGAACTGGAATGAGGTCCGGGGGGGGGGGAACCTAGAAAAAGTGGTTGAACTCTGCCCCCCCTATGGATTTCCCTGACATCCCTATGGACAGCCCATCAAATAGAGGATGCCTTCAAGTTGCAGATAAGCAAGCAGAGAATTAAAGGGAAGGGTTCATTGATGCATGTCTGCTTGGCATGCTACTGGCCTGAATAAGTAAGGCATTTGGTCTCTCGAACAGCTGTGACAAGTGAACAGAACTGCTTGTGCCAATGTAACTGCTTGGCAAGGCAGGGCAATGCCAGCCTGCCCTATTAATCCAGAACTGGCCAGTCTATTCATTCAGCAGTATACAGTGGCAGGCAGCACCACCTTTCCGCATTCGTTTAGCAGGAAGAACAAATGGGAGTTGCAGCAAGATAGGAGAGCCAGTGTGGTGTGGTGGCAAGAGTGTTGGACTAGGAGCTGGGAGATCCGGGTTCTAGTCCCCACTCGGCCATGGAAATTCACTGGGTGACTTTGGGCCAGTCACAGACTCTCAGCCCAACCCACCTCACAGGGTTGTTGTTGTGAGGATAAAATGGAGAGGAGGAGGATAAATGTAAGCCGCCTTGGGTTCCTTTCAGGAGGAAAAAAGGCGGGGTATAAATGCAAAAAAAAAAATAATGATGCCATATCGAGTACTATTATTCAGGTTTCCAGGTACTTCATCCTATCCCTCCCCCTGTTTTTGTCCTCTGTCCCACCCCCAGTACCCACAATAGTACTCCTCATCATTCCAAGGCCATTGAGCATGTTCAGGCTGTTTTTCAGGGTCACTCCCCCCCCCCACCTAAAGATTTTTTCCTACTTCTTCAAACCTTGGGTTTGCAGAAGTAAAACTTCCCTATTGTATATGGGTGGTGTCGTTTTGGCTACATAAGTAGCGGCACTCACAGCCTGATCATCAGACATAAGGGGAACGATAACAAGGGATGTATGAGAACTTAGTTGCAGTTTGTTTTGATCAGGATTTACCCAGTTTGGACATTCTGGACTGAACATGGACTTAGATGCAATCTGTGGTCAAAGTCCTTACAGTGCTGAACTTGCAATATGATTCATGGAGCCAAAAAATTGTGTTCGACAACATTTTCAAATGCATACATTTGAAAAATGCACATGAAAAAATGAATATTTTTGAAAAATGCACACAAATTCACTTCCATCAATGGGAGGATAATGCATATATTTCAAAGATGTGCATAACTGATGTGTAGATTTTGAAAAATATGCAGTGAAATATGCATCGATTGTCATATGAAAAACAAACAAAACAAAGCTTGTAATTTGATATGAACTTGAGTCAGAACAAGCTTTGATATGGAATTCAGAGAACTTCAGCAAACTTGAATTTTGCTGATTTGCACATCCCTAACAATAACTGAATGAGATATACTTCTGAGTAAACATGGAAGTTTGAACTGCATGACAAAATTCAAGTATATGCAGTAGTCTTTCCCACTGAAATCAGCTAGACACAGAAAGAGCCCAGCACTGTGCCTGTTTTCCTAGAAGTAAGTGCTACTGGGTTCAAAAGGCCTTACACCCAAGTAAATTTGCATAGGATTACAGCCTGAAAAGTGTGTCAGTCTGACTGTTTCTTGTCCAGTGTTTTGTAATGCCAGTTACAAAATTACAGAATTACAGAAATTGCTGCAATCTGTGTTTGTTTTAAGAGGATTTTCCAACAGGGAATGATGTGTCTGTTATTTAGCCAACATTTCTTATCAAACAATTCAGATTATTTTCTGAATATATGGATGTCCAAATAGGAATTTTTTTGAAAGTGATGACGTTGTGAATACATTGTGATGATGTTGTGAACCATGTCGTGATGATGTTGTGAACCATAGTTGTGAACCATTGATGTTGTGAACCATGTTGTGAACCATGTTGTGATGATGTTGTGAACCATGTTGTGAACCATGTTGTGATGACATTGTGAACCATAGTGATGATGTTGTGAACCATAGTTGTGAACCACTGATGTTGTGAACCATGTTGTGAACCATGCTGTGATGATGTTGTGAACCACCCAGAGAGCTTTGGCAGTACAGAAATGTAAACAACAAGTAAATAAACAAATATATTGGCATGCATTTCAACACTGCAAAAGATGCTACTTTATTATTTGTTTATTATTTTATTATTTAATTTATCTCCTACCTTTCCACCCCAAAATGGTGGTCAAGGCAGTTTAGGGTCATCTACCATGCAGAGACATGATATTTGAAGTGGAAGGCTGGCTTCTTTAGGTCATTCAGCCTGGCACTTTCCAGTTTACAATGGATAACGATGTTGATACCATCCTCCCAAATGATTATAGTCTGAAGAGTCATAAGTCAGAATTCCAAACTGTTATTTTATTACAGTGAAATACAATTTTGGACAAGTAACAAGCCACGAAGGCACACTCAGCCTCCTCTCTTTCCTTTTATCAAGTCTAAGATTACCGCCTTGGAACAATAACTGTAAATACCAGTCATATCTTATGCGGTTCCCTCGAAAGACCAGTTACCCATTTGAATGGCGGAAATATATTTTACTGTAAACTTTCCAGAACATAAATTTCCATGGGAGAATAAATAGCAATGAAGCATATTTCTCTATATATGTAATGCTGTGTATCACAGTGATTCAACTGTCACTGCTCATCCTATTAACAGCATTTTAAGTATAACTTTGCATGGAAGTCAGTGTGTGTGTGTGTGCGTGTGAGAGAGAGAGAGAGAGAGAGAGAGAGACTGAGGGTGGTAAAATAATGCATGGCTAATGTGGCTGGATGGATCAAGCAGCTATAGTACTAGTACGTTTTGGCAATAGAAGGAAAACGAAGGCCAACAACGACCAGGCAAATATAAACTAGGCATACATACACAAAAAAGCAAAGATAGCTGTATTTGTCCATTAGAAGAAAAAAAAGCCAAAATCCACAGTTGAACAATACCTTTATTAGGACCAACGAAAGTGTCACAAAATCATGTGCAAACCTAATGCACCACACAAAATTAATCTCCAGCATTGCTAATACAAATACTATTATATTTCTCTTTACTTCTGCCAAGAACCTGTGTCTTTCACCCAAGGCAAGAGACAAATCTGTGTACCAGCTGGCATTTCTGTTTTGAGAAATGGGGCTCAGACATTGCTTCTTTGATTCAGATTTGCAAGTGTAATCTTTAGGGATGGCGGAGAATTTCTCCACGAATCTCGGGGAAGCTGAATGCCAACGCATTTGGCCCCCCGAAATTGGTGGTGAAATTCTCCGCCACCCCCCACCCCCCCGGGATGGGACTTACCTCCCTCGAATGTCCCTCTCGGCTGCGGGTCCCCGTGGCGGTTCAGCGGGGGCGGGGGCAGGGGCGGTGGACGGTCTTCCGATTGGCTGCCGCCACCGCCATTAAAAAGTGAATTAAAAAAAAAACCACACACACGTGATAGGCTACGTAACGATTTACGTAGCCTATCATGGCTAGATTTCCAAAGTCAGCTGTAATAGGCTACGTAAATCATCATGTAGCCTATCACGGGTGACTTTGAAGAAAAAAAAAAGCGTGTACGCAAATGGCGGTGCCCATGGGCACCGCCATTTGCGTTCCTTATTTGGGCCCGGGTAGTCTACGTAAAGATTTACGTAGACTACGGCGAAAATAAGGGCAATGCTATTTGCGCTTTTTTTTCCCCAAAGTCACCCGTGATAGGCTACATAACAATTTACATAGCCTATCACAGCTGACTTTGGAAATCTAGCCGTGATAGGCTATGTAAATCATTACGTAGCCTATCACGGGTGTGTGTGTTTTTTTTTAAATTCACTTTTTTATTTCGCGGCCGGGGAGACGGGGCGCTTCTCCCTGGCATGAATTTTGGCCAGGCGAGGCGGGGTGCCTCCCGCCCCAGCCTGAATTTTGGGGGGAGAACCGAAGCGCCTCCCCCCCACCGCAAAGCAAGCTGTGGGACCAGGTAAGTGACTTTCGTACATCCCTAAATCTGTTATCTGCAGCATGGAGTGCTGTAATGACAAATTTTGAACTGCCGGCACTAGGGATGGATGAGCCCATCTCTGTCCGGGGCGGGGGGGGGAGCTCGACAAACTGCCTCCCGCAGCTCGTGCAGCCCGGGCCTGCTCGGTGAGCTTCCTTGCTTGCCCCACCTGCCTGCGAGTTGTGTGACCCACCTCTCTTCCTCGCGCTGGCTTCCTCGTGCCATCAAGGGCCAGCATGGGGAAGGAGGGACCTCAGCAACCAGCCCCCACCCTCTCACCCTGGCCTCCTCTAGAGGAGGCCAGGGTGAGAGCTCTGGGGTGCCGCCAGTGTGGGAAAAAGGGCCCAGGCGGCCAGTCCCCAGCCTCTCGCCCGGGCCTCTAGCAGGTGGGGGGGGGGAGAAGAGGATAGGTGACTCCTTCTTCTCTCTGTCCCCACTTGCTACAGTGGTGGCAGCAAGGGACAAACTGGTCATTTTCCATAAGGCCAGGAAAACATGGAAAACGACCAGCCTTTCCTGTGCCACTGCTGTAGGGATGTCAGAGAATTCCGCCATGGATCTCAGTGAGGCCGAATGCCAGTGCATTCGGCCCCCTGAAATCTGTGGCGGAACGGCCTACCACCCCCCGCCCCCCCGCGGATCCCCCCTGGGACAAGACTTACCTGGGGCGGATGTTCTGGGAGGTGGCGGCTCCGGCGGCGGGTTCGGCGGTGGCGGCTGTGGCGGCTGGTCTTCCGACCGGCTGCCACCACCCAAGGATGGATGGAAGTCCCTTACCTGGTCCCACAGCTTGCTTTGCAGTGGGGGGGGAGGCGCTCTATTTCTTCCCCCAAAATTCTTGGCGGGGGGGAGGTGCCCCGCCCCTCCCAGCCGAAATTCAGGCTGGGGGGGAGGCGCCCCATCCCTCGCCACTGAAATTCACTCTGGGGGGGAGCGCCCCATCTCCCCAGCCGCAAAATAAAAAAGTAAATTAAAAAAAATGTGATAGGCTATGTAATGATTTACGTAGCCTATCACAGCTAGATTTTTAGTCAGCCATGATAGGCTATGTAAATCTTTATGTAGCCTATCACAGCTGACTTTGAAAAAAAAAAAAGTGCATACGCAAATGGCGCCGCCCATGGGCACCACCATTTGCATTCCTTATTTGGGCACGGGTAGTCTACGTAAAGATTTATGTAGACTACGGTGAAAATAAGGGCAATGCTACGTAAAGATTTATGTAGCCTATCATGGCTGGTTTTTTAAAAAAACAACCACGTACACAAATGGCAGTGGCTACGCTATTTGCGTTCCCCTTTATTTTCGCCGTAATAGTCTACCTAAATATTTACATGGACTAAGACGGCCAAAAATAAGGAACGCAAATGGCGCCGGCTGTAGCCGCCGCCATTTGCGTATGCAGTTCCCAGAAATCCGGCTGTGGACGGCTCTGGGCTGGGCCTGGCTGGCTGCTCTGTGAAGCTGCCGCAGAGCACAGCCGGCCGTCGAGGATTCCGGGGGGGAGGAATGGATCGCCTCCCCCCCAACAAGGATTCCGGAGGGAGGGACGGAACCATCAACATAATCCGCGGAAAGGTAAGTGACTTTCGTACATCCCTATCCGCAAGTCGGGCAAGAGCTCAGGTCCGTGAAGTGGTGTCCGGGGGGGGGGGGGCAAATTGGCAACTTCTTTCCGGGCTTCGAGCCCCAACCAGATGCATGCTCCATCCCTAGGAGGCACCCATGATGAGCGTCCCTGTAGCCACTCCCCCAAGGACAGTCCCAAAATGCAAGCAGCAGTGTTGATCCATATCAACAAACCAGTCCTAGCAGTTTTACTTCTACCAGGAGCAGGTCTTTTGAAAAACGAGTGAGTTTTATTATCCAATTAAGACTAAACCATCACAACATGCTTTGCATTGTAAGAGGGAAAAATATATTGTTGTTGGGAAGATTCATCCCCCTGCCCTCTGCTCAGGTACTGTGGGATTTGCAGCTATGGATGTCTGTCCCTGGGAAATCTAGTTCTTTTTTTACTCGACAGAGTTCCCCAGCATGCACAACTCAATTTGCATTTGTAAGCTGAGCTGTCCAACTTGCTGCAGACCAAGTCAGGCACTGCAGTGGGAACTGGAATGAAGTCTGGGAGGTCAAACCTAGGAAAACTTGTTGAACTCCACCCCACAAATGGATTTCCCCAACATCCCTAAATGCAGCCAAGCTCAGGGGGGATTCTGAGGGGGCTGGCACATGAAGGCAGCATCCTGCTCATAATGAGGTGCCAGCACTGGCTCCACGATCCCACATGTACCAATGATTAATTCACTCATTCTGTCAGTGTAGCCTGAAATCTCCATCTTGAGACTGTGACTAAAATGCAACCCATATGGCTACAACATCTGACTTCATTTTTGTACACTCTTTGTTTTTACTGTCTGCTTTTTTTTGCCCCCTAGCCCAGGGGTTAGCGCCGTGCAGCTCTAGGGGCCCTCAGTCTGATTTCAAAAACCCTCTGTCACAGTTCTCCTTATGACCTGGACCCCCTGAGCAACTCCTTAAGGATCTCTTGCCTCCTTAAGAGTTCCACCTTCCTTCTTTTAAACCTCCCATTCCCAGTAACATGTGGTTTAGGTTGTAGACGGGGGTGACTGACACTCTAGACACAGGGTTTAACCACAACAGTTTACTAGCAGATTTAAAACAAACAAATTATAACAACAGGTATTTACACAATAGAGCTGAGTGATACAAAAGGCCTTAAAAGAAAAGAAAATTTGCAAAACACAAGTTCCTTTACCATCGCTGTCCTTAGACTTTTCTAAGCTGCTTCTTCCTGCTCATTCTTCAGACTCTGCTCTCACTTCAGGCTCTGGCTGTCTCTCTGCTCTCACTGGCTCTCTCACACTCTTTTTATACTCCCCTCCCTCAAAATCGAAAGTACTGCTTCAAAAACTGAAGAAATGAAACTTAAGTGGAGAAATGACAATCATTTGGGGAAATGACACTACTCTCAGGGTTACCCCCTCCCAAAAGAAACCTCCAGGCCTCTAAGCCTGACATTTTCCCCCTTTTCCTCTGTAGGCCTTAAACCTTCACACCCCCTGCAAGCAATCAGGTGATATCTCTGCAAAAATTATCTGTTCCTTCCCTAGCAGCCTCCTCAGTGGGGGCAGTGGGACGAGAGAGAGAGAGAGAGAGAGAGAGTAGGGATGGCAGAAAGAAAGAGATAAAAGGGGGTGGCTCCACCTACTTTTTGCTTTGGCTTTGTCCACTGCTGGGATGCAGCCCCAGACAGATTACCCCTGATGGAATGTAGCCCAAGAAAGATAAAATGTTGCCCACCCCCACCTAATGAAAAGCTTGGACACTGCTGTGTGATACTTTGGTTGGACCTAATAAAGGTATTGCCAGCTTTGGATTTAGGAGTTTAAACTAGGCAGACATTTGAAGAAGCCAATAATCTGAGTTGAACAGACTGTTGTATAGGGGTGTATGAAACTCCCTTACCTGGAATCCATGGGGGTCCCCCGGGGGGGAGATGATCCATCCCTCCCCCCCGGGAATACTTGCTGGCTGGCTCTGCTCCGTGGCGAGTCCGCAAAGCTGCCAGCCGGCTCTGAAGTGCCAGTGATATGGCCGCCATTGCCATATCGCTGGTGGGCCGGAGTAACTGTGGCCGCAAATGGTGTCCGGGATGCCATTTGCAGCTGTAAAGGCCTTAGTTTAAGGTAGACACAGCCATTTATGGCTGCATTTACCTTAAACTAAGGCCTTTACGGCCGCAAATGGTGTCTGGGACGCCACTTGCGTCTTCAGTCAATCCCCTCTGGAGCTGACCGGTGGGGAGGATCCGGCCAGCGAGGATTCCTCTTGGAGGTGCAGGTAAGAGATCCAATCCTCTGTGGACTTCGGGCTCCCGTATTCAATAGAATCCGGCCTCATTGGGGTCCGTGGAGGATTTCTCCAACATCCCTACTGTTGTAGCATAGCCTCACCTTTTAATAGGGCTGCTCCTGTTCAGGGCTCCAACCAGCCAGCCATGCCCTCCCCCAGGGTCCCCCAAAACATATAAACATTTGCTTGAATATCTCCAGATATAGAACAAATGAGATCTAAATACTACAAATGATTTATTTATTTAAAAATATTTCTTAGCAGCCTTTCAAGACCATTGCCTTCTCATGGGAGTTTACAGCATAAAACAGTAACTTCCAGTATCAAGTACTTATAAACCATTTAAAAATATATACATAATTTAGGGCGCAATCCTATGGGGATAGGTGGGCGGCTGGGTGCCTCCAAACTCGGAGGCAACTGCCTATCCAACGCAGTGCAGGAGAAGCATGTAGGGGATCATTCCTGCCGTACTTCTCCTGCCCTCCATTTGTGGCTAGACAGCCAATTTCAGCTGTCAATCCACGGGAAGGCGAAGCAGGGGAGGAGGCTGCCAGACAACACATAGGATGTGTCCTACTGAAATTTCCGCCTTCCCCATACCGGAACACCTCTTGGAACACCCTGTTTTGGCCACTCTGCACTCCTCTCCTGAGGGTGGAGCTTGGGACCATTCCACGCTGCCTTGCAGGCAGCATGGAAGGGGGGGGGAGGTCAGTTCTCTGGGAACCAACCTTGGAATGTGGGCTCCAAGGTCGGTTCCCGGAAAACCACATATCCTGTGGCTATCTAGCTGCTGACTAGCGGCCATAGGATTGCTCCCTCCAGTGATGGTAGCATTTTCCAGATTGCTTTTTCACATTAATTCACAAGTTAGCCTGTATTATTACTTATTATTCCCTATTCAAGGTCAGCTATCAGTTATGGAAGCAGCCTAAAGAACATTGAGCATTCAGAACCTCCACTCACATCAGATCCTGCCTACCGATTGTGCAGCTATCCAGTATGAACATGGTAATGTTCATTATGTTCCATATCCAAAACAAAGAGCAGAAAACTATTATGCATTCATATGGTCTCAGTTATGCTCCTTCCTCATTCTGCACCATTAATTGGCTCAGTTGTACAACTAGTTGTCTTCTCTCTCTCTCACACACACACAGGTATACACACATGCACAAAGACACATTTACTTTTTTGTGGATCTGCAACCGCATCTCATTTGATTTGGGACACTGCAATGCTGAATATGTCATTTTTACTTTGCTAGAAAAACAACAACAGATCTTTTCTGAGGCAAAAGGAAGAGGGGCCGACCAAGGGCAAGATGGATGGATGATATTCTGGAGGTGACGGGCTCGACCTTGGGGGAGCTGGGGGTGGCGACGGCCGACAGGAAGCTCTGGCATGGGCTGGTCCATGAAGTCACGAAGAGTCTGAAGCGACTGACCGAATAAACAACAAAGTCTAACCCAAGGCAACCCAGCAAGTGGTCCATGGCTGATTTAAGATTTGAACCTGCATCTCCAAAACTCAAACCCAACACTGTATCCACTGCACTACAGCGGGCTCCGGTAATCAGGTTTACAATAAAGCTGCTGGATTGAAACACCGTTTTCAATTTCCTAAGCTATACATTTTTTTCGAAGATGAAAGGCTTTCTCTTTGGGGGCTCAGAAATCCAATTAGCCATGCTGAGAAGTATGCTCCACTCCCTGAAGTCAACAGCCTAATCTATAGAACCGCAGTGGAGTTCCGTGAATCATTGTAACATCTGATCGGACTTTGCTCTGACCTTATTCAACAGCACATGTATCAATCAAATTGCATGAATTAAATGTAGTTAATGAAGATATCGACCTGAATGCGGGACTTCCTTGGCTATCTATTCCCCTCTCCCTTTATCTGAGAAAGCTGTGGGAGGTATACTATCCATTCATCATTAAAAAGATTTTCAATTTGTGGGATGGTGGTTCAGGGAACTTCCTGATCTGGAACACTAGGATAAACCAAATGAGGTTGTAAGTTCTATTGAGCTGCAGCTGATGCATTGTGGCTGCACTGGCCTTTTCGGTGATGCTAAATGGTAAAGAAAACATTTGGTATAAAAATTCTGAAAAAGCAAAATTCACTTGACATATACTAGTAATTGGTAGAGCAATACTGGGCACAGTGGAGAAAAAGTGAAAATATTCAGTGATCTAGTTACAAAGACATGCAAGAGTTTTTGGTAATGTAAAAGAAAATGTGTCACTGACAGAGGAACATAAGGTCATGAGAAGAGCAGTGCTGAATCAAACAAAATGCCTCTCTCTGGCATTCTGTTCACACAGTGGCCAATCAGATGCCTATGAGAAGCCCACTGTAGGATATGAAAGCCATAGCATCTTCGAGCTCACGTTCTGCAGAAGCCTGGTTATATTACCTGATAGTGGAGGCAACATATAGCCATCACGACTAGCACCCTTTCATAGCCTTATGCTCGTGCTTGTCTTTTGGTGGGTAGTAGCCAGTTTTACCCAAGTGCTAGAGCTAATAACATTGTGCTAGAATAAACCAAAACTTATTTTATGTATTTTCTGATTGATTGATGATTACAATTCTATATTGCCCAATAGCCAAATATCTCTTGGAGGTTCACAACAATTAAAACCACAAAACACAACATAAAATGCAAGATAAAATGGAAAAGATTAAGACAGCAGTATAAAAGTAAAACCAAAAATAAAACCTAGCAGCAATGCAGATTATTATTATTATTTTATGCAGATAAATGCAGATTATTATTATTATTTTAAAAAACAATAACAAATTTAAAACAACAGGACTAAAAGACTAAAATGCCTGGGGTGAAAAAAAAAAAGGGTCTTCACCTGGGGCTGGAAAAGCACAGTGTAGGTGCCAGGCAAACCTTTGTGTGAATCTAATTCCATAACCGGGTGCCACAGCAAAAAAGGCCCTTTTCTTGGTAGACACCTACCTCACTTCCTTTGGTGGGGCTCCTGGAGAAGGACCGCTGAAGATGATCTTAGGGTCCAGGCAGGTACATGTGGGAGGAGATGATCCTTCAGGTAAGCTGGCCCCAAGCCATTTAGAGCTTGAATGGTTGAACACTTGTGCAACGTAGCTAGCTCTTGGTAGTGCAATGTGAGAAAGTGATCTCACATTGGTGATCTGCTGCTGAATTTCAGCAGCAAATCACAGCTTTCCCCCATTTTCCTGGCAAGCACTAGCTATATTGCACAAGCGTTGGTTTATTCTAGTGCCTCTTTTGCCAATGCTAGTGTGGTTCACAACTGGATGCTGATACAATAGCTTTTGATGAGTTATTGGAAGCACAGCTTTTGCATGTGCCTTTGTAGGTATGGTGCTGAGCAAACAAAAACACAATGGCTGTGATATCATGTGCTGTTGGCTAATTTAAATGTTACCATCACCTGGCTTAGTCCTAATCCCGAAATAGCACATTTGAACCTGGATTCTGAGCAATGCATCCAGACATGTGCTGGAGCACATGAACTAGTTAACTCTGGGGTATCTCCAGTTTCCACTAAGCCTCCTAGTACAAGAAAACAAGCTCTGGGAGAGTCACCTGCTCAATGATGCCATCAACTCAGCAAAACACTGATGCCTCCATGTGTATAGGGATGTACACCCCCCCTCGATGTCTGGTCCTGGGGGTCCATCCCAGGGAAATCTGACCCTCTTGGTCTCAGCAGACCCTCTTGGCCTGTCTTCTGGATTTCGCACACCTTTTTTCGCTTTAAGTAGGGCAAGATATGCCTATTGCGTCCACAATTCAGGTATCTTGGGGCAAATTGTGGCCATAATTAATCTATTTTATGCCATTTGCAGCCATAAAGTGCTTCATTATACATTAATTGTGGCTGTAATTAGCATATTTTTCACCATTTGCAGCTGTAAAGTGCTTTGATATATATATCAATTGTGGCTGCAATTGATGTATGAGAAAACACTTTACGGCTGCAAATGGTGTAAAATATGCAAGGCACGGTCATGATTTCCCCAAGATACATGAATTGTGGCCACAGTTAGTGCATCTTGCCCTGTGAAATCTGGAGGACATGCCAGCAGGGTGAGTCAGTCCACTGTAGAACCTGGCCTAGTTTGGGTCCATGGCGGATTTCTCCAGCATCCCTACATGTACACAACAGTGAAGCACAGCCTGGGGGAATTCTCATGCAGTGGGCCTGTGCACCATGCCTCTGCTTTAATTTGGGTCAGTTTGATAACAATAGGTAGCATCCAATGGGAGCACTGCACTCCTGCAGATTCCATTGCCAAGTGGTACCCACTTTTCCCCTTTTTGTTCAGTGTATTTCTGGCATTCTAGATCAGAACAGCACAACTTGTGACTCACAAATCTGAATGCAGCCCCAAAGTATGTATGCATGTATAGTAGCCCACTGGGACTTAGAAAAGTTGGTTCTGGTTGGGTTGCTTGACTGTTATGGCACAAACAGGGGGCTTGTCAAGCCCATGGCAGGCCTTAAAACATGGACTGAGGGATGTGTTTGGATGCTAGGGTCACCTTTTGTGCAGGTCTGATCTAAGCACTATGCTAATTTCATTTGTTAGCGAAAGCTAAAACTTCTGGCTGCTACCTCACAATCCCAGAATACAGCTGCTTTATGATCCTGTTTAAAGGCTCCTCCCCTTTGGCTTATTCATATCTTTTTTTCCCCCTGAAGTGAGACTGAAAAACAAATCAAATTTAAAACTGGAAAAAATAAAACAATGGAGGACAAGGAATAACCAACAAGAGTAATGATTTACCCCGACTGCTCACTCTTTTCTGGAACTTGTATATTCCTATTTTAAAATATGAACACCTTGGGTTCTTAGGAGGTGCTTTTCTTTCTGTCTTTCTTTGGTGCACTCAGCAGGGAAAAAGGAACATCAGTAATTGAATTCTCTGCTTGGTTTGAAAGGAGAGAGGTAAAAAAAGACAACATTTAGCATCTCCTTGGGTGAGTCTAGATGATGGCATAATGTGATGGTTATAATAGGGATGTATGAAAGTCACTTACCTTTAACGAAATGTGATTCGCGGTGGGGGGGAGGCGCTCCGTCCCTCCCCCCGAAATTCTGGCCGGGGGGGAGGCGCTCCATCCCTCCCCCCCGAAATTCTGGCCGGGGGGGAGGCGCTCCGTCCCTCCACCCCCGAATCATGGCTGGCTGGGCCCACAAATGGTGGCGGCCGTAGCCACCGCCGTTTGCGTCCCTGCAGTCAGCCATGATAGGCTACGTAAATGTTTACGTAGCCTATCACGGCTGAGTAAAAAAAAAAAAAAAAGTGCTTATGCAAATGGCAGCGCCCATGGGCGCTGCCATTTGCGTTCCTTATTTTGGCACGTCTTAGTCTACGTAAACATTTACGTAGACTACGGCGAAAATAAGGGGAACGCAAATAGTGTAGCGTCTACACTATTTGCATTCCCCTTATTTTCACCATAGTCTATGTAAATGTTTATGTAGACTAAGACGTGCCAAAATAAGGAACGTGAATGGCAGCGCCCATGGGCGCCGCCATTTGCGCACGTGTTTTTGTTTTTTTTACTTAGCCGTGATAGGCTACGTAAACATTTACATAGCCTATCACAGTGGTTTTTTAAAAATCTAGCCGTGATAGCCTACGTAAATCTTTATGTAGCCTATCACTTTTTTTGTTTTTGTTTTTTTAAAGAACTTGGAAATGGCCGTGGCAGCAGCTGGTCGGAAGACCGGCTGCCACCGCCGCACTGCCGCCGGAGCCGCCGCCAGAGCCACTGCCGCCAGCAAGATTCGCCGAAGGTAAGTCCCATCCTGGGGGGGCGGGGGGGGCAGACCGTTTTGCCACCGATTTCGGGGGTCCGAATGCACTGGCATTCGGCCTCCCCAAGATTTGTGGCGAAATTCTCTGACATCCCTATGGTTATTGCCTGTTGCATTTGAAAAATATTCTATCTAGACTCCTCCACACACATCAATATATTTGCTTGCAAATGTAGAAAAAGCTAATGTCTTGATCTGGTTATGTGCTGGACTTGCTTCTTTTTGCATTGTTGCGCTTTGCCACTGCAATATATTGTATTGTATTGTATTTGTTTTGTATTTGTTTTGTATCTGTAAGCAACTTTGATGACCTTTGGTTGGAAAAGTGGCCTACAAATATTTGAATGAAGGAATGAATACACGAGTGGATGGATAACTATGTGAATCCATCTTTAGAAATAAGCATTCCTCATACATTCAGAAGCCAAGCAACCTACTTTCCATACATTGCTACAATAGTGCAGGAGGTCCTTTCCAGTGCCTTGTTCACTTTTTGCTATGGTAATATGGATCATTTAGGATGCTTCACACCTGACTGTTACCATCTTTCCAAGCCAAACAATCAACAAGGCAGAACTGGTCCTTCCCACCTAGTTCCAAGTCTCCAAACATTACTGTGGTTACACATGAGAAGCCTCAAGAAAAGGGTTCTGGTGCTACTGTGGTAACCTATGGAGGGGTCCAGGTATGAGGAAGGCAGTGACTGTGCTTTGTCTCACAAGCACTTCTGCATTTGTACATGGCCCAGGGATTCAGAACGTTTACTCTGGATCTCATATCATCTGGACCTGAGAGGATAGGAAGGAGGGAACATCTCATGCCAAAGAGGTTTAGTATCCCCATGGCATTCTGAAGATATGTGATGCAGCAACCTTGCTAAAGCTAAGCAGGTCTAGATTTGGTCAGTGTCTGGATGGGAGACAACCTATGAAATGCCACTTTGGTTTCCATAAGGGAAGGAAAGTGATATATTTGTAGAATAACTGAAGGAAGGAAGAGACCCAAGACTTCTAGCTCTTCCTCTCCTTTCCTACTACTTTTGTTCCTACCACAAAACATGGGAGTGTCCTGCTTCATTTGTAGATCAGTGAGTGTCTTAGTCCAAAGAGCTCATGGGGTAGGCTATGGTAACAGGGAAAGACATTGGAGGGGGGCAGTTCACCTGCCTGTAGTAATAATGAACTCTGTATTTACTCAGTGTTGAATGAATATGCATTTAATGCATTTTACATTCCTATCTATCTGATGATTTCTAGATGGTCTACAAAATAAAAAGCATTAAAACAAAAGAATGACTCAAGCATGCAAGCCTAAAAGTGGCAGATAAAAACACAGTTAAAAGTCAGAGTTTAAGATGATCAAGATGTTTAAAATGCTTCATTGAATTAAACAACAACAACACCATTTGCCTGTTGCTGAACGTTTTCATCTGGAGGACACCAGATTGAAGAAAGCTGTCTTAGGGTTTGGGAAGGATGGTATGGGGGTGGGGGTGGACACTGTCTTTTATGTATCTCAGATCCAATCAATTTAGGTCTTTATGGGTAATGAGTAGGGATGAGGGAGAAATCAATTCAGTTCAAGTTTTCATCCAGATCTAACTGGTTTTTCACATTTGAACCAATACAGGTACTTAAACTCAATTATCCTTCAAGATTTGCACTTCTCCAAATTTTGCAATAGAGTTTTCCAATGAAAAATGCATACAAAATATGTATGTTAAGGACAAGCAGACATAACAATGTGTATATAAGTGAAAAGAACATTTAAAATACAAAAAGGGCTGTATCCAATGGTGTCATTCCACAAACTCAAATAACACTAGTAGGGCTCCACTGAATCTTTCCATTGCACAAGCAGTTAGACAACATGCTCACACAACTAATTGTCCAAGCAGATGCACAACCAGTTGCATGACCAGTTGTGCAACTGGTTCTGCCACACACTTGCACAAATGTAACTTTAGTTGGATTCTCATCTTGCACATATTTCAGAATACAGTTTCCATTAGTTCAATGTCATTTATGAGAATAACACAGCTTACACAGTTGGATACTGCCCATATATTGGGGAAATTCCTTGCAAAAAATGTGTATATTACGAGAAAACTGAACAAAAATGAGTGCAAATTGTCATGCAAACTTTTTTTTAAAAAATCCCCAAAGTTCAGGATGAACTGAATTTGAGATTGGGAAAATGAGAAACTGAGAGAAACTGAAATTGACAGATTTGCCCAACCCTAGAACCAATAGTTTGAATAGTACCTGGAAATGTAGTTGACCTGGTGGGGTGTGTGTTTTTGTGTGTGTGTGTGTGGTGTTTGTGTGCATGTGTGGACTGTTTTCCTAAAATGAACCCTCCCATTTCAACCCAACCCTAATCAGGATGCCAACTGTCAAGCAACCAAAGGGCTTTGCTTTTGAATTTCTTGAAAGTAGAACTGAACCGTATGATCCAATGTGGAATTTGCCACAAACCACTTATGTGCCCTGAAAATTCGCATCCTGGCAAAGTGGAATGATGAAGAAGTGCCCAAGATTCATTGAAGTTTGTAAAACACCTTGGAACCAAATCTGGTGAAGGCTGGTATATACAGTAAATACTTTAAATAAATAAACTTAGGAACCTTAAGCAAATAAGTATGAACATTAACCAAATATGTTAGAATAACAAGCAGACACCAATGGTGATATAACAATGCTGAAAACTGGATTTTTTTCCCCCCCAGTACTGGAGCAATAAAGAAAATGTTTTGGTGTGACTTTTTCCCACTTTCATGCAAAGATTGTACATTAGGAAATGTAATCATATAATTTTATTTGTGATCTTATTTTTTTATTAGCTGAAACTGGAGCTGGAGTTGAAGAAACAGCCTGAAGTGACCAATGAATATTTTTCTCCATTTCCTTTTTAAAATGATGCCGCTGTTTATTCTAATGCTTCATCTGCCATCATGCTTCATTTTTTTAATGATGTTTATAATGCCATTTTAATTGTCTGTGTAGTGCTATGAAAAACCAAATGGGGGAGAAGGGAGCATTTTAGAAATAAATTAACATTTGGGTCCAAAATTAGCCCTCATTCCTAGCAGTGGATGGCTTTTTTTATTTCCACTCTATCTATTTAGGAATTGAGAACCACCAGATTACATTGCAGATGGCCAGCACAACGAAAATGTGCTTGAATTATGACTAGATAGAAGGCAGCATCCCAATCCCCTTTATATCATCTGCTGAATGAGCTCCTCCAAGGTCTTGTGAGCCAAATGCAAGTAACTAATATGAAAATCCTCACCTCCTTTTCCCTTCTCTGCACATCTAACAGGTTAGTGGAGAGTGAAATATGTTCTGTACAGGTATCAAGTGGAGCAGAAAATGAACTACTCATCAATACCTGTTCATCCTGCTTGGCAGGCAAATGTGACACATTTGCGATGTCAAAACACTTTTCTGGCCAAGACAGAAAGGAAAAAAATAATAATAAAAGAAGAGCATCTCTTTTCATTACACCTATCTGAGAAATCCTAACTGCTATGAAATCTATCTAATGGGCTAAGTCTAGGAGCTAAAATGGATACACTGAAGCCCCCTATGATGAATGTGTTGCTGGGTCATCCCTCTTCAGACTTCATGGGATGGAATACAGAGTCCCATGTTTCATACATTGGCCTGTTATGGACAATGGGTGATCTGTCTGTGTCCCTCATATCCCTATCCAGTTCTCTTCCCTCTGCTCAGAAAACAATCCTGCCAGAAACCCTGGAGAGCCACTGCCAGTCAGTGTCAACAATACTGGGCTAGATGGGCCAAGGGTCCAATGGAGACTGGTGGCTCTGGTTTCAGTGGGACTGTGATTCCATTCTGGGTTTTAGCCAGGACCAGCCAGAACTCTAAAGAAGCTGTCCAAGGTGCTGAACCCTATCCCCCCAAATGGTATGTGGCAGATTCCTATGTTCCTGTCTCCCATTCTGAAGCCATTAAGAGAGAGAGAGAGGACAGTGCCTCCTGCCTTCATTCTAAGTTTTGGTACTGTGTCTGTGGGTGTGTGAGTGTGCATATGCATACAAGTATAGAACATTTTGCAGTTACACAGGAGGGGTGTACAGATGAACATTCCTCGTGCATTGAGGGGGAGTCAGATTGCACTGGGCATGTTTAGCTTTGAGAAGAGAAGACTGAGGGGAGATATGATAGCGCTCTTCAAGTACTTGAAAGGTTGTCACAGAGAGGAAGGCCAGGATCTCTTCTCGATCACCCCAGAGTGCAGGACACGGAAGAATGGGCTCAAGTTACAGGAAGCCAGATTCTGGCTGAACTTCAGGAAAAACTTCCTGACTGTTAGAGCAAAACGACAATGGAACCAATGACCTAGGGAGGTAATGGGCTCTCCCACACTGGAAGCATTCAAGACAAGGCTGGACAGCCATCTGTCAGGGATGCTCTGACTTGGATTCCTGCATTGAGCAGGGAGTTGGACTCGATGGCCTTGTAGGCCCCTTCCAACCCTACTATTCTATGATTCTATGCTTCTATGATTCTATGCACCTGTCAGGCATGCTCTCCAACTCTGATGCCCACATTGGCCATGCTCCCTACTGGCCTTGTGTTCAGTGAGCATGAGGACGTGCCCTACATGTGTGCCAATTAGGCTCCCCATTGCATAGAAGAGCTCAGTGTACCAGGGGCAGGGATGTTGTGGGTGTCCGAGACAGGGGTGGAGTCTAACAGATTCCCTCCTGCTAGGCCTCCTGGACCCCACTTACCTAGCTCACTGGGCCATTCATCTAGCACTGCATGGCCTATGAGCACTTGGTGGCTGCCTGCCCCCTTGCTGAGCCACCATTTTGTGAAAAAATGGTGGCTTGGGTTTTCCCGTAAAAGCAATGTTGCATAAATGGTGGCCATAAAGTCCATTTCTGCCTGTAATGCTACATAAATGGCCCCTTGACCACCACCATTTATGCAACATTACTTTTATGGAAAAACCCAAGTTGCCATTTTCACAGAAATTGGTGGCTTGGTAAGGGAACGGGCAGCTGCAGGATGCTCACCAGGCACTCACTGGGCTCTCCAGTGGCTCGTACAGCGTGGTGAGCAGGGGACAACTACAAAGGAGGTTTGGTGAGCACCTGGTGAGGACAGATGGAGGTGAGTCCATCCATCCCGAACCATGGACAGCCCTACCATTAGGCGGGGTGAGACGATAATCTCAGACAGCAAATGATGGGGGGTGGCAGCAGTGCCAACCTCCCAGCTGTTTCTCCTGAACTTCCTGGTTGTTTCCTTCTGATTGAGAACAGTGCTGAATAGGCCACAAAACCTGTTCTGCCCCCCCCAAAACTAATCTAGTGTCTCAGTTGTGGTGGAGGGCTATCCCATCATCAGTGTTGAAGTACGATTCAGCTGCTAGTTCAGCAGGCTTCTGTATGTGGACTAGCGAGGGGGCGCCATCTTGTTCTTCACCTCAGGCATCAAAATGACTTGGGGGTGCCCTACTGTGCACATGCATGGTATATTTGTAGGTCCCCTTCTCATGCTTGCCAAATTATGGCAAATGTATGGCCAGCAGGGGCGTGGCTACCGGGGTCTTGGGGAGCATGGGGCTTTGCCAAGGGCATCATGAAAAGATTCTGAGGTGGGACTTGGAACTGGGATCACAGTTGAAGGAGCAGCAAGGGATAACAGAGTGATTTATAAGAGCAGAAGACCTTTAGTTGACTGAAGGTGGTAGAACTGGGGAAGTGAAATTCATGGGCAGGAATGTCAGGCTTCCCAATCCCCCTAATGCACATGCTCAGGCAATCTGACACTGGACATCCAAATCATGGAGATTTCTTTATTGCAGGAAATCCCATGGCAAAAGCTTAATGGTTACACTCTTCAGAAATCATACAGCTGATGGTCAGTAGTTATAGGCTTGATGTAAACAGAACAGTCCTAAGCTGAACACTACTACTGTGACTAAGATCCTCATCAACGTGGTTTCCCCATTGTCATTCTCCACAGTTCTGAACACAAGGGAAGGGACTCTGGATTCCTGGGTACCTAGCCCAGGCAATCCTTTCACAAAGTTCCAACCCCGGACATGGAAAGGGAATGATTCCTGGAACGAACCCATCAGGCAATCAAGGGATAACTTCTTGAAGGGCCTAAACTAACCACACCCATAGAGAGTCCAACTTTGAATCTTTTGGTCAAGACCTATCAAGATCAAAGGAAGGGTAAAACCAGACATGCAGGGAGTTCTGTGCCACTGCTCTTGCATTGGTAACTCCGCACTGCACACATCCAGGCAGAGGAAAGTCCAAAAGTCGTAGATCGAACCCAGCCTGCTAGTGTGCTGAGCTGATGACAAACACACACACACAATCCACAGCAACGAGAGTTCAAGTCTATGAAAAGCCTCACAGTACTTTTCATGACAAGTCCTTAAGAATCCAAAGCTCCAGTCCATGTGCAGAGTGCCTCCAAAAGCCCAGACGATGATGGATCCAAACAGAGATGGCTTCGGGCAATGAAGACGAGATGTTCCTAGCATAGGCAATTTGCCTTTGCATCTATGTAAAAGGGAAGGCAGGACTGTAGGACACCCCCTCCAGATCCCTTGACAGACAAGGGCCTTTAGCCTTTCAGCAAGGCCCCTGTCTAAACAGAGCATCACTGCTCAGCCCTCTAGCAGTGATGCTTCAACCTGGGCGACCCTTCTGCAAACCCCACGCTTCCTCTGTCAGGTTCTCATGGACAGCTTCCAGCCTCCCTGCTTGCCAAGGCCAGGCCAGCAGATGGACAGGGAGGTGGGTGACTCCCCCTGGCTCTGCTCTGTGAATAGGGATGGTGGAGAATTCCTCCACAGACCCTAGTGAGGCTGGATTCTTTTGAATCCAGCCTCTGGAGTCTGTGGAGGAATGAAGTACTTACCTCTGCCTCCCTGAGGAATCCTTCCCAGCTGGATCCTTCTCGCCACTGGCTCTGGAGAACCAGCTATATGGCCACCATTGCCATATTGCTGGCTGAGGCTGACTGACTCTGGATGCAAATGGCATCCGCTATGCCATTTGTGGCTGTAAAGCCCTTAGTTTAAGCTAAATGCAGCCATTTACGGCTGCATTTGGCTTAATCTAAGAGCTTTACAGCCGCAAATAGTGTAGCGGATGCCATTTGCATCTGTGGTTTTTCACGTGATAGGTTTAGCTTAATCTAAGCTAATCTAATTGGTTTAGATTAAGCGAAATGCAACCATTTACGGCTGCCTTTAGCTTAATCTAAGACCTTTACGGCTGCAAATGGCATAGCGGATGCCATTTGCATCCAGAGACAGTCAGCCTCAGCCAGAGATATGGCAATGGCGGCTGTATTGCTGGCGCTCTGGAGCTGGCTGGCGGTTCTGTGGAATCACTGCAGAACGGAGCCGGCTGGTGAGGATTCGGGGGGGGGGGAGGGACGGATCACCTCCCCCCAAGGGCGGATTCCCAGGAGGACCGGCAAGTAGAGAATCCACCCATCCCTATCTGTGAACACTGACAGAGATAAGCTCACACAGACTCTGACATTCCAGAGGCTGAATAGGCCCAAGCCCTTCCAGGCTACCTCTAATCAAATCCTGGCTATAACCTACAAAGACCTGACAAGGAATATACTGTGCAGGGCCAGCAGAGTGACTCAACCACCTCAGGTGGCAAATACTGGTGACAAACCTATTCAGGAACCAGAAACGTTGTTGAATACAACGCTTGAGCTCAGCTCATAATGGTTCAGGCAATTCCAAGCCCCCACCGCCAAATTGAGTCCCATCACTAGTTAGAAATCTATAAAATTCAGGATCACAACAGATTCATTTTCACATACCTTTGGAAAGGTCATGTTTAGTCTGACAATGGGTTGCATCAGCATGGCATCGTAAAAAAAATCTATAGGGGTCATCCCATTTCAGGAAACATGACTCTTGTACGTTTATTTTTTTAAGGAGTCTGTTTCATTTATTGTTCTTGGTTGCTAAACTGTCAGCTTGTAAACATTGTAAATATGAAGGTCATTTGGAGGTCAAGCTGAATCATGCTCTGGGAATGCGTAATAGACAAATCTTGTTAACCAAGTGACAACTTGTTAAATCCATGTGGAAGCATCCATCTACTCTCTTGAATTTTGATGCCTTTGAAAGGCTAGTGCTGGATATAATTCTTTCCGCATATTGGATGTTACAGTTGTTTCATATCTTTCTAATTATTGTTGTGATGCTTCTTGACCTTAGGGGAAGAAGACGCTTTTAAAAATAAAGAAAATAAGGGTGAAATCCTATGGAGATAGGCATCAGCCTCTGAACTCGGAGGCTGCAGCCTATCCAATGCTCCCACTAACCTGCATTTTTGGCTAGAGGTGTGATTTTGTGCACCTAGCCAGGGACATTGGAGCAGGAGGCAGGGAGGCCATGCAGTGAATAGGAAACCTCATAAAGCAGCTTCTGTGGTCTCCTCCCACCCCTGAGACCTCCCACTTTGCACCGTTTCTGTGCTCCATTTGTGAGCATGGAAAAGCAGCCGGTGCAGAGAAGCACACTGGCTACAAGGGGGTGGGGGAGGGGGCAGGGAGTGCAGTTTCTGAGAACCAAGCTCAGAGCCAGTGCTCTGACCTCAGTCCCTAGTAACTGAAAAATCCCATGGCCCTCTAGACTGTGTCTAGTGGCTATAGAATTGCTCCCTGAATGAATAAAGAAATATTATTTAGAACAGGGAGGCAGAAACTCAAGCCCATGGACCAAATCCAGCCTGTCTGTGGTCTCAGTTTGGCCCTTTGGAGTTCCCCAGATGGCCACACCCCCTTTCCTTTTGCCCCGCCTGCTTTCTCCCTGACCACCAATAGTTTGGTGGTTTCCTGGCTTTTGCATGTTCTCCCTCTCTCCCCCTCCCCCCCATTTAAAAGAATGAAATACCTCCTACAGCTTTGTTACTGGTAGAGATATGAGAATACCTCCCAGCTCGGGTTCTCCGAGTGCCCTCGAGCTCTCCCCCCACTCGCTGGACCTCCAGGGTAGCACTTGCCCATAGACTTATATGCAAAATAGCGCTGTGAAACTAGGGTAAATGGGTGATCCACAGCGGTTTTTGTGTATAGGTCTATGGGCAAGCACTGCCGATCACCATGTTTTCTGAAAACATGGCGATTGGGACAGAGATGAACAGGCCCGGGTAAGTTATGGGCTGCTTGCCGAGTGCGAAGTGGGGGCTCGACAGCACCCCATAGGGCCAGCGAGCAAGGGGGGGAGCTCGGCAGGCACAGCTTGGGGGGGTGCAGGAACCAGCAGTCCGAAAGATTTGTGGACCAAAATGGGTGCCCGCGCCATCCCTAGTTACGGGCATGAAATGCTTTAAGCTAAAGTATGCTGCTATCTTTGGTATTTTGGCACCACCCTATTTTGCCTTGGGCCCTGCCCACTGCTGAAGGTCTTTGCTGAATACTCCAGTTATTATGAGATCACTAGCAATAGTCGTGTTATCTGAGATGTTGCAGCAAAACTGCTTCCAAGATCCAAGGAGAGTCGCACATTCTCCTGGTACCTCCATAAATTGGAGGTATTTATTGGTTATATTTGCTTCTCCCAAAGATGCAACCCAAGAAATAGTCCCCACTTAGCTGCCTCTATGAGAGGAAGCAAGGCTGAAAAAAAAAAGTTCTTGGTCTCCATCTAAATTGTGATTTACACTCACGGTTGCTCAAAAGCCACAGCTTTTAGTCTTCAACAGAAAGCCTAGAGGAAATACAAAACAGGCTTCAAATGCACGCAGGGAACCAATAATCAGAATTAACACCAAATTAATCCATCCCTCTATGCCCACTGTAGTCCTGATAGCAATGTTGGCATTAAATGATTGTTAAGTACAGTAGCAGCAGAGATGTGGTTAACCCAAATCAGTTGAAAGCTAGGAACGTAGGTTGTTAGTGCCTCTTTCAGGTAGGGATACACATGCAGAATTCACTAAATCAATCAGGGTAAATGTCTGATACGCCCATTAAAAAAAATCTGGTCATAGCATAGGTGCTGCGCTCTCTCTCTTTCTCTCTCTCTCTCTCCTCCCTTCCTCCCTCAGTTTATTCCTACTAGCATGCTATGCTTGGCTGTTTTAGACACTCACTGAAGTCTATCATGTTTTATGGGAATGAAATGGTACTGAAGACATTTGCAGTGGCCTCTTGTTTACCATGGCATGTTACCTACTGCTAACAATGCATAAATCCTCATATAGTTAATGTTGCCATTTAATCACTGTGTGGATTTATAGTTTGCCTGTACTGTAAATCTCCCTTAGCGCTTAGCTGCTTCTATGGCAGGAGAGTATGCATGCTTACAGTAGAAAAACAAGTAGCATGGACAACAGGGGTTCCGAACACCGGATAGCCTTTCGAAGTGCACAATTTGGTGGGTTTGATTTCCTAATCAGACTCACATGGCCTATAATTCCTGGACTCATGTGTGGGTCAGATGGCGGCCTGCTTTGGAAGCCAGGGTGCATGATGCTCCCAGGGAGATGGTAGAAATTGTTCTCAGGGGCTCTGTATGGAAAAAGCATGGCTGCCCTCATAGGTCCATGGAGGCAGCCATGTTTCCCCCCCCCCCCCGTACTATGCCCTGGGAAGTACATGTTGTAGCCTCTACTGGAATGTGCACAGCAAGGGCTGTGTTTTCTAGATGCTCCAGGCAGCTAGTGACTCTTAAAAAGAAAAGAACTACTGCTTGTGGGTTCCCGGTTGACAGCTGGTTGGCCATACTGTGAACAGACTGTTGGACTAGATGGACCCTTGATCTGATCCAGCAGGACTCTTCTTGTGTTCTTAAGTTTTTAATGTCAGTGAGCCATTGGACCATCTTTTAAGTACCCATTTAAAATAATCTATATATGTGCAGGGTGGTCTTTCTATGTGCGTGTTGTTGTTGTTATTGTTGTTGTTTGGAAGTGGGGAGGAATCCACATGGAAACAGGATGAAACAGCCTTACTGGTTACCAAATAAGAAAGGAGCATGAACCAGATGAAGTAAGTAGGGATGTATGAATTGTGTACCTTCAGTGCCGCTTGACATCCGCAGTTTGCAGCCAGTGCTCCGTTCACAAGCCCCCGGAATTCTCCTCCTTTTTTTCCACTCCAAAAATTACGAAGATAAATCCATACCCAAAACTGTAATTCCGGTGCCCAGCCATCTCCGTGAGTCTGCATAACTTCCTTAAGTATCACTATTTTTCGTAAATATTTACGCATTTTTTTTTAAAAATGAAATCCTCTGTCTTCGTTTACTTTCAGCCAAAATACTTCCTCTTCCTAGGGGCTTCCCAAAAGAAGGCTGTCTTGGTTGTGCCTGAGTGATAAACTCTTTGTTTAAAGCAATGCTGTTTTAAAGAAAGAAAAAACCTTTTAAAATGACTATGCTGGTCCTGGAGATGGAAGATTTCAATTTAAAAAGAACACCCACAAACAAGGTGGTGAGCACAATTCATTTTTTAAAAAAACTTATGTATTTATTATCGGAATATACTACACTGCGTTTTTATTTATGAAAATTCTGTGACTCCTTGCAGACAATGAAAAAAAGCCGCATGACGGCTGCCTCCGCAGGACCTCGTGGTGCTGTTCCACAGAGGATTCTGTGGCACGGACTGAAGGGAATTCGATCCCATTTCAGTCCATGGCAGAATTCTCTGACATCCCTAGCAAGTACGTTCTTTCCATCCATAGTTGTTGCCTTCTGGGATTTTTTCCACTCAAACCTTCAGGACTAGGGATGTAGGGATGGCAGATAATTTATTTATTTTATTATTTATTATTGCATTTATATCCCACCTTTTTTCCTCTTGCAAGGAACCCAAGGCGGCTTACATTATCCTCCTCCTCTCTGTTGTATCCTCACAACAACAACCCTGTGAGGTAGGTTGGGCTGAGAGTCTGTGACTGACCCAAAGTCACCCAGTGAGCTTCCATGGCCAAGTGGGGACTAGAACCCAGATCTCCCAGCTCCCAGTCCATCACTCTCACCACTACACTACACTGGCTGTCCAATTCTTCTGAATTCCGCCACGGATTTCAGTGAGGCCAAATGCACTGGCATTCATCCCCCCGAAATCCGTGGCAGAATGCCCTGCCCCCCACCCCCCCTGCGGATTCCCCCCGGGACAAAGCTTACCTGGGGTGGATGTTCCAGATGGCCGCAGCTCCGGCGGTGGCTCCAGTGGCGGCTCCGACAGCGGCTGCTGGTCTTTCGACCAGCTGCCACGGCCGCCATTTGCATCCTGATCTTTGCTGTGATAGGCTACGTAAGTATTTACGTAGCCTATCACGGCAAGCCAAGCAAAAAACCCACAAAAAAATGGCTACAGTGGCTGCCATTTGTGTTCCCTATTTTTCACCGTTTTAGCCTATGTAAATATTTACGTAAAGTATTACGGCAAAAAAAAAGAAATGCAAATAGCGCCCACTACGCTATTTGCATTCCCCTTTTTTTCGCCGTAATAGCCTATGTAAATATTTACATAAGATAAAACGGCGAAAAATAAGGAACGCAAATGGCGGCTGCCATAGCCGCTGCCATTTGAGTACGCTGTTGTTGTTTTTTTTGCCTAGCTGTGATAGGCTACGTAAATACTTACGTAGCCTATGATGGCAGCCTGGCTGGACACAAATGGCAGTTGCTATGGCGGCCGCCATTTGCATCTGTAGCAACCCGTCTGCGGCCAGAAGTTCGGCTGCAGACGGCCCTGGCCGGCTGCTCCGCGGAGCCGCCACGGAGCAGAGCTGGCCGGGCAGGATTCCCAGAGGGGAGGACCGGATTGCCTCCCCCCCATCGAGGATTCTGGGGGGAGGGATGGAGCACCTCCCCCCCCCACAAATCAATTCCGCGAAAAGGTAAGTGACTTTCATACATCGCTATGGGATGTATAAAAAATTGTTTCAGTTTGTTTTTTGATCAGGATTTACCCATTTCACAGCTCCTGAGCTGAATACAGTCTTGACAAATCTGTGATTTAAGTCCATACATTTCTGAGCTTGCAATGTGATTCGTGGGCCTCTAAAATTGTTTGACAGCATTTGAAAAATGCACATGAAAAATGTGTACCTTTGAAAAATGTGCACAAACACACTTTAATTGGTGGGAGAAGAATGCATACATTTCAAAGATGTGCACAACTGAAGTATACCTTTGGAAAAATATACACAAAAATATGAAAACAAATCATACAAAAATACCCCCCTGCCCCCAAATCACAATCTGATACAGACGTGAGATTGAATGAGTGCCAAAGTGTAATTTGGAGAACCGTGACATACTGAAGTTTTGTTTGTATGCATATCTGATTTAGGACCGAACCTTTTCCCCATGGCAGTACAGTTGCTGCCGAATCTTAACTGAAGTGGTCTCCCTTGGGCAAAAGGTCTGTAAGGATCCTGAAAGAAGTTAAAAACACTTCGATATGCTTAGCTAAACTGCTTTTCAAAATTATGTTTTGACTGATTTTGCATGTAAACCAACACACACCTAGAAAGAGAGAGAGAGAGAGCTGGGCTAACAACTAAAAGGAATGGTAGACTTCTAGGATCATGGAGGGGGCCTCTAGGTCAGTGGTAGGCAACCTGGTGTCCTCCACATGTTTTGGACTAGAACTCCCCCAAATCCCTGACCATTTGCCAGGCTGTTTTGGTCTTGTGGGAGTTGTAGCCAATCTGGAGGGTACCAGATTGCTCCACCCTGCTCTAGGTAATTGGTCCCGTTCTCGAACTGGGTTATACAATTGGAAAATGCAGATTGTATCAGTGGAATGAGCCCCAAAGCTTATTTACAGTATACTTATTTACAGTATACTTCAATAAAATATCAATCTGAACAGCAGTGTGATCAGATCAAAAACCATGTATATGGCAGAATATGATTTTGCATAGAGCAACTGAAGTTCAGATGGGAACTGAGAGAAAGGGTGCAATTTTCTTTATAAAAGCTATCAGGTTTGTTTAATCCTCCAGATAGATTTATTGGATGGGTCAGTTTAAGCACCAGTGGTTCAAAACAGGACTTTGTTAATAATACTCATGGATCAGATGTTATCCAGAAATCTGAAGCAGGAGAAAAAACAGTTTTTTTTATTTAGTTTTATTTTATTGCTGCAACATATTCTACAGGGGGATGCATTTGAAGATGGTTAAAAATCTGCAGCTAGCAAGGAAAACTGCAGCCCATTTGCCTAATTGGGGCAGATTGCAGGGAACATATCACTCCTGCTTTCTGGCACAACTGCACAGGCAGTTTACACCATTCCAGGCCCAAACATGACAAAATAGACCTAGGGATGAAAAAGAGATGAAAGTAAGACAGACTGGAAATTAGGGATGGGGGAGAATTTCTCCCCGAAACTTCGGGGGGCCGAGTGCCAACATATTCGGCCCCCTGAAGTAGGTTCGGGGAGAAATTCTCCGCACCCCCCCCACCCCCCCCGGGATGGGACTTACCTTTCCCGAATGTCCCTCCCGGCGGCGGGTCCCGGCGGCGGGTCCCGGCGGCGGGTCCTGGCGGCGGTTCGGCAGGTCTTCGACAGGGGCAGAGGCGGCAGCCGGTCTTTCGACCGGCTGCCGCTGCCGCCATTCCAATAAAAGTAAAAAAAAACAAACGCCCCCATGATAGGCTACGTGACGATTAATGTAGCCTATCACGGCTAGATTTGCAAAGTCAGCCATGATTGGCTACGTAAATCGTCACGTAGCCTATCACGAGTGACTTAAAAAAAAAAAAAGTACGTACGGCTAGTGGTGGCCCCCATAGGGAGCGGCCATTTGCGTTCCTTATTTGGTTGCTGTAGTCTACGTAAAGATTATGTAGACTACGGCGAAAATAAGGGTAACGTGACGTTAATCGTCACGTAGCCTATCACGGGGGCGTTTTTTTTTTAACTTTTTATTTCGCGGCCGGGCGAGGCGAGGCGCCTTCCCCCCGGCCTGAATTTCGGCCGGGCGAGGAGGGAAGCCTCCCCCCCCGGCCTGAACTTCGGGGGGAGCAGCGAAGCGCCTCCCCCCCACCGCAAAGCAAGCTGCGAGACCAGGTAATTGGCTTTCGTGCACCCCTACTGGAAATAGGTAGATTCACTCACAGATTGGAGCCTATCTATCTTCAGGAACAACTCCTTCCATACATTCCTCCCTGCTGTTGTAGCATCACTGGGGAGTCATTCTGTGTCCTGACTTTTTACAGAGGCGAGATCTGTAACTGCATAGAATCTAGGGATGTTAGAGAATTCTGCCATGGACTCCAGTGAGAGTCTAAAGAATCTTCCCCCCCGGAGTCCATGGTGGAATGGGGCAATCCCCCCCGCCACCCCACGAAACTTCCCCGGGACAGATCCTACCTGTTGTAGGCCATCCACTGCCCTCGTCTGCGGCTGCGAATGGCGGCCCTGGTCTGCGGCTGCCATTTCCCTCGCTACTTTAGCCGTGATAGGCTATGTAAGTATTTACATAGCCTATTGTGGCAAAGAGCAAGGATGCAAATAGCATCCGCTACGGCATTTGAGTCCCTGCTCTTTGCCATGATAGGCTATGTAAATATATACGTAACCTATCACAGCTAATGCAGGGATGCAAATGGCAGCCGCTATGGCAGCTGCTATTTGCAGCCGCAGCCCGGCAGCGGACAAAGGTCCAGCTGTGGGTGGCCCCAGCCGGTGACTCCGTGGACTTGTTGTGGAGTGGAGCCAGCCAGGGAGGATTCAGGGGGGAGGGACAGATCACCTCCCCCCCACCATGGACACCCCGGAACGGAACCAGGTAAGGGATTAGTACATCCCTAATAGAATCATGCCTTCTTTGTGGTGGCATCTGAGCTCTGGATCATGCTTCTACTAGAGACATGTCTGTCTACTTCCCTCTTGACTTTTTAGTGGCAGATTAAAACATTAATGCCTTTTAACACTGGCTGATGTTATTTTGGGACTTTAAAAATACTGATGTTTACAGGGTGTCTTTTGGTGCTTTTTAAAAAATAATATTTATGAGTTCTATGATTTTAGAAAGAATTGTTCATCTATTTATTGTGGTGATTTGTATTCCTTTTTGTTTGCCATCCACTATTCCCGGTGCTGTTTTTGGCAGGGGCAATGGTTTAGAAACCTAGCATAAAAAAAACATACAAAGGTAAAATGCAATTTCGCACTACATTTGGGATGTGTGCATACCAATAATTATCATTGTGCTATACTTTCTTTTTTTACCTATTTCTTTTTGACCATTTGTGCAACAGGGGGGGAGAAACTGCAGGGGGGGAGAAACTGCACCTGAAAATTCTGGGAAGGTGAGAATTTCAGTGAGATTTTTCAGGGTGGTGCACGGCTTCAGTGCTTATCTTTCTGTAAGGAGGTGGCAGAGAGGCATGTGTGCTCTTTCTTTTACTATCTCCCCCCCACACTTTCTGTCCTCACAGCCTCTCCAGTTGCTTCGCTTGAGTTTCTTGGAAAGCCCCTTGGAGGACTTAGCCAGGACTCCCTCCTGTGGGACTTTCCAGAGCTGCTGCCTATTGAGTGCCTGAAAGAGGATTTCTCCTTCTCCTTCTCCTTCTCCTTCTAATAACAATAAAGCAGAATTTAAAAAAAATGCCCCCTTGGCTTTCAGGCACTCAGTAGGCAGCAGCATTGGAAAGCCCCATGGGAGGAAGTCCTGGCTAAGTCTTCCAGGCCACTTTCCAAGAAGCTCAAGCAGCCGGAGAGGCTGCAAGGACCGAACGGGTGAAAAATAGTAAAAGAAAGAGCATGCAGGAGGAGCCCCTCTGCCACCTTCTTCCAGTAAGGTAAACTCAAGCCCTGCACCCTGAGAAATTTTGTGGAAATTCTCAAATTCCCAGTGAAAGTGGCAGAAAAACAACTGCCTCTTTCGCAGGGAAATGAAGAGGTTGCAAAAGGGCAGGTGGGGTTTCTGCACACTACTATCAATAACTTCAGGTTTCCCCTGTCGTTCCCTGACTCTCCTGAACCCAGTGGTGCTAGAAGAGCAGGATGTTGGGCAGAGGTCTTGGGATCAACTCCCAAATGGAGGGTCCCCACATGCAACATGGCTGGCTGACTTTTTGAAGGAAGTGAAGTAATACAGCTTACCAGCCTTCCTCAATTTGGTGCCCTCCAGATGTTTTAGATTTCAACTCTCATCAGCCCCAGCCAGCATAGGAAATGGTTGGGAATGCTGGGAGTTGTAGTCCAAAGTATCTGGTGGGCACCAGGTTGAGGAAAGTGAACTAAAGACCATTAAGTCCAGGGATTTAAAAATGTCCTAAACATGCCACTTCCTGAACCAATGAAGAGGGATTGCTTGGACTTTGCAAAGCAGAATAACAAAATACTTTAGTTTGGGCTATTAAGTTTCTAATGCCAGCTGCATCTTGTTGCTCTCTCATGGGATAACATTACTTGCCCATGATTGCGTGGCAGCGAGAATGTGATAAAATACATGTTGGTGCCGTGAAGTACATTGTAGGCAGCTTGAGCGCCTGGATGCTGTGAACCTCCTGACATTTCATGTCCCCTTTAGTGACTGCTGTCAAACACCTTTGCTATTCCATTTTCTTAAAAGCGCATTTCTAAGGCATTTCCAACATCGTGTCTGGCCGTTCCTCCATCACTGCTGAGAAAGCTGTTTGCCTAAATATCTGTGGCTGTGTCATTTTCTTGACTGCTGTCCTGTGTGGGGAAATTGGCAGCTAACATCTTGGCTTCCAGCCAGGGAGAATAAGTGGGGGAAGCCAATTCAGAATTTATTTATTTATTTATTCATTCATTCATTCATTCATTCATTTCATTTCTATACCGCCCAATAACTGAAGCTCTCTGGGCGGTTCACAAAAATTAAAAGCAAACAGCACACAATAAAACAATTTAAAATATATAGAACATTAAAACCACAATATAACAATACAACCACAGTAAAACCTAGCAGGAGTGCAGGAGTTTAAAATACAGATTTAAAACAGCAAAGCTAAAAGTTTAGAAACCTAAAATGCCTGGGAAAATAAAAAGGTCTTCACCTGGCGCCAAAAGGAATACAATGTAGGTGCCAGGCGAACCTCACTAGGGAGCTCATTCCAGAGCCGGGGTGCCACAGCAGAAAAAGCCCTCCTCCTAGTAGCCACCCGCCTCACTTCCTTTGGCAGCGGCTCACGGAGAAGGGCCGCTGACGATGATCTTAAGGTCCAGGCAGGCACATATGGGAGGAAGCGATCCTTCAGGTAACCTGGCCCCAAGCCGTTAAGGGCTTTAAATGTTAGGGATGGCAGAGAATTCCACCACGGATCTCGGGGAGGCCGAATGCCAGTGCATTTGGCCCCCCAAAATCTGTGGCAGAACAGCCCCCCTGCCCCCCCGCGGATCCCCCTGGGACGAGACTTACCTGGGGCGGATCTTCCGAGCGGCGGCGGCTCCAGCGGCTGGTCTTCTGACCAGCTGCCGCCGCCGCCATTTGCAGAGTTTTTTTTTTTTTTTTTACATCGATGTGATAGGCTACGTAAGTTTTTACGTAGCCTAAAACGTCTGGGTAAAAAAAAAAAAAAAAGCGTACGCAAATGGCGGCGGCTACAGCCGCCTCCATTTGCGTTCCTTATTTTGGGCCTTCTTAGTCTACGTAAATAATTACGTAGACTAAGACGGAGAAAATAAGGGGAACGCAAATAGCGTCCACTATGCTATTTGCGTTCCCCTTATTTTCGCCGTCTTAGTCTACGTAAATATTTACATAGATTAAGATGTCAAAAATAAGGAACGCAAGTGGCGGCGGCCGTAGCCTCCGTCATTTGCGTGCACGGGTTCTTTTTTCCCAGAGCTCTCCGCGGCCAGAAATCCAGCTGCGGACAGCTCTGGCCTGGGTGTGCCTGGCTGGCTGCTCCGCGGAGCCGCCGCGGAGCACAGCTGGCCAAGGAGGATTCCGGGGGGAGGAACAGAGTGCCTCCCTCCCATGCAGGATTCCAGGGGGAGGGACGGAACACCTCTACCCCCCACCATCAGCATAATCCATGAACAGGTAAGTGATTTTCGTACATCCCTATTAAATGTTAATACCAGCACTTTGAATCGGGCCCGGAAATGGACTGGCAGCCAGTGCAGCTGAAAAAGTACCAGCGTAATATGAGCTCACAGGCCAGTCCCTGTTAACAATCTTGCTGCCCTATTTTGGACCAGCTGAAGTTTCTGGACTGTTTTCAAAGGCAGCCCCACGTATAATGCATTGCAGTAATCCAGACGAGAAGTTATCAGAGCGTGCATAACTGTAGCTAAGCTATCTCTGTCCAGATAAGGGCGTAGTTGGTATACCAGCCTAAGCTGATAAAAAGTGCTCTAAGCTGATAAAAAGTGATAAAAAGTGCCTCAAGTGACAGTTCTGGATCCAAGAGCACCCCCAAACTACGAACCTGATCATTTAGGGGGAGTGCCACCCCCTCCAGAACAGGTTGAATATCACCTAGCCGGGCAGACAAACCACCCACTAACAGTACCTCCGTCTTGTCTGGATTGAGTTTCAGTTTATTGGCCCTCATCCAGCCCATTACTATGTCCAGGCACTGATTCAGAACAGCCACTGCGTCACCTGGTTTTGATGAGAAAGAGAGGTAGACCTGGGTGTCATCTGCATATTGATGGCACCTCAGCCCACACCTTCGGATAACCTCCCCCAGCGGTTTCATGTAGATGTTAAACAGCATAGGGGATAAAATAGAGCCCTGTGGAACCCCATGGCACAATTGCCATGGCACAGAGCAATAATCCCCCAGCACCACCTTCTGGAATTGGCGATCCAAGTAGGAGCAGAACCACTGTAGTGCAGTGCCTCCAACTCCCAACCCAGACAACCTATCCAGAAGGATACCATGGTCGATGGTATCAAAAGCCACTGAGAGGTCCAGAAGAATCAATAGGGTTGCACTCCCCCTGTCCCTCTCCTGGCAGAGGTCATCCCACAGGGCGACCAAGGCAGTTTCCGTTCTAAAACCAGGCCTGAAGCCCAATTGAAATGGATCTAGATAATCTGTTTCATTCAAGAGTGCCTGGAGCTGTCCTACAACCACCCGCTCAAGCACGTTACTCAGGAAGGGGATGTTGGCCACTGGCCTATAATTGTTAACATCCTCTGGGTCTAGGTTAGGCTTTTTCAGGAGTGGTCTAATTACCGCCTCTTTTAAAGCAGCAGGCACCATTCCCTCTCTCACGGAGGAATTTACAACCTCCTGGACCCAGCCGGACATCCCCTCCTTGTTTGATTTAATAAGCCATGAAGGGCAAGGGTCAAGCACACAAGTGGTCTATCGGACTTGGCCAAGCACCTTGTCTGGACCCTCAGGCCTCAGTAACTGAAACTCATCCAATAAAACTGGACCAGATGGTGCTCTGAACGCCTCTACCAATGGAACTGCATTAATGGTGGTGTCCAATTCATGACGAATCTGAGCGACTTTATCCTCAAAGTGCCGCGCAAACTTGTCACAGCGTGCTACCGAGGGTTCCACCGTCTCTCTCCCTGGCCCAGAATGTAACAGGCCGCGAACCACTCAGAAAAGCTCTGCTGGACGACACTGAGAAGATGCAATGCTGGTGGAAAAGAACTGCCTCTTTGCCACCCTCACCGCCACAGAGTAGGCTCGATAGTGGGCTCTTACCTGTGTTCGGTCAGTCTCAGCACGAGTTTTCCTCCACCTGCGTTCTAGCCGTCTCCCCTCTTGCTTCATTGCCCTCAGCTCAGGTGTACACCAAGGAGCTGGCCGGGCTCTGCTCAGAGGGAGAGGGCGCTTGGGCGCGATCGTGTCAACCGCCCGAGTCATCTCTGCATTCCACAGAGTGACCTGGGCTTCAACAGGAGCACCAGCCATACCAGCAGGAAAATCTCCCAGAGCCCTCTGGAATCCATCAGAATCTATTAATCTAAGGGGGCAGACCATTTTAATAGGTTCCCCACCCTTGCAGAGGGGGAAGGCCGCCATGAGTCTAAACCTCAGCAGGAAGTGATCTGACCATGACAAAGGGACAGATGTTAATTCCTCAACTTTCAGATCACCATCCTCCTGCCCAGTCGAGAAAACCAGATCAAGCGTGTGTCCTTTTATATGCATTGGGCCAATGACATGTTGGGACAGCCCCATGGTTGTCATGGTGGCCATGAAGTCCTGAGCTGCCCTGGATACAGCGGCCTCAGCATGGACGTTGAGATCCCCCAGGACCATCATCCTAGGGGTTCTCAACACCAAGTCCGAGACCACCTCCGTCAGCTCAGGCAGGGAGTCTGATGGGCAGCGGGGTGGGTGGTACACCAACAAAATCCCTAATCTGTCCCAGGTACCCAACACAAGGTACAAACACTCAAGATCTGCACTCAAATGAGCAGGAAGCCTGGAGAGGGAGATTGAATTCCTATAGACTACAGCAACCCCCACTCCCCGACCGTCAAGTCGGTGTTGGTGCTGCACCGAGTACCCAGGAGGACACAGCTGGGAGAGAGTGACCCCTCCCAGTTCCCCCACCCAGGTCTCAGTAATACATACCAGGTCAGCCCCCTCATCCACAATCAAATCATGGAGGAGGGAGATTTTATTTTGGTCCCACCTGGCATTCAGCAGCAGCACCACCAGACCTGAGGGCAGACTGGTAAGGCTGCCAGGAACCATCAGGTTGGGAGAAGAACCAGAAGAGGGGATAGCAATTAGGTATCTAGCCCCTCTTCTCCTCAGCTGGCCTGTTAATCCCCCAATGCCATGCCTCCCCCTGCCCGTGACCACAGTTATAGTGGCACCTCCCCAACCCCCGAGTTGCTCAATAGTCCTCCCAGGCACATATTAAAATGCTAGGATATTAAATGTACAACAGTGTAAAAGAATATAAAAGATAAAAGAGATAAAAGAGAACAGCAGCTAAGAAGGAGCAGATAAAATCCACGTTTGCCCCTTTCTCCCTGGTCTTTAAAGCTGCTGCCCTCTGCTGCTGCTATTTGCTGCTGGTATCTGTGGCTGCTGGTGTCTCTGGAGAGGCAGGTTGGTGGGTCTTCAGGTGCTGTTCCATGCAACTCCAAGTGTGACTCCAAGTGTGACTCTTAGTATCACACTTGGCGCGACGCCAAGGCGCAGCCTCTGGCAGCCCCACCTTAAGTACCTGTTTGGTGGGGGCAGAAGCAAGCTCAGGATCTAGGGATGTACGAAAGGGACTTAACTTGTCCCGCAGCTTTTTTCACGGTGGGGGGGAGGTGCTTCGCTTCTCCCCCCGAAGTTCATGCGAGCGGGGGGTGTCTTCCCGCCTCGCCCGGCTGAAATTCAGGCCAGGGGGGAGGCTTCCTGCCTCGCCCCCGGCCGAAATTCAGGCCGGGGAGAAGCGCCCCGTCTCCCCGGCCGTGAACTTCAACAGAAAACTAAAATAGCATTGCCCTTATTTTCTCTGTAGTCTACGTAATCTTTACGTAGACTACAGCGACCAAATAAGGAACGCAAATGGCGGTTCCCTATGGGGGCCGCCATTAGCCGTACGTGTTTTTTTTTTTTCCCCCCAAAGTCACCCGTGAAAGGCTACGTGACGATTTACGTAGCCTATCACGGCTGACTTTGCAAATCTAGCCATGATAGGCTACGTTAATTGTCACGTAGCCTATCACGGGGGCGTTTTTTGTTTTTTGTTTTACTTTTCTTGGAATGGCGGCGGCGGCAGCCGGTTGAAAGACCGGCTGCTGCCCCCACCCCTGTCGAAGCCCTCCCGACCCGCCGCTGCGACCCGCCACCGGGAGTGACATTTGGGAAAGGTAAGTCCCATCCCCGGGGGGGGGGGAAGAATTTCTCCCCGAAACTACTTCGGGGGGCCGAATACGTTGGCACTCGGCCCCCCGAAGTTTCGGCGAGAAATTCTCTGACACCCCTATCAGGATCCACCTGGTAAAGCTGGCTGGTCCTCCTTCCCACAGGCTCCTTCCTTCAATTCAGAAGGGAGGAGAGGTGAGGAAGCTGAGGGCACAGTTTGGATTGTAAAGGGGGCTGGAACAAGTCTGCTGCCATGTGCCTTGTGCAAATTGATATTTTCTCCAGACTTTAATCAATTGTGCCTGAAATTAGAGGGGTGGGGATAGCAGAGAGAGAGAGAGAGAGAGAGAAAGAGAGAGGGAGAGAGGAAAAAAAGAACTAAGTGTAAAATCTGACTCCATATGCTACACCCTTCTTCCATTATCCTCCCCCCTCCCCTACATCTCTTCAATGTTTTTTTAAATTGTTTTTTAATGCAGACTCTCAAGGGGCTTAAAAGTCAAAGACCTGATGCATGGATTGGATGCAGGATTGCTACTGAACTGAGCTTATCTGGGAAATGTAGCTTGAATTCATTTCCAATTGATGGGAACTCTCCGTTTCCCCCCCCCTTCTGAAGCACACAGCTGACTGTGCTGTTATTAAGCCACATGGAGGTACCGTATCAAAGGTGGGAGGGAAGGATCAGCATATAAAGAGGCTCTAGAGAACCCAAGGTGAGCCTGTTGGAAATGAGAATCATGCCAGACTAAAGAGAAAGTTAGGTTGAGTTCTTGGACAGGAAAAGCTGATTCGCACACAGCATGCTCATCGCTGTAAATCCAGCCTGGGTTTCAGTCAGAACCAGGCAGAATTCTAAAGGAGCTATCCAAGGTGCTGAACCCTATTTGGGGATAGGGTTCAGCACTTTGGACAGCTCCTTTAGAGTTCTGGCTGCTTCTGACTGAAACCCAGAGCAGATTCACAGCCCACTGACATCGGAGCCAACTTGGTTGACCCTTTGAGCATCTCTGCACCAGCCTAGGGATGTACAGACTGTGTAAAATCCACTCTGTCAGCGTTTTGCGGATTGTCAGGTGCCTTTTGATCCATCATCCACACACAGATGGATGAAAATCTCTTTTTTCATCATGTGGAAAAAATGCGTAAGTAATTATGTAAGTATTTACATCAGTATTTACATAATTTACCTTAGTACGTAACATATTAACATATTCTCCCCCATTCCATTCAATGTTTCATCAGCAGAAACTTACATATTTTCCTACGAATTTATATGAGTAAATTTTGGGAAAGTAAAAAAATCATCCAAAAGTTCACAGACTCCATGCAGCCTGAGGGGGTCACTCCACAGTGGATTCCGCAGGTCAGATTCTTAGAAATCCTAGCTCATTTTAGTCTGACTGAATTTCCAGCATCCCTACACCAGCCTAAAATCCCACATTTAAAAGGGTCTTTCTGCTTCCATTTTAAATGCAGGATCACAACAGACTCCCTTGACATGTGCTTCATTTCCCCCCCTCCCCTTTCATAGAAGCATAGAAGCATAGAATCATAGAATAGTAGGGTTGGAAGGGGCCTACAAGACCACCGAGTCCAACCCCCTGCTCAATGCAGGAATCCAAGTCAGAGCATCCCTGACAGATGGCTGTCCAGCCTCATCTTGAATGCCTCCAGTGTGGGACAGCCCACTACCTCCCTAGGTCATTGGTTCTATTGTCGTATTGCTCTAACAGTCAGGAAGTTTTTCCTGATGTTCAGCCAGAATCTGGCTTCCTGTGACTTGAGCCCATTTTTCCCTGCCCTGCATTCTGGGATGATGGAGAAGAGATCCTGGCCTTCCTCTCTGTGACAACCTTTCAAGTACTTGAAGAGCGCTATCATATCTCCCCTCAGTCTTCTCTTCTCAAGGCAAAACATGTCCAGTTCTTTCAGTCTCTCTTCACAGGGCTTTGTTTCCAGTCCCCTGATCATCTTTATTGCTCTCCTCTGGACCCTCTCCAGCTTGTCTGCATCCTTCTTAAAGTGAGGTGCCCAGAATGGGACACAGTACTCCAGATGAGGCCTAACCAGTGCTGAGGGGAACTAGTACTTTCTGGGATTTGGAAGCTATGCATCTATTAATGCAGCCCAAAATAGCATTTGCCTTTTTTGCAGCCATATCACATTGTTGGCTCATATTCAGCTTATGATCTACAACAACTCCAAGATCCTTCTTGCTTGTAGTCTTGTTGAGCCAAGTATCCCCCATCTTGTAACTGTGCATTTAGTTTCTTTTTCCTAGGTGCAGAACTTGGCATTTACCCCTATTAAATGTCATTCTATTGTTTTCTGCACAGCGCTCCAGTCTATCAAGATCACTTTGAATTTGTTTCTGTCTTCCAAAGTATTAGCTATTCTGCCTGATTTTGTGTCATCTGCAAATTTGATCAGCATTCCCTGCACCTCCTCCTCCAAGTCATTAATACAAATGTTGAAGAGCACTGGGCCCAGGACTGAGCCCTGCGGTACCCCGCTCGTTACCTCTCCCCAGTTTGAGAAGGTCCCATTGATAAGCACTCTTTGAGTCCGATTCTGTAGCCAACTGTGGACCTACATGACCGTTGTTTCATCTAGCCCACTTTGAGCTAGTTTGCTCATCAGGATATCATGGGGCACTTTATCGAAAGCTTTGCTGAAGTCAAGGTATATTGTGTCCACAGCATTCCCACAGTCCATGAGGGAGGTGACCTGATCAAAAAATGAGATCAGATTCATCTGGCAGGATTTGTTCTTGACAAATCCATGTTGGCTTGAGTAATCACTGCATTGTGTTCAAGGTGCTTACAGATGGATTCTTTATAATCTGCTCCAGAATTTTCCCAGGGATTGATGTCAGACTAGCTGGTCTGTAGGTCCCAGGTTCCTCCTTTTTACCCTTTTGGAAGATAGGGACAACATTAGCCCTTCTCCAATCATCTGGTACTTCACAACCCGTCCTCCATGATTTCTCTAAGAGAATAGACAGTAGTTCTGAGAGTTCTTCTGCCAGTTCCTTTATTACTGTAGGGTGCAGTTCATCTGGCCCTGGAGATTTGAACTCATTCAAAGTAATTAGGTGTTCTTTGGCCATATGCCTATTGATCTCAAGCTGCATTCCTACTCCTTCAGCCTGTACTTTGCCTTTGCCAGGGAGGTCATAGACCCTCTTTTGGGAGAAGACTGAGCCTAGGGTTGGCGGAGAATTTCTCCCCGAAACTTCGGGGGGCCGAGCGCCAACGTGTTCGGCCCCCCGAACAAGTTTCGGGGAGAAATCTTCCACACACCCCCACACCCCGCACCCCCCCCCGGGACGGGACTTACCTTTGCCGAATGTCCCTCCTGGCTGCGGGTCCGGCCAGCGGTTCGGCGGGTGTTCGAGCGGGGCGGGAGCGGCAGCCGGTCTTTCGACTGGCTGCCGCCGCCGCCATTGCAATGAAAAACAAAAACAAACACCCCCTGATAGGCTACGTGACGATTGACGTAGCCTATCACGGCTGACTTTGCAGATCTAGCCGTGATAGGCTACGTGAATCGTCACGTAGCCTATCAGGGGGCGTTGTTGTTTTTTTTAAACTTTCGCGTTCGCGGCCGGGCGAGGCGAGAAGCCTTCTCCCCGGCCTGAATTTCGGCCGGGCCAAGGCGGGAAGCCTCCCCGCCCCCGTCCTGAACTTCGCGGGGGGACCAGCGAAGCGCCTCCCCCCCACCGCGAACGTCCTTCGAAGACAGGTAAGTGACTTTCGTCCACCCCTAACTGAGCCAAAATAGGAATTGAGCACTTCTGCCTTTTCTTTGTCATTTGTTATCATTTTGCCATCCTTATTTAATAGCTGAACCACCATTTATTTCCTCTATCTTTTACTATGCACATAGCTGAAGAAAGCTTTTTTGTTGCTTTTAGCATCCCTCTCTAACCTCAGCTCGTTCTCAGCTTTAGCCTTCCTGACGCCATCCCTGCAATTCTGTGCTACCTGCCTGTACTCTGCCTTTGTTGCTTGGCCTTCCTTCCACTTCCTATATGTGTCCTTTTTTGTTTTCAAGTCATCTCTAAGCTTTCTGTGAAGCCACATTGGCGTCTTCTGTTGTCTTCCAACTTTTTTTCTAGTTGGAATGGTTTGTAATTGTGCCTTGAGAATTTCCTTTTTAAAAAACTCCCACCCATCTTGGACTCCTTTTCTCAATAGAGTCACTTGCCATGGTACCTTACTGATTATTGTTCTGAATTTATTAAAATCAGCTTTCCTAAAATCCAGGGTACGTGTTTGGCTACACTCGGCTTTTGCTTCCTTTAGAACCAAGAACTCAAGTATAACATGGTTACTTTCCCCCAGAGTTCCTGTAACTGCTACTTGATCCACTAAGTCATCTCTGAAAGTCAAAGATAGCCGATCTTCTAGTTCCTTCCTCTACTTTCTGTAGGGCCTGGTCAACAATAGATTATTTAAGATTATCAAGATGAATCGAAGCCCTTGTGCAAAAAGATGAGAGTTTATTGATAGAACTTGGATGGAAAGTATATATACAAAGGAAGTGTACATGCAGGGCACCCTTGTCACAAGGTGATATGTCTATTGAGTCCCCAAGACAGATGAGGAAACTGTTCCTGGGCCAAATGTTCTCCAAGCTTGAAGTGAGACCAAAGATCAAAACTAGCCTACTTGCTTTTGTAGCTTTCTCCCTCAGCTTAGGAACTGACAGGGAGAAACACACAGAAACACACAACTTTAGGAAAACGGGGGGGGGGGCTCTTCCCTCCCAAAGATGTTTGAAGTATTTTAGCCTGGGAATCTAATTGCCTTTCTGAAGAGAAAAAGACTCTAGCATTCCTGCTTAAGAGTAGGGATGTTTAAACCCACCCCTGTCCAGGTTCTCCGGGTGCCCGCCCAGCCCCTACCCCCACTTGTGGGTCCCTGGACCGCACTCGAGCCCCTCCCACACTCAGTGAGCAGCCCACACTCACCCCACTGGCCTTGTCAAGCTCCGCCATCACCATTTTTTGAAAAATAAAATGGCGATCGCAAAAATGTGCATATTTGCCTATGCACAAAACGCACATTTTGCAAACATGTATATTTGCATATGCCCGAAAATGTGCATTTTCTTAAAAGTGTGCATGTCCATGTATGCATAAATTTGTGCATATGCAAATATGCACATTTTTGTGATTGCAATTTCATTTTTCAAAAAATACGACAACGGAGCTTGGTGTGGCCACTGGGGTGAGTGTGGGCCACTTGCTGAGTGCGGGCAGGGGGTGAGCAGGTGCAGGGGCTTGGTGAGCAGGGCTCAGGGGTATGGGCAGGGGGGTGATTCCACTGGATTCCCGGATGGAATCGGGCACCCACACCATCCCTACTTAGGAGTGAATCCTCCCAGCTCATGGGTGAGATGAGGGTGAGGTAACCAGACGTATGCACAGTTGTTTACATATGAAACTGCACTTGCTAACCAATTAAAAGTATGTGAGAGGCTCACTATAGAAGCCTCAACCCCCCACCCCCATCCAGGGGACTACGTTTGTTAGAAAAAGCCTGCTGAAATCTACCAACCCTGTTAAACTACATAGATCTCTGTGCATTTAGAAACTCTGTGGAGTCTACATTGTCTGCTCACTAACCAATGCACTACACACATGAACTAACATTTGTCACAAATAGAATTCCCAGATTTTTAAGACCTTGTTATTATGATTATAAATTATGTTATTTTACCATCTGCTGAGTGCTTAAGATGTTGGAGTATCTGTATTTGTCAATTTTTAAAGATATTTTTAGTCCATGTGATTTTAGCTCCTGCTAGTTGCTTCTATGGGTTTTAGCTCCTGTGATGTGTATATTAGCTATTGTGCTGGTAACTGTGCTTTGTTCAGGGTCTTAGGACATTGCATAAGATTTGTATGCTAGATTGTTATTGTATTGTGCTTTAATTGATTCTATGATTTTTATGATGCCTAGATAATCTTTTTTATAACTTAAGTCATCTAATAAATCAGACATCTAATAAGGTGTTTAATGACTCTTAATAATACTGAACTAATACACTTCCACATCTTCTTGCATTAATTAAAAAGTTCATTTATTTGTTTAAATGATTTTTATGCTACTTCTCAGCAAATGATCTCAGCAAATGATCTCATATAAAACATTCAATAAAATCACTAAAACCAATTAAAATTCAGATCTCGCTCACACTTCCTTCACGTGGTTTGTATGTACAAGTTGACTTTGTACATACAAATCATGAAGAAATGATTCACATGTCAATAATAATGGGGAGGGTCCCACAGTGTCAGGCCGTGAGCACTATGGTCTTATAGGCCCCTTCCCCAACCCTACTATTCCATGATCCTATGAACTTGCACAATGTGCAACCAACTTGCACAGTGTCCATAGTAGAGCTGTGCGCAAATGTCCTCTCAACATTCCTCAGCCTATTTGTGGGCAGAGAAATGGGGTGGGGGGGCAATTTCACCAAATTTCTCCAAGGGGAGGAGAAATTCTCCAATGGTTTCTCACAGAGAGGGCTCACTATCAGCAGGGGTTGTAGCTAGGGATGCTGGAGAATTTTGATGTGGATTCAAATGAGGCCAGTTTCCAAAGAATCCAACCCCTGGAGTCCGCAGTGGAGCAGCTGCACTTACCTCTGGGTAGGGATGGGCAGATTCCCTACCTGCTGCTCCAGGGAGAATCCGCCCGTGGGGGGGAGGTGATCCGTTCCTCCCCCTGGAATCCTATGGAGCTGGATCTGCTCCGCAGCAATTCCATGGAGCTGCACGCCAGCTCCGTATGCCTGCCAAATGGCGATATAGTAATGGTGGCTGCCATTGCTGTATCGCCATTCCGCACGCATATGGAGCCAGTGTGTGGTACACAGAATTGCCGCTGACAGGAGCTGGCTCCGTAGAATTTCAGAGGGAGACAGAGGTAAGTGGTGCTGCTCTGTCGCAGACTCCAGAAGCTGGATTCCTTTGAATCCGGCCCCATTGGGGTCTGTGGTGGATTTCTGCACCATCCCTACCTCTGAGTCTGGAGGGGTTCCTGTGGGGCGGCTCTCCGGCTCTCTATAAGACGCAATACACTAATGGTGGCTGCCATTAGCTTATTGCAGGAAAGTTACAGCCGTAAATGGCATACTGTACACCATTTGCAGCCATAAAGCACTTAACTTTGACTTTAATACAGCCATAAACAATTGCAATTTAGGTCAAAGTCGGTGCTTTACGGCCACAAATGGCATACCATTAGGGATGTACGAAACTCTTACCTGGCTCCGCGCCGGGCAATCTGCGGTGGGGGGGAGGTGCTCCGTCCCTCCCCCCAGAATCCTCCCCGGCTGGCTCCGCTCCACGGTGACTCTGTGGAGCTGCTGGCCGGGGCCACCTGCAGCTGGACATCTGGCCGCTGGGCTGCACAGGGATGCAAATGGAGGCCACCGTAACATAACAGCCACCATTTGCGCCCCTGTCTTTTGCTGTGATAGGCTACGTAAATATATACATAGCCTATCATGGCTAAAGACATGGACGCAAATGGCGGCGGCTACGGCAGCCGCCATTTGCATTCCTTCCTATTGCCATGATAGGCTACATATATATTTCTGTAGCCTATCATGGCAAAAGACAGGGGCACAAATGGTGGCCATTATGCCATTTGCGCCCCTGTCTTTTGCTGTGATAGGCTACGTAAATATATACATAGCCTATCGCGGCTAAAGACAGAGATGCAAATGGCGGCAGCTACGCCATTTGCATCCCTGCCCTGAGCCGTGATAGGCTACGTAGATACTTACATAGCCTATCATGGCTTGCCAGGGATGCAAATGGCAGCCGCTACATTTGTGGCCGCAGGCCGGCAGTGGCTGGAGCCACCGGAGCTGCTGCTGCCACTGGAGCTGCCACTGCCAGAGCTGCTGCTGCTGCTGGAGCCACAGCCAGGTAGGCTCCGTTTCGCGGAGCTTTCGCGGGGTGGTGGGGCGGGTTGCTCCGTTCTGCCATGGATTCCGGGGGGCCACATTCACTGGAATTCGGCCTCCCTGGGATCCATGGCAGAATTCTCTAACATCCCTACATACCATATGCCATTTACAGCTGTATTTTCCCCCCATGATAGGCTAATGGCAGCCGCCATTACCATATCATGTCTTAAAGGAAGCCGGAGAACTTCTCCACCAACTCTGGTGGATGCAGCTGGGCTCCGGAGGATTCTGTGAGGCCCTGAGTGGCCCAAATTGCCCCTCCACAGACCGCTCCCACCCCCGGACTGGACAGTGGGAGGTTCATACATCCCTGGTTGTAGCACAGGTTCTTTATTTTTTCTTCATGGTTTTTTGGTTTCTTGCACTGCTTCTGTAAGTGGCAACAGCATCAGCTGTGTTGAGGCTTCCATTTTTCTGAGGCAGAGTCCTGGATTTCTTTTGGAGGAATTTTTGAGCTTACCTAATCACTGCAAGGTGGACAAGGGTGCTGTGTGTGGTTTCCCTCTCTATTATGCATATTTCCATTGCTCTACAGCCTCCCAGGCCACCTGCACTTCCTGAACTGAAAAAGCCCCTTGGGAAGAATTGCCTCATGATGTCTTCCTCATGATGGCTTTGACTGAAGTGTGGGAAGTAGGGATGTCAGAAAATTTCACCACGAATCTTGGGGAGGCCAAATGCCAGCGCATTCGGCCCCCCGAAATCGGAGGTGAAACGGTCTGCCCCCCCTGTCCCCCCGGGACGGGACTCACCTTGGGCGAATCTCCCTGGTGGTGGCGGTTCGGTGGTGGTTCAGCGGCGGCGGCTGAGGCGGCCGGTTTTCCGACCGGCTGCCGCCGCCGCCATTTCCAAGTGAAGTGTAAAAAAAAAAAAAAACGTGATAGGCTACATAAAGATTTACGTAGCCTATCACGGCTAGATTTAAAAAAAATACTGTGATAGGCTACGTAAATGTTTATGTAGCCTATCACGGCTGAGTTAAAAAAACAAAACAAAACTGCGCATACGCAAATGGTGGTGCCCATGGGTGCCGCCATTTGCGTTCCTTATTTTGGCACGTGTAGTCTACGTAAACATTTATGTAGACTACGGCGAAAATAAGGGGAACGGAAGTAGCGTTCCCCTTATTTTCACCGTAGTCTATGTAAATGTTTACGTAGACTACACGTGCCAAAATAAGGAACGCAAATGGCGGCGCCCATGGGCGCTGCCATTTGCGTACGTGCATTTTTTTTTTTTTACTCGGCCGTGATAGGCTATGTAAACATTTACGTAGCCTATCACAGCTGACTGCAGGGACTCAAACAGTGGTGGCTATGGCCGCCACCATTTGCAGACCCGGCCGGCAGGATTCGTGGTGGGAGGGACGGGATGCCTCCCTGCCAGCCAGAATTTCGGGGGGAGGGATGGAGTGCCTCCCCCCCCCACAAATCAAATTTAGTCACATGTAAGTGACTTTCGTACATCCCTAAGCCCAGGAAGCTACAGGCTGCCACAGAGATTATTGTGCAATGACATGCAGGACACTCATGCACACTCCTCGGCTACCTCATAAGTAAGGTAAGCACAAGAACCCCAAACCCAACCAATGAGAATTTATCCGAAATTTCTTCTCCTTTGAATTTCTTTTTGAAAGCAATTTCTTTTCTATCAAATTGAATGAGACTGACTGAAAAAAATGTGAGAGAAATTTTCAGCACAGCACTAGTCCACAGTGCATGCTAGCACAACAGGTTTCTCTAGCAAGCACTATTGATATTGTACAAGTGTTGGTTTCTGCTAGTGTAATGTAAATAGTCTAGTGGCTAAACATGGTTGGATCCCAATGACATGAATTTAACTAGCAGTGAAATGGAAAGAGAATGTAGATCCAAATATTGACAATTGGCTAAGCATTTCCAGAAATACACTCTGCGTAGTTAAACATACACATCTGGCCAAGTTCCATCAATGCAATAAATAAATAAATACAAATTGAAGCGATGATGATAGCTGGAACTGTTTTGTAATGAACCATTTCAACCAGAACATTTCAGTGGAAATATTAACATTTTGAACAATTTTATTCTAGTAGTTCTTTACTTCACTTTAACTATCTGGAAGATTGAAAGGCTATGTTGTGCTTATTAATGTATGCTTTTATTAATATCAGCAGCATTTGACCTACTCTATCTATAAATGATACCTTCCAAATCTGAATACCACAACAAAGAAACCACAGAATCCTCAGGCACGGCAGATCAACAGATCAAAAGTGTTTTTCTTAAAGCAGGGCTAGAATTCCCGACCCCCTTTTGTGGGACAGTTACTGGCTATGAAAGGGGGGATTATGCTGCCTTGAGTGTGTGTGTGTGTGTGTGTGTGTGTGTGTGTGTAGATTTCCCTGACATTTTTGTAGAAGGTTGGCTTACCTTATTTTTATGACATGACTGAGGGTTCTTTGTTTTTTCTCTCCCTTTCATGTTAAAGAAAAAAAAGAACCTACAGACCCCTTGCAAATACAAAAACCTTCAGCCACCTCATAAACCCATCCCCCCAAATGTTAGGGAAATTCTGCCCCCCCCCAGATAGGGATAATAAAAAAAATCCCATTGTACCAATGGGAGCTTAAAAAAAATGAATGTAATTGCAATTGACAAGCTTTGGGGTGGTTATGGTCATGTGTTGCAGAACCGATCTGGATCAGGCCCCCACACTTATTTTGAACGAGAAAAAACACACAGATGGAGGGAGCAATCCTATGGCTGCTAGACAGTGGATAGACGGCCATAGGATATGCTGTTTTCTGGGAACCGACCTTGGATTCCATGCTCTGAGGTTGGTTCCTGGAAAACTGACCTCCCCCCATGTCCATTCTGCCCTTGAGGCAGCACGGAGAAGCCCTCTCCTCCACACTCAGAAGAGGAGTGCAGAGTGGCTGAAAAGGAGTGGGGCTGGGGGCATTCTGGGGTGGGGAGAACAGAGCTTCCTGTATCACACATCCCATGTGTCGTACAGCAGCGTCCTCCCCTGCTCACCCCCACCCGCAGCTAGACCGCCGAAAACAGCTGTCTAGCAGAAAAAGCAGGGCAGGAGAGGTGCGGAGGGAATGATCCCCCTGTGCTTCTCCTGCCTTGCTTTGGATAGGGGGTTGCCTCTGAGTTTGGAGGCAGCCGCCTATCTAGATAGGATTACACCCTTAATTCGCGGGTTATGTATTAAAAGTATTGTGCAGTTTGTCCTTGAAATATATAGTCCTGGAGATAGACCTAGAACTGGTAATCAAACTCTTGACAGTGGCTCAAATCTGCATATCATACTACTAGAAAAAAGTCACCCCCCCCCCCAATTCTCATTTTGGTACCTGAAGATATAGAATATTGCTGTTATGACCAAACTGACTTATTTCTTTCAGAATCAAAGTGAAACACATGCATATGGATTTACAGAAAAGAAGGTAAATTAGGTTGCTCTGTGATTTATGAACATGCGATTTAGCTTTCATTTCTTATGATCCGTATATTTACCCTTTTCTTCTTTACATTGTTGTTGTAGTAGTAATTTTGTAGGACAAACAGGAGTTCCATTATAAATACAGTTGGGCAAAAACAAAAATGTCATCCCACTTCTGCAGCCTTGGTATATAAACTGGGTCGTATACAGGGTATATTGGTAGGGCTTTTTAATATAGGCCTGCAGTCTAAGTTAAGGGACGAGATGGAGGGAGGAGGCTGGAAAGAGTGCAGGGAATACAACTCATTGTGCCTGAATAGAAGCTTCCTTTAACCCCCTTCACATGTCAGTACTGAAATGGAGGAGAAATGTGGGTATACGGGGGCCATAGGGCCGTAGCTCTGGCTTCTCCCCCAATGACATGTGGCTCCTCCCTCACCAACCATGCATTAGTGTGGATGGCTGGAGCAGAGAAGCCTTTGCACATAGAGGTCTATGCACAAAGGCTTCTCCACCTCAGATGTCCATGCTAATGCATGGACAGAGGGAGCAAGGCCCCAAGGAGACATGGACCCACAGCTGCTGTCTATCTGTGGTGCCCGTTCATGTGAATAACATCTGCAATGGCTTTGCCATTGGAGAAAACTGAGAACACCCCCTCTTAAACACACAAACAAATCAAGCATTGGGGTGAATTTGCACAGAAAAACACTTCTGTTCCAGGGCTGGGGGACCTGAGGACTGCCAGATGTTGAAGAACTCCTCCTCCTCCCCCCATCATCCCTCACCATTGGCCAGGATGGCTGGGGCTGATGGAAAGTGGAGTCCAATGACACCTGGAAGACCACAGGTTTCCCAGCTCTGTTCTATATGTTTTTGATATGAAGGTGCTTTACAAATCTGAGAACTCCCCCATCTGCACATACATGGCAGATTCCATTACACTGTGTGGTTAGAATAGGATCCTGAATGATCCCTTTCCCTGTATTGAGCAAAAACAAATGCAAGTGCTAAGTACTTGACTGATAAGATGTTACTTGTACACCTTCTCATTACCCTCACCTTCTCCACCAAGAATGGAGGCCAATGAATTCAATCAAGGTCACTGTAAGAGTTCCAGTTACGTCTTTGCTTTGACAGAGAGGCAAAGCTGAAAGCAGGCAGGCAGCGAAGCAGAGCCTGGCATTATGCTGAACAAATCAAAATGCTGAATTTTAATCAGCACCCAATAAGCCTAGACTTCCTGATGAGGATTATTTATTTTCTGCCATTTCTTCTCTGCATCCCTTCCATGAATGTCAAAAGGCCCAGTGCTTGTATGGGCTGTGAAAAGCACCATTCCCATTTTGCATCATGCATTTCTACCACCATAGCCTAGGTATCAGGTTCAGCCCATTATAAGGGGAAAAAAAAAGAAATAAGATGCTTTCCAGAGACCAGGAAGGCTTTGGATCCTGGTCCCCACCCCATCAGGAGCTTTTTTCTTCGCTGATGCCAAAGCACCCACTTTGGAGAGGTAAAGGCTGTGAAGGTTTCCATCCGAAGTCAGTTTTCTCCATCTAAGGGCAGACTTCTCTCTCCATCCTTGGAGGGGGATATCCAAACTATCCTATGGACCCTGGATGCCCTCTCAGGGACTATGCGTTTTCAACCCAGGTGTCCAATAAACAACTTCAGTAACAAAACTTACAAGTAAGAAAAAGAAATGATTGAAAATGTTACATTTAAAAAAATCACATACAGGTTTTAAAACAAAAGAGCATATACATCTGGAGGGCCACAAGTTGCCAACCGCTGATCTAAAAGAAAAGTAGGAGAAGGGGAGGGGGGATACTATGCAGATGCAATAATACACAGTATACATGCAGAATGAAAACTATCTATCTATCTATCTATCTATCTATCATCTTAAATGCCAATCCATAGAGAATTCTTTTACCATGGTGCTACTGCTGCTGACATTCTTCCTAGCTTTTACCACATCTTAATATAGTTGGCTGCAAGAAGGCATTCTGATTTCAAGATGCCAAAACAATTCGACCTGGCTGCTGTTGTTTTGCTTCAATGAAGTTTGACAGAGGAGGTTGGACCAATGCAGATGTAAGATAACTGCTACAAGCAGAGGGAAAAAGAAGAGTACACCAGAAAGGTGCATGGTTTGTTTGTTTTTTTACATGATTTGTAGGCTGCCTTTTAGGGTCAAGCCCTTTCTACACTGTGCTGGGATGTGCATGTTCTGTTTCAGCCAGTGAGCTTTGTTGCAGGGTGGGCCTAAAGCCACTGATTACTATACAGGTCTGGGTTACAGGGTGCTCACTATGGCTCTGGGTCATAACAGAACAAGAACAGGAAAACAGCACCACAGAGACTCTGACACCAGAGCTGGAAGCCAGACAAGCTGGCTTGTATGTTGCTCCAACAAGCAGCAAATTGTGACTGAGCCTTAAGTATGGTTTTGGTTTGATTTAGAATGGTTAAGCCTGCCTCCCTGTTCACTGAGGCCTTCTCCCATAAACAGCCCTGGTCTATTTCAACAGGAATTTTCACCAGCTGTGACAGCAGAGAAGTAGCTGCAGTGTGGTGGTTCATGGCTGGAGTCCTCAGAATCCAAAGACAGCAATGTGCCACAGGATAACTGGTCTCTGGGGTCTTCTTGGAAAATTAAGTCTTAAGGAGGTGGAAACCTCATGACATCCTTGGACCTCTCTGATCCATTAACTCAGGAGCCTCACCCTCTGAGGATGAGGGGTTGGGTTCCTGGATCATGACATCATAAGGATGAAGGGTGGTTTAAATATAATTTAATGAATAAATAAATAAAACCCACCCAAAGTGGCTTCCAACATATATATTCACACTATCAAATCCATGCAAGTTTAAAATAACAAAATATAAAAAATTATAATTGATTAAAACACACACAAACCAGCAATAATTCTAAGCATGGCATTCAGCTTAGTGAGAAGGGTAAAATCAGATAAATAACTGTAAACTACAGTAGCTCCATACATACAGCAATCCAAAAAGCTCCTTGTTCAAGAGAAAGCAGATGTACATAAACAGGTATTTAAAGCATACTTGAACACCTGCAAAAATGAGGCATTACATATTTCAACGGGAATAGAGCTTCACAGTCAAGGGGCCTAGGAATGTCAGATAAATCTGCAACAGAACCAAATGAGTTTGGATTTTAATGAATCTGATCTGTGGATTCCACAGCAGACCAGCTTTTTCCCTGACGGGCATGCTCCATGGACTCGCAGACCATTTTTCTAACCTTCAGGATTTTTGCACCAATTTTGTTGTTGAAAAATACGCAAAATAAAAAACCCCAGCCAAAAATGTGCACTTCCCCCATAGGCTAAAGTGTGAAAATGCGCACTGGAGGAGGATTTGCATATATTTGCATGTGTGAATTCGGAAACAAAAAAATCCAATTCTGTTGACAGGTAGATGACAGGATGAAAGGTGCCTGACAATCCAGGAAACACACACAGAATGTACAGACACAGTCCGTGCATCCCTAATGAGGTCACAGTCCAAAAGGCCCTACCCTCTGTGCCTGGCATCCTGATTTCTCTCATGGGGGTGGAGGGACAAAAGCTATGATCCACACACAGTGTGCCAGGAGTGTGCTTTGAAAAATTAAGTCACCCCTGTTCTGTGCATCTATTGCTATGCATCTCTGGATGGGCAGTCCATATGAAGCACTGATTCCCCCTTTCTCTGCCAATAAATGTGCAATGGATAAGCTTGATAAGGATATAGGAACTGTTTCTTTGGCTCCCATCCTTAGATAGAGGACAGAGCAAATCCTTCTCTTACAAGCTCATTCAGTGCTTCACCTGCTGTCAACTGAGTGAATTGGCAGCAAAGGAAAGAAGAATGAAAGTTACTAGTTCTAGTCTAATTAGTAGTTGTCATGGCAGTTAATTGGATATAGAGTAGAGTACTTCGTGGATATGACAGCAATTAATCTCGCCTAAACCATGTGGACACAAAGACTAACCACGCACACAGTGTTTGTAGGGTAGGGGGAGCAAATATACCTGCTTGCTAGATTGACGTTGTACTTACTCATTTCCTCTGAAAGCTGCTTTGGCCAAAATCAAGTAGCTCAAAGATATGGTGCTTTTTGTAATAAGTAGCGATATCAGCAAAATTAATGATGACCTGTCGTGGAACGTGAACTTGTCCTGCTCATAATGCCCAGCTGCTATACAAGTTGAATAGCCATTTACTTCCAATTTCAGGGGGGACAAAAACCTATTTTCTGTTTTTCTATCTTTACTTTGTTGGAAAGTAGCTCTGTTTGCCATTCCAAATTCTAAATAGAACAGAGGGGAGTTGCCCATCACTAGTGCTCACTGATGCTAGGGAACATGGTTGGGAGGATGCTGTTGCACTCATGTCCCGCTTGTGGGTCTCCTATCAACAGCTGGCTGGCCACTGTGTGAACAGAATGCTGGACTAGATGGACCCTTGGTCTGATCCAGCATGGCCCTTCTGATGTTCTTATGCTAACTGCAGGAAGATCACACAAGAAGAGATTTATTCATGACAACAAATGTAAGAAAGAGGAAAAATAACATGAATATCACTAACCAGGTCTGTTAACCCAATCCTGGCTCTTCCAGTTCCCTTATATAACAACTTTTGGTTTCCTCCAAAATCCTGGGTACATTAAGGTTATAATGTGATTAACTCTTAAATCAGTATCACCACAGTACTGCCACCTTTATTTCTTTAACAGCTGCATAACAGGTAGAAATTCATCACCATGTTTTCCCAGCAAGGAGATATGGTAGAATCAAACATTCTGATTCTAAGAATCATAGAGCTGTAAAGTGCCACCATGGAGGTTGTCTATGGCATCCCCCTATTCAGTGCAGGATCTGCAATGCATGATGAAACTACAGCATGTCTGACAGATGGCCATCCAGCCTTTGCTTAGATATCTCTGGCAAAGGAGAGCCCTGCACTGCGGAAAGCTGTACCCGATGAATTCCTCCATCTCAAGTAGAGATGGGTGGGCGTTCCCCCTGTCCAGATTCTCTGGGCACCTGCCCAGCCCCTGCCCCCACTGGTGCACACCTGGACCCGCACTCGAGTTCCCCACCACTCACTGAGCTGGCTGCACTCAACTGGAAGGCCTCATCAAGATCCGCGATCACCATTTTTTTGGGGGGAAAAAAAAGGTGATTGCAAAAATGCACATATTTGCATATACACAAAATGGGGCTGTAAGTCGCTGATGTGTGCAAGATTACAGGCATTTCCTTGCCTGTAATCCTGTGTATATGGACCATTCACAGCCCCATTTTGCATATATGTGAATGTGTGCATGCCCACAAATGCACATATTTGCATGTACCCGAATATGCGCATTTTTGCAAATGCAACATTTTCATGAATTTGAAAAATGGGGCCTTGAATGGCCCATATACACAAGATTACAGGCAAGCAAATGGCTGTAATCTTGCCTATATGGGCTATTCATGGCCCAATGTTGTTGTTGTTCAGTCATTAAGTCATGTCTGACTCTTCGTGACCCCATGAACCATAGCATGCCAGGCCTTCCTGTCCTCCGCTCTATCCTGGAGTGTGCTCAAATTCATATTCATTGCATCAATGATGCTATCTAGCCATCTCATCCTCTGCCGTCCCCTTCTCCTTTTGCCTTTGATCTTTCCCAGCATCAGGGTCTTTTCCAGGGAGTTTTTTCTTTGCATTAGGTGGCCAGAATATTTGAGCTTCAGCTTCAGTATCTGTCCTCCTTCCAATGAGAAGTCAGGGTTGATTTCCTTTAGGACTGATTGATTTGACCTCCTTGCAGTCCAGGGTACTTGTAAGAGTCTTCTGCAGCACCACAGTTTGAAGGCATCAATTCTTCGGCGCTCAGCCTTCCTTATAGTCCAGCTCTCACAGCCAAACGTTACTACTGAGAAAACCATAGCTTTGATTATATGGACCTTTGTCGGCAAGGTGATGTCTCTGCTTCTTACTATGCTGTCTAGGTTTGCCATAGCTTTCCTCCCAAGGAGGAAGCGTCTTTTAATTTCATGGCTACAGTCACCGTGTGCAGTGATCTTGGTAGGGATGGCGGAGAATTTCTCCCCGAAACTTCGGGGGGCTGAGCGCCAACGTGTTCGGCCCCCCGAACAAGTTTCGGGGAGAAATCCTCCGCACCCCCGCACCCGCCCCCCCCCCGGGATGGGACTTACCTTCCCTGAATGTCCCTCCCAGCGGCGGGTCCGGCTGGCGGTTCGTCCGGTGTTCAAGCGGGGTGGGAGTGGCAGCCGGTCTTTCGACCAGCTGCCGCCCCCGCCATTGCAATCAAAGAAAAAAAAAACAAAACGTCCCCTGATAGGCTACGTGACGATTCACGTAGCCTATCACGGCTAGATTTGCAAAGTCAGCCGTGATAGGCTACGTGAATCGTCACGTAGCCTATCACAGGTGACTTAAAAAAAAAAAAGTGTGTACGGATAATGGCGGCCCCCATAGGGAGCCGCCATTCCCGTTCCTTATTTGGTCGCTGTAGTCTACGTAAAGATTACGTAGACTACGGCGAAAATAAGGGCAATGCTATTTGCGTTGCCCTTATTTTCGCCGTAGTCTACGTAAACATTTACGTAGACTACAGGAACTAAATAAGGAATGCGAATGGCGGCTCCCTATGGGGGCCGCCATTCGCGTACGCGTTTTTTTTTTTTAAGTCACCCGTGATAGGCTACGTGACAATTCACGTAGCCTATCACGGCTGACTTTCCAGATCTAGCCATGATAGGCTACGTGAATCGTCAGGGGACTTTTTTTTTTTTTTTTACTTTCGTGTTCGTGGCCGGGCAAGGCGGGAAGCCTCCTCCCCGGCCTGAATTTCAGCCGGGCGAGGCGGGAAGCCTCCCCCCCAGCCTGAATTTCGGCTGGGCGAGGCGGGAAGCATTCCCCCCCGGCCTGAACTTCGCGGGGGGAGCAGCGAAGCGCTCCCTCCCACCGCGAACAAGCTGCGAGAAAAGGTAAGTGACTTTCGTCCACCCCTAGATCTTGGAGCCCAAGAAAGTAAAATCTGTCACTGCTTCCATTTCTTCCCCTTCCATATGCCAGGAAGTGATGGGGCCAGATGCCATGATCTTTGTTTTTTTAATGTTGAGTTTCAAACCAGCTTTTGCACTCTCCTCTTTCACCCTCAACAAGAGGCTCTTGAGATCCTCTTCACTTTCTGCCATTAGGGTGGTATCGTCTACATATCGGAGGTTGTTGATAATTCTCCCGGCAATCTTAATTCCGACCTCTAAATGATTCATCCAACCTGGCATTTCTCATGATGTACTCTGCATATATATTAAATAAGCAGGGCAACAATATACAGCCTTGTCGTACTCCTTTCCCAATTTTGAACCAATCGGTTGTTCCATGTCTGGTTTTTACTGTTGCTTCTTGGCCCTCATACAGGTTCCTCAGGAGACAGGTAAGGTGGTCTGGTACTCCCATCTCTTTCAGAATTTGCCACAGTTTGTTGTGATCCACACAATCAAAGGCTTTAGTATAGTCAATGAAGCAGAAATAGACATTTTTCTGGAATTCTCTTGCTTTCTCCATGATCCAGCAAATGTTGGCGATTTGATCTCTAGTTCCTCTGCCTCTTCAAAACCCAGCTTGTACTTCCGGTAGTTCTCGGTTCACATACTGCTGAAGCCTAGCTTGTAGGGTTTTGAGCATCACCTTGCTGGCATGTGAAATGAGTGCAATTGTACGGTAGTTTGAACACTCTGGCATTGCCCTTCTTTGGAATTGGAATGTAAACTGACCTTTTCCAGTCTTGTGGCCACTGTTGAGTGTTCCAGATTTGTTGGCATATTGAGTGCAGCACTTTAACAGCATCATCTTTTAGGATTTTAAATAGCTCAGCTGGAATACTGTCATTTCCACTAGCTTTGTTGTTAGTAATGCTTCCTAAGGCCCATTTGACTTCACTCTCGAGGATGTCCGGCTCAAGTTCAGTGACCGCACTACCATGGCTATCAGGGACATTCAGATCTTTCCTGTATAGTTCTTCTGTGTATTCTTTCCATCTCTTCTTAATCTCATCTGCTTCTGTTAGGTCCCTGCCTTCTTGGCCCTTTATCATGCCCGTCTTTGCACAAAACGTTCCCTTGATATCTCTGATTTTCTTGAAGAGATCTCTTGTCTTTCCCTTTCTGTTGTTTTCCTCAATTTCTTTGCATCGTTCATTTAAGAAGGCCTTGTTGTCTCTCCTAAATATTCTCTGGAACTCTGCATTCAATTGGATATATCTTCCCCTTTCTCCCTTGCTTTTCGCTTCCCTTCTTTCCTCAGCTACTTGTAAAGCCTCATCAGACAGCCACTTTGCTTTCTTGCATTTCTTTTTCTTTGGGATGGATTGAGTTGCTGCCTCCTGAACAATGTTACGGACCTCCGTCCATAGTTCCTCAGGCACTCTGTCTATCAGGTCTAATCCCTTAAATCTATTCCTCACCTCCACTGTATATTCATAAAGGATGTGTTTTAGGTCATACCTGAATGGTTTAGTGGTTTTCCCTATGTTCTTAAGCCTGTAAGAAGACAAAAGTAGCAATTCTAGGCCAAACTCATCTAACCAAGATGTATTTGTGTATCTGTGTTTGTTTAAAATATTTGCCTCCCATTTTTCACTGCAAAGTGGCAGATGAAACCAAAAATAATAAGATAACAGAATGAGCCAGAAGGGAAAAAAAAGATTAATATAAGTTTAATTTAAAAGCCAGAGAAGGAAATTATATGTGTCAAACATCCTTAAAAGCCATTAAAGGTCTGGAAGAACAGGACAGATTTTCATCTAAAGTGTAGCAAAGAGGATGCCAGGTAAACATGTTTAGAGAGGGAGTTCTAAAATTTGGGTGCCACCACAGAAAAGGCCCTGTCTCTGGTAGCCACCTGACAGTGTAGGCACCCAGAGAAGGGCCTCTAAAGAAGATTTTAACTGGTGAGTAGCTTCATGCAGGAGAAAATCCATAGCCAAGCCATGGTGGTTCTCCCTTTTACAGCATGGCAAAATGGCAACCCTTCCCCTCTCTTCCCTAGGCAAAAACTTTGGTCCATGCCCTGGTCACCTTGTACCAAGACTACCAATGTCTTCTCCCCTCTGGTCATTTGTTGCCTCACCTTGATTCCTTCACATCTATCTACTGCCAAAATCATTCACTCACCTCTCTCGTTGCTCTGATCATGTGATACCCCCCATTAAGTCCTTATGCTACCTTCCTGGCTGCTCCTGGATCCAGCACAAGTGCCTTGTCTTTACTCTCAAAGCCCTCCATGGCCTGCCCGCCCCCTTATTTCTCTGCTCTTATATACCCTGATACATCTCTGGCCATCATACCAGATATCTCCGACCAGATAGGCCGTTTAATCAGCCTCGGATGGCCTTCTCTCTGTCCCATCAGCCAGGACAGCTAGACTGGTGGGGATGAGGGAGAGGGCCTTTTCTGTGGTGGCCCCCACTCTGTGGAACTCCCTCCCTAGGGAACTCCGCCATGCCCCCTCTTTAATGAGCTTCCGCCGTGCATTAAAAACGTGGTTGTTCAGGCAGGCATTCGGGGTGGGTTAGGGTATTTTAGAAAATGTTTTTACTGTTGAATTTTATTGTTTTAAACTGTTTTATTGTACGCTGTACATCGCCCAGAGTGGCTGGGTGACCAGCCAGATGGGCGATTAATAAATTTAATAATAATAAATAAATAAATCATCTTTGCTTCTCTGTCATCCAGTCACCTTATGCCAGTGATGCATCTAGGTCATTTTAGACCCTGGACTTAATGGGCTTACTGTGTATGTGTGTGGATGGAGGAGGTGTCTTTCAATAGTAATATGTATTACTTCACCTACTTCAAAATGGGGGGCCTTCATGCTTATTCTGCTGTGTAGGGCTTTGTCTTTTTGCCTCTGTCCTGCCATGATGACAGCGCTTTCTCCTGCTCCCTCAAAAGACTCCACCCTCTCTTGCTGCCCCATATGCTTGGAATGGCCTCCTGTATCTTAGGTTTTTGAAGTCCCACCTTTTCCCTGAAGCCTTTGGCACAGTCCCTTATTTCCCATGTCCTACTGCAACTAAGCCTGTACCAGAGCCTAAACCTAGGTATACCATGACCTCTTGCTTCCTTGTTTACCCTGCCTCCGCTTCCCTCTCCTTCCTCTGTTGGTTCCCATGTGACACATTCTAGATTGTATGCTCCTCGGGGCAGGGCCCTCTCTTCTTGTACTCAGTAAAGCACCATGGAGACCAGTGGCCCAACAACAACACAACAACATGCATTCTGGCTATTTAGAGGAACCCTTCAAATAGCAATGCCCTTTGTGCCTCATGAATGGCCAGCTATTGGAAAGGCTGCTTCATAAAGCATGACATGAGAGGTAAGAACTATGCACTACAGCTGGAAATGAAAGCAGCCGCCTTGTATCTTCTCCTTCTCTGCCCTCCCCATGAATGCTTAGTAAGGCAAGATTAGGGAAGGTGCAAGTGCCTGATTCCATCTGGGAATCTAGCAGACGCCCCACTCCGCCGCTAGCGCTCCCAAGCCATGCTCACTGAGCCCCTGTAATCTTGTGTATAGGGGCTATTCATGACCCCATTTTGCATATATCCAAATATGCACATTTTTGTGATTGTCATTTTCTCCCCCCAAATGGCGATCACAGAGCTCAAGAATAGGGCCTGGGTGAATGCAGGTGGCTCACCAAGCAGTTTGGGGTGTGTGTGTCAGGCGCAGGTCCAGGGCATGTGGGTGGGGACAGAGGCTGGGCGGGCACCCTGAGAATCCAGATTGGGGTGGGGTGCCTGTCCATCCCTAGGCAAGATACATGACATGACATCATCACTCAGCGAGAGTTTCCTTCACGCTGCAAGCATCAGCCAAGAAAATGGAATGACACCAGGGAAATTATTAATGCAGTGATGCCACATCACATTGTTTGCCTTACTAAACATTACAGGAGAGAAGCCTGGAGAGATGTGTAATGGCAGTTGTTCTATATAGTTCTGGCCTGACTAAGAAGTGTTCTTGTTTTCTGAACTTCATATGTTCTTCTTTCTGGTATGTACTATCAGTAGTTTGTTTTCCATTTTTTTTACTGTCCTGCTAGGTTGCTTCAGTTGGCTGGGGAAGCCTTCCTGGCTGTGCCACAGTCTGGAGGGGTATGTCTGGTGGCAACCAGGAAATGGGCCTTCTATGTAGTGGCACCCCCCCCCTCCTCAGTGGAATGACCTTTCCCTTGAACTCAGACAGATGCTGACATTGTTCATCTTTGGCACCTCTTGACAACTCATTTATGTACTCAGGCCTTTGCTGGTGTTTAATTCTGGTAGGTAGTATCTAAGTCTAACTTGCCCCAGGTCATGGCTATATTTTATTTTTTAGATATTTCATGTTATATTTTAATGTATGTTTATAACTTCTTTGTATGCTTCCTTGGAATGTTTTATGAAAAAATGTTATACAATTGTACGTACACATGTATGTATGTATGAATGAATGAATTAATAAATAAATAAATAAATAAATTTAGTGGCCCCTTTTTTAAAAAAAAGTCCCAACAGTATAATCTACAGCTAGCCTCCCCCCCCCCATTTGCATCACCTGATAAATCCATTTTCAGCTTAGACTTATTTCCATCTCACATTATTCCTGCATTTTATGTCCTGCAGAGAGGGATTAATAAGCAAAACTAACTGTGACTTTTATAATGCCAAGAAACAAGCAATGATAGCTCTAATTTCACTCTGGTTATCTCAGTAATTGTTATTTTTGGTTGTAAATAATGCTACTTGATAATATAATGTGTCCAGAGTTACTAATTTCCCTCTGCAGATGATACAACATGTTCCATTCCACTTATTATTTATATCCCTGCTGCGAAAGCTACAGCCTGCCTAATTGTTTCCCTTGTTTCCCAAATAACCTGATACAAATAGCCTCACTAAAATGGTTGCACACCACTTGGTGAACATGATGTACTGATATAATAGCATGGATTTATTGTGTCATTACTTAGGGGTGATTGCTTTCTACCCAACGGAAATGTACAATGTTATTGCTAGAAATTACATGATTCAAAGAAGGGGAAAATATGTTTGTGGTTCAAGTCAGCCCATGCCAAGGAAAACGTGTGGGGAGAAACAGCAAAAATAAATCTTTAAGCCCGCCCCCCAAATGTTCACTCATTATGCTAATAGATTTACCAATTTGTTGTTCTCCCATATAAACCTGCCTGAAATTTAACATCTGCTAGTAGGGATTCATCCTCCAGGTATTTCCATCTTCAGGGGTTAGGCAGATAACAACTGCACAGGGGCTTTTCTGCAGTGGCACCATGACTCTGGAACAAATCCCCAAAGATGTCTGTTTGATACAGTCTCTCATGGCCTTTTGCCAACTGCTCAAAACATTTTCTTAAAAAAACACAACACTCAAGCCCTTGCTGATTCATTGATTTCCTGTTGCTTTTAATTGTATTTGAGTTTCTTGATTTAGTTTTGGTAAGACTCTGTTGTTTTTGTGGGCAACAGACCAACATCTCTCTCTCTAGCAGTTGCCAGTCCTGCATCGAACTTATTTTTTCAGACACTCCTAAGATAGCCAACACGTTGGTTTAGAGCTTTCAGCCGTAGAACTGAATGAACATGCTTGCATTAGTAAAGAAACAAGAGAAAGGGAGGGGGAGGGAGAGGGTAGTAGGGATGGCAGAGAATTCCGCCACAGACTCCAGTGAGGCCAGATTCTAAAGAAGTCCTCTGGAGTCCATGGTGGAATGGAGCAATCCCCCTGCCACCCCAGGGAATCCCCTCAGGACGGAGCCTACCTGAGGGTGGATGCGGCGGCGGATCCGGCAGATGTGGCGGCATCTGCAAATGAAGCAGCAGAGGCTCCGGCTCGTCTTCTGTCCTCTGCTGGGCTGCTGCGGCTGCAAATGGCAGCCATCATAGCGGCTGCCATTTGCGTGGCTGCCTTTTGCCATGATAGGCTATGTAAATACTTACGTAGCCTATCACGGCAAAGAGCAGACGTGCAAATGGCGGCCGCTAAACCATTTGTGCCCCTGCTCTTTGCTGTAATAGGCTACATAAGTATTTACATAGCCTATCACGGCAAAAGGCAGCCACTCAAATGGTGTAGCGGCCGCCATTTGTGTCCCTGCCTTTTGCCATGATAGGCTACGTAAATACTTACATAGCCTATCACAGCTTGGCTGGGACGCAAATGGCGGCCGGCGTAGCGGCCGCCATTTGTGGCCTCAGCAGCCTGGCAGCAGCCAGAAGTCTGGCTGTGGCTGGCCCTGGCTGGAGGCTCCATGGAGTCACTGCAGAGCGAAGCTGGCCGGGGAGGATTCCGGGGGGAGGGACGGAGCCCCTCCCCCCCACCGTGGATGCCCTGGAACGGAGCCGGGTAAGGGTTTCGTATATCCCTAGAGGGAAGACACTTAGCCCCTGTGCACTTGCGGATCTTAGCTGCCAACTAATACATTAGTTGCAGTGTTCAGCTGGGAATTTCTCCCTATAACTGGATTAAAAGTCCACATTTCCAGCATATCAGATATGCACACTTCTGAATACATGGAATGCTAAAAATGCTGGGATTCGTCCCCACCCCCTACCCTATGGGAGTTGTCTCATGTAGTAAATGCAAACTTATTTGTGGCTGGTTGTTCTCCAGTGCTTTTGACTTGTCTAATTGCTAGTTGCCTGCTAAGCATAAAAGAGAAAGTCACTCCATGGCACAGAGGACTCAAGTGGAAGCTATAAAGGCAGCTGTGAGTCAGGGACCAAGTAGCAATTTGTGTCAAGGAAATTTCTGAACATGAGTAACAGCAAAAACAACAAAGACTTCTTCTTTTTTAACCAAGGGTAAACATTTCACATCCTACACATACTTCATGCACAATCTCGTCTTATCCCAAATAATTGCTCTTATGCGTGTTTGCAAGAGAAGCCCTGCCAAAGTCATTCTTTCTCTTAAGATTCTAAGAGTGCAATCCTATGGGGATAGGCGGCCACCTCTAATCATTCCCTCTGTGCTTCTCCTGCCCTGCCTTTGAGGCTAGACAGCCGATTTTGGCTGTCTAGTCGCGGGAAGGTGGAGCAGGGGAGGAGGCTGCCGGACGACACATAGAATGTGTCATACCAGCATTTCTACCTTCTCCACCCTGGAATGGCCTGTTTTGGTCGCTCCATGCTCCTCTTCCAAGTGTGGAGCATGGGGCCATTCCGCACTGCCTGTGAGGCAGAACAGAAAGGGGGGAGGGTCAGTTCTCCAGGAACCGACCTCGGAGCGCTGGCTCCGAGGTTGGTTCCTGGAAAACCAATATCCTATGTCCGTCTTGCCATGGACTAGCAGCCATAGGATTGCTCCCTAAAGAACTTAATGCCAAAGGTCACATTAGCATCTGAACTGTGTTCTGGGAAACTATGGGACTCCTCGGAAGCTTGAAAGGGACTTCCCAGCAAGAAGGATGAGTGACTGAGGAGAAACATCCTTGAGAGACATGCCAGGGGTTGGGTTTCCAATGGATCTCTGGCAGCTCTGGAAGTAAACAAAGCTGGGTGGGAACCAAGGGGAGACTGCTGATACCTGGGCCCAGATATCCCACTGCATCTGAAGCACCTGTATAAAAGTAGTGGATAGCACGGAAACTAAATTGTGGCCGGACTGAGGTGTCAACTGCCACCTGCTTTCATGTGGAGGTTGATGCAGAAAACAAATAAATACAAGGATATTGTAGAGTTAGAAAAAGTATAGAAAAGAGCAACTAAACTGATCAAAGGGCTGGAGCAAATCCTCAATGACAAAAGTTTACAACAGCTGGGATTGTTTGACTTGGAAAAGAGGCAAGTAAGGGGAGACATGATTGTTGTTGTTGTTCAGTCGTTCAGTCATGTCCGACTCTTCGTGACCCTGTAGACCATAGCACGCCAGGCCTTCCTGTCCTCCGCTCTCTCCCGGATCATGCTCAAGTTCACATTCATTGCATCGGTGATGCTATCTAGCCTCTGCTGTCCCCTTCTCCTGTTGCCTTCAATCTTTCCCAGCATCAGGGTCCTTTCCAGTGAGTGGAGACATGATAGATGCGTACAGAACTATGGATTGTGTGGAGAAAGTGGATAAGGAGACATTTCTCTCTCTCTCTCCCATAATACTAGAACTCAGGGTCATCCCATGAAGCTGATTGGTGGGAGACTCAGGCCAGATAAAAGGAAGTTCTTCACACTGTGCATAGTTAAACTTGGAATTCATTTCCACAAGATGTAGTTATGGCCACCAATTTGGATGGCTTTTAAAGGGGATTGGACAAATTCATGGAGGGCCACTAGTCCTGATGTCTAAATGCTACCTCCATTATCAGAGGCAGTATGCCTATGTACAGATGTTGCTGGGGAACATGGGCCAGAGGGTGCTATTGCACTCATGTCCTGCTTGTGGGTTTACTGTGGGCAGCTGCTTGGCCACTGTGTGAACAAAATACTGTACCAGATGGACCTTTGGTCTGATGTATGGCTCTTCTTAGGTTCTTATGTTCTTAAAGGCAGAAGAAGGGGGCAACTATTCCACCATGAGAGAAAGTAATGGGAGTCTCACCTACCCCAAGGACACTCCTGTGTAAGGAGCACATGGGCCAACATGGCTGATGAAGCAGGTTCCACAGCAAGGGAAGACATTACTGAGGGAACCCAATGCTTTACCTGCCATAGTGGTTGGGAAACATGGAAGTTAGAGTCCAACATATCTGGAAGGCATGAGATTAGGGAAGGTTGAATTCCAATTATGACATGTTTAAGTATGTCATCAGTGTATATTGTATTTTGTAGATTATCAATTTGTGGCATGAATGCATGTGGACTTAATTCGTGTGGGGATATATGACAGAACATGATCATTTAGGTAGCCTGGTCTTAAATAGGGATGTGTGAATCAGCAAAATGTGAGCTCATTGAAGTTCTTCAAATTCTATCCTAAAGCTCATTATTGAGGGGTTCGCATATCACATTGCAAGTTTGAAATATATGGAATCTGACTGAAGATGGTGTTTGGGTCCATGCTCGAGTCCAGGAGGGGGAAATTGGGTACATTCTGGTCCAAAACTAATGAATTTCTCATACATCTCTAGTCTTGAGATAAAAGTAGTAATTGCTTATAGGTAGAGCAGTCAACTGACGAAATAATGTACTAATCATCTCTCTTTTTTGTCCTAATTTTGCACCTTTAAAAGGCTATTTAAAAAGGCTTTCCTAAAGCTTTAAAACCCCATTCTTGCTTGCAGCAGTGCAAGGCTCTTAGAACAGAGGTTTTCAGCCCAGCAGCAGTTCTTGAATGCTCAGGAGACCACACAATGTCATGTCGTCTCCTGGGTATTCCAGGAAGTGTGATTGGGCTAAACATGTCTGTGTGAGGAGTACTGCAATGCGAGTTAAAAAGCAGTTAAAGAGTTAAAAAAAACCAGAAACTTCCTACCCTTATAAAGTAAATAGAGCACCTGCCTCCCCCGCCCCATAGTGAGAACATTCTACAAAATTCTTCCCCTCACTAGCCTCATAGATCTCATAGAATCATAGGGTTGGAAGGGGCCTACAAGACCTTCAAGTCCAACCCCTGCTCAATGCAGGAAGCCTGATTCCCAGGTGGTCTCCCATCCAAGTACTAACCAGGGCTGACCCTGCTTAGCTTCCAAGATCAGGCACATCCAGCCCTTTCATTGGACTCTTAATTTCACCCCCACCTACCACAAACTGCCAAAAAAGAAAGCATCAAAATATTCAGCACAGCACTAATACAAACATTAATAGATTAATCAAATCACCATATTAATGAACATGCACTAAGATTGAACCACTCATAATTCATACAAAGGCCTAATAAAAGAAATACCCAAACATATCCAAATAGCAATAACAGTAATACTTCCTATCAAAAACTAAATGTTGCCCCAGCAAAACGCAATCCGAATGGCCCCGGGGCACCTCAGCAAGAGGAACAGCTTGCCTGCCTTCCCAGGACAATTGGAAGCCAGCCGAGAAAGCATCTTTGAGGACTTGCAGCTAGATGGCCTCACCTGACTAATCATCTATTTTGAAAGCTATTGATTAAATTTAAATAAGTTTAAAGGATTATACCTCTAATATTATGCTTATTTAGCTTTCCCAGCTCCAAACTGTGCATATTTAAATACACACATTTTTTAAACTTCCTGTTTTATGTAGGGTTGGCGGAGAATTTCTCCACGAATCTTCGGGAGGCCAAGCGCCGACGCATTCGGCCCCCCGAAAGTGTTGGGGAAATTCTCCGCCGGCCCCCCGCCCCCCCCAGGATGGGACTTACCTTCAGTGAATGTCCCTCATGGCGGCAGGTCCCGGTGGCGTTTTGGCGGCGTTTCGTTGGGGGCGGGGGCAGCAGCCAGTCTCCCGACCGGCTGCCGCCACCGCCATTGCAAAAAAAAAAAATAAAGTAAAAAAACAACAACACACCCCCGTGATAGGCTACGTAACGATTTACGTAGCCTATCACGGCTAGATTTCCATAGTCCGCCGTGATAGGCTACGTAAATCGTCACGTAGCCTATCATGGGTGACTTTGGAAAAAAAAAAGCGCGTACGCAAATGGCGGCTCCCATGGGGACCGCTATTTGCGTTCCTTATTTTGGCACGTCTAGTCTACATAAAGATTTACGTAGACTACGGTGAAAATAAGGGCACGCTATTTGCATTGCCCTTATTTTCGGCGTAGACTACGTAAATCTTTACGTAGACTAAACGTGCCAAAATAAGGAATGCAAATAGCGGTCCCCATGGGAGCCGCCATTTGCGTACGCGCTTCCCCCCCCCAAAGTCACCCATGGTAGGCTACGTGACGATTTACGTAGCCTATCATGGGTGTGTGTGTGTGTTTTTACTTTTTTTCGTGGCCTGGTAGATGGGGCGCTCCTACCCGGCCTGAATTTCGGCGGTAAGGGATGGGGTGCCTCCCCCCCGGCCTGAATTTCAGCCGGGCAAGGCGGGGCACCAACCCCCCCTCGCCTGATCTTCGGGGGGAGAAGCGAAGAGCCTCCCCCCCACCGTGAAGCAAGCTGCGGGACAAGGTAAGTCCCTTTCGTCCATCCCTAGTTTTATGTAGCAATCAAAGGCGCGAAAATGGCTGGCGCTCACCGAACAGGATCGTGGGGAGCCCAGGGAACTCACCGAGCTCATGGGCGGCCCGAGCACGGGTCCATGGTGGTGCTAGTGGGGGTGCGGCTTTGGCGAGCACCCGGAATAGGGATGTACGAGAGTGACTTACCTATCCGCGGATTATGTTGATGGTGGGGGGGAGGCATTCCGTCCCTCCCCCGGAATCCTGGCCGGCCAGCTGTGCTCTGCAGCGATTCTGCATTTGCGTCCCTGCAGTCAGCCGTGATAGGCTACGTAAATGTTTACGTAGCCTATCACGGCTGATTAAAAAAACCCCAAACGCGCGTACGCAAATGGCGGCGGCCATGGCCGCCGCCATTTGCATTCTTTATTTTGGCACGACTTAGTCTACATAAACATTTACGTAGACTAAGATGGCGAAAATAGGGGGAACGCAAATAGTGTAGAATCTACGCTATTTGCGTTCCCCTTATTTTCGCCGTCTTAGTCTACATAAATGTTTACGTAGGCTAAGATGTGCCAAAATAAAGAACGCAAATGGCGGCGGCCATGGCCGCCGCCATTTGCGTACGTGCATTTTTTTTTTTTAAGTCAGCCGTGATAGGCTACGTAAACATTTACGTAGCCTATCATGGTGTTTTTTTAAAATCTAGCCATGATAGGCTACGTAAATCTTTACATAGCCTATCACGTTTTGTTATTTTTTTTACCTGGAAATGGCAGTGGTGGCAACCGGTCGGAAGACCGGCTGCTGCAGCCGCCGCCGCCGAACCGCTGCTGAACCGCTGCCGGAGCTGCCGCCAGAGCCACCGCCGCCAGGAAGATCCACCCAAGGTAAGTCCCATCCTAGGGGGGTGGTGGGGGGTTGGGCCGTTCCGCCACCGATTTCGGGGGGCTGAATGTGCTGGCATTCGGCCTCCCCGAGATCCATGGCAGAACTTTCGTACATCCCTACCCAGAGAAACCGACCTAGGGTGAGTTCTTACATCCCTATGTATGAATTGAAGCAGACCACCTTCACAGTGAACTGAATCGGAAACTGAGCACTGTTGATGATTTAAGATTTGGAAGAACATGGAGATGCAGACAGTGGGCCTATTCATATGCACAGGGGGGAAGGGTGGTTAGGATAAGTATGGAGGGGGGTTAGTGAAACCATGACATGGGGGTAGGGGTGGACGAAAGTCACTTACCTGTCGTCGAAGGACGTTCGCGGTGGGGGGGAGGCGCTTCGCTGGTCCCCCCACGAAGTTCAGGCCGGGGGGGAGGCTTCCCGCCTCGCCCGGCCGAAATTCAGGCCAGGGGGGAGGCTTCCCGCCTCGCCCGGCCGAAATTCAGGCCGGGGAGGAGGAGCCTCACCTCGCCCGGCTGCGAACGCAAAAGTAAAAAAAAAACAAAAAACGCCCCCTGATAGGCTATGTGACGATTCACGTAGCCTATCATGGCTAGATCTGCAAAGTCAGCCGTGATAGGCTACGTGAATCGTCACGTAGCCTATCACGGGTGACTTTAAAAAAAAAAAGCGCGTACGCGAATGGCGGCCCCCATAGGGAGCCGCCATTCGCGTTCCTTATTTAGTCGCTGTAGTCTACGTAAATGTTTACGAAGAATACGGCGAAAATAAGGGCAACGCAAATAGCGTTGCCCTTATTTTCGCCGTAGTCTACGTAAACATTTACGTAGACTACAGCGACCAAATAAGGAACGGGAATGGCGGCTCCCTATGGGGGCCGCCGTTATCTGTACACTCTTTTTTTTTTTTAAAGTCACCCGTGATAGGCTATGTGACGATTGATGTAGCCTATCACGGCTGACTTTGCAAATCTAGCCGTGATAGGCTACGTGAATCGTCACGTAGCCTATCAGGGGCGTTGTTGTTTTTTTTTCTTTCATTGCAATGGCGGCGGTGGCAGCCGGTTGAAAGACCGGCTGCCGATCCTGCCTCGCTCGAACACCCGCCGAGCCGCCGGCCGGACCAGCCACCGGGAGGGACATTCGCCAAAGGTAAGTCCCGTCCTGGGGGGGGGGTGCGGGGGGGGTGCGGAGGATTTCTCCCCGAAACTTGTTTGGGGGGCCGAACACGTTGGCACTCGGCTCCCCGAAGTTTCGGGGAGAAATTCTCCGCCATCCCTACATGGGGGCCTGTCACATGACCAGAAATCATGCAGCACCACATGGTTCCACTACCGTACCCCCTCTGTAGTTACCTGGCGAGCTTACTGGAGTGGTTAGTGCAGATCCTGACATCCTCCGCAGCACAAATGGGCTCCCGGCAGCCGCTCCAGCATCCTGAATGGCTACATGTCAATAGAGAAAGTTCACGTTGGCTAGAGCATTGCCTGCAGTGGTGGCTGCTCTAGCTGGCAGACTCTATAGTCATGGTCTGGAAGTCCTTCAGAGCCTGTTTAAGCCACCAGGGAGCCCACTAGATGGGATGGTAAGCCTGCCTGGGGCCCCTTAACCCTTTTGCAGGGAGGTTGTTAGCGGGAGTGGCTTAGTAATCACAGGACACATGGTTTTCTCCCCACACACAACATGGCTAAGCCACCATGGTTACTGGAAATTTCCAAACCATCATAGTTTAGTGTGATATCTGAACAGGCCCAGTGTGTCTCCAAGAACTGATGCATCCTCCACCACAAACTCTCCATATAAGGACAACACCAGGGTGGGGGGAGTGGGGAGGAAGAGGAGGGGGTATAGTTTTGTGACTGGCACCTCTAGCTTCTAATAACAGTGTAAGGGGCTCTCCAATACTGGTGCTTTGAGGAAGGAATGTTCATATAATATATCACAGGGCTAATCCAGTGTTCAGTGTGCTTTGCTAGTTCTCTCTCTCAGAAGCAGGCAGCAGGGCAAGGGGAAGTGCATCGCTTACTCTTACACTATTTGAAGGCTTCCCTTCCACAAAAGAAGTTGCACCCAGCTGTATGAAATGCTGCTGGTTTCTTAACCAGGGCCACCTCTGTGCTGTAAGTCATTTCCATGACAATTGCTTACGAAAAACCTAGGGGAATAAGTACATGCTTTTTTGGGGGGTGACCCCCAAACTATAAGGGCTGCTCTTGTACAAAGCTCCCTTCACCTATTTGTCTGAAACTTAACTGGTTTGATCCCATCAGAAGGGGCAACCATCCCTACAAATATCATCCTATTGCACTAAGAATTTAAAAATATATATACTGACAGTTCCATTTTTTTTTAAATAGATCAAAATTTAGAGTCATGTTAATAGGGATGTATGAAAGTCACTTACCTGTTCGCGGATTATGTTGATGGTGGGGTGTGTGTTCCGTCCCTCCCCCTGGAATCCTCGCTGGGGGGGAGGTGCTCAGTTCCTCCCCCCCAGAATTCTCCAAAGCTGGCTGTGCTCCACAGCAGCTCTGCGGAGCAGCCGGCCAGGCCCGGCCAGGCCAGAGCCGTCCGCAGCCGGATTTCCAGCCGCGGAGGGGTCTGGGTAAAAACAAAAAAACAAAACCGCATACGCAAATGGCGGTGGCTACAGCCGCCACCATTTGCATTCCTTATTTTTGCCCTCTTAGTCTACATAAATATTTACGTAGACTATGAAGGCGAAAATCAAGGGGAACGCAAATAGCGTAGCGGGCGCTATTTGCGTTCCTTTTTGATTCCCTGTTTTAGCCTACATAAATATTTACGTAGGCTAAAATGGGGAATCAAAATGGGACGCAAATAGCGCCCGCTACGCTATTTGCGTTCCCCTTGATTTTCGCCGTCATAGTCTATGTAAATATTTACGTAGATTAAGAGGGCAAAAATAAGGAACGCAAATGGCAGCGGCTGTAGCCGCCACCATTTGCGTACACGTTTTTTTTTTAATCCACCCAGCCATGATAGGCTATGTAAAGATTTAAGTAGCTTATCACGTCTTTCTTTTTCTTTTTTTTTCTTTTTCTTTTTTTTACCAGAGTGGAAATGGTGGTGGCGGCACCCGGTCGGAAGACCGGCTGCCACCGCTGCCGCCACTGCCACTGCCACCTCCCAGAAGATCCGCCCCAGGTGAGTCTCATCCCGTTTAAAGCAACTAGGGGTGGACGAAAGTCACTTACCTGTCCTCGAAGGACATTCGCGGTGGGGGGGAGGCACTTTGCTGCTCCCCCCGCGAAGTTCAGGCCGGGGGGGGAGGCTTCCCGCCTCAGCCCGGCCGAAATTCAGGCCGGGGAGGAGGCTTCCTGCCTCACCCGGCCGCGAACGCGAAACTTAAAAAACAACAACAAAAAACGCCCCCTGATAGGCTACGAGATGATTCACGTAGCCTATCACGGCTAGATCTGCAAAGTCAGCACCCTATCACGGGTGACTTGAAAAAAAAAAAAGTGTGTACGCTAATGGCAGCCCCCATTCGCGTTCCTTATTTAGTCGCTGTAGTCTACGTAAATGTTTACGTAGACTACGGCAAAAATAAGGGCAACGCAAATAGCGTTGCCCTTATTTTCGCCGTAGTCTATGTAAATCTTTACGTAGACTACAGCGACCAAATAAGGAACGGGAATGGAGGCTCCCTATGGGGGCCGCCGTTATCTGTACACACTTTTTTTTTTTTAAAAGTCACCCGTGATAGGCTACGTGACGATTCACGTAGCCTATCGGGGCGTTTTTTTTTTTCTTTCATTGCAATGGCGGTGGCGGCAGCCGGTCGGAAGACCGGCTGCCGCCGCTGCCGCCACTGCCACCGCCACCACCACCACCCAGAAGATCCGCCCCAGGTGAGTCTCATCCCGGGGAAGATCCGCGGGGGGGGTGGGGGGGTGGCAGAGCATTCCGCCATGGAGCTCGGGGGGCTGAATGCACTGGCAATTGGCCTCACTGTGATCCGTGGCGGAATTCTCTGCCATCCCTAGTCATGTAGCACAACAATCTCTGTATCTAATTGTCTGAAATTTCGTAGATGTACATAACAACATAAAAATGACCATGCTGAATTAGACTAAGGGTCCATCTAGTCCAGCATTCTGTTCACACAGTGGCCAACCAGCTGCCCAATGGGAAGCCCACAAGTAGGACATGAGTGCAATAGCACCTTCCTGCCATGTTCCCCAGCAATTGGTATAGAGAGACTAAGGATGTACAAATTGTGTACCTTCCATGCCGCTTGACTTCCAAAGTTTGCGACCAGTTCTTCGTACTGTCATTTGCAAGCCCCCGGAATTCTTCTCTTTTTTTTTTCCACTCCAAGAATTACGAAAATAAATCCGTACCAACAGCCGTAATTCTGCATAACTTCCATAAGAAAGGCTATTTTTTGTAGATATTTACGTATTTTTCCCCTGCCCTGAAACGTGCAGTAATTACTTTCAGCCAAAGCCCAAAACACTTCCTCCTCCTTGGGGCTCCCCAAAACAAGGCTGCCCTAGGTGTTCCTGAGCGATGCACTCTTTGTTTAAAGCAACTAGGGGCGGACAAAAGTCACTTACCTGTCCTCGAAGGACGTTCGCGGTGGGGGGGAGGCGCTTCGCTGCTCCCCCCGCGAAGTTCAGGCCGGGGGGGGAGGCTTCCCGCCTCGGCCTGGCTGAAATTCAGGCCGGGGAGGAGGCTTCCCGCCTCGCCCGGCCGTGAACGCGGAAGTTAAAAAAAAAACAAAAACGCCCCCTGATAGGCTACGTGATGATTCACGTAGCCTATCACGGCTAGATCTGCAAAGTCAGCCGTGATAGGCTACGTCAATCGTCACGTAGCCTATCACGGGTGACTTAAAAAAAAAAAAAAGCATGTACGCTAATGCGTTGCCCAAATAGCGTTGCCCTTATTTTCGCCGTAGTCTACGTAAATCTTTACGTAGACTACAGCGACCAAATAAGGAACAGGAATGGCGGCTCCCTATGGGGGCTGCCATTAGCGTACATGCTTTTTTTTTTTTTTTTTAAGTCACCCATGATAGGCTACGTGACGATTAACGTAGCCTATCACGGCTGACTATGGAAATCTAGCCGTGATATGCTACGTGAATCATCACGTAGCCTATCAGGGGGCATTTTTTTTTCTTTCATTGCAATGGCGGTGGCGGCAGCTGGTCGAAAGACCGGCTGCCGCTCCCGCCCCGCTTGAACACCCGCCGAACCGCCGGCCGGACCCGCTGCCAGGAGAGACATTCAGCGAAGGTAAGTCCCGTCCCGGGGGGGGTGCGGGGGGCGGGGGGGTGCGGAGGATTTCTCCCCGAAACTTGTTCAGGGGGCCGAACACGTTGGCGCTCGCCCCCCGAAGTTTCGGGGAGAAATTCTCCGCCAACCCTAAAAGCAACGCTGTTTGAAAAAAAAGAAAAAACTTTTAAAATGACCATGCCAGTCTGGAGCTCTGCACGAGTATTGTTCCCCCTGCTAGGCTTTCTATTTCCACATCCAGGTGGCGGAGAATTTCTCCACGAATCTCCGGGAGGCCGAATGCCAACGCATTTGGCCCCCCAAAATTGGTGGTGAAATTCTCCACCGCCCCCCACCCCCCCCGGGATGGGACTTACCTCGTGCGAATGTCCCTCTCGGCGGCTGGTCTCGGTGGCGTTTCGGCAGCATTTTGGCAGGGGCGGCGGCAGCGGCTGGTCTTCTGACTGGCTGCCGCTGCCGCCATTGCAAAATAAAAAAGGAAAGTAAAAAAAAATAACACACACCCATGATAGGTTACGTAACGATTTACGTAGCCTAGTCAGCCATGATAGGCTACGTAAATCGTCACGTAGCCTATTGTGGGTGACTTTGAAAAAAAAAAGCGTGTATGCAAATAAGCGTTCCCTTATTTTCTCCGTAGTCTACATAAATCTTTACGTAGACTAGATGTGCCAAAGTAAGGAACGCAAATGGTGGTGTCCTATGGGCACCGCCATTTGCGTACGTGCTTTTTTTTTTTCAAAGTCACCCGTGATAGGCTACGTGATGATTTACATAGCCTATCATGGCTGACTTTGGAAATCTAGCCGTGCTAGGCTACGTAAATCATTACGTAGCCTATCACGGGTGTTTTTTTTTTAACTTTACTTTTTTTTTTGCGGCCGGGTAGATGGGGCGCTCCTCCCCGGCCTGAATTTTGGCGGTGAGGGATGGGGCGCCTCCCCCCCCGGCCTGAATTTCGTCCGGGTGAGGCGGGGTGCCTCCCCCCCCTCGTCTGAACTTCGGGGGGAGAACCGAAGTGCCTCCCCCCCACCGTGAAGCAAGTTGCAGGACCAGGTAAGTCCCTTTTGTCCATCCCTAGATTGGGGTCCAAAGCAAATTTTGTGATCAGTGCACACCTTTACTACAAATGAGGCTTCCAAACCACTGCTTGATCCTCCTTTCTAGGCAGGACCCAAACCACTGTTCAGGTGTCACAAGAAACTGTGGTTTAACACACCAGTAAGTTTTTTCTGAAGCTGGATGTATGAGGAAAGGAGGGGAGGGGGAAGAGGGAGTGCTCAAGGTCATTGTTTGTTCCTGCTCCAAGAAATCTTGGTTTGTTGTAGGGATGGCACAGGTGCCCGTTTTGGTCTGCAAACCTATCAGACGACTGGTGCCCATGCCCCTGGAGCTGTGCCTGCCTAGCTCCCCCCCACTAGCTGGCCCTCTGGGCTGAAGTCAAGCCCCCCCCCCATGCACTTGGTTAAAAAACATGGTGATCTGCAGCGCTTGCCCATAGACTTATATGCAAAATAGTGCTGTGAAACTCAGGTATATGGGTGATCCACAGCACTTTTTTCATATAAGTCTATGTGCCCATAAGTCTATGTGCCCATAAGTCTATGGGCAAGCGCTGCCAATTGCCATGTTTTTTTAAAACATGGTGATCAGGGCAGAGACTAACAGGCCTGGGTAAATTGCAGGCTGCTTACTGAGCGCGGGGGGGGGGGCTCGACTGCAGCCCAGAGGGCCAGCAAGCGGGGGCGGGGGAGCTTGGCTGATGCCTGGAGAACCCGAGCTGGGATTGGTTCTCACATCCCTAGTTTGTTGGATTGGAAATGTTACATCTGAACACAGATGTAACATTGTAGGAGGTGGGGCTCTCATGGTTTTCTTTTTCATGATTCACTAGACTAGAGTTAAAGCCTAAAAACATGAAGAAAGGATGTAACTGGGAGCAAATCCTCCCTCTGTTACTTTTTGAGAAAACATATTAAATGATATCCCCAGAGTCGAGCTTTTTTGGCTTCTACTGTATAGAAGCTCTACTTCTATGCAATTATTCAGAGCAGTGGCATCAAAAACAAAAATAGCGGTAATGATAGCTGGCCTCTGATCGGAGACCTTAAGAAGAGAAGAGTCAGGATGCTTTTGTGAAAGAATGGTGGCCGCTTGTTACATTTTTAGAGGAAGAGCCATTAAGCTGGAATGAAAAAAGCCAAACAAATATAAAACCACATAAGTGACTGAATGAATAAACAACAACAAAATATTGAACAAATATTGTAATATTTTCCCTGTTACTTTTCAGTGTGCAGTGGGAAGGAGAGACTTTTGTTCGTCAGTTGTTGACTGTTTCTGTGTTATATGGTCTCATAATACTTTAACAAACTAGAAAATAATTTTGTGTTTATGAAAAAGAGAGAGAAATGTATCAGGATAAACCACATTCAGTATCATATTAATATGTGCATTTTCATTGTGCCACTTTTTTGTTCTGAATAAATAAGCAAGCATGCCCTCAACTTGCAATTCCAGCAGTTAAAATATCTCCTCACCAATTAACCTCATTAATTAAAGTGAGCCCTTATTAGTTAGGCAAATAAAGCTAGCTACCAGTTAAGGAAATAAAGCTTGCAACTCCTGTTTTACACTAATTTATAAGTGAGAACAATGATCTCTGTGCTGGGCACTTGACCTGATGGGTCCCTGCTTGGAACTTTCATATGAGCAAGAAAGGGAAAGAAACAAACACAGGAAATGGAGTGCTAAAAGTGGCCACACACAGAATGTGAATCATTACTTCTTTGAGAAGCACTCAGTCCTGATTCAAATGTAGAGTGACCATGTGTCCTACTTTACAGAGGACAGAGCTGCCAGGGGACTGTACTCCATTGGAATGGGTCCTCTATTTCAAGGGCTGCCCAACCTACTGTTGCCGGTCACCAGTTAACACCTGGACAGCAGACTGAACAGGCAGGCATACAGGCCACCTGGTCACAGCCTTCCATGCTATTGCAAGATGTACTGTCTTTCAATAAAAAATAAATAAATCTAAATTTGCATCTATTCATATGAAGTAGCCTATGCAGATTGTATGCAAATCAGTGTCCACTTTTGTGCCCTGTTTTTGGTGATGGCTTTCCCATTTTGGGGGTGATTCAGAAGTGACTGCTCTATTCAAGTGTTGTCAAAAAGCGTGGGGATGATGTTAGAGATGTCCGGCGACTGTATCATTTCAGAATATGTGGTGTGTGTGGGGGATGCTGTGTGTCTGAATGCTACCCCTCTGTAAAAGAATACCATATTGCACATTGCATATTGAAAGCTAGTCGCAGGGAGAAGTTTAAGTTTAAATCTTTCCCCCTTCTCTTAAATTGTTCCCAAATTTTGACTTTGTGCAGAATTCTGTTTCAGTTCCAGAACCTCCCTGTGCCTATTATAGCCATTCCCCACACTCTCCTTCAGTGCCAAAGAACAAAATTTTAAAATAATAATGATATAAACCGAATACCCTGCACAGAAATTCACAAGGCCCAAACTCTTGAAGGCAGGCTTCAGCCCACCCACAAAGATTTTCCGCCCACCCTAGGCACACCAGCTCTGTCTCAGTAGCTGCTGCAAGGCTCAGACTATACTTTCAGGGGAGTAACAGTTAACCAGCTCACTCGGGGTGATAAGAGATCAATCATACTTTCACTGTTCTCACTGCTAGTGCTAGAGCAGGTGCTATCTCCATCTTTCTTCTGCCATGAGCAACAGTTCTTGGCCTTGTAGGAGCAAAGTAGCAGATAAGCCACTGATGGCATGTAGGAGAAGGAACAGAGCTTTGGGCTACCTCTGAGTAAGAAAACAGCTGGGCTAGTTGCCAGAAAAGCAAGAAGAAGGCTATCATTTGCTCTCCTCAGCTATTTCTCTTAACTATGCACCTCAGGGCCAATGTAGACATGGAAGTATTCACACACTTAACCATTTCATGAATCTGTGTTTTTTTTTTTAAATAGCAAATGCATGGGATCTGATCCTATTTAGTATGTTGGTGGGGGAATAGGAAGGCTTTAACACTTTGCCCCCCACTGTGGTCTCATGGAGTGGGGGGGAACTGGGCTGAAAACACCTCCAGCAACTGGATTAATCTTCTGGGAGGTGGGTGAATTGGAAAAGTGTTTGTATGAGGGTGAGTTTGCCATTAAAATCTAGGGATGCTGGAGAAATTCGAGATGGATTAAAATGTCCTCAGATTTCTAAGAATCTGACCTGCACAATCCACTGTGGAGTGACCCCCTCATGCCATGCAGAATCCATGGACTTTCAGCTGATTTTTTTACTTTCCCAAAATTTACACATATAAATCTGTAGAAAAATACATAAGTTTCTGCTGAGGAAACGTTGAATGGAATGGGGGACAATACATTAAATGTTACATACTGAGGTAAATTATGAAAATACTTATGTAAATACTTATGTAAATATTTATGTAATTATATTTCCATATTTTTCCACATGATGAAGAAGAAATATTCGCATCCATCTGTGAGCAGATGATAGAACAAAAGGAGCCTCACAATCCGCGAAACACAGATGGAGAGGATTTTACACAGTCCGTACATCCCTAAAATCAAGGGGCTGGATTCAGATTTTGCCAGAGTAGACTGGCTGAATGGGAGGAAAGCTATGGCAAACCTAGACAGCATAGTAAGAAACAAAGACATCACCTTGCGGTCAAAGGTCCGTATAATCAAAGCTATGGTTTTCCCAGTAGCAACGTATGGCTGTGAGAGCTGGACTATAAGGAAGGCTGAGTGCTGAAGAATTGATGCCTTCGAACTGTGGTGCTGGAGAAGACTCTTGCGAGTCCCCTGGACTTCAAGGAGGTCAAATCAGTCAATCCTCAAGGAAATCAACGCTGACTGCTCATTGGAAGGACAGATACTGAAGCTGAAGCTCAAATATTTTGGCCACCTAATGCGGAGAGAAAAGTCACTGGAAAAGACCCTGATGCTGGGAAAGATTGAAGGCAGAAGGAGAAGGGGACAGCAGAGGATAAGATGGCTAGATAGCATCACTGATGCAATGAATATGGACTTGAGCACACTCTGGGAGAGAGCGCAGGACAGGAAGGCCTGGCGTGCTATGGTCCATGGAGTCACGAAGAGTCGGACACGACTGAATGACTGAACAACAACAACAACAACAACAACAGACTGATTCAAACCAATGGGACTTCACTTACTAATTGAAGTCCCACTGATTTCAATCAGTCTATTCTGAATATGACAAAACCTGGCTCTAACTCAAGGTGGCCAAGAGTTTCCCCTTTTTATTCCCTTCACAAAGGTTTGCCACTACTCAAGTGCTGGCTTGTCTTCCATTAGCAGCCTGAGGTATTCCTTTGTAATTTGGGACAGAAACAAAAGATGGCATGTCATGATGTAGCATTGTTTTTATGGCCATTCCTGGTTGGTTGGTTGGTTGAAAATAGAAGCCCCCTTTGTAATTCTCTTTTCCAAATGAAAAAGTCCCACAAAGAGCTAAGGCAAAATATCTCCGGTCATTTTTTTCTGAGAAGATTTTTGATATTTTTTCTTTTTCTCTCTTTCCCCTACAAAAAATAAGGGCACTTCGCATTTTTTCTCTGAATATTCTCCACCATCTGTTTTTTTTCTTTTTCTTTTTTTTGCCATTCTCCACACCCAATGCCTTGAAATGTTGCTAAGCCTGGTGCATTGTGGAGGATGCAAAATGGTGGCCAAGTTGCCAACACTGTTGCTGCTGCTGCATGCATTTCCAGTGGCAGCAACCCGCCCCCCTTAGGGGGAAAAGGATGGTTTATTGCAACTGCTAATGTTAAGCCCCACCTCTAAGAAACTGTTGGAGAATTTCTCCTACCCTTAGAGAAATTCTGTGAGATGGCTTCTTCAATTTCTTTGCCCAGAAATAGGGTGGGGAATTTGGAAAGGCCATCTGTGCATGGCTCTAGCACATGTTAAAAACTAGGGATGGCATGGGAGCCCAATTCAGTCCAGGAATCTGGTGGAACCACCCCTGCCCACACCCCCGAGCCCTGCTTCCCGAGCCCCTGCCCCTGCTCGCTGCTTGCCCACACTTGGCGAATGGCCTGCACTCACCCTGGTGGCCTTGTCAAGCTTCGCGGTTGCCATGTTTTGAGAGATAAGATGGCGATTGCAAAAATGTGCATATTTGTGCAAGCACAAAAATGCGCAATTTTGCAAATACATATATTTGCATGTGCAAAAATGTGCAATTTCACAAAAATGCACATTTCACACATGAGAAGATGTGCATTCGCAAAATGCGCATTTTCATGCATACAAAGACATGCACTTTTTTTGTGACTGCCATTTCATTTTTTTTTTTTTTTAATGGCAACCACGGAGCTCAGTGAGGCCACTGGGGTGAGTGCGGGCTGCTCACCAAGTGTCGGAGGAGCTCGAGTGTGGTCTGGGGACCGACAAGCAGGGGCAGGGGCTGGGGATGTGTCTGGAGAACCTGGACAGAGGTGAGTTCACACATCCCTATTAAAAACCTTTCATCATAGGTATGGTTCTCCTATCCCATAATTATTTCAGATGCCCTTTCCTGCACCTTTTCCAGGTCTATGAAAATTTTTTCCCCCAGATGGGGTAACAAGACCTGTACACAGTATTCTAATGTAGCCCATCATATATTTGTATAAACTTCCTGATTGGGTCCGGGAGTCCAGCAGCCCTCCCCCACGCCCGTGCCCCTGAGCTGTGCCACTGAGCCTTTGCTTATTCCCCCTTATGCTCACCAAGCCACCCACACTCACCCAGGACCCATCTGCAAGTGAGAGCCACTTTGCAGAAGAAAATGGCAATTGCGAATATGCGCACATTTAATCTTATTCAAGATGGTGCCATGAATAGCCCATATATACAAGAAACAGGCTTAAATGGCCCATTTTTGCCTGTAATCTTGCCTATATGGGCAATTCATGCACCATTTTGGTAAGACTAAATGTGTGCATATTCGCAGTCACCATTTTCTTCTGCAAAATGGCTCTCGTGGCACTCATGGACGGGCCCCAGCTGAGTGCAGGAGGCTCAGAGAGTGGGGGGGGGGAGGTTGAGTGCAAGTCTGGGGCACCCAGAGAATCCAGATGGGTGTGTGTGTGTGTGCCTATGCATCCGTACTCCTCCATACATCTTTGACATGATGTACAAGAAAATTCTTGTTTGCAAACCTCGAAATAAATTTAAGCTGCACTGAGGCCTGTCAGTTTGTGGGTTGGGAATTCAGGGAGCGTACTTTGTAACAAAGTAAAGCTGATTTACATAAGATCTCAAGATCGAGTGGAGAAAAACAAACTTAAGAAAATTGTCATGTAAATGAAGTTATTTCAGAGTTACCATTGTAGCCACTGCTCAGAGGATAGAATTATTCTAAAGCCTATTATATTTTCCATTTCAGCAGGTATTTGGTGATGAAAGTATAAAGATTAGGTTTATGATGATCAAAAATAGAAGGATTTGCCTTTTTTTTTTTTTTTGTACCTTTCCAGGCAGCTACAGTTGTAAGAATAAATAGAACCAATATTCCTCATCTTAACAAGAAGATGCAGTGAGTGAGCTGGTAATAGGAATAAAACTTTTCACCTTTAGGCTATTGAATAGATGTTATACCATATTAACAGTGGCATGATGGCATTCCCACATGCTATTTGCTTCAGTGACCTTTGTAAAATGAACAGCTTTTCTTTAGTCATTTGCTCTTTGATCACAAGTCCAGATTATAATTGGCAATAACAATCATATATATATATATATATATATATATATATATACACACACACATATACACATACACACACACACACACACTGGAGAAGCAGCAGAGGTCAGAATGAACAAGGAAGCTGATCTATCATTTGGCCATCATCTGGCCTTTGAGATGTAGGCAATTTCTTAAAAAATACCCAAACTTAGCTGGAAATACCATAAAATAGGGATTTTGGAGGAATCCACAATGGAATCAAATGACCTGGGATTTCTATGAATCTCACCCATGGATTCTGCAGCTGACCAGCTTTTCCTGAGTTGCATGGATTCTGTGGACTTGCAGACATTTTTTTTTTAACTTTCCAGAATTTTACACAAACTTAGTCATTGAAAAATGCATAAATTAGAGAGCAATCCTATGGCCACTATATGTTGTTTTCCGGGAACTGACCTCCCCCCACTTCCATGCTCCCTCGGAGGCAGCGCGGAACAGCCCCATCCTCTGCACTCACGAGAGGAGTGCAGAGCAACTGGAAAGGGGTGTGGCTGGGGGCATTCTGGGGGCGAGGAGAGAGTAACCAGGAGTCCAGCAGCCTACTTCCACGCTCCATCCTCCTGCAGCTAGACAGCCGCAATCGGCTGTCTAGCTGAAAAAGCAGGGCAGGAGAAGTGCAGAGGGAATGATCCCCTCCGTACTTCTCCTGCCCTGCTTTGGATAGGCTGACGCCTCTGAGTTCAGAGGCGGCTGCCTATCTAGGTAGGACTGCTCCCTTAAAAAATACAGACTGAAAAAGTGCATTTCTGTATAGGCTAAAGCATAAAAGTGTGTATTTCATGCTCCTGGTGGTTCCACATGGACCTATGGCCTGATTGGAGTCCACCCAGAGCAGAGCCTTTATTGTGGTGGCCCCTTTTCTGTGGAACTCCCTGCCTCTGGAGGTCAGGCAGGGACCAATACTGTGTTGCTTCTGGTGCCTCCTGAAAACATTTCTGTTCCATGAAGCATTCCTTAAATCACCAGCCATGGTTTTCATTGGCGTTTTGTTTTAAATAAGTTTAATATGGTGTTTTAATCTTTCATTCTTTTTGCTGTTGTACCTCTTACATTCACAACTCTGGAATCTGTTATAGATATGGAATGGTATATAAATGTTGTGAATAAAATGAATAAAAAAGGGGGGATTTGTGCATTTTTGCAATGGTGAATTTGCACAAATGCAAATTTGTGAAAATACAAATTTGTGCAGATTCGGAAATTGGAAAAAACCCAATTCTGTCAATGAGCGGATGACAGAACAGAAGGCGCTTGACAATCCATGAAATGCAAAAGGAACAGATTTTACAAAATCCATACATCCCTACAGTGTAATGGGAGCCCGACAATTAGGGATGCTGGATAAATCCTCAATGGAATTAAACGTTAGATTCCTGAGAATCTGGCCTCTGAAATCTGCAATGGACTGGCTCTCCCTGTTGGCACCAGCAGAGAGAGTGGGAGGGTTATGCGCTGCTTATGGTTTTCAGTTCACTACATCTCTCCCTTTAAAAACAGCAAGATACATAAATTGCATAAGCAATTTTAAAGATCTTGGGCACTTTGTGGACATAATTAGTGTATTTTACACAAATTGCAGCCACTATTTATGCATAACTAAGCAATTTGTGGCAGCAATTTGTGTAAAATATGCTAAATATGGCCATAATTTGCCCAGTGTAAGCAAATAGCTTATGCAATTTTAGTATCCTGCTATTTTTAAAGGAAAAAAAAAGATGAAATCTGCAAGCCAGACTGGAGAGACTCTGGGAAAATCCACTGAGATTGGAAATCCACTGAAGTCCACAAGAGGGCTGGATTTCTACCATCCATCAGCCTACTAACAGGGACCCTATTGTTATCCCTCAAGTATTGCATGTGAGTGTGCTAGAGAGACATTCTGCATAATCATATTCACACCTATGCCTTCCTTAAATTAGTACAGCTGTGATGATGATGATGATGATGATAACATATGGAGACATCATGAAAATGCAACTGCTCCAGATCGATAGCTCTTCTGATTTGTTGTTGGCAGAGGCGAGTCTCAACAAATTGGATTAGCTGCTCTTGTTTCCCAAAGTGAATCAGAGAAAACCCCAAGATTCATTGCTTCACAAGACAACATAGATAATTCATGCTGTAATTATGGTGCAGGTCCAACCCAGCATATTGAAGTCACATGGGGAACATCATATATATATATATATATATATATATGTGTGTGTGTGTGTGTGTGTGTGTGTGTGTGTTGATTGGCCTCTCAGATTTGGAAATGCCACTCCAAAATAAATTGTGTTGTTAGACGCTTCGAACTTGGACCAATGAGCACTGTGGGAGTCATTACATTTCCCCAATTGGACAAAATGATGGATTTCAGATGTCTTAATTAGGTCTGGCTCGCTAAACTATTCTGCCCAAGAGACAAACAGATTTTTTCCAGACGTTGCAGCAGCCAACAGTTAGCACAGTGCTTCTTGATTTAAAAGGGATCTTCTGATACCAGTGCAACCTTTTAGAGCCAAGCTAGACTATATGTTAAATGTGTGAATGCATTTAATGTGCCTGTTGTTTTCTTTCAAATGAACAGCTGTGGTGGGGAAAGAGGTTACCCCTTTCTCCCTCCAAGAGTGAATACCAGCTTGTTGATGTGTGTGTGTGTGTGATTTTTAGTGGCATCACAGCATAGGTCCTAAATTACTTCCTTCCACATAATTGAATGGTTACCATTCACTCCTATGGAGATATAGAAAATGCCACTCCCAGGGACAACATTGTGGTGGAGGCAGAACCAGCCCCAAACCTCTGATATAGGGCAGACCAGCTTCCATAAATAGGAACCCCATGGAGATGTGCAATGTGCCCTTGCTTGTACATAGATTGCATGGTGCATGCTTCTACATTATAAGCTCAGTCTCACATAGGGGTGGATAGGCTCACCTCCATCTGGTCCCTTTGGACAATTATCAAACCATTGTCACTGCCTGCCCATGCAAGCCATGCTGCGGGAGCCATAGGATGGCTTGGGGACCATCTGAGAAGAACTGCGAGGCCGTCTGTCACCCTCCCGAGCTCCCATTGTGCCAGAAATCATGACTCGGTTACTGCTGCATATCTAATGTTGCATCTATGGCTGCCTTAAAGGGGTGATGGCCCAACATTACAAGCATGAAGGGCCCTTTGCCCTGTAACATTGAGTCATTGCCCCATTAAGGCGGCCATAGATGCTACATTAGATATGCAGAAGTAACTGAGCCACGATTTCTGCTGACAATGGGAGCTCAGTAAGGTGATGGATGGCCTTACAGTGCTTCTAGTGAGTGGGTTCTGGATGGTCAGGTGGTGGGGGAGTCTGCCGGACTCCACCCCCTCCTTGGACTGTTGCACCATCCCTACTCTCACACATATTCCATCCATTGTGGATGGGCATTTCCCAGTAGCCTATATGAATAGCTAAAATAATAATTAAAAAAACCCTTGACAATTAATCCCTGCTTGTCCCACATCTAAACACATTGCCTTGGGAATGCAACCAGACACATGCTTGGCAAGTATTTCTGTCTTCTGAGGAGTACCTTTTATTGTTCTGGCTACATGGTGTTTTTTCTCAACATCTTTCCTAAGAAGAAATCTTATTTGTTCAAGAATGTACCTTCAGAAAGAAAACAAGAGGGGGACAAAATCCACCATACTGTTTTAGGACGTTTATTTTCAGACCTCATTTCACTGTGTACTGCCACACACCTTGCAAAGCAATCAACTGCAAAGGAGCAATTCGTTGATGGAAAATGAATCTGACAGGTCCATTCAATACGCTATCCACACTGTTATAAACATTGCAAACGTTTAACCTGGGGTCACACGGCATCGAGATAAAGCATATAAAATGTTGCCTGTACAAATGAGCGACCACTCCAGGAAAGAATGATGCAAGACTGATTGTGAGGTGCACCCAAGGCACCTGTTAATTGAAACCGTTTTAGAATCAAAAACTGGATGTAAAAACTGGATTCTCACACATGTGCAGACACCAGCAAATTAATTAAGTCCCCCACTTACACGGAAAGATACAATTATTGTGAATAAAATCACTCTGGACATGTTGGGGCCACTCTCATCAATGGGTCACAATTCCTGCTATCATAGAATAGTCATAGAATAGTAGGGTTGGAAGGGGCCTACAAGACCATCAAGTCCAACCCCGTCCAGAGCTAATAGGACAGGGGTGCAGAAAAGGGCTTATAGGATGGGGTGCAGAGTTCCCCAAATGGGCATGGCTTTCCTGGTTTTTGCGTAGTTTTTCCCCATTCTAAAAGGTTGAAATGCCACTCCTAAGGCTGAGTTTCAGAGAGCTTTATCTACTGGGTGGTATAGAAATGTAATAAATAATGAGTAAATAAGTAAATAGCTACCAGCTAAGGGCTTTATGGTAAAATATGCTGGCATTTTGGGCACCACCACCCCTTTTTCCAGCTGCCATGCCCTTTTGTCTTTGTTCCTGCCCATGACTGGAATGTGACCCCCTGAGAGGAGGGATGTTGTGGACACCCGACTGGATCCAGGAGTCTGTTGGAGCCCCCCCCACTAGTCCCCCCTGATTCTGGCTCGGCGAGCTGCCACCCCCTCCCATCGAGCTGCGTGAGTGGCTGGGACTTGCTGGACTCATCCGCTCCTATTCTGGAGCTGCCCATCCTCCATACAAGCTGCCATTTTTACAGAAGATGGGGTCTCTACATTTCATATATCGAATGTTGGGCACAATGGAAGCCATAAAGGGCCATTTTCATCCTTTTTGTACATCTTATGTTGCGGAAATGGCCCTTTACAGCCTCCATTGTGTGCAACATTAGATATAGGAAAGTCTAGAGCCTCCACCTTCTGTAAAAATGGCAGCTTTTATGGAGCAGCGGGCAGCTATGTGCTCCCAGACTCCTTGCCGAGCCCTCCAGGAGCTCGTGCGGCCTGGCTTGTGTGGGCGAGCAGAAGCAGCGGCTCCTCAAGAGGCTGCCAAGCATGGACTTGGGTGATGCTCTGACTTGGATTCCTGCACTGAGCAGGGGGTCCCTATCTGAGTGTACCTCTGAAATGGACTCCAGCCATTGGACTGAAAGGGGTTCAGCACCTCTGTTGTAGGGGTGCCATTTCATATTTGCTAAAGGTAAGAGAAGAGAGACTTCAGGAGGTGGCTGCCAACTCTTGGATACATACATTCTAGATAAAATGGTAAAAAGCAATAACCACAGTGAATTTTAATACCTCACAAAGGAAACATCTGAAGACAAGGTTGGAAGGGACCTCAAAGGTAGGGTGGTCATGTGTCCTCTTTTACAGAAGACAGTCCTCCATTTGAAGGTCTGTCCAGTCCAAGTCTGGTATAAAGATAGCGAACCATCAGAAGGAACAGCTGGGCCTTGAAGTTTCCCATCAACAGTTAGCACCTGGTCAGGAGACTGAGCAGGCAGGCATACCACTCACCTGGTCATAGTCTTCCACACTATGTACTGTATTCTCATTTGAATTATTATAATAATTTTTGCTATTTGCGTTGCCCTTATTTTCGCCGTAGTCTACATAAATCTTTACGTAGACTACAGCGACCAAATAAGGAAAGCGAATGGCGGCTCCCTATGGGGGCCACCATTATCCGTACACACTTTTTTTTTTTTTTTTTAAGTCACCTGTGATAGGCTACGTGACGATTGATGTAGCCTATCACGGCTGACTTTGCAGATCTAGCCATGATAGGCTACGTGAATTGTCACGTAGCCTATCAGGGGGCATTTAAAAAAAAAAAAAACTTTCGCGTTCGCGGCCAGGCGAGACGGGAAGCCTCCTCCCCGGCATGAATTTCGGCCAGGGCGAGGCGGGAAGCCTCCCCCCCAGCCTGAATTTCGGCCGGGGCGAGGTGGGAAGCCTCCCCCCCCGGCCAGAACTTTGCGGGGGGAGCTGCGAAGCGCCTCTCCCCCACTGCGAACGTCGTTCGAGGACAGGTAAGGGACTTTCGTCCACCCCTAACTTGGAGCAAAACCCATCCATCCTTAGAGATGGCGGAGAATTCCTCCACGGATTTGAGTGAGGCCATGAGGCTGAATGCACTGGCATTCGGCTCCCCAAAATCCGTGGTGGAACGGCCTGCCCCCCGCCCCCCCACGGATCCCCCCTGGGACGAGATTTACCTGAGGTGGATGTTCTGGATGGCGGTGGCTCCAGTGGTGGCTTCAGCGGCGGCAGCGGCTGGTCTTTCTTCCAGCTGCCACGGCCGCCATTTGCATTCTGGCCTTTGCCGTGATAGGCTACATAAGTCTTTACATAGCCTATCACAGCAAGCCAATCAAAACAAAAACAAAAAATGGTGTATGTAAATAGCGGCTGCTATGGCGGCCGCCATTTGCGTTCCTTATTTTTCTCCGTTTTAGTCTACGTAAATATTTACGTAGACTATTACAGCGAAAAATAAGGAACGCAAATGGCGTAGTGGGCGCTATTTGCATTCCTTTTTTATTTGCCGTTTTAGCCTATGTAAATAGAGAGCCAGTGTAGTGTGGTGGTGAGAGTGACAGGCTGGGAGCCGGGAGATCCGGGTTATAGTCCCCACTTGGCCATGGAAGCTCACTGGGTGACTTTGGGCCAGGCACAGACTCTCAGCCCAACCTACCTCACAGGGTTGTTGTTGTGAGGATAAAATGGAGAGGAGGAGGATAATGTCAGCCACCTTGGGTTCCTTGCAAGAAGAAAAAAGGCGTGATATAAATGCAAATAATAATAATAATAATAATAATAATAATAATAATAATTGTAAAGCTAGAAACCATTTGGATAATTCCAAGCTGGCCAATTTTTTCCCTTCAGTTCAGACTTAAAAAAAGGAGACATCCAGCATAGCTCTCTTAGATCAGCAGTTTGCATTTATGAACTTGAAATAATTAAAACATCAGACAGGCAGGTTCTTGGGCTGCATTTTTAGCAAATAAAAGCACATTTAAATTTCTTGGTGGCAAGCATCTAAATGCCTGACAGTGTTTCTGATTTTACTTTTAAACACAGATTGGATAGCTGCAATGTTTTACCCACTTTTTTGGGAGTAAGCCCCACTAAATTCAAGGGAACTTCCTTCTGAATAGAAATGTACAAAATAGCACAGTAAGGCTGCAACCCCAACTTGCTAGGGAGTAAGATCCACTGAATTTAATGGAACCTTTGAGTAAGCATGCATAGGGTTGTGCTGTTTTCTTCCCTGTTCTGAATTTTTGAAATATTTTTATGTGTTTCCTTGAATATGAAGATGATTGATTAACAGAGATTGGGATAAGGCCAGATGAGAAATAACACGTAAACAAAGCTATATTCAAGTTCTGAATTCCTTGGGGGAAAATCAGGAAACTAAAATACTAACTACCATTGCATGTCAACTATCAAATACTAATTCTATTGCGGGTCAGATATCCAGTACTGTCAGCTACTTAAATTTGTTAATTTTGATAAGCTATCAAATACAGTCCAATATTACAACCCATCGTGTATATGTCATATTTAAACTGCTTGAACATGTTCACCATCCCAAGTGGTGCAGAAGGGAAGTGAGTTTGACTTGGCTTACAACCATTCTTCTCTGCTATGTGTATACACATCCTAGAATCCATCCTGACATTTGTACAAAAGGAGCACTAGTTCTGTCTGTGGCATGTTACTAAAGCTGCTATGGAAGATGTCGATTAGACAGCACTGATTGTGGTTCGCAGGCAGCTTTCTTTGAGCATTCTCAGTTCAGACTGCGAGGCGGGATGGGGAAGAAGTAAATAAAGTTGAGCAATAGGTCATTTGTGAAAAAGCATATTTTGTCTTAAGCCGTCAATTAAGGCATTGAAAGTTCTCCGCTAATAAAACTTAATTAGAATGACAGAAACTACCAAGCTGTGCCAATTAGCCATCTGTGCGCTCAGTAGCTTCTTTTCTGGCCTATCATCCAACATTCCTTTATTAAGGCACCTTCCGATGATGGAGTTTTCAGAGGAAAAATTGACATACCATGGTAAGTCAGCATACATTAGATTTGTCATGTCAGGACCTTAATTCACCCTAATTTGGGGCAAGAACAAGATATTTATTATCTGGATGTTTTTGCCATTTTGGCAACTGTAAGAAGATTCCGTTTAATTGCAGGCATCCTTCAGCGAATGGAAGGAAGTATATCATTTCTAGTCTTTCTGTAGTGAGCCTGCACTGAAATGTCAGCCATAATTTTGCATGCCATGGTTTTTTTTTTGAGGGGGGCTGGATTTAAAGTTGCTCCCCACTTTTGCCAGTTTTTCAAGGGGGGGGCTTCAAACATAGGTGATGTGTTCTCATTGAGCAGGGGGAAGGGAGACACTGTGCAAGCCTCCCAGCACTAGGGATGGACGAAAGTCCCTTACCTGATCCCGCAGCTTGCTTCGCGGTGGAGGGGAGGCGCTCCGTCCCTCCCCCTGAAATTCTGGGTGGGGGGGAGGCGCCCCATCCCTCCCCGCCGAAATTCTGGCCGGGGGGGAGGCGCCCCGTCCCTCTGGCCAAAATTCTGGCCGGGGGGGAGACGCCCCGTCCCTCCGGCCGTGAAACCTCTTCTCCTGCTGGGACGCAAATGGTGGCGGCCGTAGCCGCTGCCGTTTGCGTCTTTGCAGTCAGCCGTGATAGGCTACGTAAATGTTTACGTAGCCTATCACGGCTGACTTTGGGGGAAAAAAAAAGCGCATATGCAAATGGCGGTGCCCATGGGCGCCGCCATTTGCATTCCTTATTTGGGCACGTGTAGTCTATGTAAACATTTACGTAGCCTATGGCGAAAATAAGGGCAACGCAAATAGCATTGCCCTTATTTTCGCCGTAGTCTACATAAATGTTTACGTAGACTACACGTGCCCAAATAAGGAACGCAAATAGTGGCGCCCATGGGCACCGCCATTTGCGTACGTGCTTCCCCCCCCAAGTCAGCCGTGATAGGCTACGTAAACATTTACGTAGCCTATCATGTTTGTTGTTGTTGTTTTTTTACTTGGAAATGGCGGTGGTGGCGGCCGCCGCCGAACCACCGCTGGGAGCCGCTGCCACCAGGGACATTCGCACAAGGTAAGTCCCATCCTGGGGAGGTGGCGGGGGGGTCGTGGGGGGGTAGCGGACCGTTTCTCCACCAATTTCGGGGGCCCGAATGCGTTGGCATTCAGCCTCCCAGAGATTCGTGGAGAAATTCTCCGACATCCCTACCCAGCACAACCTTTGAGGATAAGGAAGTAATCCTTTTCATGGGGGGCTAAAAGTGACAGGGTGCATGCTCCCCCCACCCCCCAAATCCCTGTCTCCCTTCACTACGGATGTTGCGAGCACCCATGTAGGGGTGGAGTCTGATGGATTCCCCCCACTTGGCCCCCTGGATGTTGTTTGCCGAGCCCCTGCCCTCATCCATACTTCTGAGTTGCGCAAGCCACCAGGACTTACCAGTCCCGCCCACGAGTGCCTGCAGCCATCCATCCTCTGTGTGAGTCTCCACTATATGTAAAAATGATGACTCGCTATTTTCTGTAAATTAAATCTTGTGCACAATGGCCAGCACGTTACGGCCAGCCATTGCGCACAAGATTTAATTTACAAAAAATAGCAAGCTGCCATTTCTATGTGTAATAGTGACTCGTACAGAGGTCAGCTGGCTGTGGGCATGGGGCTTGGCGGGTGGGGGCCGTGCTCCTTTCTCCTCTCACACACTGGCTACTGCAAAGGTATTGGCTTGACAGGAGGAGGAGGACGACAGGGGTTTCCCTCTCATCCTCCTTCCATCAGGGCTCTGCCTTCATGGTAGCTGCGGTGGGAGGGGAAGAAAGGAGCATTGCATTGACAAAGAAATTGATTTTTAGCTTGGATCAACTAATGGATCAACTAATGGGTGCTAATGATGAGTTTTTGTCATTCCCGGGTTTCCATGCCAAATGCGACTTGCCTGCTATGGCTGAACGGCAATACTCACAACTGCAACTTTTGTTAAAATCTAGGTTTGACTCTGCCACTTTTAGTTTCAGAGTCTCCTTCACTATTGGAATGGAAACCCTTTGTTAGGCTGATCCATTATATTGACCTATGATCCATATTTATAAATACTTATCACTGGTGAATAAATGTGATATACAGGGTCTTCAGCAGGAATGGAATAGGGAATTGGATTGTCCCATTTTGCCTAATCAATGGATCACTGCTTTAGCATCTGTATCTATGGATTTCAGGCTATGCCATACTCTTGTTTCCTGTCTATTGGACATCACAACGTTTCTTTCATAAGGGTTTATCTAAGTTGGTGAATTGCTGGAAATATAAGAAAGCTAATGCTTCTTTTAAGTATGTGTGTTGACAATGCTCAATAGTTGCCTCTTTATGGGAGGAGGTTATTATATGGATAAACTTTGTATTGGAACACTGTTTAATATTTACTGATGTCCTTTTTAATGATCTACCTGCCTTTTAAATTATCTACCTGCTTCCTGGAAGTTAATGCATGGTCAGAACAAATGGATTCTCCATGCCCTTTTCACAGTTAAAAGACTGATATTACAACATTGGAAGAATAAATGCTCACCTCCTATAATGCAATGGATTGAAGACCTTACAACACTTTCAACATTTAAATGGGTCATGTATAGACTCTACCTGCGAATGGATACTTATTTGGATGTTTGGTCTGCTTTTGTTGACATTTATGTATAATTCCTAGGAGGCTGTATTTCTCTCTCTCTCTCTCTCTCTCTCTCGTTTACAATAAAAATAATTAAAATGTTTTTAGGCTTGGGGAAGAAATTTATTCGATTCAAATTTTAATGCAAACTTACCTTATTTCACACTTTCAGCCTAATTTGCAAACTGAAACTCAGTTATTCTTCTAAATTCACACTTCTCCAAATTTTGCAATGGAGTTCTCCGATCCAAAAATGCACACAAAAATGTGCATATTAAGGAAAAATAAGAGTACACACAGAATGCATATATTAGTGAAAATAATTGTTAAAAATGCATTAGGGAAATTGTTTGAACAAAGTGCATATAATAGGGAAATTGTTCACAAAAATGCAAATTAATTCTAATACAAAGCTTAAAAAAAAATTCTCCAGATTCAGGACAAACCAAAGATTGTTAAAATGAGAAATAGAGAGAAACTGAAATTGACAGATGATGATGATGATGATGATGATGATGATGATGATGAATTACATTTCTATACTGCCCCATAGCCTAAGCTTTCTGAGCAGCTTACAAAACTTTCTGGGTCGTTTACAGATGAGTCCATCGCTATATGTTTTATCCCAATACATTTCTTGGTATGTCTATTTGTCCCAGGCTCTTTTTGGTTTCAACTTTTTATTGGCCCTTGAATCTTGCTCAAGGCCCCCTCTCAAAATGAGGAGCCAAAACTATACTATTCATATAATTGTTCTTCCATTTCCATTGCCCCAACCACCCCCAAATGGTCTCTTGAATGGCTCCATATTTTCTTGCTCCCTTTCCTTTATGCCTAGAACTCCTCCTCAGAACACCTGTGTAGCGCCTAGGGATGTCAGAGAATTCTGCCACGGATCTCGGCGAGGCCGAATGCCAGTGCGTTCGGCCCCCCGAAATCTGTGGCGGAACGGCCTGCCACCCCCCCGCGGATCCCCCCTGGGACGAGACTTACCTGGGGCAGATCTTCCGGGCGGCGGCGGCTCTGGCGGCGGCTCTGACGGCAGCAGCGGCGGTGGCCGGTCTTCTGACTGGCTGCCGATGCTGTCATTTCCAGGCTTGTGGAAAAAAAAAAAAAAGACGTGATAGGCTATGTAAAGATTTACGTAGCCTATCATGGCTAGGTTAAAAAAAAAGAAAAAAAAGATGTGATAGGCTACGTAAATCTTTACATAGCCTATCATGGTTGGGGATGGGTTTAAAAAAAAAAAAGCGTACGCAAATGGCGGCGGCTATGGCCACCACCATTTGTGTTCCTTCTTTTTACCATCTTAATCTACGTAAATATTTACGTAGACTATGATGGCAAAAATCAAGGGGAACGCAAATAGTGTAGTGGGCGCTATTTGCGTCCCCTTTTGATTCACCGTTGTAGCCTACGTAAAGATTTACGTAGGCTAAAATGGTGAATGAAAAAGGGACGCAAATAGCGCCCGCTACGCTATTTGTGTTCCCCTTGATTTTCGCCATCATAGTCTACATAAATATTTACGTAGATTAAGATGGCCAAAAAGAAGGAACACAAATGGCGGCGGCAATAGCTGCCACCATTTGCATATGCGGGTGGTTGTTGTTTTTTTACCCAGAGCCCTCCGCAGCCGGAAATCCGGCTGCGGATGGCTCTGGCCTGACTGGGCCGGGCCTGGCCCGCTGCTCCGCGGAGCTGCGGCGGAGCACAGCCGGACATTCAAGGATTCTGGGGGGAGGAACGGAGTGCCTCCCCCCCAGCCAGGATTCCGGGGGGATGGATGGAACGCCTCCCCCCATCAACATAATCTGCGAAAGGTAAGTCACTTTCGTACATCCCTAGTAGCGCCACCACTCACTCACTGTTCCTTCAGATCCTTCCTTGAAACCCATCTTTTTGTGGTTGAGCCCTTCTCTTTGTTTTAGTCCTCACTTACAACTGAAACAAAGGCTGGTGTGGTTTGAAAAGAATGGAAGTGGAATTTTCATACATCCCTATTTGGACCTACATGTTGCCATACATGTCACGTCATGTTAGGAGCTCCTCTTAAAATGCAGTGGGATGCAGTTCCAGGTAGAGAGGGGGTGATATTGGAGCAATGAGATGTTTCAACATTTTTAAAATGTTGAAAGCTGTCTTGATCCTTTGGAAAAGGGAAAGGGTTTTCCCAATAAATACATGAATGAGTGATGAATATGTAACAAAATATTTTGTGGGTAATATAATTACCTGCTTTCATCTTTCCATTTATTATTTACATTTTTTTGGTGACCTCCTGCCTCTTTCTTCAAACATGAGACTTCCTTCCTGGGTATTTTATTGAAGCAGCAGATAATGTCAGATGAATAGATGGTAAGCCTGCTCTTTGTGCTCTTGTACACATGCTCCCTCCAGGTACAAGATGGCTGCTGTTTGAATGGTTGAATGGAATGAATAGAAACTCTCACTAGACATGACAAATGATGTTTGGAAGCACAAGATAAAAACTGCAATATACCAATGATTTTAAGCAAGCCCTTCTTCCTACTCTAGCCACCCACACTACGCTAGGTACCATATGGATCAAAATACCAGTCTCTGGCTGGGGGGTTTACTGACACTGACAGCCAGGTAATTAAGGGCGCAATCCTGTCCAGATAGGCAGCTGCCTCCGAACTTGGAGGCGACCACCTATCCAAAGCAAGGCAGGAGAAGCACAGAGGGGATCATTCCCTTTGCGCTTCTCCTGTCTTGCATTTTCGGCTAGACAGCCAATTGTGGCTGTCTAGCCATGGGAGGACGGAGTGGGGGATGAAGCTCCTGTATGACACATTGGATGCCCTCTCTGCCCCGGAACACCCCCAGACAAGCCCTTTTTCAGCCACTCCGCACTCCTCTTGGGAGTGCAGAGGATGAAGCTGTTCTGCACTGCGTCTGAGGCAGCATGGAAGTGGGGGAAAGTCAGTTCTCTGGGAACCAACCTCAGAGAGTGGGCTCCAAAGTTGGTTCCCGGAAAACCAGATATCTTATGGCCATCTAGCTAGGGATGGCGGAGAATTCTGCCATGGATTCCAGCGAGGCCGGATTCTGTAGATTCTGCCCCCCGCCCCCCCGCGGAATCCCCTGGGATGGCACTTACCTGGGGCGGATGCGGCAGCGGCGGCTCCAGCGGCGTGGCGGCGGGTGCAGCGGCGGCATGTGTGGCAGGGGGGCGGGTGCGGCGGCAGCAGGTGCGGCGGCGGTGGGTGCGGCGGCGGCAGGTGCGGCAATGGCAGTGGGTGCAGCGGGGTGGCGGCGGTGGCGGTGGCGGCGGTGGCAGGTGCAGCAGCGGCGGGGGCGGCGGGGCGGTGAGGGCTGTGAATGTGGCAGCAGCAGGGGTGGCGGTGGGGGTGGCGGCAGGGGCGGCAGTGGGGGCTGGTGTCCTGGCTGGCCCACGGCCGGGCGCAGCGTATGCAAATGGCGGTGGCTACAGCGGCCGCCATTTCCGTTCGCTATTTTTCACCGTTCTAGCCTATGTAAATATTTACGTAGGCTAAAATATTTACTAATATATTTCATATAAAATATTAATCTAAAATATTTACATAGGCTAGAACAGCGAAAAATAGCGAACGCAAATGGCGGCTGCCATAGCCGCCACCATTTGCATACGCTTTTTTTTTACTTTGCTGTGATAGGCTACATAAATATTTACGTAGCCTATCACAGTTAAGTACAGGGACGCAAACGGTGGTGGCTACAGCCACCGCCATTTGCGTCCCTGCTGTCCAGTGGCTGGATGTCTGGCTGCAGGCGGAGCCGGCCGGTGGCTCCGCTGAATCCCCGGGGAGAGGAGCCAGCCGGGCAGGACTCTGGGGGGAGAGATGGAGTGCCTCCCCACCCATCGAGCATTCCAGGGGGAGGGACGGAGTGCCTCCCCCCCGCCGTGAAGCAGATCCGTGAAACGGTAAGTGACTTTCGTACATCCCTACATCTAGCTGCTGTCTAGTGGCCATAGGATTACTTCCTAAATGAATAGGCAAAATAGTAACATACTAGACTGTGTATCCTTGTGAAATGCCATTCACAGTAGTTCCCCCATTTAGATACCACTGTTGCGCATGCACGCATGAGCGCACGTGCGAGTGCACAGACATACACACCATTCACACACTCAGTCTGACTTTATTGCAGTAGTGATGCCTCCTTCTTTCTCTGCCCCCATTCCCATCAACAGCTTCATCTGGTCTTTTCATGTGGTAGGCTTATCGCTGCTTTGTTTTTAACTTCCATATGCTTGAAATGTTCGTAAACATTCAATATCTAGGAAGACGACATATCCATATCAGAGCTCTTAAAGCTAATTGTCACAAAGTTCTCAAGGTGGTTGTGTTTAATTCAGTGTGTATATATATATATATATATATTCTTGTTTATTCTACTATACTGTTTTTAACTGCTATAAAATATCATGGTATCAGTGATGAAGGGTAATATACAAATCTGTTAAATAAGCAAACAGTAATTGAGTTTCTCTGATTTTAGGGGCAAACTGTGAAAACTGCTTTTTAAAAAAATCAAATCTATGCATCCTGTGCTTTAGCATACAACTTCATTAGGCTTTTTATGACAACAGTAAGGGCACAGTCTATGCATGTTTAGACAGAGAAAAGTTCGACAACTCCCAGCATTCATAGGATTGTGTCCTAAGTGGTATCAACGAGGGCTGTGCATGGACCCCCGATCTGACTTGGATGCTCCATAGCACCCGAATAGGATTCGGAAGCTTCATAGTCCACTTTGGGGCTTCTGAGGTAGGCCTGATTCAGCTTGGGCTAATTTGGGGGGCTCCCGACTTGCTTCAGCCTATGAAGCTTCCGAATCCTATTCGGATGCTATGGAGCATCTGAATCCCACTTCGCTCCCCAACACTCTGCCCAGCCCCAGCTCCTTACTTGGCCCTTGTTCGGGGGGGGGGGGCTCCACCAGTGGGAGCTGCTGCCGTGGGATGTGCTGCTGCCATGGGAGCCACTGCCAGCGCCACCAGGGGAAGTGCTGCTGGTGCCGTCTGGGGAGCCGCCAGCAGCGCTGCTGAGGGGAACTGCCACTAACACCCCCGCTGCCACCAGGTCAGCCACTGCCACCAAGGCTCTCTAGACGCATGCCGACAGCTGTCCTGTTGTTCTGGAGGGGGGGAGCCACTTTTAAAATGGCGACTCCCTGCATTTCTCGCCCCTTCCAGAACAACAAGTCAGGTGCTGGCACACGTCCATAGGACACAGGTAAGGGGCTGGGGGCTGGGCAGTTGCCCCGGCAGCAATGCGGCGGCTGGGATTCTGGATGGTGCCGAAGTTCACGGAAGCACTTCAGAGTGACCCGGTTCATTTTTGGCCCCCTCGGGCCCCCTCCGCCTCGCCTCAGAGGTGGTCGAAGTGGCCTGAAGTGACCTGCTTCGACTCGGGGCTCAGGCTTCGGGCCGAAGCGGTGCACAGCTCTAGTATAAACTTCGTTCAATTTTAGCCGGGCTGTTAAATTTTCCTTTGTTCTGCATGGCTTTATAATATTTTAGGGATGCAATCCCATGCATGTTTAGAAAGAAGTAAGTCCTACGCTCTGTCTACGTTGGCACAGGATTTTACTCTCAATGTATTATCTCTGCACTCTGTTTTTAAGATCTTCTCCTGCTCTTAATTCTGCTGTTTGTGGTGTTGTAAGGTTTTTAACAGTGCAATCCTATACCTGTCTACTCAGAAGTAAGACCCATTGCATTCAATGGTGCATACTCCCAAGTAAGTAATTATAGAATGCAGACTTATTGAATTTCAAAGTTTCTCAGGATGCAATCCTATGCATGTTTAGACAGAAAAAAGTCCTGCAACTCCCAGCATTCCCCAGGGATGCTGGGAGTTGTAGGACTTTTCTGTCTAAACATGCATAGGATTGTGCCATAAGAGAACAATCCTATCGCCGTAGACAGCATCTAGGGCACTATAGGGTGCTGTGGATCTCCTTCTCTGCACCCACAGACAATGCTATTATTATTAGTTTCATCAACATCATTATTATATTTATTTATATCCCGCCTTTTTCCCAATACTGGGATTCATGGCGGCTTTACAACATTAAAACTTATACAATTAAAACCTATAAATAGAAATATAAATACAACTGTACAAAAATTAAAAATATAATTAAATCATCGATATTAAAACTGTAAAAATATTAAAACATTAAAAGACAACCACAACAAAAATAGTATCCATACGTCACATTTTCACAGGTCCAGACTAGTTATCCCCAAAGGCCTGCTGGAACAAAAAAGTTTTTACATGTCTACAAAAGCATATCAAGGAGAATGCCACTCTTGCCTCCCTGCGAAGGGAGTTCCAGAGCCTTGGGGCAGCCACCGAGAAGGCCCTCTCCCGTGTTCCCACCAGGAGTGCCTGTGATGATGGCGGGATGGCGAGAAGGACTTCTCCTGAAGATCTCAGGGCATGAGTAGGCTGATAGGGGAGAATATGGTCTTTCAGATAACCTGGACCCGAGTCATACAGGGGTTTATAGGACATGACCAGCATTTTGAATTGTGCCCGGCAACAGGAGCCAGTGAAGCTGTTTTAACAGGGGAGTTGTATGCTCCCTGTAACCAGCCCCAGTCAGCAGTCTGGCAGCAGCTCTTTGAACCAGCTGACGTTTCCGAGCGCTCTTCAGAGGCAGCCCCACGTAGAGTGCGTTACAGTAATCCAAATGGGATGTAACTAAGGCATGTGTCACTGTGGCCAAGTCAGACATCTCAAGGAACGGGCACAGCTGGCGCACTAGCTTTAACTGTGCAAATGCATTCCTGGCCACCGCTGAAACCTGGGCATCCAGACTCAGGGTTGAATCCAGAAGTACACCCAAGCTGTGAACCTGTGTTTCAGGGGGAGTGTAACCCCATCCAGCACAAGCTGAATCCCTATTCCCTGATCTATGAGCATGAAGGAAGAGATCCGATTGTGGGTCTTCCCTTCTCCACTCCCAGTTGCTGTGGAAAGCTTCCCTTTTGAGGTTGCCATCAGCTAGGCAGAGGGCTCTGAATGTGAAGCCTTCTGTCTATTGGGAGCACAGCCCATAGGATCAAGCCCTGACTTGCTTGTAACTTTTAATTGTAAGTCACCTCGGGGGCCCTATCTGGGATGAAAGGTGACCCATACAGCAATAAATAAATACAAACAGCAGATGATCCAAACCTGACTATATAGAGATATCCATACAAATAGTGAGCATTATCTACTCCTTCCCTAATATATATGCTGAACCACTGACTATATTTTTTAATTTGACTAAAAGTTTAGAGCAGCAGCATTCCCCCCTTTCAATTATTTGCAAGCAACATTTCATTTTCTTAATGCTTCAATTATTATTTAGTTACACAACTTGATGTATTTCTCCAAATTATGGAGGAAACGTCCCTACAGCTCAAATGGTACGAATTCATTAACATTAAGTCAAAATGAATAGTATGCAAATGGAGACTGTGCTATTCAACTCTCATTTGCAGCAGCTGTGTCTAATTCACTCCCCCCCCCCACTCCTTATCTCTTACAGGACTTTCCAAATGAAAGGGGAGAGAATCATTGTTAACACAGAGAACTAGACATCTTCTTTTTCATTCTGTGGGGATATGGCATTTTATCATGAAGGAATTCATTTAGAAATGGCAACCCGCTACCTCGGTTGGATGAAATCATCCATCTAATTATTGCAATATAGTAGCATATAATGGCTCTAATGTTATGAGGAGAAAACACTGAATTGGGAAGATAGTGTGGGCAGGGGGGGGGGAGAGATAGTTGAGAGTGGTGAGGGATTGAGAAGCTCATCCCAAAGCTTCATACACACAGAAAGCGGTGTGTGACCTGCCCTTTTTTGACACTCCAATGAGTGCTGGGCAATTAGGAGGCACAATTTAAATTCTCTATGAGAACTTGGAATGCCTCCAAGACCACCATTTAAATTCCCCAATAACCTGGGGTGATGCTACATTGGGAGTCTCCAGGGCATTGTCAGAAATTTAAATGGCAGCTCCAAAATGTCTGGTGCTCACTGAAGCACCACTGTTGCTCGTTGCCACTGCCACCCCATGGTAGGTAAGCCCACAGGGCTCATAGATGGAAACCACCATGATAGAAATGCACCCACCAGAAGGCACTTTACTGATGGAACCCTAAACTTGGATTCCCTACTCATCTGTACGATGTTGGAATGAATAGTTTAGATCTGATTCATAATGGGCTTGAGGAACATAAGAACATAAGAAGAGATCAAGGTTCCATCTAGTCCAGCATTCTGTTCACACGGTGTCCAACCAGCTATCGACCAGGAACCCATAAGCAGAACATGAGTGCAACAGCACCCTCCCACCCATGTTCCCCAGCAACTGCTGTACATAGGCATCCTGCCTCTGATACTGGAAGTAGCATATAGCCATTAGGACTAGTAGCCATTGATAGCCTTCTCCTCCAGGAATTTATCTAACTCCCTTTTAAAGCCATCCAAATGAGTGTCTATCACTGTATCTTGTGGCAATGATTTCCATAGTTTTATTATATATTGTGTGAAGAAGTCCTTCCTTTTAGCTGTCCTGAATCTCCCACCAATCAGCAACCTAACTCCCAAGTAATGAAACAAGGTGTCACAAAAGACTTGGAGGACCATTTAGGAAGCCAGGGTTGTCCCTTCCATTAGGCAGACTGAGGCAGTCACTGCAGGTGGCAGATGTTTAGTGGTGTGCAGAAGCTAGTGGTGACAGCCCCCGGCCCATTCCTGCTGGCCTCTGGTGAATTGGGGGATGCTGTTCCATGGCCAGTGTTGAATCAAGAAGATTAGACTGTCAGTCTGGTCACCTTCTGCTGGTGGAATGGAGGGGGCACCATTGTGCTCTTCAGTCAGGCAGCAACATGCCTTCTGCTGGCTCTGTAGGAAGATAGACAAGGACTGTATTGTCTCTCTGAAACAATTACAGAACAGTAACAGAAAACACCAGACACAACTAAGTCTAGTGTCACATAGGATGTCATCCATCCTATGCATGCTTAGACAGAAAAAGGTCCTACAACTCCCAGCATGCCCCAGCCAACTCCTTTAGCATTCTGACTGGGTCTGACTGAAACCCGGAGTGGATTCACCACCCCATGGACATTGCAGCCACCAGCCTCCACTGCCCAAGTGTTTGACCCCCGGGCCTGAGGTTCTATGGACTAAAACATGTAATTACACTTTCCACTCACTCAGCACCAGCACTACTGATGACCAGAATTATTCCCCCCCCCCAGTATAGTGCAGAGGTGGGCAGGCTCTTAATCTGAGACAGAGCAATCAAGCGTATTATGCTTAGGGATGTACGAAAGTGACTTACCTATTCGTGGATGTGATTCACGGTGGGGGGGGAAGCACTCCGTCCCTCCCCCTGGATTCCTCAATGGGGGGGAGGCAATCCGGTCCTCCCCCCCAGAATCCTGCCCGGCTGGCTCCGCTCCGCAGCGGCTCCACGGAGCAGCTGGCCAGGGCCAGACGGGCTGCTGCAGACGCAAATGGCGGCCGCCATAGCGGCCACCATTTGTGTCCAGCCAAGCAGCTGTGATAGGCTACATAAGTATTTACATAATGGGCTAACCCCCCCAAAAAAAACCCAGCATATGCAAATGGCAGCAGCTATGGCGGCCGCCATTTGCGTTCCCTATTTTTCGCCGTTCTAGCGTACGTAAATATTTACGTAGGCTATTACAGCAAAAAAAAGGGGAACGCAAATAGCGCCCACTACGCTATTTGCATTCCCCTTTTTTTTGCCGTAATAGCCTACGTAAATATTTACGTAGGCTAGAACGGCGAAAAATAGGGAACGCAAATGGCGGCCTCCGTAGCTGCCGCCATTTGCGTACGTGGTTTTTTTTGGGGGGGTTAGCTGTGATAGGCTATGTAAATACTTACGTAGCCTATCACAGCTGCAAGGACGCCAATGGCGGCCGCAGCAGCCCGGCTGCGGCCGGCCAGGAGACCAGCTGCTGGAGCTGCCGGAACCACCGCCGCCGAATCCGCTGCATCCACCCCAGGTAAATTCCATCCCTGGGGGATACCGCAGGGTGGGGGTGGGGGGGCAGGAGGCTGTTCTGCCATGGATTCTGGGGGGATTCTTTAGAATCCAGCCTCACTGGAATCCGTGGCAAAATTCTCTGCCATCCCTAATTATGCTGCACCAGTATCAACACCGGAGTGTGCCCAATGCTTTCAGGGATAAAGCTTCAAGTATATGAGTCTGTCAGTCAAAGGGGGAGCAGGGACATGGCTGAGTTAGCTAGAGTCCATAGAAGGTGTGCCAGATGCCTGCACTGGCTTTGAAGGAGCCTTAAGAGCAGGAGGGTTGTCAATGTTGGAAGCCAGAATGCTTCTCCCCTTTGAGAAACTACATTTTCAATAAGACTGATCTAGAATTCTTTTTTCCAAGCACTGTCTACTAGGGTTGGTGGAGAATTTCTCCCCGAAACGTCGGGGGGCCGAGCGCCAACGTGTTCGGCCCCCCGAACAAGTTTCGGGGAGAAATCCTCCAACCCCCCCCGCCCCCTGCACACCCCCTGGGACGGGACTTACCTTCGCCGAATGTCCCTCCCGGCGGCGGGTCCGGCCGGCGGTTCGGCGGGTGTTCGAGCGGGGCGGGAGCGGCAGCCGGTCTTTCAACCGGCTGCCGCCGCCGCCATTGCAATAAAAGAAAAAAAAAAAAAAGCCCCCTGATAGGCTACGTGACGATTCACGTAGCCTATCATGGCTAGATTTGCAAAGTCAGCCGTGATAGGCTACGTCAATTGTCACGTAGCCTATCACAGGTGACTTAAAAAAAAAAAAAGTGTGTACGGATAATGGCGGCCCCCATAGGGAGCCGCCATTCCCGTTCCTTATTTGGTCGCTGTAGTCTACGTAAATGTTTACGTAGACTACGGCGAAAATAAGGGCAATGCTATTTGCGTTGCCCTTATTTTCGCCGTAGTCTACGTAAACATTTACGTAGACTACAGCAACTAAATAAGGAACGCGAATGGCGGCTCCCTATGGGGGCCGCCATTAGCACACGCGCTTTTTTTTTTAAAGTCACCCGTGATAGGCTACATGATGATTGACGTAGCCTATCACGGCTGACTTTGCAGATCTAGCCGTGATAGGCTACATAAATTGTCACGTAGCCTATCAGGGGGCGTTTTTTTTTTTTTTACTTTCGCGTTCGCGGCCGGGCGAGGTGGGAAGCCTCCTCCCCGGCCTGAATTTCGGCCGGGCCGAGGCGGGAAGCCTCCCCCCCGGCCTGAATTTTGGCCGGGCCGAGGCGGGAAGCCTCCCCCCCCGGACGGAACTTCGCGGGGGAGCAGCGAAGTGCCTCCCCCCCACCGCGAACGTCCTTCGAGGACAGGTAAGTGACTTTCGTCCACCCCTACTGTCTACAAAGGGGTGGGAAGGGGAGGGGGAAATTGCAATGTTTGTTTCAGCGAAGGCATATCAATAGCTCATTTCAGCAGTATATTGATTTTTTGGGAAGTCAGTTGATAATCAGGGCTGCTTCTCCAAGGACGGAAGCGGGGTCAGTGAAGGTCAGGGGCAGTTTTTCACGGGAGCTCTCAAGAGGCAGCCTACTGTTTCCACTCACCAAGCCTGAAAGGACATTTAAAAGGAAAGAACTCACACCGGCTAGGAGTGTTTGCCTACTGTGCATCTTTGAAAAGTTTGCATCAAGTGCAGTGTCACAGCTGGGGCATGGAATGAGCCCCATTTAGGCATTTAGATGCTCCCACTGGCTGAGCCCCAATCACCACACATCTGTAGGTAGGGCAATAACTTCATTCATTGCTGTGTGGGGAGGAACAAATATGTCAATTTTGGTTTCTTTCAGTTTCCAGTTAGGGATGGTGATTGGTGCGGGCATCTGATACCAGGGTGGAGTTTGATGGACCATTTGGCCTGCTGGACCTTTCACACCTCTAATCTTGCATAAAAGGCGGCTTTACAGCTGCCATTTCTGTAAAAGGCGTTTTGTGTGGAACAATGAGTTGCCATTTTTACACAAAATGGCTGCTCACTAAGGGACTGGTCAGCTGCCCAGTAGTTGTGGGCACTTGTTGGGCCATCCAGCGCCAAGAAGTGGCGGGAGGTGGTGAGAGTTTGGTGAGCGCCCGGTGATCATGGACGGAGGTAAGTCTGTCCATTTCTGTTTCCAGTCAAGTTCAATTTGTCTCAAATTTTGCAGATTTCTCCAGATGTACATCTCGATCTTTGAGAATTTTTGTTAAAGTTTGCATGAAAATTCATAAGCATTTTTGTGCACATTTCTCCTAATAAGTGCATTTTTCTATGCATTTTTGCCCAATATATAACAAAGAAAGATTGGCAAGCAATTTCTGTAGTATTATACATTCAAATGCTATTTTTCCTAATATACACAATTTTGCATGCGTTGATTGGAGAACTCCATTTTAAAATTCATAAATGTGTGAATTTTGAAGGATAATTGATTTTTGGTTCACATAGTGGTTTGAAAGTGTTAAATTAGGTTAGTCCTCATTAAACTGTATGGATTTATCTCCCATCCCTATTGCTGTGTGTCAGGGTGGCACACTTTCCCCCGAAAGACTAAAGCATGAAAATGAATACTAAGTACTGAATACCACTATGAAGAAGGAGAAGAAGGAGAAGAAGGAGAACGAGAAGGAGAAGAAAGGTGGAATAGAAATTTGAAAAAAAATGCATACAATTCCTGAGCAGATGTGTGTCGGGGGGGGGGCAGGGGTCTGCCATACTCTGTAATAAAACTAATTATACTAAAAACCTAACAGTGCTTGCCCCAAGGTATCCTGTTTGTCATGTTGTCATCACTTCTGCAGATGTGAAAAACAGTATTTAAAGGGGACTCACTTCAGGATGTGAGCGTGTAGTATGACTGCAACAGTTATCCTGTTTACATCTGGTGCATTTCTATTTCTACTGTACAATTTTGTACAGTAATTTCCACCAGTTCCAACCCCTATCTTTCTAAAAGCCTCAAAATACATTTCCTGACCAAGCAGAAACCTTCCTGTCAATTATTCTTGGTACCTCTATATAGATAACATTCCTTTCACTGAGCGACTGTATCCGTGTGTTGATAAAACTGCTTCCGTAACTCATCCATATCTGTGTCTGAAAATATAATACTGCCCCTAAGATGAACTTCTACTTTTAAGTGATCAGTTCAGCCTCGTGCCGTGAGACAGGTAATGCCTGATATTGATACTAGGGAACTGTTTATTGTGTGTGTGTGTGTGTGTGTGAGAGAGAGAGAGAGAGAGAGATTCATTCCTCCGCTTCTCCTATCAACAGAAGGAAGGGTAGGAAGAAATTAAGGAGGTACAGAGGGTGAATGGAATTTTGAAATGTGAAGCCTGATCCTAGAGATTGTCTTAAGCTGCTGCAGTGCAAGCCATGATTTACACAACCACATCTAAATTGCACTCCCACTCATGGACAGTGCCAAATGATTCTGTTTGGATCACTAGAAAACCCTTAATCCCTCTATTACTACTACAGTTTAGCTTAGTTGTACTGTATTCCATGGCTCCTATCAATGCTTGAATTACTGGGGGGTGGGGTGATGTAGTATCAGTGACTGATAGCTCAAAAATGGAAGGAAACTCAGGTTCCTGCTATTCTAGAATGGGAAATTAAATGTAGGGTGCTGCTGTAATGCTTGATTTGCAGTAGATCCTCAAGGGTTTCTGACTCCCAATGGTTTAATTTATTTATTTATTTATTATTAAATTTATTACTCGCCCATCTGGCTGGTCACCCAGCCACTCTGGGCGATGTACAACATACAATAAAACAGTTTAAAACAATAAAATTCTAATGATAGTATACATCAAAAAGGCTGGAGTTATATCTCAGAGAGATAACTCCTGATTGGCAAGTTATCTTTCTGAGCCTCAGTGTTCCCCAGCTGTAAAATGGGACTTTATGCTTAAGGTTACTGACCCAACTGGATGCTCCTTAAAACTTCAAAAAAAAAAGCAAGCATCACTGCCATATCTTGCCTTAAGTTAATCACTTATCCCTCTTTATTTTATTTATTTATTATTAAATTTATTAATCGCCCATCTGGCTGGTCACCCAGCCACTCTGGGCGATGTAGAGCATATAATAAGACAGTTTAAAACAATAAAATTCTACAATAAAAGCGTTTTCTAAAATACCCTAACCCACCCCAAATGCCTCCCTGAACAACCACATTTTTAATGCACAACAGAAGCTCATTAAAGAGGGGGCATGGCAGAGTTTGCTAGGGACGGAGTTCCACAGAGTGGGGGCCACCACAGAAAAGGCCCTCTCCCTCGTCCCCACCAGTCTAGCTGTCCTGGCTGATGGGACAGAGAGAAGGCCATCCGAGGCTGATCTTGTTAAGCGGCCTGTGATGTTGCTGGAGGTGCTCCTTAAGATAGGCTGGGCCGGAACCATATAGGGTAAAGGTCAAAACCAACACCTTGAATTTGGCCTGGAAAACAACTGGTAACCAGTGCAACTCCTTCAGCACTGGAGTGATGTGATCTTGCCGGCAGCTGCCTTTAATCAGGCGAGCCGCCGCGTTCTGTACCAGCTGCAGCTTCTGAACCGTCTTCAAGGGTAACCCCACGTAGAGCGCATTACAGTAGTCTAAACGAGAGGAGACCAGGGCATGTAGTACCGATGGGAGCAGATGGTCGGGAAGGAGTTGATACAGCGCTGTCCAGCTCACAGCTGACACCTGAGTCTCCATGGACAGCTGGGAGTCCAAAATGACCCCCAGGCTGCGGACCTGGTCTTTCAAGGGTAGCCATACCCCATTCAACACCAGGTCAACAACCCCCAGCCTCCTCTTGTCTCCCACCAAAAGTACCTCGGTCTTGTCAGGGTTCAGCTTCAGCTTATTCCTCCCCATCCAGCCACTCACCGTCTCCAGACATTTGGACAGGGATTCTATGGCCAACCTTGGTGAAGATTTGAACAAGAAGTAGAGCTGCATGTCATCTGCATATTGATGACACCGCACCCCAAACCTCCTGATGATAGCCCCCAGTGGCTTCACATAGATGTTAAATAGTATCGGGGAGAGGATGGAACCCTGTGGCACCCCACAAGTGAGTGGCCACGGGTCCAAGACCTCCTCTCCCAGTGCTACCCTCTGGTACCTGCAGGAGAGGAAGGACCGGAACCACCACAATACGGTGTCTCCAATGACCAACCCCTCCAGGCGGTCCAGGAGGATACCGTGGTCAACGGTATCAAAAGCCACTGAGAGAGGTCGAGGAGAACAAGGAAGGAGCATTCACCCCTATCCAGAGCCCTCCTCATATCATCCACCAAGGCGACCAAGTCCGTTTCTGTCCCATGCCCAAGCCAGAAGCCCGATTGAAATGGATCTAGATAATCAGTTTCTTCCAAGTGTGCCTTCAACTGCATCGCCACCACCCACTCAATCACCTTGCTCAAAAATGGCAGTTTTGAGACTGGATGAAAGTTGTTCAGAACTTGAGGATCCAAGGAGGGCTTCTTTAAGAGCGGTCTTATCACTGCCTCCTTGAGGTCTGATGGCATCTCTCCCTCCTCAAGGAAGGCGTTCACCACCACCCTGATCCCCTCACCCAGTCTATCTCTGCAGCCCATAATGAGCCAAGATGGGCAAGGATCAAGTAAGCAGGTGGTCAGCCTTACAGATGAAAGCACCTTGCCCACTTCATCAGGAGGAAGAAGCTGGAACTGATCCCACAAAACTGGTTTGCCACAGGCTGCCTCTTGCTCATTAACTGTATCCACAGCATGCAGAGTAACACTCCTAATCTGATTAATTTTATCTGCAAAGTGCCTTGCCAAGGCCTCACAGGAGGCCTTAGAATGCTCCAGTGGTTCAGGTGCCACAGGACCAACCAGGCTCCAGACCACTTGGAACAGCCTCCTGGGACAGCACTCTGCAGACGCGATAGAGGCAGCATAATATTCCTTTTTTGCTGCCTTCACCGCCACGTGATAGGCTGAAGATACAGCTCTAGTCCATATCTGATCGTCTTTGGAGCGAGACTTCCGCCACCAGCGCTTTAGCCGTCTCACCTCCTGTTTCAGAGCTCATAACCGCGGATTGAACCATGGTGCACTCCGAGCCCTGTTCAGGGGGAGAGGGCATTTCGGAGCCACCTGATCTAATGCCCCAGTGATGGTGGCATTCCAGCCACCCACCAGGGTCTCGACCGAGTGGCCATTGGCGTGCCCCAGAGAATCCCCAAGCGCGTTCAGGAATCCATTTGGATCCATAAGACGCCTCGGGCGGACCATTTTAATGGGTCCTCCACCCCTGCAGAGGGCTTGTGGAACTGAGAAGTCCAACATCACCAGATAGTGATCTGACCATGACAAGGGGGTGGTGGATATACCCCCGACTTCCAGATCACTCCCCGCTTCTCCAGAAACAAACACAAGGTCTAGTGCATGACCGGCTACATGAGTGGGCCCAGTTAGAATATGGTGCAGCTCTCAGGAAGCCATGGTCTCCATGAAGTCCCGAGGTGCTCCTGTGAGGATGGCCTCCGAATGTACGTTGAAGTCCCCCAACACCAGTAAGTTAGGGGACTGTACACGCACATCAGAGACCACCTCAAGCACCTCGGCCAGGGAGTCAGTCATGCAGCGGGGTGGACGGTACACAAGCAGACTCTCCAGACTGCCCTTCGGGCCCAACCTCCAGTACATGCACTCAGCAACCTTGGTCTCCCGGAGAGGGGGCCTGGTGAAGACCAAGGACTCTTGGTATATAACAGCCACTCCCCATCCCCAATCCCCAGCCCTCAGCTGCTGTGCATACGAAAATCCAGCTGGACACATGGCTGCAAGGGTTGGAGCAGCAGCCTCGGCCAGCCAGGTCTCCGTAATACATGCCAGGTCTGCACCCTCATCCAGGATCATGTCATGGATGAGGGAGGTTTTCTGGGTAACAGACCTGGCATTGCAGAGCAGCAAACGAAGGCCAGAAGATGGGGTCACGCCTCCCCCAGCCATCCTTTGGCTCTGGACAGGCCCGGAGCAGGGGACAGATACTACGCATCTCTCCTTTGTTCCCCTTACCTGGCATGGCCTGCCCCTAGCGCTCTGCCAGCACCTGCCGCCCAGCCTCGGTATGTTCTGGCCCCCAACACTCCCCCCACTGCCTCCATCAGGTGGACACATGCCCCCTCGCTCCTGCCTATCAGGCAGGCTACCCACCCCTAAAAACACAACAAAATCACCAGAAATAATAATAAAAAAATTAAAAATCCCCTTAAAAATAATGCCAGGAAGGAGTCCGCAGGGAAGGCCTGGCATTGGTGGTGGCAGTGGTGGTGGTGGTGGTGGTGGTGGTGGCAGCAGCGGCGGTGGCAGAAGCCCAGCTGCAGCAGGCACGCCTCTTCCCAATGGTGGCAGCTTCTCCTGCAGGCCCTGGCTCTCCCTGGCCACCTCAGCCATCCAGCTTATGTAGCCCCTCCAGGGAGGGGCAGGTGGAAGCAGCACAGCTGGCTCGGTACCTAGGGCCCTGCAGGGACTGGTGGTCTGCCGGACAGAAGTCCACAGGGAAGGCCTGGCGTTGGTGTTGGTGGCACCGGTGGCAGCAGCAGCAGCAGGCCCAGCAGCAGCAGGCACGCCTCTTCCCCAATGGTGGCAGCTTCTCCTGCAGGCCCTGGTTCTCTGCCTCTGTGTTCCTCATCTGTAAAATATGAGTATTAATTGGTTGTCCCTTTGACCAGGGAGTTTTGCTGGCCAGTCTTAGAGTTCTGTATTAGAATCCCTGATCTGTAGTAATGCAGGTGTACACTTGTATATGCAGGTTCTCCCCAGGTTCTCAAGGGGATAGGGCTGATGGGGAAGATCAATGTCTCCAACCACAGATGACCATATGGGACTGGACAAGCCTCTAGGGACAGAAATTTGACACTAGAGACATGACAGGTCCAGCATACTTACAGAGGAGCAGATGGGTGACGGCTAGCTTTCAATAATCCAAGAAGGTGTAAGTAACAGGTGAGAAATGGGAGAAATTTCCAATCAATTGGCAGCATCTTACTGTGGAAACAGAAGGAGGTGAGCATCCAAAGTAGATCACACAGAAGAGAAACAGGTTGTCAGGATGCAAGATTGAATTTATTATAAGAAGCCCAAAACATTTCAGCCTTAAAAAAGAAAAAAAAGGCCTTCTTCAGGGGGTTGTAACATAAATGAGTGGAATTTACATACACTCCCTAGCTATCACAGCACAATGCAGCTTTGAGACCTTGGCCAGATTACTAGGGATGTACAAAAGGTACTTACCTTTCGCTGATTATGTTTATGGTGTGGGGGAGGCGCTCCGTTCCTCCCCCCCTGGAATCCTGGCCGGCCGGCTGTGCTCCGCAGCGACTCTGAGGAGCCGCCGGCCGGCTCCGCCAGCAGCTGGACATCCAGCCACTGGCTAGCAGGGACGTAAATGGCAGCGGCCGTAGCTGCTGCCGTTTGCATCCCTGCAGTCAGCCGTGATAGGCTACGTAAATGTTTACGTAGACTATCACAGCTGACTTAAAACAAAAAAAACAAAAACGCGCGTGCGCAAATGGTGGCAGCCACGACTGCTGCCATTTGCATTCCTTATTTTGGCACGTCTTAGTCTACATAAACATTTTTTTTTAGTCTACGTAGATGCTACGCTATTTGTGTTCCCCTTATTTTCGCCGTCTTAGTCTACGTGAATGTTTACGTAGACTAAGACATGCCAAAATAAGGAATGTAAATGGCGGCGGTCATGGCCGCCGCCATTTGCGTTCACGTGTTTTTTTTAAAAAGTCAGCCATGATAGGCTATGTAAACATTTACGTAGCCTATCACAGCTGACTGCAGGGATGCGAACGGCAGCGGCTATGGCCGCCGCCATTTGCGTCCCTGCTAGCCAGCGGCTGGATGTCCGGCTGCTGGCGGAGCCGGCCAGCGGCTCCACATAATCGCTGCGGAGCACAGCCGGCCGGCCAGGATTCTGGGTGGGAGGAACAGAGCGCCTCCCCCCCGGCGAGGATTCTGGGGGGAGGGATGGAACGCCTCCCCCCCAACCATAAACATAATCCGCGAAAGGTAAGTGCCTTTCGTACACCCCTACAACATTGTGGCTGTAAATTGTGGAATTTGTGAAAAATTGTGGCTGTAAATAGTCTACTTCATGCAAATTAGACCATTTATGGCTGTGCTTTTGCACAAATTGCATTATTTACAGCTGCAATTTTGCACAAATCATGATTTATGCAACCTTGCCCCCCCGCTAGAGACTGTGAGGTTGACCTGGCAAAAACCTGCTGAGATCCACCCCCCAAACCGATTCCTCTAGCATCCCTACAATTTTCTGCCTTTCCATGATGCTCTGCCAAATGGTAGGGCTGGCCCTGGTAAGCAGTGTAGATGGGGCTTTGCTCATCAGTTGCCTAGTACTGCTTGAGCCACACAATGATGCCGCTTGGCTCAACTCAACTTCATCTTCAGATCGAAGCTAATAGCTCTGTGTTTAGGAGGCCAAAGAAAAGATACAATGTGATTATTCATGAATATACCAGCATTACCTGCTTGCAATTTAACCTCCATTTTTCTCCCTGGTTCTCTTAAAAAAAAAAAAAAAATGCCACATCATCTTTTCCTTCATATTTTCCCCATTCATTTGCTAGTTTCCCCATACTGTTGATACTGTATATACATAGAATCATTCTGACAAGAGCAGTTAGGATCTGAATATACCCCCTACTTCCACATGTGGGTGGGGATTAGCTACACAAAGGACTTTATCTCTGTAGCAGCATATGTTGTTATACCTTGCAGTTTACAGAGGAGTGTGCTGCTATTACAAACAGGATCTATGAATAGGGAAGACATATTTACTTCCAATGCTGCAGGAGGGGGATTTATACCTGATTTAAATGTGATCCAGGTGGACAAGAAGAATTTGCATACAGTGTCTCCTTTAAGAAGGGTTCTTAGCTACAATGCATGCAATATTATCACACCTATATGCTAAGGACATAGACCATAAGAAAGAAAGAAAAAAACCTTGGACCAAACCAAAGGCTTATTTAGTTGAGCATCTTGTTTCTCACAGTGGCTACACAGATGCTATTAGGAAGCCAAAAAGCAGGACATTGTTCTCTTCCAACTGATGGCCACAGAAGTATGAGATTTCTGTCCCAATTAAGCAGGACGGAGTCCAGGTTTCAGCAAGGCAGACAGACAATAGTCAAGCAAGCCAAGCCAAAGCAAACTTTCTTTCTCAGTTCTAGTAAAGCTAAGCAAGGCAAGGCAGGGCAGGAATTCAAGATACAGATAGCACCATGGACAGCTCCATGGGGAGCTCAAGCTGGAAACTCATAGAAGCAAAGTTCAAATGTTGCTTCAGCAACAGGCAAATCCAGACTAAGCTGTAAATTAGGGGTCCGCAATGTGCTTCCCTCCTGAAGTTTTGGTTTACAACTCCTATCAGCTCTAGCCAACATAGTCAATGATGGAGGATGATGGGAGTTGCACGTCAAAACATCTGCAGGACCACAAGTCCCCCTCCTGTTTTAAATTGACCTGCAGTTCCATCTGGGTGGCTAGCTCCACCTCCACTGCAAGAAACCTCTTCAGTTTAAGTGGCCCATTCTGCTCCAGAAATCATTGGCTTCAGTTGTTCAAGGGAGACCCTGCTTCTTCTGGGCTGGAGTCCTCAGAGTCAAAGGAGGGTTATGCGACCTGCTGGAGAGACACTGGCAAAATGGGCTCTTCCCATGTCAGAGGTTCTAGGGAGTGGAGATGTCAGATGTGGCCTGGACAACAATTCCTTCTCCAAGTCTGATACCTCCTCTGAATCTATCGCTTTGTCCTGTGAAGATGGGAGTCAGATCCCAGGGCCATCATAGAAATGAGGGTAAGAGCACTCTCCTGCTGCTGCTCCCCAGAACCCGCTACCTGTGATTTTTGAAATAGAATATAGCCATCATGAGTAGCAGTCATTGATAGCCTTAACCTTGATGATTTTGTCTAATCCTCTTTCAAAGGCATCTGTTGGTGGCCATCACCACAACTTGTAGACATGAATTCCAAAGTTTAACTATGTGCTGTGTAAGGAAGTTGTTCCTTTTTTCATGCTGTATCCTCCACCATTTCCCTTCATGGGATGATTCCAAACCTGGTGACCTCTGACCACCTTGTTCTAGGGCTCTCAGGTAGCAGGTGATGGGAAAGAGCCTTCTCTGCCTGAAATTATGGACAGCCACTAAGAGTCACAGTAAAAACTACTGAGTTTGATTGACCTTTTAACTGACGCTGTATGAAATGGGCTTGCATGACACAGCAGTTTTTACTGTGGCTAGCAATGGCACATTGAGTTGGCATGAGGACAGCCCTGAACCTGAGAACCTATATATCCCTCTCATATAGCAATAAAGAATCCCCAGCCTGTGGGCCAAACATGGACCTCCAAATCCCTTGTCCAGTGGACCTCTATACTCTTTGCAGGTCATGACACCTCTCTCTACCCAGGCCATGCTCAGTCACTTGACTTGCACCACATTATTGATATTATTTACTTCTTTCTGTTCATTCCCCTAACTACAAAGCTGAGGGAGTGAGACTTGTGCCTTCTGGGGAAGGAGAATGCCTGGGTGCAAATGTATTATTTCACCACTATATACTGAACACAGCTAAGAGTCACATTGATAACTCCACCCACTCTTTGCTGGAAAGTGGGCCCTGAGAAGTTTCAAACTAGAAATGCAGACTCTGATGGGACAAATGTTCCCTATCCCTTCTATAGTGTGCGCGCGCGTGTGTGTGTGTGCAATTTGCTTCCTTTCTCCCGAAACATCCCCATGTACTGAAAGAAGGGGAATGTTTTTTTAACCACATCCCCCCCCCCCAATCACCCCTCAGGATACCAAAGGTGTTAGGGCTTCCTCTTTCTCCTTTTCAGTTCTCTATCTCTGTCTCCCTCTGTCTCTCTGCTGACACCTCAACAGACCATGCCTCCTGGAAACATCGTCCAGAGTGGCTGGGTGACCAGCCAGATGGGCGATTAATAAATTTAATAATAAATAAATAATAAAAAATATGTGCAGTCACTTTTGGTGATTACAAAATATTGTTCTCTTCATTTACAAATTTATATACTTCTGTTTACTGAGACGTATACATCAAAAATAATACCTTATTTTTTTGAGTTACCTTATTCTCTTTCCCAAACTGACAAGACTCAGGACTCAGGATATCCTGAGTTCTCTGTTAGAGGGAATGATAGTGAAGGCAAGGCCTCCTCATCCCAGCAGTGGGGAACGTGTGGCCCTGCAGATGTTGTTGGACTGCAACTCCCAGCAGCCATAGCCAGCATAGCCAATGGTGAGGGATGATGGGAGTTGTAGGCCAAAACAACTGGAGGGCCACCCATTCCTCATCTAGGAATGGGTGATCTATCAGTTTCAATCTCAACTCCTTTTACTCCCAAATATGAAGAACTTTTCAACTTTTGGAAAATTCTTATCAAAACAGACTGAAACAAAATTCTCACCCATCAGCGTTGGCCAGATCTGATAGGTATAGCGATTTCCATCATGGAGAGGACCATGACGTACCTGCCTGCCGTATTGCTGATGAGGAGCTTGATAGGAGTGGTGGCAACCCAAATTAAGTACTAACATGGTTGAATACACAGGGGTTGATAGTCAGATTTTAAGAGCTAATCTCTCAAAGCACTGGACCTGGATGGATGAACCGTTCAGTTTTGGTTTCTGTCATGCCCTGACTGGAGGAGTCCTCCTCAGAGGAGGAGCTAGAGGCCCCAGAAGACCAGGGACTGCCACCAGAACCACAGCAGCCTGGGACCTTGAGGAGATGATTGCAGGGCCATCCCTGAGGCAGAGGCTGAGGCTGAGAGTGAGACTGAGACATCCCCTGACTCCCATGAGTGTCATTGCCTCAAGCAGCAAGCTAGTAGGGCTCCCGTGTGAAGGAACACTCACCTCTAGAAAAGGTCTCCTCAGGAGAAAGGGACTCCTCAGGAGTAGGCTCTGGAAAGGGAGCTCTGATTGCCGCAGCTGAGCTTCAGGTGGGGTCAGGCTCACTTTAGGGTTAAAAGCCTTCACTAGAAACCCAGCTAGCATTGGAACACCTTGGTCTATCCAGCCTCTACTGTGTGCCTTGCTTCCTGAACTGTACCCTTTGATGAATGCTCTGTTTCCTGATCTTCTGGACTGTGGACTGATTTACTGTGTTTGACCTCTTGCATGTTACTTTGGCTACTCCTGCTGCTGCCTGATCTTTGTTGTCTGCCTGCCTGTGTTCTGAACTCTGCCTGGAGTTGGACCACTCCTGCCTTGCCCTAAAATTCCCTGGAGTGAAACCTGTGTGCTTGACCATCTGCTTGCCAAATGGTCTATTCTATTGCATTGCTCCCTGTACTTGCTTGCCAACAGCCAAGACACAGTCTACAACAGGACAGTTTCTCCCGCATTTGGTTTTTAGAAGTTCTTTTTGTTGCTAATAGAGAGCTTTGCAAAATTTGGTAAATTCTTATCTAAACTGAACTGAAATTATCACCTACCCCTATCCCTGCTATAGAGGTGGAAGTGGTTCCTAGGGTTCTAATACTTTTCTAGAACCACCCCCCCCAAAGGTACTGTGCATATCTGGATTGGATCTGCCCTCCCCAGCATCTTCCACTGCATGGCTCTGGAACACATAGACTGACATTCCCATTTGTTCCGTTGTGCTGTGATGCTCCCATCATACTGTGTTATGTGGTTCTGTCCGAACTGCCACATGGAATTGCTTCAGGGAAAGAAACAGAGGGTTGCAGATGGAAAATAAGCTGTGTCGCAGCAGTGCTAAGGAGGTCACCTTCACCTCCCTGGAGAATAGCCAGGGTGAAAACCAAACTTCATTTACTAATGAAAGGGTGAAGAAGAGTCAGTCCTGTAAAGAGACAGGAAGGAAAAGGGGCAATGCAAAGTAACTGAAGTTTTGCATTTGGGTTTCAGAAATGCCCTTGTTGCATTTGGGCTGCCTTTGTTTACCTATGTTAGCAGTTCTGTGGATGTTGGTAAGTTTTGTATTACATTTGTTCTTAAAAGTCTTGTTGGCATCAGAATCTGAGCTGAAAAGAAATTAGCAAATAGCTCTTGTGACTGGCACAGAGATGTAGTCTTTGGTATTCTATTTTAATCAACGTCCAGAGTACAAATCAGGTGGAGAAATAGTTCACAATAAGCACGGCTTCAGCAAATCTTGTCTTTCAGGGGCCTCCTCCTCTTGACCCAGAAAAGGATTCTGGAGAGCTTCATGACCTCTGAAACATGAGATGGATGAACATGAACACAAAAACTCACTAGCTGTGTCAATTTGCACAAATTAAGCGAATTATGGCTGGAATGTGTGTAAATTATGCAAAATTATTGTTTATTACATTTCTATACTGCCCACGAGCCAAGACTCTCTGGGCAGTTCACAGCAATTAAAACCATAACATACTACATCACAAAACACTATATAAAACTTTAAAACTACCATGTGAAACCAAAGTAAAACCCAGCAGAAGTTACAACCTAGGGCAAGCCTGGGTAAGGTGTACTTTCAGGAGGTGTTTGAAAGATGTCATGTTTTCTGCCTCCTGAACTGCACAAGAGAGGGTTTTCCATAGGGTGGGTGCCACTACAGCGAATGTCTACCATCGACTGGGGCTGGTATGAGTGTCCAGTTGTGGCTTGAAGCCTGGCGAGAAGTTGCTGGTTCGGCCCCCCCGGACACCAATTCACGGACCTGAGCTCTTGCCTGACTCGCTGCTGAGTCGGGCATGCTGTGTAGGGATGTACGAATCCCCTTACCTCGCATCCACGGAGGGGGGTCATCCGTTCCTCCCCGCGGAATCCTCAACGGGGGCGGGGAGGCAATCCATTTCCCGGAATCCAAGCTGGCCAGCTCCACTCTGCGGAGCCACCGGATGGCTCCACTCTGGCTCCTATCTGCATGGAACAGTGCTCTCCAGATGTAAATGGCGTCAGCTACGCCATTTGAGTCCCCGTTTCTTCTCGTGATAGGCTACGTGTCTCTATTTATGTAAATACTTAAGTAGCCTAACAATAAACAGGGATGCAAAAGGCGTCTACTACACCATTTGTGTCCCTGTTTTTTCACGCGATAGGCTACGTAAGTATCTACATAAATAGAAACATAGCTCAGGATGGCAGAAAATTCCTCCATGGACTCCAATGAGGCCAGATTCTAAAGAATCCGGCCCCCTGGAGTCCGTGGTAGGGATGGGGGAGAATTTCTCCCCAAAACTTCGGGGGGCTGAGTGCCAACGTGTTCGGCCCCCCGAAGTAGTTTCGGGGAGAAATTCTCCACCCCCCCACACCCCCCCTGGGATGGGACTTACTTTTCCCGAATGTCCCTCCCGGCGGCAGGTCCCGGCGGCGTTTCGTCAGGTCTTCGACAGGGGCAGAGGCGGCAGCCGGTCTTTTGACCAGCTGCCGCCGCCGCCATTCCAATAAAAGTAAAAAAAAACCAACGCCCCCGTGATAGGCTATGTGACGATCAACGTAGCCTATCACGGCTAGATTTGCAAAGTCAGCCGTGATAGGCTACATAAATCGTCACGTAGCCTATCACGGGTGACATTAAAAAAAAAAAAAGCGCGTATGGCTAATGGCGGCCCCCATAGGGAGCCGCCATTCGCGTTCCTTATTTGGTCGCTGTAGTCTACGTAAAGATTACGTAGACTACGGTGAAAACGTAGACTGCAGTGACCAAATAAGGAACGCGAATGGCGGCTCCCTATGGGGGACGCCATTTGCGTACACACTTTTTTTTTTAAAAAGTCATCTGTGATAGGCTACGTGACGATTAACGTAGCCTATCATGTCTGACTTTGCAGATCTAGCCGTGATAGGCTACGTTAATCGTCACGTAGCCTATCACGGGGGCGTTTTTTTTTTTAACTTTTTATTTCGCGGCTGGGCGAGGCGAGGTGCCTCCTCCCCGGCCTGAATTTCGGCTGGGTGAGGCGGGAAGCCTCCCCCCCCTGGCCTGAACTTCAGGGGGAGCAGCGAAGCTCCTCCCCCCCACCGCGAAGAAAGCTGCGAGACCAGATAAGTGGCTTTCGTGTACCCCTAGTCCGTGGTGGAATGGAAGACTTACCCCCACCTCAGCACGGAATCCTCTTCAGCCGGATCCTCCAGCTCAGATTGCCAGCGATACGGCCGCCATGCCATATCGCTGGCTGAAGGGGACATACTGTGGCCACAAATGGCATCCCAGATGCCATTTGCGGCCGCAGAATGTCACGTCCCCTTCAGCCAGCGATACAGCATGGCGGCTGTATCGCTGGCCCTTCAGAGCCGGCCAGCAGCTCTCCGGAATCGTCGCAGAGTAGAGCCAGCCAGCAAGGATTCTGGGGGGGAGGAAGGGATCACCTCCCCCCCCAGAGGATGGCAAGGAAAGGGATTCGTAGCCTATCGCGAGGAAAAATGGGGACGCAAACGATGTAGTGGATGCCATTTGCATCCGATCACTTACTTCCGGGTTCCACACAGACAGTGGAATGGAACCAGCTGGGGGTGGATATTCAGTCTGGAGAAGCACAGGTAAGTGTGTTAGTTCTGCCACAGACTTTGGGGGGGGGAATTCACTGGAATTTGGCCTCATTGGAGTCCGCGACAGATTCCATGGACATCCCTAATGCTGAATCAGGCAAAAGCACAGGCGCCCACTCCCTCAGTGAGCCAGTCGTGAGAAGGGAAGAAGGCAGCACCTCTCCTCCTTCCCCCATCCTTGCCAGAGCAGCAGTGGTGGGAGACAGGCTGGTCATTTTCTGTAAGTGTAAGAGCCTTATGAAGAACAACCAGCTTGTCCCTTGCTGCTGCGGCTGCTGTAGCAGGTGGGGACAGAGGGAAGAAGGAGGCACCTATCCCCTTTTCCCTTCCCCCACCTGTGGAGGCCAGGCCGAGAGGCTGGGGGCTGGTCGCAGAAGCCTTTTTTCCTCATGCCAGCCCTTGACAGCCTGCGTGAGGAAGCGGGCCAGCTCGTGCAGATTGCGGGCAGGCGGGGTGAGCAGGGAAGTTCATAGAGCAGGCCCGGGCTGCGCAAGTTGCAGGGGGCAGTCTGTCGAGCTCCCCCCACCCGGGATGGAGATGGGCTCATCCATCCCTACCATCGAGGTTCTTCATGGTGTCCTTCTGTTAGGGATGTACGAAAGTCACTTACCTTTCCGCGGATTATGTTCATGGTGGGGTGGAGGCATTCCGTCCCTCCCCCTGGAATCCTCGACGGGGGGAGGCGATCCATTCCTCCCCCCCCCGGAATCCTTGATGGCCAGCTGTGCTCCACGGTGGCTCCGTGGAGCAGCCAGCCAGGCCCAGGCCAGAGCCGTCCACAAGCCGGATTTCCGGCCGCGGAGGGCTCTGGGTAAAACAAAAAACAAAAAAACACACGTATGCAAATGGCAGCTATGGCCGCCGCCATTTGCGTTCCTTATTTTTGGCCGTCTTAGTCTACATGAATATTTACGTAGACTATGACGGCGAAAATAAAGGGGAACGCAAATAGCGTAGCGGGCGCTATTTGCGTCCCTTTTTGATTCGCCGTTTTAGCCTACGGAAATATTTACGTAGGCTAAAACGGCTAATCAAAAAGGGATGCAAAATCGCCCACTACGCTATTTGTGTTCCCCTTTATTTTTGCCGTAATAGTCTACGTAAATATTTACGTAGACTAAGACGGTGAAAAATAAGGAATGCAAATGGCGGCGGCCGTAGCCGCCGCCATTTGCGTAGATGTGTTTTTTTTTAACCGGGATGTGATAGGCTATGTAAGTCTTTACGTAGCCTATCACGTCTCTGTAAAAAAAAAACACAACGACAAGACTGCAAATGGTGGTGGTGGCAGCCGGTCGGAAGACCAGCTGCTGCAGCCACCACTGCCGAAGCCGCCACTCAGAACATCCGCCCCAGGTAAGTCTCATCCCGGGGGGGATCCGTGCGGGGTGGCGGGAGGGGTGGCAGGCCGTTCCGCCACAGATTTCGGGGGGCCGAGTGCACTGGCATTCGGCCTCACCGAGATCCGTGGTGGAATTCTCTGACATCCCTACCTTCTGTTCATTTTGGAACAACCAGCAAAGCCTCCTCTGAATATTATACATATCGCCTGGGTATATATAAGGGAAGGCAGTCTGCTAGGTAGCCTGGTCCCAGCTGCAATTTGTGTAAGTGGTGATGAAGAAACCCCAACAATCCCACAATCCGCTAGGTGGCCCAACTCAATACAGTGTTGGGCCAGCTCTTGGGTAACTGGGCTGGGGTTCAGGGGGCTGAGCTGCTGAAAGCTTGGCAAATTTCATCCCCTGGATGGATTCCTCCAACATCCCTACCAGCTGCACCAGTACAGATGGACGGACTCACCTCCGTCCATGGTCTGTGGGCTCTCTCCAAGCTGCCACCTGCGCTCACTTGCCACGCAACATGAGCCCCTGGATGGCTCAGCGAGCTCCTGGAGTGTGCAGCAGGACCTCCCATCCCCTTAGGAAGTTGCCATTTTGTGTAAAAATGGTGGCCTGGGTTTCTTTGTAAAAGCTATGTTCAGTAAATGGTAGCCGTAAAGGGGCTATTTACACAATGGCTATTCCCAGCATGGAGAGGATCACGATATACCTGCCTGCCAAAGAGTTGTTAAAGATGAGAAACATGCCAGAAAAAAAAGAAATGGCAACCCTAATGCAGCATCGACATTGCTGAATACGCAGAGATCCAAATCCAGACCTTTTAAGAGTTAAGCACTCAACGCCCTGGACTTGGTGTTCACAGCATGACGGGGGTGAGCTGAAAGAGATTGATTTCACAGCACTTATAAAGAACGATAATCTGTACTTTGCTCTGTTGCAGATTCCTCTGGTCCTTGTTTGGCAATCATAAATGTTGCACCCACAGAGAATCATATGCTTTCCAGCATCTAACTCCCTGAGGTCTGAAAAGACCTTTGGTTTTGCCGGCTAGTAGCTCCAAGGCTATTAATATCCTGCACTATTATTAGTGATGCAGAGCCCAATGGCACTTCCGTTCATGACAGTCAGCATCTGGGGTGATCAATAATTCACCTCAAGGTACCACAAAATGTCACCCTTTACAGCAGAATCCTTTCTGTAACATAATCATTACCATTTAAAGAAATCTGTGGGGAAAAAAACAAAATGAAAATGCTTGCTAATGTCCAAAATTAATGTTTCTTCTTCTTGGTGAGCTCATTTATACACTCAGCCCAGCCATCTGTCTTCTTCACGTAGTGTGGCGAGATGCGCTGTAACCTGCACTGCAAGAGAAGGGGGCAAGCCAGCTAACCCCACCTATTCTACTTTGGTCCTCCTCACTGCTGCCACCAGGTGGATATCTTTACTCCCTGGCTGCCTCCACTCAGCGCCCTGGAGGGAGCAATCCTAGCTCCCTTAGACAGCATCTGGGGGACATAGGATATTTCGGTTTCCTCAGAGCCAGGAAACCATGCTCCTCTCCCCCTCCCCCTCATAGATGGCTTGGAGATAGAAAACAAGGCACAGAGATGGGGAAAGGAGGGCATTCCTGTGGGCAGGGAGGGCAGGAGACTGGGGTGGCAGCCATAGGACATATCCTATGTCTGCCCCAGCCTCCTTTCCCTCCCCCTCCCCAAAGCTTCCACTAGATGGGTGAAAATACCTGTCTAGCTTAAATGCAGATTGCGAGGCACAACATACTTCCACCTCAGCACTGGATACTCCTAAGCCTCTGAGTACGGAGGCTTACAAGTACTCGGAGTGGATGACATAGGACTGTGCCCTTAACTAGGCCTGTGCGCCACTTTGGCCCAAAGCCTGAGTCGAAGCGGGCTGCTTCGGGTCATATTGAGCCCCTTCCAAGGAGAAGCAGAGGCGGCAGGAAGTGACCCGGAGCAGGTCAGGGGCTCTCCAAAGTGCTCGATGTGCTTCAAAGCTTCGGTGCTCCCAGCCCAGCCATGCTCCAGGCCCTTACCGGACCCACCCATCTCCGCTGCCAGCTCTGCTGCTTCCACTGCCTCCTCCTTCCCTGCCACCAGCTCCTGAGGCCTGGACGTGTTGCCCTGCTCTTGTTGCAGGGAGTTGCCATTTTAAAAATGAACATCCAGGAAGTTGCCATTTTTAAAATGGCAACTCCCTGCCATAAGAGCCAGCATGTATCCAGGCCTCAGGAGCTGGTGGCAGCGATGATGGCAGAGGAGGAGGAGGTCGTCATCGCAGTGGCGGCAAAAAAGGCAGCAGCAGTAGGGGTGGTGGCGGAGAAGGTGGCGGCGATGGAAGAGGAGGCAGCGGCAAGGTAAGGAGCTGGGGGTTTGCACGGGGGTGTTGAGGGGGCAAAACAGGGTTTGACCATCTGAATCTCGCTTTGGGTTCAGGGCCAAGTCAGGTCAGGGACCTCCCAAACCAGCCTGAGCCGAATCGGGCCCACCTCCAAAGCCATGAAGCGACTTCTGAGTCAGATCGGGGGGTCCCTGCACAGCTCTACCCTACAGCCATTACAGCATGGCTGTAATCCAAATTGCTTAGAAGGGTTAGAAATTCTTAATGGAATCCTATGCCTGATATCCACGTGAGAATGGAAGTATTGACTTTTAACATTTAGGGTACAATCCTATGCATGTTTAGGCAGACAAAAGTTCAGAATCCCCAGCAATCTTCAGCCAGCAGAGGTCGCTGGGGAATGCTGGCAGTTGTAGGACCTTTTCTGTCTAAACGTGCGTAGGATAGCACCCTTAAAGTCCTAAGTGGCTTAGGGGCTGGCCAGCTCTCACTATGAACCTGCTCAGATATTAAAATCTGCATGAGAGGCTCTTTTGAGTGTGCCATTATCCACAATAGGGATGTACGGACTGCATAAAATCCGCTCCGTCTGTGTTTCATGAATTGTCAGGTGCCTTTTTTTCCATCGTCTGCTCAGATGGATGCAATTTTTTTTGTCATGTGGAAAAATACACAAATTATTACATAGGTTTCGTAACAATTTACATAATTTACCATTGTATGTAACATTTAGCATATTGTCTCCCATTCCATTCAACTTTTCCTCTTGCCTATTTTCCTATGAATAAATATGCATACATTTTGGGAAAGAAAAAAAGAATCCAAAAGTATTGTTTTTAATGTTCTTGTTTTTATCGTTTTACTTAAAAAAAAAAAGTTGTACACTGCCTTGATGGCTTATTAGCAGATAAGGTGGTATATAAATGTTAAATAAATAAAATTAAATATGTGAGAATTTCCAATTTCTTTCCTCGAGCATTTCTGGCTTCCTGAATCTTGCTATTGTTGCATGTCACCAATAGCTAAAATTAGAAATACGATTTCTAAATGATAGTTGAGCAGCATTGTTGCATATTGCACAGGTAATTCATGGAGAAGACAGTTATATGGTTTGTGGGAAGCATCACCATAGCACAAGCTCAGAGGCCCATCTAAGGACGTGGCAGAAAACTGCCTCTGTCGCTTCTCTCGCCATTCTGGGATCAGCTGGTGAGGACATTGAAATCTCTGAGAGCAGAGGCTTCTTTCTGACAGGTGGCAACCTGATAGAGTTGTGCCTTTAATTGTGCTTCACCCCTCATTCAAAAGACCTGACCTAAGCACCTTAAGCCTGATTGGATTTATTAGGGATGCTGGAGAAATCTGTAATGGAACCAAATGAATTCAGATTTTCATGAATTCATGAATTTGTGCATTTGCACAAATTTGGAAACAAAAAAAAATCCAATTCCATCGATGGTTGGACAATGGAATGCAATGCACCTGACCATCTGTGAAACACAGCCGGAATGGATTTTACGCAATCCTTACATCCCTATTCAAGGCTGGAATGCATGGAGTTGTCTTCCTTTAGCAAGAAGAATGATGGGAACAGGGAGCTAGGTTGGAGTAGCTATTGATATCTTTTAGAATTGTTATTTTTAATTTGAGGATAAGGGCTTGGCCTAAAAGTTCATATCTCAGGGATGCTTTAAGGGGAAAGCACTGTACTATCAGGATCTGTGGAACTCTGCCCCATGTGGTGACCTACTCAATTGTAGGGGGAAGCTTCTCTGTGCAGTACCATCAGACCTTGGACTGACTCTGCCCATTCAGGCTGGCCACTGGATCCCCCTTGGCAGAAAGGAGCATAAGACCATTTCCTGTGCCAGTTGAGCCTTGCTTGAACAACATAGTCTTCCTGCGGTCTTGTGTATTCCTATGTCCTTGGATGTGCTTTGGATGTAATGTCTGGCTTGCTTCTTGACCCTGCCTTCCGGTTTCTTCTTGGTTCTGACTTGGTCTACATGTCATTCTGACTGATTCTTTTTTCTGACTTACTTACTACTGGCTTTTCCCATGGCTCTTGGTTTGTGATTCATTTCAGCCTGCTGGCTACAGTCCAGACCTGACATGTCATGTGTTCACCCATCAGTTCATTCCATTCCTGCATTAATCTGCTTTTTTAGAAAACAACCCCCCCCAAAAAAAAAATATGCATTTCTAAACTTTTTTTAAAAGCATTTTTAAACATACCTTGATAGGTTTCAACCAACGGGAACGTCATCGTCACATTTGGAGAAATGCAAAATCTGTTGATAGCTGAGTTCTGATATGCATAATGTATTTTTTAAACAACAACAATGAACAAACACACAGACACATACATACCCATACCACACCACAAAAACCCAGTCCAAAACACTATCCAAAAGATAATGGTTTTTGCAGGTAGCCACCTGCTAACTGTTAAAGAGGTGCTGCAGAATTACAAGAGATGCGTGATAGTTTTTTCTTGAGCTCTGTCCAGGAAGTAGATGGCTTATGAATATTCTCTGGCTTTGATATGCCTACACACACACACACACACACACTCCTTCCTGAACACAGACAGCCCTACTGAACACACACAGTTCATTAAAGGAAGAAAGGACTGGATGGCATTTAATCCTTTCTATATAAATGTTAAAGGTACTTCATCTCACAGTGTCCCACTTTGGCTGGGTCAGACTCAGCATTAAGAAAATTGAGGGGCAAATCCAATGGCAAGTCATACAGACAGAAGGTCAAGCACAGAGGTATGAGTCCAGTATGGGATTACTTCAAGGCAGAAGTAGTCAAGATACAAGCAATGGTCAAGACGCAGGATTGCCAGGCACGTGGATTGTTTTTAGGGATGGACGAAAGTCACTTACCTGTCCTCGAAGCTTTTCACAGTGGGGGGGGAGGTGCTTCGCTGCTCCCCCCGTGAAGTTCAGGCCGGGGGGGGAGGCTTCCCACCTCGCCTGGCCAAAATTCAGGCCGGGGAGGAGGCGCCTCGCCCAGCTGTGAACTAAAAAGTTTTTTTTAAAAAAAAACAACACGCCCCCATGATAGGCTACGTGACGATTAACGTAGCCTATCACGGCTAGATCTGCAAAGTCAGCCATGATAGGCTACGTGACGATTTACGTAGCCTATCACGGGTGACTTTAAAAAAAAAAAAAAGTGCGTGCGCAAATGATATGGCACGTACGGATAATGGCGGCCCCCATAGGGAGCCGCCATTCGCGTTCCTTATTTGGTCGCTGTAGTCTACGTAAATCTTTACGTAGACTACAGCGACCAAATAAGGAATGGGAATGGCGGCTCCCTATGGGGGCCGCCATTATCCGTACGCGCTTTTTTTTTTTAAAGTCACCCGTGATAGGCTACGTGACGATTTACGTAGCCTACCACGGCTGACTTTGCAAATCTAGCCGTGATAGGCTACGTTAATCATCACGTAGCCTATCACGGGGTTTTTTTTTTCTTTTATTGGAATGGTGGCGGCGGCAGCCGGTCGAAAGACCGGCTGCTGCTCCCGCCCCAGACGAACAGCCGCCGAACTGCCAGCCGGACCCGCCACCGGGAGGGACATTTGCCAAAGCTAAGTCGCGTCCCGGGGGGGGTGCGGGGGGGTGCGGAGAATTTCTCCCCGAAACTTGTTCGGGGGGCCGAACACGTTGGCGCTCGGCCCTCCGAAGTTTCAGGGAGAAATTCTCCGCCAACCCTAAAATTTGTTTTCAGAAGAGGGGTATGAGGTACAGCCAAGGTCCAAACATGGGTGAGCAGTCAGGTACAAATGCAGTCTAAGCAGTAGAGTCAAGCAGTGGTCGAAAGGTTAGTAGCATGAAGGTTTGTTCAGAGAAACAAAGGTGCAAGGTGCTAGAAGCTGAGGTAACATGTTCTTTACAGCAGCTAGTAGGTCTAAAAGGAAATGTTTCCTCCTGTGCAAGCACTGAGTCATTGCTGACCCCTAGAGGGACGCCGCTTTCACTGGCGTTTTCATGGCAGACTGTAAACTGAAGACTTAAATGCTGGAACTTTCAAAGCCCCACCCAGGGCTCAGCCGCAGTTGATCACAGGTCCTCTGGCAAAAGTCCTACTGATGAGGAAGGCCTTGCTCATGCAGAAGCCTTTACTCTTGAGGAGCCCAGTTGATGCGGTTCTTAAGATGTGTGATTCACTTCCAGGTGGTGGCCTGAGCTTCCGCTCTCTGGCCCCTGCTTGCTCTAGGCCTGGGTGGATGCTCAGCCTCCTCCTCAGACTCCACAGGGGATGTATGGTCGTCAGGCCCCCCTGTGCAGGGGTTCTTCCATGTACACCAGTACTGGAGGACCTGGTGTAGCTTCCCTGGAGGTACCAGGGATGTTAGTGTCAGGATGATGCATGGGGCTGTTGGACTCCATGGTCTCAGAATCATCATCTGGCCTGGTATGACAGCTGGGAATTCGACACACAGCATGCAGGAGGCTGTGATATCATAGATGCTAACAGAATGACATGGCGTTTTTCTTCAGAAAACTCATGCAAATATGTGCAAATATAAAGGAGTAATCAACCAATTGATCGGCTGAAATCTCTGATGGTGAATCAGATAAAATCTCTTTATTTGACTGACAGCCCTGTTGTTGTTTTTTAACAGTATGGCACCTGTCCTTAATATCCTGTCATACTGTCTTGAGACTCGCCTGCCAAATTAGTCTCTTTTTGTAAGATTGAGGGGAGGTCTAGAGGCAACTTGACCCTTTAAAAAGTCAAATACAAGAGGATTTGGCATGAAATACTTGTTTGCAATTTCTCAAAGCAAAGGAAGCCTAAAAAGATTAAAGGTCATCAAGAATGGAGACATATGATTTTGAGCTAAAATGTCAGACCACATTTCTTGCTCTTTTCACAGTCCTCAGTTTTACTGAGGATTTCTTTTTAACTCAGTTATTCTGGCTATCAAGCTCCACCAGTGAATGGTGACAGCTTCATGGAAAGGTCAGCAGTGAGTGTTGGGGGCAATGTCTCAGCAACACCAATGTTACACTGTTTTCACTGGGGGCAGAATGGCTTAGATTAGGATTGTAAAAGGGGTAAGATGATCCAATATTACAGTCATGGACAAAGTCCGATTAGAACATTTCCATTTAAAGAAGCCCAAGGACCACTTCTATTGCGTCTTGTTCAAGTAACAAAAGCATATGGCAGGATTTTCTGTAGGGTTGGTCTTATAGGCCCCTTCCAGCCCTATTATTCTATGATTCTATGAAGATTAGAAGAATACCCTAAGGGACTGACCCTATGGGTATAACTGCATATATTCCATGATACAAGCACAAAAGAATAATAATGGGCAAGAATCACAGCTTTCATTTCTAAAGCAAGTTTCTAGTCCTCAAGAACGCAAAGATATGGCTGAAAGGATGCAGATAATAGCTCCTGAAACTTCAAAAACCAGAGAAAAGGCTGAGTGGAATTTCCAGTGGTTGGGTCATAGGGCATCAAGTGCTTTGCAAAGCTATTTCATCTGCCTATGGCTAGGGGTAACCAAATAAGTAATGCAAATAGGAGTGAACGGATCTGTCAGTTTCACTGTCTCCTTCATTCGAATTTTTTAAATCTTAATTTTTCCCCATCTCCAATAAGAAGAAAGCTGTAAAGTTTGGTAAGAAATGAACCAAAGCATAATTCTCACCCGTTTTTACTGGCCAAATTCAATAGGTACATGGAGACAACTATTCCTTCCTTCCATATTGCTGTAAAAGGCTTTCTTCAGCTATGTGCATAGTAAAAGGCAGAAGAAAGAAATGGTTGTTCATCTATTAAATAAGGATGGCAAAACAATAACAGATGACAAAGAAAAGACAGAGGTGCTCAATTCCTACTTTGGCTCAGTCTTCTCCCAAAAGAGGGTCTATGACCCCCCTGGCAAAGGCGAAGTGCAGGCTGAAGGGGCAGGATTGCCGCTTGAGATCGATAGGCATATGGTCAAGGAACACCTAATGACTTGGAATGAGTTCAGATTAGGGATGGCAGAGAATTTCTCCCCGAAACTTCGGGGGGCCAAGCGCCAACGTGTTCGGCCCCCCGAACAAGGTTCGGGGAGAAATCCTCCGAACCCCCCCGCCCCCCCTGGGACGGGACTTACCTTCACTGAATGTCCCTCCCGGTGGTGGGTCCGGCCGGCGGTTCGGCAGGTGTTTGAGCGGGGCGGGAGCGGCAGCCAGTCTTTCAACCGGCTGCCGCCGCTGCCATTGCAATCAAAGAAAAAAAAATGCCCCCTGATAGGCTATGTGACGATTCACGTAGCCTATCATGGCTAGATTTGCAAAGTCAGCCATGATACGCTACGTCAATCGTCACGTAGCCTATCACGGGTGACTTAAAAAAAAAAAAGCGCGTACAGATAATGGCGGCCCCCATAGGGAGCTGCCATTCCCGTTCCTTATTTAGTCGCTGTAGTCTACGTAAAGATTTACGTAGACTACAGCGACTAAATAAGGAACACGAATGGCAGCTCCCTATGGGGGCCGCCATTAGCGTATGCGCTTTTTTTTTTTTTAAGTCACCCGTGATAGGCTACGTGACGATTGATGTAGCCTATCACGGCTGACTTTGCAGATCTAGCCGTGATAGGCTACGTGAATCATCACGTAGCCTATCAGGGGGCATTTTTTTTTTTAAAAAAAAAACTTTCGCGTTCGCGGCCGGGCGAGGTGGGAAGCCTCCTCCCCGGCCTGAATTTCGGCCGGGGCAAGGCGGGAAGCCTCCCCCCGGCCTGAATTTCGGCCGGGGCGAGGCGGGAAGCCTCCCCCCCGGCCTGAACTTCGCGGGGGGAGCAGCGAAGCGCCTCCCCCCACCGCGAACGTCCTTCGACGACAGGTAAGGGACTTTCGTCCACCCCTAGTTCAGATCTCCAGGGCCAGATGAACTGCATCCTAGAGTAATAACGGAACTGGCAGAAGAACTCTCAGAACCGCTGTCTATTCTCTTTGAGAAATTATGGAGGACGGGGGAAGTGCCAGATGACTGGAGGAGGGCTAATGTTGTCCCTATCTTCAAAAAGGGTAAAAAGGAGAAACCTGAGAACTACAGACCCGTCAATCTGACATCAATCCCTGGGAAAATTCTGGAGCAGATGATAAAGCAATCCATCTGGAAGCACCTTGAAAACAATGCCGTGATTACTCGAAGCCAACATGGATTTGTCAAAAACAAGTCCTGCCAGACAAATCTGATCTCATTTTTTGATCAAGTAACCTCCCTTGTAGACCATGGGAATGCTGTGGACATCATATACCTCGACTTCAGCAAAGCTTTCGACGAAGTGCCCCATGATATCCTGATGAGCAAAATAGCTCAAAGTGGGCTAGATGAAACAATGATCCGGTGGATCCACAGTTGGCTACAGAATCGGACTCAAAGAGTGCTTATCAATGGGACCTTCTCAAACTGGGGAGAGGTAATGAGTGGGGTACCGCAGGGCTCATTCCTGGGCCCAGTGCTCTTCAATATTTTTATTAATGACTTGGAGGAGGAGGTGCAGGGAATGCTGATCAAATTTGCAGATGACACCAAATTGGGCGGGATAGCTAATACTTTGGAAGACAGAAACAAAATTCAAAGTGATCTGGATAGACTGGAGCGTTGGGCAGAAAACAATAGAATGATATTTCATAGGGATAAATGCCAAGTTCTGCACCTAGGAAAAAGAAACCAAATGCACAGTTACAAAATGGGGGATATGTGGCTCAACAGCACTACAAGTGAGAAAGATCTTGGAAGTGGTGTTGATCACAAGCTGAATATGAGCTAATAATGTGATGTGGTTGCAAAAAAGGCAAATGCTATTTTGGGCTGCATTAATAGAAGCATAGCTTCCAAATCCCGGGAAGTACTAGTTCCCCTCCCCTCAGCACTGGTTAGACCTCATCTGGAGTACTGTGTCCAGTTCTGGGCACCACACTTTAAGAAGGATGCAGACAAACTGGAGAGGGTTCAGAGGAGGGCAACAAAGATGATCAGAGGACTGGAAACAAAGCCCTATGAAGAGAGACTGAAAGAACTGGGCATGTTTAGCCTTGAGAAGAGAAGACCGAGGGGAGATATGATAGCACTCTTCAAGTGCTTGAAAGGTTGTCACAGAGAAGGCCAGGATCTCTTCTTGATCATCCCAGAGTGCAGGACACGGAATAATGGGCTCAAGTTCCAGGAAGCCAGATTCCGGCTGAACATCAGGAAAAACTTCCTGACTGTTAGAGCAATACGACAATGGAACCAATTCCCTAGGGAGGTGGTGGGCTCTCCCACACTGGAGGCGTTCAAGACGAGGCTGGACAGCCATCTGTCAGGGATGTTCTGACCTGGATTCCTGCAGTGAGCAGGGGGTTGGACTCGATGGCCTTGTAGGCCCCTTCCAACCCTACTATTCTATGATTCTATGAAAAGCTGAGGAGCCTCCCACATTGTCTTTTTTAATCTCAAGTTCTTTCCATCCTGAATATGTATGACTTTGTGAATGTTTGTATATTCTGATGAAAAATAAACTGAACTGAAATTCTCATCCATCTCTCAATACAAATAGTATAGGTACATTTGCTTTAAATTGCATGATGTACACTGTGCCCCATTCCCCTACATTAAATCCTTGCCATGCCTCTGTGACCTGGCAGTGACATGGCCATGGGGTGGGGCACTCCTTCCCTTTTTTTCCCCATTTGCAGTAGGGTGCTTTTGGACATAGGGTTTCTTTCCCACTTAGCACTACTTTGCACTGTTTCATCCTCTCATTACTGATATTGAGGTAATTCTATTTTCCCATTCACTATATGGAGCCTTCAAAGCTATGGTTTTCCCAGTAGTAATGTATGGCTGTGAAAGCTGGACTATAAGGAAGGCTGAGCGCCGAAGAATTGATGCTTTCAAACTGTGGTGCTGGAGAAGACTGTTACAAGTCCCCTGGACTGCAAGGAGGTCAAATCAGTCCATCCTAAAGGCAATCAACCCTGACTGCTCTTTGGAAGGACAGATACTGAAGCTGAAGCGCAAATATTTTGGCCACCTAATGTGAAGAGAAAACTCTCTGGAAAAGACCCTGATGCTGGGAAAGACTGAAGGCAAAAGGAGAAGGGGACGGCAGAGGATGAGATGGCTAGATAGCATCACGGATGCAATGAATATGAACTTGAGCACGCTCCAGGAGAGAGTGCAGGACAGGAAGGCCTGGCGTGCTGTGGTCCATGGGGTCATGAAGAGTCGGACATGACTAAATGACTGAACAACAACAACAACAACAACAAATATGTAGCCTAGTGCAGTAGCTGCTTTACCCATTCACAGTATTCCGCCTGTTTTTCTCATTCATGATAGCACAGTAGCGCTGATTCAATCATTCAGAAAAGCTCAGTAGCTGCCTTCCACAGTCACAGTATGCAGCCTGTTTTTCCTATTCATAAGAGTGCAGTAGTGTTATTTTGATCATTCAGAAAGGTGTAGTAGCCCCTTTACCCATTCACAGTATTCAGCCTGTTTTTCCCATTGACAATAGTGCTGTTTCAAGGATCCACAATAGCGCAGTAACTGCTTTACCCCTTCGGCTTATGTAGCTAGGGATGGGCGGATCACTTACCCCATTCCAGGTGGGGGGGTCCACGGGGGGGAGGCGATCCCTCCCTCCCCCTGGAATCCATTCAGGCTGGCTCCACTCTGTGGTGATCCTGCGGAGCCAGCTGCCGGCTCCGCAGCACAGCAATACGGCCACCTGCCATTGCCGTGCCATATCGCTGTGCTAAGTCCAGATGCAAATGGTGTCCACTATGACATTTGCATCCCTGTTTTTTCACACGATAGGCTATGCAAATATCTACTTAAATATAATTTGCATAGCCTATTGCGTGAAAACAGGGATGCGAATGGCATAGTGGATGTCATTTGCGTCCGGACTTAGCACAGTGAGACGGCATGCCAATGGCGGCTGGCTGTATCACCAGCACTGTGGGGCCAGCTCCGCAGGATCACCACGCGGAGGAGTCAGCCTGGACGGATTCTGGAGGGGCATGGAGGTGAGTGGTCCATTCCGCCACAGACCCCAATGGGGCTGAATTCTTGGAATCCGGCCTCATTGGGGTCCGTGGTGGAATTCTCTGACATCCCTATATGTAGCCTGTTTTCCCCATTGACAATAGTGCTGTTTCAAGGATCCACAGTAGCACAGTAACTGCTTTACCCATTCAGGTTATGTAGCCTGTTTTCCCATTGACAATAGTGCTGTTTCAAGCATTCACAATAGTGCAGTAGCTGCTTCACCCATTCATATTACGTAGCATGTTTTCCCCATTAACAGTAGCACAGTATCTTTTAATATTTCACAATATCCCAATGGTGGATGAGACCAGAGAGAGGTGTGGGGTAAACTACAGCAGCTCAATTCAGTGCTTCCAGTAAACTTCCTTGGCAGGGGAGCATGGACAGAGGTGGGGAACAAGCCACTCTCATTTGCTGAGCAGCACCTATGTGGTTGATAATGTTCAGTTCTACTCTGCCTACCCAACCAGAAGCAGGCATATAACCTAGTTGAGGGGAACCATTTTATATTTCAGAAGAGGGGAGGCAAGGCATTTCAACAAACCAACAAAGGACCCAGTCTTTACACAAGCAACAGCCCCCAGAGTTGAATGCATATTCTCAGCAGCAGCAGGAGATATTGATCCAAACCAATCTGAAATAAACCAGAGAATGAAAAGCCTCTGATACCTGAGCCTCCAAGTTTAAAACCAATTGAGCTGAATATGAGCAATTTTGCCTGCACATTGGGAGGCAAACTCATCACAGCAGGCATGAGGTTTAGTGTCTGAGTGAAGAGAGCCTGCATTCACCAGCCCATTCACCATCTGAAAAAGCTCTGGCAAATAGGACTTGGCAGTTGGCAAACAGAATGGTGATGGGGGAGATGGATTTCTTCACCAACTGCCACCACCATGACAGAGTGGCATAGATTGTTTCTGAAAGACTCCATTGGCCCCTGCATGAGTCAAGGGCCACATGGGCTCTCATAATCTTAATCATTGGTCTCACTTCCTGCTTCTTAGGAATTCTGTAAATAAGAGAACTTGTGCTCATGTCCTGAGCCCATAAGTCAAAGACCTGACACAAAATAGCTCTGTAGGACATGTTAGCCCAGCAAAGGTCTCAGAAAGACTTTACTGTTTAGGCAAGTTTAGAGTAGACCAGGAGAGGTCTGAGTTAAGGGAAGGACTTTCTTTGGTACCACTGGCAAAGGAAATAGTTCCTTTAACTCTGATCTCTCTCCTGAGAGATCAGAGATAAGAGAAGGTTTCCCTTGCTGAACCCAGGAAATCCCAGGTTTTCCCTGACTAGAGCTAATGCTAATTTTATTTTATTCTATCTATTTTAAAATTTTCTTGGCTGCCTTTCAGCGCAGAAGCCCTCCCAAGGTGGCTCACAGCAATAAAATATATAAAAACAGTTGAAAGATTAAAAGTGATAAAAACATAAACAATAAAATAGCAATAAAAGCAACAATAAAAGCTGACAATAAAAGCTGACACTGACAATAAAACCAGCAACAACAGCAGCAGTAACAGCAGCAGCAGTCATATCAAGAGAAGGCCATGGTAAAACAATACATTTTCAAGGCCTTCTTAAAAGCCTGCAATGACAGAGCATGGCAGACCCCTGATGGCAACTTATTCCAGAGATGTGGGCCCACTGTAGAGAAGGCCTTCTCACACGTGTTCACCCACCTAACTGTCCTCATGGGTGGGCAGATGCGAAGGGCCTCTCTTTTTGATCATAAAGTGAGGGCAGGATGATATGGGTGATGGTGGTCCTTGGTTCTAACCCATTTAAATATTTAAAGGACAAAACCAGAGCTTTAAATTGGGCTGGAAAGACACTGGTAACCAGTGCAGCTGGCGCAGTATAGGGATTATGTGATCAAATTGCCTCCATCTTCATGAATATTCTGGTGGCCGCATTCTGCACCAGCTGAAGTTTCTGAACCATCTTCAAAGGCAGCCCCACATACAGCACATTACAGTAGTCCAGCTTGGACGTGACTAGTGCATGGATAACTGAGGAAAGGTCCATCCTCTCCAGATAGGGCTGCAGCTGGTATACCAGCCCAAGCTGGTAAAATGCACCCCTGGACACCACAGCCACTTGGGCTTCCCCAGTTAGCTCAGAGTGCAGGAGGACTCCCAGACTGTGCACTTGGCCTTTTAGGGTTCTTTAAAAAGGGAAACTCTGGGCAGGGCTCATGCACTGTGGATTACACTGGGTGGAGTTGAGGGTTGGGGGTGTGCACCCCTGGGCTCCTGATAGCAGCATCAGGTGGGTTCAGAGTTGGTTGGAAAAGCCTACTCAAAGAGTGGGGGTCAATGGTTCCTCATGAAATTGGGTGGTGGTTTTGAGTAGGGAGCCACAGGGCTCTGTTCTGTGCCCAGTACTCTTTAACATTTCTAACAATCACTTAGATGAAGGGAATCCTTTTCAGATTTGCAGATGACACATAACCAGAAGGGACAGCGAACAGGAATAAAATACAAAATGACTTTTAGTCCAGGAGCATATGTAGAAAAATCACGCTCCTTGGCAGTTTTCGTGAGGAAAAGGTGGGACTTGTTTTATCTCCTCAGAAACTACCTATAGATGAATAATTTCCATGGTACCCTCTATGGTGCACAGCGTGTAGCACTGATGATGTCATCAATACTACACACCACGCACCATAGAGGGACACCATGGAAATCATTCATCTATAGGTAGTTTCTGAGGAGATAAAACAAGTCCTACATTTTCTTCACTACAACTGACACCAAAAATTGCAAACGCTCCCCTACTACTGGATAGAGTAGAAAACCAGGCTGAAATGAACAACGTGAACTCTTGCATTCATAGACAGATCTATCTATCTATCTATCTCTCTCTCTATCTATCTATCTATCTATCTATCTATCATCTATCTATCTCAAATTACCAGGAATATGATCTTGAGCTTGTAGTTCATCACAAGCTGAAGTTGTTTATATATGTTCACAGTATTGCGATCACCATCTTTTTTCAAAACATGGAGATTGCAGCAAGGCGGACAGGGCCTGGGTAAGTGTGGGCGGCTTGGTGAGCGGGCGTTGGGTTAGAGTGCAGGTCTGGGGACGTGCAAGCGGTGGCAGGGGCTGGTCAGATGCCTAGAAAACGCAGGTGGTGGTGGGGTGCCCATCCATCTCTAATGAGGACAGGTTGAAGGAATGGGATATGTTTGGCCCACTGATGTCATTGCCCCACCCCAACCATTTTGCCTTTCTCCATGCTGAGAGCATCCAGGAGTTCTGTGCCTCTCTCAGAATGGAGACGGGACTTCGATGGCATTGGGAGAAACCACATTTGAGACCAAGGCTTTGTGTGGCACATGCGTTCTCTGTGGGGTAACATGCAACCTGCCAAACCACTCAACTGATAGAAAGAGCAGCTGCTCCTCTCAGCACCCTCCAGCCCTACTTGTTATCTCCGATTTCAGATTGGAGATAACAGCAGGGTTTTCTCCACAGGGGATTCTTCCAGGGTGTGGGGCTTGCAAGCCCGGCCCAGCCCAGACTGGACCTGCCCCACCCCCACAGAGGAACCCAAGGGGCCTCCATGGGTTGGCTTCAGAACCTCCGGAGGCTGTACATCCCTGATTTACAGGCTGCTAAATTAACATAACTGCTGCTTTCATTTATCATTCTGTTGCTTCTGTTCAATGGCATGTTTTTATTCTGTTTGCTGTTCTTTTTATTATTGTTTTATTTTTAATGAATTTAGTTGCCATGTTTTGAATACTATTTGTCAGAAGGCAGCATGCAAATCTTTTAAATTATTAAATCTTGAGCCCAATTGGCATATCAAGAGTCATTAGGAAGTTCTCCCCCCCGCCCTCATAATTTTAGCACAGTAATGTTTTGTTCTGAATGTCTCCCTTCCTCCATATCATGAGATCTGGCATTTACTACAGCTTGGTGCCTTTTCATACATACATATTCATCAACAATGGAGTCAAGTGGTGACTTAGATGTCTCAAAGAACAAAAACAGAATTAACAGCATGGAGAGAACTCTCTCATTACTCAAAGCCCCCCCCCCCATCATGACACTTTTCAATGGGGGTCTGTTCCAGGGTGGAATCAAGGGTAAGCATGGCTGGGCGCTCGCTGAGAGCCCACACCCTGGAGGGGTCCATTGACTTGTACTTACTCTTCATTATTGCAATCTGCATGTGTTCACTTGCCTCTTGCTCTGTCCCACAGTGGTGGCAAGAAGGAGGATCAGTGGTAGGGATGTTGGAGAAATCTGCAACCAACCCAAACGGTTTTTTATGAATCCAACCTGCAACTGACACACCAGACTGGCTTTTCCCCCATCAGGCAGATTCCATGGGCATGTGGACCATTGATTTTTCTAACCTTTGGGAATTTTGAGCAAATTTAATAAATACTGCAAACCACAACAGCTACACCAGGAAAACAACGTTCAGAAAATAGCAGCCAGGTTCCTTACAGCCTACAGCAGCTGATCTTTCCCATGCTCCACTCTCTCATGCTGGTGAAGTTCTCAAGCCTCCAACAGAGACAAGGGTGGTGTTCAGTCTCTTCCCCTGTGCTCTGGATGTTTCTGCTGCCCCATTCCTGAAGGAAGGGCTGCTGCCAGGTGACACCTGATGGAGGGAGGGGCATTGTTCTGGTGCACTGATTGTGAGAGTAAATTGATGCATTATTTGTACTCAACAATCTCTCCTTTTGTTGTTGTTATCTTGGTGTGCAATGCACTTATGAAACTTTAATGGAAAACTCATTTAAACAATTGAAAGCTTAAAAATGTGGATGAGAGAGTATCAAACCTGCATCTCCAAGGAATCAGAATTCAGGTGGCATTGTAATTCATCACAAAGTCCAACATACAATCCCTGTCTGCTCTTTCTAGACAGCCGTCAGAACCGAGAGAAGGATCTGTTTGCTTTGTATGGGAGGGAAAGGGCTAAAGCAGAAAAGAAAGGTTAATTTGAAAGAATTGAATAGTCCTATTTCTGGATGCATGCAATTACTTATAAATTACAGAAGCTACCAGGCAACTGGGCAACTTGTAACTGGTATGAGTTCTGCACCTGTTCCACAGGGATTTTTTTTTTTTCTAATGCACATGCTCTTCATTCCCACACACAAAAGGTATAATTGGAGAGGTGGTGTTATGTGACAGCCACCAAGGAGGCTGCTGGAGGAAAAATCCACTTCTGTTTGGCAGTCTGAATATTGAGAGTGAAAAAAAAAAGGCCTTTCAATAGAGATTTACTACCTTTGCAAGGGTGAGGCCAGGGTGTAAATATGATTTATTAATTAATAGGCATATGTCCCATTTCCATTAAAAATGTTCCAAACAGCTTACAGAAATAGAACATCATAAAATACAATAAAAATATGTTATAATAACATAGGGATGAATGGATCCGTCCATTTCTCCATGTCAGTTTCACATGTATATATTCATAAAACGCTTTCTGTGTTATGTGATTTTTAAAATCTGCACAAAAATGTTTACTTAAATGGTTAAATACCTATTTTTGTATGTCTTTTCTCTCAGAAGATACAATCCAGAATGTATTTTAACCTAAAAGATGCACTTTGGTACATTTTTTTCTGAGCCAAGAACTGCATTGCAAAATTCAGAGATATACAAAATCCAAAGAATAACTATGTTCCATCCAGATATTAGATTATGAGATACAGATCAGGTTGGATTGCTTCAAAATGTGGACCGAACAAAATCCTTGAGCATCCCAAACAATAACAACGCAAAAATGTTCTCTGAATTTTCTCCACCATTTTTTGTGGTGGCCAGGATTCTGCCCCCCCCCCATGCCACAGAACATCACTAGGCCCAAGTCAACCCAGTTACTGCTTGAAGCTGTTATACTGTCATTGCTAATGATGAGCCCCACCCACTAGAAACTGTTGGAGAATTGGTTACTGAGAAACCTGGTGAAGTACCCCCCCACACACACACAATTTCTGTGCTCAGAAATAGGTTGGTAAATTTTGAGAGGTCACTTGCTTACAGCTCTAAAACAAAATGCAACTTATGTGTGGGTGGTATGCAAAGGCAAGTATCTCCAGAAGATCATATGCAAGAAGGTGGCTGTTAAGGTGCCTTGATTGCAAGATAGTTAAGGTTTTAACACAGGAGTGGGAAACCTTTTTCAGCTCAAAGGCTGAATTTCAGTTTGAGGAAGGTCTTTGGGCCACATTCCCTCTGTGCATGGGGCCAAAGGGAAAATGGGCATGCCTGGAATGTTATTACCAATGTTAAGCTTACTCAGAAGGAAGCAGGACTGAATCACCCTGCAGCACTTTCAAATAGCATCCCAAGTACCAAGCCTCTACATGTCTACTCAGAAGTAAACATGAACAGCATGTCTATTCACAAGTAAACAGGACAAGCATCAGAGGTAAATGGGACTGAATCACTCAGCAGCTTCCTCCCCAAGCCCCACCCACTCTCCCTTCCAGGGAAAGGCTCTTATCTCCAATCACCAGCTGATCAAAGTTAAGAACTTTTTTCCTATTGAGCAGTGACAAAGACTCCCTTTCTCACTGTGTAGCAGGGGAACTCTTTTATTTCAGATTAGCTTCTGAGGACTGACAAGAACTTTTCCCTGCCAGGAGGTGGGGGTGGAGTCTGGGGAAGAAGATGGTGGGCCAGATGGGCAACCCCCATGGCCTGTATCTGGGCCACAGGCTGGAGGTTCTCAACCCCTTCTTTAAAAGGTCATAAGCAGGACTTTTAATTGAGCCTAAAATTGGACCATCCAGCAATGAAGCCCTTGGAATCAGGGAATCCCATGCTCCCAGTCAGTAACGGGATCTGGTCAATAGCCTGGCTGCATTCTGGACCAGCTGAAGCTTCAGACTACTTTTAAAAGGTAGCCCAATGTTGAGCAGTCACAATGCAGTTAAGGCAAGGGTCACCACAGCTTGATCTGAATGCTCCAATAATGGATGCAACTGGCACAACAACTAAATCGGACAAAGGCTGACACTGGGGCATCTGAGCTTAAGGCCAAATCTACCAGCACTCCCAGACTGTGGACCTGGGTCTTCAAGGGGAGTGCTACCCCACCCAAGACAGGCTGAACCTCTGTTCCTAGTGTGGCAGTTCTACTGACCAGGAGAAACTCTGCACTGTCTAGATTAAGGTTTGATTCACTCACCCTCATCCAGCCCATTACTGATCTCAAGCACCATTTCAGTAACCACAAACCTTCTGGAAAATACGATGGAGAGAAAGAAAGAGAGAGAGAGAGAGAGAGAGAGTTGGGTGCCATCAACGTATTCATGAGACCATGCTCCAAGTCCCTGGATGACCTCCCCCAGGAGTTTCAGATAGTTATTAAACAGCCCAAGGGACAGAATCAAACCCTGTGGGACCAAGTCACCGAACAGGAGTATCCCATTTGACCACCTTCTTGAACCTCCGTACCAGAAAGGAATGGTGCTACTGCAAAATGCTGTCCTCAAGATGCATCCAAGTCTGATGATCCAAACAGATACCATGGTCAATAGTACTGAAAGGTCCAGGAGAACCAACAGGACACACAACCTCCATCCAGTTCCTGGAAAAGATCATCCACCAGGACAACCAAACCTGTTTCTGCCCCATAACCAGGACTGAATGGGCACTGAATGAAAATAGACTGATTTCTGCATCCCTAATGAACTAATATTAGCTGCATGGCTCTCTCTCATGTGGCAAAATCAGGCATTCCATCCATCAGTCCAGTTTGCAACCACCACACTCATTTGCGAAAGTGTCCTTACAGAAAAGAGGTTGTCCTGTTTCTGCTGCATTAGAATTCTCACCTTAATTGCCACAAGTGATGAATATGTATTTATTGTTTGAGATATTATTTGTTTATTTATTCGCCGCTGTTGAAATATTCCATTAGATCAACATCATGGTTCAGTTGGGTCTGGTAAGAGAAAATGAAGCTTTAGCTTTTATTTTTATCCCCCCCCCCACAATTGAGAATATATTTGTGCAGAAGGTGCACATTCCCTAATGATCCCAACCTACATGAATACAGCTTTTGCCCCTTCTGTAATTAATGGCTGAGACTTTGCTCATGAGCAAAAAAACAATTTGTATTTACATCTTGATTGTACAAGGCTGGGATTAACCAGGCTAAAAAGAATAGATCATCATCACTAAGGCCACTGACAAATGTGTGAGTGTCAATTACAGGCTGGGGAATGTGCATTTGTAGATTTAGCATTCTGTGTCCCTGTTTACTTGGACTGCTGATCTGTGAAGGAGGGTGATAATCACACAAAATGTGCTACAATAGAGATGGTTTTGTGTTTTTTTTTAAAATGCAGTGTCTCAAAAACAAGCCAACAAAACATTGCAACATGCTGTCAAAAGGAAGTCACTGTAACCCTGGAAGTCAGAGACCTGATGAACCATCTTTGTTTGTACATGCAGTGAACTGCGATGGCAATTTTTGTTATGTTTTGATTTTTGATGGAAAAGTTGATGTTTAGAAGTGTGTGGAGTTTTCATGAAACCCCCCACTATGTTTCACCCATCCAAACATTTTTTTCTCACTTGTTCAGAGCCTGTTCAGATACTTTCTTCGCTGTGCGATCCCAGCCAGTCAGGGAACATGTAGTGAATGTCATGATGTCAGAGATCCACATAGCCAATCAGATTTGGTTGCAGGGTACTGTAACAGTGAGGGTAAATTGACCTGCATCTTCTCTCCAGGTCCATTGCTCCTAGCCCTAAGGATGAAACAACATCCTTAGGAATGTTAAAAATGCCATTCTCTACAGATGGGAAGGGACACAATTTGGTAAAGTACCCTAAAATGAGGGGATGGCTTACATTGCTGAAAAGTGATGCAACCAGCCACTCGAATAAACTGGCACTGCAAGAGATAGAGGATGGAGGGTTTGAAGTAGCATTAGCAAATGAACAGATAATATCTGCATTTTTATTAGTACCACTAATGGTGAAACTTATGAGGAAGTATGACAATAACGGAATAGACCTTTCAGTAGAATTAAGAGTGGAACAATAGAAATTCTAGTTAAAGGACAAAGCACCCTGATAAATCAAAAGACACTTGCAAAACTGGCAGAGAATCACAAGCTATTGACATCCTGGACTGAGGGAACCAACATGGATGTAAATCTAGATAACCTAAAAAGGTCTACTGCATGTACTAAATGGATGAAAAATATGGATTAAAACTTTGTATCCATTTCATTTATAGAATTTGTATGAGGGAGGTGGTAAAGCCTGCAACAAGGTTACATAATATATGGGGTACAAAATGTACTTTTGTGCAACTCTAAGGATCTTATTTGGATCCTGAGAATAATCAATTTCATGTTATTAAATTTTGAAAAGGGTGTCTCTAGTCCTCATGGTTGCAGAGAGGAAGTTAAAAACACACTGGGAAAGCAAACAAACAGAATTATACTTGAGCACTATACACAAAAAGGCAATTAAGGCGCAAACTAGATGTTCAATCTATATGAATTCATCTCCCATTTTTTAAATTTTTTACAGGTAGTAGATGTGTTGGCCGAGCCAGCTCCAGGGTTGAGCAGGGCCTCAGTAGGGTGCTGTCTGATGGGACCCTGGCAGCTGTCAGGATTGATTCTAAGTTCAGGGAGATTGTTAGCAGCTCAGATTCAGAAGATGAACAGCCAGAACTGGGGGAGGTTTTTTCTAGGGATGGCAGAGAATTCTGCCCCCGGAATCCATGGTGTAACGGCCTCCTGCCCCCCCCTGCAAAATCCCCCTGGGACAGCACTTACCTGGGGCGGATGTGGCGGATTCGGCGGTGGCGGCTCCAGTGGCTGGTCTCCTGGCCGGTCACAGCGAGGCTGCCGCTGCCGCTGCCAGTGCCGTCCTTGCAGCCATGATAGGCTACGTAAGAATTTATGTAGCCTATCACGGCTACCCCTCCCCCAAAATGCAGCGTACGCAAATGGCAGCGGCTACGGCAGCAGCCATTTGCGTTCCCTATTTATCACCAATTTATCTTACGTAAATATTTATGTAAGATAAAATGGCAAAAAAAGGGGAATGCAAATAGCGTAGTGGACACTATTTGTGTTCCTTTATTTTTCGCCGTTCTAGCCTACGTAAATATTTACGTAGGCTAGAACGGCGAAAAATAAAGGAACGCAAATAGCGCCAACTACGCTATTTGCGTTCCCCTTTTTTTCACCGTTTTACCTTACGTAAATATTTACGTAAGATAAATCGGCGAAAAATAGGGAATGCAAATGGTGGCCGCCATAGCCGCTGCCATTTTTGTACGATGTGTTTTTTTTTGGGGGGTTAGCCGTGATAGGCTACATAAATTCTTACGTAGCCTATCACGGCTGCAAGGACGGCAATGGCGGTGGCAGCAGCCTGGCCACGGCCAGCCAGGAGACCAGCTGCTGGAGCCACTGCCGCCACTGGAGCCGCCGCCACCAAATCCACCGGCCGTCGAGGATTCCGGGGGGGGGAGGACCGGATTGCCTCCCCCCCCATTGAGGATTCCAGGGGGAGGGACGAAGCGCCTCCCCCCCCACAAAAGATTCCGCAAAAAGCTACGTGAGTTTCGTACATCCCTAATTTCTTCACAGGCCAGTTCAAATATGGATAGGCGTGCTTCTCAGGTTCCCAACTCCCAGATGGCTGGGCATGAAGCTTCATCCCTACCCCCTTCTGTGAGAAGCAGTGGGGGGGAGGAGGTGGGGCTTGAGGTCTGTGACCTAAGAGATGCGAGGCGGAGATGCAGAGCTAAGAGGGAAATGTCAGGGGTGGAGCTCAGAAGATCAAACTGGTTAGCGATGTGTGAGAGGCTGTGCAGGGGAGCAGCAGGCGAGGGGCGGGACCTCCTTCCCTAAGTTAGCTGAGTCAAACAGCCGCCCTTTCAAACTGCGGGCAACTTTTGGTGATCCCATTTGAATCCCCTGGAGGCATTCCTTTGTAGCCGGAGAGTCTTCGAGGATTTGCATCTGTTATGAACCTGTGAATAATGAATTAAAGGTGTGAGACTGAAGCCTCTCTATTGGTGTGTGTGTGAGTGCTTAAGGTTAGAGGGGGCCAAGTGAACCCTGACAGCAGCTGTGGTGGCAGCTGTCATCGTAGGTTTCCAGAAATGCTGCAGGGCCGTAATGTTCCATTTTTTTGGTGCATTGTGGGTAAAAAAAGATGGTGGCTGCTACAGAAACATAGTGACTGCCTTAAATACATGGCAGCCAGCACTTGCCATGTCAATTTGTTTTTTAAACCCACAATGCACTCGAACAATAGAACAATAGAATGGGGTAATGCATTTCAGTTGCAACTACAGCCACCAGGGGCCTAGAACACAGGCATTCGGCAGGGCCTCAGCTGATATCACCGTTGGGCCTGGGCTGCAGCCGGTGTCTAAATTTGCTAGGCGGTGACATGGGGCCTGAGTGGTGGGGCTGATCTAGATTTACACTTCTCCATCATCTCATCTAAGTTAGTCCTAAGAAGAAGCGAACACTCGTTACGTTTTTCAGCCTCTGGCTGATTTTACCACATGTGAAGTACCCTTACTCAGAGAAAGAAGGCCAAAAGTAAACAATTCCAAGGGTAGATATGCCTTCGGGTGTCTTCTTAACAACATTTAGAGGCCTATCTCTGCTGCTGCTGAAGTGCTGGCAAAAGAAAGAATAAAAGAAAGGAAGGCAGAACTGCATCCCAGCATTGAATTACAGTCTACCGCAACCAAGGGCAGAACGGCAGGTCAGTGCATTTTTGTGTGAGCCATGCTGAAGGAGCAGAGCGAGTGGCTGAGAGAACATTATTGACCTTGTTTCACCGCTAATGAGACGTGCCCGGCTTCTGCAAGCGCAGGAATTTAAACGGCCCACGATGGACGACTTCTTCCAAAAGTGAAAATAAATCTCTCTGCTTCAGAACGGATTGCACACACTGCCTAAGAGAGGCCGAGGTTGTCCCTCGGTAAAGCCAGCTGCCATTCTCGTGGGGGTCATGGCTTCGGTCTGAAATTAAAAACAAGGCTTTGGGAACGATACCGTACTAGGCTCCCTGGTGCAACGTGCAGATCTGAGAGCCCATGTTATTAGCAACCAGTGATGATAACAACTTATCCTCCAGCCCTGATCACTTAACTACAGTTTGGCACCAATACAATCCAGTCAGCACTATGTCCAGGTCTGTACCTGGTACATATTGCTGCAGGGCTGCTTCGAGCAGCAGAGAGAGAGGGGCCCTGGGGGAATTCTTGGCTGGGAAGCAGAAACGTAGCCAGGCTTCTGTCTTGTTCTTGTGTTCGGCCTGGGAGTGAAGTGTACTATGGCAGCAGCTCATGGTTGTAAGATATCCCAGCTGACCATTGGGTGGCCACATATGCATCACCGAAGAAGAGGAAATGCATCCTAAAGAGTGCATATGCTGATTTCTGCACACAGATGCCCATTTAGAAATAATTATACTGTCATTCAAATACAAAACCAATAGATCTCACCATAGCAGGGGAGACTGTGACCTGCTCACAAGCAGACATGACTTCCCTCATTGTTTGTCTCTAGGACCTGGTGTCCAAGATGTGGAGGTTCCATTTAACCTCATATGGGGAACCTGCAAGCCATGGCTGATAGGCAGCTCTCAGGATGTCCCTGCTGCCCCCCCCCCACACACACACACTGCTGCTGCTGCAACTGTAATGGGAAGGGGACATGAGAGGAGAGTCACCCCCACATGCCCTTTTCCCCACCACAATCATGTCTCTGACAGCCCACCAAACATCATGGGTGCATGGGTGTATACATATGGGTGCAACCCCCAACTCACCAGCCACCGCCAGATGAGGCTCTCTGGGGCAAAAGGATAGACCACCCCCTGCATTTAATCGTCAGGGCTAACACTTGTTGATAGACCTGTCCTCCATGAATCTACCTTTTATTTAGAAAAAAGCCATCTAAGTTAGCGGCCATCACTGCATCTTGTGGTAATAAATGCCATAAGTTAAAGATGCATTGTGTGAACTGAAACAGTACTTCTACTTCTTGTCGGAATATACTGATCAATTTAACTGAAAGCCCTTGAATTCTTTTACAAGAACAAGAAAGTGTTGGGTGCAGTACAGAGTGCAGTCCACATTCAAGCAGGAACATGAATTCATTTAGGGATGCTGCGAGTGCATTTTGGGGTTTGGGAATTTGTCGAGCAACCCCCGCCTGCGACCCCTGAACTGCGCCCGCCGAGATGCTGTCCTTGTTGGCCCCCTGCTTGTACCCGCTCATGCTCCCCAGTACTCACCGCAAACCCGTTTGGTGAGCGCTGCCATTTTCGTGCCTTTGAAAAGTGCATATGCTGATTTATATGCCAAAAAATGCACATATTCAAATATGCGCATTTTGGTGCTGGGAAAGCTAAATAAGCACAATATTAGAGGGATTATACCTCTAATATTGTACTTATTTAGCTTTCCCAGCTCCAAACTGCGTATATTTGAATATGTGCATTTTTAACTTCCTGTTTTACGCAGACATCAAAGGTGCGAAAATGACGGTGCTCACCAAACGGGTTCGTGGTGAGCCCAGGGAATTCATCGAACTCGCGGGTGGCTCGAGCACAGGTTCGGAGGGATGCGAGCAGGGGCGCTGCTTCCGTGAGTGCCCGGAGAAACCAAACGTGGCATGGGTGAGTTCTCACATCCCTAAGTTCATTTGAATCAAAAGACGCCGTCCGCTACCTCAAGATGCAGTGATGACCAACAACTTGGATGGCTTTAAAGGAGTATTAGACAAATTCATGGAGGACAAGGCTATCAGTGGCTACTAGTCATGATAGCCATATATTACATCACTACTCGCTCAGTGTCTCTGTATAGCGCTTGCTGGGAAACGTGAGGGGAAGGGTGCTGTCCTGCATTGGTGGCTGCTGCAGGCTCTGACTGAAGGGCTAACCAAGAAGCAAGGTAATATAGCTGGCAAGAAGTCGATGCACAGGAAAGCAGTGAGATAGATACGTGGGGTCAGGCTAAGGCAGGACTGGGTGAGATAGTAGGAAGAGGTCAAAACACAGTTAGGGAGCAATCCTATGCATGTTTAGACAGAAGGAAGTCCTACAACTCCCAGCATTCCCCAGCCAACTATGCTGTCTGGGGAATGCTGGGAGCGGTAGGACTTTCTTTGGTCTAAACACACATAGGGTTGTGCCCTTAGGGAGTCAGATACACTACACAGTCCAGAAGCAGAGTCAGGAAGGAGTCCAAAGGTCAGTAGCATGGAGATGATGGAGCATCAATCACAGGGCAAGGTCCAGGAGACAAGGTAGTAAGCACTGGAGCAAGAAGGACAGCATTGTTTCCAACACTGGCTAAGCAGATGCTGGAGGCTTTTAGCCACAGTCTGCTGAGCCCCACCCAGAGCTCAAGTGCAGTATATTAGAGCTCTCTGGTTAGATCCCTACTCATGAGGATCCCCTTTCCTCCTGAGTAGACCTCTGTTGCAGCCTGGCACTTCGACGGAGTTCCCTGAACTGTGCTTGCCTTCTCTGGCACTCCTTGGGACTTGGGGGGTGGTCAGCCTCCCTTTCCTGAGGCGAGTCCCCCTCTTCCCAAGCAGCTGAGTCCTCAGCAGGTTCCTCCCTGAGCCCAGGGCCCTGTTGCACTGGAGGCCCTGGCAGGAACTGTGCATTGTCCTCTGTGGGAGCCTTTAACTCTTCCTCCTTGGAGGAGGATTCCAGCGGTGGCATGGCAGGAGCTATTGCACTCATGTCTTGCTTGTGGGCTTCCCACAGACAACAGCTTGGCCACTGTGTGAACAGAGGACTGGATTAAATAGGGCTTTGTTCTGATCCAGCATGCTTCCCAGTAGGCCATGACCAGCACTCCATGGGTAGTATCATATTATGCCCATATACTTGTGGGACCCACAACTTGTGTAACAAGGCTTTTGCAGTTCTAAAAATGACCCAAAATGAGCAGAAATGCTCATTTCCAGAATTGAGCAGGTCAGCAGAACTTAGGGATGTGCAAACTCATCCATGCCTGGGTTCTCCAAACGCATACCTTTCGGGGATTATGCTGATGGTTGGGGGGGAGGCGTTCCATCCCTCCCCCCCCGGAATCCTGGCTGGCCGGCTGTACTCTGCAGCGATTCTGCCGAGCCGCCGGCTGGCTTCGCCAGCAGCCGGACATCCGGCCGCTGGCTAGCAGGGACACAAATGGCGGTGGCTGTAGCCACCACCGTTTGCATCCCTGCAGTCAGCCATGACAGGCTACGTAAATGTTTATGTAGCCTATCACAGCTGATTAAAAAAAACAAACAAAAAAACGCGCGTACGCAAATGGCGGTGCCCATGGGTGCCGCCATTTGTGTACACGCGTGTTTTTTTTTTTTTAATCAGCCGTGATAGGCTACGTAAACATTTACGTAGCCTATCATGGTGTTTTTTTTAAAAAAAAATTAGCTGTGGTAGGCTATGTAAATCTTTACATAGCCTATCACTTTGTTTTTTTTAAAACTTGGAAATGGCGGCGGCGGCAGTCAGTCGGAAGACCGGCCGGCGGCGGCGGCAAACCGCCACCGAACCTCCGCCAGAGCCACCGCTGCCAGGAAGATCTGCTCCAGGTAAGTCCCATCCCAGGGGGGGTGGTGGGCCGTTCTGTCACCAATTTCAGAGGGCCGAATGCACTGGCATTTGGCCTCCCCGAGATCTGTGGCGGAACTTTCGTACATCCCTAACACAGGTATACTGTAATCAATGGGGAAAGAATGAGTACATTTCAAAGAATTGATGCATACATTTGGAAAAATACAGACAAAAATAAGCTTTGATTTTCATGTAAAAAACCCAACAAAAAAACATAGCTCGAATGTAATACGGGCTTGCTTGAGTTGGAACGAGCTTCAAGATGGAATTCAAAGAACTTTGGCGAGATTGAGTTCTACTGCTTTGCACATCCCTAATTTGTGGGGATAGAAACTGGGGGACCATTTCACTTAATTTCTTGAGAGGCAGAGACATTCTCCAACAATTTTTTCCCCCAGGGTGGGGGTGGCTCACAATTAGTGGTAGCAGTAATGAAGCTTCTTTTTATTTTCATGGATTTTTTCTTTTTCTGCTGCTGCTGCATGTGATAACAGCAGTAACTGGATCAAAGGTTTTGGCTCCCCTGTACTGAAAATCATTGCTGTAAATGCCCCCACATGGTTTGCCATCTTACTATTTTTGGCGACCCTTGTCTTAGCTCTGATATATTTAGATCTGTTCCTGTGTCTTTTTGGGTTAGGTAATTAACATTACCATCTCTTGCATCTATCTCCCACCCCCAGCAAATAGTCAGCAAACCCCACAAAATTCTACCTGGGTTTGATTCTGTTGAGTGATGTGATGGAGGAAGTCTTCAGTTAAATCATGGGTGACCCAAGCAGCTGTAAACAAAGATAACAAGAAAGAAAAATTAGGAGAAGCCTCTTAGATAATGTCTAGCTGTATCCCTGAGTGGGGAAAATCTATGTCACAATGTAATATGCTAACCAGTGCTGCATTCGAGCTCCATCAAGAGGAAGTAAAATAAGATGCAGCAGAATTTAGTTTTTGTATCCTGATTTGACCTTGTAAGGATGCCGTGTGTTTTTCAGTCCTGCTCTCTTAACCAATCACTGTGATCACACTGGTTTTCAGATTTAGGCTTCCACTTATGGTCCTTATGAGGAAGTCCCAGGGGCTATAGGATATATTTGATCTCCCCCTCCAAAGGCAGAGAGTATGGGTCACCCTCGGAGGCAGAGATGTGACCTTGGATGCCCCTCCCAGCCCCCACAGAAACCTCTGAGGCCCTTGCCAGGCTGATGTCAGAGCTGTTGGTAGAGGCAAAAAGGGGGCAGATCACAAGGTGTGTTGTGGGTGGATTGGGCAGGGGGCTTTGGATCCACCAGAGCTGATGTACATTATTTCTTTCCCATTGGTTCCAGTAGGAATAAAAGAAAACAGGGAAAACCCCCCAAAGGGGAATAAAGACAACAACAACACTCTTCAGTCCCTTCCACCCTGCTGGTGCAAACCTGTTAAGGTGGCTCCGCCGTCTTCAGATATTCCCATCCCCACCATTAGGACTGCTCCTGTAATTTACCATTAGAGTGGTGGATGGGGAAGACTCTGTGACACTGTTCCTCCTCCAATCCCTACACTGGCTTCCCATGTCATTTACACCTGATACAAAGTCCTTGTCCTTACATTTAAATCTCTCTCCCCACTGCCTTGCCCCACTCTCTTGTCATTCTGCCATTACTCCCTGATGCCACTCTGCCTTGGACCTTAGTGCTAGGGATGGCATGTGTGCCCGACTGGGTCCGGGAGTTCATTGGGCTCCCCCCCATGCTGCCGGACCATACCCACCAAGCCTCTGGCCTTGCTTGCCTCCGCTCACGCCCTCCCGGATGGTCCCCACACTCACCTGGACCTTTCTGCGAGCGCCTGCCATTTTCCTGAGCTTGTTTTTTATGAGAAAAAGAGGTCTTTAAAAATGTGCATATTTAAATATGCACAAATTAGGGCAGGGAAAGGCTGATCTACACAATGTTAGAGGCATAAATGCTCCATTTACACCTCTAATATTGTATATATCAACCTTTCCCAACCCAAATTTGCGTATATTTAAATATGCACATCTGAAAGACCTCCCTTTTCTTCAAAACAAGCTCAAGAAAATGGCAGGTGCTCACAGATGGGATCTAGGGCAGATGCAGGTGACTTGGCAAGCTCATGAGGGCTCAAGCCTGGGTCTGAGGGGTGGGGCGGGGCTCGAGAGGGGGCAGTGCTTCAGCGGGCACCAACCAAAAGCAGACGGTCCTTCCATCCCTGTTTAGTGCCTTCCTCCAACTCTGTCACCTCAGCCTTCCAAAGGCCTCCTGCTCACTTAAAGAACGGTGCCCATTCTCCCTTGTTGCCTCTTATGCCTGGAGCTCTATCCCATCACGTCACTCCCCAGTCTTTGAAATCCCCTTGCCGATCACTTGTTCATCCCCCTGCAGTTGTGTCGTGGTAGATTTACAGAGCAGATGCTCATCATGACACCCTTCACAGCCATGCTCCCAAGGAGAGTCCAAAATGCAGGCAGCTGTGTGGATCCATATCAACAGACCAGTTCTAGTAGTTCTCATCTCCAGCAGGGGAAGGTCTTTCATAAATAGGGATGCTGGAGAAATTCGAGATGGACTAAAATGAGCTTGGATTTCTAAGAATCCGACCTGCAGAATCCACTGCGGAATGACCCTCTCAGCATGACCCTCTCAGCATGGTCTCTGCATGGAGTCCATGGACTATTTTACTTTCCCCAAATTTACACACACACACAGATATATATATATATATATATATATATATATATATATAGATATAGTATATATTCTTAGAAAAATACACAAGTTTCTGCTGAGGAAACGTTGAATGGAATGGGGGACAATACGCTAAATGTTACGTACCATGGTTAATTATGTAAATACTTACGTAAATACTTACATAATAATTTGAGTATTTTTCTGCATAATGACAAAAAATTTTGCATCCATCTGTGGGCGGATGACGGAATAAAAGGCACCTGACAACCCACAAAATACAGATGGAGCAGACTTTACACAGTCCATACATCCCTCTTCATAAAGCTCATGGGTCTTAATTGCCCATTCAAGACCAAGCCAATTCAGAATACTTTGCATTACAACAGGGAACTCTATAGAATTGCTGCAAAAACTAATCCTGCCCTCCTAGTATTGTGAAGATCGTAGCTAAGCTCAGAGGTAACAGGGAGGTCTAAGGAGCATGGCAGATGACATCAACAACTCTGCTAATGAAAAAGTGCTGGCACTGTGTCCCTGTGAACTGAACCCTGGTTTCACTATATATTTATTTCATTTCTATACTTCCCAATAGCTGAAGCTCTCTGTAAGAGAGTTTGCTACACCACTGTAAGACTTGGGTGCAGGTGGGGGGAGAGGAAGAATGCTGTGGCCAGCACAAGCCGTTAGTTAGGGCAAAGCCAAACGTTCAAACTTTTGCCATAATTTGGGGGTGAAGGTGAAATGGATGTCTGAAACTGGAGGGTGTGATTTCAGCTGGGACATTTTTTAAAAAAGGGGGAGGAGGTTATCATGGTTGGCAGGGAAGTGACTGCAGTTTCTCTCCCCCCCCCCCGATTTTCTTTTAAAAAAGATGTTTGGCTACATCCTCTTCCAGTGGAGATGGAGCTCTTTTCAATGGCTGACATTCCTCCCCCTCCCCCAAGTCTCCTGGAACAATGGTATGTCATGGATACCATCATTTGGTGTGGGGGGGATTGAAGGCTACTGAGAGCAACTCCATCTTCACAGGTGGTCACAACATTTTTTTGAAAACGAAAAAAGTAAGGAGAAATGGCTGTCATGCCGCCAATGGCAAGAACTCCCCAAACTCTGCAAAAAATAAAAATTAAAAAATCACCCTCCCCTGAAAAATTAACAAAATTCCTTTCCCCCATTTTTACCACTTGCCAGTTTCTGAAACATGCAGGAAAGAGAGCAGTGCCTAGCCATAGTCGAGACTGATCACACTAGAAAGAGGCAGGTTTCCAGGACGGTAGCACATGCAGCTACAAACCCTGTATAGAGCTTATTCGCTTACTTACCTGTGTAGGTTTTCTTCTTCACACATCCCAAACACACTAACCCCATGACTGAACCACAGCCAGGAAAGGCACATACACATACACATAGAGAAAGAATCATTATTCTGGGATGAAAATCTAATTCCCATAGTAACCTTTTTTAGGATGACTTTTGTTTTGTTTTGTGACTCGTTGGCTTGTATTTCTTCATCCAGACCATAGTTATACTACAAAACCTACTACCAAAATATGTGGTGATGGCCACAAAGATAGCTTTAAAAGGGGACTAGACAAATTAATGGAGGATAAGGCTATCAATGGCTATTAGTCCACATCAAGCCTGCCTCTGAATACCAGGTGGGAGAAGCTCTTGTCCTTATGTCCTGCTTGAGAGCTTCCCACAGGCAACTGGTTGGTCACTCTGGGAAACAGGATGCTACACTACTGTAGATAAGGGGTGGGGAGACTTCAAACTTGCGGGATCTACTGTGTGTGTGTGTGTGTTTACTAGAATCCCAAGATCCACCAACTGGAGTCTGATGAAAAATGGTGGCTCAGAGGGTGGAGCCAATTATCTCTTCCACTCCATGGGATAGTGGAAGCTGTTGGCTCTGAATTTGGCGGGGCTGTAAATCCATTCTGTGTTTTAGTCACACCCAGCCAGAACTGTAAAGGAGTGATCCAAGGTGTTGAAACCTATCCCCCAAATAGGTCCAGCAACTTGAATAGCTCCTTTACAGTTCTGGCTGGTTCTGACTAAAACCCTGAATGGATTCATAGCCCCACAGAAATCAGAGCCACCAGCCTCCACTGCACTGGAATGACTTGCATACAAAGATCTACATCTAATAGAGATCAGGGATTTTAAAAGTCTAATTTAGACTTTAAAATGGTTATTGTTAAACAACTGGGAGTTGAAGACTCTTGCCAGTCAAATACAAATCACCCAGAGATCTCCCATGAGACTCTGATTTGCCCTTTGCACTCCCCTGGACTAGATAAACCTTTTGATAAACTAGATAAATCCAGCAGGGCTCTCATGTTCTCATTCTGTTTTGTTTGGGTTGTTGTTTTAAAATATTTTATTATTCATTTAAAATTGTTTTGCCCTGCCTTTCTACAGGGTAAATCTATGTTACCCTGCTCAAGGTGGTTGAGGAAACAAAATTTAAAACGTCTAATGTAAAATATTAAAACCCTTCAGGTTGATATTTCTGACACTTATGATTGATTTTATAAATGTTCTCCATTTTTGTTTTAAGAATGTGTGCATGTTTTAATTAACTATTTTGTCTTATTTGCATGACTTTTTCTGAGTTTAAAAATGGCTGCCATGTGGGCTGTTTGTTGTGGAGCACAAAATGTTAAAATAAAGAATGACTGTATAAAGCTTGATTACTTGAATAACACATTTTTAGGTATATTCGGTTTTGAGACAGTGACTTGCCTAAAGTCACCCGGCCAGGAGACCTGTGATTCTGGGACTCATATATCCAAGACTAGTGTTCTGTCTAGGGTATTACAAATGAGAAGTCAGACAAACACAATAATGTTATCAAAGCACAGTTAAATTAAACCTATCTCTAAACAGAAAGGATAGATTTAACAGACTGCTGTTTGCAGGTCTGGTGGCGTATAAACTAGCCATAAAATTTGCTTTCACCAGCCAATGAAGTATGTTTTATCACCGCTTTGTATCAGTCACACAGCCCAAAGCTGTCAAATGGATCAGGCTTGAGGGCTTTGCTTTACCCATTCCAAATCTATCACCACAATCCAATTGTTTGCTTCTGCAGTTCTCTAAAAAGTCATTGAAAAGGGGGAACCTCAGTCAGGATTCTAAATTCCTTCAGACTGAAGGACAACCTTCACAAGGAGTTAACAGCCCGTTTGCATCTTGCTAATGTTATGGATACATTATTATCCTTGTTTGCGGCCCCTATTTCCTTGGCCTTTAGAAAGGGTGTAAAGTAACACATTGTCGAATTTTTCTATTTGTTTTTGGCCATTAACTTGCGGGAAGGGCAAAAAGGAATTACATCCAGAAATTGTGGGAAGGGGTGAGAATTTCAGGGAAATGTCTCAGTGTGAAGAGCTCCAGACATACCTTACTCTTTATTTTGCAACTTTTATCCCGTTCTGTGCTTTTCATCCTCTTGAACGGCTTGTGCTTCCTGGAAAGCCCCTAGAGGACTTAACCACAGCTGTCCCCTTTGGGGATTTCTAGTTTTGCTGCCTGAAAGCTGAGTGAGGAGTTGTTGTTGTTGTTGTTGTCCTCCTCCTTGTTGTTAAGAGGGCTTTTAATAACAAAACCAAGTGAAAAATGCCTCTCTCTTTCTTCTACAAAACAGTGGCTGTTGCTGACGTATGAACAGTGTGTCTGTTTGCCTCTTTCCCTCTCTAAAAAGCATCATTTGTTGAAAGGAGAAACCACAACGTTGGTTTTTTTTTTTTATGATGATGATGATGATTTCTTAGCAATTTTATAGACACACTCAGCTGAGCTTTACCACATTCATTTCTGGGAGTCATCAAGCTTTCTTTAGAAGCATTCTTTGTGGTTTCATAAGCTGAGCATGTTTACAAAGCACAACGCGCACGAACACACACACACACACACACACACCCAGTTTCCTCCCATGGGGAAATTTCAAATGATGAAGGGGAGGGATGAATGGCACTTCCGTCTGGAAGAAAAACAGCATGCTGTTTGTCAGTCATGGCTTCAGCGGGTATGCCAGAACAGTTCATGCTTATTAAACAGATTCCACAATGTTAAGGTCTGCTTCCTGAGACCATCTTGGCATTATAGTAGGGATGTCAGAGAATTCCGCCATGGATCTCAGTGAGGCCGAATGCCAGTGCATTCGGCCCCCCGAAATCTGTGGCGGAACGGCCTGCCACCCCCCGCCCCCCTGCGGATCCCCCCTGGGACAAGACTTACCTGGGGCGGATGTTCCGGGCGACGGCGGCGGCGGCGGCTCCGGCGGCAGCGTTGTCATCGGCAGCTGTGGCAGCTGGTCTTCTGACCGGCTGCCACTGCCAGCATTTGCAGTCTGGAGGTGTTTTTTTTTTCTTTTCCCCAGAGATGTGATAGGCTACGTAAAGATTTACATAGCCTATCACGGATGGGTTAAAAAAAAAAAAGGCGTATGCAAATGGCAGCGGCTATGGCCGCTGCCATTTGCGTTTCTTATTTTTGGCCGTAGACTATTACGGCGAAAATAAAGGGGAACACAAATAGCATAGCAAATAACATAGTGGGCCATAGCTGCCACCATTTGCGTACGTGGTTTTTTTGTTTTTTGTTTTACCCAGAGCCCTCCGCGGCCAGAAATCCGGCTGCAGACGGCTCTGGCCTTGGCCTGGCCAGCTGCTCCATGGAGCCACCGCGGAGCATAGCCAGTTGTTCGAGGATTCTGGGGGAGCGGAACAGATCACCTCCCCCCCCGTCAAGGATTCCAGGGGGAGGGATGGAACGCCTCCCCCCCACCATAAACATAATCCGCGGAAAGGTAAGTGACTTTTGTACATCCCTACATTATAGCTTCTCAGTCAAGGTGAAATTGCCATCTAACTGTGTTAGCTGTTTGTTCAGTATCAACCTTTAAAATGGTTATTGTTAAACAACTGGGAGTTGAAGGGCCTTCATATCAGGGGGGCACCAGCTGAGGGACCAAACCTCAGCAGGGCCCCACTAACCACCTCCTCCCCCGGACTTGCTCCTCCTTGTCACCACTGCAACCTGCTTGTTCACCTGCCTCTTGTGCTGTCCCAGACAGTGCGGGTGGTGAGGAGGAGGACCTGTAGATGCCGCTGCCTCCTTGCTCACTGGCTTTCTGCCTATCGGCCAAGTCAGTGTTAGGAACACGGAGGAGCAATAGCAACTGGTGGCAACGGAGGTGAGAAGGTCGACTCACTGAGGGAGAAGGCCTATTCGGGATGTTTTTCCCAAGGGCCCTGTGAAACCTGGAGCCAGCACTGTCTTGGCAGCAAAAGCCAGGAGGAGGAGACTGGCTGCCAAATGACATGGGGGAGCAATGATATAGGGGGCACTGGAGGGGCTTGTGCCAAGTGCTCCCTCAATCCCGGAACCTAGGGGTGTACAAACCTGAGTCCGCTGGGGGGCCTGCATGGGGGGAGGCAATCCGTTCCTCCCCCCGGAATCCTCCCTGGCCAGCTCCGCTCTGTGGCGAGTCCGCGGAGCCACCAGCCAGGTCTGTCTGTCTGCAGAGTTTGTGGCCATGTTCTAAGAAACCAGATAGGCTATGTAAATCTTTATGTAGCCTATCACGGCAAAGAGCAGGGACGCAAATCATGTCTGCTATGCCGGACGCCATTTGCATCCACAGACTGGCAGCGGACAGCAGCAGAGCCAGTCGACGGACCTGGACCCGGCCGGCGGCAGGTAGGATCCGGCCGGAGTGAACTTTGTGGGGTGGTGGAGGTGAGTGGTCCGTTCCGCCACAGACTCTGGGGGGAATTCTCCACCATCCCTAGGACCAGCCCTAAGTGTGAATCCAGCTTCTCTTTGTTCGACAGACAGACATGCCAGTAAAGCGACTCCTGGATCATCAGCAAGTTCCCCCCGAGGAGACCTCTGTCAGCCTGTAGTCCAGCCTATCCCAGCTTGGTGCCCTCCAGATGTTTTGGATGACAACTCCTAGCATTCCTGACCACTGGCCAGGCTGGCTGGGAGTTGAAGTCCAAAACATCTGGTGGGCACCAGGTTGGGAGACCGCCTTAGACTTTCCCCATTCCTCATGTGTCGCAGAGTCGGTCTGCAAGCAACATGTCTCTGTTTATATACAAGAATTCATCCTTCAGCAAATATATTTTAAATGGACATTTTAAGAGCGGGTGCAAAACCAGTGGAAGCTGATGGCTCTGATGTCAGTGGGGTGGTGAATCCGCTCTGGGTTTCAATCAGAACCAGTCGGAACTCTATAGGGGATTGTGAAGTGCCTTGGATAGCTCCTTTAGAGTTCTGACTGGTTCTGACTGAAACCCAGGGCGGATTCACTGCCCCACTGACATCGGAGCCACCAGCCTCCACTATGCAAAACTGTTCCAAGGGTTTGGCGGGAGTGTGATTGTGATGGCATGCGCATCAGCTAATAGGCGGCCTCTATGGTTGGCTCTCCCTCATATTTCCCATCCCAATTAAGCATGGCATACAGTTGAATCAAGGTAATCATGTACTAGTGGCCAAAACTCCAGGATACAAAACTGCCTTTCCCAAAGTGTCTTGAAATTAAGAAAGGCTACTTAACCTATAGCAGCATTCCCAAGCAAATTGTTCTCATTTCTGCTGATGCCACAGAGTTTGTGGCCATGTTCTAAGAAACCAGATCGACATCATGAGTTTAATGAAGTAAACACAGATCAGTCTTTTTTAAATGAGCTTTGCATAAAATTTATTGTAAATATCCCTGTAACTTTTTTTTGAAAAAAAAAAAAGATGCAATGTTTTCCTTCAACCATTAACCTTTTGCTTAGCGGCCACACTGTCCAATGTACTTTAAGGCAGAAAGGATACAGCAGTAGTGGGCCACTTCTGGCCCTCCAGATGTTTTGGTCACAAAGAAGAGAATGGGTTCTTAGGATGCAAAAGAAATGTTACTGAAGGAAGCCCAACACGTTTCAGCCTTTTTCTTATTTTTAGGCCTTCTTCATGGGTGTAGAGAAAAAAGTCTGCAGAATCTTTTCAGCAAAAGATGGTCTCCTGTGTCAATCTACTGGCAACTCCTGCAGACCTTTTTCTCCCTACCTCCTGAAGGCCTAAAAATAAGAATAAGGCTAAAATGTCTTGGGCTTCCTACAGTAAAATTATTCTTGCATCCTGAGAACCTGTTTCTCTTCTTTGTGATCTACTTTGGATGCTCACCTCCTTCTGTTTCTTCCAGATGATTTGGCCTACAACTCCCATGATCCCTCACCATTGTCTGTGCTGGCTAGAGCTGATGGGAGCTGTGGGTCAAAACTTCTGGAGGGCCACAAGTTGTCCCACCCCTGTGATGCAGTCTTGCCATTTCTGTAACATATCAGAGTGAAGGGAACATCTGGAGAAGGACCGTAGCTCAGTGTTAGGGGAGCCCAACACTTCGACTGCAGATGGTTGTTCTAGTTTGGTTTCAGTCTGGAAGGTACAAACTGGGCAAATCCTGATCAAACACAAACTCAAATAAATTTCTCATACATCCCTAACCATACACTAAACACACACACACACACACACACACACACACACACATTTTTCCCATATATCCATCCTGGTAACACTTGGCTAACAGATGGGGTTCTTTTAACCTCAGCATTTTAGCCAGCAGAACATCTGCAAATGCAACTGACTGTCTGGACATAAAATGTTAATAAAGGACGTGCATCAGAGTGTACATTTCCAAAATCTGTGGTGCCGGCAGAAACCCAGCAAAATTGCAAAATTGCAGTAACCCAGCTGCTCCATTCCCAAACATTAGAGGTAGGAATGTTGCCATTCTTTGGTGCCACCTACTGTCAACTTGCTCAAAAACTCAGACAGAGGAAACATACTCCAAGAACATCATGTTTTAGAGCAGTCTTCCCCAACCTGGTGCCTTTGGGATGTGCTCAACTACAACTCCCACAATCCCCAGCCAACATACTGGCTGAGGAAGATGAGTGTTGCAGTTCAAAAAAACAGAAGTCTGTTTTAAGAGTTCTTTATTTTTCTTATATATTTAAAAAGTTAATATATCTAATCATAAAACACAGGGTGGGTTAGGAATGTCTTACCAAAAAAGAAAAGAAAAAAGGAATTAATTCTGAATCAGCACACTCCATAGGGAAACAAATATCGCTATGTGTATAAATTTGCACTGTGCCAAAAATTTCTCCCTCATCTTTTTAGACTCTTCTCATTTGATTTGTTAGAAAAGAAAGGGCTTTTGAAAAGGAATTCAAAGGAGTAGAAATTTTCAGAGAAATTATCATGGGTTGGGCTCAGGGTTCTTGTGTTTACCTGACTTATGAGGAGGCTGAGGAGTGTGTATGAATGTCCTGTCTTTTATTGTATGATCATCTCTGTGCATCTGCATTAGAGACAAGAAACCATCACCCCTCAGAAATTGTATTTGTCTGGAAAACCCTGGGGAAGGTACTGTACCGAACCTGAAAGAATGACATCTAGAGATGAGCCAAAATTTCTCAGAAGACCTTTTTTTCTCAGAAATGTCTTGGGATTTTTCTTTCCTTGCCCCACTAGAAATAAAAGGCCATTTAGCAGATTTCCCCCAAATTTTCTTCCTCAGTTTTTGGGTGGGTTTCACCTTCTCCCCACCCTCCCAATCCCCTGGAAAAATGCTAGGTATGGGGTACTGTGAAGAATGCAGAATGGGGCCAGGCTGCCAACACAATTGCTGCTGTTGCACCTTGCAGTGGTAGTGCACCCCCCCCGCAAAAAAAACCCTTACAAAAAAAGAAAAAAGCTGTGCTGCAACTCTTGCCAATGGGAAAATCGTTGGAGTATTTCTCCTCCCTCTGGAGAAATTCAGTCAAATTCTCTCCCCAGTTTCTCTGCCCACAAATAGGGTGGAGAACTTCAAGAGGTATGCACAGCTCTAGTATAAATAATAGGACACCCCCATGGTGAGCTTATTACACTGGTTTTAAAATATTTACACTGGCTGTCAATTTGTTTCTGAACAAAGCTGGTTCTTACTAGGGATGGACGAAAGTCACTTACCTGGTCCCGCAGCTTGCTTCGCGGTGGGGGGGAGGCGCTCCGTTTCTCCCGGCCGAAATTCTGGTCATGGGGGAGGCACCCCGTTTCTCCCCGCCAAAATTCTGGCTGGGGGGCAGGCGCCCCATCCCTCTGGCCGCAAATCCTCCTGGCCGGCTGGAATGCAAATGGCGGTGGCTGTAGCTGCAGCCGTTTGCGTCCCTGCAGTCAGCCGTGATAGGCTACGTAAATCCTTACGTAGCCTATCACGGCTGACTTTGGGGGAAAAAAAGCACATACGCAAATGGCGGAGCCCATGGGCACCACCATTTGGGTTCCTTATTTGAGCACGTGTAGTTTACATAAACGTTTACGTAGACTACGGCGAAAATAAGGGGAACGCTATTTCCGTTGCCCTTATTTTCGCTGTACGTAAATGTTTACGTAGACTAAACGTGCCCAAATAAGGAACGCAAATGGCAGCGCCCATGGGCGCTGCCATTTGTGTACGCGCTTCCCCCCCCCAAAGTCAGCCGTGATAGGCTACGTAAGGATTTACATAGCCTATTATGGTGTTTTTTGAAAATCTAGCCGTGATAGGCTACGTAAATCTTTACATAGCCTATCACGTTTGCTTGTGTGTGTTTTTTTTTTTACTTGAAAATGGCGGTGGCGGCAGCCAGTCAGAAGACTGGCCGCCGCCATGCCGCCGCCACGCCGCTGCCACGCCGCCGCCATGCCGCCGCCACACCGCCGCCATGCCGCTGGGAGCTGCCAGTGCCAGGGACATTCGGCAAAGGTAAGTCCCATCCCGGGGTGGGGGTGGGGTGGAGGACCATTTCTCCACCAATTTCGGGGGGCGAATGCGTTGGCATTCGGCCTCCCGGAGATTCGTGGAGAAATTCTCCGACATCCCTAGTTCTTACCTTTTACATGGTCTAGGTCCAAGGTACCTTAGGGAGCGCCTCCTCCCCTACATCCCAGTCTGCCACCTAAGGTCCTCTGAGGGCTCTCTGCTGCGGCTGCCTAATGTGAGATTGGCAGCTACGCCCAAGAGGACCTTTTCCTTTGCTGCTCCTCAGTTGTGGAATGACCTACCAGTTGAAATGCACCTGCTGACCTCCTTGAAGGTTTTTAAGCAGGAATTAAAGACTCTCTGATTCCGGCAGGCCTTCCCTTTTTAGAACTCTCATTCCTCTGTATGCTGTTTTTATGCTGTGTTGTTTTTATTGTTGGATTTTTTGTTACATTGTTTTTAACTGTGTATGTCACCTACAGTATTTGTATATAGGTGGGTTATAAATTGGAAGAAGAAGAAGAAGAAGAAGAAGAAGAAGAAGAAGAAGAAGAAGAAGAAGAAGAAGAAGACACAATAAGAATATTGCCCACCTTTTCAAGTTCCCCTGAACTTGGAAAGGTGGTTTTGTAACCTTTGGTGATAGAAAGCAGTGGCTGCATCCACCTTGTCATGCTCGCCACTTTAATGTCAGCCTCCAGGAGGAGAGGGGAGGGGGTAACACATCTGCTGTCTTCTTCCTCTCTCCCTGAGTTCTTACCCATTTGAGGCAGCCTTACCAGATATGGATGCTTAGCTGAGTGAATAATAGAGGTAATGTTCCTGTTCATTTTTGCACCCATCAGCTTAAAGCCTGAGGGCAAGCTGGAGTTGAGGAGTTTCTCAACAAGGCCAGCACCAAGGGTAGGCATGATGGGGCAATTGCCAAGGGCCCACAGCCCAGCAGGGGCCCAGTGCTAAGAGCCTCCTGGAGTTTCTCTCCTTCTCCTCATTGCCACCTGCTTATCTGCCTGCCTCTCATTCTGGCCCAAGGTGGTGGTGAGAAAAAGGAGCAGTAGATGCCATGTCCTTCTTGCACACCAGCTCTCTGCCTAGTAAGCAAGCAAGCGGGTAGCAGTGATGAGAAAGAGGAGGAGGAGCAACAGCAGCTGGTGACTATGGTGGTGAGAAGGGAGACTCACTGAGGGAGGGGGCCCACTGAGTGCGTCTTGCCCAAGGGCCCTGAAAAACCTGGAAAAAATGAGCTCTGTGTTTATGGAACACATGCCGCCGCCGCCACCACCACGCTGGTGCTGCTATTTTTGCTACTTGTATCAAAACTCCTTGGCTACCCTGGATATTCCTAGGATCTTTCTCTTAACCAGGACTGTGTTGTTTACTTCTTCTCTATGGATTTACATTTGTTTTCACCCCTTCTTCAGAGTTCCTGCTCTATCTGTGATTTGATGATATCTGATCTGTGAGTGGTTTGGGGATGTTGTTGCATTTCATAGAAAGGCATTTAATTTTTTCTGTTCCATTGTTTATGTTTTCCACAGTAATCCATTTTTAGTTTAGCATTTAAGGAAAGCAACAGATATAGAAGTGCAGATCCTTCTAGAGGGCAGCAAACACACCTCCGGTTTATGCCTCCTGATCTCTTCCCACTTCAGAGTGTGGGACTCCTGTGGGCTAAAGCCACACCCACATCAAAGAGTTGTATCTAGAGCCCTGAGGTGGGGTTGTTGAGAGAGTCTGCCGGTGTGTGTGTGTGTGTGTGTGTGTGTGTGTGGAGTCTGACAGACTCCCCCTTGCCCGCAGTCCTGGACTCCACTTGCTGAACCATGGGGTTCTTGTGGACGTGCTCGGTGAGCACCCCATGGCTCAGCAAGCGCCTGGCAGCTGCCTGTCCTCCCTAGTGAGCCAGCATTGTGTGCAGCAATGGTGGCTGTGGGACTCCTGGTTTGGTCATGTTGCAAACTTGACAGCTGTAAAGGTCCCTTTTACACAACATTAGAGGTGTGATGGCTCCCTAGGAGCACAGGCTTCATCAGGTGCTTGCCAGGCTGCAACAAGGCTCATATAGCACTGCGAGCATGGGCGGGTGGAGGTGGTGGCTCAGCGAGCACCCAATGAAGCTGGGCATGGGTGAGTCCATCCATCCCTCCTCCAAGGTGATTGAAAAAGTACTCCAGCCTGCACACCATCTTATGAACCATTTGGTCACAGAGTGAGGCAGATGTTGTCCTGGAGGTCTGATCAGCCTGCCCAGAATTAGAGATGTACAAGAAATTTGGTTCAGTTTATTTTTGTTCAGTTCAGTCCTTTTTTGGCCAGAATTTACCCCATTTGCACTTCCTGGGACTGAGGGCGGACCTTGATGCAGTCTGTGCTCAAAGTCTACATAATTCAGAGCTTGTGATGTGATTCGTGCTGCAAAAACAAATGTGTTCCAAAAATGTGTATGATTGAAAATTCTGCATGAAAAAGTCTATATTTTTTAAAAATGCACATAAACACCCTTTAATCAATGGGAGAAGAATATTTATTTATGTATTTATTACATTTCTAGACCATATATTTGCATACATTTCAAAAATGCACACAATTGCATTATATATTTGGAAACGTGATCAAAAATATGAACACATTTTTCTGCAAAAAGAAAAAAAAAGCTTGCAATCTGATACAGGCAAGAGTCAGAATGAGCTTCAAGGTGAACATCAGAGAGCCTCAACATGTTCAAGGTTTGCTGATCCATACATCACTACCTGAAATGACTCTCCTATTTGATGAAGAGGAAACTGAAGCATGTAAATTAAAGCTAATTTGGATCTACACCAGCTCTGTTTCTGTATGCTAGCAAATATTTACTATTTATTTTTAATTATCCTTTCCCTGCATTATGCCATTTAAGAATAGTTTACTGTGTACTGTTCACATAAATGACTTTAATGAAGCTATTAGCTAGGATAAACAAAGCAATTTACAGGCCTACAACCTGCTGAGAGATCTGTAGACTGATATCTATAATAATAATAATAATATTAACAACAACAATGGAAATGATGATGATGATGATAATAATAATAGCTGCATTCAAGAAAAAATAGTATAACTGAGCATGCATTTAAGACAGTATTTTTCTTATGCTCATACAAATAAACAGAATGTTATGACCTTATAAAATTGGGAATGTCATTGTTTAAGGCCATTAAGGGTTCAGAGGAGGGCAACGAAGATGATCAGGCCATCAGGGGACTGGAAACAAAGCCCTATGAGGAGAGAATGAAAGAACTGGGCATCTTTAGCCTTGATAAGAGAAGACTGAGGGGAGATAGGATAGCACTCTTCAAGTACTTGAAAGGTTCTCCCAGAGAGGAAGGCCAGGATCGCTTCTCGATCATTCCAGAGCGCAGGACACAGAATAAAGGGCTCAAGTTACAGGAAACCAGATTCCGGCTGAACATCAGGAGAAACTTCCTGACTGTTAGAGCAATACGACAATGGAACCAATTAGCTGGGGAGGTAGTGGGCTCTCCCACACTGGAGGCATTCAAGATGAGGCTGGACATCCATCTGTCAGGGATGCTGTGACTTGGATTCCTGCCTTGAGCATGGGTTGGACTCGATGGCCTTGTAGAACCCTTCTTATAGAACCCTTCCAACCCTACTATTCTATGCTTCTATGAAGATTTCAGGATGGCCAAAGACCAGAAGGCAGAAATGTTGCCATTTCCAAGTTTGTAATTTCCTGCTCTTTGGAGAAGGACCATAGCTCAGTGGTAGAAGATGTGCTTTCTATGTAGAAAGACTTAAGTTAAATCATTGGTACCTCCAAGAAAGACTTCTGTTTGAGACACTGGAGATTGGGCTGCCAGCCACAGTAGAAAATACTGGGCTAGATGAATCAGCTGTCAGACTCAGTGTAAAGCAGCATCATATGGCTGATCGCCACCCTAAGGATTCTAACATCTAGAATAAATAAATAAATAAATCCCCAGTGTGTTCCGTCAGTGGGAATTATTCCCAGGTAGAGATGGGTGATACTGTTAGTTTCACTTTCTCCCACATTTAAATTTTTTAAATCTCAAATATTTTCTCTACCTAATATGAACCTTGCAACCTTTGGTAAATTCTCATAAAAAATGAACCAAAACGAAATTCTCACCCAACCGCATAAGCCAAATTCAATAGGTACAGCTATTCCCAGCATGGCGGGGATCACAATGTACTTGCCTGCCATATAGCTGAGGATGAGGAGCCTGTCAGAAAAAAAGAGGTGGCAACCTTAATTCAGGACTAACATGGTTGAATGGACAGGGACTCAAACCCAGACTTCTAAGAGCAAAGCACTCAAGGCCTTGGGCCTGGATGAATGAATCTGTCAGTTTTAGCTTCTTGCACATTCATTATTATTTTTTAAAATCTAAAGTTCTTCCCCAGCCCCCACCCCCACCTCCCAAAATATGGAAAACTTTGGTAACTTCTCATCAAGACTGAACTGAACTGAAATTCTCACTCATCCCTATTCCCAGGCAGGGATGCATAAACTTGCAGCCTTAATGTCCATGCCTATAAAATCAATGTCCTTTGCTCAGTGTTTCCCATTATATGTTGTATCGACTATGTCCCAGTAGCAAAGTGCAAGTATCAAACTTTGATGTAGCAAAGTTTCACCAGTGATTTCTGAAGGAGGTGGCTCTGATCCTTTGATCCAACAGATGCCCTCTGCGGATGGTGGTCTTAGAAAATTGCATATAATTGAAGATTATAGATTTGTGGGGGGACAGAAGAGAAGATTTACACTCTTATTAGTTGAACTGGCATCATTATAAGGACATAATGGGACAGTTCCTTATTCATGCTGTTATTTAGTCAAATCAATAACAACAGCAAGAAAATAATTTCTACGAGTCAACAGCAATATAATTGAAAAAGTGACTTTATATGCATTTATAGCAGAGTGTCTGTCAAAATTTAATTAATTTTATTTAGTTAATTTAATTAATTAGCTTTGATTAATTTACCCTGTTTAATTCTTCATTCATTCATTCATTCATTAATATCTTGCCTTTCTATTTAAAAGATGATATTTAAGGCAGCTAACAATCATAAAAAAGATACACAAAACAACATTAAAAGTAAAGGATGCAGCAAAGAAATACAACAGCTTAAACACACACACACACACACACACACACACTAGTGCAGGGAACAGAATCCTTCAAAGCTCTCCAGTTCAGCCAGGTCATAACCATTTCCCAAAAGGTGGATAAAAATGGAGCTGGGCAGACATACCTAGGAAGGCTGTTACAGAACAGGTCTGCAGTGACTGAAAAGCCTCTCTCTTATTCCCCCCACCCCAGTAATCCAGAGGTCCGGGACAGTGGTAGGCGCAGAGCAGGGCCTTTGATGTTGATCTGAGTGTGCAGGGTAGGCAATTATGAGAGGAAGTCCCCAAGACTTTTAGAACTTTAAAGATAACAAGCAGCACTTTGGGTTGGGCCCTGAAACAAATCAGCAACCAATGAAGAGTATTCTACATCAGTGCTCTATCCACATTGCTCCAGCTAATATCTTGACAGCCTCATTTGGGACCATTTTGTGGTCCCCCCCACCCCTGATTGTAGGATGCTCTCCCTAGTCAAACCTGCTTGCCATCTTTTTGGTGCCAGGTTAATTAATTAATTAAAAACATCTATATCCCACCTGTATGCCCCGGCTGTGGGCTGCTAAGGTTTGGAGGTGCTGCAGAAGTGATAAGCCAGATCCAGGTTTACTTACAAGGAGACTTTATTGAGTACCTACAGCACACAGGCATACCCAATGGTTGGATCAGACAGCCTCTCTGAACCCAGAGCCAAGGGGTACAATGGGTCTTATACCATACATGTTAGCAGTGAGGCAGCATGACAGCAGCAAGCGTTAATTAGAGTTCATCTGCAACTTTCCCAGCATAGACTAACAGTACTTGTTCAGAGGGAAAACAATCAGAACTTTCCCAGTGCAGCCACCTGTAAACAGAATCTAAACAGCGCCTCACTTCTCAGGCACTTCCTAGGCCCTGATAACATAAATGGTAGCTCGTTAGCATGGAATGTGCTGAGGCGGCGATATTGACCTTTGACTCAGTTCACAAGCTCAGAGGCCCACTAGCAAGAGAACTGCACCAGTAACGAACCTAAAGAGAGCATTATGGATCTCTAGGCCCCTCTAAAACTACTAGTTACTCAGATTACAGTCTCGAGGCCTTACACCACCCTATATTGTTAAGATCTCAGGGTGGCGTATAGATAAAATCAGTATGAAACAATAAATAATTTAAATAGCTAAAAAAATATTAAATCACTAAGCTAGCCAATACCAATTTAAAGTAAAAAACAATAGAACAGTTAAAACAGTGTGCAAACTCAGGGAATCCAATTAGCCCTCAAAGGCTTTGGTAAAAAGCCATGTTTTAACTTGGTGCCAAAATGAAACCAGTGTCTGGTTAAGACTGGTTCAAACCAGGTTAAGACTTTTTCCCCCGACTCCCAGGCAACTGATGCCATGTCATAGGCTCTTTAATGCATCCATTGGTTTGTTTCGGTTCTCACTGATGTTTTAGTTGTATTATTGATGGTGGTGGCGGCAATATTTTAGTGGATAATTGTTTTTAGCTGTTCTAGATTTTGTATGCTGTAATTTTGTGGTATGATACCTTGAGGTTTTTTTTGTTTTTTTGTTTTAAAGTGTCTTAGGATATAATCCTGTAGAGATAGCTGGTAGGGTCCGAAGTTGGAGGCTGCTGAGTATCCAATGCAGGGCAGCCAAAGGACAGAGGCCATCCTCCGCTTCATGCTCTGGCTGCCCTGCATTTTTAGATGGGTGATTTCTCCCCTCTAGCTGCAGTGCTTCTGAGCGGGAGGGAAGGTGGCTGGGCTGTGCATAGGAAGCTGCAGGACACAGCTTCCCTGATCTCCTCATTGCTCCCCCCTGCAGGAACACCCCCATCTCCCCATCTCCACACTCCATTTCCGAATGCGGAGACATTGCCAGGATGGGGAGAACTGTGCCGCCTAGCTATGAGGGGGAGAGGGCGGGGAGAGCAGTTTCTAGGCTCCAAGGTCAGAGTCCTGGTTTTGACCTTGGTTCCAGACACTGGACAATCCTATGTTGCTGTCTAGCAGGCATAGGATTGTTATCTCTAAAATAATACTAATACTACTAATAATAAACGGTAAACCAGCTGAAGTCTGCAAACATTTTTCAACAGCGGCCGTATGTAGAGTACAGCACAGTAGTCCAATCTGAACGTTACCCAGGACTGACTGTAGGCTATCACTGATTTTAACAGTCACTGACTCTGTAGAGTTTGGCATTCTCCTGCATATTGAGTATCAAATTATGATGTTTGTAATGGCCAGACTCTATCAGATCTGATACACACAAATGTAGTTTGTCCCATGGATAAAACATTCCATTGCTATTTGCATTTCTCTTTGATGGAGTTCTAGAGAAAATATAAGGAGTTCTGCTGGTACAGAACTGGAGTAACTTAGTGGGACGCTCTTCCCATGTCTCCAGCAAAAGTGCAGAGCTGCTTGATAAATCTCTGATGAAACTGTTTTCCTGGCACTGTGACAAAATGCCATAAGAGCAAGAAGGGTTTAGTGCTCTGAAAATGGCAGTCTGTCTTACTTAAAATTCACACCATCTTTCAGTTGAGCATCCTCGGATGCTAATTCCTTGAAAATTCCTCTGGAGGGCACTATTACCATAACTATACAATTAGCCGAACAGGATATAATAAAGATAATAATGCTAAATTTCCAAGTTGGCAGCTGGCAGGGTGTCTTCACTGGAAGAACTCTCCATGAGTGTGGCTGCAGTTTCCCAGTTTCCTTGGCTGTGTATGAAGAAATTATAGCCAGCCAGGTGGGAATTGCAAGATGTAATGTAAACAAGTTGTTGTACAAATTGGTGTGGGCTATTTTTTTTCCTTTCCTTTTAAATATGCAAGATTGTATGTACCCTCTATCCTAGCATCAGGTATAACAGGTACAGTAACAAATACCTTTGAAATTTCTCACTCTGAAAATTCCTACCTGATGGTTATGTTATATTTACTGGTATAATCACTGTAGTCTATCTCTACTGATGCCTAGAAGACCAATTTTGGTCATGAAGATGACACCGAGTATGTACTTCCTGTCTTGCATGTTCTGTTCCTGCCTCATCATCAGACTCACCCCCCCCTCCGCCCCGGATGAAGACATGAGGCAACAGTTTTAGCGTAAAGGGTCAGAACTTCTTTTAATCTTAAGAATAGAGATCCAGAAGGAGCTCCTAATAAATGAGGGCTATGCTGGGAAAGACTGAAGGCAAAAGGAGAAGGGGACGGCAGAGGATGAGATGGCTAGATAGCATCACGGATGCAATGAATATGAACTTGAGCACGCTCTGGGAGAGAGCGGAGGACAGGAAGGCGTGGCGTGCTATGGTCCATGGGGTCACAACATGACTTAACGACTGAACAACAACAACAACAACAACAACAACAAATGCTAGTACCATGTCCTTGTGCGAGGGTGCTGAAAGCATCCCACAGCCTCCTGTCAACCAATACTACCCTGGCTCATGATGTCTTTCATCTGCTACCTGCCACAAAAGAAGGGGCCATAGCTCAGTGTGAAAGAGCACATGCTTTGCATGTACAAGGTCCTGGGTTCGATCCCCAGTTTCTCCAGGTAGCACAAGGAAAGACTTCTGCCTGGCTGAAACCCTGGAGAGCTGCTGCCAGTCAGTGTTGACAATACTGGGCTAGATGGGCCAATGGCCTGATTCAGTATAAGGCATCTTCCTATGTTCCTAAAGGTGAGCCAAGGAGACCCTGAATGCTCAACCCCACCCATTCTGGCAAGTGTTTACCCTCTCTCCTTTGCCTTTTGATCAACCCCCCTTTGTCTTCAGGCCTGCCCACCACCCCTAAAAGATTTACTGAAATGGAATTTGGCCCTCAGGCTGAAAGAGGCTCTGCGCCCCTGGGAGAAAGCTCCCAAGGCCTCTCTCTACTATTCACATCCCCTTAAGCTGGCTGGCAATGGGAGGCAAGCTAGGATACTGACCCTTCACCATCCAGTTTCCTCAGGGCCTGCTTCTGAATCTGCTTAGGTGCTCACAGCACCTTTCAGCTATGACCAAAGATGCAAAGCCAAATTACTGCAGAAATCACCCCCAGTAATGAAATGGTAAGGAGTACATGAAAAAAGGTGCATCCCAGGCCAATTGTGAAATAACCTCACAATTCCTACTCAACCCCTGCAGGGCAGTACAGTTGCCCTAGGAGTTGGGATGGTGTGAGAGTCTGAGCAGGGGGTGGGGTCCAATGGCCTCCCCCCACCCAGCCACCTGGACCCCACTAGCTGGGCTGTGTGGGAACCACTTGCCTGCTCGGCAAATAGCAGGAAGCACTGCAAGGCCAGCTGGCCCTTTACCGAGCTTCAATTGTGCACACAATCGTGGTTCTGGGTTACTTCCACATATGTAAAGCTGTGTCTATGGTTGCCTTAAAGGGGCAATGACTCCAGATTCCAGGCGTAAAGGACCCTTTCCCCTTGTAATCTTGAGTCATTGCCCCTTTAAGGCAACTATCAACACAACTTTAGATATGTGGAAGTAACTGAGCTGCGATTGTGCACACAATTGCAGCTCGATAATGGGCTGGCTGGCCTCACAGTACTTCTCACAGTTGCCAAGCCATCCTTTTGCTCCTGCAGCCTGGCTCATGTGGGTGGGCAGTGCCAGTGTCTCAGTGATCACCTAAAGGGCCCAGACTAGGGATGTCAGAGAATTCCGCCATGGATCTCAGTGTGAGGCCGAATGCCAATGCATTCGGCCCCCCGAAATCCATGGCGGAATGGAGCCCCCCCCACGAAATGGGCCCGGAACGGAGCACCTACCTGCTGCCGTCCATGCTGACTTGTGAATGGCGGCCACGTCTGCGGCCGCCATATGCTTCATCCATGTAGCCGTGATAGGCATAGGCTACGTAAATACTTACATAGCATATCATGGCTTCCACAGGTATTTACGTAGCCTATCACGGCAAAACTAAGGGAATGCAAATGGCGGTGGCTACGGCGGCCGCCATTTGTGTTCCCTTTTTTTTTGCCGTTTTAGCCTACGTAAATATTTACGTAGGCTATTATGGCAAAAAAAAAGAGGAACACAAATGGCGTAGTGGCCGACATTTGCATTCCTTTTTTTTTTTTGCCGTAATAGCCTATGTAAATATTTACGTAGGCTAAAATGGCGGGAAAAATAGGGAACGCAAATGGCGGCCACCGTAGCTGCCGCCATTTGCTTTCGCTGTGTTTGTTTTTTTTTGCCATGATAGGCTATGTAAATATTTACGTAGCCTATCACAGCAAAATACAATGATGCAAATGGCAGCGGCTACGGCAGCTGCCATTTGCGTCCCTGCAGGCTGCCCAGCGGCTGGATGTCCAGCTGCGGGTAGCCCCGGCTGGTGGCTCCGCAGAATCTCCATGGAGCGGAGCTGGCCGGAGAGAATTTCAGGGGGAGGGACAGAGCACCTCCCCCCCACCATGAATGTCACCCTTTGAAAAGGTAAGTGACTTTCGTACATCCCTAGCCCAGACAGAGGTGAGTCATCCATCCCTACCTAAGATTATAAGTGGGATGCTTCGTTGGTCAGAAAAGAGGCTGGGTGAGGGGCAGAGCCTCATCTCTCATCTCTCATCATCATCATCATTATTATTATTATTATTATTATTATTATTATTTCAGTTTGTGCCCCCACCTTTCCACCAGGACAGTGGCACTCAAGGTGGTTAACCATCACGTGAAGTTTAGAAACAAATAGGTAAAATCTGGTTAAAACCAATACTAATACTAAGATACTAAAAACACAGACAAAAGAATTACAACTTAAAAACGGCACCCAACACAAGAGACCTGCTTGCATGGCATAGGCCTGCTTGAACGGAAATGTCTTTCCTGCCAGTGGAAGGACAGCAAAAAAGGAGCTAAACTAGCATCCCTTGGCAGTGAAATCCATAACCTGGGAGGAATCACTGAGCAGGCCCTCTCTTGCGTTGCCACCAAATATGCCTCTGAAGGTGGTGGTATGGAGAAAAGGGCCTCCCCTGAAGGTCTTCAAGCCCAGGTAGGCTCAAACAGAAGAAGGTGGTCTTTCAGGTAGCCTGGTCCCAAGCTGTATAGGACTTTATAGGTAGGGATGGCAGAGAATTCTGCTGCAGGCTCAAACGAGGCTGGATTCCAAAGAATCCGATCTCTGGAAACTGTGACAGAATGGCACCACTTACCTCCAGCTCTGGAGGATTTTGTGTGGAGTGTCTCTCCGGCTCCCTATACCAGGCGATATGCTAATGGCAGCCGTGATTAGCATATCACCTTGTATAGGGAGCTGGAGAGCTGCTCCGCGAACTGCCCTGGATATGGAGCAGCTCTGGAGGATTTTGAGGGGCCCTGAGTGGCACAGGTGACCCCACTACAGCCCCCCACACACACACTGGAAAGTGGGGGGTTTGAACATCACTGTTTATAGGTCATAAGCAGCACTTTAGATTTTGCCCAGAAAGAGACTGTTAGCCAGTGAAGCTGTTGTAACAAGGGAGTTAATTGGGCCCTCTAACTGGACCCTGGTCAACAGTTTGGCTGCAGCTTTCTGGACCAGCTGAAGTTTCCAAACAGTGTGCAAAGGCAGACCCACTTAGAGAACATTACAGTAGTCCAAATAGAATGTAACTAAAACATGCATGACGGTGGCCAGATCAGACATTTCTAGGAACAAGTGCAATTGGCCTCCTCAGGTGTTCAAACACACTCCTGGCCACCACCAAAACCTGACCATCCAGGTTCAGTGCCAAGTATTCAAACCCCGAGCCTGAGACTTGAGGGGGAGTGTGACCCCATCCATGTAATTAGCATGCCAGAGGTCACATGTAAGCTGTCACCAGGTAAGGCCATGTGTTTTCTTTCACCCCGAAGGAATAAGGTCAGCAAACCTTCCTGCAATAGAAAGTGTGTGTGTGTGGGGGGACAGTGTGTGTACGTAATGGCGGGGGGATGCAGAGTCATCTAGTAGATGGACTGGAATCCACATCTTTCCATGGAAGAAGATGCTAAAGTTTCTGTTTCTGGAAGGATAACCAAGCTTCTCTTTTCATCCTTGTCATACTCAAAGCTTCATAAGCATTCTGCTCCTTATCTAGATGTCCCAGAGTAGCATCCAGGAGGGAACCATCGTTTAGGGATAAGATAGGGGCAAAACTCCATGTTTCCCATTGCTTGCCCAAATACGATACCAAATGGCCACTTCGGGCCACAGCTGGCACAACACCACTGTGCAACACGACCACTTAAGGCGGTGACTCTTTAGAGCTCCAGGCCCACAAGAGACACCACAACCTCCAGCCTCCCAGCTCTGTAATAAAGGTAGGGCTCTACCCCTGCTGGGGGCACCTGTCAGAGGCACTGGCTGACAAGAGTGCTAACTCACTTCTGCTGTAATCTCAACTGCCTCTACCATGATCTGAATTGCCCAACCAGCTAATGGTCTAGCTGCTGGATTTTGCCCCCATGGAAGTTACTGAACAGTCTTCAGAGGCAGCCCTAAGTACAGTCCATTACAGTAATCTAACACGGATGTTATGAAATCATGGATAACAGTGGCTAGGTTTTCTGGTCACAGTTTATACCTCCCCTCTTTCTACTTGCTGTCGCAAGTGGAATGTTTTACTTCACAGGAAAGGGACAATTACAAAGACAGAAACTTGCATCATCTTCATCCTCTTCCTCGAATTTCCGAAACTGTTCAAATAGATGTAAGGAGGACATAGAATCATAGGATCATAGAATGAAAGGTTTGGGTGGGGCCTATAAGACCATTGAGTCCAAACCCCTGATCAATGCAAGAATCCAAGTTAAAGAATTCCTGACAGATCGCTGTCCAGCTTCATTTTGAATGCCTCCAGTGTGGGAGAGCCCACCACCTCCCTAGGGAATTGGTTCCATTGTCGTATTGCTCTGACAGTCAGGAAGGTTTTCCTGATGTTCAGCCAGAATCTGGCTTCTTTTAACTTGAGCCCATTATTCTGTGTCTTGCACTCTGGGATGATCAAGAAGTGATCCTGGCCTTCCTCTCTGTGACAACCTTTCAAGTACTTGAAGAGAGCTATCCTATCTCCCCTAAGTCTTCTCTTCTCAAGGCTAAGTATGCCCATTTCCTTCAGTCTCTCCTCATAGGGCTTTGTTTCCAGTCCCCTGATCATCTTCTTGCCCTCCTTTGAACCTTTTCCAGTTTGTCTGCATCCTTCTTAAATTGTGATGCCCTGAAATGGACACAGTACTTCAGATGCCCCTTCATGGATCAATGCCTTGTTGTGGCGAAGGGGCTTGCATAACTCAGTGAAGCCATAAGCTATGCCGTGCAGGGCCACCCAAGACGGACAGGTCATGGCAGAGAGTTCTGACAAAATGTGGTCCACTGGAGAAGGAAATGGCAACCCACTCCAGGATTCTTGCCAAGAAAACCCCATGGAACGTATCACAAGGCTAAAAGATATGATGCCAGAAGATGAGCCCCTCAGGTCGGAAGGTGTCCAATATACTACTGGGGAAGAGCAGAGGGTATTTCCAAGTAGTGCCAGAAAGAGTGAAGCGGCTGGGCCAAAGCCGAAAGGACACTCAGCTGTGGATGTGTCTGGTGGTGAAAAGAAAATCTGATGCTGTAAAGAACAATATTGTTTAGGAACCTGGAATGTCAGATCAATGAATCAAGGTAAGCTGGAGGTGGTCAAACATGAGATGGCAAGATTGAACATCGACATCTTGGGAATCAGCGAACTCAAATGGACAGGCATGGGCAAATTTAATTCAGGTGACCATCATATCTACTATTGTGGGCAAGAATCCCTTAGAAGAAATGGAGTAGCACTCATAGTCAACAAACGGGTGGGAAAAGCAGTACTGGGGTACAATCTTAAAAATGATAGAATGATCTCAGTACGAATCCAAGGCAAACCATTCAACATCACAGTAATTCAAGTCTATGCCCCAACCACTGAGGCCGAAGAAGAAGAAGCTGAGGTTGATCGGTTCTATGAAGACCTACAACACCTTCTAGAACTAACACCAAAAAAAGATGTCCTCTTCATCATAGGGGATTGGAATGCTAAAGTAGGAAGTCAAGAAATCACCGGGATAATAGGCAGGCATGGCCTTGGTGTACAAAATGAGGCAGGACAAAAGCTAATAGAGTTTTGCCAAGAGAACATGCTGATCATAGCAAAGACTCTTTTCCAACAGCACAAGAGGCGACTCTACACATGGACATCACCAGATGGTCAATATCGAAATCAGATTGATTATGTCCTTTGCAGCCAAAGATGGAGAAGCTCCATACAGTCAGTAAAAACAAGACCTGGAGCTGACTGTGGCTCAGATCATGAGCTGCTTCTTGCAAAATTTCGGCTTAAATTGAAGAACGTCGGGAAAACCACTAAACCGTTCAGGTATGACCTAAATCATATCCCTGATGAATATACAGTGGAGGTGAGGAATAGATTTCAGGGATTAGACCTGATAGACAGAGTGCCTGAGGAACTATGGATGGAGGTCCGTAACATTGTTCAGGAGGCAGCAACTCAATCCATCCCAAAGAAAAAGAAATGCAAGAAAGCAAAGTGGCTGTCTGATGAGGCTTTACAAGTAGCTCACGAAAGAAGGGCAGCGAAAAGCAAGGGAGAAAGGGGAAGATATACCCAACTGAATGCAGAGTTCCAGAGAATAGCAAGGAGAGACAAGAAGGCCTTCTTAAATGAACAATGCAAAGAAATCAAGGAAAACAACAGAATGGGAAAGACTAGATATCTCTTCAAGAAAATTGGAGATCTCAAGGGAACGTTTTGTGCCAAGACGGGCATGATAAAGGACAAAGAAGGCAGGGACCTAACAGAAGCAGATGAGATTAAGAAGAGGTGGCAAGAATACACAGAAGAACTATACAGGAAAGATCTGAATGTCCCTGATAGCCATGATAGTGCTGTCACTGAACTTGAGCCAGACATCCTGGAGAGTGAAGTCAAGTGGACCTTAGGAAGCATTAGTAACAACAAAGCTAGCGGAGATGACAGTATTCCAGCTGAGCTATTTAAAATCCTAAAAGATGATGCTGTTAAAGTGCTGCATTCAATATGCCAACAAATCTGGAACACTCAACAGTGGCCACAAGACTGGAAAAGGTCAGTTTACATTCCAATTCCAAAGAAGGGCAACGCCAAAGAGTGTTCAAACTACCGCACAATTGCGCTCATTTCACATGCCAGCAAGGTGATGCTCAAAATCCTACAAGCTAGGCTTCAGCAGTATGCGAACCGAGAACTACCGGAAGTACAAGCTGGGTTTCGAAGAGGCAGAGGAACTAGAGATCAAATCGGCAACATTCGCTGCATCATGGAGAAAGCAAGAGAATTCCAGAAAAATGTCTATTTCTGCTTCATTGACTATGCTAAAGCCTTTGATTGTGTGGATCACAACTAACTGTGGCAAATTCTTAAAGTGATGGGAGTACCAGACCACCTTACCTGTCTCCTGAGAAACCTGTATGAGGGTCAAGAAGCAACAGTAAGAACCAGAGATGGAACAACCGATTGGTTCAAAATTGGGAAAGGAGTACGACAAGGCTGCATATTGTCACCCTGCTTATTTAACTTATATGCAGAGTACATCATGAGAAACGCCGGGTTGGATGAATCACAGGTCGGAATTAAGATTGCCGGGAGAATTATCAACAACCTCCGATATGCAGACAATACCACCCTAATGGCAGAAAGCGAAGAGGATCTCAAGAGCCTCTTGTTGAGGGTGAAAGAGGAGAGTGCAAAAGCTGGTTTGAAACTCAACATTAAAAAAACGAAGATCATGGCATCTGGCCCTATCACTTCCTGGCATATAGAAGGGGAAGAAATGGAAGCAGTGACAGATTTTACTTTCTTGGGCTCCAAGATCACCTCAGACGGTGACTGTAGCCATGAAATTAAAAGACGCTTGCTCCTTGGGAGGAAAGCTATGGCAAACCTAGACAGCATAGTAAGAAGCAGAGACATCACCTTGCCGACAAAGGTCCGTCTAATCAAAGCTATGGTTTTCCCAGTAGTAATGTATGGCTGTGAGAGCTGGACTATAAGGAAGGCTGAGCGCCGAAGAATTGATGCTTTCGAACTGTGGTGCTGGAGAAGACTCTTACGAGTCCCCTGGACTGCAAGGAGGTCAAATCAGTCCATCCTAAAGGAAATCAACCCTGAGTGCTCATTGGAAGGACAGATAATGAAGCTGAAGCTCAAATATTTTGGCCACCTAATGCGAAGAGAAAACTCCCTGGAAAAGACCCTGATGCTGGGAAAGACTGAAGGCAAAAGGAGAAGGGGACAGCAGAGGATGAGATGGCTAGATAGCATCACGGATGCAATGAATATGAACTTGAGCACGCTCCGGGAGAGAGCGCAGGACAGGAAGGCCTGGCGTGCTGTGGTCCATGGGGTCACGGAGGGTCGGACACGACTGAACAACTGAACAACAACAACTTCAGATGAGGCCTAACCAGTGCTGAGTAGAGGGGAACTAGTACTTCCTGTGATTTGGAAGTTATACTTCTATTAATGCAGCCCAAAATAGCATTACCTTTTTTGCAACCACATCACAACACACACACACACACACACTACTAGGTCAGATCATTCTGGATATGCCAACCTTAACAGTGTCCTTTTAAAGTAGTCCCCAGGCAGTTGACAGTTGTGCAATCCTGTGCTTGAACAGCCGCTCACCCTTGGGCTCAGGCAGCTTGGCAGGATGACAGAGGTCAACATTTCACAAGACTGAACAATTTCTGCAATGCATGAAACAGGGCCCTGAGTCTCCCTTCTTTCACCTCTTCTTTAAAGTGGAGATTGTCGCAGGTAACTGCCATGAAAATCCCACTCTCCATTAACCCTTGATACTCAGAGGATTTGAATGTGCCTCCTGGAGATTTTCAGTGGAAAGAAATGCTGGTAATGTACAGTGTCCAAGGGGCCTTCGTTTAATCATTAAAACAGAAGATGTTTTGCAACTTTTCTCCTCCATCTTTAAAAACAACAACAACAGGCATGGGTACTGAGCTGGGGTTCAAATCTGAAATGGAGAATTATGTTGTAAATGTACCTGTCATGTTTTACTGGGATATCTCCATGATCAAATGAAATACTGAATCCCAGAGTGGGTGTGCACAAGGCTCAAGTAGGGATCAATGAATCTTTCAGTTTTGGTCTCTTTCTTAAGTTCATGCTGAGGTTCGAGGATTGTTTTTAAGAAGGTGCATGGAAATCCATGTGCATTCATGTGCAATTCTCCTAACACATGCCTTTTTTGTACACAGTTTTGCCCAATTTACACATTTCTCCAAGCAATTTTCCTAATACTTTGCAGGAACGGGGTGACTAAAAAAACAGAAACATTGATATTTCAATGTTCAGGGGAAACAAATTACACACACAGAGAGAGAGAGAGAGAGAGAGAGAGCAAGCAAAACATCCTCAATCTTCTCCAAGCCAGGTTCCCTTCACCAAAGAAAAGACAATTTTGATTTGAGTCTCACAGATCATCTAGCAGAATCCCAAGCTCCAGTTTTGTAGCATCACTGGTTCATGATCTCCACTCTCTCAGCCTTAGCCAACTAGTGCAGTATTCATAGGATGGAGACATTGCAGTTTTTAAGAGAGTCAAAAATGGTTTGAGAGAGGCTTTGCTTTCTATGGTGCTCTCACACATTTGCTTTAATCTCACTGGTCAAATGGGGTTGCAGGTTGTTAACACAATGCAAAAGCCTGCAAAAGCCTATTCGATCCCAGTTGAAAGAGGAGTGAGTGAACACATTACAGGCAGTGATCCCCCCTGCAAAAAAGAGGAAGTCCAGCAAATTTATAGGTTTCTTACATAGGCTTTGAAAATTACCAGACACTAGTTTGAAAGTTATCACTGTCAAAATTACTGTGGGTTTGAGCAGGATTGCTTTTCTAATTGAGGTTTTCCCCAGTTGTTTCTACCTGGCCTTGCTCCTAGAGCAGGGGTGCACAACCTTTTCAGCCCTGAGGGCCACACGTGAATCGTGATGCTGGGTTGGGGGGGAAACACATGTACAAACTCTCTCTCTCTCTCTCTCTCTCTCTCTCTCTTTCTCCCCCTCACGCATACACACACACACACACACACACACGTGTACCACACATACCAATGATCCTGATATAGTGATTCCTTTGCTGCTAGCCGCAGTGGAGGGAAGAAGAGATCAGTATCAGGATCTCTGAGGGAGGGAGTGGAGGGCCTTCTCCAAGAGTGGGGGGGGGAATTCAGCAGCAGAGGTCAGGACACCTTTGGGAGTCCACAAATAAGTCCTTGGAGGGCTGCAGGTTGTGCACTCCTATCTTAGAGGACAGGTCACTGCTACTTGAAAGAAGCTTGATCATCAGGCAGCCAGTTCAAAGAGGCAGCTCTGGGAAGCAGCTAATGGGCAGCATCAAACAGTGCACTTTGAGACTGCACTTTGGTGGACCACTGGAGATAACTGATGCTGTTCAGTTCAGTGTTAGTGTTTATAACTCTAGGTTGTCACAATATAATAGAAAGGAAATACCCAGAATATTACAAAAAGTAATAATGGACAAATTAAAGCTGGACTGTTTTGGCTATGGGATGGTAGAGAAATGTAATAGACAGACAGACAGACAGACAGACAGATAGATAAGCATAGATAAAATAAAATGACTAATAATTCAGGGCTGACAAAGTTAATGGTAAAAATTCCCTGATACTCATTTCCAGCTTTTATTTTTTAAAGACATTTTTATATCTGTTAGGTAAATGAGAATAAAACATATGAGGATAAAATTAAATTTTAAACTGTTTTCTCTGATACAACCTATTTCATCTGCCTTGTTAAATCTGGTGAGGATTTTAGCTAACACCATTAGGAAAGTGGTGACTTCTCAGTTTCTTTATGTCCTTGTTGTAAAGCAGTAAGTCTGTCTTCTGCAAACTGACCAGTTTGTTCCCATTTTTAGCAAGCCAACAAGCCCTAACATCTTGTGTCAAAGAATAATTAAACAAACAATGAGAAAGATCCTCAGCCTCATCAGAACCACAATGACAAATGCTTAAGTGATAAGGTGTCCTGGATAATCTACCAATACACGATGCAACATAAAGTGATGTCTTCTTGAGAAAGCTTTCGTAAGATCAAAATAATATGGAGATGTGAATTGGATTTTCTATTAGCATTTGTGTGTGTGGCTTAATGTTCCCTTTAGCAAGTGTTTGCCCAACTGGTGGGAAATCCCAAAATGGTTGCTACAGGATCCATTTATTGGAAGGAGAGCGTTCTAGAGGTTTAGAGCATTTTGTAAATGTGCAAGCTGAATATGAGGGTGCAGGCAAGTTCTGAAGTAGACACATGCTAATTCATAAGGCAGCATTGGTTCCCCAATGCAAATAGTGTACCTGTGGCATCTCTCAGCCAGCCACAAAACTCACCACTTGACCAAAGGCTGAACATTGTTCTCTGCCCAGCCCTAGCTAGTAATTGTCCAGTAGCTGTTAGCTATGAAGCATTGAGCAAATATCTTCAAGCTGCTAGGGCCCAGTGAGGAAGCATCTTCAACTATTAAATGAAGCGTATAGAAAGGGTTGTCGACTCACTTGAAGGGAAAAATTAGGGAAGGGTGAACATTTCATTTCAATTCAATTTTGATTACAATTTACCCCAAATCACAAAATTCTCCATATTTGGGACAAAAATAACTTGAGATTAAAAGCAACGACAACCCACTGGAGATTTGTAAAAAAAAGAAAGAAAGAAAATGAATGTGTGAGAAATTGAAACTGACAGATGCATCCATCCAGGCGTAGGGTTTGGAGTGTTTTGCTCTTAAAAATCTGGGTTTGAGTTCCTGTGCATTTGACCATGCCAGTGCTTACTTAGGGTTGCCTTCCCTTTTTTGTGACAAGCTGTTCAACAGCTCTGTCGCAGGCAGGTACATCATGGTCTTCTCCATGCTAAGAATAGCTGCACCTGTTGAATTTGGCCGGTGCAGATGGGTGAAGATTTCATTTCAGTTCATTTTTGACAAGGATTTACCAAAATTGGCAAAGTTGATATTAGGGAGAGAAAGAACTTGAGATTTAAAATATTCAAATGCAGGATAAAGCAAAACTAACAGTTTCACCCATCTCTACCTGGGAATACATCCCATTGATGGAGCACACTGGGGATGTCTTTCTTTGATGTGGGAGAAAACAAAATGAATGGATTTGCCTGTCCCTAGCAAAAAGAGAAAACTGCCTTGTTACAGATCAGAGTAGGGATGTACGAATGTCACTTACCTTTGACGAAATCTGCTTTGCGGTGGGGGGGGAGGCGCTCCATCCCTCCCCCTGAAATTCTGGCTGGGGGGGAGGCGCCCCATTCCTCCCCCCCGAAATTCTGGCCGGGGGGGGAGGCACCCCATCCCTCCCGCCGTGAATCCCGGCCGGCCGGGAACGCAAATGGCGGCGGCCGTAGCTGCCGCCGTTTGTGTCCCTGCAGTCAGCCGTGATAGGCTACGTAAATGTTTACGTAGCCTATCACGGCTGAGTGAAAAAAAAAACAAAACCCGCGCATATGCAAATGGCGGCGCCCATGGGCGCCGCCATTTGCGTTCCTTATTTTGGCACGTGTAGTCTACGTAAACATTTACGTAGACTACGGCGAAAATAAGGGGAACGCAAATAGCGTAGATGTTTATGTAGACTAAGATGTGTCAAAATAAGGAATGCAAATGGCGGCGCCCATGGGCGCTGCCATTTGCGTACGTGCATTTTTTCTTTTTCTTTTAAATCAGCCATGATTGATAGGCTATGTAAACATTTACGTAGGCTATCACGGCTGACTGCAGGGACGCAAACGGCGGCAGCTATGGCCGCCGCCATTTGCGGAGCCAGCCGGCCAGGATTCGGGGGGGGAGGGATGGAGCGCCTCCCCCCTGCCAGAATTTCGGGGGGAGGGACGGAGTGCCTCCCCCCACCTCTAATCAAATTTCATTAAAGGTAAGTCACTTTCGTTCATCCCTAGATGTGAGCAGACCTTCTGTCCATAGGCAGGCAAGTGAGTGGTGATGGACCACTGTTTATGTACCTTACTCCTACTTTTAGGAGTAGATGCAACCTGTATTGTAGATGCTGCGTTGAACAGGAGGCTGGACTACATAACCTCCAGGGTCCCTTTCAGCTCCATGATTCTAAGTGCTAATCTTTTTCCTTCTTCCTCTTTGGAAAAAAGACACACATCCTCCCTGTATTTTTATATTGCCTATTCTTTTATTTATGTATGCATTTATTGCATTTATATCCTGCCTTTTTTCCTCTTGCAAGGAACCCAAAGTGGTTAATTTATCCTCCTCATCTCCATTTTATCCACACAACAACAACCCTGTGACGTAGGCTGGGCTGAGAGTCTGTGACTGGCCCAAAGTCACCCAGTGAGCTTTCATGGCCGAGTGGGGACTAGAGCCTGGATCTCCCAGCTCCCGGTCCAATACTCTCACCACTACACCACGCGGGCTCTTTGTTTACATTCTTTTACAGATTCTTTTACAGCAGCCTTCTCCAACTTGGCACCCTCCAGATGCGTCAGACTACAAATCCCACAATCCCCAATTGCAATACTGGGTGGGGATGATGGGAGTTGTGTTCCAAGACATCTGGAGGGCACCAGGTTGGGTAGATCACTTTACAGGATCCAGTACTGGTTTTCTGTGTTCTTTCTCCTTTGGCTTTCTTATCTTGAATTCATAGCAATGATTTGCTTAACTGAAGCCTAATTTTAGAAAAGCCTTACCATGAGCAAAATGAAATCATAATTTTCTGCACTCTAAAGTGTACTGTTCAAATCGAGAGTAAAAGCGATGCAATGTGTGTGTGTGTGTGTGTCTTTGCATGCGTGTCTTCAAAACACCCTCATGTTGAAACTGATAAGATTTTATTTTCCATATGGCTGTAGTCAGAAAATACATTTAACCTCAGGAAAAGATATTTTGACAGATTATGAGGAGAACGGTTTAATAAAATCAGTCGTCTGCATTTATATTTACAAATGATCCAAACAACTCAAAACCCAACAACGTCTCTATGGAGAAAGTCAAACAGCTAAATCCTCCACCCATTTTTTGATGAAGACCAAGACTCTAAAGGACCCCATATAATCTGTGTGTGTGTGTGTGTGTGTGGTGGGGCAAATCAGTTTCATTTGTGTGCACATATGGCAGAAAGGTGTGGAAACCTCTGCTTCCTCTTGGGCTTTCACTTCAGACCTCGGAGTTGTGCAGTCTAACAAAGGAAGGGTTGGCTGGATGCCTTTGCAGCAGAGGTTGAGAACCTCTTTCAGCTCAAGGACAGTAGTCAGTCTTTGAGGGGGCCACATTCCAAGGTAGGGTGGGGTCAAAGGCCAAGGAGGTGGGGTCAAAGCAGTTCTTAGCCTTTCTTTCTTTCTTTCTTTCTTTCTTTCTTTCTTTCTTTCTTTCTTTCTTTCCAACATTTATATACTGCTCCACATCAAAGATTTTGGAGTGGTGAACAACAAGATAAAATAATAAAACCCCATAATTAAAACAATTAAAACATTTTAAAAGAACAGATTCGGAACTTAATAAACCACAGCAGGTCATTCAGGGAAGGCCTCTCAAAATAGTGGTGTCTTCAGAAGGCACCATAAGCAACACATCGTTGGCGCCTGCCTGACCTCTGTAGGCAGGGAGTTCCATAGGAAGGGGGCCACCACACTGAAGGCTCATTCCTGGTGGACTCCAGCTGGGCCATGGGTTCATGTGGAACCACCAGGAGCAAGCCCTCCGATTACCTCAGTGACCAGGGAGATTGGTAAAGAAGAAGGCATTCTCTTAAACCCCTTCTTGCTAGTAACTAAGCCTTAGGAGAAGCATTTCAACCTTTTAGAACAGGGGGAAAGGTTTAAACTAAAATATGCTGTTTGGCGGGATTTTTCAGCCCTGCCCTTTTTCTCTTTCGCTCATCGCCCTTTTGCCTTCAGCCTCACTCTGCGCTGGAATATGGGCCCCCAGAGCTTATTCTAAGTGGAATTTGACCCTCTGGCTGAAAGCACTTCAATTATGGAAATCACCATTTTAGTCCAGCGGGCTTTGTCTGCTAAGCATCTGTCAGGTTTTTGGTTTTTTTTTTTTGTAAAGGTTACATTTTTATCTGTGGTCTTTGCCTTCATTACATTTTGAATGTATCCAATGGGGGACAGGACTAGTGCTGTGCCAAAAATTTCTCCCACATTTTTTTCGACCATTCGTATTCAATTTGATAGAAGAGAAATTGCTTTCAAAAAGAAATTCAGTGGTGAAGAAATTTCAGAGAATTCTCATGGGCTGGGTTTGGGTTTCTTGAGCTTAGCTTACTTAGGAGGAGGCTGAGGAATGAGCACAGGTCCCCTGCCTTTCACTGTACGATCATCTCCCTGGCTGCCTGTAGCCTCCTCAGCTTCCTACACTTCAACTAAAGCCCAGTTTAAGGCACCATGAGGTAATTCCCCCCATACAGCTTTTTCAGATGAGGATGTGCAGGCAGTCTGGGAGAGTAGCTGTGATTAGATATGCTCAAAAACACCACGAAAATAAATGATAAAACGTCCTGAATGAGGCAGAACAATGGAAGCCTCTTTTCATGGGGGAGAAAACTTTCAGGAAACTGGAAGACTGATTTTGGCAGAGCACTAACTCCACCTCATCCCTGGAGCTGGACATCACACTGCCCCCCCCCAGCTGCAGGGGATGCAAAATGGGGGCCAGCCTGCCAGCACAGATGCTGCTGCCACAGCACGTAAAACCCCAAATCCCTTACCAAAAAAGAAAGAAGCTGTGCTACAAGCCCTGCCAGAGGGGAGCCCTACCTTGGAGGCACTGTTGAGAATTTCTCCTCCTCCTGGAGAAATTTGGTGAAATTGTCTCCCAAATTTCTCTGCCCACAAGTAAAGTGGAGAATTTCAACAGGCCATCTGTGCACAGCTCTAGTCAGGAGAATCCCTTTGCCTGCTCTTTTTGAAATGCCTGGCTCAGCGAATGTTCACATACGTTTAATGTGTTTAAAGAGTGATCACCCCAAAAGGAGCCTTCTTCCTGTCGAGGAAGGGGAGATGGTGGCTAAACATAGAATCATAGAATAGTAGGGTTGGAAGGGGCCTACAAGGCCATCGCGTCCAACCCCCTGCTCAAGGCAGGAATCCAAGTCAGAGCATCCCCAACAGATGGCTGTCCAGCCTCGTCTTGAATGCCTCCAGTGTGGGAGAGCCCACAACCTCCCTGGGTAATTGGTTCCATTGTCATATTGCTCTAACAGTCAGGAAGTTTTTCCTGATGTTCAGCTGGAATCTGGCTTCCTGGAACTTGAGCCCATGATTCCGTGTCCTGCACTCTGGGATGATCAAGAAGAGATCCTGGCCTTCTTCTCTGTGACAACCTTTCAAGTACTTGAAGAGCACTATTATATCTCCCTTCAGTCTTCTCTTCTCAAGGCTAAACATGCCCAGTTCTTTCAGTCTCTCTTCATAGGGCTTTGTTTCCAGTCCTCTGATCACCTTTGTTGCCCTCCTCTGAACCCTCTCCAGTTTGTCTGCATCCTTCTTAAAGTACTTAAAGTACTGGACACAGTACTCCAGATGAGGCCTAACCAGTGCTGAGTAGAGGGGAACTAGTACTTCCCAGGATTTGGAAGCTATGCTTCTATTAATGCAGCTGAAAATAGCATTTGCCTTTTTTTGCAGCCACATCACATTGTTGGCTCATATTCAGCTTGTGATCTACAACAATTTATTTATTTTTATTTATTTTTTTATTTATTTCTATACTGCCCAATAGCCGAAGCTCTCTGGGCGGTTCACAAAAACAATTCCAAGATCTTTCTCACTTGTAGTGTTGTTGAGCCACGTATCCCCCATCTTGTAACTGTGCATTTGGTTTCTTTTTCCTAGGTGCAGAACTTGGCATTTATCCCTATTAAATGTCATTCTGTTGTTTTCTGCCCAGCGCTCCAGTCTATCCAGATCACTTTGAAATTTGTTTCTGTCTTCCAAAGTATTAGCTATCCCACCCAATTTGGTGTCATCTGCAAATATGATCAGCATTCCCTGCACCTCCTCCTCCAAGTCATTAATAAAAATATTGAAGAGCACTGGGCCCAGGAATGAGCCCTGCGGTACCCCACTCATTACCTCTCCCCAGTTTGAGAAGGTCTCACTGATAAGCACTCTTTGAGTCCGATTCTGTAGCCAACTGTGGATCCACCAGATCGTTGTTTCATTTAGCCCACTTTGAGCTCGTTTGCTCATCAGGATATCATGGGGCACTTTGTTGAAAGCTTTGCTGAAGTCGAGGTAAATGATGTCCACAGCATTCCCACGGTCCACAAGGGAGGTTACTTGATCAAAAAATGAGATCAGATTTGTCTGGCAGGACTTGTTTTTGACAAATCCATGTTGGCTTTGAATAATCAAGGCATTGTTTTCAAGGTGCTTCCAGATGGATTGCTTTATTGTCTGCTCCAGAATTTTCCCAGGTATTGATGTCAGACTGACTGGTCTGTAGCTCCCAGGTTCCTCCTTTTTACCCTTTTTGAAGATAGGGACAACGTTAGCCCTCCTCCAGTCATCTGGCACTTCACCCGTCCTCCATGATTTCTCAAAGAGAATAGACAGCGGTTCTGAGAGTTCTTCTGCCAGTTCCTTTATTACACTAGGATGCAGTTTATCTGGCCCTAGAGGTTTGAACTTATTCAAATAATTAGGTGTTCCTTGACCATATGCCTATCGATCTCAAGCTGCAATCCTGCCCCTTCAGCCTGTACTTCACCTTTGCCAGGGGCGTCATAGACCCTCTATTGGGAGAAGACTGAGCCAAAGTAGGAATTGAGCACCTCTGCCTTTTCTTTGTCATCTGTTATTGTTTTGCCATCCTTATTTAATAGCTGAACAACCATTTCTTTCCTCTGTCTTTTACTATGCATGTAGCTGAAGAAAGCCTTTTTGTTGTTTTTAGCATCGCTCGCTAACCTCAGCTCGTTCTCAGCTTTAGCCTTCCTGACGCCATCCCTGCAATTCTGTGCTACCTGCCTGTACTCTTCCTTTGTTACTTGGCCATCTTTCCACTTCCTATATGTGTCCTTTTTTTGTTTTCAGGTCATCCCTAAGCTTTTTGTGAAGCCACATTGGCTTCATCTGTTGTCTTCCACCTTTTCTTCCTGTTGGAATTGTTTGTGATTGTGCCTTGAGAATTTCCTTTTTTAAAAGCTCCCACCCATCTTGGACTCCTTTTCTCGTTAGCGTCGCTTGCCATGGAACCTTACTGATCATTGTTCTGAGTTTATTAATATCAGCTTTCCTAAAATCCAGGGTACGCGTTTGACTACACTCGGCTTTTGCTTCCCTTAGAACCAAGAACTCAAGTACAACATGGTCGCTTTCCCCCTGAGTTCCTGTAACTGCTACTTTATCTATTAAGTCATCTCTGTTGGTTAGGATCAAGTCAAGGATAGCCGATCTTCTAGTTCCTTCCTCTACTTACTGTAGGAGGAATTTATCTGCCACACAAGTCAGGAATTTCCTGGAGGAGCCATGTTTTGCAGAATTTGTCTCCCAACAAACATGGGGGAAATTGAAGTCCCCCATTACTACATCATGCTTCCTTAAAACATTGGCTATTTGCTTTTCAAAAGTTTCATCCTTGTCTTCTCCTTGGTTGGGTGGCCAGTAGTAGACTCCGACCACCAGGTTCCTTTTATTCTTTGCTCCATTTATTTTGATCTAGATGCTCTTGATGGGGCTACCAAGCTCCTCCTCCTGTATTTCTGTGCAGAGATATGTATTTTTCACATACAGTGCGACCCCACCTCCCTTTCTGTTTCTCCTGTTCTTTTTGAACAAGTTATATCCTTCAATTGCTGTATTCCAGTCATGAGAGTCATCCCACCAAGTCTCAGTTATACCTATTAAGTCATAATTCTGCTTTTGTATTAAGAGTTCAAGTTCATTCTGTTTGTTTCCCATACTCTGGGCATTAGTATATAGACATCGAAGACCATGTGCTTCATAGTCTGGCTTCCTTCCTACATGTGTCTGAAGACTATTATTGGGCGCTATCAGAGCTGTTGTCTCCATTGCAGTGCATGCGCCTACGTCCATTGTTACCCCCAACATTACATCTCCCTTCCCCGTAGGATTCAGTTTAAATCCCTCCTGATGAAGTTCTTCATGCTGTGGCCAAACACATTCTTCCCATACTTTGTGTGGTGCAACCCATCCCTTGCCAACAGCCCATCTTCCAAGAAGTATAGGCCGTGGTCCCAGAATCCAAATCTCTCTCGTCGGCACCACCTTCGTAGCCAGTCATTCACCCAGAGTATTTTTTGTTCCCTTTCTATCCCTCCTCTAACTACTGGAAGGATGGATGAGAAAACTATCTGGGCCCCAAAGTTCTTGAGTTTCCTTCCCAAAACTTCAAAGTCTGACATGATTTCTTCGTAGCTCCACTTGGCGGTATCATTTGTTCCCACATGGATGAGAAGAAAGGGATACCTGTCAGTGGGCTTAATGAGTGCAGGCAACCTTTCAGTCATGTCTCTAATTCATCCTCCCAGGAGACAACATACCTGGTGAGTCCACGGGTCTTTGTGACATATTTAGGTCTCAATCCCACGCAGCAAGGAGTCTCCCACTACTACCACTCTTCTCTTCTTGTTGTTGTAGGCCTGGGTTTCATCGCCTCTGTTTGACTGACCTTCAGCCTCTTGCTCACTCTCATGTAGGTTCCCCTGTGATTCTTCCTCTGCAGGCTGTCCTCCAGTCTCATCCACAAGTACCTGGAATCGGTTCCACAGCTCCACTGCTTCTACTGGTGCAGAGTGGCGTCTAGTTCTTCTTCTCCTAACTGTCACCCTTTTCCAAGGAGTATCCTCTACTCCATTTTTCTTCACCTCAGCATTTCCCACTGCCTCATCTTGCTGTTGCTCTTCAAGCTTCTGGTCTTCCCTTTGCTGCTGTAGTTCCCCCATTCTGTCCAAGAACTCTTCGTGTTCTCTTATTCCCTGGAGGGTTGACAGTCGCCGCTCCAGTCCACTTACTTTTTCCTCCAGCAGCGTGATCAACTTGCACTTGTTGCAGGTGTAGGCCATGTTGTTCTCAGGCAAGAAAACAAACATTGCACACACCTTGCAGGCCACCACCACTGGAGAGTCTTGTCCTTCCATAGCCTCTTTTCCCTTTTTGTGTCTAGCTTTGTGATAGTTCTAGACTAGCTTGTGCCTGCTCCTCTTCTCAGTAGAGGTTAAAAGCAGAGTCCCACTGGTGTGGAAGTATGTGTTACAAGACAAATAAATGGAGAAAAGTTCGTTAATAAAATAAAATAAAAAATGAAAAAAAAATGTTAGGGGCCTCCCCCTTGACCTCCCCTGCCGAACTGCCCTGGCCAACTCCTGTTTGCTCCCCCTGTCTGCTCGCTAAGGTCACTCGCTCTCTGGGAGCTTGCTTGCTTCTATAGTCCCTGGACCAGCTGGACTAGCTTGCTCTGCTCTGCTCTGCTCTGCTCAGCTGGGAGGCGGGAAACAGACTGAAGCTTCCCACCCACTCAGCTGCTGGGAGTACTCAGGCTACCCCCTCCAATTCAGTTGGAGCTCTCAGAAGCACCTGGTGAGCTCACAGCCACTCAGAAGGATAAAGGGCAGCCCCCTGGGCTTCCTGCAGCCCACTTACCTCTTAGCCTCTGTCTCCTTTGTCTCTTTTGTCTCCTTTGTCTCTTCAACCACTGCAACTCCCCTGGCCAACTTCTGTTTGCTCCCCCTGTTCGCTCGCTCTGGTCATTCGCTCTCTGGGAGCTTGCTTGCTTCTGTAGTCCCTGGACCAGATGCAGCAGTTTGCTCTGCTCTGCTCTGCTCTGCTCTGCTCAGCTGGGAGGCGGGAAACAGACTGAAACATCCCGCCCACTCAGCTGCTGGGAGTACTCAGGCCACACACCCCCAATTCAGTTGGAGCTCTCAGAAGCACCTGGTGAGCTCACAGCCACTCAGAAAGATAAAGGGCAGTGCCCTGGGCTTCCTGCAGCCCACTTACCTCTTAGCCTCTGTCTCCTTTGTCTCTTCAACCACTGCAACTCCCCTGGCCATCTCCTGTTTGCTCCCCCTGTTTGCTCGCTCTGGTTGCTCACTCTCTGGGAGCTTTCTTGCTTCTGTAGTCCCTGGTACATGTATTCTTGGAAGTAACTCCTCCTCCTCCATTGCACTTTATTGAGCATGCAAGCAAGGAGTGGAGAGTGGGGCAGGACCATTGTTTTAAACCTCTGCTCTCACAGAAGTGCAAAGGTATGCAGGACTGTAACAATTTTCAAAGCTTAGCTGATCACCCCCAAATGACCCTTATTCCTGCTGAGAATGGGTGGACATGAGGAGAGGCTTGGCTAAACATGTCTACTCAGAAGTAACTCATTCTCCTCCACTGAACTTCATTGAGCATGGGAGCGAGGTGCTAGGATTCCAGTTCAATGCCATGGTTGTTGGCCTGTGATGTCCCTCAGGGTTCCATCTTATTCCCCATGCTATTTAACAGATAAACTGCTAGGAAAGATTGTCCAGAGTTTCAGGGTTCGGTGCCATCAGTATGGTGATGACATCCAACTCCATCTCTCCTTTCCATCCAAATCCAAGGAAGGTGTTCTACATCTAAACCAGTGTCTGATGTCAGTAATGGACTGGAGGAGGGCAAACTAATTGAAGCTTAATCCAGCCAAGACAGGGGCTCCTGGTTAGTTAAAAGGCAGATCAGGGAATAGGGATTCAAACTGTGCTGGATGGGGTTACACTTCCCTGAAGATCAGGCTCACAGTTGGGGTGGACTTCTGGCCTTGGCCCTGGATGCCCAGGTTTCAGCAGTGTCCAGCAGTGCGTTTACACAGCTGAGGCCAGTGCACCAACTGTGCCCATTCCTAGAGATGTCTGATCTGGCCACAGTCACGCATGCCTTAATTACATCCCATTTGGACGACTGTGATGTGCTCCATGTGGGGCTGCCTTGGAAAACTGTTCAGAAACTTCAGCTGGTCCAGAATGCTGCAGCCAGACTGTTGACCAGGGGCCAGTTACAGACAGCATGTGACTCCCTTTTTACAGCAGCTTCACGGCTGGCTACCAGTCTGTGTCCAGGCACAATTCAAAGTGCTGGTTACTACCTATAAAGCCCTATACAGCTTAGGACCAGCTACCTGAAAGACTACCTTCTCCCATACAAGCTTGCCTTGGTCTTGAGAACTTTGGGAGAGGCCCTTCTTTCGAGACTGCAGTGCCACCTTTAGAGCCATGCTTGGTTTAGCAGGCTTCTGAGTGGCTTTTCCCAGGCTCTGGAGCTCCCTGCCAAGGAGGCTAGGTTGGCGCCCTCCCTGTTGTCCTTCTGCTAGCAGGTAAAGCTTTCTTTATTCAAGCAGGCCCTTGGTGAGTAAGTGGGTCTGTTGGGTAGGGATGTTGTGACCACCTGATATGGGAGGGTGGAGTCCAATGGGACTCCCGTTCACGGATTGCACGGCACTTACCAGACCCAATCGCTGCATGCTGCACAGTCCACGAATGGGGGTCAGCCGCCCACTCCTTCCCTGAGCCACCCTTGTTACACAAAATGGGGTCTCAGGTCTTTCTGGAAAACTAACGTTGATAGATTGCAGCTGTAAAGGGGCCATCTATGCAACATTACAGGAGTAAATGGCCCATTTATGCGCGTAATGTTGCATAGCTACTCCCTTTACAGCCGCAATCTATGCAACGGAAAGATCCAAGACTCCACTTTGCATAACAATGGTGGCTCAGGGGAGGAGCAGGCGGCCCCGCAGCACTGGCCAGTCACTCTCTGAGCCATCCAGGGGCTCGAGCGATGTGACAAGCGAGAGCAGGCAGCTCAGTGAGTGACCGGCATTCCCGGGACAGAAGTGAGCCCGTCCATCCATACTCTTGGGTTGGATGCAGTTTTTATTCTGTTGTTGTTGCATTTTAAACTGTGTTTTAATGCATTTGTTTTACTATTGTTTTAGGAAGCAATCCTGTCTACATAGGCAGCCACCTCCTAACTCAGAAGCGACTGCTTATCCAAAGCAGGGCAGGAGAAGCACAGAAGGGATCATTCCCTCTGCACTTCTCCTGCCCTGCTTTTTTGGCTAGACAGCCGATTGAGGCTACCTAGCCATGGGAGGATAGAGCGGGGAAGGAGGCTGTTGTAAAACACATAGGATGTGTGCTCTCCCCACCCCGGAACACCCCAGCCACACCCCTTTCCAGCTGCTCCTCTTGTGAGCATGGAGGATGGGGTTGTTCTGCACTGCCTCAGAGGCAGCGCGGAAGTGGTGGGAGGTCGGTTCTCCGGGCACTGATCTCGGAGTGCAGGCTCCAAGGTCGATTCCTGGAAAACAACGTATCCTATGGCCATCTAGCCACTGTCTAGCAGCCATAGGATTGCTCCCATAATCAAGTTTAATTTATGATTGCATGCCTCCTTGAGTGCCATTTTTCTAGGGGTGGACGAAAGTCACTTACCTGTCGTCGAAGCTTGTTCGCGGTGCGGGGGGAGGCGCTTCACTGCTCCCCCTGCGAAGTTCAGGCCGGGGGGGAGGCTTCCTGCCTCGCCCGGCCGAAATTCAGGCCGGGGAGGAGGCTTCCCGCCTCGCCCGGCCGCGAACCCCAAAGTTTAAAAAAAAAAAAAACCACGCCCCCGTGATAGGCTACGTGACGATTCACGTAGCCTATCACGGCTAGATCTGCAAAGTCAGCCGTGATAGGCTACGTTAATCGTCACGTAGCCTATCACGGGTGACTTTAAAAAAAAAGCGCGTACTCTAATGGCGGCCCCCATAGGGAGCCGCCATTCGCGTTCCTTATTTGGTCGCTGTAGTCTACGTAAATGTTTACGTAGACTACGGCAAAAATAAGGGCAACGCAAATAGCCCCTGGACGGGACTTACCTTCGCTAAATGTCCCTCCCGGCGGCGGTTCTGGCCGGCGGTTCGGCGGGTGTTCGAGCAGGGCGGGAGCGGCAGCCGGTCTTTTGACCGGCTGCCGCCACCGCCATTCCAATAAAAGAAAAAAAAAACGCCCCCGGGATAGGCTACGTGACGATTAACGTAGCCTATCATGGCTGACTTTGCAGATTTAGCTGTGATAGGCTACGTTAATCGTTACATAGCCTATTACGGGTTTTTTTTTTTTTTAAACAATGGAGTTTGCGGCCAGGCGAGGCGGGAAGCCTCCTCCCCAGCCTGAATTTCGGCTGGGCGAGGCGGGAAGCCTCCCTCCGGCCTGAATTTCGGCTGGGCGAGGCGGGAAGCCTCCCCCCAGCCTGAAATTCGCGGGGGGAGCAGCGAAGTGCCTCACCCCAACCGCGAACAAGCTTCGACGAAGGTAAGTGCCTTTCGTCCACCCCTAGGGGCCTTTTGACTAGGGATGTTGCAAGCACAGTTTGGGGTTCAGGAATTCATTGAGCAACCCCCGCCCATGACCCCTGAACTGCTCCCGCTGAGACGCTGTCCTTCTTCACCCCCAGCTTGAGCCCACTTGCGCTCCCCAGTACTCACCACAAACCCGTTCAGTGAGCGCTGCCATTTGCGCACCTTTGCTTTCTAGGAAAACAGGAAGTTCTAAAAATGCACATATTTAAATATGTGCAGTTTGGAGCTGGGAAAGCTAAATAAGAGCAATATTAGAGGGATTATACCTCTAATATTGTGCTTATTTAGCTTTCCCAGCCCCAAACTGTGCATATTTGAACATACTCAGTTTTTTAACTTCCTGTTTTTCCTAGAAAGCAAAGGCATGAAAATGGCGGTGCTCACCAAACGAGTTTGCGGTGAGTGCTGGGGAATTCACCGAATGCGAGGGGGGCTCAAGCACAGGTTTGGGGGAACGTGAGCAGGGACGCTGCTTTGGCGAGTGCACGGAGGACCGAACTAGAGTGAGTTCTTACATCTCTACTTTTGACCGGCCCAGTAATAGCCTAAAGCAGATTGCATGTTCAGATCCTGTACTAAGTCTTCAGATTTTACTTCCTATTTTCAGGGAATCTATCCCCCCTTCCCCCTTTGCAGACAACTTCTGATTGGAAAGAAAAGGACTCCCAGTGGAGGAGTGCTCTCATTTCCCATTCTCTTTTATTGACTCTGTTCCTTTGTATTTGTCTTCTTTTTTCTTCACATTCCCTCTCTATAATTGATCCATGGGTTTCTCCACCCCATTTGCTTGTGTACTTCACTAACTCTTGCATGCCTCTTCCCTTTCCATTCTCTTTCATTTCCAGTATGCCACCATTTCCAATGGTCACATTGCTTACTAGTGCTTCTGTTTGCTCTTTTTTGTCTCTTGCCACCACTCCTCCCAGTACGGAACTCTCTACTCATCCCCTACTGTGAACAGAAGAACATAAAAATGTAAGAAGAGCCATGCTGGATCAGACCAAGGGTCCCTTATACCATGATAGAATGGATTTCCAGAGTACGTGGTGTAGCATATTTGCAGAGAGAGAGAGAGAGAGAAGTTAGTGAACAGAGGATCAGAACTGGACCAAAGGAACTCTCAGTTATGAAGCTCACTGGGTTACCTTGGCCCTTTCTCAGCTTTTCAGAGCTGAGCTGTAGGCAGTCTGGCAGTTTTTGCTCCAGTGGACTAATATAACTACTTTGCTAGAATTCATACCACAGCTAAGAGCTTTCCCTAGAATTTAAGTAAACGGGCCAGCACTAGGAATGTACAGACTGTGTAAAATCCTCTCTGTCTGTGTTTTGCGGATTGTCAGGTGCCTTTCGTTCCATCGTCCGTCTGCAGATGGATGCGAATATATTTTTTTTCATCATGTGGAAAAAATACTAAATAATTGCGTAAGTATTTATGCAAGTATTTACATAATTTACCTCAGTACATAACATTTAGCATATTGTCCCCCATTCCATTCAATGTTTCCTCAGCAGAAACTTATGTATCTTCCTATGAATTTATACGCGTAAATCTTGGGAAAGTAAAAAAAAAATAAAAAATCATCTGGAAGTCCACGGACTCTGCGCAGCCTGATGGGGTTGCTCCATAGCAGATTCCACAGGTTGAATTCTTAGAAATCTGAGCTTATTTTAGCCTGTCTCACATTTCTCCAGTATCCCTAGCCAGCACTTGTTTTCCCAAAGCTCTGTATGTGCTCCACAGAGTCCTGGCTTGGGGCCAAATTAGCACAATATTGAGGCCATACTTGCAACTCCACACATCCACTCAGGGGTTGTGGGAGAACCCAGAGGGAAAACACAGGCAACTGTGTCAGTGGCAATGGCTTCCGAGGGAAGTCTAGACAAGGTAGAATATTCCCTCTGCTACATATTTGGCAGGAACCTCACACACATCCCTACGAGTTGAGCTGAGTTTCACTGTAATAGTACAGAAAATATTAAGAGACAATAAGGAAGAAACAATTTCTTAATTTAATTTGCCTGTTTATTTCTTTACTTCAAAGGTTTGTGGGTCACATTTCATACCAATAAACAAACCCAACCATCAGTGGAGGGGGGTGGCTCCAATTTCAATGGGGCAGTCACTTCATTCTGGGTTTTAGTTAGAACCAGCCAGAACTCTAAAGGAGTTCTCCAAAGTGCTGAACCTCATCCCCCAAATGAGTTCAGCATCTTGGATAACTCCTTTCACATTCTGGCTGGTTCTGACTCTTCAAGTACTTGAAAGGTTCAAGGACTCTTCAAGTGCTTGAAAGGTTGTCACAGAGAGGAAGGCCAGGATCTCTTCTTGATCATCCCAGAGTGCAGGACACGGAAGAATGGGCTCAAGTGACAGGAAGCCAGATTCTGGCTGAACATCAGGAAAAATGTCCTGACTGTCAGAGCAACATGACAATGGAACCAATGACCTAGGGAGGTGGTGGGCTCTCCCACACTGGAGGCATTCAAGATGAGGCTGGACAGCCATCTGTCGGGGATGCTCTGACTTGGATTCCTGCATCAAGCAGGGGGTTGGACTCGTTGGCCTTGTAGGCCCCTTCCAACCCTACTATTCTATGATTCTATGATGCAATGATTCTATGACTGAAACCCAGAACGGATTTACAGCCCCACTGAAATTGGAGCCACCAGCCCCCGCTGACAACAGTTGAAACAATAGAAAACATTACCAGTGATTAAACAATTACAATTATGACATGTGTCAACAAGTTCTGAAGCAAAGTTCAGTGCTCGGTGAACAGCAGATACCGTGTCCTGTTCCAGACAGAGCACAAGCCCACATTGCAGAGTATATGGCAGCAAAGCAACACGGCTGGCTGGAAGTTGCAGCCCCCAAAAGAGCTCACAGTGAGCAACTTGCTCTGACAAGGTCTGAGACCAACCTGAAGCCTGTTATGCTCCAGTCACAGACTCCTTTCTGACAAAATGGAAGCCTTAAATGGGCAGGCCTCTAGCTTGTAACCAAGCACTCCCGCATCTCCATGGGTGGCTATATATGAAAAGGCAAACCTCAGGACACCTCATACAAATTTGTCACTGGGCAGGATCCCCCCCAAATGGTGTTCTAACACATACATTATTCTGGGAGGTTTGAATCAGGTGGGTTTGCCTGGAATTCAGACCCAGTGAATTGCATGAGCTTCCCTAAATGTTGGCCGCTATCACTGCATAAGAAGAGGCAGGGAAGAGAGACTGCCAGTAATTCCCCACAGAGTACATATAGCTTCAGTCTAGCTTTCATCTTTCTGTCCATGGTTTCACCAAATCCTGAGAAGTGAAGGATGGTGATGGCAACTCTTTCGGGCTAAATGAGATAATTGTTTCCTGAACTGTGCTTCCAGGGCTACCATCGAAAGTTCTACCACTGCCGTTAGCATCATTCAAACATTGTAACTGGCTGTGGGTATGTGTCTCCACCTTAGGGATGGTGGAGAATTCCGCCAGAGACCCCAATGTAAAGCTAAGGGCTTTACAGCCACAAATGGCGTGCACTATGCCATTTGCGTCTCTGGTTTTTCCCGCAATAGGCTAGCCTATCACGTGAAAAACCGCAGGTGCAAATGGCATAGCGCATGCCATCTGCAGCTGTAAAGACCTTAGTTTAAGCTAAATGGAGCCATTTATGGCTGCATTTAGCTTAATCTAAGAGCTTTACAGCCGCAAATGGTGTAGCGGACACAATTTGCATCCAGAGTGAGCCCTCAGCCAGCGATATGGCACTGCAATGGCAACCATATCACTGGCACTATGGAGCCAGCCAGCGGCTCTGTGAAATCACCGCAGAGCAGAGCCGGCCAAAGAGGATTCCAGGGGGTGGACAGTATCGCCTTCCCCTGTGGGCAGATTTCCCCCCCCGGAGCAGCAGGTAGGGAATCCGCCCATCCCTACCCCACGTACATGAGTGGAAACCACAGTCCCTGCTTCAGTTTTTAGTCAAAGGCAAAGCCTTGAAAAGGATTTGAATTAGGGATGTATGAAAGTCCCTTACCTTTGACTAGGGATGGACGAAAGTCCCTTACCTGGTCCCACAGCTTGCTTCACGGTGGGGGGGAGGTGCTCCGTTCCTCCCCGCCAAAATTCTGACGGGGGGGAGGCGCCCCATCCCTCCTGCCAAAATTCTGGCCGGGGGGGAGGCGCCCCATCCCTCTGGCCAAAATTCGGGCTGGGGGGGAGGCGCCCCGTCCCACCGGCCGCGAATACTCTGCTCCTGCCGGGTTCCAAATGGCGGCGGCCGTAGCCGCTGCCATTTGCGTCCCTGCAGTCAGCCGTGATTGGCTATGTAGATGTTTACATAGCCTATCACAGCTGAGTGAAAAAAACAAAACAAAACCACGCGTATGCAAATGGCGGCGCCCATGGGCGCCACCATTTGCATTCCTTATTTTGGCATGTGTAGTCTATATAAACATTTACGTAGACTATGGCGAAAATAAGGGGAACACTATTATTAAGTGTTCCCCTTATTTTCGCCTTAGTCTACGTAAATGTTTATGTAGACTACACATGCCAAAATAAGGAATGCAAATGGCGGCGCCCATGGGCGCCGCCATTTGCATACGCAAGTTTTTTTTTTCTTCACTCAGCCGTGATAGGCTACGTAAACATTTACGTAGCCTATCACAGTATTTTTTTAAAAAAATCTAGCTATGATAGGCTACGTAAATGTTTATGTAGCCTATCATTTTTTTTGGTTTTTTTTTTTTACTGGAAATGGTGGCGGCAGCAGCCGGTCGGAAGACCAGCCGCTGCTGCTGCTGCTGCCGCTGCCGCACTGCCGCTACACCGCCGCCGGAGCCGCCGCTGCTGCCAGGGACATTTGCACAAGGTAAGTCCCATCCCGGGGGGGGGGCAGACCGTTTCGCCATCGATTTTGGGGGGCCGAATGTGCTGGCATTCGGCCTCCCCGAGATTCGTGGGAAAATTCTCTGACATCCCTAATTTGAATGTCAAAGAAATGGGTGCTGAGATTTTCATCTGTGGATTCTTTAAGCGGTCCCCCCCACTTCGCTCTGAGTCACAGAGCATGGGTGAACTGGGACAGCGTATGATAAAGGATCTTGTCAGCAGGGAAGCTAATAAACCAGTTACTGAGCAGGCAATTCATCTTACTTATCTTCAGCTGAAAGAGAAAATTAAGTGGAAGGGCTGGTAGGTTCTAAACTCCAGTTTTATGAAACAGGACAGTTTTTAGACCTACAGTAATGCACATGCTGAACACAACTTATGGAGCATTTCACCAAGATAAATGCTCAGGAAGTTGCCAATGCCACCTGAAGACAGGTCATGTCAGATCAGGTACAGAAGTTGCTGTTGTTGACGAGCCGTATATTCAGTGCACCAGAAACACCTGCCAGCTACAAGCCTTACTCACTGGAAAAATGCTAGCCTAGTGCATTAGCCTGACAGTTTTGTATGTGGATGGAGGATTTTGTTTAGGGGAGCATTCAAACTTTCTTCCCCACCTGAAGTCTGAAATGGTATGCCCCAGGCGAGGCAACAGATCACACCAGATGGATCTGCTGTTCATCAACTCTCTTTTATGGCTGTTGGAGCAGACCAACAGCCCTTCTGCAGGACAGCTTTGCTACATCAATGCTGTGGGGAGGGGGACAGTGGTGTGTGTGTGAGAAAGAAGTACTAGTGCAGCTAGACCAAATGTAGTTCTAGGTACATAGTGTGAGGATTGTGCTGCTAGTGCAGCCTTCTCCGACCTGGTGCCTTCCAGATGTGGTTCCTCATGCATCAATGGCCCGACTGGAGTCCACGTCCACCTGGAGAAAAGCCTTCAGGGTGATGGCCCCCTTTATATGGAACTCCCTGCCTCTGGCAGCCAGGCAGGCATCAACATTGTGTTGTTTCCAGCGCCTCCTGAAAACAGCTTTATTCCAGGAAGCCTTCTTTGACTGACCAGCCACACTTTTTATCAGTACAAATAACAATTTTTAATAATGATGATGATGATGATTTATTACATTTCTATACCGCCCAATATGGTGTTTTATTTCTTTTATGTTTTAATCATTTTATCTTTTACTTTTCACTGCTCTGGAATCTGTTTAGATATGGAGCAGTATATAAATGCTGTAAATAAGTAAATAAAATACTGTGTTTGTGCCTTCCAGATGTGTTGGACTGCAACTCCCAGAATTCCCAGCCAGCAAGGTCATTGTCCATGCTGTCTGGGTATTATGGGAGTTGTAGTCCAAGACTTCTAGGGGGCACTAGATTGAGGAAGGCTTTGCTAGTGGATGTGGTCAAAGTGAATGACTCATCGCTTTGGCTTTCTACTTTGTGATGGAATCTGTAGCTCCTTAGAAGAATCAATATTCACACAGAGAATGGAAAATTCCAAGATTCTACATGTGACTTTCCCAGCAGAAATAGACGGCCACTGCTAGGTTAGTGTATTAGTTTAATATCCCTCTTAACTGAAATATTACTCTTTAAATTGCTTACACCATTTCAGAAATCCTTAAAAAAATAAACCAATACTTAAATCCTGTGACATGTCAAGTAAAACATATAGTTAAAAAAACAAAACAAATTACCAGGCCAAAAATAAAAGACACATAAATGTTGCATTCTGTTCAACCAAAGTGAATTAACTGTGTACTGTCCCCTTCAGTACAACTGAGCCTGAAGGATCCCTGTTCCTTCTCTTCCACAGGGCTCTCCCACTTGGGGGGGGGGGCGGTTAGTGGGCACATTTGGAATTTTGGGAGAGTGTCATGGGCACTCTTACAAAATGACTGCCATGCAGGGGGCTTGCCCATTCATCAAATGGCTACCATGGTGGGTGTGGTCAGTCACAAAACATTCATTTCCCAGAAGGCAAACCGGTGAGGCTAAGCTTCCCCAAGAACTTAGTTAATACAGTACAAGGAAGAGGTAAAGGTCTGAGCTCCAAAGTACAAAAACATGCTTCTGAGCCCAAGTAATGATGGTGCTGGGGGGCAGCATTTCACTCCGCACATGCCAGCCTCCCAATCAAAATAAAATGAAATTAAAGAAATAAAATACAAATCAAGAGGGGAAGGGAGGAAGCCCAGTGGGCACCAAGAGACATGTCTGTGGGCACATTGGTGCTCAGAGGCACCATGTCAGAATCCTCAGGACTAATAAAAGTCCTGTGTAAGACTGTGTTTTTAGAGTGCTGCCAAGGAACTGTTTTAAGTTCTTGTCACTAGGGATACTAGACAAATTAGAGATGGACTAAAATGAGCTCAGATTTCTAAGAATTCAACCTGTGGAATCCGCTGCAGAATGACATCCTCAGGCCACACAGAGTCCGTGGACTTTCAGATCTTTTGTGTTTTTACTTTCCCAAAATGTACGCATAATTATTTTTAGGAAAATACACATGTTTCTGGTGAGGAACAGTTGAATGGACTGGGGCACGATACACTAAATGTTACGTACAAAGGTAAATTATGTAAATTGCTGCGAACCCTCTTATGGAATTATCTGTGTATTTTTCCACATGACAAATAAATAAATAAATAAATAAATAAATAAATAAATATGAATCTGTCTGTGAATGGATGACAGAACAAAAAGGTGCCTGACAAGCCATGAAAGACAGATGGAGTGGATTTTACACTGTTCGTACATCCCTACTTGTCACAAAGTATAATTGAAACATGTATTGTTGATAAGAACTCATTCTATTTAATAGGATTGTTGTTCATAAGAATCTTTGTATGCTAACTGTAAACGATTAATAATGGAGTGATTAGCTATGTATCCTATAAGCTATCTGTGAATAGGGATGGCGGAGAATTTCTCCCCGAATCTTTGGGAGGCCGAGCGCCGAGGCATTCGGCCCCCCGAAAGTGTTGGGGAAATTCTCCGCTGGCCCCCCGCCCCCCCCCCGGGATGGGACTTACCATGGCCGAATGTCCCTCTCGGCGGCGGCTCCCGGCACCTATTCTTGCCACATGGAGTTGCCATTTTTTAAAATGGCGACTCCCTGCAAAAAGAGCCGGTGCATATCCATGGCTCTGGAGCAGCGGGCAGCAGCAGTGATAATGGCAGCATCAACAGCAGTGGTACCAGCAGTGGCAGTGGCAGTGATGACGATGGTGACTCCTCCGGTGATGGCTCAAGTAAGGGGCTGGAGGCACCAGTGCAGCTGGGCTGGGATGCTGAAGCTCTGAAGTGCACTGAAGTGCTTTGGAAAGCCCCTGACCTGCTTCAGGTTGCTTTGTGCCCCCTTTGCTTGGCCTCAGAAGGGGCCCGAAGCTACCCGAAGCAGCCTGCTTTGACTTGGGCTTCAGGCTTTGGGCCAAAGCAGTTGTATTGCCCCTGCCAAAATAGTGATAAATCAGATCCAGGTTTACTTACAAGGAGATTAATAATGGAGTGATTAACTATGTATGCTATAAGCTATCTGTGAATAGGGATGGCGGAGAATTTCTCCCCGAATCTTCGGGAGGCTGAGCGCCAAGTTGTATTGCCCCTGCCAAAATAGTGATAAATCATATCCAGGTTTACTTACAAGGAGATACTTTATTGAGTAACTTACACCACACAGGCATACCCAATGGTTGGATCAGACAGCTTCTTTGAACCGAGATCCATGGGGTATGATGGGTTTTATACCATACATGTCAGCAGTGAGGCAGCATGTACAGCATGACAGAAGCAAGCGTTAATTAGCGTTCATTCCCAGCATAGACTAACAGTGTTGTTTCCCAGCACAGCCACCTGTAGCTTGGCATAACATAGATTAACTTCCCAGGCACATCCTGCCCCCTGATAAGATACTAGCCTTCATTAGCCTGGAATGTGTTGAGGCCATGTATCGACCTTTGACTCATCTCACATGCTCAGAGGCCCACTAGCAAGGAAATTGCACCAATAATGAACTTAAGCAAAGCATTATGGATCTCTAGGCCCCTCTAAAACCAGAAGTGACTTGGTTACAGGCCTGGGGCCAACACAGCAGTGCACAGCACTACTGGAAAGTGTTCTTGAAAATGGGGCAAAGAGAGTTACCACAAGTGGGTTGGTTGGCCACCTCCACTAAAGTGAAAAGCTGCTTGGCTTAAGAGGGATACCTTCATTAAGGACCTTCTTGAGTCAATGGTAAACCTGACTTCATTGGGAGGCAGCCCTATTAGGGTTAGATAGTAGAACTAGGAGTAGTGGCATGACCAGCTCCAAAATTTAGGATGAGGTCATCAGCATAGGGGTTATAAAAGGCAAGGGGTTGATCTGTTTAGGAGAGAGATCCTGGGAGAATGAGAAGCCTATCAAAGATCATTATCTAAGTTCTGCCAAGTGCCAACCATACCTGACACATAGATAACTATAAGAACTTAATGATGACTGCTTTGTTGGTTGAGAGGAAGAGAACTTTAATTTTACTAAAGAATATCCTAGCCACTATTTCTAGTATGCTTCTCATCATCTTAACTGCATTGTATATAGTAGCGTGTTTTACTTGTTTCATCATTGCAAAGTTTTGTTATTCTTTAATAGTGTTTGAGCAATAAATATATATTTTGTGGCACCACTTTGTGTTATTTGGCTGGAGAGGTGTTTCAGGGACCACAACCCATATAAATTAATTCTTGAAGCCCCCAAAAAACTCAGTGGGAATTCATACATCTGTTGCTGAATGGGGTCTGTCCATTACAGCCACCATTTTCTCTCTTGGTCAGATGAGTCACAGACACACCTGTTCAAGGAAAAGAAACAAGTTGGTCAGTTGGAGAGGAAATGGGTCTCCCATCCCACTCTCAAAAACTGTTATATTACAAATACCTGTGTAGACCCTAAATCAGATTTGAGAGACAATACATGGTGTTAGAGATCATGGGATAAGGTCCTCCTTGATCTCTTTCTGCTCTATCTTGGCTTCAGCAAGCCACAGTAGTGAACAGTTGCCTTCTGCAATGCCTTTTGATACCAGCCACCAAGAGCAATCATGTGAGAAGGTGGACGAGTTCTCTTTTGATTCAGGGGTTTGGCCAGCCCAAAGCAGTTCAGAAACAGATCAAAGAAAATTGTACCCCATAGCTAACACCATTCATTGCATATTATTGATTTGTTTGTTTAATTAACATGTTATGTTTTGGCAGCTTTATGATTGTATTAGTTTCTCTTTCAACCACACCTCAAACAATGGGTTTGGGAGGCAGTATAAATTGTTATAATAAATGCAAAATCAAAACAAGAAACATACTAACATCACAATGATCTTCATTAAAGACTTCCTAAATGTCTTCAGACAAAAACTTAGTGAGGCTTTTTAGACAATGAATTCCACAAAGTGGGAGTCACAGCTTAAAAGATCCCACTGTCCCTCCCCAGACATCATAGACTTTTATCATTTTAAGAGGACTTAGGTCATACATGTGATCATTTCTCCCCCAAACAGGATATTTGAAACAGGAGATTTGACAGCGCGTGTCTGCACATGCACACACACACACATGTGGGATCTTCAGCAAAACTTTGCTGTGTGGAGTGCTCCTATTCAGGATACTCCATTCCATTCCACCTCACATCTGGAGCTTGTCTACATGAGGCATTTATTGTGTGCTCATCCTTCCTTTCTTATGGTCGTTTGCAGGTTCTTTAGATGACATCATGATACCCCAGTTTCACTTCTGTTTTTCAAGAGCACTTTCCCAGTATTTTTTAGAGCAGGGAAAATGGAGTATTATTCCTGAAAGTGAAAGAAAATGTGTTTTCCTACTTGTGTAATTGTGTTTTTCTGCTATAACACAGTGTCACCTAGAGGTTATGTAGCAGAAAAGCAGGAAAGAAAAGGCTTTTTGTGTAAAGCTTAGGTCTCAATTCTGCAAAGAAATCAAAAGTAGATACAGGTGCTAACACCCTCATGTAGAAAAGCTCCTGGTTTTCCTGTTTTCTGCAGTAAGCATTCTGTGGTCACTGAGCATACTCAGTCCTCATTGGGCTGTTTTCCCTCTTGCCTTAAGTGTCTCTCTCTCTCTCTCTCTCTCTCTCCACACACACACATATTCTCTGCACTTCTGCAAAGCTTGGGGTTTCCCCTGATCCTTCTGATACCTCCCTTTTGCATGTGGATGGCACAGTTCTGGCTACATAAGGAAAGGCACTCAGAGAATTGGGATCATTCTTAGTGAATACAAGGATGATTTTTCCACAAAGGGTTTCAAGAAGAATGAGGAGTCCCCCCTTGTCATCATCTCCTCTGCAAATTGGCTCAACTTGTCCCTATGACACTTGAGGGGATAGCTGTACTACAACATACACCTATTTTAAGTCACGGTTCTTCCCCCAAAGAATCCAGAGAGCTGAGATTTGGTGAAGCACTGAGAGAGTTCTGTCACCTCTTTGCAGAGGTGGAATTCCCTGAAGAAACAGTAGGATTGTTCAGCCCTTCTGTCATGCAGACATCTCTCACATATCTGTTTCCAATGTAACTTTTTTTTTTTTGCCTCCTGCTCTTCATAAGGGTTAATGGGGCAGAGAAGCATTTTTCTTAGTGCACTGAGGCCAAACCAGGAAAGGAAAGGAATCGTTAAAGTCTCGGTGGGCCTGAACAGGCAATGTTGATGTGAAGCACCCAATATTAAAGTGAGCAAAGTCTATCTTTAATGAGCACAGCCTAAATAAGTTCAAGGGTAATAGGGTATCTACAAACTAGGACAACCCCGAGGAACCACAAAAGAAGTCCTACCATTATTCTGCATTCAAGACACCTGAGACAACTTGTCAGCTAAATGGGTCAAGGTGTAAGGGGGTCACAGTGGCTCTCCTTATTCACTTCAAAAGAAATGCAGCTTTAAAGAGAAAGAAAAGAGTACAATGGCAGTTCCTGCAACACTTGATGAAAATGGAGTTCAGCCCTGAGCAATAATCCTAGGAAGAATTAATTTAAGCCCTCAGGAAATCAATCCAGAATAAAGCGATGTCTTCAGAAATCTAGACATATATTATTCAAAATCCAGCCTTTCAGCTTCTTGTAATGAAAATACTTCCTTCCAGCTATTTCTTTGGATATTGTCCAATGCCACTGAAAGTGTGGGCCAGAATTTATAGGCCACTCTGAGCTTTGGCATAAAAAGAAATGGGATCCAAATCAAACTCAAAGAACGTTTTGAGATGCTGGTCCAAAATACTGCACCAAAACAATAGGTTGATCAAGTGCGTGACTCGGCAAAACCTGAGCTTGCCAAAATTCTGCAAACTCCGAATTTCCAACTCAAGTTGCAAGTAGTTGTGTGCGTTTTTCCCCCCTTTTGGCATGAAAATCCATGTCTTTTTTCATGTGTATCTTTCCAAATGTAAGCATCAGTTGCACACATATTTGAAATGTATGCATTTTTATCCCATTAATTAACATATCTTTGTGCATTTTTCAAAAGTGTGCATGGTGTCGAACATGATTGTTTTGGTCCCCAGATCCCATTGCAAGCTTGGAAATGTATAGACTTTGTCTGCAGGTTGTGTCTGAGTCTGTGTTCAGACTGGAATGTATGAACTGGGTAAATCCGGATCAAAACCAAACTGAAATGCATTTCTCATACAGCCCTAATCAAGGGCAGGTGGAACCTGTTGCTTGATGTTTTCAGTATTGGAGCTCAGATGTGTGGAATTATATCTAGTGTTCTAATAAGGGCTATGGAAGTGACCTCCTGAATTTTGCCACCCTATTTGAGGTAGGCAAAATTGTGGATGAGGGAGGGTCCCCCAGTTAAGAACATAAGAACATCCATGCTGGACGAGAGTCAAGGCCCATTTCATCCAGAATTCTGTTCACACAGTGGGCAATCAGATGCCCATGGGAAGCCCAGAAACAGGGTATGAGAGCAATAGTACCCAATACCAGTTCCTCAGCAACTGGTATTGAGAGGCATACAGCCTCTAATACTGGAGGTAATATATAGTCATCATGACCAGAAGTTATGGATAGCCTCATCCTTCATGAATTTGTCTAATCTGCTTTTAAAGAAATCCAAGTTGGTCACCATCACTACATCTTGTGAGAGCAAACTCCATAGTTTAACTATGCTGTGTGTGAAGAAGTACTTCCTGTTATCTGTCCTGAATCTCCCACCAGCCAGCTTCATTGAATGACTCCATCTTCTGATATCACAAGGGAGGGAGTACAAAATATCTGGAGTGCACTAGGTTGCCTATCCTGGCATCTTCCTCTCTATCTGTGTCCTGCCAGTGATTAAAGACTTTTCTTTTTAAATAAGTATTTGATTCTTTTGCTGTTTAATGTATTGTTAGCCCTGATTCTCTAAGCCTCGTTTTAATGTTGTTCTTAGCCTTGGCCTGTGTTGGTATTTATCTAGTTGTTTTAATGATGGGATTATTATTGTTGTTATTTTGTTTGTTTGTTTCTATACTTTGTTATTTGTTTACTTAATTGCAACTTTTTTAAACTACTCATCAATAATAATAATAAATCTCTGGCCAGTTAACAAATAAAAGTTAAAACCATGAAGTATAATAATAAAACATAGACATGGAATATTAAACAGTTAAATCAGCATCAGAATAATAATAATAACAACAACAACAACAACAACAACAACAACAATAATAAAAACAGCCACAGTGCAAAACACCTTAAAAAGCACTAAAACTAAAAAGCCTGGGAAAATAAAAGGTCTTCAGCTGGAGGCAATATAAAACAAAAGGAGACTAAATGACAACAAAAATATCCTCTTGTTTTGTGTAATTTCATATAATTATTTTATATAATTCCTTACTTGTGAAAATAATTATTGATTTTGGTAGGTTTAGCATTTCCTTAACTATTCATACACTGGGAGATGAAAATTTTCCTTCTAATACTTCATTAACACTAATCTGGAAGCCACAGTTACATTCAATATAAGTCCTGTGTATCTCACTGGAATTAAATACCAACAAAATGTGGTTTTGAAATAATGTACCTTTAAAGTAAAATTTCGGCTTAAATTGAAGAACGTCGGGAAAACCACTAAACCGTTCAGGTATGACCTAAATCATATCCCTGATGAATATACAGTGGAGGTGAGGAATAGATTTCAGGGATTAGACCTGATAGACAGAGTGCCTGAGGAACTATGGACAGAGGTCCATAACATTGTTCAGGAGGCAGCAACTCAATCCATCCCAAAGAAAAAGAAATGCAAGAAAGCCAAGTGGCTGTCTGATGAGGCTTTACAAGTAGCTCACGAAAGAAGGGCAGCGAAAAGCAAGGGAGAAAGGGGAAGATATACCCAACTGAATGCAGAGTTCCAGAGAATAGCAAGGAGAGACAAGAAGGCCTTCTTAAATGAACAATGCAAAGAAATCAAGGAAAACAACAGAATGGGAAAGACTAGAGATCTCTTCAAGAAAATTGGAGATCTCAAGGGAACGTTTTGTGCAAAGACGGGCATGATAAAGGACAAAGAAGGCAGGGACCTAACAGAAGCAGATGAGATTAAGAAGAGGTGGCAAGAATACACAGAAGAACTATACAGGAAAGATCTGAATGTCCCTGATAGCCATGATAGTGCGGTCACTGAACTTGAGCTGGACATCCTCGAGAGTGAAGTCAAGTGGGCCTTAGGAAGCATTAGTAACAACAAAGCTAGCGGAGATGACAGTATTCCAGCCGAGCTATTTAAAATCCTAAAAGATGATGCCGTTAAAGTGCTGCATTCAATATGCCAACAAATCTGGAACACTCAACAGTGGCCACAAGACTGGAAAATGTCAGTTTACATTCCAATTCCAAAGAAGGGCAACGCCAAAGAGTGTTCAAACTACCGCACAATTGCGCTCATTTCACATGCCAGCAAGGTGATGCTCAAAATCCTACAAGCTAGGCTTCAGCAGTATGTGAACCGAGAACTACCGGAAGTACAAGCTGGGTTTAGAAGAGGCAGAGGAACTAGAGATCAAATCGCCAACATTCGCTGCATCATGGAGAAAGCAAGAGAATTCCAGAAAAACGTCTATTTCTGCTTCATTGACTACGCTAAAGCCTTTGATTGTGTGGATCACAACAAACTGTGGCAAATTCTTAAAGTGATGGGAGTACCAGACCACCTTACCTGTCTCCTGAGAAACCTGTATGAGGGTCAAGAAGCAACAGTCAGAACCAGACATGGAACAACCGATTGGTTCAAAATTGGGAAAGGAGTACGACAAGGCTGCATATTGTCACCCTGCTTATTTAACTTATATGCAGAGTACATCATGAGAAATGCCGGGTTGGATGAATCAGAGGTCGGAATTAAGATTGCTGGGAGAATTATCAACAACCTCCGATATGCAGACGATACCACCCTAATGGCAGAAAGCGAAGAGGATCTCAAGAGCCTCTTGTTGAGGGTGAAAGTGGAGAGTGCAAAAGCTGGTTTGAAACTCAACATTAAAAAAACGAAGATCATGGCATCTGGCCCCATCACTTCCTGGCATATAGAAGGGGAAGAAATGGAACCTGTGACAGATTTTACTTTCTTGGGCTCCAAGATCACTGCAGACGGTGACTGTAGCCATGAAATTAAAAGACGCTTGCTCCTTGGGAGGAAAGCTATGGCCAACCTAGACAGCATAGTAAGAAGCAGAGACATCACCTTGCCGACAAAGGTCCGTCTAATCAAAGCTATGGTTTTCCCAGTAGTAATGTATGGCTGTGAGAGCTGGACTATAAGGAAGGCTGAGCGCCGAAGAATTGATGCTTTCGAACTGTGGTGCTGGAGAAGACTCTTATGAGTCCCCTGGACTGTAAGGAGGTCAAATCAGTCCATCCTAAAGGAAATCAACCCTGACTGCTCATTGGAAGGACAGATACTGAAGCTGAAGCTCCAATATTTTGGCCACCTAATGCGAAGAGAAAACTCCCTGGAAAAGACCCTGATGCTGGGAAAGACTGAAGGCAAAAGGAGAAGGGGACGGCAGAGGATGAGATGGCTAGATAGCATCACAGATGCAATGAATATGAACTTGAGCACACTCCGGGAGAGAGCGCAGGACAGGAAGGCCTGGCGTGCTACGGTCCATGGGGTCACAAAGAGTCGGACACGACTGAACGACTGAACAACAACAAACCTTTAAAGTAAACTTATGGAGCTGGTGAATCTATTTTCTGCTTGGCCTCCTCCTTCTCCTCCTCCTTCCTGGCATGTTGTCCTACATATTGATGCCATGGGCAGAGTGATCTTAAGATAGTGGAGGACCTGCCACTTCCTAAGCCCTGACAGTTCATGCTGGGCAGGATGGAAATTAGAGGGGGCATTTCCCCCCGCTTCCCTCCTCCCATTGCATAGTTTCCAGTAGGGATATATGAGAAATTAGTTTCAGTTTCTTTTTGATCAGAATTTACCCAGTTCGCATCTTCTGGACCGAACATGGTCTCAGACACAATCTGCAGTTGAACTTCGTACATTTCCGAACTTGCACTGTGATTTGTGGACTTGAAATGTGAAGCAGCAGCCCTCCCAGGGAGCATAGGATCATTCCTAAAAAACATAAAAATTCTTTTTAATTGACTTTTTTTTTATCCCTATTAGTCTGAGAAACATTTATAGCATATCCTTTAACTGAAGTAAACTGTTACAAGATGATGATGATGATAATAATTTTTTTTAAAAAGAAGCACTTTGTAAGATATCTAAGTGCTCGGTACTGTCTTCGTCATTACATTATATAAAATCTAATCTCAAAGAATTGGGATATTTTTCATTAAGAAATCTAACAACCCCTTTCTATGTTTTAATATCAACATGTCCTACCATATTGCCTTCCCACCAGATTTTAAACAAAACTAGGTGACAAGCCACACATAGCTAGCACATAGATTTTTTTTTTTTTACCTCTAGCATAAGCATGGGCCCCCAATTACGATTGGGACCCAGTGGTGTAGGAGGGTTTTAACCCTTCCATCCCACTGAGGTCCCAATCTGGATCAAGCCCCCAGCGTCTGCAATTTGTATTGCTGAATAGTGAACCATTTCATAAGAAAATCATAGATCATAGAAGATCATAGTATCATAGGGCTAGAAGGGGCCTACAAGACCATCAAGTCCAACCCCCTGCTCAATGCAGGAAGCCTGATTCCCAGGCGGTCTCCCATCCAAGTACTAACCAGGGCTGATCCTGTTTAGCTTTCGAGATCAGACGAGATCAGATACACAGCCCCTCTGGATCAGACCAAGGGTCCATCTAGTCCAGCATTCTGTCTACACAGTGGCCAACCAGCTGTCAACCAGGAACCCGCAGAACCCTCCCACCCACGTTCCCCAGCAGCTAGTGTACATAGGCTCACTGCCTCTGGTACTGGAGGTAGCACATAGCCATCAGGACCAGTAGCCATTGATAGCCTTCCCTCCAGGAATTTGTCCAACCCCCTTTTAAAGCCATCCAAATGGGTGGCCATCACTATATCCTGTGGTAGCAAATTCCATAGTTTAACTACATGCTGTGTGAAGCACTTCCTTTAGTATTTCCTTTAATGGATCACTAGTATTTAGCAATCTCCACATTCAGGTCACATGGGAGGAGTCTATGATATGGCTCCTCCCCATGCCAATAGTGCCCCAGGAAATGCAATATTGTTGCCTTTGAACCCTTTGTGATAGAAAGGGCTTACATGGGGGTAAGAACCCATTAGGGAAGACTTCCCCGAAAGATATTTGGGTATCCCAGTGATTGTTCCTTCAAATCTGGCACTAAATCCCAACATATGCCCTACCCGGTGCCACCTTGTCTGGCTGAAAGGGGGGGGCATTGCAGGCAGGTGGGGTGATAAGACGTATGGGCCTCTGATTGGTGCACCCCAGTCGTACCACCATTCGGGGAGGAGCAGGCCGAGTTGTCTTAAACTCAACCCCCTCCTTATCTCAGCTCTTTGGCATGACGCAGCTCCCTCCCACCCTCCCCTTAGCAGTGTGGGTTGTTGCCGGTTGCCCCTTTGGGAGCCATGTAGGAATTTTTTGGCTCACAGTCCGATTGGCCTAAGACTGTGAGTCTTTTTCGCCTATGTCACACTGTTATGCGGGTTGAGTGCATCCTGCAAGGGAATTTAGTCTATATCATTGGTCACATTCCACTTGGCGGCTAGGACGGGCAAAACTGGAAAGGGAGTAGGGATGGTGTGCAAGCAGAGGCACCTTATGGTGACAGGTGATGCCTGAGGGCCCCCCGAACGGGTTGTGCGGCTCGGTGGGGGGATAAGGGTTGCCTGGGAGACCAACCCTACTCACTCACCCAGGTGTTGTGCAGCACCGGGTTGGGGGTGACACAGGAAGGTCTACCTCCCCCACAAGGGGCAGTCCGGAGGGATGGCGAGATCACCGCCACCCCTCAGGCTGGGTGTGTTTTTGCCCATGAAGTGTCAGCTAGCCGCTGACACAGTTAGATGCCCGTCCTAGTTACCCCTTTGCAAATATTTCAATAAAATGTGGCCAAATTTTCAATCCAAGCTTGTTGTCTGCGTCTTCTTTAACCCATCTCCGCTCGCAATTGGCACAACAGAAAAAGCTTTTCATTTGTATCTTCCCTTCCCAGCAGTGTTATAATAACTTGGATTGACTGAGATTATGTTGTTAAGGCAAAACAGAATAGGGATCAAATCCACACTGACAGCAACATGGATTTCATTAGTTTGTAGGGGTAAATGTATTTTTTTATAAGATGAAACCTCTAATCCATAAACCAATAAAGCTTTTTTTTGCCAAATGTGATGTTATCTGAGTCTTGTCATATTATTAAAAAAGAGAAACTTCAGTTTAATCCCTCACTTTCAAGTGTATCATCAAACCCACTCAGCTTAAATGATACTGCTGTCAGTTTTTTCCCTTAACCTTCATGAAAAATTTACTGCGCCATACTTAGAATGATTTGAATAAAACATATCTTGTTTTAAATTCAACTTACTACATGTAGTTGTAAATGCTATTTGATTTGATTTGCTTGCTCCCACACCTTCGTCAAAGATATGTGACAATTTTGTTTTATCTTGGCTAGTGTGGTTTCCAGAAAACTCATCCCTGTGGGAACCTTGATTGCCAGCTAACTTAGGAAGATTTCTTTTATCGTTATGTATGGGATGGAGTTTATGGACTTGAGTTCTTCATGTTTCTTTCCCTCATGGCCTTTGGTTAGGGAATAAGGATCACAGCCATAGATAAGAAACTTACTTCTGTGATAGAAGATGGTTGGTGAGGGATCTACAGGGTAGTAATTATTTAGTGGGGCACAGAGTTTGACAATCTCATCCAAGAGCAGAACTGAGTAAACACATCACAGGAGTCAGATGTTTTTACCAGTGCTGTGCCGAATATTTCTCCCACATTTTTTTCGAGCATTCTCATTCAATTGGATAGAAAAGAAATGGCTTTCGAACAGAAATTCAAAGGAGAAGAAATTTTGGAGAAATTCTCATGGGTTGGGTTCAGGGTTCTTGTGCTTACCTTACTTATGAGGTGGCCATGTAGTGTGAATGATGGTCCTGTCTTTCATCCTACAATCACCTCTGTGGCAGCCTGTAGCCTCTTCAGCTTCCCACACTTCAATTAAAGCCCGGGGGAAGACATAATAAAATCATTCCTCCCATGGGGCTTTTTCAGATCAGGAAGCACAGGCAGTCTACGAGGCTGCAGAGCAATTGGGAGATGTGTAATAGAAAGAAAACACACACACACACAGCACCACATCACAGTGATTAGGTGGGCTCAAAAACACCACCAAATTAAATGATAAAATGCCCTGAGAATGATGCAGAAAAGTGGAAGCCTTAATACTTACAGCGGCAGCAGAAAAAACAAAAAACCCTTAAGAAAAAAAAGAAAGAAGCTGTGCCACAACCCTTGCCAATTGTGAGTCCTATCCATAAGAAACTGCTGGAGAATTTCTCCTTCCTTTAGAGAAATTTGGTGACATTGTCCCCCCAATTTCTCTGCCCACAAATGCTCTGGAGAATTTTGAGAGGCCATTTGCTCACAGCTCTAGTTTCTACTGCAGGGATGAAGAACCTCCTAATCTGGCCCTCTGACATAACCTATATGGCTATGGCCCCTTCTCCCAGCCTTTGTCCCTTCCCCCCAATTTCTTTCCTTCCCCTAACTGTTTATTCTTTATTTATTTTATTTATTTAAAATATTTCTAGGCCGCCTTTCAGGCCGGGAGCCCCTGCAAGGCAGCATTCAAAAATAAAGTGTATATAATAAAATTCATACAATGAGAAACCAATGTGGTAATAAAAACAGTGAATGTTCCAAAAACAGCAATGGAGTTCCACAATTGCGGCACCAACACCAAGAAGTTGGTCTCTCTGGTAGCCATCCGCCTCACTTCAGCTGGCAGGACCATTTACAGGAGGTCCTCCATTGAAGCGTATAAAGAATGCAAAAGCCACTTTTTGTTTGTACCAGTCCAGCCTCCAGCCAACTTCTTCATTTTTGCCCCTGCCTGCTAGTTAAGTGCTGTTGTGGTGGCTGGGCTGACAGAGGTAGGGATGTCGCGAGTGCAGTCTGGGGTTCTGGAATTTGTCGAACAACCCCTGCCCATGACTCCTGAACTGTGCCCGCCGAGACGCTGTCCTTGTTCGCCGCCCACCTGTGCCTGCTCACGCTCCCCAGTACTCACTGGGAACCCGTTCGATGAACGCTGCCATTTTCACGCCTTTGATGTCTGCATAAAACAGGAAGTTAAAAAAAAGTGCATGTTCAAATTTGCGCATTTTGGTGCTGGGAAAGCTAAATAAGCGCAATATTAGAGGGATTATACCAAACTTGGGTGAGTTCTTACATCCCTAACATAGGGTTACACAATTCTTCCCCTTCCAACAAAGCGGGAGAGAAATCACACAAATTGGGGTTTGGTCACATGGCTGTATGCGTAAGCACATCCTATCACATGTTGCACATGTGTGGTATGGTATGTGTGTGTGGGGTGGTACTTCTCCACCACAGGAAAAGAAAAGTCAGCAGGTTGGATGAATGTTTGAACAGGTTCATAATCTCTCTGCATCTGTTCCCTTCATGTACAACAGGAAGAGCAAACTACACTTCACAGGGTTGCCACAAAGACAAATAGCAGAAGAAAGATTGCAAAGTATTTTGAAGAATGAAAAGTGCTATATAAAATGGTCATGAATAGTGTGTGTGGGATTGGGGGTTGGAACAGGTGATTTGAATTGAGTCAAGAATTCTGTTGGCCACAGCCTTAGTAGTCATGGCAAAGTTGCCAAGTGCCTTCCTTTTCTTAGGGAGATTGGCTGATTTCTCTCAACACCAGGCTATGGAATATCTGCAAAGGGGATACCTCTACACAGACACACACACAGACACACACACACATACACACATACACACACACGGCTAAGGGTGATGTCACCTTAGGTGTCTCTATGTGAAGAGGAACTGCAGTTTGAGGCAGACTGAAAGAGACACAGGGATCTGAGTATTTGGACTCTGTAAGCTATCAGGGTTTTGGAGTGCTGGCTGTCTCCTTGGAGGCCTGAGCTGGAAGCAATGGGTATCTGCTGGAGTGATTAAACTATACCTCTACATACACTTAGCCAATATTTTTGTAACTAAATGGGAATATAACAGAAACACCAATGAGACTTCAGTGGCCTCCTTTAAAGAAGAGACAAACCTAGGTAAGACCTGCGCTCCTAGAACTTTTCACAGAAAAGTATATCATATATGAGTATATCATGAAAATCAGCATGGGAGACACTGAAAGATAAGGTTCACCATTTATGGTGCAGCAGATTGAAGATTTAATAATACCTGCAGTGTTTGGAAGAGTGCTGTATAGGTATAATCTGCAATTGGATTTATATTTAGATATTCGGTTTGCTTTTACTGAAGTTTAGATATAATTATTTTCTCTCTCTCTCTCTTTTTCCTTCTTTTGCTATCCTCCCCTTTTCTTCCTCAGAATACTGTAATGTTGGAAACTGAAGATTTTGATTATGTTATTGATATTGTTTATTTCATTTATAAAAATAAAATAAAAATAGATTAAAAAAATCAGCATGGGCAAGCAGATGTGGAACATCCCCTGTAAGAACACGACTCCCATCCATATCACATTTTGTCCTCTCAATAAAAGTATGTTTAGTAGATCAAGGTGAGAGATATTGACTTGGCCAAGTTCATTTGCTTCATGTCCAAGCATAAATTTGGTCTTAGTCCATAGCCGATATTCCATAAATGGAAAAGAAATGGACCAAGAATCTGACATTAAGATTTTCACAACTGGATCAAGTTTCTGAGAACTAAATCAAGTGTCTAGTTTAGCAACTCTGTACCCCCAGCCACATTTTTTTTTAAAAAAAATCTCCACAATGTTTCCCAAAACAAAACAAAAAGAAAAAACACACACATAAGGATCATGGTTGGAATTGTATATATAAGTATCAACCTCCCCACTCGCACCCCCAAGATCAGAATTCAAGACAGCTTTGAAAGCAAATTTGTTTCTGTGTCAATCTCTATTTGAAATGCTTCTGCGAAAGTTAGGTAACTTGTAATTAACTCCGTAGAAAAACATGAGCATACAAATATGTTCTGACTGAATAGAGTGTGAATATCCCAAGAGCCACTAATTTAATATTAGATCAAATGAGCCAGTGTCGAAATTACCATGTTTTTGTTGACTATTTTAACATATTTAGAGAAGGCTGTGGGACCTTTATATATCTCTGTGTCTCTTTGTAGTAACTCTCTTCATATCTTATGGCAGTCAGCATGGGATACATGGATTTGAAGGGCTTAGAGAGGAGGGGGAAAAAGAAGCATTGGAATGCATTACTGATGTGCCCAAGAGAAGATTATTAAAATGATAAAAGAAGAGCTCACTCATTATTCATCTTCTATTCATCCTTCTTAAAGTTTCCTCACGAATGCAGAAACCCATTCAGAATAAGTCTACCTGAACAACTCGTTGTTTTAAGAGAGCTGATTGTAACTTCTTGTGGTTGGGTCACAATCAACCATTCCAGGTTCCCTAAAGGGCTCATCCTCCTTTTTATCAAATAAAGAACACAGGCTTGTTCACATCTCCACACACCACTGGTAAACAGAAACATGCTGTGAAAGAGCAGCACTACACTGTAACTCTGTGAGTTGAAGTGTGATCAGTTTATATGAAACTGATTTCTAAAAATCATAACAATTCTATAAACTAAAGGTTTATATGAAACTTTTGAGAGGGCCGTTCTCCTTGGGAAAGCCATCAACATGCTGAGAGACCAAGGGCTGGATCCAGAATCTGCCTGCCATCTGCCCGGTTTTCAGGGATCCTACTTGCTCCCCCCACTCCACTGTATCACACCTCTGCACATTTCAAAGGGTCCCCTGATCCTCTGTGTAGCATTTTTAGGGATCTGGAGAGGGCCAGGCTGAAGTGTAATAACCGATGAAAGATGAAGAACCGTAACAGGGGTTGTATCTAGGGATGTACGAGAATTTTGTTTCAGTTTGTAAATCATTCTAACTGGCCCCGTTCACAACTTGAAATGTGAATTGGGGACACTTTCTTTTAAAAGATAATGTTCATATGTTTCCAAATGTGTGATTGCATTCAGAAAGTGAACAATGGGGGAAAGTGCACACTTTTAAAAAATGTACACAGAAAGGTGCACTTTTCCCGTTCAAAATGCGCACCTTTCCCGCTCAAACAAACCAAGAAACAGATCGCAAACAAGAACAGGAGCAAGCTGAACCAAGCTTTGAAGTGAAGTTCAGGGCATTTCAGCAACCTCAGCCATTTCTGGTTCTTCCATCCCATGTTGGATGTTCTGGTTCTTCCATCTCGCTGTCCATCCCACCTGGACAGCGGACTGAACAGGCAGGCATAGAGGCCACCTGGTCACAGTCTTCTGCACTATGGTGAGGTGGACTATATTTCCATTTAAATTCTCATAATCATTTCTGCATTTGCACCTGTACACATCCATTGGCATATGAACATTTTATGCAAATTTCCATCCTCTTCTTTGGGGGTTCCTCTTTTGGGGGGGCAGTTCAGAAGTGGCCGCCCCTACTGGTAGTGGTACCACCATCACTGCATTGCAGCATTTGTTGGAGTGGATCAGTGAGCAGGTGGATTGGTGAGTGAGTGGCAGCAAGGTGTGGGAGGTCAGTGCCATGGCCCTCTGGAGGATTCCTCTTCAGAGGATGACCTGGAGACCCCCGAACCAAACCTTGTGGAGGAGCTGTCTGTGTCAAGGGATCTTGTGGCTGATCAAGGGGAGCCAGCACCCCCGGGGGAGACAGCCAGCACCCCCCCCCCAATGTAGTTGATCCCCTTTCGGACTCAGAGGGAGATGCCAAGTGGCCACCTGGCCCCAGGGAACACAAGCATCTAAAAGTTCAGGCTCAGCCAGCTGCTAGACACAGAAGCACCCCCCAGAGGCATAAGGACTCCTCATGAGTAAAGGTATGCTCATGAGCAAGGCTCTGCCTGGGCATTTCGGCACCAAGTTAAAGCATGGCTTTTCACCAAAGCTCTTGAGGGCTAATTGAATTCCCTGAAGTTGCACACTGTTTGAACTGTTTTTGTTTTAGATTGTCTCATTGGTGTTAGCTTGCGTAATGGTTTGAGGTGCTTTTAGCTGATTAAATTATTTATTGTTTTATACCGTTTAAATTGATTGTATTCTGTATGCCACCCTGAGATGCCAGGTGCAGATGAAGAGCAAAGAGAGAGAAGGCAGGGGCGGAACTTAGATGGTCTACCCGACTGGCCTTGCGTGAGAAGCTGCGCTTAGAGGCCTCACGACAAGAGGGGGACCTCCCCCCCTTAAGTTAGGCTAGCCAGACTGCCTCCCTCTTCAAACAGCAGGCAACTCTCATAAATTCCATTTGGATCTCCTGAAGGCATTCCTTGTAGACGGAGAGTTTCTCTGAGAATTTGCATCTCTATGACTCCGTGAAGTAATGGATTAAAAGCTGTAGACTGAAGCCTCTCATCTGTGTGTGTTTGGGCATTGAAGTGAAGTGGGGGCTAAGGGAATCTTGACAGCCAGCTGCAGAGATCTGCTTTGGGTACCCACAAATGTACACCAGATGTCCTCCTATGACTTGAAACCGGCATATTGCTAATAAAAAATAGGGGGTTATTTTCATGTTATAAACTCTTGGCTTATAACTGAAATTGAGCAGGGGGCAAGGGGAGAGAAAGGCTACTGAATTTATGTCTCCAGGAACAATCTTCTCATATCATCCCCAGAGGGGAGCTTTGGTTATACTTGGTAAATTTCTTTTGTTTCTCACCAGCACACTTTCCCCCAGTATAATACCAGATACTGCTAGAATCAATTTATATATATATATATATATATATATATATATATATATATATATATATATATATATGGAGAGACAGAGAGACAGAGAGACAGAGAGACAGAGAGACAGAATTTTAGAAGGATCAGATCTTTCTGCCCAGTGTTGATAACATAGGATAAAATATGACCTTGAATGTAAAACCTCCCATCTCCATGAACTTCATCCACTCATGAAAAGGAGAGCATTTGCTTGTGTTAGATGGATTCCAGCAAGTGCCAGTGCTGTCCTTGATAGCTGCAAATATTCTACATAGGGATGCCGTAGAAATTCGAGATGGACTAAAACGAGCTCGAATTTCTAAGAATCCGACCTGCAGAATCCACTGTGGAGCAACTCCCTCAGGCCGTGTGGAGTCTGTGGACTTTGGGATGATTTTTTTACTTTCCCAAAATTTATGCATATAAATACGTAGAAAAATATGTAAGTTTCTGCTGAGGAAACGTTGAATGGAATGGGGGACAATGCACTAAATGTTACATACTGAGGTAAATTATGTAAATACTTACATAAATACTTACATAAATATTTCCACAATTATTTCTGTATTTTTCCACATGACAAAAAAAAAATATTTGCATCCATCTGTGGGCAGATGACAGAATGAAAGGTGCCTGACAATCCACAAAACACAGACAGAGCAGATTTTACACAGTCCGTACATCCCTAATTCTACATCAGGGTGTGGAACCTCATTTAGTCCATGGACCAAATCTGGTTTACCTGGGACAACGCCCCTTTCCCTGGCACTACCACCTTTCCCCAAACAGCAAATTGGTTGGTGGTTTCCTGACTTTTGTGCATTTCCCACCATTCTAAATGGTTGAAATGCTTCTCGTAAGGCTGAGTTACTGGGCAGTAAGAGTTTGAAGCTAAAATCTGCTGGTATTTTTAGATCATCCTTTGTCCTTTGGCCCAACCCACCACTGGGTTTACTAAGGCATTAGAGTTTTGGGAGTTGGCATCGTGGGAGAAATTATTCCTGATCTATTTCATCCTCCCATTCATCGTAAGGGTAGATATATGGATGAGAAGGCTATCAATGGCTACTTGTCCCAATGGCTATATGCTACCTCCAGTATGAGAGGCACTGTGCTTATGTATACCCATCGCTGGGGAACATGAGCGGGGTGGTGGTGCTATTACACTCATGTCCTACTTGTGGGTTTCCTGTGGGCAGCTGGTTGGCCACTTCTTATGTTCTTATATACATTCTTCCCTCAGGTCTCTGTTTTTGGTCAAGCCAGCAGAAGATTGATGATCTAGTCTAAAATGAAGGTTGCCTTTACACATTACATGAACTGTGTTAGAGCTGCTAATCTGCGGCTCCCACACAGTTTGGGGTAACATTTAAAAGATTCAACACATAGAAAGAAGGTGATCTATATGTGGGGTTGCCTTTGAAGATGGCTCAGAAACTCCAGCTAGTGCAGAATGCGGCTGCCCAAGTATTGGTGGGGGCCAGGCGATTCGATCACATAATGCCTACACTGCAGCAGCTGCACTAGTTCCTGGAGTGTTTCCGAGCCCCATTCAAAGTGCTGTTTTTGACCTTTAAAGTCTTAAACAGTTTTGGACCAAGTTACTTGAAGGACCACCTTCACCCATATCAGCCTGCCCACCCTTCAAGATCAGAAAGAGAGGCCCTTCTCATTTGCCCACCAGTGAGAACAGGCAGGTGGGTGATCACACATGAAAGGGCCTTCTCTGCAGGGGCCAACACTTTTGGAACAAGCTGCCATCGGAGGTCCACCATGCTCCATCCTTGCAGATTTTAAAGAAGGCCTTGAAAATGTATTATTTTACCTTGGCCTTCTCTTGATATGACTGCTATTGCTGCTGTTACTGCTGTTAACATTGCTGCTGGTTTTATTATTGGCTTTTCTTGTTGTTTTTATTGTTTTTCTTAGGGATGTACAGAAGACACTTACCTTTTCGATGGGGTGATTCGCGGTGGGGGGGAGGCGCTCTGCACCTGCCCCTAAAATCCTGATCCGTCCGACTCCGCTCTGTGGAGATTCTGCGGAGACGCCGGCCGGGGCCGCCCACAGCCGGACATCCGGACGCTGGACAAACTTCCATAAAAAAAAACCACGTACACAAATGGCAGGGGCTATGGTGGCCGCCATTTGCATTCCCTTTTTTTCGTCTTTTTAGCCTACGTAAATATTTACGTAGGCTAAAACAGCGAATAAAAAAGGAACGCAAATAGCGCCCACTACGCTATTTGCATTCCCCTTTTTTTCACCGTAATAGCTTACGTAAATATTTATGTAGGCTAAAACGGAGGAAAAAAGGGAACACAAATGGTGGCCGCCATAGCCGCCGCCATTTGCATATGCGTTTTGTTGTTGTTGTTGCCATGATAGGCTACGTAAGTATTTACGTAGCCTATCACGGCAAAGGCAGCTATGCAAATGGTGTGGAGGCTGCCATTTGCATGGCTGCCTTTGCAATGATAGGCTACGTAAGCAGCCTGGCTCAATGCAAATGGCAGCCGCTACAACGGCCACCATTTGAGTCCACAGCAGCCGGCCAAGAGGCCAGCTGCTGCCGCCGCCGGAGCCACCGCCGGAGCCACCACCACCGGAACATCCGCCCCAGGTAAGCTTCGTCCTGGGGGGGATTCCGCGGGGGGGCGGGGGGGAGGCTGTTCCGCCATGGGTTTCGGGGGGCAGAATGCACTAGCATTCGGCCTCACTGAAATCCATGGCAGAATTCTCCGCCATCCCTAGTTGTTATGTTTTTATCACTTTTAATATTTTAACGGTGTTTATGTATTTTACTGCCGTGAGCTGCCTTGGGAGGGCTTCTGCCCTGAAAGGCGGCCAAGAAATATTTTAAATAAATAAATAAATAAATAAATAAATAAATAAATAATCTACGTAGGGATCTACAGACTTTTTAAAATCCGCTCCGTCTGTGTTTCACAATTTGTCAGGCACCTTTTGTTCAGTCATCTGCTAACAGATGGATGCGAATTTTTTTGTCATGCAGAAAAATACAGAAATAATTACATGAAATGTTTTGTAACAATGTACATAATTTACCTTAGTACATAACATTTAGTGTATTATCCCTCATTCCATTCAACTTTTCCTCAGCAGAAACTTGCATATTTTCCTATGAATAAATATGTGTAAGTTTCGGAAAAGGAAAAAAAAATCTGAAAGCTCACAGATGCCAGGTGACCTGAGGGGGTCACTCTGCAGTGGATTCTGCAGGTTGGATTATTAGAAATCTGAGCTCATTTTAGTTCTTCTTGAATTTATCCAGCATCCCTAGATCTACCAGGTATTTCTCATTGAATTGACATCTTCCTCCTGAGGAGGTGCTGATTCTGAGGAAAGACCCATTATATCAGTCCCATCCCAGTACTTAGGTCATTTAAATATTGCCCCCACCATGAGGGAACCGGTCATGGGAAAATGATTCCCACCCAACTGGGGTTACAAGGGCAAAAAAGATAGATTGGTTACAGGAAAAGCATGCGTCATTGGTCCAGAGCAAGAGAACTTTACTTGAATTTTAGGAAAGCCAATCTCAATAAACTCAGAACACTGATAAGTAAGGTCCCATGGCAAGTGACTCTAATGAGAAAAGGAGTCCATGATGGGTGGGAGTTTTTAAAAAAAGGAAATTCTCAATGCACAATTACAAACAATTCAAACAAGAAGAAAAGGTGGAAGACAACAGAAGAAGCCAATGTGGCTTCACAAAAAGCTTAGTGATGACCTGAAAACAAAAAAAGGACACATATAGGAAGTGGAAGGCAGGCGAAGCTACAAAGGAAGAGTACAGGCAAGTAGCACAGAATTGCAAGGATGGCATCAGGAAGGCTAAAGCTGAGAATGAGCTGAGGTTAGTGAGGGATGCTAAAAGCAACAAAAAGACTTTCTTCAGATAAGTGCATAGTAAAAGACAGAGGAAAGAGATGGTGGTTCAACTATTTAGTGAGGATGGCAAAATGATAACAGATGACAAAGAAAAGGCAGAAGTGCTCAATTCCTTGTTCAGCTCGGTCTTCTCCCCAAAGAGGATCTATGACCCCCCTGGCAAGGTGAAGTACAGGCTGAAGGGGCAGGACTGAAGCTTGAGATTGATAGGCATATGGTCAAGGAAGACCTAATTAGGTTGAATAAGTTCATATCTCCAGGGCCAGATGAACTACATCCTAGAATAATAAAGGAACTGGCAGAAGAACTCTCAGACCCACTGTGTATTCTCTTTGAGAAATCATGGAGGACGGGTTGTGAAGTACCAGATGACTGGAGAAGGGCTAATGTTGTCCCTATCTTCCAAAAGGGCAAAAAGGAGGAACCTGGGAACTACAGACCTCAATCAGTCAGTCTGACCTCAATCCCTGGGAAAATTCTGGAGCAGATGATAAAGCAATCCATCTGTAAGCACCTTGAAAACAATGTAGCGATTACTCGAAGCAAACATGGATTTGTCAAGAACAAATTCTGCCCGACTAATCTGATCTCATTATTTGATCAGGTAACCTCCCTTGTGGACTGTGGGAATACTGTGGCCATCATATACCTCGACTTCAGAAAAGCTTTTGACAAAGTGCCCCATGATATCCTGATAAGCAAACTAGCTCAAAGTGGGCTATATGAAACAACGAGCAGGTGGATCCACAGTTGGCTATAGAATTGGACTCAAAGAGTACTTATCAATGGGCCCAGTGCTCTTCAACATTTTTATTAATGACTTGGAGGAGGAGGTGAAGGGAATGCTTATCAAATTTGCAGGGGGCACAGAACTGGGCAAGATAGTTAATGCCCTGGAAGACAGAAACAGAAGTCAAAGTGATCTTGATAGGTTGGAGCACTGGGCAGTAAACAACAGAATGACATTTAATAGGGATAAATGCCAAGTTCTGCACCTAGGAAAAAGAAACCAAAGACACAGTTACAAGATGAGGGATACTTGGTTCAACAATATTACAAGTGAGAAGGATCTTGGAATTGTTGTCGATCACAAGCTGAATATGAGCCAACAATGTGATGTGGCTGCAAAAAAGGCAAATGCTATTTTGGGCTGCATTCATAGAAGTATAGCTTCCAAATCCTGGGAAGTACTAGTTCCCCTGTACTCAGCACTGGTTAGGCCTCATCTGGAGTACTGTGTCCAGTTCTGGGTGCCACACTTTAAGAAGGATGCAGACAAACTGGGGAAGGGTTCAGAGGAGGGCAACAAAGGTGATCAGAGGACTGGAAACAAAGCCCTATGAAGAGATACTGAAAGAACTGGGCATGTTTAGCCTTGAGAAGAGAAAACTGAGGGGAGATATGATAGTGCTCTTCAAGTACTTGAAAGGTTGTCACAGAGAAGAAGGCCAGGATCCCTTCTCGATCATCCCAGAGTGCAGGACATGGAATAATGGGCTCAAGTTCCAGGAAGCCAGATTCCCGCTGAACATCAGGAAAAACCTCCTGACTGTTAGAGCAATACGACAATGGAACCAATTTCCTAGGGAGGTGGTGGGCTCTCCCACACTGGAATCATTCAAGACAAGGCTGGACAGCCATCTGTCAGGGATGCTTTGACTTGGATACCAGCATTGAGCAGGGGGATGGACTCGATGGCCTTATAGTCCCCTTCCAACCTTACTATTCTATGATTCTATGAATGTAAACACTGTGAATTTTTTAAAAGATATCTGATTGTTTTAATTATCCACTTTTATGTGCCTTTGTATGCTTATTTGTCATTATTTGTAAATTGTAGGTTTCTTCTATCATCCTGTATCCTTCATTCTCTTGTTTAAGCAGTGAACATTTGATGAATATTATACTTGAAGTAATTACCATTAATGTTCAGCTCTGGTTGACCAGTTAGAGTATGTGATGGTTTTACTTTGTAAGTTCCATTCTATAAGTATTTTATAGCAGCATGTCTAATAAGCACTTTAATTAATTTATTAAAAATTAATTTGGTAAATATACTTAAAAGTAGGGATGTATGAAACTCACCTTTTCGCGGAATTTTTTGCGGTGGGGGGGAAGCGCTCTGTCCCTCCCCCCGGAATCCTCGACGGGGGGGGGAGGCGATCTGCGGAGCAGCCGGCCAGGCCCGTCCACAGCCAGATTTCCAGCTGTGGACGGGCTGCTGCGGACGCAAATGACGGCTGCCGTAGTGGCTGCCATTTGTGTCCAGACAGGCTGACGTGATAGGCCATGTAAGTATTTACATAGCCTATCACGGCTACCCCCCCAAAAAAAACCAGCATATGCAAATGGCGGTGGCTACAGCGGCTGCCATACGTTCCCTATTTTTTGCCGTTCTAGCCTACGTAAATATTTATGTAGGCTGTTACGGCGAAAAAAAGGGGAATGCAAATAGCGCCCACAGCTGCAAAGACACCAATGGCAGCCGCAGCAGCCCAGCCACAGCTGGCCAGGAGACTTGCCATCGGAGCCGCCACTGCCGCTGCCGGAGCCGCCGCTGCCAGAGCCGCCGCTGCCACTGAATCCGCCGCATCCGCCCCAGGTAAGTTCTGTCCCAGGGGATTCCACGGGGGGTGGGGGGGCGGGGAGGCAGGAGGCCATTCCGCCACGGATTCCGGGCAGAATTCCCTGCCATCCCTACTTAAAAGGAGCATGTGTGCCTATGATATTGAGCCTGTAATTTTGGGGAAGGTTATCTGCCAAGTAACCTGTAACCAAATAACCTTTAACCTTCCTCAATAAATTATTGGGGAAGGTTATCTGCCAAGCTGAGTGAAGGTAGCATAAGGTTTTTTGGGGGTGGGGGGTGGGGTTGCCCTCCCAGCACTCAAATGGGCGTTTAAATGGCACCCATATATGGCAGCTGAAAAAGAACCAAACTGCATGTGCATTTATGGTCTGCTCATTCCTCGATCAGAAGAATGTAAAAAGCTGCAATGTGTTTGCGGACGTGCTAGGTCCTGATCATGGAAAGGGAGATTGCTCTGATACTTGGTGAGCCACATTTTGTGTTATGAACTATAGCACACAAATGAAAGGGTATAGCTGTTTATTAGGGCTGAGCCAAAATGCTATCTGTGTGTGTACATGTGCATGCTTTTCATGAAAACTTTCTCTGCCCATGAAAAGGGCAATCAAAGGCAATCAGACAAGGCTTCCTGAATCCCCATTGCCCTCACTCCTTTTTGTTGTTTATTCGGTCAGTCGCTTCCGACTCTTCGTGACTTCATGGACCAGCCCACGCCAGAGCTTTCTGTCGGCCGTCACCACCCCCAGCTCCCCCAAGGTCGAGCCTGTCACCTCCAGAATATCATCCATCCACCTTGCCCTTGGTCGGCCCCTCTTCCTTTGGCCTTCCACTTTCCCTAGCATCAGCATCTTCTCCAGGGTATCCTGTCTTCTCATGATGTGGCCAAAGTACTTCAGTTTTGCCTTTCATATCATTCCCTCAAGTGAGCAGTCTGGCTTTATTTCTTGGAGAATGGACTGGTTTGATCTTCTTGCAGTCCAAGGCACTCTCAGAATTTTCCTCCAGCACCACAGTTCAAAAGCATCTATCTTCCTTCGCTCAACCATCCTTACGGTCCAGCTCTCGCAGCCATAGGTTACTACGGGGAATACCATTGCTTTAACTATGCAGACCTTTGTTGTCAATGTGATGTCTCTGCTCTTCACTATTTTATCAAGATTTGTCATTGCTCTCCTCCCAAGAAGTAAACGTCTTCTGATTTTCTGGCTAAAGTCAGTGTCTGCAGTCATCTTTGCACCTAGAAAGACAAAGTCTGTCACTGCCTCCATGTTTTCTCCCTCTATTTGCCAGTTATCAATCAAGCTGGTTGCCATAATCTTGGTTTTTTTGAGGTTTAACTGCAACCCAGCTTTTGCACTTTCTTCTTTCACCTTCATCATGAGGTTCCTCAGCTCCTCCTCGCTTTCAGCCATCAAAGTGGTATCATCTGCATATCTGAGATTGTTAACGTTTCTTCCAGCGATTTTAACTCCAGCCTTGGCTTCATCAAGCCCAGCACGTTGCATGATGTGTTCTGCATACAGGTTGAACAGGTAGGGTGAGAGTATACAACCCTGCCATACTCCTTTCCCAATCTTAAACCAGTCTGTTGTTCCATGGTGTGTTCTTACTGATGCTACTTGGTCGTTATAAAGATTCCTCAGGAGGCAGACAAGATGACTTGGTATCCCCATACCACCAAGAACTTGCCACAATTTGTTATGATCTGCACAGTCAAAGGCTTTAGAATAGTCAATAAAACAGAAATAGATGTTTTTCTGAAACTCCTTGGCTTTCTCCATTATCCAGCGGATATTGGCAATTTGGTCTCGAGTTCCTCTGCCTTTTCTAAACCCAGCTTGTACATCTGGCAATTCTCATTCCATGAATTGCTGGAGTCTACTTTGCAAGTTCTTGAGCATTACCTTACTGGCATGTGAAATAAGTGCCACTGTTCGATAGTTTGAACATTCTTTGGTGCTTCCCTTTTTTGGTTGTTGTTGTTGTTCAGTCGTTCAGTCGTGTCCGACTCTTTGTGACACCATAGACCATAGCACGCCAGGCCTTCCTGTCCTGTGATCTCTCCCGGAGCGTGCTCAAGTTCATATTCATTGCATCCGTGATGCTATCTAGCCATCTCATCCTCTGCCGTCCCCTTCTCCTTTTGCCTTCAGTCTTTCCCAGCATCAGGGTCTTTTCCAGAGAGTTTTCTCTTTGCATTAGGTGGCCAAAATATTTGAGCTTCAGCTTCAGTATCTGTCCTTCCAATGAGCACTCAGGGTTGATTTCCTTTAGGATGGACTGATTTGACCTCCTTGCAGTCCAGGGGACTCGTAAGAGTCTTTTCCAGCACCACAGTTCGAAAGCATCAATTCTTCGGCGCTCAGCCTTCCTTATAATCCAGCTCTCACAGCCATACATTACTACTGGGAAAACCATAGCTTTGATTAGACAGACCTTTGTTGGCAAGGTGATGTCTCTGCTTCTTACTATGCTGTCTAGGTTTGCCATAGCTTTCCTCCCAAGGAGCAAGCATCTTTTAATTTCATGGCTACAGTCACCGTCTGCGGTGATCTTGGAGCCCAAGAAAATACAATCTGTCACAGGTTCCATTTCTTCCCCTTCTATATGCCAGGAAGTGATGGGGCCAGATGCCATGATCTTCGTTTTTTTAATGTTGAGTTTCAAACCAGCTTTTGCACTCTCCTCTTTCACCTTCAACAAGAGGCTCTTGAGATCCTCTTCACTTTCTGCCATTAGGGTGGTATCGTCTGCATATCGGAGGTTGTTGATAATTCTCCCGGCAATCTTAATTCCGACCTGTGATTCATCCAACCTGGCATTTCTCATGATGTACTATGCATATAAGTTAAATAAGCAGGGTGACAATATGCAGCCTTGTCATACTCCTTTCCCAATTTTGAACCAATCGGTTGTTCCATGTCTGGTTCTTACTGTTGCTTCTTGACCCTCGTACAGGTTTCTCAGGAAAGTGAGTGGTCTCAGACAGGTAAGTGGTCTGGTATTCCCATAACTTTAAGAATTTGCCATAGTTTGTTGTGATCCACACAATCAAAGGCTTTAGCGTAGTCAATGAAGCAGAAATAAACATTTTTCTGGAATTCTCTTGCTTTCTCCATGATCCAGTGAACGTTGGTGATTTGATCTCTAGTTCCTCTGCCTCTTCGAAACCCAGCTTGTACTTACGGTAGTTCTCGGTTCACATACTGCTGAAGCCTAGCTTGTAGGATTTTGAGCATCACCTTGCTGGCTTGTGAAATGAGCGCAATTGTGCGGTAGTTTGAACACTCTTTGGCGTTGCCCTTCTTTGGAATTGGAATGTAAACTGACATTTTCCAGTCTTGCGGCCACTGTTGAGTGTTCCAAATTTGTTGGCATATTGAGTGCAGCACTTTAACAGCATCATCTTTTAGGATTTTAAATAGCTCAGCTGGAATGCTGTCATCTCTGCTAGCTTTGTTGTTACTAATGCTTCCTAAGGCCCACTTGACTTCACTCTCCAGGATGTCTGGCTCAAGTTCAGTGACCGCACTATCATGGCTATCAGGGACATTCAGATCTTTCCTGTATAGTTCTTCAGTGTATTCTTTCCACCTCTTCTTAATCTCATCTGCTTCTGTTAGGTCCCTGCCTTCTTTGTCCTTTATCATGCCCGTCTATGCACAAAACGTTCCCTTGAGATCTCCAATTTTCTTGAAGAGATCTCTAGTCTTTCCCATTCTGTTGTTTTCCTTGATTTCTTTGCATTGTTCATTTAAGAAGGCCTTCTTGTCTCTCCTTGCTATTCTCTGGAACTCTGCATTCAGTTGGATATATCTTCCCCTTTCTCCCTTGCTTTTCGCTTCCCTTCTTTCCTCAGCTACTTGTAAAGCCTCCTTAGACAGCCACTTGGCTTTCTTGCATTTCTTTTTCTTTGGGATGGATTTCGTTGCTGCCTCCTGAACAATGTTACGGACCTCTGTCCATAGTTCCTCAGGCACTCTGTCTATCAGGTCTAATCCCTGAAATCTATTCCTCACCTCCACTGTATATTCATAAGGGATATGACTTAGGTCATACTTGAATGGTTTAGTGGTTTTCCCTACGTTCTTCTATTTAAGCTGAAATTTTGCAATAAGAAGATTGCATGATTGCAATAATCATGACCTGAGCCACAGTCAGCTCCAGGTCTTGTTTTTACTGACTGTATAGAGCTTCTCCATCTTTGGCTGCAAAGGACATAATCAATCTGATTTTGATATTGACCATCTGGTGATGTCCATGTGTAGAGTCGCCTCTTGTGCTGTTGGAAAAGAGTGTTTGCTATGACCAGCATGTTCTCTTGGCAAAACTCTATTAGCTTTTGTCCTGCTTCATTTTGTACACCAAGGCCATGCTTGCCTGTTATCCTGGTGATTTCTTGACTTCCTACTTTAGCATTCCAATCCCCTATGATGAAGAGGACATCTTTTTTTGGTGTTAGTTCTAGAAGGTGTTGTAGGTCTTCATAGAACCGATCAACCTCAGCTTCTTCTTCTTCGGCCTCAGTGGTTGGGGCATAGACTTGAATTACTGTGATGTTGAATGGTTTGCCTTGGATTCGTACTGAGATCATTCTATCGTTTTTGAGATTGTACCCCAGTACTGCTTTTCCCACCCTTTTGTTGACTATGAGTGCTACTCCATTTCTTCTAAGGGATTCTTGCCCACAGTAGTAGATATGATGGTCATCTGAATTAAATTCGCCCATGCCTGTCCATTTTAGTTCACTGCTTCCCAATATGTCGATGTTCAGTCTTGCCATCTCATGTTTGACCACCTCCAGCTTACCTTGATTCATTGATCTGACATTCCAGGTTCCTAAACAATATTGTTCTTTACAGCATCGGATTTTCTTTTCACCACCAGACACATCCACAGCTGAGTGTCCTTTCGGCTTTGGCCCAGCTGCTTCACTCTTTCTGGCGCTACTTGGAAATACCCTCTGCTCTTCTCCAGTAGTATATTGGTCACCTTCCGACCTGAGGTGCTTATCTTCCGGCGTCATCTCTTTTAGCCTTGTGATACATTCCATGGGGTTTTCTTGGCAAGAATACTGGAGTGGGTTGCCATTTCCTTCTCCAGTGGACCACATTTTGTCAGAACTCTCCGCCATGACCTGTCCATCTTGGGTGGCCCTGCACGGCATAGCTTATGGCTTCACTGAGTTACGCAAGCCCCTTCGCCATAACAAGGCAGTGATCCATGAAGGGGATAAAGGAAAGGTTCCTCCTGTGCAAGCACTGGGTCATCACTGACCCCTAGAGGGACGCCGCTTGCGCTAGCGTTTTTGTGGCAGACCGTAGTGGGGTGGTTTGCCATTGCCTTCCCCAGTCGTGACTACCTTTCCCCCCAGCAAGCTGGGTACTCATTTTACCGACCTCGGAAGGATGGAAGGCTGAGTCAACCTGAGCCGGCTACCTGGGACCCAGCTAGGGGTGCACGAAAGTCACTTACCTGGTCTCCCAGCTTTTCACGGTGGGGGGGAGGCGCTTCGCTGCTCCCCCCGTGAAGTTCAGGCCGGGGGGGGAGGCTTCCCATCTCGCCCGGCTGAAATTCAGGCCGGGGGGGAGGCCTCCCACCTCGCCCAGCCAAAATTCAGGTCGGGGAGGAGGCGCCTCGCCTCGCCTGGCCGCAAAATTAAATGTTAAAAATAAAAAATGCCCCTGTGATAGGCTGCGTGACGATTAACGTAGCCTATCACGGCTAGATCTGCAAAGTCAGCCATGATAGGCTACGTCAATCGTCACGTAGCCTATCACGGGTGACTTTAAAAAAAAAAAAGCATGTACGCAAATGGCGGCCCCCATAGTGAGCCGCCATTCGCGTTCCTTATTTGGTCGCTGTAGTCTACGTAAATCTTTACGTAGACTACGGCGAAAATAAGGGCAACACAAATAGCGTTGCCCATATTTTCGCCGTAGTCTACGTGATCTTTACGTAGACTACAGCGACCAAATAAGGAACGGGAATGGCGGCTCCCTATGGGGCCCGCCATTATCCGTACGCGCTTTTTTTTTTTTTTAAAGTCACCCGTGATAAGCTACGTGATGATTTACGTAGCCTATCACGGCTGACTTTGCAAATCTAGCCGTGATAGGCTACGTTGCCGTTCCTTCCCCAGGGATCGTATTTAGTCTGACCTCTCTGTCATGACCTTCCCATCTTGGGTATCCCTTCATGGTTTAGCTCATGACTAGGGATGGCGGAGAATTTCTCCCTGAAACATCGGGGGGCCAAGCGCCAATGTATTCGGCCCCCCGAACAAGTTTCGGGGAGAAATTCTCCGCACCCCCCCCGCACCCCGCACCCCCCCCGGACGGGACTTACCTTTGGCAAATGTCCCTCCCGGCGGCGGGTCCGGCTGGCGGTTCGTCGGGTCTTCGTCCGGGGAGGGAGCTAGAAGAGATGCCGCCGCCGCCATTCCAATAAAAGAAAAAAAAAACGCCCCCGTGATAGGCTACGTGATGATTAATGTAGCCTATCACGGCTGACTTTGCAGATCTAGCTGTGATAGGCTACGTTAACCGTCACGTAGCCTATCACGGGGGCGTTTTTTTTAAAAAAATAACTTTTAATTTCGCGGCCGGGTGAGGCAAGGCACCTCCTCCCCGGCCTGAATTTCGGCTGGGCGAGGCAGGAAGCCTCCCCCCGGCCTGAATTTTGGCTGGGCGATGCGGGAAGCCTCCCCCCCCCGGCCTGAACTTCGTGGGGAGAGCAGCGAAGCACCTCCCCCCACTGCAAAAAGCTGCAAGACCAGGTAAGTGACTTTCGTGCACCCCTACTCATGACGTCATTGAGGTGCTCAAGCTCCAGCACCATGACAGGGTAACGATCTCCTTTGCTGAAGGCCCTCACTCCTAATTGGCCTCATTTGCTCTCAATGATGTGAAAACAGTATTACCTGGAAGAAAAACAAAACAAAAACAAAAACCCGTATCAAACCAGTAGCCCATCGAGGTTGTGAACACCTGATACTAGGTAAGAAAAGAATAAGCTTCAGGGAGGGGGCCTGAAATACTCAATTATCATGCAAAAACTGTTCATTGGAGAATATTCAGCTCAAGTCTACTGCTATGGGTTCACCAAATATCTGTGCCTTAGATTTATAGATTTATATCCATGTTTTCTAATCCTGTTCAGTACAGTTGTTTTTGCTGGGTGCTGCTTCCTTAGTCCCATATTTTTCACCTGGCTACTTCTCTCTTTTCTTCTCTCTCCCTCACTCCCTGTATTAGTCACATAGGTGATCATAGTGAATAGGATGAAATCATGACACTACCAAACAAATCTGCATGATGATATCCGTGAGGGCAAGTGAAGGCAACTGAGAGTGAGGACACTTTAATTTGCCAAACGTTTTGCAAGGGGTGCTGAAAACCACCAAGAAATGCTGAAAATGTTCACACACACAAAAATACAACTAAGTTGTTTATCCATTTCAGGTGAATAATGTATATCACCTGACATAAGTTTATTCCTTTGCAATTAGAGAAACCATAGATAGACTACATAATTCTATATTAGTGCTGGGAAGTTGTGTATGGGGATTTATCCTTCCCTCCATAGTATTCTGCAAAAAAAGAGAAGGAACAAAGTCTCCAGAGGCAAGAAATATAGTTCAGCACAGAGCATCTGAGGTACCTTTGAGTGCTACGAGAACTAAGAATATCTCACGAGACAAGGTACCAATCTGATTTACAACTTAATAACTTTCTGTTTCCAGAAATAAAGCAAAGTTGTTATTTAATGGCTGAAATACTAGCATTTTCTCCAAATGCCAGTAATAATTTAAATTCATGACTTCTGTATTATTCATGGGGTCCAATTTAATATGAACAGTATTTCTGGTGTTCTGTGTTTATGAAGAGCGTGTCTTGAGGATATACCCCATTTTATGGCAAACAGATGCTCAATATAACTAGCGAATATTCTGCCGCTGTGAGATGGAAATGAAAAGTAAGTTGTATCATTTTCTCACCTTGGCAGAAATGTGCATGAGTCTCTGTTTTCTTCACAACTTTCTCAAACAAGTTAGACTCAGATGGGATCCATGGATATTGCAGGTGAAATACAAAGTGCTACTTTATGTGAACCTCACTGGAACAGATTGTAACGGGTTCAGAGGATGCCAATGAAGATGGCCAGGGTTATGGGAAAACAAGGCCTATGAGGTAAGGTTGAAGGAACTGTGTATGTTTAGCCTGGAGAAGAAAAGACTGAGGGATGACATAATAGCACTCTTCAAATACCAGAAGGCCTCTCACACAGAAGAAGGAAAAGTCTTGTTCTCTGTTGTCCCAGAAGGCAGGAGTAGAGCTAATGTGCTTAAGTTACAGGAGGGCAGACCTTTGAACACTTATTATGCTGCCTCTATCGCGTCCGCAGAGTGCTGTCCTAGGAGGTTGTTCCTAGTGGTCCGGAGCCTGGTCGGTCCAGTTGCTCCAGAACCGCTGGAGCATTCTAAGGCCTCCTGTGAGGCCTTGGCAAGGCACTTCGCAGATAAAATTGATCAGATTAGGAGTGTTATTCCATGCCCTGCAGATACAGTTAGTGAGCAAGAGGCGGTCTGTGGCAAACCAGTTTGTGGGATCGGTTCCAGCTTCTTCCTTCTGATGAAGTGGACAAGGTGCTTTCATCTGTTAGGCCGACCACCTGCTTACTTGATCCTTGCCCATCTTGGCTCATTATGGGCTGCAGAGAGAAATTGGGTGAGGGAATCAGGGTGGTGGTGAATGCCTCCCTTAAGGAGGGAGTGATGCCATCAGCCCTCAAGGAGGCAGTGATAAGACTGCTTTTAAAAAAGCCCTCCTTAGATCCCCAAGTTCTGAACAACTTTCGCCCAGTCTCGAATCTGCCATTTTGGGGCAAGGTGATTGAGCGGGTGGTGGTGATGCAGTTGAAGGCACACTTGGAAGAAGCCAATTACCTAGATCCATTTCAGTCGGACTTCAGGTCTGGGCATGGGACAGAAACTGCCTTGGTCGCCTTGGTGGATGATATGAGGAGGGCTCTGGATAGGGGCAAATGCTCCTTCCTTGTTCTCCTCGACCTCTCAGCGGCTTTTGATACCATTGACCACAGTATCCTCCTGGACCGCCTGGAGGGGTTGGGCATTGGAGACACCGTATTGCGGTGGTTCCGGTCCTTCCTCTCTGGCAGTTACCAGAGGGTAGCACTGAGAGAGGAGGTTTCGGACCCATGGCTGCTCACTTTTGGGGTGCCACAGGGTTCCATCCTCTCCCCGATGCTATTTAACATCTATGTGAAGCCGCTGGGGGCTATCATCAGGAGGTTTGGGGTGCAGTGTCATCAATATGCGGATGACATGCAGCTCTACCTCTCATTCAAATCTTCACCAAAGTTGGCTGTAGAATCCCTGTCCAAAAGTCTGGAGATGGTGAGAGGTTGGATGGGGAGGAATAAACTGAAGCTGAACCCTGACAAGACCGAGGTACTTTTGGTGGGAGACAAGAGGAGGCTGGGGGATGATGACCTGGTGTTGAATGGGGTATGGCTACCCTTGAAAGACCAGGCCCACAGCTTGGGGGTCATTTTGGACTCCCAGCTGTCCATGGAGGCTCAGGTGTCAGCTGTGAGCTGGACAATGCTGCATCAACTCCATCTGATATGTCGGCTGTGCCCCTTCCTTCCCGACCATCTGCTCGCATCGGTAGTACATGCCCTGGTCTCCTCTCATCTAGACTACTGTAATGTGCTCTATGTGGGGTTACCCTTGAAGACGGTTCAGAAGCTTCAGCTGGTACAGAACACGGTGGCTCGCCTGATTAAAGGCAGCCGCCAGCAAGATCACATCACTCCAGTGCTGAAGGAGCTGCACTGGTTACCAGTTGTTTTCCGGGCCAAATTCAAGGTGTTGGTTTTGACCTTTAAAACCCTATATGGTTCCAGCTCAGCCTATCTCAAAGAGCACCTCCAGCAACACCAGATAGGCCACTCAACAAGATCAGCCTCGGATGGCCTTCTCTCTGTCCCATCAGCCAGGACAGCTAGGCTGGTGAGGACGAGGGCCTTTTCTGTGGTGGCCCCCACTCTGTGGAACTCCCTCCCTAGGGAACTCTGCCATGCCCCCTCTGTAATAAGCTTCCACCATGCACTAAAAATGTGGTTATTCAGGCAGGTATTTGGGGTTGGTTAGGGTAATTTTAGAAATGTGATGTTTTTAATGTTGAATTTTATTGTTTTGAACTGTTTTTAATGTTGTACATTGCCCAAAGTGGCTGGGTGACCAGCCAGATGGGTGATTGATAAATTAAATAAATAAATAAGAGAAACTCCTTGATGGTAAGAGCAGTTCAAAATGGAGTGAAGTACCTAGAGAACCAAGGTGGGCTCTCCCTTGCTGGAGGTCTTGAAGCAGAGGCTATACAGTTACCTGTTGAGATGCTCCAGCTCAGCTCTGGATATTCCTGTGTCAAGGAGGCAGTTGGAAGATGGCCTACAAGTCCCCCTCTGACTATATGATTCTATAATCCAAGTACCAATTATGTGCATTGGCTTCAGCTGAGGCCCAAGGTGAATAGGGCTGCTTCAGACCATTTTGGGTGCTTCCTGAAGTGAAGCGGGATTCCCTCTGACATGACCAGAACTGAAGCTCAACCCTGCATGAGGCTTCATTTGCAATTCTGATTTGGAAAGGCAGATAGCATTTCTCCAAAAAAATAAATTGGTTTGAGCAGAATGGGGCTCTTTTTTGAAGTACTGAATAAGGGTCCGAGTGGAATCAGTACTAAGGAAGTTGAGGAATTCTTTCTATAAAATTACCTGATCTGCACTGCCCAGTTAACATGTGGATCAAAACTTAGCTATCCCTCCTATTTTGCACTTCTCTGAATGTTATGACACAGTTCTCAGCAGTTCTTAAACATATACAAATATGCATTAAAATAATATTTTGAAAGAAAATGCACTTTTAATGTGTATTTTCAGAAAAATGCACACGTAAATAGTATTCAGATACATATTTTGAGGGCGTTTTTTTAAATGTGCAATTAATGCAGAAAAGGAATAGAATGGAATTATTTGTCAGAACATATGAAAATGACAGTAACAGGTTTCTTCATCCTTAGCTTGAACATGCTCAGAAAGAGCTTTGGCCTGGCATATTCCTTTCCCTACCGCACAAAATTAGGTTGCTGTGAAGAGTGGAGGGGACAGCAGTCTGATAAACAAAAGGTGAAACTGAGGCTTTCTTTAGCCTGCAGACCGAGTCAGGGCTTCTTCTGATGAAGAAGAAGAGTGGTATGAAAGCTGATGCAGTTTACCTCTTTCCCATCCCGCTCAGCGATGCAGGAAGTTAGGAGCACAGGAAGCTACCTTATATTCAGTCAGGCCATTGGTCCAGTTGGCACCGTATTGCCGACTCTAATTGGCAGCAGCTCTCCGGGGCATCAGGGAGGAGTTTTTTCAGCCCTTCTGCATGCCAAAAATGTGTTTCACCGCTGAGCTGCAGCCCTTCCCTGGGCTCTGTGGGAGGAGATCAGTGTTGCTCCTCCTAGGAACTGAGGCAATATAATTTCGGATGGACCCATTACACGGACTGGACTTCCAAATTACTGAGGGGGAGCCAGCCACAGTGCAGCAGGTCCTGCACAACTAATCATTCTGCAAGAAACAGTGCCTGGCTGCACACCAATCTAGATCAGGCCTTAGTCTGGAACCCAAACTCCTACCAAAATAATGGGATTTAAGCTAGTCTGCAGGTAAGTGTGTGCATGTGCGTGTGTTTGCAAATAAGACAGTATATCAATGCAAATACATACATACATACATACATACATACATAAATAAGATTTGTGGGACTAAAATGTGACCAATTTTCTCTCAACTGGAGCCTGAAATGTCTCCTTCCAGGCCCCATTTTATTGTTTTTGTGCAAGTGAAGTTGTAGTTTGTTAATTTAAAACTGACCCAATTTTTAGCTGTAAGCAATAATTTCCAGTACTCCATTTAGTAGATGTCTTTTACTTTTAATAGATGCCTTTAGTAATTCGATGTTGAATAAGTCTACTTTGCAGATTTCTCTGAACTTTCTGAATGCAGTATAATAATGATGGTTTCTTGTCAGTTTGGTAATTCAGTCCTGTACAATTCAGCATAAGTGAACTTTTTCTCTCACTCTTGCTCTCTCTTACACACACACAGAGTTTTCATGTTTCAACAGAACAGATCCTGGGTAAGTGGCAATTTAATAATGCGTCACTCAGAAAGACGGGATTAAAGTATTGCCTGTAAATTGTCATGCTACAAATTAACTAAATGACAAAATTAACATAAAAGGTTTCATCAGCCACATTTACAAGTATAAATCACTGATATACTTGTTACTTTCATGGAGAGGCAGACAAAGGTTTCAGAATAATTATAAAGTTTGGAGGTTCTGTACAGAAAGTGGAAAATGCTTGACCTCTTTCTGTTTTTTTTTTAAAAAGGTTCCAATTGGAATAGTGTGGCCTTTCCTAGTGGAACTTCAAAAACAATCCTAAAGCCACTTCAGGCAGCTGATAGGGGCACATATGATTGAATGTTCCTCCATAGAAAACAAATCATCACACAGAGGAAATTAGCATGTTAGGGACAGAGTAGGCTTGAACCTTCTTCACATCTAGTTTTCTATGCGCATATATATATATATATATATATAATCAGTTTTGCTTCTCCCACATTTGAATTGTTTAGATCTCAAGTTCTTTCCATTCCAAATATGAAGCAATTTGTGAGTTTAGAAAAATGCTTATCAAAAGTGGGCTAAAATGAAATTCTTATCCATCTGGACAGGCCAAATTTAATAGGCACAGGTATTCCCATGGAGGAGACCATGTTGTACCTACCTGCCATTTAGCTAGTCAAGATAAGGAGCCCAAAGGTGCAACCCCAACTCCGAACTAATATGATTGAATACACAGGGATTCAAACCTAGGTTTTAAAGAACTAAACATTGTAAAGGAAGGCAGAGGAACGAGACTTTCCTCACCAGCCCCATCTTAACAGCCTGCCATCACCTCTCTTAGCCTCCACACTTTGGACCTGGAGGAACACCCAGGTGTGCAGCCTCCTGGGCTCAAGGAACAGGAACCAAACCTGCATTCCTAGCAACTTGAGCTCAAACCAAACAAACAGCTTGGAGACATCGAATAGAGTGCACTGGATTCAGTTCTGACCCCAACGGGGAAAAGAGCAGCACAATTAAGTGAGGTAGATAGTTTATTTACAAGTTAAGGGAAAGGGGATAGAGAGGGAGTATATTAGCAAGGAAGATACAGAATTCTAAAACAGTACAGAGAGTTGGAAGCCCAATAGAGACAAAACAATAGAACATGCTAACTGGCCTTTCAATCATAAGCCACGCCAAACCTGCAAACCTTCCCATCAAGTCTGGATGGAGAACAAAGGACATTGAGCTGGCAGCCCTTCCCAGCTTTATACCACATTCAGGCCCATCTTGGCCACTCATCACCCCTCCCTCCTGAAAAAGGTGTGGTATGATTCACACTTTGCCAACTGTGGCGACTTTGTACTCCCTTGTGGGCTGGGATAGTTATGACATTGAGGCTGCTGATAATAGGACCAAATGGAGAACTAAAATTCTTAAGATAAACCAGGCCCAACCTCCCCTCCAGATCTCACAAGGTCACTGTGCCAGCACCCTTTCCCAGACCTCTTACTGATCAGCATTCTCCTATTCTATACCATAAAACAAGACATTCCTAAGACAGAGAAGTAACAGGAAAGCACTCTAATTCTTTACTTGAGTCTCAAAGACAGAAAAGTAACATGGAGGCACTCTGGTTCTTTACAAGCATTCAAAGCCCTGGGTCTGTTTGGACAAATCTGTCAGTTTCTCCCACATTCAAAATGTTTAATTTCAAATTCTTTCCATCCTGAATATCTAGAGATTTGCCAGTTTTGGGAAGTTCTTATCAAAAATGAACTGAAATTAAACTCTCACCCATCCCTAATACACACACCCCCAATAATAGGGATGGGTGAACATGTGATGTTGAAGATTGTTGGGGTTTTCTGAATTCCTCCTTGAAGCCCAGTCCACTTTGTTCACATTCCTGAATGCAAACATCTTTTTTTTTTAATTGTTCGGGGAAAATATGCATTTTCAATAGGGAAAAATGTTTGTTTGTAAAAGTGTGCATTTTCCCCAATCACAAATATGCATTTCCCCCTATAGGCTAAAGCATGAAAATGCAGATTCGGGGGGGAAGATGTGCATTCGTCCAAGTGTGCAATTTTGAACTAGGGGTGTCAGAAGAATCCATTTCGGGGGGTGAAGCTCAATAAGCTTTCCTTAGTTGGCCCCCTGGACTTTGGCCCACTTTCTGCCACAGAGCTCAACTCCATCTGCAGCAAGTGGGGCCAGTTCATGGATTTTCTGTATCTGCACAAATTAGGGCTGAATTTTGTGGAAATTTTGCAAATTTTGGCCACAATTTGCACAAACTAAACAGATTGCACCTGGAATTGGCACAAGTTATGGAAATGGTGGCTGCATTTTGCACAAAACTCTATTTGCATAAATTATGACTTGCCACCCCCCCCAATGCAAAAAGTTCTCTGAGTCATAACCCCCCCCCTGAAGTTTGGCCTGCAGTGGCAAACCAAGTCAGCATTTGGAACTGTGTCGAGCAAAAAGATACATGGATTTCCCAGTGATGGACATCCCTATTTTGAACATAAATTCAAGTTCGGGAAATTGCAAAGAATTCCCAAGAATTGCATTCCTGCTCATGTTCATGTTCAGGGTAGGGATGGTGGAGAATTTCCCCCGAATCTTCAGGGGGCCGAGCACCAATGCATTCGGCCCCCCGAAATCGGCGGTGAAATTCTCCGCCCCCCGCCCCCCCCGGGATGGGACTTACCTTTGGCGAATGTCCCTCCTGGCGGCAGGTCCTGGCTGCCACCGCCGCCATTACAAAGTGTAAAAAAAAACCCCAAACCCGTGATAGGCTACGTAACGATTTACGTAGCCTATCACGGCTGACTTTGGAAATCTAGCCATGATAGGCTACATTAATCGTTACGTAGCCTATCACGGGGGTTTGGTGTTTTTTTTTACACTTTGTTTCATGGCTGGGGAGACGGGGCGCTTCTCCCCGGCTTGAATTTTGGCCGGGAGAGGCGGGAAGCCTCCCTCCCCGGCCTGAATTTTGGCCGGGCGAGGTGGGACGCCTCCCCCCCCTCGCCTGAACTTCGGGGGGAGAAGCGAAGCGCCTCCCCCCCACCGCAAAACACCCCTGTGAAAAGGTAAGTGACTTTCGTACATCCCTAGTTTAGGGTTGTGAATGGGATGTGTTTGCATGATTTGCAATCAGGAACAAAATTCCCGTACATAATGTTAAGTGTCATAGTCCAGACATAGGCTTGCCACTTCTTCTGCTGTTTGTGAGAACTAGGCCTGAGATAAACAAGAAGTGAATTAGGGATACTCAAGAATGTCCTTCGGTCTGCATTTTAAGAAAAGCAACCTGATTTACAATTCCTAGTCTAATACACAGATCAGATCACACTTGCCTTTCAGCTTTTGCACTTCTCTGAATTTTGCATTAGAACTTTCAGCTCAAACTATGCATCAAAATGTGCATAAAAATGCATGTTGTTGTTCAGTCATTCAGTCATGTCTGACTCTTCATGACCCCATGGACAATAGCACGCCAAGCCTTCCTGTCCTGCGCTCTCTCCCGGAGTGTGCTCAAGTCCATATTCATTGCATCGGTGATGCTGCCTAGCCTAGGGATGTACGAAACTCACCTTTTCGCGGAATTTTTCACAGTGGGGGGGGAGGTGCTCCATCCCTCCCCCAGGAATCCTTGATGGGGGGGGGAGATGATCCAGTCCTCCCCCCCGGAATCCTGCCCGGCCGGCTCCGCTCTGTGGCAGCTCCGTGGATTTCTGGCCGCAGACGGGACAAACAGAACAAACAGGTTCTGTTTCCATTCAGCTGGATTTCCGGCCATGGACGGGCTGCTGTGGACGCAAATGGTGGCCACCATAGCAGCTGCCATTTGCGTCCAGACAGGCTGCCATGATATGCTAAACCCCAAAAGAAAACACACACACCAGTGTACGTAAATGGCGGCTGCTATGGCAGTCGCCATTTGCGTTCCCTATTTTTCGCTGTTCTAGACTATGTAAATATTTACGTCGGCTATTACGGTGAAAAAAAGGGGAATGCAAATAGCGCCCACTACTCCAGGGAGTTTTCTCTTCGCATTAGGTGGCCAAAATATTTGATCTTCAGCTTCAGTATCTGTCCTTCCAATGAGCACTCAGGGTTGATTTCCTATAGGATGGACTGATTTGACCTCCTTGCAGTCCAGGGGACTCGTAAGAGTCTTCTCCAGCACCACAGTTTGAAAGCATTGATTCTTCGGTGCTCAGCCTTCCTTATAGTCCAGCTCTCACAGCCATATGATACGTTGCTACTGGGAAAACCATAGCTTTGATTATACGAACCTTTGTCGGCAAGGTGATGTCTCTGCTTCTTACTCTGCTGTCTAGGTTTGCCATAGCCTTCCTCCCAAGGAGCAAGCGTCTTTTAATTTCATGGCTACAGACACTGTCTGTGGTGATCTTGGAGCCCAAGAAAATAAAATCTGTCACTGCTTCCATGTCTTCCCCTTCTATATGCCAGGAAGTGATGGGGCCACATGCCATGATTTTAGTTTTTTTAATGTTGAGTTTCAAACCAGCTTTTGCACTCCCACTTTCACCCTCAACAAGAGGCTCTTTAGATCCTCTTCGCTTTCTGCCATTAGGGTGGTATCGTCTGTGTATCCGAGGTTGTTGATAATTCTCCCGGCAATCTTAATTCCGACCTGTGATTCATCCAACCCGGTGTTTCTCATGATGTACTCTGCATATAAGTTAAATAAGCAGGGCGACAATATACAGCCTTGTTGTACTCCTTTCCCAATTTTGAACCAATCGGTTGTTCCATGTCCAGTTCTTACTGTTGCTTCTTGACCCTTGTACAGGTTTCTCAGGAGACAGGTAAGGTGGTCTGGTACTCCCATCACTTTCAGAATTTGCCACAGTTTGTTGTGATCCACACAATCAAAGGCTTTAGCGTAGTCAATGAAGCAGACATAGACCTTTTTCTGGAATTCTCTTGCTTTCTCCATGATCCAGTAGGGATGTACAAAAGGTACTTACCTTTCGGGGATTAAGCTGATGGTGCGGGGGGAGGCGTCCCATCCCTCCCCCTGGAATCCTCACTGGGGGAGGGAGGCGCTCCGTTCCTCCCCCCCTGGAATCCTGGCCTGCCGGCTGTGCTCCGCAGCAATTCTGCAGAGCCGCTGGCCAGCTCCGCGAGCAGCTGGACATCCGGCCACTGGCTAGCAGGGACGCAAATGGCGGCGGCTGTAGCCACCGCCGTTTGCATCCCTGCAGACAGCCATGATAGGCTATGTAAATTTTTACGTAGCCTATCACAGCTGATTAAAAAAAACCAAAAAAACCTGCGCGTACGCAAATGGCGGCAGCCATGGCGTGTACGCTATTTGCGTTCCCCTTATAAATGTTTACGTAGACCAAGACGTGCCAAAATAAGGAATGCAAATGACGGCGGCCATGGCCACTGCCATTTGCGTATGCACATTTTTGTTTTTGTTTTAAGTCAGCCATGATAAGCTACGTAAAGGTTTACATAGCCTATCATGGTGTTGTTTTAAAATCTAGCTGTGATAGGCTACGTAAATCTTTACGTAGCCTATCATTTTTTTTTTTTAACCTGGAAATGGCGGTGGCGTCAGCCGGTCGAAAGACCAGCCGCCGCAGCTGCCGCCGCCGAACCGCCACCAGAGCCGCCACTGGAGCCGCCGCCACCAGGAAGATCCGCCCCAGGTAAGTCCCATCCCGGGTGGGGTGGGGTGGTGGTGGGCCGTTCTGCCACCGATTTCGGGGGGCCGAATGCGCTGGCATTCCGCCTCCCTGAGATCCGCGGAGGAACTTTCGTACATCCCTATGATCCAGCGAATGTTGGCGATTTGATCTCTAGTTCCCCTGCCTCTTCGAAACCCAGCTTGTACTTCTGGTAGATCTCGGTTCACATACTGCTGAAGCCTAGCTTGTAGGATTTTGAGCATAACCTTGCTGGCATGTGAAATGAATGCAATTGTATGGTAGTTTGAACATTCTTTGGCACTGGAATGTAAACTGACCTTTTCCAGTCTTGTGGCCATTGTTGAGTGTTCCAAATGTGTTGGCATATTGAGTGCAGCACTTTAACAGCATCATCTTTTAGGATTTTAAATAGCTCAGCTGGAATACTGTCATCTCCGCTAGCTTTGTTGTTAGTAATGCTTCTTAAGGCCCACTTGACTTCACTCTCTAGGATGTCCGGCTCAAGTTCAGTGACCGCACTATCATGGCTATCAGGGACATTCAGATCTTTCCTGTGTAGTTCTTCTGTGTATTCTTGCCACCTCTTCTTCATCTCATCTGCTTCTGTTAGGTCCCTGCCTTCTTTGTCCTTTATCATGCCCGTCTTTGCACAAAACATTCCCTTGATATCTCCAATTTTCTTAAAGAGATCTCTAGTCTTTCCTATTCTATTCTATTGTTTGTTTGTTTTTTATTTCTTCGCATTGCTCATTTAAGAAGGCCTTCTTGTCTCTCCTTGCTATTCTCTGGAACTCTGCATTCAGTTGGGTATATCTTCCCCTTTCTCCCTTGCTTTTCACTTCCCTCCTTTCCTCAGCTACTTGTAAAGCCTCATCAGACAGCCACTTGGCTTTCTTGCATTTCTTTTTCTTTGGGATGGATTGAGTTGCTGCCTTCTGAGCAATGTTACGGACCTCCGTCCATAGTTCCTCAGGCACTTTGTCTATCAGGTCTAATCCCTGAAATCTATTTCTCACCTCCACTGTATATTCATAAGGGATATGATTGAGGTCATACCTGAATGGTTTAGTGGTTTTCCCTATGTTCTTCAATTTAAGCCGAAATTTTGCGACAACAAGCTCATGATCTGAGCCACAGTCAGCTCCAGGTCTTGTTTTTCTGACTGTATAAAGCTTCTCCATCTTTGGCTGCAAAGGACATAATCAATCTGATTTCGATATTGACCATCTGGTGACGTCCATGTGTAGAGTCACCTCTTGTGCTGTTGGAAAAGAGTGTTTGCTATGACCAGCATGTTCTCTTGGCAAAACTCTATTACCCTTTGTCCTGCTTCATTTTGTACACCAAGGCCATGCTTGCCTGTTATCCTGGTGATTTCTTGACTTCCTACTTTAGCATTCCAATCCCCTATGATGAAGAGGACATCTTTTTTTGGTGTTAGTTCTAGAAGGTGTTGTAGGTCTTCATAGAACCGATCAACCTCAGCTTCTTCTTCTTCAGCCTCAGTGGTTGGGGCTTAGACTTGAATTACTGTGATGTTGAATGGTTTGCCTTGAATTCGTACAGAGATCATTCTATCGTTTCTGAGATTGCGCCCCAGTACTGCTTTTCCCACCCTTTTATTGACTATGAGTGCTACTCCATTTCTTCTAAGGGATTCTTACCCACAGTTGTAGATATAATGGTCATCTGAATTAAATTTGCCCATGCTTGTCCATTTTAGTTCACTGATTCCCAAGATGTCAATGTTCAATCTTGCCATCTCATGTTTGACCACCTCCAGCTTACCTTGATTCATTGACCTTACATTCCAGATTCCTAAACAATATTGTTCTTTACAGCATTGGATTTTCTTTTCACCACCAGACACATCCACAGCTGAGTATCCTTTCGGCTTTGGCCCAGCCGCTTCACTCTTTCTGGCGCTACTTGGAAATACCCTCTGCTCTTCCCCAGTAGTACATTGGACACCTTCCGACTTGAGGGGCTCATCTTCCGGCATCATATCTTTTAGCCTTGTGTTCCATGTTCCATGGGGATATGTTCCATGGGGTTTTCTTGGCAGGAATACTGGAGTGGGTTGCCATTTCCTTCTCCAGTTGACCACATTTTGTCAGAACTCTCTGCCATGACCTGTCCATCTTGGGTGGCCCTGCACAGCATAGCTTATGGCTTCACTGAGTTACACAAGCCCCTTTGCCACAACAAGGCAGTGATCCATGAAAGGGATAAAAAAAAAAAAATGCAAAGTTTAGGTTAAAATGCATTCCAAACTGCATAACTCCATACAAAAAGGGGTGCTTTAGGGTATAACGCATACAAGATAGCAGAAGTGGGTCAACTGGAGGGAAAAACCTCAAAACAACTGAGGATTGAGAGGTAAGGCGAGGAAGGGGCTGAGTTTCAATCCGCTCCCATCTGCTCCGTTTAGTCTAATAAGTAAACCCCCACCCTGCTTTATTGCTGAACTGGCAAGCACATGTTTAATAAACATGTGTGCATCCGGTTTGGGCCTCACTGATATATTCACTGTGTCTTGCATTGTGTTCTGGTTTTCATTGCTTGCAGTTCTCAAGGCTGACAGATAAGTAGATCTGGACGAAGGAAGAACCTGGAGCCAATGTTTGACCAGCCCTTTGTTGAAAAATTGTTGCTTTGGTTCAGTTCCATTTCTGACTCAGCAACGTTTTTTACCAGGTTCTGTTTGTATTCAACAAAACTAATGGTTGTCGTTAGGGATGCTGGAGAAATTCGAGACAGACTAAAATGAGCTTGGATATCTAAGGGCACAATCCTATCTAGATAGGCGGCTGCCTCGAAACTCAGAGATGACTGCCTATCCAAAGCAAGGCAGGAGAAGCATGGAGGGGATTGTTCCCTCCTCACTCTTCCTGCCCTGCTTTTTAGGCTAGACAGCTGATTGCAGCTGTCTAGATGTGGGAGGGCAAAGTGGGGGAGGAGGCTGCTGTATGGAAACTGTTGTTTCCTGCCTCCCAGCTGAGCAGAGCAGAGCAGAGTAGAGCAGAGCAAGCTGCTGCAGCTGGTCCAGGGACTACAGAAGCAAGCAAGCTCCCAGAGAGTGAGTGACCAGAGCGAGCGAACAGGGGGAGCAAACAGTAGTTGGCTAGGGGAGTTGCAGTGGTTGAAGAGACAAAGGAGACAGAGGAGACAGAGGCTAAGAGGTAAGTGAGCTGCAGGAAGCCCAGGGGGCTGCCCTTTATCCTTCTGAGTGGCTGTGAGCTCACCACGTGCTTCTGAGAGCTCCAACTTAATTGGGGTGTGTGTGGCCTGAGTACTCCCAGCAGCTGAGTGGGCAGGAAACTTCAGTCTGTTTCCCGCCTCCCAGCTGAGCAGAGCAGAGCAGAGCAAGCTGCTGCAGCTGGTCCAGGGACTACAGAAGCAAGCAAGATCCCAGAGAGTGAGCGACCAGAGCGAGTGAACAGGGGGAGCAAACAGGAGTTGGGCAGGGGAGTTGGGCAGGGGAGGTCAAGGGGGAGGCCCCTAACATTTTTTCCATTTTTCCATTTTATTTTTAACTAACTTTTTTCCATTTATTTGTCTTGTAACACACACTTCCACACCAGTGGGACTCTGCTTTTAACCTCTACTGAGTAGAGGAGCAGGCACAAGCTAGTCTAGAACTATCACAAAGCTAGACACAAAAAGGGAAAAGAGGCTATGGAAGGACAAGACTCTCCAGTGGTGGTGGCCTGCAAGGTGTGTGCAATGTTTGTTTTCTTGCCTGAGAACAACATGGCCTACACCTGCAACAAGTGCAAGTTGATCACGCTGCTGGAAGAAAAAGTAAGTGGACTGGAGCGGCGACTGTCGACCCTCCGGGGAATAAGAGAACACAAAGAGTTCTTGGACAGAATGGGGGAACTACAGCAGCAAAGGGAAGACCAGAAGCTTGAAGAGCAAAAGCAAGATGAGGCAGTGGGAAATGCTGAGGTGAAGAAAAATGGAGTAGAGGATACTCCTTGGAAAAGGGTGACAGTTAGGAGAAGAAGAACTAGACGCCACTCTGCACCAGTGGAAGCAGTGGAGCTGTGGAACCAATTCCAGGTACTTGCGGATGAGACTGGAGGACAGCCTGCAGAGGAAGAATCACAGGGGAACCTACATGAGAGTGAGCAAGAGGCTGAAGGTCAGTCAAACAGAGGTGATGAAACCCAGGCCTACAACAACAAGAAGAGAAGAGTGGTAGTAGTGGGAGACTCCTTGCTGCGTGGGATCGAGACCCAAGTATGTCGCGAAGACCCATGGACTCGCCAGGTATGTTGTCTCCCGGGAGGATGAATTAGAGACGTGACTGAAAGGTTGCCTGTACTCATAAAGCCCACTGACAGGTATCCCTTTCTTCTCATCCATGTGGGAACAAATGATACCGCCAAGCAGAGCTACGAAGAAATCATGTCAGACTTTGAAGCTTTGGGAAGGAAACTCAAGAACTTTGGGGCTCAGATAGTTTTCTCATCCATCCTTCCCATAGTTAGAAGAGGGAGAGAAAGGGAACGAAAAAAACTCTGGGTGAATGACTGGCTACGAAGGTGGTACCGATGAGAGAGATTTGGATTCTGGGACCATGGGCTATACTTCCTGGAAGTTGGGCTGTTGGCAAGGGATGGGTTGCATCTCACAAAGGCTGGGAAAAATGTGTTTGGCCACAGCATGAAGAACTTCATCAGGAGGGCTTTAAACTGAATGCCACGGGGAAGGGAGATGTAATGTTGGGGGTAACAATGGACGTAGGTGCATGCACTGCAACGGAGAGAACAGCTCTGATAGCGCCCAATAATAGTCTTCAGACACATGTAGGAAGGAAGCCAGACCATGAAGCACATGGTCTTCGATGTCTACATACTAATGCCCAGAGTATGGGAAACAAACAAAACGAACTTGAACTCTTAATACAGGAAGGAAATTATGACTTGATAGGTATAACTGAGACTTGGTGGGATGACTCTCATGACGGGAATACAACAATTGAAGGATATAACTTGTTCAAAAGGAATAGGAGGAACAGAAAGGGGGTTGGGGTTGCAATGTATGTGAAAAATACATATCTCTGCACAGAAATACAGGAGGATGAGCTTGGTAGCCCCATCGAGAGCATCTGGATCAAAATAAATGGAGCAAAGAATAAAAAGAACCTGGTGGTCGGAGTCTACTACCGGCCACCCAACCAAGGAGAAGACGAGGATGAAACTTTTGAAACACAAATAGCCAATGTTTTAAGGAAGCATGATGTAGTAGTAATGGGGGACTTCAATTTCCCCGATATTTGTTGGGAGACAAATTCTGCAAAACATGGCCCCTCCAGGAAATTCCTGACTTCTGTGGCGGATAATTTCCTCCTACAGAAAGTGGAGGAAGGAACTAGAGGATTGGCAGTCCTTGTCCTGATCCTAACCAACAGAGACGACTTAGTGGATAAAGTAGCAGTTACAGGAACTCTGGGGGAAAGCAACCATGTTGTACTTGAGTTCTTGGTTCTAAGGGAAGCAAAAGCCGAGTGTAGTCAAACGCGTACCCTGGATTTTAGTAGGGTTGGCGGAGAATTTCTCCCCGAAACTTCGGGGGGCCGAGCGCCAACGTGTTCGGCCCCTCGAACAAGTTTCGGGGAGAAATTCTCCGCACCCCCCCTCCCCCACCCCCCCCCGGGATGGGACTTACCTTTCCCGAATGTCCCTCCCGGCGGCGGGTCCTGGCGGCGGGTCCTTGGGTCTTCGTCAGGGGCGGGGGCGGCAGCCGATCTTTCGACCGGCTGCCGCCGCCATTCCAATAAAACTAAAAAAAAAAAAACACCCCCGTGATAGCCTACGTGACGATTAACGTAGCCTATCATGGCTATTTGCGTTGCCCTTATTTTCGCCGTAGCCTACGTAAACAGTTACGTAGACTACAGCGACTAAATAAGGAACGCGAATGGCGGCTCCCTATGGGGGCCGCCATTAGCGTACGCGCTTTTTTTTTTTTTTTAAAGTCACCCGTGATAGGCTACGTGACGACTGACGTAGCCTATCACAGCTGACTTTGCAGACCTAGCCGTGATAGGCTACATTAATCGTCACGTAGCCTATCACGGGGCGTTTTTGTTTTTTTTAAAACTTTCGCGTTCGCAGCCAGATGAGGCGGGAAGCCTCCTCCCCGGCCTGAATTTCGGCCGGGGCAAGGCGGGAAGCCTCCCCCCCGGCCTGAACTTCGCGGGGGGAGCCGCGAAGCGCCTCCCCCCCACCGCGAACGTCCTTCGAGGACAGTTAAGGGACTTTCGTCCACCCCTAAATGGAACCAATTCCCTAGGGAGGTGGTGGGCTCTCCCACACTGAAGGCATTCAAGACAAGGCTGGACAGCCATCTGTCTGGGATGCTCTGACTTGGATTCCTGCATTGTGAAGGGGGTTGGACTCGATGGCCTTGTAGGCCCCTTCCAACGCTACTATTCTATGATTCTATGACACATTGGATGTGTCATATGTGCCACTCTGCTCTCCCTGCCCCGGAACACCCTCTGGAACACCCCTTTTCGGCCACTCTGCACTCCTCTTGAAAGCGCAGAGGATGGGGCTGTTCCACGCTGCCTCCGAAGCAGTGCAGAAGTGGGGGCAAGTCAGTTCTCCAGGAACCAACCTCAGAGCATGGGCTCCGAGGTTATTTCCCAGATAGCAGCATATCCTTTGGCTGTGTAGCTGCTATCTAGCGGCTCTTAGGGATTGCTTCCTAAGAATCTTACCTTTGGAATCCACTGTGGAGTGACCCCCCTCGGGCGGCATGGAGTCCGTGGACTTCCAGATTTTTTAAAAATTTTCCTGAAATGTACACATATTTATTCGTAGGAAAATCCACACATTTCTGCTGAGGAAAAGTTGAATGGAATGGAGGACAATACGCTAAATACTGAGGTAAATTAGGTAAATTCTTACGAAACCTCTCATGTAATTATTTGAGTATTTTTCCACACAACGAAAAAAATATTTGTGTCCCTCTGTGAGTGGATGATGGAACAAAAGGTGCCTGACAATCTGTGAAACACAGATGGAGCAGATATTACACAGTAGGGGCATCATTAGGAGAGCCCACCTTGGCACAGGTCCCAGATCTTTTTTGAGCTGTTCCCCAGATCTTTTGAACTGTCCTAATTGCCATTATTTTTTACATTTTCCCATTGACTTGCATTGGAAAACAGAAATGGCCATAAATTTTTTCTTTTACATGATAAATACATGACATTTGGAGACCTGACAGCTCCTATATAGATAACTGAATCTGCCAAATTTCAGACAGGCCTGGTGGCTTTTGTTCTGGCCACAGGTAAAATTTGTTTTTTTCAAGAAAATGTGTCAAAGCAAAGAGCTATAATTTTTTTGTTCTTCCACATAAACACATGGAATTTGGGAATCTGGCAGCTCCCATGGAGCTGATTGAACCTGCCCCTTTTCAGGCAGTTAGGTGCAGTGGCTTTTATGCTAGTCACAGGTAAAATTTGCTATTTTCAAGAAAATCTGTCAAAGCAAAGAGCTATTTTTTTTGTGTGTGCTTCCACATACATGCATGGAATTTGGGGAACTGGCAGCCCCCACAGATCTGACTGAACCTGCCAAATTTCAGACAGTTAGGTCCAGTGGCTTTTGTGCTAGCCATGTGTAAAGTTTCCTTTTTTCAAAGACTAAAACAAAAAGTAAAAACTGCCAAGCTACACAGGGGATTAGAAATCCTAATCAGAAGGTATTTAAGGTGACCATTAGGAGGTCACTATCCCTAATCTCTGGTGTAGGGTTTTTTTTCCTTTTTTTTTTTTTTTTTGAGGTGCAAAAAACCTCTCTCCCCCTGCTTTTCTGCTCTTACATGCCCACTGTTGGGAGCTTGCTTGCAATGCAATTCTGAAGAAGGAGAAGGAAGGGAAGAAAGAGCTTCATGTGAAATACTGGTATTTTTCGCACAGCACCTGATTTACTGCCCCAAAGTGGAACCTTTGGCTTCTGCAGGAGTTCAGTAGCTTCAGTACTGCAAAGGATCCAGTCAGCCTCCACAAACTTCTTTCCCCCCCTCCACTTTAATTTCTCCTAAATAGCTGTAGGACTCAAATTATTTCACAAGGAGGGTTAGGACAATCATGATTGAGAAACTGCGAAGGCTTTTTAGTGGTGAAAGAAAAGCATTCTGCGTATGCTCAGAGGCACTCTCTATTTGAGAACATAAGAAAAGCCATGTTGCATCAGACCAAGGTCTATCTAGCATTCTGTTCACACAGTGGCCAATCAGATGCCCATGGGAAACCCACAAGTAGAACATGAGTGCAATAGCACCTTCCCACCCACGTTCCCCTGCTGCTAATATTGGTGAAATGTAAATAAATTCTAGTTATTCTAAATTTGCATGTATATTTATCCTTCAGAAACTTTGCGGGTTTCTTGCCTGGGAGTCACCTCTAATGACCTATGCATTTTCATACAAATTTACCCAAAAAACTATTGGGGAAGGGGTGAAGGGAAAGCAAATCACTCCCTCCCCAAACTGGAGAACTCCCCTTCCACATGAACTGCTGCACTTATCCTTCTGAAACTTTGCTGGTTTCTTACATAGGGACAACTCTAGGCTGTCTGCAAATTTCAGAACAATGGTCCACAGGAAACATAGGGAGATAAGTATGTCCTCTTTTGGAGACCTCAAGGCCACCCTTGAACAAAACCCCTTATGGCTAGCATTCTGAAATTTGGCAGACATGATTTCCTCTGATGGGGCAATGAATCATGAAAGTTTTATCCAATTCTTCCAAGGAATAAAAATGCTATTGGCAGTTCCCTTTAAAAGAAAATCAAAATATAAATCCTGCACCTATTTTTCTGACATTTGGACAGGTGTAATCCCCTTCTAGGGTGCTACTATGCCTGAAATTATCATCCAGTTCTGACCAAGAGAAAAAGTTACAGTTTAAAAAAAAAATCCAGTGGTAGTCAACAGGAAGCATAAAGATTCATTTTTCCAAACACTGACTTGGGTTTGGTGCTGAGCTGAAGTGGTCTGACTACAAATTGGCCTGAGCAGAAGTGGGATGTTTTCCAAAATGCTGAATCAGGGTGTGAGTTGAAGTGGAGTGAGGGGGGGGGTCAGTGCACACTTCTTATGTATGTATGTAATCTATACACACATGCAAGCACACCACGCACACACCACACACACGCACCACACACACGCACGCACACACACATATCTATTAGAGGTGCACTTAGACTCGAATATATTAGAAAGAAAGAAAGAAAGAAAGAAAGAAAGAAAGAAAGATGCAAATTTGTGTTATAGGCCTGTGTGCCCTGGATCTTTTAAGAACCTAGCAACGCCCCTGTTACACAGTCCGTACATCCCTAGTTGTAATGGATTTTCCATGCAGGCCGAATTGGGCTTGCAGGAAATAGGAGCAAAGGACTGATGTGGGAGGATTTATGACAGGGGTGTTAAATCTTTTCAGCCTGAGGTTCAAATTCCATTTTGGAGATGATGTTGGGGGCAGCATTCCAGTGGTGGGGCTAAAACACCAATGATACCAGCATATTGTAGCTTAAAGCTCTTTCTCCCGGTAACTAGCCCTTAGGAGACGCATTTAGAATGGGGGGAAAACTGCACAAACCCTGGGAAACCACCAAGCAGTTGGTAGCTGAGGGAAAGGGGTGTGAGGGCAGGGGAAGGGGCCATGGCCTTCAGAGGGCTGGACTGGGGGCTCTTCCAGATGGGGCTTTTAAGGAGCAATTGGCTTGCCTTCTTTACAGAAGCATTTCACCCTCCCTCAAAGCCTACACCTTCTTCTCTCTACTCCTGCTATTTAAGGAAATAGTTCTTTGCTTTATCCCCCCACCCCAACACACACACATGCACGCACATGCACATGCACACACACTCACACACACACACACACACATGCAGGGGAACAAAATACCAGCTCCATTCCCATTGTTGGCTCAGCCCTCTTGAGGAAATATTTTAGAGAGCAGAAAGAGGAGGTGAGGCAGTGCGGGCAGGCAAGTGAAATGGAGAAGAAGGAGGTGGCGGGTTGCAGCCAAGGAGGAGGGGGGAAATGGGTTCCCGCTTCCATCTATGGGGGGAATTTCCCCCACCACCTTGCCACCGCATCCTCTTTCCACTCTTCAGAATGTCTCCTTTGGAGAACAGCACCAACAATGGGTGAGGAGCTGGTGCTCAGCTCTGCCCTGCAACAGCTGCCTGAAATGGTGGCAGGTGAGGGGCAGGTATGAAGTGGAGCCAAGTGCTGACTCAGCTCCCAAGATGAGCCTCAACTTTTTAAAACACCATTTTAAACATTGATTAGGAAGCCACAGCAGTGAACCTCTGATCTTCCGGAGTTGTGCAATTCCAGAGGAAGAAAAACAAAACAAAACTCTGCATATATATATATATTCCCCTACACCTAATAGCCTGTGTGTGTGTGTGTGTGTGTGTGTGTGTGAGAGAGAGAGAGAGAGAGAGAGAGAGAGAGTTTTGGAGGACTGCGGGAGAGAGGAGGGATAAAGCAAATAACTATTTGCTGCAGAAGCGGCAGCAGTTGTGGAGAGAGAGGAGAAAGTGAGATCAGCTTTAAGGGAGGGAGAAGCTCACCTGCAAAAAAGGCAAGCCAATAGTACCTTAATAGCCCCATCTGGAAGAGCCCTCAATCAGCCCTGCTTTAGTCTATGGGAGAATTTGCACAAATTGGGAAATTTCCACCAATTTGGAAATTTGCACAAATTTCCCCCATAAGCTGTTCCCTCCCTCAAAGAAAGTCTCCACAAAAACAGTGAGGTGAGGGAGAGCAGCCTATGTGCGAAATTTGCACAACTTGTACAGGGACAGTTGTGCAAATCGAACATGAGCACATAGAATCATAGACTCATAGAATAGTAGGGTTGGAAGGGGCCTATAAAACCATCAAGTCTAACCCCCTGCTCAATGCTGGAACCCAAGTCAAAGCATCCCTGACAAATGGCTGTCCAGCCCATGTTTGGCAATTTGAGAACATTTTCAGTAGACATGTGTTTGCGCTCACGTTTGGGGTTGCAAAGAGGGCAGGCTTGCATGTTTTGTGAGCAAAAGCAAAATTCTTGCACATCCTTAATCTCTGCATCCTTATAATAATTCTGAGTTTGGTTCTGTTATCTGCATCTCCACTATGTCTTCAAACCCCTTCATACAAGTCTCATCCTCTGGGGAGAAAAAAAATAAAGAGAGAGAGGAAGAAGCAGTTTTTAATATTCACCTACCTACCTACCCTCACTGGAGTGTTGAAGGATTTAATTAGTGACTGTTTTTTGTAAAGCACTTTGAAGAGGAAAAGTGCCCTATTAGTGCTAAGTAGTAGTATATGATGATTATTCAAAATTACTCTTCCAACACTGGGTTTAGTGCTCTCTGTTATCTCCCCAAACATTCATATTCCACAGCAATACTTCCTGAGGGATTAGAACATTTAATTGTTAGCACATCATTTCAGTTAGCGTAAGATCTTCATTCTGGTGTGCTTCATGCAACAAAATTTAATTTTATAGGTTACCATTGGTGTAATTAATTGCCAGTGCATAATAGGTGATGTTGTAAAGTTTAAAAGGATAAGAGTAATAAGTGGTGACACCAGGAGAGGAGTACAGACTAGGTAGATGATCTTAATCTAAGGATTTTCTTTTCCCCACATGTGATGCATTTTTGTGTGTGGATTCCCTGACTGTGTAAAACTAAAACCTGCATAGAATACAACATACATTCCATTTCGAAATGGCTGTCTTCGGCATCTGTCACATATCAGTAGGGCTGTACCAAATTTTTGCAGTCAAACGTTTTAGATGTGAAAGGGGGGCCTTGGGGGAGGGAACAACATGCTTTTCCCAACCCCCCCAATAAGTTTCCTGTTTTTGTGCCCATTCACTTACCACATACTGCCACTCTGGGCAACTCTTTCAACACCTTTCCCCCCCCCCTTTCATGGAGGCTTCTTCTTCCTCACAATGGGATCCCAGCCAATCAGGGATCATGTTGTGATTGTGCTGAGGACATAATGCTAAATTGCCCATCAGATGTGGCACTGTGACATAACTGAGGGCAAATGCAGCCAATTAAGAGTGAAGGCAAGCCTTCCAGTGTTGCGTTGTCCTCACTCTGGATCAGCAAAGTGCAAGGAGGACACATGTTGAATGTTCAATAGGGAAGGCAGCCCTATTGACCTATTACAGCCACTGGCATCCTAGTATACAGGAGACAATGTTGTGGGTGTTCCCCCCCCCCATCATGCATGGAAAGATGGCAACAAAAACTGGTCATCTGTTTAGGCTCAGCCCTACGATGATGATGATGATGATGATAATAATAATAATAATAATATTAATATTCATTCATGCCCACAAATGACACAAGAGCGATCCCAATTCTTTTTAGTTTCATCTGCAAAAAATGAATGGATTTCCAGAGACTTGAGAGCCTCTGATAAAGTTAGATTCAGTTTATTTCAGTTTAGAATGTCCTTGTCTATGTTTTGGTTTCTCTTTTTTTTATCAAGTTCTTTCCATCCTGTATATGAAGGAAACTGCATTTTTTAAAATAAATTCTTATCAAAAACAAACTGAAAAGCATTTGTTTACCCATCTTTACTCTGATCCAAGAGATAGCATGTAGCCATAGTTATTGAAAGCCTCATCCTCTGTAAACTTGTCTAATCCCCTTTTAAAGCCATCCAAATTAATGACCATCATGACATCTTGTGGAAGAAAATTCCATAACTTAACTATGTGCTGTGTGAAGAAGGTCCTTTTGTCTGTCCTGAATCAGACTGTGACCATTCCGCTTCATGGGATGTCCCTGGTTTCTAGTATTATGAGAGGGGGAGGAAAAAAATCACACTTGCATTATTTAGCCAGCCATGAGTTGTTGTTGGGTGGGTGGGTGTCTTCTTGGCCATCACTTGACATTATTGCCCCAAGACATATAAACAAAAGGTTACAATTTTATTTTGTCATGACTCATGAGCAGCTCTGAAGCTGATCTCCCCCACAAAAAAAGTTTAGAAAAATGTACCAGAAGTATAATTTGAATTCTGAGAAGAGTTGACACATTTTGAATATGGCAGAAATTTCATTTCAACTTTAGCAAGGGAGAACTTGTAATGTCCTTCTCTGTAGGTAACGTCATTATGTCACCTTCTCAGTACCCCTGGTTCATTACATATAGGTGGAACCATGAGATGTGTTCCTGGAAATCAGAGCCATGGGGTGCCTGCAATATGCCTTCCATGGGGTCCCTCCTATGTGGGAGACACTCCAGCTGTGGACTCGTCTGGTGACAACAGTAGGCAGTTCTGAGCCTCCATTTTAAATTCCCAGCAAAGCCCAGAAGTGGGCACCACACCAGGCACTATGGGGTAGTGTGCAAAATTTAAAATGGAGGATCAAAGCCTGCCATGGGGACCCAGAGCAAGTACCAGTGGGCTGTGACCCAGTGTCAAACCCCAAAGCTGTTGGGGTTTGACACTGGGCCTAGGCACCTCTCAAGCTCTCACTGAGAGTGGGACATTTGGCCTACAAACTGTAACACAGAGATGGGCAAGATCTGGGGCTCTGAGGGCCAATTTTCCCATCTTGGAACCCATCATGGGGTTGCCCCCATCACAACACCAAATTTGCCACCAAAATTCAGTGGTGTGTTGGCACAGCAGCAAAAAAGAGTTGTTTTCTCCTGTTTTGCTGCCACGCCACCACACCACTCAATTGCACCAGCAGCCCTCAGCTTCTTTTCCCTGAACACAAGGGGAAAACAGCATTTTGTGGCTGCCTCACCACCAAATTTCAGTGGCAAATTGGGCAGCGGCAGTGGGGTGGTGGGAGTGGGAGGCTGCAAAAAAAGGTCAGGGTGGCTGTCCTTGTCCTCCATTCTTCTCCATCATCTGCACAGTTGGTGGAGAGGAGCAACAGTGTTGAAGCCCTATGCACCTGTTCAGGTATGTCATCCTGTACTGTGTATCCGATTCCCAGAACAGTCACTAGGCAGACGTTCACTGACTGTACTTCGCAGTCTCCTCTATCTGTTCCGACTGTCACGGGCAGAAATCCAGGTGGATGTGTAAATTGAATGTAACATATTTTATGAATACTTAAAAAGCATAATCACATCTTTTTATGGGTCTTCTGCTAGCTTAAGTCACATTAAAATCCCCCCTTATAAATGTGCAGAGCAGGGAAAATGCTGCTAACATGTCACAATAAACTAACTAACTGAAACCCTCCAGAAAAAAAGAAAAAGAAGAAGTAAGTAACATTTGCCTTCTCCGAGGAAGTTTATGAGAGTCGCTGTGTACCGGCAGCTGTAAAATAGTCATAAAATAAAATTGGAATTTATATCAAAATCGCTCTTAATACCTTTGGGGCTTTTTGCATCTCTGCATAGTTTACCCGGAGAGATTTAGCGGCTGAAGTTTATGCTAAGTGGCTGGAAGTTATAGCAGAGCTGTCAGTAATATTACCTTTTGGGGAGGTTCCTTTGCCTATACATCAGTCTATTTATTTTTTTCAGTTACTAAGCAATATACCCGCTCAGAGAAGAGGCGAGAGCACAATGCTCTTTGCAATAACTAGATAGTTTGTGGTGATTAACTTGATCACAGATGATTCTGTTAATAATTGCAGTTTGGAGAATGGTTTCTTTCCCTGGGAGTCCTCAACACATTTGGAGGCCTGCTAGCCAGTTGTGGACACTGCTGCACTGAGGCAAAAGTGCTGAGGAGAGAGTGACACATTTCCACCACTAATGCAACAATCTGCTACACCAGAACCACCTCCAAGCCATGGCTCAATTCAGCCATGTTGCTCCATGTGCACACTGAGGGGATATGGGGGATGTGAGATACAGAGGTTGTAGGGCAGGGGTAGATAGAGAGGCAGGCCCAACGGCTCCTTGTGCAAGAGACACTGCGTTGACTAAATGATTATAACAGCAGTGAAGCCAGGATTTTCTATGACAGAAGGATGTTTAGGGCTCTCAACTAGGGATGGATGGGCACCCCCCCATCCAGGTTCTCCAGGCACCGCCAAGCCCCCGCCCCCACTCATGCACCCCCAGACCTGTGCTCAACCCCCCTGCACTCGCGGAGCCATCCACACTCACCAGGGACTCATCTGCGAGCTCTGCAAGCACCATTTTGAGATAAAAAGGTGATGGTGAAATATGTGCGCATCAAGACTTCCACAAAATGGCGCCATGAATGGCCCATATATGCAACATTACAGGCATAAATGGCCCATCCATGCCTGAAATTTTGCATATATAGGCCATTCATGGCACCATTTTGAGGAAGTCTAGACATGTGCATACTTTGCTAACACCGTTTTTGCTCAAAATGGCATTTGTGACATTCGTAGATGGGTCCCTGGTGAGTGCAGGTGGCTCAGTGAGCAGGGAGTGTGTGTGAGCAGGGGTGGGGGCTTGGTAAGCATGGCTCGGGGGCACAGGTGGGGGGGAGTCCACCAGACTCCCGGCCCAAATTGGTCAGCCACACCATCTCTACTCTTAATTAAGCCAGGAATGGGGCAGATTATTATGGCAGAGACAGTTCCAGCCACATTGGAGGCAAAAGACAGAGGTGGAGCAAATGAAGGCTAACAGAGCTGTACAGCCAGCATGATGCAGTCTCCAGGTTACTCAGATGCAGGAGTAAGTCTCATCTGGAAGCCTTTACAGCAGGGGTGGAACATTTCTGGGGGTCAAGGCCCCCCTGGACCCCACTCGGGGCTGCACTCCTGCCCGCCACCAAATCTGCCACTGAAATTCTGGTCGTGGTGGCAAGATGCAATGATGCTGCTTGAAAATAAGTTGTACGGGGAATGCGATCCTTGTTGGGAAGCAAAATTGCCTCCCCAGGAGGCTGCCTGGAGTGCAATTTGAGAGAGAAAAAATGCTGCTTTTATGCCACCACCATGGCAAATTAAGCAGTAGTAGTGGTGGGGGGCAGCGGGGCCACACACAAGGCTAGGGGACTCATGCAGGCCACGTGTTGCCCACCCCTGCTTTATACAGTTCAGTAAGTGTCATGTGACCTGTTCTGGCCTACTGCTGTTAAGAGGACTCCTTCTTGCTCTGGCTGATCTCCAGGAAGCCAGTGTAGTCCTGCATCTTGGCATGACCACAGTGACCAGCACTGCATTCCACTTACAACCTTCACTACAGGCGAAGTGGTCCTGTACAACTGGGATGAGAAACATATGGGGCAGGCAGATCTCCTCCCTTCCATCCTGGAACCAGTCTAGAGATTATCTTCTGCAAGCGTTCTGTGCTCTGACATCTTCTCCTGAATTGCTGCAGTTTTTTAAGCTCTTCAAAAGGCACATCTGAACACGTATCCATCTAGGGCTGAGCCAAGATGCTCCGTCACAATTCACCATCTTGTTCACAGGTGGCAAATTGGGCTGGGTGGGTACATTCTGTCAGTTTTTGAAGGGGGGGATGATTTATTTTATTTTGGGAGCAGGGGGGAGGGAAGGGGGCTCTTAAGATTTTACCATGGTGGCAGAAGCAGGTCTTTTCATTATATTAGAAACAAAAATGATGCATGTAGCAGCTGCTGCTGCCTGATCACAGTTCAGTACACTGTGTGTACTCCATGGAGGGATGTCAGAGAATTCCACCGTGGACTCAAATGAGGCTGGATTCCAGAGAATCCCACCTCTGGATTCCGTGGCGGAATGGCACCACTTACCTCCAGCTCTGGAGGATTTTGTCCAGAGTGGCTCTCCAGGTCCCTATACAAGGCGATATGCTAATGGCGCCTGCCAGTAGCCTATCGCTGGGACAAATACAGATGCAAATGGCATATTGTATGCCATTTGCGGCTGTAAAGCACTGATTTCGACATAAATACAGCTGAAATGGCTGCAGTTAGGTCAAAGTCAGGGCTCTACAGCCACAAGTGGCATCCAATACATTATTTATGTCTGTATTTGTCCCAGTGATAGGCTAATGGCAGCTGCCATTAGCATATCACCTTATAGGGAGCTGGAGAGCTACTCCGTGGACTGCCCTGGATGTGGAGCAGCCCCAGAGGATTTCGAGGGGCCCTGAGCAGCACAGAGGGCCCCTCTACAAACCCCACTTGGACCAGAAGGTAGGGGATTCGTACATCACTAACTCCATGCCCATAGTGCAACATTTTGTGGTGAATGGACCTGAGGGCAGTGGTGTAGTAGAGGGGGTGACACAGGGGAGTGCAGAACCAGCGGCAGTATCCAAGAGGGCACTTATGCCCCATGCTGATCCTCTTGGACCCCCACCAAGTCTCTTGTGCAAGCAGTGGGTCCTGCCAATTCCTTTGCACAAGCGGAACCCACTGCTTGTGAAACAGAGATTAATGCTTCCCAGAGGAAGCCCCCAAATGATCAGACATTCTTGTTTCTGGATTGGGACAGGTCGGAGGAGCTCTGCTCCGCTGAGCAGCCCCATTCCAAAGATGAGTGTTTTCACTCATTTCCGATTGACCTCAGAAGTACTAAATCGCCATTCCAGCAGTGGTGGGAGGTGCTCGCAGATGGGAATTGGCAGGGTGCAGGAGAATCGGCAGGGGCATAAGTGCCCCCATTGGATACTGTCCCTGGACTTTTCTGAGCAGGAGCGATGACATCATTTCTATAAATATGTATAGGATTGCAGTCATACCCCATCCACATAATCTGAGATATTATTATTGGTTAGTTTGTTTTGCTTGCCTCTGTTTTCTTTGACAGAGCTTCTAACCAGAGTGTTAGCTTCCTCTGAGTATAAATAATAGGAAAGCAGGATATATCTGTCTGTCTGCCTGCCTGTCTGCCTGCCTGTCTATCTTTCTATTGCGTCTGTCTGTCTTCTGGAAGCATGACTAGGGATGGGGGAGAAATTAGTTCAGTTCACATTTTAATGTGAATTTACTTAGATATGCAGTTTAGAACCACTATGCGGACCGTAACTCAGTTATCCTTCGAAATTTGCACTTCTCCAAATTTTGCAAAGGAGTTCTCCCATTTTAAACAGCATAGGAAAATGCAAGGGAAAATAATGTTCAAAAAGCATTAAATTAGGAAAATCGCTTGCCAAAAAAACTGAATATTAAGCTAAAATGTATACAAAAATGCATGTACTGAGAAAAATGTGCACAAAAATGCCAATGAATTTTCATGTAAACTTTAAAAATGTTTAATCAGTGTTTGAGATAAATGGAATTTAAGAGTGGAGAAATGAGAAAATGAAAGAAACAAAAGCTGATAGATTCATTCAATTCCTAGACATGACTATGGGTTCTCTTTCAGAGTGTGGCTATGGAGGCTTTCATGATGACCTCCTGCATTTCAACATTTACCATCGCAGCGGAACAGGTCTGCGGATGTGACAGTACCATCTCTGTAGTCTCCCAGTGGCTCCTTAGGATGGCTGATAGGTGCTCTTTTCATCTCAAGTCAAAGTAATCTCCATTTGGTAATTACCATTCTCATTCAATTTGATAGAAAAGAACTTGCTTTTGAGAAGAAATTCAAAGGAGGAGAAATTCAGAGAAATTCTCATGGGTTGACTTTGGGGTTCTTGTGCTTACCTTACTTTTGAGGTGGCTGAGGAGAGTGCATGAGTGTCCTGTCTGTCATTGTACAATAATCTCTATGGTAGCCTGTAGCCTCCTTGGCTTCCCACACTTCAGTTAAAGCTGTCTTGAGGAAGACATCATGAGGCAATTCCTCCCATGGGGCTTTTTCAGCTCAGGACGTCCAGGTGGCCCAGGAGGCTGCAGAGCAATGGAAAGATGTGTAACAGAGAGGGAAACTCACACAGCACCCTGGCCACCTCCCAGTGATTAGGTAAGCTAAAAAATACCACGTAAGGAAATTCAAAACTCTGCCTCAGAAAGTGGAAGACTCAACACAGTTGATGTTGTTGCCAGCTACAGAAGCAGTGCAAGAAACCAAAAACCCTTTTAGGACAAAATAAAGAAGCTCTGCTACAACCTCGGCCAATAGTAAGCCCTATCTGTGAGAAACTGCTGGAGAATTTCTTCTCCCCTAGGGGAAATTCAGCGAAATCCCCCCCCCCATTTCGCTGTCCAAAAATAGGCTGGAGAATTTTGAGAGGCCATTTGTGCACAGCTCTAGATTCTAGGCTGCTTACCCCTAGGGTTGGCGGAGAATTTCTCCACGAATCTTCGGGAGGCCGAGTGCCGACGCATTCGGCCCCCCGAAAGTGTTGGGGAAATTCTCCGCCGGCCCCCCGCCCCCCCCGGGATGGGACTTACCTTCGGCGAATGTCCCTCTCGGCGGCGGGTCCCGGCGGTGGTTCGGCGGCGGTTCGGCAGACGTGGGGGTGGTGGCAGGTCTTCCGACCGGCTGCCGCTGCCGCCATTGCAAAAAAAAAAAGTAAAGTAAAAGAACACACACACACACCCGTGATAGGCTACGTAATGATTTACGTAGCCTATCATGGCTAGATTTCCAAAGTCAGCCATGATAGGCTACGTAAATTGTCACGTAGCCTATCACGGCTGACTTTGGGGGGAAAAAAAGTGCGTACGCAAATGGCGGCGGCCCATGGGGCGCTGCCATTTGCATTCCTTATTTTGGCACGTCTAGTCTACGTAATGATTTACGTAGACTACGGCGAAAATAAGGGCACCCTATTTGCGTTGCCCTTGTTTTCGCCGTAGTCTACGTAAATCTTTACGTAGACTAGACGTGCCAAAATAAGGAACGCAAATGGTGGTCCCCATGGGAGCTTCCATTTGCATGCGCGCTTTTTTTTTCAAAGTCACCCGTGATAGGCTACGTGACAATTTACATAGCCTATCATGGCTGACTTTGGAAATCTAGCCGTGATAGGCTACGTAAATCATTACGTAGCCTATCACGGGTGTGTGTGTGTGTGTTTTACTTTTTTTTTCGCGGCCGGGTAGACGGGGCGCTCCTACCCGGCCTGAATTTCGCCGGCGAGGAATGGGGCGCCTCCCCCCTGGCCTGAATTTCGGCTGGGCGAGGCAGGGCGCTTCCCCCCCCTCGCCTGAACTTCAGGGGGAGAAGCGAAGCGTCTCCCCCCCACCGCAAAGCAAGCTGCGGGACGAGGTAAGTCCCTTTCGTCCATCCCTACTTACCCCTGCTGCATGGCAGAGCTGACCCTAATAGGAACAGGTGGAGTATATGTATCAGCCTTGCACACCTAGATCATTCTTCCTGAACTATCCCATTCAAATCCAGAATCCATTCATATCAAACTGCAGTCATGCACAGAAGTGCTACTCCTTAGCGGTTTCAAATACTATAATGTACTTTAAACTGGGAGGAGTCTGACATTAATGACATGATTGTGAAAAGTCTGTAATCCTTTAAAACCACACACATACAGAATCCAGATGCTCCTGGTCTCTTTCTACCTATCATGGAATCAGTAGATTTCTGGGCTATCCATCTAATCCTCTATATGAATCCATTTAATTAAAAACAAAAGTGATATTTGAGGATGTGGAAAGGAGACCTGGAAGCAGGGATCTGTTCCAATGTCTGTCACTCTCCCCCATGCCTCAGCACCATGGAAAAATGTTTTTGTTTCTAATAAATTGAATATTTAAAAGTAAAACCCTTCCATGTTCATGACATTGAAGTGGACTTTGATTTCCCAGGGTTCCAAGAGCCCCTGTTGATTTTGGCTTGTCCCCAGCCCTTGTGCACTGGCCTATAATGGGGATAAAATGAGGTTTTATCAGCTCTGATTGATGGCTACTTGATTGTAATGGGATGCAAGCCAGCTGGGTAAATGCTGTTTATTAGTAGGAGAGTGCACCAGAAAAGGTTTATGTGTTGCTAGTGACTACATCCTCCCACACAGCATGCCATCTGGAGCTAGGCTTGAGACCAAACACTTAAAAACACACACACGCACGCACACACAGAGAGAACAAAGAATCATACATGTTGTGTGTGTTTTTCGAGTTTATATATGGCCTTTCTGCTCTGTCAGGAGACTCTCAGGTTGGGTCCACAATACACATGTAAAATAAAAGTAGCGTTCAGGCACACTACACAGTAAAAGCCATGAAGACAAACATGATGCCATCATCAACAGAAACAGCTGCAAACAAGGAGGAATGAGCAGCAGTCAGATAAAAACCACCCACACCCCTTAACCTTCTCAACCCATGGAATGAAAAGGTCTTTTACTGTCCTTGAGTAAGGCAGTCAGCAAGATGGGAAGAGAGCAGAAAGCTTCTTCCACTAAAGACATGTTACTGCTCCCCAGAGAATAAATGGATGGGTTTAAAATGTGTGCTGGGCCTGAAGCATCTTGGGCTGACTGCTTAATATTAAAACATGAGATGGTATTAAGGATGTTGGAGAAATGTGCCGTGAGTTCAAATGAGTTTGGATTTCTATGAATTTGATCTGCAGATTCTGCAGTGAACCATTTATTTCCAAGTTGCATGAATTCCGCAGACTTCCAGACTGTTTTTTTTTTGGTTTTTTTTAGCTTTGGGGGATTTGCGCAAATGCACATTAGTACAAGTGCACACTTGTGCAAATGCACATTAGCAGAAATGTGCATCTGCACAAATGCGCTTTTGTGAACTGGAACAAAATTATCATACATCCCTAAAAAAAAGTCTGATTCCATCAATGAGCAGAATGAAAGACGCCTGACAATTCTCAAAACACAGAAGGAAAAGGTTTAACAAAATCTGTGGATCCCTCAGTGGCATTTATCAGCCTTGGTGGCCCTGATGGATGACCTTTATCGAGAGAAGGACAGGGGAAGTGCAACCCTGTTAAATCTACTAAATTTCTCATTGGCTTTTGATACCATTGACCATGGTATCCTCCTGGATACACTCGGTGGGATGGGTATTCGAGGCACTGTGTTACAGTGGTTCCAGTCCTACCTATGGGGCTGATTTCAGAAAGTAACATTGGGTGACTATTCCTCGGCCCCCTGGCAATTGAGCTATGGGCTGCCACAGGGTATCATCTTGTCTCCAGCATCATTTAACATGTATATGAAGCCTATGGGAGTAGTCATTAGGGGATTTGGAGCTGATGACATGTGATGACATGATGACAGTGCGCTGATGACATGCAGCTGTATCTCCCTGTGACATCTGAATCAGGAGAGGCTGTGCAAGTCCTGAATCAGTGCATAGACTCAATAAAGGGCTGGATGAGGGCCAATAAACTGAAGCTGAATCTTGGCAAGATGGAAGCCCTCTGGGTGAGTGGCTCCCAAGTCTGGGAGATAGGCTCATTGCCTGTTGTGGATGGGGTTGCGCTCCCTTTGAAAGATCAAGTTCGTAGTCTGGGGGTACTCCTAGATCCATCATTATTGCTGGAGGCCCAAGTGGCTGAAGCAGCTTGGAGTGCCTTTTACCAGCTTTGGCTGGTTCTCCAACTACGGCCTCTCCTGGAGGGATAGCTTGACCACAGTGGTACAGCCATTAGTAACCTCAGTATTGGATTACTGCAGTGCAATCTTTGTGGGGCTGCTCTCAAGGTTGGTCCAGAACCTGGAGCTAGTGCAGAAGAATGCAGCAGTTCAGCTGTTGTCAGGAGCTACCCCTTTTCAGCATGTAACTCCTCTGCTGATGGAACTGCACCGGCTGCCTATTTGCTACCGGGCCAGGTTTAAGGTATTAGTACTAGTGTACAAAGCCCTAAACAACTTGGGACCAGGATACCTGAGAGAGTGCCTCTGTCTTTACCAACCTGCCCAGTCACTGAGGTCATCAGAGGGCATGTTCCTGGTGGTTCCACATGGACCTATGGCCTGGTTGGAGTCCACCAGGAAAAGAGCCTTCAGTGTGGTGGCCCCCTTCTTGTGGAATTTCCTGCCTTTAGAGGTCAGATAGGCGCCAACATTGTGTTCCTCCAGTGCCTCCTGAAGACATTATTATTTTGAGAGGCCTTCCTTGCATGACCAGCTGCAGTTTATCAAATTCCACCTTACTGGGATTTGTCTTTTAATGAAATGTTTTAACTCTTTTAACCTGGTGTATTATTCTTTTACGTTGGTGTTCACCACTCCAAAATCTTCTGATGAGAAGAAGTATTGTAAATACAATAAAAATAAATACATACATTTATGTATCTGCCACACTCGATTTCTTTAACAATGGACAGGTCAAATGGGTACTAGAGGAACATTGGTAAGCTGCCTTATGCCAAGTCAAATCATTGGCCCACTGAGATTATGCAATAGGGAAAAGATTCAGAAAAAAATGTGGCTGTGAATACCTTGTTTCTGAAGGTATGGACTGGCTATAGAGTTTCCCCACAAATCAAAATCCAAACTGGTGTTCAGCCCTGACTCAGATTAGGGATGGTGGAGAATTCTGCCATGGATTTCACTGAGGCCGAATGCACTGGCATTCAGCCCCCCGAAATCTGTGGCAAAATGGCCTGCCCCCCAACCCCCCTGTGGATTCCCCCTGGGATGAAGCTTACCTGGGGCGGATGTTCCAGATGGCGGCGGCTCCGGCGGCTGGTCTTTCAACCAGCCGTCGGGGCCGCCATTTGCATCCTGGTCTTTGCTGTGATAGGCTACAGAAGTATTTACTTATACTTATGTATAATTTACTTATACTTATAATTTATATTTATTTATAATTTATAAATATAAATTATAAATAATTTAATTATTATAATAATTATTTAAATAATTATAAATTTAATTTATAATTACTTATAAGTATAATTTACTTATACTTATGTATGTAAATACATAAGTATTTACATAGCCTATCACAGCAAGCCAAGGAAAAAAAAGACAAAAAACGGTGTACGCAAATGGCGGCGGCTATGGCGGCTGCCATTTGCGTTCCCTATTTTTCTCTGTTTTAGCCTACATAAATATTTACGTAAGCTATTACAGCGAAAAAAAAGGAACGCAAATAACACCCACTATGCTATTTGTGTTCCCCTTTTTTTCCCCGCTGTAATAGCCTACATAAATATTTACATAGGCTAAAACGGTGAAAAAAACGGAATGCAAATGGCGGCTGACTTAGCCGCCATTTGCGTACGCTGTTTTTTTTTTTTCCCCAGCCGTGATAGGCTACGTAAATACTTACGTAGCCTATCACAGCAGCCTGGCTGGACGCAAATGGCGGCCACTACAGCGGCCACCATTTGCGTCCGCAGCAGCTTGTCCGTGGCTGGAAGTCCGGCTGCGGATAGCCCTGGCTGGCTGCTCCGCAGAGCTGACATGGAGCAGAGCCGGCCGGGCAGGATTCCGGGGGGGGGAGGACCGGATCGCCTCCCCCCCTATCGAGGATTCCAGGGGGAGGGACGGAGCGCCTCCCCCCCACTGCGAATCAATTCCGCGAAAATGTAAGTGACTTTCGTACATCCCTAGCTCAGATAGGTAGGTGTTGCTCCTATTTGAGTATGGCTGTAGAGAAGGGGAGCCAAATGGGCAGTTATCATATATCTTAGCCTTCCCCAACCTACCACTCTCTAGGTGTGTTGAAGTACAACTCCCATAATCCCCAGCCAGCATGACCTAGATGGCTGGCATTGATGGGAACTGTAGCCCTACACATCTCGAGGGCTACCAGGTTGGGGAAGCCTGGCATAGGTGCTTGTATTCCACTTGTTACTCTTGTCTATTCCTTACTTCCATTGTTTCCTGCCTTCATTCCCTCCCCTCTGCTAAAAATATGTTTAGATTGTAAGCATCTTGGGGCACGATTGAGGAGCAGGGCAGAATTCAGGACCAAAGAACAACCAGGAATACAGATAGGGATGGGGGAGAATTCTGCCATGGACCCCAGTGAGGCTGGATTCCAAGAATCTGGCCCCATTGGGGTCCATGGTGGAATGGAACACTCACCTCCATGCCCCTCCGGAGTCTGGGCAGGTTGGCTCCCTCTGCGTGTTGATCCCACGGAGCCGGCTGCCGGCTCCACTCCACTGGCGATATGGCCAGCTGCCATTTCCATGCTGTATTGCTAGGGTAGGGTAAGTTAGTCTCCAGATGCAAATGGCATAGTGGGCACCATTTGTGGCCGTAAAGCTGGTAGATTAGCCTAAATGCAGCCATTTATGGCTGCATTTAGGCTAATCTACCAGTTTTACAGCCGCAAAAGGTGCCCACTACGCCATTTGAGTCCGGAGACTCACTTACCTACCGTACCCCAGCGATACGGCATGGCAATGGCGGCCGGCCATATTGCGGGCAGAGCCAGCGGCCAGCTCCACAGGATTGCTGCAGAGCGGAGCTGGCCCACACAGATTCTGGGGGGGAGGGACAGATCACCTCCCCCCTCTGCGGAACTCCCGCAGATGAAAGGTAAGGGTTTTTTGCACATCCCTAGATACAGAGGTCAGGGAGACTTCTTTGTTTGAGCAAGGCTCAACTGCAACAGAAAGCCCCTTATACTCCTTCCTGTCCAGGTGGATCCAATGGCCAGCTTAGGTGGTCAGAGTCAGTCCAGGACCTGGAGATATGTGGTTGGGAAGGCTGCCACCTGTAGCTGTACATAGATGCCAGGAGCACCTGCTTACAATGACACAATAGAGAACAATTGTTCATGATGATCTTCTGAACTGGGAGGAAGAGGTGGCCTTCATGTGTTGAAGGGAGTCTCTTGAAAGCTTTCTTTGGGCCTGTTTGGATGGTACCTTTAGTGACAAGAAAGCCACTTCAGCATAGCTCTTTCTTGCACCACTTGGGGATGCTGGAAGTCCTCCTTAGCTACATAGGGAAGGGCACATGACTGCTCTTTCCAATGTCACTACTGCTCCAGTTTCCAGGAGGGGTGATCATGGCATGGGAAGGAGCTATAATTTGGCCTCCTTCTGTGTGGACCTTTGATAACATCAAGCACTGTGGAAAGGAGCGATGCTGGTGGAGTGGTTCATTCACAGATAAATAAAAGTAAGATCCCACAATTTCTTCTACATAGGGCAGGCTCCTGGGAACTCTCTGAATCAGCAACAAGACCAAAGTTGTGATGAAAGGTAACAAGGCACCACCACAAAGGGCCAGAACTCAGTGGTAGGGATGATCCCCCCCCCCCATCAGAGCATTTGGTTTGGAGAATTTTAAATGTATTTTTGTATGTAGTTCTTAATGTTTCTAAAAATGCTAAAGTGATGGCCTAAGAGACCAAACACTTTGTTTATACTCAGTACTGGAATGGAATGGTGCTTCGAAAACTTTCTCAAACACCTCAAAAATATCTTGGTGACTAAAGGAAAGGGTAGAATTTCAGAAATGATAAATACGCGAAGAAGAAATTTGTTCATTTCTCTCTCCCCCCCGACTCTTTCCCTGTGTGTAAAGTTCAAACTTCTGTACATTCTCCACACCACATCATTTTTTTCCCAGTGCCCCTATACCCAAGGAAAGCAAGGTCCCACTAGGCAGTCTGGCTGCAATAGGTAAAGAGCTGGGGAACAATGGCAAATACAATTCCCTAGTATGTATGTATGTATGTATATATGTATGTACATATGTATTTCTATACCACTCAATAGCCAAAGCTCTCTGGGTGGTTCACAAAAATTAAAACCAAAAAGCACACAGTAAAACAATATAAAAACATTAAAACCACAATATAACAATACAACCAGAATAAGACCAGAGTAAAACCTAGCCCCTTCATGGATCACTGCCTTGTTGTGGTGAAGGGGTTTGCGTAACTCAGTGAAGCCATAAGCTATGCCGTGCAGGGCCACCCAAGACTGACAGGTCATGGCAGAGAGTTCTGACAAAATGTGGTCCACTGGAGAAGGAAATGGCAACCCACTCCAGTATTCTTGCCAAGAAAACCCCATGGAACGTATCACAAGGCTAAAAGAGATGACGCCGGAAGATGAGCCCCTCAGGTCGGAAGGTGTCCAATATGCTACTGGGGAAGAGCAGAGGGTATTTCCAAGTAGCGCCAGAAAGAGTGAAGCGGCTGGGCCAAAGCCGAAAGGACACTCAGCTGTGGATGTGTCTGGTGGTGAAAAGAAAATCCGATGCTGTAAAGAACAATATTGTTTAGGAACCTGGAATGTCGGATCAATGAATCAAGGTAAGCTGGAGGTGGTCAAACATGAGATGGCAAGATTGAACATCGACATCTTGGGAATCAGCGAACTAAAATGGACAGGCATGGGCAAATTCAATTCAGGTGACCATCATATCTACTATTGTGGGCAAGAATCCCTTAGAAGAAATGGAGTAGCACTCATAGTCAACAAAAGGGTGGGAAAAGCAGTACTGGGGTACAATCTTAAAAATGATAGAATGATCTCAGTACGAATCCAAGGCAAACCATTCAACATCACAGTAATTCAAGTCTATACCCCAACCACTGAGGCCGAAGAAGCTGAGGTTGATCGGTTCTATGAAGACCTACAACACCTTCTAGAACTAACACCCAAAAAAGACATCCTCTTCATCATAGGGGATTGGAATGCTAAAGTAGGAAGTCAAGAAATCACCGGGATAACAGGCAGGCATGGCCTTGGTGTACAAAATGAAGCAGGACAAAAGCTAATAGAGTTTTGCCAAGAGAACATGCTGATCATAGCAAACACTCTTTTCCAACAGCACAAGAGGTGACTCTACACATGGACGTCACCAGATGGTCAATATCGAAATCAGATTGATTATGTCCTTTGCAGCCAAAGATGGAGAAGCTCTATACAGTCAGTAAAAACAAGACCTGGAGCTGACTGTGGCTCAGATCATGAGCTGCTTCTTGCAAAATTTCGGCTTAAATTGAAGAACGTCGGGAAAACCACTAAACCGTTCAGGTATGACCTAAATCATATCCCTGATGAATATACAGTGGAGGTGAGGAATAGATTTCAGGGATTAGACCTGATAGACAGAGTGCCTGAGGAACTATGGACGGAGGTCCGTAACATTGTTCAGGAGGCAGCAACGAAATCCATCCCAAAGAAAAAGAAATGCAAGAAAGCAAAGTGGCTGTCTGATGAGGCTTTACAAGTAGCTCACGAAAGAAGGGAAGCGAAAAGCAAGGGAGAAAGGGGAAGATATAGCCAACTGAATGCAGAGTTCCAGAGAATAGCAAGGAGAGACAAGAAGGCCTTCTTAAGTGAACAATGCAAAGAAATCGAGGAAAACAACAGAATGGGAAAGACTAGAGATCTCTTCAAGAAAATTGGAGATCTCAAGGGAACGTTTTGTGCAAAGACGGGCATGATAAAGGACAAAGAAGGCAGGGACCTAACAGAAGCAGATGAGATTAAGAAGAGGTGGCAAGAATACACAGAAGAACTATACAGGAAAGATCTGAATGTCCCTGATAGCCATGATAGTGCGGTCACTGAACTTGAGCCGGACATCCTAGAGAGTGAAGTCAAGTGGACCTTAGGAAGCATTAGTAACAACAAAGCTAGCGGAGATGACAGTATTCCAGCCGAGCTATTTAAAATCCTAAAAGATGATGCTGTTAAAGTGCTGCATTCAATATGCCAACAAATCTGGAACACTCAACAGTGGCCACAAGACTGGAAAAGGTCAGTTTACATTCCAATTCCAAAGAAGGGCAACGCCAAAGAGTGTTCAAACTACCGCACAATTGCGCTCATTTCACATGCCAGCAAGGTGATGCTCAAAATCCTACAAGCTAGGCTTCAGCAGTATGCGAACCGAGAACTACCGGAAGTACAAGCTGGGTTTAGAAGAGGCAGAGGAACTAGAGATCAAATCGCCAACATTCGCTGCATCATGGAGAAAGCAAGAGAATTCCAGAAAAACGTCTATTTCTGCTTCCTTGACTAAGCTAAAGCCTTTGATTGTGTGGATCACAACAAACTGTGGCAAATTCTTAAAGTGATGGGAGTACCAGACCACCTTACCTGTCTCCTGAGAAACCTGTACGAGGGTCAAGAAGCAACAGTCAGAACCAGACATGGAACAACCGATTGGTTCAAAATTGGGAAAGGAGTACGACAAGGCTGCATATTGTCACCCTGCTTATTTAACTTATATGCAGAGTACATCATGAGAAATGCCGGGTTGGATGAATCACAGGTCGGAATTAAGATTGCTGGGAGAATTATCAACAACCTCCGATATGCAGACGATACCACCCTAATGGCAGAAAGCGAAGAGGATCTCAAGTGCCTCTTGTTGAGGGTGAAAGAGGAGAGTGCAAAAGCTGGTTTGAAACTCAACATTAAAAAAACGAAGATCATGGCATCTGGCCCCATCACTTCCTGGCATATAGAAGGGGAAGAAATGGAAGCAGTGACAGATTTTACTTTCTTGGGCTCCAAGATCACCTCAGACGGTGACTGTAGCCATGAAATTAAAAGCTCCTTGGGAGGAAAGCTATGGCCAACCTAGACAGCATAGTAAGAAGCAGAGACATCACCTTGCCGACAAAGGTCCGTCTAATCAAAGCTATGGTTTTCCCAGTAGTAATGTATGGCTGTGAGAGCTGGACTATAAGGAAGGCTGAGCGCCGAAGAATTGATGCTTTCGAACTGTGGTGCTGGAGAAGACTCTTACAAGTCCCCTGGACTGCAAGGAGGTCAAATCAGTCCATCCTAAAGGAAATCAACCCTGAGTGCTCATTGGAAGGACAGATAATGAAGCTGAAGCTCCAATATTTTGGCCACGTAATGCGAAGAGAAAACTCCCTGGAAAAGACCCTGATGCTGGGAAAGACTGAAGGCAAAAGGAGAAGGGGACGGCAGAGGAAGAGATGGCTAGATAGCATCACGGATGCAATGAATATGAACTTGAGCATGCTCCGGGAGAGAGCGCAGGACAGGAAGGCCTGGCGTGCTATGGTCCATGGGGTCACGAAGAGTCGGACATGACTGAACGACTGAACAACAACAACAACAAAACCTAGCAGCAATGCAGAGATTTAAAATACAGATTTAAAACAGGAAAGCTAGAAGTCTAGAAACCTAAAATGTAAAATACCTGGAAAAATAAAAAAAAGGTCTTCACCTGGCGCTGGAAAGAATACAATGTAGGTGCCAGGCGAACCACACTAGGGAGCTCATTTCACAGCCAGGGTGCCACAGCAGAAAAGGCCCTCTTCCTAGTAGCCACTCGCCTCACTTCCTTTGGCAGGGGCTCATGGAGGAGGGCCTCTGAAGATGTTCTTAAGGTCCAGGCAGGCATGTATGGGAGGAGGTGATCCTTCAGATAACCTGACCCCAAGCTGTTAAGGGCTTTGAATGTTAATACCAGCACTTTGAATCTGGCCCGGAAGTGGACTGGCAGCCAGTGCAGCTGGAAAAGTACTGGCGTAATATGAGCTCATTGGCCAGTCCCTGTTAACAGGCTTGCTGCCCTATTTTGGACCAGCTGAAGTTTCTTGACCATTTTCAAAGGCAGCCTCATGTATAACGCATTGCAGTAATCCAGATGAGAAGTTATCAGAGCATGGATAACTGTAGCTAGGCTATCTCTGTCCAGATAAGGGTGCAGTTGGTATACCAGCCTAAGCTGATAAAAAGTGCTCCATGCCACTGAGTTCACCTGTGCCTCAAGTGACAGTTCTGAGTCCAAGAGCACCCCCAAACTATGAACTTGATCCTTTAGGGGGAGTGCCACCCCCTCCAGAACAGGTTGAATATCACCTAGCTGGGCAGATGAACCACCCACTCACAATACCTCCATCTTGCCTGGATTGAGTTTCAGTTTATTTGCCCTCATCCAGTCCATTACTGTGCCCAGACACTGATTCAGAACAGCCACTGCCTCACCTGGGTTTGATGAGAAAGAGAGGTAGAACTGGGTGTCACCTGCATATTGATGGCATCTAGATAACCTCCCGCAGTGGTTTCATAGAATCACAGAATCATGGAATAGTAGGGTTGGAAGGGGCCTACAAGGCCATCGAGTCCAACTTCCTGCTCAATGCAGGAATCCAGGTCAGAGCATCCCTGACAGATGGCTATCTAGCCTCATCTTGAATGCCTCCAGCGTGGGAGAGCCCACTACCTCCCTAGGTAATGGGTTCCATTGTCGTATTGCTCTAAGACTCAGGACGTTTTTCCTGATGTAATCCTATGGCCACTAGATACTGCCTAGATGGCCATAAGATTTTTATCTTTCTAGAAACCAAGGTCTTCCAACCTCATTTTCCAGAAACCCCACCCCCTACCCCTCTCCCTCATACCTGGTGTGTTTTTTTCCATACCACCGTCATTTCTGTTCTCATAAATGGAGGATGGAGAGGGTGAAAAGGAGGCAGTCCCGGGGATGGGTGGAGACTGCAGAAGACACTTTAGAGTCTAGGGATGTACGAATTGTGTACCTTCTGTGCCACTTGACTTCTGCAGTTTGTGGCCAGTGCTCCGTACTGTCGTTTGGAAGCCCCCAGAATTCTCCTCTTTTTTTTCCGGTCCAAGAATTATGAAGATAAATCCATACCGACAGCCGTAATTCTGCATAACTTCCATAAGAAAGGATATTTTTCTTAGATATTTACGTATTTTTTCCCCATGCCCTGAGACATGCAGTAATTACTTTCAGCCAAAACACTTCCTCCTCCTTGGAGCTTCCCCAAACAAGGCTGCCCTAGGTGTGCCTGAGCGACGCACTCTTTGCTTAAAGCAACGCTGTTTGAAAGAAAGAAAAAACCTTTTAAAATGACCATGCCGGTCTGGAGCCCTGCACAAGTATTATTCTCCCTGCTAGGCTTTCTATTTCCACATCCATTCTTGTTGCTGACGTTGTGAGGCTAAAATGGAGAAGAGAACCAACTCTGTGCATGTCTACTCAGAAGTAAGTCTTACTGAGTTCAATGCAACTTACTCCTACACATGTCAGCACCCCACTTGCCCCCATTTGTGTCCACAGCAGCCCATCTGCGGCCGGAACTCCGGCTGCAGATGGCCCTGGCCGGCAGCTCCACAGAGCCGGCTGGGCAGGATTCCGGGGGGAGGAATGGATTGTCTACCCCCCATCGAGGATTTCGGAGGGAGGGATGGAGCACCTCCCCCCCACTGTGGATGTCCCTGGACAAAACCAGGTAAGTGTTTTGTACATCCCTAATTCTCTGCACAGAAATACAGGAGGATGAGCTTGGTAACCCCATCGAGAGCTTCTGGGTTAAAATAAATGGAGCAAAAAATAAAAAAGAACCTGGTGGTTGGAGTCTACTATCGGCCACCCAATCAAGGAGAAGACAAGGATGAAACTTTTGAGAAGCAAATAGCCAAAGTTTCACAGAATCATGATGTCGTAGTAATGAGGGACTTCAATTTCCCTGATATTTGTTGGGAGACAAATTCTGCAAAACATGGCCCCTCCAGGAAAGTCCTGACTTGTGTGGCAGATAACTTCCTCCTACAGAAAGTAGAGGAAGGAACTAAAGGATTAGCTATCCTTGACTTGATCCTAACCAACGGAGATGACTTAGTGGATAAAGTACCAGTTACAGGAACTCTGGTGGAAAGCGACCATGTTATACCTGAGTTCTTGGTTCTAAAGGAAGCAAAAGCCAAGTGTAGCCAAATGCATACCCTGGATTTTAGGAAAGCTGATTTTAATGAACTCAGAACAATGATTAGTAAGGTCCCATGGCTAGCGACTCTAACAAGAGAAGCAGTCCAAGACAGGTGGGAGTTTTTTAAAAAGGAAATTCTCAAGACACAATTACATACCATTCCAACAAGAAAAAAGGGTGGAAGACAACAGAAGAAGCCAATGTGGCTTTACAAAAAAGAGATGACTAGGGATGTACAAAAGTCTTAGCTGGCTCCACACCGGGCAATTCGCAGTGGGGGGGAGGTGCTCTGTCCCTCCCCCCGGAATCCTCCCTGGCTGGCTCTGCAGAGCTGCTGGCCGGGCTGCTGTGGCCACAAATGGTGGCCATTGTAGCGGCTGCCATTTGCATCCTTGCAGTCAGCCATGATAGGCTACCTAGGTAATTATGCAGCCTACCACGGCAAAGAGCAGGGGCACAAATAGTGGCCACAGCAGCCCAGCAGCAGATGGCCGGGAGACCAGATGGAGCTGCCGCTGCATCCGCCGCCAGAGCTGCCGCCACCGCATCCGCCGCCAGGTAACCTCCGTCCGGGAGGCTGTTCCGCCATGGATTCTGGGGGCCGGATTCTAAATAATCCAGCCTCACTGGAGTCCATGGCAGAATTCTCTGACATCCCTAGAGATTATCTGAAAACAAAAAAGTACACATATAGGAAGTGGAAGGAAGGCCAAGCAACAAAGGAAGAGTACAGGCAGGTAGCACTAGGGATGTCAGAGGATTCCGCCATAGATCTCAGTGAGGCTGAATGCCAGTGCATTCAGGCCCCTGAAATCCATGACGGAACAAAGCCCCCCACCCCTCCACCCTGCAAAAGGCACGTGAAATGGAGCACTTACCTTGTGCCGTTCGCACTGCTTTGAGAATGGTGGCCACGTCTGCGGCTGCCATTTGCTTCCCCATTTTTGCTGTGATAGGCTATGTAAATATTTACATAGCCTAACATGGCAAAAAAAAACGGGGACGCAAATGGCAGCCGCCATAGCTGCCACCATTCACGTCCACAGGCTCTGCACGCCTGTGAATGCACCCAGCCGGCGGCTCCACGGAGTTGCTGCAGAGCAGAGTCTGCTGGGTTAGGATTTCGGGGGGAGGTGCGGAGCGCCTCCCCCCCACCGCAAATCACCCCTTCGAAAAGGTAAGTGGCTTTCGCACATACCTAGGTAGCAGAGAATTGCAGGGATGGCATCAGAAGGCTAAAGCTGAGAACGAGTTGTGGTTAGCGAGGGATGCTAAAAGCAACAAGAACGCTTTCTTCAGATACATGAATAGTAAAAGACAGAGGTAAGAAATGGTAGTTCAGACACGGGCTAGAGCTGTATCTTCAGCCTATCACGTGGTGGTGAAGGCAGCAAAAAAGGAATATTATGCTGCCTCTATCGCGTCTGCAGAGTGCTGTCCCAGGAGGCTGTTCCAAGTGGTCCGTAGCCTGGTCGGTCCTGTGGCTCTGGAACCACTGGAGCATTCTAAGGCCTCCTGTGAGGCCTTGGCAAGGCACTTTGCAGATAAAATTGATCAGATTAGGTGTGTTACTCTGCACACTGTGGATACAGTTAGTGAGCAAGAGGCGGCCTGTGGCAAACCGGTTTTGTGGGATCGGTTCCAGCTTCTCCTGATGGAGTGGACAAGGTGCTTTCATCTGTATGGCCGACCACCTGCTTACTTGATCCTTGCCCATCTTGGCTCATTATGGGCTGCAGAGAGAGACTGGGTGAGGGGATCAGGGCGGTGGTGAACGCCTCCCTTGAGGAGGGAGTGATGCCATCAGCCCTCAAGGAGGCAGTGATAAGACCGCTCTTAAAGAAGCCCTCCTTGGATCCTCAAGTTTTGAACAACTTTCTCCCAGTCTCAAATCTGCCATTTTGGGGCAAGGTGATTGAGCGGGTGGTGGCGGTGCAGTTGAAGGCACACTTGGAAGAAACTGATTATCTAGACCCATTTCAGTCGGGCTTCAGGCTTGGGCATGGGACAGAAACAGCCTTGGTTGCCTTGGTAGATGATATGAGGAGGGCTCTGGATAGGGGCAAATGCTCCTTCCTTGTTCTCCTCGACCTCTCAGCAGCTTTTGATACAGTTGACCACAGTATCCTCCTGGACCGCCTGGAGGGGTTGGGCATTGGAGACAACGTATTGCGGTGGTTCCGGTCCTTCCTCTCCGGCAGATACCAGAGGGTAGCACTGGGAGAGGAGGTTTCAGACCCGTGGCCACTTACTTGTGGGGTGCCACAGGGTTCCATCCTCTCCCCGATGCTATTTAACATCTATGTGAAGCCGCTGGGGGCTATCATCAGGAGGTTTGGGGTGCAGTGTCATCAGTATGAGGATGACACGCAGCTCTACCTCTCGTTCAAATCTTCACCAAGGTTGGCCGTAGAATCCCTGTCCAAATGTCTGGAGACGATGAGTGGCTGGATGGGGAGGAATAAGCTGAAGCTGAACCCTGACAAGACCAAGGTACTTTTGGTGGGAGACAAGAGGAGGCTGGGGGATGATGACCTGGTGTTGAATGGGGTACGGCTACCCTTGAAAGACCAGGTCCGCAGCCTGGGGGTCATTTTGGACTCCCAGCTGTCCATGGAGGCTCAGGTGTCAGCTGTGAGCCGGACAGCGCTGTATCAACTCCATCTGATACAGCGGCTGCGCCCCTACCTTCCTGACCATCTGCTCCCATCGGTAGTACATGCCCTGGTCTCCTCTCGTTTAGACTACTGTAATGCACTCTACGTGGGGTTACCCTTGAAGACGGTTTGGAAACTGCAGCTGGTACAGAACGCGGCGGCTCGCCTGATTAAAGGCAGCTGCTGGCGAGATCACATCACTCCAGTGCTGAAAGAGTTGCACTGCTTACCAGTTGTTTTCTGGGCCAAATTCAAGGTGTTGGTTTTGACCTTTAAAACCCTATATGGTTCTGGCCCAGCCTATCTTAAGGAGCGCCTCCAGCAGCACCAGACAGGCCGCTTAACAAGATCAGCCTCGGATGGCCTTCTCTCTGTCCCATCTAGGGGTGCACGAAAGTCACTTACCTGGTCTCGCAGCTTTTCGTGGTGGGGGGGAGGCGTTTCGCTGCTCCGCCCGCGAAGGTCAGGCCGGGGGGGGAGGCTTCCCGCCTCGCCCGGCCGAAATTCAGGCCGGGGAGGAGGCACCTCGCCTCGCCCGGCCGTGAAATTAAAAGTAAAAAAAAAAAAACGCCCCCGTGATAGGCTACGTGATGATTAACGTAGCCTATCACGGCTAGATCTGCAAAGTCAGCCGTGATAGGCTACGTAAATCGTCACGTAGCCTATCACGGGTGACTTAAAAAAAAAAGCACGTACGCAAATGGCGGCCCCCATAGGGAGCCGCCATTCACGTTCCTTATTTGGTCGCTGTAGTCTACGTAATCTTTACGTAGACTACAGCTACCAAATAAGGAACATTATTTGTTCCTTATTTGTTCCTGACTTTGCAAATCTAGCTGTGATAGGCTACGTTAATCGTCACGTAGCCTATCACGGAGGTGTGGTTTTTTTTTTCTTTTATTGGAATGGCGGCGGCGGCAGCCGGTCAAAAGACCGGCTCCCGCTCCCGCCTCGGACGAAGACCCAACGAACCACCAGCCAGACCCGCTGCCGGGAGGGACATTCGCCAAAGGTAAGTCCCGTCCCGGGTTGGTGCGGGGGGCAGGGGGGGTGCAGAGAATTTCTCCCCGAAACTTGTTCGGGGGGCCGAACACGTTGGCGCTTGGCCCCCCGAAGTTTCGGGGAGAAATTCTCTGCCATCCCTAGTCCCATCAGCCAGGACAGCTAGACTGGTGGGGACGAGGGAGAGGGCCTTTTCTGTGGTGGCCCCCACTCTGTGGAACTCCCTCCCTAGGGAACTCCGTCATGCCCCCTCTTTAATGAGCTTCCATCGTGCATTAAAAACGTGGTTGTTCAGGCAGGCATTTGGGGTGGGTTAGGGTATTTTAGAAAATGTTTTTATTGTAGAATTTTATTGTTTTAAACTGTTTTATTGTATGTTGTACATCGCCCAGAGTGGCTGGGTGACCAGCCAGATGGGCAATTAATAAATTTAATAATAATAATGATAATAATAATAATAATAATAATAATAGTTCAGCTATTAAATAAGGATGGCAAAATGATAACAGATTTCAAAGAAAAAGCAGAGGTGCTCAATTCCTACTTTGACTCAGTCATCTCCCATATGGTGAAGGAACACCTAATTACATTAATAATTTTTATTGTAATTAGGTCAAGAAACACCTAATTACAATAAAAATAAGGAACCTGGGAACTAGGGAAGTCAGCGAATTCTGCCATAGATCTCAGTGAGGCCGAATCCCAGTGCATTCAGCCCCTCGAAATCCATGGCAGAACGAAGCCCCCCCGCCCCTCCACCCTGCGCGAAACGGGACACCTACCTGCTGCCATTCTCGCTGACTTGAGAATGGTGGCTGTGTCTGCGGTCGCCATTCGCTTCATCACTATAGCCATGATAGGCTATGTAAATACTTACGTAGCCTATCACGGCTAACGCAGGGACGCCATTTACATCCCTGCGGAAGCCATGATAGGTTGCGTAAGTATTTACTTAGCCTATCATGGCAAAACAAAAGGTACGCAAATGGAGGCAGCTACGGCGGCTACCATTTGCGTTTCCTTTTTTTTTTTTGGCCGTGATAGCCTAGATTTGCAAAGTCAGCCATGAAAGGCTACGTAAATCGTCACGTAGCCTATCACGGGTGACTTAAAAAAAAAGAAAAAGCGCGTACGGATATTGGCGGCCCCCATAGGGAGCCGCCATTCACGTTCCTTATTTGGTAGCTGTAGTCTATTATGGGAAAAGAAAGGGGCACAAATGGCATAGTGGCTACCATTTGCATTCCTTTTTTTTTTTTTTTGCCATCACAGGCTACGTAAATATTTACATAGCCTATCATGGCAAAATACAGGGACACAAATGGCGGCAGCTATGGCATCCGCCATATGCATCCCTGTAGGCTGCCCAGAGGCTGGATGTCTGGCTGCGGGCAGCCCCGGCTGGCGGCTCCGCGGAATCTTCGTGGAGCGGAGCCGGCTGGAGAGAATTTCGGGGGGAGGGACGCAGCACCTCCCCCGCACCGCGAATGTCACCCTTTGAAAAGGTAAGTGACTTTCGTACATCCCTACTGGGAACTACAGACCTGTCAGTCTGACATCAATCCCTGGGAAAATTCTGGAGCAGATGATAAAGCAATCCATCTGGAAGCACCTTGAAAACAATGTGGTGTTTACTTGAAGCCAACTTGGATTTGTCAAGAACAAATTCTGTCAGATGAATATGATCTCATTTTTTGATCAGGTCACCTCCCTTGTGGACTATGGGAATGCTGTGGGCATCATTTACCTCGACTTCAGCAAAGCTTTTGACAAAGTGCCCCATGATATCCTGATGAGCGAAATAGCTCAAAGTGGGCTAGATGAAACAACGATCTGGTGGATCCACAGTTGGCTACAGAATTGAACTCAAAGAGTGCTTAGCAATGGGATCTTCTCAAACTGGGAGAGGTAACGAGCGGGGTACCGCAGGGTTCAGTCCTGGGCCCAGTGCTCTTCAACATTTTTATTAATGACTTGGAGGAGGAGGTGAAGGGAATGCTGATCAAATATGCAGATGACACAAAATTGGGAGGGATAGCTAATACCTTGGAAGACAGAAACAAAATTCAAAGGGATCTTGAAAGACTGGAGCGCTGGGCAGAAAACAACAGAATGACATTTAATAGGGATAAATGCCAAGTTCTGCACCTAGGAAAAAGAAACCAAAGGCACAGTTACAATATGGGGGATATGTGGCTCAACAACACTACAAGCGAGAAGGATCTTGGAATTGTTGTCGATCACAAGCTGAATATGAGCCAACAATGTGATGTGGCTGCAAAAAAGGCAAATGCTATTTTGGGCTGCATTAATAGAAGTATAGCTTCCAAATTACGTGAAGTACTAGTTCTCCTCTATTCAGCACTGGTTAGGCCTCATCTGGAGTACTGTGTCCAGTTCTGGGCACCACACCTTAAGAAAGATGCAGACAAACTGGGGAGGGTTCAGAGGAGGGCAACAAAGATGATCAGGGGACTGGAAATAAAGCCCTGTGAGGAGAGACTGAAAGAAGTGGGCATGTTTAGCCTTGAGAAGAGAAGACTGAAGGGAGATATGATAGCACTTTTCAAGTACTTGAAAGGTTGTCACAGAGAGGAAGGCCAGGATCTCTTCTTGATCATCCCAGAGTGCAGGACACGGAATAATGGGCTCAAGTTCCAGGAAGCCAGATTCCGGCTGAACATCAGGAAAAACGTCCTGACTGTTAGAGCAATATGACAATGGAACCAATTTCCTAGGGAGGTGGTGGGCTCTCCCACACTGGAGGCATTCAAGATGAGGCTGGACAGCCATCTGTTGGGGATGCTCTGACTTGGATTCCTGCACTGAGTAGGGATGGACGAAAGGGACTTACCTTGTCCCGCAGCTTGCTTCGCGGTGGGGGTGAGGCACTTCAGTTCTCCCCCCGAAATTCAGGCCGGGGGGGGAGGCGCCCATCCCTCGCAGGTGAAATTCAGGCCGGGGAGGAGTGCCCCGCCTCCCCGGCCGCAAAAAAAAAGTAAAAAACCCACCCGTGATAGGCTACGTAATGATTTGCGTAGCCTATCACGGCTAGATTTCCAAAGTCAGCCATGATAGGCTATGTAAATCGTCATGTAGGCTATCATGGGTGACTTTGGAAAAAAAAAAGTGCGTACGGAAATGGCGGCGCCCCATGGGCTTTGACTTGGGAAATCTAGCCGTGATAGGCTACGTAAATCGTCACGTAGCCTATCATGGGTTGTTGGGTTTTTTTTCTGTACTTTTTTATTTTGTAATGGCGGCGGCGGCAGCCGGTCGGGAGACCGGCTGCCGCCCCCGCCCCCGCCGAACTGCCGCTGAACCGCCGCCGGGATCTGCCGCCGAGAGGGACATTCGCCGAAGGTAAATCCCATCCCGGGGGGGCGGGGGGCCAGCGGAAAATTTCCCCAACACTTTCGGGGGGCCGAATGCGTCAGCACTCGGCCTCCCGAAGATTTGTGGAGAAATTCTCCGCCATCCCTAGCACCGAGCAGGGGGTTGGACTCAGTGGTCTTGTAGGCCCCTTCCAACCCTACTGTTCTATGATTCTTTGTCTCTATGATCAAAGCCTACAGTCAATTTGCAATGCTGAGTAATTTCTAAAGGGGCCGCTGCTAACAAGAAGTTTAACAAGTCCTGTTAGATTATTTTTTTAGCCAACGTTTTCATAATTGGATAATAAAGCAAGTGGTGGGTCAGGAGTAGAGATGCTGGAGAAATTCGAGATTGGCTAAAATGGGCTCAGATTTCTAAGATTCCAACATGTGGGATCTGCTGTGGGGTGACCCCCTCAGGCTGTGCAGAGTTCATGAACTTCTGGATGATTTTTTTACTTTCCTGAAATTTACACACATAAATTCATAGGATAATACGTATTTTTCTGCTGAAGAAACATTGAATGGAATGGGACACAATGCACTAAATATTACCTACTAGGGTACATTATGTAAATACTATGTAAACATAATATGTAAGCATAAATACTATGTAAACATAATTTACATACGTATTATATAAATACGTATGTAAATACTTACCCGCCCAAAATTCTCATTCATTTGTGGGCAGACAATGGAACAAAGGCACCTGACAATCCATGAAACACAGACAGAGCAGATTTTACACAGTCCGTATATCCCTAGTCAGGAGTGGGTCTCATTCCCTCATGGCAGAGCTGCTTCTCATTGGCTGGACTGTGTGGCTAAGTGCAATTCTGGACCGTTAGTCAAACTTACACTTTTTAGGGCACAATCCTATGCATGTTTAGACAGAGAAAAGGCCTGCAACTCCCAGAATTCTCCAGCCAGCCTTGCTCCCCCCCCCCAGCTGTTGCTCTGTGTAGGAGGACAGAACTGTGGGTGATTTTAAAGATGGGGAAGACGTTAATACAGTTTGCATTTTAATTAATACAGTTTGCATTGAAACTCATATATCCTTTGAAATTTGCACCACTCCAAATTTCGGAATTGAGTTCCCCAATCATAAAATCTGTATATTAGGGGAAATAATGTTCAAAAATTCATTATATTATATTTGAATAAACCACGTGCAAAACATGCATGTGTAAGGTGAAATGTTCATGAAAGGATTATGAATCTTCATGCAAAGTAAAAAAAAAAAAAATTCTCAAAGCTGGGGACAAACCAAACTTAAGACTGGAGAAATTCTCAAAGTTTGAGTTGAACCAGACTTAAGATAAGAAAAATGAGAAACTGAGAGAAACCAGAAGTGACAGATTCCTCCATCCCTATGTGCTATCTTGCCTGCAGCCCTCCAGGATAGACTGGTGCCCTCAGGCATGGTGGAGGACATTGTACTGTCATCAGTGTGGAAACAAGATTCAACTGCTAGTCCAGTTGCCTTGTATATGTCAAATGGAGGGGGGCACCATCTTGTCCTTCCCCTCAGGTGGCAAAATGTCTTGGGCTGACCCTGATGAGTAAGTTGATGATGTTCGGATTATTCTTGCTAGACTTTGGATGATATGAAAAGTAGGGATGGGGGCAAAATTAATTTGATTCTCATTTTAATGCGAACTTAACAAATTTTGCATTTTTGAACCAATACATGAACTGAAACTCAATCTTCCTTCTAAATTTGCACATCCCCGAATTTTACAATGGACTTCTGCCATCCCCAAAATATATATAAAAATGTGGGAAAATGGAACAAAAGTGAACATATTTGTGAAAATAATGTATAATGCATTATGTTAGGAAAATGGCTTGCAAAAAAATTGTATATTAAGCAAGATTGCATACAAACATCCGTATGTTTTGAAAAATGTGTACACATTTTAATATGAACTATTTTTTAAGTCCTTAACTTAAGATTGGAAACTTCCTAGTTCAGGATGATCTGAACAACTATTAGAAAAATGAGAAACCAAAATTGACACATTCACCCATCCCCTAGTTAAGAGTAACACTGTTAAGGAAACCAGAGTTTCACAGCATTTTGGACTATGGAAGGAAATGGAATGATGCTCCATTTAATTCACATCATTTGTGGTGGGAAATATTTCCATTAGCTAATTTCTAATGAATTCCAATTACTCCTTCATGGGCTGGTGCATTTGTGATTTCTTTAAATGGGTGGCTTGTTTCTAACATTTAATCTAGCATTGTTTATCATACTTTTGGATGCTTAGTCATATTCCAAATAATAAGATTACATATTTCAGTCTCAGTACATGGCACTAATTCATTTTAACATTAATTAGCAGGAGTCAGAAAAGTACACAGGGAATAGAAAGCTTTTCACAGACCTGCTCTCTCAATGAAGGCAGCATTCCTCCTGATTAATTTCATGTTCTTGCAGTTTTTTCCTGTGCTATTAATTATCGTTAGAAACAGTCAGAATTCATTTTTTGCTTTTTGGCCCCATCCACTGGTGTTTCTCAAAGATCTATCTATCTATCATCTATCTATCTATCTATCTATCTATCTATCTATCTATCTATCTATCTATCTATCAATCATCTATCTATCTATCTATCTATCTATCTATCATCTATCTATCTATCATCATCATCATCATCTATCTGTTATTTAATTTATTTAAAATCATTTGTCTATTGAATTTCTACCCTGTCTTCCTTAAAGAATTTATCAGGGTGGATTACAAAATCAAAACTAGCAATACATATTAAATATAAAAGAAACAAGCATAATAATTCCCTCTAAAATGTGCTGCTACAAACTGTATAAATGATGTAAACAACAGACTGGGGTGTGCAACAAAGGAACTGATATAAACATTCTTGCAATGACATATAAAATGGCAGCTGCTCTGGATTTCATTCTGTTCCTTACTCGGTGCTCCCCAGAACTGCTTCCCTCCGTACAACGATGTGTGAAAGACATCAGTTCCTATTTTCAGAAATGCTGTGCCGAAACCCCACCTGCCCTTTCACAACTCATTTCCCTGTGAAAGAGGCAGTTGTTTTCCTGCCACTTCCCCTGGGATTTTGAGAATTTTGGGATGTCTCAGTGTGCTGGGCTTCAGTGCTTACAGTAAGGAGGTGGCTGAGGGGTGGTGGTGTGTGCACTCTTTCTTTTTCCATGTTTAACCTGTTCCATCCTTGCAGCTTCTCTGGCTGCTTGAGATTTCTGAAAAGCCCCCTTAACCTGGACTTCTTCCCTTGGGGCTTTCCTGTGCTGAGTGTCTGGAAGCTCAGAGAAGCATTTCTGGTTTTGTTTCATTGTTTTTAAAAGTCAGATGAAGAGGAAGAAGAAGAGGTCCTAACTCAGCTTTCAGGCACTCATCAGGGAGCAGCACTGGAAAGCAGCAGCTGAAATGTACACCTTGGTATTGAATCTGAAAGCTCACTGCCAGCGAGGGTAGGTAGCTTCTGAAATGATCTGGATGCCTGCCTTTGGGTGAATGCTGAATGCTGACCATGAGTGTGCAGAATCTTATAGAATCTTACAGAATCCCATTTTACATTAACCCATTTCATAGGGTACACAGTGTATGAATTTGTGGAGGAGGCAGCAGGCTTTGCTGTTGGCCCTGCCTCAGGTCAGAAAGGGGGCCTCTATGTACCTACAGCTGTACATGCATAGGTAGGGATGGTGCGGACACCCGGTTGGGGCTCCAAGTCTGGCGAGAAATCTCCAGCTCGGCCCCCCAGACACCAGGCCCTGAACCCCAGTGCTTGCCTGACTGAACTGGGCAAGCACATGGGCGTCCACTAGGGATGTATGGATTCCCCACCATCCGTTCCGGTGGGGAATCTGCGGCGGGGGGGGAGACAATCTTTTCCTCTTCCCCAGAATCCTTGCGGACCGGTTCTGCTCCATGAGGAGTCCACAGAGCTGAGGGCCACCCTGTTCCGCTGTCTGCATACCCTGGATTCCCCCTGGGGGGGTTGGCTCCCCAAATTTATGTAAATAATTCCATAAATACTGTCGAAAAATCATTTTTGCGTGCCCATCTGGGCAGGCCTGCAAGGACGCAAATGGCGACTGCTGTAGTCGCTGCCATTTGCATCCCTGTATGGAGCCATGATAGGCTACATAAATATTTATGTAGCCTATCACAGCAGGGGGAAAAACCCCAGGGTATGCAAATGGCAGTAGCCTCCACCATTTGCGTATGCTGGGGTTTTTCCCCCCCTACCCTGATAGGCTATGTAAATATTTATGTAGCCTATCATGGCCTCTGCAGGGACGCAAATGGCATCCCTGCGTTAGCCATGATAGGCTACATAAGTATTTACGTAGCCTATCACAGCTATAAAGAGGAGGAAGCGAATGGCGGCCGCAGGACGGCTGCCATTCGCAAAGCAGCGCGGACAGGAGCAGGTAAGTGCTCCGTTTCGTGTGCTTTTGTAGATTGGGGGGGCGGGGGCTTCGTTCCACGATGGATTTTGGGGGGCCGAATGCACTGGCATTCGGCCTCACCGAGATCTGTCGCGAAATTCTCTGACATCCCTAGTGACAGCATTTGAAGTACTTGAAGGGTGCTTTCGCATCTCCCCTCAGTCTTCTCTTCTCAAGGCTAAACATGCCCAGTTCTTTCAGTCTCTCTTCATAGAGCTTTGTTTCCAGTCTCCTGATCATCTTTGTTGCCCTCCTCTGAACCCTTTCCAGCTTGTCTGCATCCTTCTTAAAGTGTGGTGCCTAGAACTGGACACAGTACTCCAGATGAGGCCTAACCAGTGCTGAGTAGAGGGGAACTAGTACTTCCCAGGAATTGGAAGCTATGCTTCTACTAATGCAGCCCAAAATAGCATTGGCCTTTTTTGCAGCCACATCACATTGTTGGCTCATCTTCAGCTTGTGATCTACAACAATTCCAAGATCCTTCTCGCTTGTAGTGTTGTTGAGCCACGTATCCTCCATCTTGTAACTGTGTCTTTGGTTTCTTTTTCCTAGGTGCAGAACTTGGCATTTATCCCTATTAAATGTCATTCTGTTGTTTTCAGCCCAGTGCTCCAGTCTATCAAGATCCCTTTGAATTTTGTTTCTGTCTTCCAAAGTATTAGCTATCCTGCCCAATTTTTTGTCTTCTGCAAATTTGATCAGCATTCCCCACACCTCCTCCTCCAAGTCATTAATACAAATGTTGAAGAGCACTGGGCCCAGGACTGAGCCCTGCGGTACCCCGCTCGTTACATCTCCCCATCCATCCCTATGCATAGGTCATCCACACAATCAGAAAATCCAGTTTCTTGTGGTGCACATATAGGTGCTCCATTGCAGATCTCCAGCTTCAGTTCAGAGGTTGTGGGAGGGGACAGTCAGTGTGTGGCACTATTGGGGATCAGACTGTCAGTGCAATCCCACTATCTACTGTACACATTGGGTTGGATACAGACTTGATCAAGCTTAGAGTTGACCCTTTGAAATCAATGTGGGAAATTAATCATGACTAGGGATGTCAGAGAATTCTGCCACGGATCTCGGTGAGGCTGAATGCCAGTGCATTTGGTCCCCCAAAATCTGTGGTGGAACGGCCTGCCCCCCGCCCCCCCACAGATCCCCCCCGGGACAAGACTTACCTGGGGCGGATCTTCTGGGCAGCTGCGGCTCCAGCGAAGGCAGCAGCAGCTGCCGGTCTTCCAACTGGCTGCCGCCTGCGCCATTTCCAGGCTTGTGGGGAAAAAAAAAGATGTGATCGGCTACGTAAATCTTTTTACGTAAATTTACGTAAATTTACGTAGCCTATCATGGCTAGGTTTAAAAAAAAAGAAAAAAAAGATGTGATAGGCTACGTAAATCTTTACGTAGCCTATCATGGTTGGGGGTGGGTTTAAAAAAAAAACACATACGCAAATGGCAGCGGCTATGGCCACTGCCATTTGCGTTCCTTCTTTTTGGCTGTCTTAATCTACGTAAATATTTACGTAGAGTATGATGGTGAAAATCAAGGGGAATGTAAATAGTGTAGCGGGTGCTATTTACGTCCCTTTTTCATTCACCGTTTTAGCCTACGTAAATTTTTACGTAGGCTAAAATGGGGAATCAAAAAGGGACCCAAATGGCACCCGCTACGCTATTTGTGTTCCCCTTGATTTTTGCCGTCATAGTCTATGTAAATATTTACGTAGATTAAGATGGTAAAAAGAAGGAACGCAAATGGCGGCAGCCATAGCCACCGCCATTTGCGTACTCATTGTGTTGTGTGTGTTTTTTTTTTTACCCAGAGCTCTCCGTGGCTGGAAATCCAGCTGCGGATGGCTCTGGCCTGGCCAGGCCAGGCCTGGCCAGCTGCTCCGCAGAGCTGCCGCGGATCACAGCTGGCTGTTTGAGAATTCTGGGGGGAGGTACGGAGTGCCTCCCCCCTGGCCAGGATTCCGGGGGGAGGGATGGAACGCCTCCCCCCACCACCGTCAACATAATCCACAAAAGGTAAGTCACTTTCGTACATCCCTAAATTCATGACTCTCTTAAGTCAATTCATTTAATCCTACATTTGGAGGAGAAAGTATGAAATAGGCAATTCTGAGCTGGAATTGCTGATCAATTCATAATGCACCTGAGTATTACAAGTTGAACAAATCCATATTCTGAATCAGGTAGCTAATTATGAGCATCAGTGATATATCATCACTAATGCTTGAAATGGTACATAGATATCACAGAGCTTACAATAATGTTATAGTAGGGATGGACTCCATGGTATAATATCCTCATTCCCAATCATTTTTTTACAACACTAATAGTAATATCACTGCCCTGTTGTTGTTGTTTTTTAATCCACCACAAAAATGATGCATTTACTTAATTTATTTAAAATTACATTTGGGCCACTTTTAAGGGCATCATATTCATGAAATGCCCAGACAGCTTTGGCTATTGGGCAGTATAGAAATGTAATAAATAAATATTCAAAAATCAAGAGTGCTGCATATTGACACACTTCATACCCACCCTTCCTCCAAGGAGCTCAACATGGATAATCCCCTTTTTATACTCACAACAAACATGTGAAGTAGGATAGGCTAAGTCACAGGAGTGCACAGCGTGGTGCCTGTGTGCCCCCAGAGTCCCCAGACAGCTTCCTTGGTGCTGGCCAAGGTGCCCTACTTCTCCTAATTTTTAATTAAAAAAAACAAACATTTTATTACCAGGAACTTGGATCACTTCAAAGCACTTCCAGCTGCTGTCAGCTTTGTTTCCAGTTTGTACGCATCCACCCATTCACTGCAGCACGTGGGTACGCATTTTTAAAATGCACACATTTTTCTTTGCACACTTTTCAAATGTGTGAATTTTAATGGATGCATTTTTTCCTATTCTGTTAACAGAATACATCACCAGTCCTGAAATACACAGATTTCCAAATGTGAAATCCATCCAGCCCATGCCCATTTCTGGGTAGGGATGTTGGAGAATTCTGCCACGGACTCCAGTGAGGCCGGATTCTAAAGAATCTGGAGTCTGTGGCAGAATGGAGCAATCCCCCCCGCCACCCTGTGGAATCCCCCCAGGACAGAGCCTACCTGGTGGCGGATGTGGCAGTGGTGGCAGCGGCAGATGCGGAGGTGGATGCGGAGGTGGATGCAGCGGCGGCAGCTCCAGTTCCTCTTCTGGCCACTGTTGGGCTGCTGTGGCCGCAAATGGCGGCCCTAGTAGCAGCTGCAATTTGCATAGGGATGGTGGAGAATTCCACCACGGATTTCAGTGAGGCCGAATGCACTGACGTTCGGCCCCCCGAAACTGGTGGTGAAACGGCCTCCCACCCCCTGCCCCCCTGCGGAATCCCCTCCGGGACAAAGCTTACCTGGGGCGAATGTTCCGGTGGCGGCAGCTCTGGCGGCGGCTCCGCCGGTGGCGGTGGCAGCTGGTCTCTCAGCCGGCTGCTGCAGACTCAAATGGCAGCTGCCATAGCAACGACCATTTGCGTCTGGCCAGGCTGCTGTGATAGGCTACATAAGTATTTAAGTAGCCTATCATGGCAAAGGCAGCCACGCAAATGGCGGCCACCACGCCATTTGCGTAGCTGCCTTTGCCATAATAGCGGCAAGCTAAAAACAACAACAACAGCGTATGCAAATGCCGGCTATGGCGGCCACCATTTGCGTTCCCTTTTTTTTGCCGTTTTAGCCTACGTAAATATTTATGCAAGCTATTACGGTGAAAAAAAGGGGAATGCAAATAGTGTAGTGGGCGCTATTTGCGTTCCCTTTTTTTTCACCGTAATAGCTTACGTAAATATTTATGTAGGCTAAAATGGTGAAAAAAAGGGAACGCAAATGGCAGCCGCCATAGCTGCTGCCATTCGCGTACGTTGTTTTTTCCCCCCGGAAAGCTGCCCAGCTGCCGGATGTCTGGCTGCGGGTGGCCTCAGCCGGCGGCTCTGCGGAATCTCTGCGGAGCGGAGCCTGCCAGATCAGGATTTGGGGGGGAGGTGCGGAGTGCCCCCCCCACTGTGAATCACCCCGTTGAAAAGGTAAGTGACTTTTGTACATCCCTACATTTGCGTGGCTGCCTTTTGCCGTGATAGGCTAGGTCAATATTTTACTACGTAAGATAGCAAAAGCCTATCACGGCAAAGAGCGGGGGCGCAAATGGCAGCTGCTATGCCACTTGCGCCCCTGCTCTTTGCCGTAATAGGTTACATAGGTATTTACGTAGCCCATCACAGCAAAAAGCAGCCACGCAAATGGCGTAGCGGCCGCCATTTGCGTCCCTGCCTTTTGTTGTGATAGGCTACGTAAATACTTACGTAGCCTATCATGGCTTGGCAGGGATGCAAATGGTGGCCAGACTCCTACCCAGTCCTTGCCCCCGCTCTCTGGTCCCCAAACTGCACTTGAGCCTTTCCCACTCTTGGCGAGCAGCCTGCTCTCCCAGCAGCAGCCTCGTCGAGCTCCACAGTCACCATTTCTAAAAAAATAAAATGGCAATCACACAAATGTACATGTTTTTGTATACGTGAAAATGCTCATTTTTGCAAATTTGTATATTCTCATGTGTGAAATGCACATTTTTGCTTGTGTGGAAATTTACACATTTTTGCGATCACCATTCTGTTTTTCAAAAAATGGCAACCGCAGATGTTGACAAGGCTGCTGGGGTGAGTGAAGACCATTTGCTGAGCACAGACAGGGACGAGCAGGGGCAGAAGCTTGACAAGCGGGTCTCGGGGGTAGGGATGGTGGAGAATTCTGCCATGGATTTCAGTAAGGCCGAATGCACTGGCATTCGGCCCCCCAAAACGCGTGGCAGAACGGCCTCCCCCCCCTCGGAATTCCCCCAGAACAAAGCAGCTGCCTGACTCCTCAACAAGCCACCATTTTGCACATAAGTGGTGGCTCACTGTTTTACGCAAAAGGCCTTTTACACAAATGGAGAATCTAAAGCAATCCTTTATGCAAGATTACAGACGTGAATGGTCAATTCACACCTGTAATCTTGTGTGAATGGCCACTTTAAACTGCCCTTTGCATGAAAAGGCCTTTAATGTAAAACCAGTTTTATGCAAAATGGTGGACTGTTGGGGGGGGGGTGGGCAGCTGTGTGCCACTTGCCAGTTGCCTGGGGACCACCCAGTGACTTATCCAGGGAGCCGAACAGGGGCGGGTACGTGGTGGTGGTCTGGAGGGCAGCACCTGGGGCAGGGGTGGGGTGGTTCATTCATCCTTAGCCAACACTGCCTGGTGGGACTAAAGACTTCCGGGTCAAGCTTGGACTATCCTTGGGCAACAAGAGCCACCACCATCTAGTGCTGGCTGGCTCAAAATGACAACCATCATGTCGAAGCTGTTTCACTCATGTCAAAACGGATTGTTTTGATTTGTTGATTTTTCAGAGAAGTGGTAAAAAGAATAAGGATGTCTTGCAAAAAGCCAAAGCTGCTGTACATGAAAGCAGACCCAAAGGTTTAAAAGGTATTATGTGCCATTTGGGGGGGAGTGGGAATCCGAGATTCACGATGGAGTCCTACACTATCCCTATATACACTCAGCTGACTCCTAAGATTTTCAAAGGAGGCCTTCTCGGCTGTTCCACAACCAACAGAGTGGGGTGAGGGTCACTGGCTTACATAGCTTTAGAAAGGGACTAGAAAAATTAATTGAGGAGAGGCCTATATTAGCCATGAGAGCAAAATGGAACTTTTTAAAGCAGCAGTATACCTCCAAATACAAATTCATAGAGGCCATATAACAGGAGAAGGCTATTGCCTTTATGCCCTGCTTGTGGGTTAATTGCAAACATCTCAGTGGCCATGGTTGGAAACAGGAAGCTGTCCTAGTTAGATTTTTGGACTGATCCAGCAGAGTTCTTCTTATGTTAGTGGTCCACCATGTTGGACACAGGAAACCCCTATACATATATTGTGGCCTGTCAGATGTTCAAGTCACCACTGGTGCAGTTAGGTAAGTTTAGACTCTGGATGTGATGATCTTATGCCCACCCCCCCTTGAGATGGTAATGTGTATTACTTAATTCAAAATGTGGTAATCCAGCTATGCTGCGTTTGGGGCCCCCTCCTGTTTATTCTGCTGAGTGGGCCCCCGGACTTCTGCCCCAAAGTCCTACCCAGATAGCACCATTGCAAATGGCTCACCCATTTTGAAGTCCCATCCAGACAGCAAACGGAGGTTCATCAAGTCCCTGGTGGACCAACATGCATGGGTGGTGGTCTACATTTGGCTTGGTGGGTTACAAGTTGCACAGGCCTGCACGAAGTGGAACATTTCATGTGCTTACTGTTACGGTCATCTTTGGCCCAAAATTATTGTCCAGGAGGAATTTTAAGGAAGAAAGACAAGAGAAATTCTTCCAGGGATCATGAGCATGCATAACTGGATGCATAACTGAGGTGGGAGACAGAGACCATTTGTCTTATGAGATAAATAATACAAACTCTGTTAAGATTAGAAATGGTGACATCACCTAGTCTCAGCAGGGACCTGTTTACTCATTTGCATTTCAAAATGTCCCAATACTACTTTCTCTCTGGATCCTGAGCCTGAGAAAGGTCAGCTCCATCTAAATGTGGAACAAGCTTAGTTTCAACATGGTTCAGGAATCCGTGTTCTCCCACCATCAATATGAGTTCTGAAAGTTTTGGGTAAACTCTCTGGAATTAGAATTAATACCTCCATAATTCAAAACAAGGGGAGTTGGAGGAGCCAATATGGAGCCTAAGCACAGTTCTCTAGTCAGTTACTGCTTAGTCTGGCAAAATAAAAATTTTGCCCTTCCAAACGTAAAGAAGAAAATCATTCCTCATTATTGATGGTTTCTCTTAGAACCAGAGAAAGGGCTATATATAGCTGCAGGGGGGAGGGGTGTTTCAGTTTTTGTTTACATGCCATGTGACAAGTTCATCATCATTTTCCTCAAACCATAGCTAGAGATAACTCCATCATAAATTTGGGGGGTGGGAGAGAAATACTGCTTCTGACAAGAACAGATGCATAAATCACAGAGGAAATTTGGGATTAATTTGAACATAAACACCATGAAAGTTTCCAGTGGTGGCTGGTGGGAATATGTATTCTTCAGCAATCAGGAAAGGAATTAAGTCTGAGACTCTGAGCATATATAACTGACTTTGCTCCCTTTCATTCCTTGCTCCCCTAACCAGTCTCCTCCAACCTTCACTCAGTTTTCTCCCCACTGTCACACTTTAGAATGTAAGCTTCTTGGGGGCAAAGACCTGACTTTTCTTTTTGCTTATATGCTGTAAAAACTGAGGCAAGCAATGCAAACTAAGGTTTGTAGATAGGCCCAGGCCACCAAAGCAATTATATGCTGATATTTTCCACCAGGGATGATGGGAGATGAAGTTCACCTTCCATGACCCCAGGCCAAGATGACACTGCTGCTTCCTCAGTTTTAAAGAAGTGTGTGGGAAGCAGGAGACAACTGCCAGTCATAGTGTATTGGCCCTCCTGGCTTGCCATACCAGGAAGTGCCCGAGTCATGTCTTAGGCTCTGTGCTTTGTTTCCTGTTCAGTCTGGTCTGAAACAGTCTGTTGCATGGCCTGTTCTCAGTAAGCATTATTTATTAAAAGTTGATGTTGGTTTTCCATCCTTTGTCTGGCCTTCTCTTCATGATTCCTCTCAGTGGGATACTTCAGAGCCATGCAGAGTCTTTTCTCATGGACTGGAGAAAGAGAGGGAGAACTCAGTCCTGCTGAAGCCTGGATTAAGCTTTCACCTCAAGCCTTGTGGAAGCCACTACAAAGTCTTCCAGGTCAGTGTGCACACTGTGTGGAATATGAAGGGATGTCAGAGAATTATGCCACGGATCTCAGTGAGGCCGAATGCCAGTGCATTCGGCCCCCTGAAATCCGTGGCGGAATGGCCTGCCCCCCCGCCCCCCGCAGATCCCCCCGGGACAAGACTTACCTGGGGCAGATGTTCTGGATGGCAGCAGCTCCAGCGGCAGCTTCGGCGGCGGCGGTTGGTGGCTGGTCTTCTGAACGGCTGAACGCCGCCGCCATTTGCAGTCTGTTTTGCCCCCCCATTCATGATAGGCTACGTAAAGACTTACGTAGCCTATCACGTCTGGGTTTTAAAAAAAAATGCGTACGCAAATGGCGGCTATGGCCACCGCCATTTGCGTTCCTTATTTTTGGCCGTCTTAGTTTACGTAAATATTTACGTAGACTACGACGGTGAAAATAAAGGAGAACGCAAATAACTCCCACTACGCTATTTGCATTCCCCCTTATTTTTGCTGTCTTAGTCTACGTAAATATTTACATAGATTAAGACGGCCAAAAATATGGAACGCAAATGGCGGTGGCTGTAGCCACCACCATTTGCATACGCATTTTTTTTTTTAACCCAGACGTGATAGGCTACATAAGTCTTTACGTAGCCTATCATGGCTGAACAGGGACACAAACAGTGGTGGCTACAGCAGCAGCCATTTGCGTCCCTGCTAGCCAGCGGCCGGATGTCCGGCTGTTGGCAGAGCTGGCCAGCGGCTCCGCGGAATCCCCACGGAGCGGAACCGGCCGGCCAGGATTCCGGGGGGAGGTGTTCCATGCCTCCCCCCCGGTGAGGATTCTGGGGGGAGGGATGGAGCACCTCCCCCCCCAGCGGAGCCAGGTAAGCTGGGTTTCGTACACCCCTAGGAATATGGCTACCCAAGGGCCAATTACAGTGGCCAGTTACACATAGAGAGAGAGAGAAAAAAAGAAGACTCAAGGGGTTGTATCCAATGTTAATCTAACTTAGGCTGCATTCATGTGAATGGGCCTACTCTAAGTAGGACTAACATTGAATGCAACCAGGTGTTGCACAAGGATTAGATAGTTTAGTTATTTCTTTATTTGATTTGTATTCCCCCAAGAAAATGGTGCTGAAGTCACCATATTGAGTACATATCAATTAAATGCCAACTGATATGTATAGAAGCAAAATTAGAAAAAAATACTAAAATTTAAATAGAAATACAATAAATAGTGGGGGAGAGTATGACCAGGTGACCTGTCTGCCTGCTCAGTCTTCTGAGTGCTGATCAAGTGCTAACTGTTGATGGACAAGTTCCAAGTCCCCTGCTCTCCCTTCTTACACCTTTTTATGGTTCTTTATCTTTAATCCGGACTGGACAGCCCTTCAAATAGAGGACACCTTAAAATAAAGGACTATCCTCTGACAGAGTTTCAAATAGAAGACTGTCCTTCACAAAGTAGGACACCTGGCCATCTGAGAACATATTGAAGAATTCAGCCCTACATTCCCCAGCAAATGGGAACGCTATGCAGGCAGGAGGGAGCAACTATCAGCCCATCCAAAGTAGGCTTTCCCTCCATGGGGACAAGGATGGGCTGGCTGGTGGGGAGGAATTGGCGCATGAGGGGTTTTGATGTTTGTTCAGGTCACTTGAGAGGGGCAGATTCATTGTGAAGTGGTTCAACCCAGACGCAGCTTTACTGCTAAGTCGAACTAGGCTACAGTCCCATGGCCACATAGGAAGATCTAATAATTTGTTAATGCTCAGCTCTTCTGGCTTCCTTATGCCTTAGCCAACCCCAACAATATTCTAGAAGCAGTTGGTGATATGATGGTCAAACATTCATTGTTTTTGAAAAGTTGCAACAAAATGAGTTATAACAAGGTAGAACCCAGGTCAGAACATAAGAGGAGCCCTGTTGGATCAGACCAAAGGCCTATCTAATCCAGAATGCTGTTCCCACAGAAGCCAACCAGGTACTTCCAAGAAGCCCACAAGCAGGACATTAGTGCCACAGCACCCTCCTGTTCCCCAGCAACTGGTACTGAGAGGCCTACTGCCCCAGTATTGGAGGTAATAGCTACTGATAGCCATATTCTCCTTGAATTTGTCTAAACTGCTTTTAAACCCATCCAAGCTGCCGGCCATCACAATTTACAAGAGAGTAGAACCCTGTTGATAGCTTGTGACACCTGATCCCTACTGAGGCTGAGAGCTGCAATATCGCCCTCTGACTACCTGCAGTGCTGGTGGTCTGGAGCAGCAGATTGTAGACCAGTATCTCTCTCCTCCAGCAAACTGCAGTTGCCGTGCAGTGAATAAGGCACCTGGGGACTGCTGCTAGAATTCCCTGATTGAGACCCATTTACACACACGGTTCTTTTAAAAATTACTCTGAGCCCACAGTAGCTCCAGTGCGATAAGTGGACCTGTGTGGTTTTCATGTCAAGAGTGTGGGAGTAAATCTGACCATAAATATCCATAACTTTTCTACATGGAAATGCTAGAGAATGATCAAAACGTCAGAAAATTTGCCAGGCGCATTTGGGTATGTATTTTAATAGCTAGCTCTGGGATTAAGAAACTGCTGAAGTATAAAAAATTAAAATGCTTATTTTGCCTCCTTTGCTTCTTCTGATCAACTTCTCAGTCATGAACACTGAAGCCTCATGAAGGAAATGTAATTAGCACACTTCCTTCCTGGCTGGAACCATGCTGCTAATTTTAAAGGGAAGTGGAAAGCATTCCTCCACTTACAATCGCATGTAAATTGTATAATTTATTAATAATTTCAGGAACACTTGATATTTATTTTAATTAATCTTTAAGTCAGACACAAACGCTGGGGAGTAACAGCAGGTCATCTGAAAAGGCAAAATGTTGTTGGCATTATTATTATTATTTTAAATGTTTGAGGGGGGAAAAGCCTGACTAGATTGTTTTAAGGAAATGTAAATAATTCAAATGAGAGCAAAGTTGGTCTAAAAGTTTGGGTAAACTGAAATCCAAAACATGGAGGCTTGTCATTAAAATATTAAAAGTCAAACTTAATTTCCCTGGATAAATATTTAGCCATAAATATTTAGCCCCTCAAGACTCTGCATGACAATTTAACAATAGCCAGTTAAAAATCAGTGATGGGTAGAAACAGAAGAGATCTAACAAATATTGAAACTCTGGCACTATTGGCATGCTGAAATCTGCACTAGTCAGCATGGCCAATGGTGAGGGATGATAGGAGTGGTAGTCCAAGACATCTGGAGTGCCACAAGTTGTCCATTCCTACTAACGCTTGACAACCAATAACCTGCTGGCTGATTCCATCTGAAGAATTGGGGTTAAGGAGACGCCCTGTATGCTACTCCTCCTGAACTTTGGTTTATCTAGGAGGATTTTGAACATTAATTCCAATACTGAGGCACGTGTTGTTTTCCAAAGCTTTTAGTTCCTTTTGACCATTGTCATCTTTTCCCCATTCCATCTTACCAGTGCACACATGGAAACACTCAGGAGAAAGTAAGAAACAAACCATCTTGACATGACAGTCTGTATGATATCAAGATTTGTTTTGTGCAATGTTTTGACTGATGCACACATGTGTTCCTCCACTGTGATAAAACACCACATGAAGGATTGATACAAACCTATATACAATTACACCAGCTTTGCTTTTTGTAGGGTTTGGTTCCTGTCCATATGTATATCGATGGTGCTGCAGGAGAGAGACATGCATAGACTGAACAAACTCAGAGCTGTAGCAAACTGTGTTGGCAGGGCTGCCCCTGCCATGAGACAGGGTGAGGCAGCTTCCTTGGATAGCAGATGTTGCAAGGGGGCAGGGGGAAGCGGCAGCCAATCCTGGCCATTTCTCCTGAGACTTTCAACCATTCCCTTCTCTTGGAGCACAGACCTGTGTGTGCCACGTGGCCTGTCCTGCACTCCTTGGACTAACATGCTGCCCTTGGGTGTGGTGGAGGATGCTATGCCATTGCCAGTGGATTGTTGTTGTTGTTTTTAATTTACAATATTAATATACCACTCCACATCAGAGATTTCAGAGTAGTGAACAACAAGATAAAAGAATAGAACACCATATTAAAACACTTAAATCATTTTAAAAGAAACAGATTCTGGATTTAATAAATCATAGCTGGTCACTCAAGGAAGGCCTCTCAGAATAACAATGTCTTCAGGAGGCACTGGAAGCTACACAACATTGGCGCCTATCTGACCTCCAAAGGCAGGGCGTTCCACTGGAAGGGGGCCACTACACTGAAGGCTCTTTTCCGGGTGGATTCCAGCTGAGCCATAGGTCCATATGGGACCACCAGGAGCATGCCCTCTGATGACCTCAGTGACTGGGCAGGTTGCCAAGGGAGAAGGCACTCTCTCAGGTATCCTGGTCCCAAGTTGTTTAGGGCTTTGTACACTAGTACTAAAATCTTAACCATGGCCCAGTAGCGAATAGGCAGCCAATATTGTAGCAAGGTTCAATTAGGGATGATGTGAGAGTCTGTGAATGGAGTGGAGTCCAGTGGACTCCCCCTTGCCCAACCACCCAGATCCCATTCCCTGGGCCATGGGGGCTCACTTACCTGCTTGGCAACTGGCGGAATGTGCTGAGTGGCCATCCATCGCCTTACTGAGCTGCCATTTTGCACAGAAATCACAGCTCAGTTACTTCAGCAAATCTATTGTTGCATCTATGGCTGCCTTAAAGGGGTGATGACTCAACATTACAGGGGTAAAGTGCCATTTATGCCTGTAATATTGAGCCATCACCCCTTTAAGGAAGCCGCGGATGCAATGTTAGATATGCAGAAGTAACTGAGCTGCGATTTCTGCATACAACGGCAGCTCAGTAAGGTGACAGACAGCCTTGTAGTGCTTCTCGGGTAGTCATCGAGCTGTTCTGTAGCTCTTGCTGTGCAGTTCATGTGGGCGGGAAGTGACGGTGGCTCGTCAATTGCCCAGAGGAACCAGATGGAAGTGAGTCCGTCCATCCCTAGATTCAATTGCCAGTCCAGTTGATTTCTGTCCGTGGAATGGGGGCCATCTTGACTTCGTCTTAACTAGCAAAATGTTTTGAGCCTTCCCTGAAACTGTGCATGCAGAAGGCTTTGTTCAAAATCTACCAATTTTTTAAAAAAGGAAACCACAGAGAGAATATTAAACACTTCAGGTCCACTAGAGAAACAAGATCAGATCATTTGGAACTCTAAAATCCAAGGAGAAATGTGGATGAGAACAGTTCTGGAAGCATCTCAAGATAGAATTAGAGAGACAGGTCTTGGAACCAACTCCTGCTTTTAGGCCGAGCTGATAATACCATGGAAATAAGCCAATCAAAGCAGCCTCTCTTACTAGGTCTTATTTTATCCAGAGAGCATTGTACAAAACCAACTAACTTTCATCTCAGCAAAACAGTGCAGCCTTTCAGGAAGGTAAAATAAAGGAATTCATTCTTTTGACAGGACCACAGTAACAATAGCTCCAGAAGGTTTCTTATTATAAACCAGGGCCATTTTTCACACATCAGATGGGCTGCAAAGACACCCATGTTTTCTTGGGAACTGCCCTTTCATAGGCAGATTGCAGCACAAAATAGCAACGTATGCCTAAAAATAGGGCATGTTGAAATAGAAATTAAACAAGGTATTTATTTATTTATTGTTGAAAAGTTAAAAATAGTGCTCCATAAATGTTAGCCAGCAACCTGTGGCTTTTACATAAATCACTGCAGAGCTGTGTTGCATTCCCACATCCCCCTCAGTTGGGGAAAGAGGGACAGGAAGCAGAAGTAGTTTACATTTCCCATAGCCCAAGGCTGTCAAGAATCAAATGCCACCCATCCAGACCACTTTATTTTGAATTTATTTATAGGATTGTTTTTGAAAATACAAGACCCAGAGATGAGGTTTCAAACTATTGCTATGTGACGAAAAATTCTCCCACATTCCCCTCCCCCACAACCATTTTCATTCAATTTGATAGAAAATAAATTGCTTTTGAAAAGCAATTCCTGGACTCTGGCTCATGCATCCCTGAGCTTGCACAACTTGTCACACAATGAGTTAGGCCAGCTCACATTTTTTTTCACTTTTTGTAATATGCGCAAATTGCAGTTTGTGCAAAATCATGGGTATATTTACAGAAATTGTGATTTGTGCAAAATTGTGGCCATAAATAACACAGTTTGTGCAAACTTGCAGGCGTCAGTGGTCTAATTAAACCATCTACACCTGCAATTTTGTGCAAATTGCACTATTTGCAGTTGTGATTTTGCACAAATCACAATTTCCATAAAAAATTATACTCGTGATTTAGCACAAATTGGGACTCGAACATATTTTTAAAAGCAGCAAAAGTTCCCAACTTTCAGGAAGTGACCAGTGGCTCAGCTTTCAAATGTGAGCCAAGTTGGAGGTGCCATTGGGATCTATTGAGCCAAAAACGAACAGGATTTCCCCATGGCAAACATCCCTATTTCCGTGTGTCTTCCCTGTAGAGAACTAACTAAATAAATGAATATGGTGGTGGACAGCTCAATGAAGATGTCAACCCACTGTGTGGCTGCTGTAAAAAAGGCAAACTCCATGTTAGGCATAGTTAGAAAAGGAGCTGAGAAAAAAAAAAAAACCCTGCCAAAATCATACTACCCCTATACAAAGCTATGGTGCGACCACACTGTGTACGGTTCTGGTATTCACACCTAAAAAAATATATTGTGTAGAGCTGGAAAAAGTGCAGAAAAGGGTAACTAAAATTATCAAGGGGCTGGAGCATCTCCCCTATGAGAGAAGGTTATAACAGCTGGGATTGTTTAGCTTGGAAAAAAGGAGGATAAGGGGAGACATGATAGAGGTCCACAAAATTATGCATGGTGTGGAGAATGCGGATACATTTTTCTCCCTCTCTCAAAATAATAGGGGTTGGACTTGATGGTCTTATAGGCCTCTTCCAGCGCTACTATTCTATGATTCTAGGGGGTTGGACAGATTCTGCAGGAGAAGGCTATCAATGGCAACTAGTCTTGATGGCTACCTCAGTACCAGAGGCAGTGAGCCTATGTACACCAGTTGCTGGGGAACATGGGTGGGAGGGGGCTGTTGTACTCATGCTCTGCTTGTGGGTTCCTGGCTGGCAGCTGGTTGGCCACTGTGCATACAGAATGCTGGACTAGGTGGACCCTTGGTCTAATCCAGAAGGGTTCTTCTGGTGTACTTGTGTTCTTAAATAAAGGCCCTTTGTCACAGCCAGTTAGAAATATTTGAAAGATGAGATCATGTCCTTTCTTTATTTAAATTGAGCATCTACAGTTCCTTGAGCTGTTCCCCAAAGCCTAGTATTACCAGCCCATCAGTGCTGGCTGTAGGGTTTGTGGGGGGGCCTCAGGCATGGCATCCTCAGTAGGTCTCCCCCTAATGCAGAAGAGTCTGGACTTGCAAACTGAGAATTTTCTTAGGGGTCATATGATATTGGATACAAACTGGATATCTTGGATATTCTTGGATCTTTGCAAACTGAATATGGTAGCATTGATTCTGGGATCCTGGCAAATGCCCAACTTTGCCAGTTCTTACAGCCCATTATCACGTTGGCTGCTTTCCTTCTGTTCCCTCAGGAGGCCTGCTTGGCTCCTGATGAATATTAAAGCTAGCTTGACACTTCACCTAATTCCCATTCTGCTTCAAATGGCCCTATATGGGCAGTGAAGAGGGGGAAATCAAATGATCCTGTTACGACACAATCTGAAAGGCACCCAAAACTTACTGTTGAAAAGGGAACCAAACTTAAAGGCTGGAACTGTATGTTATGAGTAAAAAATAAAGTGATATAAATGAGTTCAATCTGCAAACTGCTTCATCATCTTCATGTCCTTACACCAACCCTGTGAAGTTGATCTCTAGTATTCCCATTTTACAGACAGGGACCTGAGGAAATGAGACAGTGAGTAAACTGTCACCCACCACCATCATGCCAGTTGAGAGCTAGGATTTCAAGGTTGGCACCCCAGCTATAATCTTCACTTTGATGTTTGCCCAGTTTATTAGGAGCCATGGCAAAACAGAAGCTGTTTGGGCTAGTATTGTTGTTACTTGGTCTGTCTGTCTGTCTGTTCATTAATTGCAATTCTATGCCATTCCATAGCATGATGTTTTCTGGGCAGCTTGCAATCAATTTTATTTATTTATTTGAAACATTTTTATCCTGCTCCTCAGCCAAAAAGGTCCCTGGAGCAACTTACATGAAACCAGTAAAACAAGACAGTTCCTGTCTACAGGTTTACAACCTAAAATAGATGCAAGGCACAAGGAAAAAAGGGATAGGGATGAGAAGAGAAAAACAAACAAACCAACACCAGGGAACTTACATTAGGACTGGTGGAATGGCCCTGCTTCCCTTCTCATCTCCTGTACAGCCTGCTGAAATGGTTGCTGGTGGCAACAGTAAGTTTTTTTAAGAATAAAAATGATACAAATAGAAAAAAAAAACCCATAAAACCACCAAATCAAACTGCATGCATACATACTAGAAATCAAAACTCACAGCAAGCCCAGAGTTTGCTGTCTGGATATACAGGGCAGGATATACAGGGCAGTATTCAATGCTGCTGCTCTGCTTATGAAATTGACACAATGTGAGGGATTGCTGGAACCAGTTCCAACCTTCCTCCAAGGTAGGATTACTCTGGAACTAATTCCAACTCTCCTGAAAAATAGGACTGGCCAAACTCGGTCTTCCAGTCCCCCAAAATACCCAGTGGCCACCCTCCTAGGCCAAGAGGCACTGAAATAGCACTGAGGTTATTCAGAAGAAATCACACCAACTGAACATTGGAAAAAGGTTTGTTAAGGTAAAAATAAAGGGGTAAAGGGAAAGGGACAAAGGGAAATAGCAAGTTGTGCAAGAGCATACAAAGAGAGAGCCTTATAAATGCACACCCAAGCAAAATAATAAAGCTACCTGGCCTATCCTCAACATACCTACATATGGGCCTCCCAGGATAGCATCCAGCCAACAGCAGGTCTAGAACCACCAAGACGAAGGGAGACACCATGCCTCTCTACCTCAGCCCTCTTTTAAAGCCCAGCCCTGGCAACTCAGGGCAGATTTCCCCTAGCCAATCACCAGCTCAGCCCCTGGGTGGGCCACCCTTGCCTCCAAGAGGCTGGAATGCCCCACCAAACCCAGCTGTTGTCACTCCCCAATTAGCAGGGACTGTGCCTGGCCTTGAGCAAAGCACTGAGGTGCCTCTAGATAACATATTATTCCAGATGGTTGCAATAGACATGACAATGTGGCCTAATCTCATGATGGAAAACAGGTCATCATTCTTGACATGTACAATTAACAAGTGGCCTCTAGCACTATGCCAATAGCACGAGCTGGCATGATGGCTTTTGCAGGGAAACCCATCAGTCAAGGGATGTATGAGACACTTACTTGGCTCTGTTCTGGGGCATCTGCGGTGGGAGGGAGGCGCTCTGTCCCTCCCTCCGGAATCCTCCCCGGCTGGGTCCACTCTGCGACAACTCCACAGAGCCGCCGGCCTGGGCCAGCTGCAGCCGGAATTCTAAGGATGTACGAAAGTCACTTACTGTTTCGCAGATCTGCTTCGTGGTGAGAGGGAGAGGTGCTCTGTCCCTCCCCCTGGAATCCTCGACAGGGGGGGAGGTGCTCCATCCCTCCCCCCGGAGTCCTGCCCGGCCAGCTACACTCCATGGGGATTCCGTGGAGCCGTGGACCGGCTCCTCCCACAGCTGGACATCTGGCCGCTGGGCAGCAGGGATACAAATGGTGGCGGCCATAGCCACCGCCATTTGTGTCCCTGTACTTAACTGTGATAGGCTACGTAAATATTTACGTAGCCTATCATGGCAAAGTGAAAAAAAAGTACGCAAATGGCGGTGGCTACGGCGGCTGCCATTTGCGTTCGCTATTTTGCGCCGTTCTAGCCTACGTAAATATTTACGTAGGCTAGAACGGCGAAAAATAGTGAATGCAAATGGCGGCTGCCATAGCCGCCGCCATTTGCATATGCTGCGCCCAGCCGTGGCCAGCCAGAAGACCAGCTGCCGCACCTGCCGCCGCACCCGCTGCCGCTGCATCCGCCACCACCGAATCCGCTGCCACCGAATCCGCCTCTGTCGCCGCTCTACCGCCGCCACAGCTGCTGCCGAATCTGCTGCATCCGCCCCAGGTAAGTGCCGTCCCGGGGGATTCCGCGGGGGGGCAGGAGGCTGTTCCGCCACGGATTCCGGGGGGGGCGGATTCTACAGAATCCGGCTTCACTGGAATCCATGGCGGAATTCTCCGCCATCCCTTCGGAATTCCAGCCGCTGTCTGGCTGCTGTGGCCACAAATGGTGGCCACTATGCTGGCCACTATTTGCGTGGCTGCCAAGCCATGATAGGCTATGTAAATACTTACGTAGCCTATTACAGCAAAGAGCAGGGGCGCAAATGGCATAGCGGCTGCCATTTGCGCCCCTGCTCTTTGCTGTGATAGGCTACGTAAGTATTTACGTAGCCTATCACAAAGAAAGGCAGCTACGCAAATGGCGGCCACTACAACAGCTACCATTTGCAGCCACAGCAGCCCAGCAGCGGCCAGGAGACCAGCTGGAGCCACTGCCGCCACATCCGCCGCCACATCCGCCACTGGAGCTGCCGGAGCCGCCACATCCACTGCCAGGTATAGTCCGTCCTGGGGGGATTCCGTGGGGTGGTAGTGGGGGGAGGCTGTTCCGCCACGGATTCCGGGGGGGGGGCAGATTCTAAAGAATCCAGCCTCACTGGAATCTGTGGCGGAATTCTCTGACATCCCTACCCATCACACCAACTCACATTGTTGGTGTAGCGTTAGAGGTTGCTTACACTACTGCTCTGTTGATTGTGTAGGCAGAACGGCAGCATTGCATACTGCCCACAGATTTTAATACTGAGAGGCCCAGACCATACTACTTAAGTTATTTAAAAGGCTTGGCACTGCAAGGACCACAAGAATTGCACTAGGCAAACCGCTGGGATGGCTGATCCATAATTTGGAGACTACCACTGAAAAAGCCTTCTCCCTGGTGGCCACCAGCCTTCTTCATTTGGTGGTGGAACTTGGAACAAAGTGTCTGAAATGCTTAAGGTTCAAGAAAGGACATAGTTGAAACTTAATTTTCTGCCAAAAGATAAGATGATAGCTACTGGCTTAGATAGTTTTAAAAATGGATTAGGTTTATCAGTGGCTCTTGGTCATGAGAGTCAAATACAGCCTCCAAGTGCAGAGGTAGTATAGATAGAGGAGGCAACAATGAGAGCAGACTATAGTCCTCATCCTGTTTGTGGGCTTCCTGAAGGATCTGGTTGGCCACTGTGGGAAACAAGATGCTGAACTAGACAGGCCTTTAGTCGGATCCAAAATGGCTCTTATGGCCTGAATATGTACTTTATCCTTACTTATTAAATCCATGAGTCACTTTTCTGTTTGCAATCATCCTCAAAGCAATTTACCATCAACAATCACAGCCTACAACAATGTACGTTGACTGATTAGAATGTATGATTCCATTTCTGCCTTGATTTTCAAAGTGAGACTTGAAAATTTGTCTTAAAAATGAATCCCTCCCAAAACGGATTAGGAAGAATTCATTAAAAATAAATAAATCAAATGGTGGATTTCAGAATTCCACATTTTATTTCTGCCCTGGTGAAAAACAAGCACAAGGTAAAACTGGAGATAGACAGTGAGCTGAAAGTAGTATGACAGAGGCTCATGGTGGATAAGTAACCTTCTGGGGGAGGGGTTCCCAACCTTCTTGGGTCAGTGGACAGATTTGGAATTGTGAGTGTTGTGGGTGCTTTCACAAAATGGCTGCCATAGGGGGTCCAGCCATTCATAAAATGGCTGCCATGGTAGGCATGGATGGTCACAAAACAAAAATGGCTTCCATGGGGGCAAAAGTGGCTGCTATGGATGGTCACAAAACAAAATAGCTGCCATGGAGGTTCCAACCATTCATAAAATGGCTGCGAGTGGTAGACACAGACAGTCACAAAGCACTCATTTCCCAGAAGGCAATGTGGTGAGACAAAACAAAAAATAACTTGTCCAAGAACCTAAGTACAAGTTAGTGGTGGGGGCTGCGCTCCAAAACAAAAAAACTGCATGCTTTTGGACCTAAATAAAGATGATGCTGGAGGTAGGGTTGGCGGAGACTTTCTCCACGAATCTTCAGGAGGCCGAGCGCCGACGCATTCGGCCCCCCGAAAGTGTTGGGGAAATTCTCCGCTGGCCCCCCGCCCCCCCGGGATGGGATTTACCTTCGGTGAATGTCCCTCTTGGTGGCGGGTCCCGGCGGCGTTTCGGCAGCGTTTTGTCAGGGGCGGGGGCGGCAGCCGGTCTCCCGACCGGCTGCCGCCACCGCCATTGCAAAAAAAAAAGTAAAGTAAAAAAAACAACACACACACCCGTGATAGGCTACGTAACGATTTACGTAGCCTATCACGGCTAGATTTCCAAAGTCAGCCGTGATAGGCTACGTAAATCGTCACGTAGCCTATCACGGGTGACTTTGAAAAAAAAAAAGTGCGTATGCAAATGGCGGAGCCCATGGGGCGCCGCCATTTGCGTTCCTTATTTTGGCACATCTAGTCTACGTAAAGATTTACGTAGACTACGGCAAAAATATGGGAACGCTAACGACTAGACGTGCCAAAATAAGGAACGCAAATGGTGGTCCCAATGGGAGCCGCCATTTGCGTACGTGCTTTTTTTTTTTTTTCCAAAGTCACCCGTGATAGGCTACATGACGATTTACATAGCCTATCATGGCTGACTTTGGAAATCTAGCTGTGATAGGCTACGTAAATCGTTACGTAGCCTATCACGGCTGTGTGTGTGTGTTGTTTTTTTTTACTTTTTTTTTCGTGGCCGGGTAGACGGGGCGCTCCTACCCGGCCTGAATTTCGCCGGCGAGGGATGGGGCGCCTCCCCCCCGGCCTGAATTTCGGCCAGGTGAGGCGGGGCACCTCCCCCCCCTCGCCTGAACCTCGGGGGGAGAAGCGAAGCACCTCCCCCCCACCGTGAAGCAAGCTGCGGGACAAGGTAAGTCCCTTTCGTCCATCCCTAGCTGGAGGGTAATACTTTGCTTTGAAGCATGGCAGCCTGAGCCTCCCCATTAAAAAAAATGTTTTTAAAAAAATCTTAAGAAATAAAATAAAAATCAGGAGGGGCAGGGAACCTGGCAGATGCCAAAAGACTTGTCTGCCAACACATTGGTGTCCATGGGCAGCATGTTGGAGATCTCAGCTCTAGGACATGGCACTTTAAATTTAGAAAAAGAGATGAGCAAGTTGTACCCTGGAGCAGGCATGCCCAGTGAGATTTTCTTGGTTTTGTGCCTTCCTGGTTTTTGTGCTCCACGTGTGGCTGGTGGAGCTGCAGGCCTTGCATGTTTTCTGAGAGACAACCCAGAGAGAAAGATGCATATTTTCTAGGGCCCCCTTTTATTTCTCACCCTTTCTCTTGCCTTAGACAACACAGTCAGCATTTTGTTTTTTAAATCCCCTGCAAGAAGATATGTAGCAGAACTCTTTTAAAGCCTGAACAGCATTGGAGGCACTAGTGCTGTGCCAAAAGTTGTCCCCCAATGTCCCAAAATTGCCCTCCAGTGGCATCTTTTTTTCTTTCTTTTTTTGGCCTTAGGGAGCTTTTGAATTTCTTTTGGTGCTGTTTTTGAGTTAGCCATATCATTTCTGAGCTAGCCTTATTGTTTTCTTTCAAATACACATCTCTCCATCACTCTGCAGCCTCCCCAGCTGCCCACACTTCCTGATGTCAAAGCGACTTTACTACAAGGGTCTAGGGTGGCCACTTCAAAAGAGGACATGCATCACCAAAACAGAGGACAAAAGAGGGCACTGATTTGCATAGAAATCTGCATATTCTAATTTATATGTATGCATGCAAATTTAGAAACAATTATTATAATTTAAATAGAAATACAGTACATCTCACCATAGTGTGGAAGACAGTGATCTCTGTGGCTTGCTCAGTCTGCTGTCCAGGTGCTGTTGATGGGTAACTTGAAGGCCCAGCTTTTCTTGCTGATGGTTCTTTATCTTTATGCAGACTTCAGCTGGGCAGCCTTTCAAATAGAGGACAGTGACACCTTCAAAGTAGAGGACAGTCCTTTGGCTGCCCTTCAAGTAGAGGGTTGTCCTCTATAAAGGACACTGTCCTCTATAAAGGCTCTATAGAGAGCCAGTGTAGTGTAGTGGTGAGAGTGACGGACTGGGAACCGGGAGATCCGGGTTCTAGTCCCCACTTGGCCATGGAAGCTCACTGGGTGACTTTGGGCCAGTCACAGACTCTCAGCCCAACCTACCTCACAGGGTTGTTGTTGTGAGGATACAACGGTGAGGAGGAGGATAATGTAAGCCGCCTTGAGTTCCTTGCGAGAGGGAGAAAGGCGGGGTATAAATGCAATAAATAAATAAATAAATAAATAAATATAAAAGGGAACACACAGCCATCCTATTTAATGGGTCCAGCATCCACACCTCCTCAGATGGGGCTTTAGTTTCTCCCAAGGATATGTGCGTTCCTTGTGTTACTTCCTCTGCCTCAGTGTCCCACTTGCTATTTAGAGCTAGGGACATGGCAGGAAGTGCTATGCACTATTGTCCTTCATAAGATCATGAAAACACATGGCAAATGGGACGATGCTATGACAGTAGGGTGTAGTGGCTAGAATATCAAACTAGAACTAGGGATGTCAGAGAATTCCGCTATGGACTCCAGTGAGGCCAGATTCCAAAGAATCTGACCTCTGGAGTCTGTGGCGGAGCGGATACACTTACCTCCAACTCTGGAGGATTTCCCATGGGGGGGGGGGGCTGTCTGGCTCCCTAGAAGACACAGTACGGTAATTTTCCTATTGAGGAAAAAATACAGCTCTAAATGGCGTATTCTACAACATTTGCGGCTGTAAGGCATTGACTTTGACCTAAATTCCAGCTGTTTGTGGGTGCATTTAGGTCAAGTCAGTGCTTTGTGGCCGCAATTGGCATACCATACACCATTTACGGCTGTATTTTTTTCCAGACATAGGCTAATATCAGCCACCATTAGTGTATCACGCCATACAGGGAGCTAGAGAGCTGCTCTGAGAACTGCAGCAGATGAGGTTGGGCTTCTGAGGATTCCATGGGGCCCCGGGTGGCACGGAAGGCCCCTCCACAGGCCCTGCCCAGACCAGCCAGTTCATACATCACTAACTAAGACTGGGGAGGCTGAAGTTCAAATCCCTGCTCAGCCATGAAGCGCAATGGATGAATTTGGGCCAGTGACCAACTTCCAGCTTAACCTACCTCACAAGGTTGTGGTGAGGAGGAAAGAAGTGGTTGGAGATCCATGTACACCTAGGGATGTACGAAACACCTACTTGGCTCCGCGCCAGGCAATACGTGGTGGGGAGGAGGCGCTCCGTCCCTCCCCTCGGAATCCTCAACGGGGGGTGCAGGTGATCCGGTCCTCCCCCCCGGAATCCTGCCCAGACATCCGGCTGTGGGGCAGCCCTGCAGGGACGCAAATGGCAGCTGTCTTAGCCGCCACCATTTGCATCCCTGTATTGAGCCGTGATAGGCTACGTAAATATTTACGTAGCCTATCATGGCAGGGGGAAAAACCTCAGCATGCTGGGTTTTTTTTTTCCCCCTGCTGTGATAGGCTATGTAAATACTTATGTAGCCTATCACAGCCTCCGCAGGGATGCAAATGCATTTTTGCTCCCTGTGTCAGCCGTGATAGGCAACGTAAGTATTTACGTAGCCTATCACAGCTATGAAGAGGAGGAAGCGAATGGCGGCTGCAGGACGGCCGCCATTCGCAAAGCAGTGCAGACGGGAGCACGTAAGTGCTCCGTTTCATGCGCCTTTCTTGGGGGGGCAGGGGCTTCATTCCGCAATGGATTTCAGGGGGCCAAATGCACTGGCATTTGGCCTCACCGAGATCCATCGCGGAATTCTCTGACATCCCTATGTACACCACCCTGAGAAGGGCAGCATAAAAAAACAGTGAACAAATAATATGCCATGATATATAATATGCGCAGGCATTGTTGAACATCAGCAAATGGCTTTTGCTGATTTTAGTGGCTTGAAACACTAAATTAGATCCATGTCTTGATGCCAGTTGTGATGACGGATAAAACACAGATAAAAAAATAAACCAAAAATCCTGCGCGTGGTTAGGGATGTATGAATCCCCTACCTGCCAGTCTGGGGGGGAGGCCCACGGGGGGGGAGAGGCGATCTGTTCCTCCCCCCAGAATCCTCTTCATCCGGCTCTGCTCCGCGGCGATTCTGTGGAGCCACCAGCCAGCTCCCAAGTGCCAGCAATACGGCCACCATGCCATATCGCTGGCTGAAGGGGACTACTGACTGTGGCCGCAAATGGAGTCTGGGACGCCATTTGCGGCTGTCAAGGCCTTGAAGGAAAGGTTCTTACTGTGCAAGTGAGTCATTACTGACTCCTAGAGGGATGCCGCTTTTGCTGGCGTTTTCATGGCAGACTGGAGCGGGGTGGTTTGCCATTGCTTTCCCCAGTCATGACTACCTTTCCCCCAGCAAGGTGGGTCCTCATTTTACCGACATCAGAAGGATGGAAGGCTGAGTCGACCTGAGCCGGCCACTCAGGACCCAGCTTCCGCTGGGATCAAACTAGGGATGTTGGAGAATTTCTCCACGAATCTCCGGGAGGCCGAATGCCAACACATTCGGCCCCCTGAAATTGGTGGGGAAATTCTCTGACACCCCCCCGTCCCCCCCAGGATGGGACTTACCTCGTGTGAATGTCCCTCGCGGCAGCGGGTCCCGGCGGCGGTTCGGCGGTGGTTCGGCGGCGAAGGCCGGTCTTCTGACCGGCTGCCGCTGCCGCCATTTCCAAGTAAAGTAAAAAAACAAAACAAAATGTGATAGTAGGGATGGTGGAGAATTTCTCCCCGAATCTTTGGGGGGCTGAGCGCCAATGCATTCGGCCCCCTGAAATCGGCGGTGAAATTCTCCGCCCCCCACCCCCCCAGGATGGGACTTACCTTTGGCGAATGTCCCTCCTGGCGGCAGGTCCCGGCGGCGGTTCGGCGGCCTTTCGTTGGTGGCGGGGGCGGCAGCCGGTCTTCTGAAAAAGACGTCACCGCCATTACAAAGTGTAAAAAAAACACAAAACCCGTGATAGGCTACGTAACAATTAACGTAGCCTATCATGGCTAGATTTCCAAAGTCAGCCGTGATAGGCTACGTAAATCGTTATGTAGCCTATCACGGGTGACTTTGAAAAAAAAAAAAAAGCGCGTATGCAAAAAAAACATTTGCGTTCCTTATTTGGTCCCGGTAGTCTACGTAAAGATTTTACGCTCTGCGTTGCCCTTATTTTCACCGTAGTCTACTGAAATCTTTATGTAGACTACCCGTTCCCAAATAAGGAACCCAAATGGCGGCGCCCATGGGCGCCGCCATTTGCGTACGCACTTTTTTTTTTTCAAAGTCAGCTGTGATAGGCTACGTAAAGATTTACATAGCCTATCACGGCTGACTTTGAAAATCTAGCCATGATAGGCTATGTAAATCTTTACGTAGCCTATCACATTTTTTTTTTTTACTTTACTTTTTTCTTTCGCAGCCGGAGAGGCGGGGCACTCCCCTCAGGCCAGAATTTCGGCGGGGAGGGGCGGGGCACCTCCCCCCCACCAAGAATTTCGGGGGGAGAAACGGAGCGCTTCCCCCCCCACTGAAAAAAGCTGCGGGACCAGGTAAGGGACTTTCGTCCATCCTTAGATCGAACTCAGGACATGGGGAGAGTTTCGGTTGCACTACTGCCGCATACCACACTGTGCCACATGAGGCTTTTTGTAAAGTCCTTAGTTTAAGGTAAATGCAGCCATTTATGGCTGCATTTACCTTAAACTAAGGCCTTTACAGCCGCAAATGATGTCCTGGATGTCATTTGCGGCTGCAGTCAGTCCTTTCAGCCAGAAAAACAGCATGGTGGCCGTATCGTTGGCAATCCGAAGACGGAGGATCTGGCTGAAGATGATTCTGCAGGGAGGCAGAGGTAAGTCTTCTGTTCCGCCACAGACTCCAGTGGGGGGGGATTCTTTAGAATCTGGCCTCATTGTAGTCCGTGGCGGAATTCTCCGCCATCCCTACGTGTAGCGTGCTGAAGAAGTGATAAAACTGGGAAGAGTTTTCTCTGTGTAAACTGAAGTGAAATTCAAAAGCTGTGAGCTGTAATCTTGAAGTGACTTTCAAGGTCAACCCAGTGTGGACTTTATCTCCCGATTATAAAATTAAAGTATGCAAATACTGGGTAGGATATATAACTCTCTTTTTCCTACTTCTTTCCCAGAGTTTCATGATTTGGGCAAGATGTCACTGTATCCTTTATTCCTTCGTTTAGCCTCCTTGCACATTTCATTGCATCTTGTCATCAAATATATAGGACTTGGACAATTATAACAGGAACTGAAGCTTTGTCCCCTGAATTCAATTAGCCACCTCCCCCCCACCACCACAAAAGGAAGAAGATCATGTAAGTAGCCATAAACCAGAATCATAAAAAAGGATCATTTTAAGTTCATTTATTGAGAGACTCCTTCCCCTGTGTCCTTGAGTTCCTTTAGGAGGAGAATTGATGGTGACATTGTCTTTTTAATTAGGAAGGCCTGGTTATATCACTGTGCAGTGCAAGCGAAACATGGTGAGTTTGACAGGGTGTCAGATTTACAGCAGGTGTTGATGGGAGTAGCTGAAAACTCTCAAGGGACATGGTCTATAGAGTTGGGGTGTTGAACCTCTTTGAGCCCAAAAGCTGAATTCTATCTTGGAGAAACTCTTGGAAGCATTTCAGTGGTGGGTGGAGCTGAAGGCAAAAAGGGAGGGAACAAAAATATTTAGCTTAAAGCTCTTACTGCTTTAGGAGAGGCAGTTCAACTTTTAGAATGGGGGGAAACTGCCCTGAATTTGGGAAACCACCAAAAGATCAGTGGTTGGAGGAAGGGGGCAGGCCCAGAGGAAGGGGGCATGGTCATCTGGTGTGGAGACTGGCCTAAGCATCACAGAGGGCCTAACATTGAGGAGTCTGGGTCTGATTCCTAATCAGAGAGGGATTAGACTCTAGCATTGTTAGGGATAGTGCGGGAGTCTGAGCAGGGGGTGGAGTCCAACGGACTCCACCCCACCTGGCCATTCACGTCTGTAATGTTGCATAGATTGCCCTTTATAGCTGCAATCTATGCAACTTTCCCTTCCCGGAAATGCCCGAGCCACCACTGTTCCACAAAATGGCAGCTCAAGGAAGGAGTGGGCAGGCCCACGGTGCTTGTCGGTCACTCACTGAGCCGTTGAGGGGCTAGCATGGCAAGGAGGTGCAGGAAGCAGCTCGGTGACTGACCAACAGTTCCAGAAGGAGGTGAGTCCATCCATCTCTACATGTAACGCACATAAGTGAACTAGTAATTAGGGATGTACAAATCCCTTACCTTGTTCCAGTGGCGGCGACCGATGGAGGGGTGAGGCACTCCGTCCTTCCCCCCGTAATCCTCGACGGGGAGGGAGGCGATCCGGTCCTCCCCCCCAGAATCCTCTACGGCTGGCTCTGCTCCGCGGCAGCTCCATGGAGCAGCTGGCCAGGCCAGGGCCGTCCACAGCTGGATTTCTGGCCGCAGACTGGCTGCTGGGTAAAAAACAACAACAAAGGCATACGCAAATGGCGGTGGCTACAGCCGCCACCATTTGTGTTCCTTATTTTTCGCCATATTAGTCTACGTAAATATTTACATAGACTATTACAGCAAAAATAAAGGGGAACACAAATAGTGTAGTGGGCGCTATTTGTGTCCCTTTTTGATTCGCCGTTTTAGCCTACGTAAACATTTACGTAGGCTAAAACGGCGAATCAAAAAGGAACGCAAATAGCGCCTACTACGCTATTTGCATTCCCCTTTATTTTCGCCGTAAGAGTCTACGTAAATATTTACGTAGATTAAGATGGCGAATAATAAGGAATGCAAATGGCTGCGGCCGTAGCCGCCGCCATTTGCATATGCGTTTTTTTTTTTAACCCAGACGTGATAGGCTACATAAGTCTTTACATAGCTTATCATGTCTATGTAAAAAACAACAACACACAAATGACTAGATTGCAAATGGCGGCGACAGCAGCTGGTCGGAAGACCAGCCGCTGCCGCCGGAGCCGCTGCCGCCCGGAACATCTGCCCCAGGTAAGTCTCGTCCCAGGGGGGATCCGCGGGGGGGCAGGGGGGCAGGGGGGCAGGCTGCTCCACCTTGGATTTCAGGGGGCCGAATGTACTGGCATTCAGCCTCACCGAGATCTGTGGCGGAATTCTCTGACATCCCTACTAGTAATACACATTACCATTAAAGAGAGCAGGGTGTAAGACCATTAAGAGGAGAGACTAACATTTCCTAACTGAACCATTGCTTTTTACAGGTAAATTGAATGCTATAAGTTAATGTAAACTTTTACATGGATTCACTTCTATTGATATTTATTTCGGAAACCTCTTTATACATGAGTCTCTGTACTGAACTGGAAAAAGTACAGAAAAGGGCAACTAAAATGATCAAGGGGCTGGAGGATCTCCCCTATGAGAGAAGGTTACAACAGCTGGGATTGTTTAGCTTGGAAAAAAGGAGGGTAAGGGGAGACATGATAGAGGTCCACAAAATTATGCATGGTGTGGAGAATGTGGATACATTTTTCTCCCTCTCTCAAAATACTAGAACCTGGGGTCATCCTATGAAGCTGATTGATGGGAGATTCAGGACAGATAAAAGGGAGTCCTTCTTCACACAACACAGAGTTAAACTATGGAATTCGCTACCACAGGATATAGTGACAGCCACCAATTTGGATGGCTTTAAAAGGTGGTTGGACAAATTCCTAGGGTAACAGTGGCTACTAGTCTTGATGGCTATGTGCTACCTCAGTACCAGAGGCAGTGAGCCTAGGAACACCAGCTACTGGGGAACATGCGTGGGAGGGTGCTGTTGTGCTCATGCCCTGCTTGTGGGTTCCCAGTCGACAGCTGGTTGGCCACTGTGTGAACAGAATGCTGGACTAGATGGACGCTTGGTCTGATCCAGCAGGGCTCTTATGTTCTTAGGAATAAGGAACCGGGAACTGCCACCAGTGAATTAGGAATGAGGGCTCACCTTTAGCCTGGTATTAATACTCAATAAGGGGTAAAAACATTAAATATAATTATTACCAGTAGGTGGTATGAATTAGCTACTATTTCCAAACCAGTGGGTTATTCTACAGCTTTGGAAACAATAAATCTCTCTCTCTCTCTGTCTCAACTAAAAAAGATCGTGTGTGTGTGTGTGTGTGTGTGTGTGTCTGCGCGCGTGCATGTGTGTGTGCACGCATGTGAAATAGAATGAGTATCAAATCGTAAGTATTCATGATAAATCATAAATACCAGGAGGCATTCATGCTGGGAATAATTAGTAACATAACACACCTCAACATTACTGAATGTCAATGACGTTTCGAATGCTCTTCAAAAAACAATGCCTACGAAGGAGGCATGTGGATTTTAAATGGGTCAGGGTAATTTTGTTAATTGCTGAGATATTGCTGGGAATAAAAAGGAAAGCCGCTCAGAGGCGATAAACTAGCGCATTAGGACACACAAAACAGCCTTCCATATTTAATGACCTGGTATTCTCAATTAGAAGCAGGGCTTTTTGTTAATACTTAACAGGAATCTGGATGCTATAGAAACTCAAGCTTGTTGATATGTGTGCTGTCTTTTTGAACCACCCTTTAAGGGGCATTGAGAGCCCCACACAATGTGAAAAGTGGACGTCTGTCACTCAGACTCTCATGGCTAGTGCAGCTGTATGTCTGACTTTACAGGGGACAGTGTTCTTTTTGAAGGCATCCTCTATTTCAAGGACTGTCCACTTCAAATCCACTTTAAAGATAAAGTACCATCAGAAGGGGAGCTTGAAGATACCTATCCACGCTTAGCCGCTGGGCAGCAGACTGAGCACACACAGGTCACCTAGTCAGAGTCGTCACGATAGTAATTACTTCTAAGTTTGCATCTATGCATACAACATTACAACGTTAACATATGTAGATTTTATGCTCCTCCGTGCCCCTCTTTTGCCTTCTGTTTTGGTGCTGCATTTCCTATTTGGGGGCGATGGGGAAGTGGCAACCTTAGTCCTGGCTTGAGCCTACAGGAAGTCTTTAATGGGTGAGCTGGTATTAAACCACTTTGGGGTCTCTTAAAGGAGTGGTCTGTCTCCAGCCATAGTTGCCACATCACAGAAGCACCAGAAGCACTATAATGTCGACATGACACAGGCCATGGTCCTGGGTGGAAAGGAAGTTGCAGAAGCCATCGCTCAAAACTCATTGCTGTAGAACAGAGACAGATGCAGTCCCTGGAGCACTGGGGTGCTGTGCTTAGGGATGGCAGAGAACTCCGCCACGGATTTCAGTGAGGCCGAATGCACTGGCATTCAGCCCCCCAAAATCCGTGTCAGAACACTCTGCCCCCCGCCCCCCCCGCAGATCCTCCCCGGGACGAGACTTACCGCCGCCGCCATTTGTAGTCTGGTCGTTTGTGTGTTGTTGTTGTTTTACATAGACGTGAAAGGCTATGTAAGGACTTACATAGCCTATCACATCTGGGTTAAAAAAAAAAAAGCGTACGCAAATGGCGGCGGCTATGGCGACCACCATTAGCGTTCCTTATTTTTCGCTGTCTTAGTCTATGTAAATATTTACATAGACTATTATGACAAAAATAAAGGGGAACGCAAATAGCGTAGTGGGCACTATTTGCGTTCCTTTTTGATTCGCCGTTTTAGCCTACTTAAATATTTTCTCTGCGGAGCGGAGCCAGCCAGCCAGGATTCCGGGGGGGAGGAATGGAACGCCTCCCCCCCAGCATCAGCATAATCCGCGGAAAAGTAAGTACCTTTCGTACATCCCTACAATGAGTAGGGATGCTGGAGAAATCAGAGATGAACTAAAATGAGCTTGGATTTCTGAGAATCTGACTTACCGAATCCACTTAGGAGTCCCCCCTCAGGCCACACGGAATCCGTGGACTCTTGGATTTATTTTTTATAGGGATGGCGGAGAATTTCTCCATGAATCTTCGTGAGGCTGAGCGCCGAGGCATTCGGCCCCCTGAAAGTGTTGGGGAAATTCTCTGCCGGCCCCCCGCCCCCCCCAGGATGGGACTTACCGTGGCCGAATATCCCTCTCGGCGGCGGGTCCCGGCGGCATTTCGGTGGCGTTTGGTGGGGGCAGGGGCAGCGGCCGGTCTCCCGACTGGCTGCCGCAGCCGCCATTACAAAATAAAAAAGTAGAAACACACACACACACACACACTCATGATAGGCTACGTGACGATTTACGTAGCCTATCACGGCTAGATTTCCAAAGTCAGCCATGATAAGCTATGTAATTCTTCACGTAGCCTATGATGGGTGACTTTGGGGGAAAAAAAAGCGCGTAAGCAAATGGCGGCGTCCCATGGGCGCCGCCATTTGCGTTCCTTATTTTGGCACATCTAGTCTATGTAAAGATTTACGTAGACTACGGCGAAAATAAGGGCAACGCAAATAGCGTAGCATCTACGCTATTTCCGTTGCCCTTATTTTCACCGTAGTCTACGTAAATCTTTACATAGACTAGACGTGCCAAAATAAGGAACACAAATGGCGGCGCCCATGGGCCGCCGCCATTTGCATACGCGCTTTTTTTTCCCCCAAAGTCACCCGTGATAGGCTACGTGACGATTAATGTAGCCTATCATGGCTGGCTTTGGAAATCTAGCCGTGATAGGCTACGTTAATCATTATGTAGCCTATCACGGGTTTTTTTTTTTTTTCACTTTTTCTTTCGCGGCCGGGGACATGGGGCGCTTCTCCCCAGCCAGAATTTCAGCCGGGCGAGGTGGGACGCCTCCCCCCCAGCCTGAATTTCAGCTGGGCGAGGAGGGGCGCCTCCCCCCACTTGCCTGAACTTCGGGGGGAGAAGCGAAGCACCTCCCCCCCACCGTGAAGCAAGCTGCGGGACAAGGTAAGTCCCTTTCGTACATCCCTAATTTTTTACTTTCCTGAAATTTATGCATATTTCTTTATATGAAAATATGCAAGTTTCTGCTGAGGAAAAGTTGAATGGAATGGGGGACAATATGTTAAAGGGCGCTATAATTTACTACGGTACATTATGCAAGTTCTTATGAAACTCCGTATGCAGTTATCTGTGTATTTTTCTGCACAATGAAAAAAAAAAAATATTCACATCTGTCAGTGAGCAGATGATGGAACCAAAGGCTCCTGATAATCCACAAAACATAGACAGAGTGGATTTTACAGTCTGTACATCCCCATTTATGAGCAAGGCCAGTGTCAGCAGTTGGCACCACTGGGCCCCTGCCAAGGCTCACAACCCATTCGGGGGACCACTGCCAGCCATCTGGCCCTGCTCCTCTCCTTGCTTGATGTCTCTGCCTGTCCACCTGCCCTCTTCAAGTATGTCAGCAGTGAAAAGAGAAATGGAAAGAAGCTGCCACAGCCACTCACCTTGCCCTCTCCTTCTGGGTAGTGTTGTGGACGGGACCTAGAGGGAGGAGAGAACTGAATGGGCAGTGGGAAGGAGGAATCCCACTCAGGGAAGAGTATGGGGAGGGGCTCTGAGAACATCTCACCAAAGGGCTCCACAAAACCCATAGCCGGCACTGGTTAAGATGGTTTGGAATCTTTCAGCTTCCCATGTTTGGCTCTAGAACTGGCAGTGGCAGCCAAACTGTGGGCATTCTCCTCTTTGACCTTTTATTTATTTACTTTTATTTTATCTATTTCATTTCTATACCACCCAATAGCCAAGGCTCTCTGGGCGGTTGACAAAAATTAAAATCAAAAAACGCAGGATAAAACAATATAAAGTATGAAAGCATTAAAACCACAATATAACAATACAACCAGAATAAAACCTAGCAGCCATGCATGTAGAGATTTAAATACAGATGGCGGAGAATTCCGCCATGGATTCCAGTGAGGCCAGATTCTGTAGAATCCGGTCCCCCAGAATCCGTGGCGGAACGGCCTCCTGCCCACCCACCCTGTGGAATCTACCGGGATGGCACTTACCTGGGGCAGATGCAGCAGATTCGGTGGCGGCTCCGGCAATGGCGGTGGGTGCGGCGGGTGCGGCGGGTGCGGCGGCGGCGGTGGGTGTGGCAGCGGTGGGTACGGTGGCGGGTGGGTGCGGTAGCGGCGGCAGGTGTGGTGGTGGGTGGGTGCGGTGGTGGCGGCGGGTGCGGTGGCGGGTGCGGCGGCGGCAGCAGCTGGTCTCCTGGCCGGCCGCGGCCGGGCGCAGCGTATGCAAATGGCGGCGGCTATGGCGGACGTCATTTGAGTTCACTATTTTTCGCCGTTCTAGCCTACGTAAATATTTACGTAGGCTAGAATGGTGAAAAATAGCGAACGCAAATGGCGGCTGCCTTAGCCGCTGCCATTTGCATACGTTGTGTGTTTTTTTGGGGGGGGTCTAGTCATGATAGGCTACTTGATAGGCCGCCATTTGCGTCCACACCAGCAAGTCTGCGGCCGGAAATCCGGCTGTGGACAGCCCTGGCTGCCTGGCTGGCTGCTCTGCAGAGCCGCTGCAAAGCAGAGCCAACCGTCAAGGATTCCAGAGGTAGAGATGGGGGAGAATTTCTCCCCGAAACTTTGGGGGGCTGAGTGCCAACGCATTCGGTCCTCCGAAGGTTCGGGGAGAAATTCTCCCCCCTGCCCCCGCCCCCCCCGGGATGGGACTTACCTTTTAAGAATGTCGCTCCCGGCGGCAGGTCCCGGCAGTGGTTCGGCAGGTCTTCGTCAGGTCTTTGTCAGGGGCGGGGGTGGCAGCCGGTCTTTCGACCGGCTGCCGCCGCCGCCATTACAAGAAAAGTGAAAAAAAAACCAACGCCCCTGTGATAGGCTACGTAATGATTAACGTACCCTATCACGGCTAGATTTCCAAAGTCAGCAGTGATAGGCTACATTAATCGTCACGTAGCCTATCACGGATGACTTTGAAAAAAGAAAAAAAAAAGTGCGTACGCAAATGGCAGCCCCCATAGGGAGCCGCCATTTGCGTTCCTTATTTGGTCCCTGTAGTCTACATAAAGATTTACGTAGACTACGGCGAAAATAAGGGAACGCTATTACATTACATTACATTACAATAAGGGAACGCTATTACATTACATTAGCGTACGCGCTTTTTTTTTGTTTTTCAAAGTCACCTGTGATAGGCTACGTGACGATTAACGTAGCCTATCATGGCTGACTTTGCAGATCTAGCTGTGATAGGCTATGTAAATCATTATGTAGCCTATCACGGGGCTTTTTTTTTTTTTTTACTTTTCTTTTGAAGTTCGCGGCTGGGGAGACAGGGCGCTTCTCCCCGGCCTGAATTTTGGCCGGGCGAGGCGGGAAGCCTCCCCACCGGCCTGAATTTCGGCCGGGCGAGGCGGGAAGACACCCCACCGGCCTGAATTTCGGCCGGGCGAGGCGGGAAGCCTCCCCACCGGCCTGAATTTCGGCCGGGCGAGGCGGGAAGACACCCCCCCATCGCCTGAACTTCGGGGGGAGAAGCGAAGCGCCTCCACCCCACCGCGAAAAAAGCTGCGGGACAAGGTAAGTCCCTTTCGTACATCCCTATCCAGGGGGGAGGACCAGATCGCCTCCCCTCCCATCGAGGATTCCGGGGGGAGGGAGGGAGCGCCTCCCCCCATGAACAGAATCCGCGAAAAGGTAAGTGACTTTCGTACATCCCTAGATTTAAAATACAGATTTAAAACACCAAAGCTAAAAGACTAGGAAGCTAAAATGCTAAAATGCTTTTTCACCCAGCCCTCAAGGAAAGTGCTCATAAACAGAAACTCCCAGCATGTTCCTGGCCCTCTCAGTAACCCCTATCCCTATTCACTGGTGCATGTCCTCTCTATTTCATCTGGCCTCCCTAGCCAGCAATACGGAGCTGGGGAGGGGTGGGGGCTCCTGGACAGTTGGTCAACAGACTTCTTCCCTCAGTTATCCATTCTATGGGTTGGATCCAATGCTGGCTCTCTGCCACTGGAATGGAAACTGTTGGCAAAATGGATTCCCCTCCCCTGCAGCCCCCCTTGCCCCCCCCAAATCTGCTCTTAAGGGGATGAGGACCCTCCAGTATAGATTTGGGTGCATGAGAGGACTGCACAGGAAGGAGACCACAGGGATGTTCCAATACACAAGCAGAAGTCTGCTTGTGAGGTGTTGGATTGAACCCTTTGGCTCCAGGCAGGTCCCAGAACCCTGCACTGTAGAACTGAACAAGTTCCAGCTTTGATTCTTTATATGGCTGTCACTACCCTGACCTAGTTGTGACCCAAGGGACCATACTGAGCATACAAAAATATCAGCTTTGATTGGCTGATCCATCTCATAAGATTGAGTTATTTCAGACACTGTTTCTGGAATAGTGACACTCCTGGAAAGGCACAATTATATGGTTATTAGGCTGCATTTGGCTTGATGTGGAAGGCTGACATAGATATAAATGCCATTTATCATGTCTTGTTTGTTAGTGTTATATAAATGGGATTCACACACCCCTCCTCTTCTTTCTTATTTTAAGAAAATGTCTGACTCCAAGGCCATGTCATACAAGTTGCAGAAAAAGGGTATGCTGCCATTTGAATTATGTCAACTCTCTCTTGCCTCTGAGATTTCGGCTGTCTTTCTGGAGGATGCTCAAAAGCGTTCATCTTTATTGTTAACTGCAGCAATAAATGGTGCCTTTGTGTGGCTGGGATCTGGTCATAAAAGCAGAATTTTGGCAGGCCGCATGTGAAACCATATTAGCATCACTGTGCTGTGCCATTTAAAAAAAAAAAACACACCTTATGGCCAAAATTAACTGGGTTAGTTGTGGCATGTAGGATGATGAAGCACTTTGTCTTAGAAGGATGATTGGCAAGAGCCAAAAATAAGAATGGCATTTTGTGCGATTGCTTAAATCGGACATAAGCTTCTTGCTTATGAAAGATGGCTTTCAACTGGTGGAGCTCTTTTAAAGTGAGCCACAGGGAATGGTTTAGAACTTTAGAAGTGAACTTTAAATGTTGATGTTGCTTTGCATGTGGAAAAGTTGTCCTGGGTCAGGGCAGGTTCCCAGTTTGATGAGGCCATTTGGTGTAGAGCTCTCTGATGACATCCCATGTCAGATGGGCCCCCAATTCAGTGGGCAAAAATCCCGCATTTTGACAGGACCACAGGCAGGCATCCCCACAGTTTAAAAACTCTTGCAGTGTCCTGGGGGTGCTTGACATAATCATTCTGGGGTACTGTGGGAAATTAAAACGTCAACCCCAATGGCAGCCCACTTGAAGTCATTACTATAATATCCCACAATACACTGGAGGGCTGCCATGTGGTAGAATAAAATATCATAGAATCATAGCGATTTCCCAATCGTTTGTTTTGCAAGCATAGCATAGCATAGCATCATAGAGTTGGAAGGGGCCTACAAGACCATCGAGTCCAACCCCCTGCTCAGTGCAGGAAGCCTGATTCCCAGGCGGTCTCCCATCCAAGTACTAACCAGGGCTGAACCCTGCTTAGCTTCCGAGATGGGATCAGGCATATCCAGCCCTTTGCTCACTTATGGGCATTGTGGGGATTTTAAAATGGCAGCTGCAAGCTGCCTGCCACAAAACATGTGCAGCCTCGGACAGTCAACAACCCTAGTTGGGCTTTCTGGGTTGACAGCTGCCCATGGGTGCTATATGTTGATATTGGGTCCATCCTGGAAAATAACATTTCAAGCTGCTTGTGGTGGTGGTTGGGGCAGTGGGGGATTTGCATGCTAGATTACTCTCAATTTTTTTTAAACAAATCCATGCACATAAAAAGCTAGCCTCTCTGGGAGAAAACTGGACTGAACTTTTCTCCATGACATCCTAGGGTTTGTTTGTTTTGTTTTTACATACAAGGATGAGGATGAGGAGGATGACTGATTTATTTATTTATTTAAAATATTTCTTGGCGGCCTTTCAAGGCCGAAGCCGTCCCAATGCGGTTCACAGCAATGAAATACATAAAAACAGTTAAAATATTAAAAGTGATAAAAGCATAAAAACAATAAAAACAGCCATAAAAGCCAACACCAAAACCAGCAACAATGTAAACAGCAGTAACTGCAACTATAGCAGTCATATCCAGAGAAGGCCAAGGTAAAATAATACATTTTCAAGGCCTTCTTAAAAGTCTGCAGTGAGTCTAGGGATGTACGAAAGTGACTTACCTTTAACGAAATTTGATTCGAGGTGGGGGGGAGGCGCTCCGTCCCTCCCCCCCCAAATTGTGGCGGGGGGAGGTGCTCCATCCCTCCCCCCCCAAATTGTGGCGGGGGGAGGTGATCCGTCCCTCCCCCCGAAATTCTGGCCGGGGGGGGAGGCGCTCCATCCCCCCCCCCGAATCCTGGCCGGCTGGGTGAGCAAATGGCGGCAGCCGTAGCCGCCGCCGTTTGCATCCCTGCAGTCAGCCATGATAGGCTATGTAAACATTTACGTAGCCTATCACGGCTGACTGCAGGGATGCAGTCCCAAACCATTGAAGGCTTTAAAGGTCAGAACCAGCACTTTGAAATTATGATGATGATGATGATGAAGAAGAAGAAGAAGAAGAAGAAGAAGAAGAAGAAGAACAATGTCTGATCGAGACAGACATGCCCTACCCTATTTGTGGAATGGAGGAACAGAAAGAGACAGAGGCTTAGCACAGTTTTGCCAGACATGCAAGAAAACTGGATTGCTGCAGTATGCTTTAAGGGCTGCCCTGAAGGTTGGTCTGGAAGCTGCGGTGGGTGCAGAATGCTGCAGCTGGGTTGGGAATGGCAGTGGCTTAGTGCCAGGATATGACAACTGTGCTGTGGGAACTGCACTGCAACCTAGACCCTACTGGGTCAAGTTTAAGATTTGCTTCTGTATGCCCCAGCCATGTGCTGCTAAGGTTTGGAGGTGCAGTGGAAGTGATAAGCCAGATCCAGGTTTATTTACAAGGATACTTTATTGAGTACTTACAGCACACAGGCATACCCAATGGTTGGATCTGACAGCTTCTCTGAACCCAGAGCCATGGGGTACGATGGGTTTTATACCATACATGTTAGCAATGAGGCAGCATCAGAGAAGCAAGCACTAATCAGCGTTCATTTGCAACTTTCCCAGCATAGACTAACAGTGCTTGTTCAGAAGGAAAACAATCAGAACTTTCCCAGCACAGACACCTGTAGCTTAGCATAAATAGAGCCTCACTTCCTAGGTGCACCCTAAGCCCTGATAAGATAAATGATTCAGAGCTCATTAGCATGGAATGTGCTGAGGCAGCGATATCAGCCTTTGATTCATCTTACCAGCCAAGAGGCCCACCTTGCAAGAGAATTGCACTAATAATGAACCAAAGGAGAAAGCATTATGGATCTCTAGGCCCCTCTAAAACTACTGGTGACTTGGTTATAGGCCTGGGGCCATTACAGCTTCTACTTTACAAAGCCCTAAACAACTCAGGACCAGGATACCTTAAAGATCACCTGACCCCCTACCAGCCTGCTCAGCTGCTGGTGCGCTAGTCAGGAGATCCCCTCCTGTACCCAAATTTCAGAGGTCTCTGGTCCATCATGACTTGGAATAGGGCCTTTAGTACCCATAAGATTTCAGAGGTCTGGTCCATCATGACTCAGAACAGGGTCTTTAGTGCCTGGAACTCCCTACCACTATAAATTAGGCAGGCACCAACCCTTTTGAGTTTTTGCTGCCTACTGAAAACTTACTTGGTCCAGCAAGCTTTCCTAGAATTGTGATTGTTGTCCTGGTAATGTCTTTCCTAAGATTTATGCAATATTTTATTATGGCTCTATATACTCTTTTGTTTGTATCTGATTTAGAAATTTCTTTTTAAGAGAGTGATTCATATACACTGGCAAATAAATACCTTCAATAACCTTATTCTGAGTTGCAGTTTTTCTCATGGTCCCTTGTTCTGAACATACAGGATAGATGATCCAAGGTGTGCTAACTTGCAATACACACACACACGCTCACAACTCTTTACTACCGCATTTCTGATTGATGGCCTGCCTTAAGGAACATGGGCAGCTAACTGAGTCAGAATAACTACATAAAGGCAAGCTGGACAGTATCATGCATCAAAACGTCAGGAGTGTTCCCTCTGCTAGACAGGGCACAGATGTCCAAAATAGAAGCTCCACTCTTTCTAAATGGAAGGCTGATGACATGTTACAAATCTGGAACGTCACCTGGGACATTTGACATGTAAACTGAAGAGAACAAATTCAATGACTGAGAAACCAGCATAGCTAAAGGCCAGGAATCCTGAAAGTTGTAGTCCAAAACATCTGGAGGACCTGTAGAGGAAAGCCCATTGTATTTCGAGGAGATAGGAGAGTGGCATGCCACAATTGTTCCTTGCATGCCTGAATCTCCTGGAGAACCTTAAAAACCTGCCCCCCTCTGGGCTGGAAGCTTTACTTTTCAAGGGCAATTGTCTGCTTGGGAGCGTACAACCTTGAATCAATTAGGTTGGCCACTGTCCACTCACTTTACCTTATCTTTTTTTTGGATGGTGCAGGAATGTATGAACATCATGAGACCTCAGACTCTGACCATCACCCAGGTGTGATTAATTAGGGTGCTCCTCAAACCTGCACATAGCAACAGGAGAACTCAGGTATGAAAGTCACCAGAAACTTGCCCACAGTGAACTTTAATGCAGACTGGGACCATGGAGGTACTGCATGCTGGCGGTTTGACTGGGGTCTCACCATTGTCGTTCACCTGGAGTGCCCGACCACTGAATGGGGAGGTAAGCTATCTTGTTCAGTATCAGTATTTTATGCTATTATGCATCATTTTGCATGCTCTTTAATAAAATCCTTGACTTCTGTCCACCTGTGTGCTAATTGTTTATGAATCCCCCCCAAAAAACCTTTGCCTATTGGCAGAACAGGATCCCAAGTTGGGGAAGGCTGATCTAGAGAGCCAGTGTGGTGTAGTGGCTAGAGTGCTGGACTGAAAAGTCAGGAGATCTGGGTTGAAGTCCCCATGCAGCCAGGAAAGTTAACTGACTTTGGGCCAGTCACAGACTGTCAGGGTTGTTGTTGTGAGGATAAAATGGAGAGGAAGAAAACTGTGCATGCCACTTCGGGTTCCTTAGGAGGAAAAAAGGTGGGATATAAATGTAATAAATAAATAATAGTCCAATAAGGATTCTAAACCAGGATTCTAAACCAGGATAAATAATAGTCCAATAAGGATTCTGAACGTCCACACAGGTAGACGTTCTGAGCTTTAAGAATGCCTGAAGAGGGCTCATGCCTCCATCATCCATTGTTTCCTCAGGTTCCTGTTTTATCAGCCCACTCCCAACTTGGTTCTCCACCCCCTTCAATAATATCTGGACAGCATTTGCCCTGTATCATCATTTTCCTGTCCCCACCAATGACAGCCATTGAAGTGGGGTTGGTGTGGTACAATACACAACATGAAAGCTTCAAGGCATGTGCATGTTACTACATGTTTCAGAGGTGGCAGGGAGAACTCAACATGGTGTTGAAATTTTATCTTGTGTTTATTTTAAACAATAGCTCCAGCATCAAGCAAACCTGGAGAGAAAAAGCTATGCTGGACCTCATGGTTCAAAATCTGAGTTTTCATGTTTATTTCTGAACATAAAAGGTTGTTTGCTTCCACAGTAGCTATTTTCTTTACAATGGACATCATTGGTTCATTCTGTTTTTATTCCATCCATTCCATTGCATTCCAGTTTTCTCTTCCCATCTCTTTGCTGATCTGATTTGCAGTGATTCCCTGCCCCCCTTAAAAGGAAATATAATTGCAGTTTAGCAGCATTAGCCTCTTCAGGCTGGGCTGACAAAATGCTGTTGATGCTTCTCCCAGCTATTGGCCCTTGAATTAGTAATTTCCTGATACCTCCTGTTCAACTCATTAAAGGACAGATTGTGACCAGGGGAAGTACCAGGAAATGAATAATTCAAGGGCCAAGAGAAAGGAGAAATGGGAGACTGACAAAAATATGTCAACCAAGGAGGAAGGATATTATTAATTAATAGTTCTGAGCAAACATATATTAAAATCTTGCCCATAGGAGAAGGCATTGCTGGGCTGTTATGTGGAGAATCTATCTATCTATCTATCTATCTATCTATCTATCTATCTGAGCCTCATGTGGCGCAGAGTGGTAGGCAGCAGTATTGCAACCAAAACTCTCCCCACGACCTGAGTTCGATCCCAGTGGAAGCCAGGTCTCGGGTAGCTGGCTCAGGTCGACTCAGCCCTCCACCCTTCCGAGGTCAGTAAAATGAGTACCCAGCTTGCAGGGGAAAGGTAGTCATGACTGGGGAAGGCAATGGCAAACCATCCCGCTATAGTCTACAATGAAAACGCCAGTGAAAGTGGTGTCCCTAGGAGTCAGCAATGACTTGGTGCTTGCACAGGATATATATATATATATATATATATATATATATATATGCATATGGAGCCACACCTTTAATTCACTTCTAGTTAATGGTGGAAGAGCAGTGCTTCTGGAGTGTTAAAGGGCTCTACTGTGATAGCACTTGTAGTCAGGAATGGCTTGGCCAGTAATAACCAGTGTCTTCCATTCCCTTGCATGCTGGTTGACAATTGATTCAGAACAGCACACTTCTGTGCCAGAGGCTGACATTTCATGCTTAACTATGCCCAGCTCACCTAGTATGCATCTCCAAGGAGCATTTTCCTCTCTGTTTCTGAAGCTAATTACAAAACTTTGAAACAACCCTTTATTTGTGTCCCTTAAAAAATCATGGTTGGAATGTGAAGAAAAATAAAATTCCCATCAAGTGCCATCTTCACTCTTTTCCTTTTGGAGTTCATTAAATGGTTCCTTTGTGGTGAGAATCACAATGTTTAGCTTGCTAAAGCAAAGGGCAAAAGTTAAATTTCCAGGCAATGCCCCCACTCTGTGGTCTGTCTTTAGTGCAATATAAACACAGGAGCTAAAAAAGAAAAAGGGAGTTAGCATTCGATACTAAAAATAAGCCCCATGGCAACAATATGCACACAATGCCTTCATTTATAGTCTAAGAAGTCAATTCCTGAGTAGGAACTTTTGTACCCAAAATGTAGTTATCTAGGCCTGATTCTTCAGATTTATGGTCCTAAGATACATGGAACTGAGTTCGATCATAGATTGAGGACATAGATTCCAATGCTATTGATTTTCTCCAGCTGGGCCATGATACTGCCAGTGAACATAAGTATAATAATAATAATAATAATAATAATAATAATAATAATAATAATAATAATGTAAGAAGAGTATTGCTGGGTCAGATCATGTAGACCAGAAGATTATTTGCCACAGTGGCAACCAGAGGCCTTTGGGAAGCCAAAAATAGGACCGTGAAGGCAAGAGCCCTCTCCTACAGTTGCCCTCCAGCAACTGGTGCTGTTCCATAGTTTACTGCCTCTAAACAGGGAGCTTTACATTATTCATAACTAGAAGCCCTTGATAGCCGTATCCTCCAAGAATTTGTCTAACAGTTAGGGGTGGGTGACCTGGTGCCCTCCAGATGTTTTGGACTACAACTCCTACAATCGCTGACCATTGGCTGTACTAGCTGGAGCTTATAGGAGTTTGTAGTCCAGAATATCTGGAGGGTTCCATGTGGCCTACCCCAAATCCCTTGTTAAAGCCATCTAAGCTTTAAACCATCAGTTCCCCACAATGTGTGCGGAAGCAAACTCCATAAGTTATGGCTGCATTGTGGGACAACAATGCACTTCTCTTTGGCACGTGGACCCCAAACCAGCATCAAGTCACTGCCTCTCCACAAAGTGGAGGAGCTGTGGCCTTCCAAGGCATTCTGTGTGGTAGTGCTGAAGATGGCGCCACTGACTGCCCCCTTATGCAGTGTCCTTAGGGCTATGCATATTTCTTTGCTCAGCAAATGGTCACCCTTGCAGACTGCTGACATCAGCAGAGGCAACTGTCCACTCAGCAACTATGCACATGTATGGGGTTGGCTGTGGTACCCCCAACTCCTCCCACCACACCCAGAGGTGATGATCTCCCTCCCTATTTGCTCACCAGCAGTGGCCACTGGTGGTTTCACCTAGCAAAGGAGCTCACCTGTTGTTGTTGTTGTTGTTGTTGCAGTTGTTGTTATTGTTATTATTATTACTGCATTTATATTTCACCTTTTTCCCTCTTTAAGGAACCCAAGATGGATTACATGGCCCTCTTCCTCGCCATTTCATCCTCACAATAACCCTGTGAGTTAGCTTAGGCTGAGAGTCAGTGACTGGCCCAAAGTCACCCAGGGAGCTTCATGGCCAAATGAGGACTAGAACCCGGATCTCCTGAGTCCCAGTCCAATACTCTAACCACTGCACCATACTGGCTCTCAAGGTACCAAGGATACAGCCTTCTTTGTGGTGGCACCACAACTCTGGAATGCCCTCCCAAGAGTGACAGGCTTCCTCTCTTCCTACCCTTCCCACTTTTAAGGTGCAATCCCATGCATGTTGAGACAGAAAAAAAAAGTCCTACAACTCCCAGCATTCCCCAGCCAGGAGGACTGCTTTTGCTTTGTTGTTTTCTGACAGTATCTTTTTAAACTATTTGTATTAACTCCTTCATTGTGTGCTGCTTTGACCTCACTTTTGTTTTAAAAAAAGTGGAATAAACATAAAATGAAGTAAAACAAATACAAATAAAATACAAAAGGAAGGAGGACTCCTACAGATTTTAAGTATATGTGTTAAAAACACAAGGAGAGCCTTGCTGGCTCAGATCTGAGATCCATTGAGGCTGCTTTCCAAACCAACATACTACTGAGGAAGCCCCAGTGAGAGTTACTTCCGAGTAAACATGCATAGGATTGCACAGTTATTGCAGCATCCAATTTCCCAAGCAGCTAATGAGATTCCCTTGGAAAGCCTATAGGGCATGAAGTCAATAGCCTAGCAACGGGAGTTCAATGGTATATTACCTCTGAACCTGTAGTCCTATATAAATACATACCTGGGAGTTAAGTCCCATTGATTTCAATGGGGCTTACTTGTAAGTAGACATGGATTGGACTGAGCCACTGACAGACCTGTCCTCTATAAATTTGTCCTACTACTCCCCTTTAAAACCACGGGGTGAGTGAGGGGAGGGTTAGCAAAGACGTTTTCTGGAGGAGACTCTAACAAATGCATTACAAGAGAGTTTCCAAACAAGGGAGGTCAATTTCGCAGAATGCAAGTCAATTTCACTTCTCTCTCGCCCCCGACCCATGTCCTCCTGGGACGAAAAATCTGTCCAGGCGCTGAAGACCCAGGAAGGAAATTGACTAGTTCAAGTAACCTCGATTCTGGATTTGTGACTAGTTTGGTTTGGTTTGCGAAGAAGAAAGAATGAATATCCTTCGTCCTAGCCACGATCACAGGCTTGGAGAGGGGAGGGAGCGATCTTTCTCAGTAACTCCTTTCCCGGGGGTGGGGTGGGGTGGCGTGGGGGCCACCCAAGGTTGGGCGGATCCTTGAACTGCGTCGCCATGGAATGCAACCACTTCTCCCTTGACGTCCTCAGCACAGGAGGCTATATAGAAGTTGCAGACGGTGGGCAGGTAGCTCAGAATTGCTCTCTAGGGATTGGAAGGGAGGAAGAAGTGTGTATGTGTAAAGGCGGGGACAGAAACACACCGAACCGAACCCGGGAAAGGCAGATAATTCTCCCCCCTCTCCTGCGTGGAAGTTTCCAGTTTGGATCACTTTAGTGCCCAAAGCTACTTCAAAGATGAATGAGATGAAAGTCGCAGTTCTGGGCAGCGAAGGAACAGGCAAATCTGGTAAGACTCCCTGCAATTTGATTCAACAACGAATTAGTGTAGGAGAGATCTATTATCCCTCTGGTGGGGAAAGGATCTCTTTTTTCTTGCTGCCCAAATTGATTTATAGGCACTTTTTGATAGCTTAATAAAAAGCTAAACTAGTAGAGTTCTCTAGGTTTCCTTTTACTATTATTTTTACAGGTGTGTAGGGCAGACTGGTTTGTGTTTTCTTTGTGTGTTAACATATATTTTAATGTCATATATATATATATATATATATAATAAAAATCTATATGCCTGTTACTTACAAATTCATTTTCTAGTCTGCTGAAATATGATCTATCTATCTACTAGGTGTCTAGAAATTGCATTTTTATATTATATTTATACATTTTCTTTAAACAAATGCACTTCATTCTAAATACCCAATTATAGTTGCCAACTTTTTTTTACAGGCCTGCCCCTCCAACAGTGCTTTAACATATAGCAATCAATTAAACAGATGACGCTTCTCCCAACATATACCTGCAGTGGCTAGAAAAGCTTTGCCTGCTTAAATTCTGAATGACATTCTTCTGTTTAAGGTACAGGAGCAGAGCCAGGTGTTGTTGTTGTTTTATTTTTGTTTTTTTTGGCAAACCTAACTTAGCAGGATGACACATGTGGGACTGTATGGCGTCAGTGAAAAGGAGTTCAGAATAGGAGCTGATATAGATTTGGCTGAATTTCAAAATTTGAATCCAAGTTTTGGAATTCTGTGGCATACTGGATTTTTCTCTTTTTAAATTTGGAAATTAAATTTCCAAAGCAATGTTTGAAAGTGTTCGGGATTCCAAAAGCTGAATTTGCATTCTGAAACTTCAAAGTGGAAATGTGATTTTTGACTTGAATGATCCTTCAACAAAACACATGCACAATAACTCTCTACCACTGCAGTCCTAGGCAGATTAACTTGAGAATAAACCAATTTTAACTAACCAGGCTTACTTCTGAGTAAACAGGTATAGGCACTGGCTGCAGATCTTAAGGGAACAGTGATAACTATCATCCCCTTTCCATATGTGATATCACCCCACCCTACCTGCAGTTCCAACCAGGGCTGGCCTTAGGGGTGAGCGAGCTGGTCAGTTGCCCATAGCGCTGAGCTGAGGGGTTACCAAGGTGAGCTAAGGATGATGCCAAGCTGAGCTCAGTGCTAAGGGATTTCAGAGCACGTTGATGTTCTGCATAACACTGAAGACTTACATTTCTAGATTCTACACATTTTCCAGGGAGGATGTCCACCCAGAAGATTGATCAAACAGGCTTATGACTGGCTCATGCCAAATAGCCTTGCAAAACTGACCATGCTGGGCAGGGGGATCAAATCCAGTCCTCGCCCAAGGTGCTATTTATTCTAGGGTTGGCCCTGATTCCAACAGCACACTCACAGTGTAGTGGCAACAGAAAATGAATTTGGAGTCCATAAGGGAGCAATCCTATGGCTGCTAATCAGCAGCTAGATGGCCATAGGATATGTGGTTTTCTGCGAAGCGACCTCGGAGACCCCACTCTGAGTTCGGTTCCCAGAGAACTGACCTTCCCCCCTTCATGGACGGAATGATCCCCTCCATGCTTCTCCAGTCCTGCATTGGATAAGCGGTTGCCTCAGAGTTTGGAGGCAGCTGCCTATCCCCATAGGATTGTGCCCTAAATTTGATTTCCACAAATACTTGTGATATAAGATAACCTCCCTTCCCCAAAACTAATATCTGGGCTCAGTAGCCTAGGTTGCTTCTCCAACCTGACGTCCTCCAGATCTGCTGGACTACAACTTCTATCATCCCCAGACAGCAATTCCCAGTCCAGCACATGTGGAGGTATCAGGTTGGAGAAAGCTGCTGTAGGAGTTCTTTAAGTATTCATACAGGCACCTCCTCAACTTAAGCAGTAAATTGTTAAATTGTTGTTGTTGTTCAGTCGTTTAGTCGTGTCCGACTCTTCGTGACCCCATGGACCATAGCACGCCAGGCCTTCCTGTCCTGCACTCTCTCCTGGAGTGTGCTCAAGTCTATTCATTGCATCAGTGATGCTATCTAGCCATCTCATCCTCTGCCGTCCCCTTCTCCTTTTGCCTTCAGTCTTTCCCAGCATCAGGGTCTTTTCCAGGGAGTTTTCTCTTTGCATTAGGTGGCCAACATATTTGAGCTTCAACTTCATTATCTGTCCCTCCAATGAGCACTCAGGGTTGATTTCCTTTAGGATTGACTGATTTGACCTCCTTGCAGTCCAGGGGACTCGTAAGAGTCTTCTCCAGCACCACAGTTCGAAAGCATCAATTCTTCGGCACTCAGCCCTCCTTATAGTCCAGCTCTCACAGCCATACATTACTACTGGGAAAACCATAGCTTTGATTATGCGGACCTTTGTTGGCAAGGTGATGTGTCTGCTTCTTACTATGCTGTCTAGGTTTGCCATAGCTTTCCTCCCAAGGAGCAAGCATCTTGTAATTTCATGGCTACAGTCATCATCTGCGGTGATCTTGGAGCCCAAGAAAATAAAATCTGTCACTGCTTCCACTTCTTCCCCTTCCATATGCCAGGAAGTGATGGGGGCAGATGCCATGATCTTAGTTTTTTTAATGTTGAGTTTCAAACCAGCTTTTGCACTCTCCTCTTTCACCCTCAACAAGAGGCTCTTTAGATCCTCTTCGCTTTCTGCCATTAAAATTGTTAAATTAAGCTTTAGCAATAAATTAGAAAAGTATTGAGAAGTCTCCTAAGAGAAGAAAAAGGAGGTGTGATGTTGTGTGGGAAACCCCTGTGCTGATATCACCAGCTTGGGTTGTGCCGTCCTTGTACGCTCATGAGCCTTGCTATTGTCCCAGTTGGCCAGGCATAAGGTGTATCAGTTTTTTTCTGAATGAGTGGATGTGATAGACATGCCATAAAGCTGAATCTGCAGTACAGCTGACTTAAAAAGACTAGCCTTTGGTTTTTTCATTCGTTACATTTCCCATTCTTCTTCAAAGAGTTCAGGAATGCCAGACAACCCCGTGAGGTAGGTTAGGTTAGGCCTAAAGATGGTGACTGGTCCAGGGTCAGTCAGTGAATTTCATTCATGGCTGAGCAAGGATTTGAACCCTGGTCTCATTGGTCCAAGACTTGTAGTCCACCCACTATACCACACTGTCTGTCTTCTAACTTGAGATCTATTTTTACTGTTCCATTTTGGCAGTGAAATGCAGTTCTTCTCCTAGAGAGCTTGGAAGGGCCCAGGGCATAGTCTGGAGGTTGGTGATGCAACAACCTTGTTGAAGCTAAGCAGGTTTGAGTCAGATCAGTGCCTGGATGGAAGATTGCCTGAGAACTCTATGTCTGCCACCTGAAAAGTGAAACACAATTAACAGAGTACTTAAAAAGTGTGTTTTTCATTGCTGGAACATGCAGATTGAGTTAGTTATCCTTCCCTGCCCCTCTATTCTTCTCCCTTTCTTGCTGTGTATACATTGAGTGCTTCAGCACTAGGGATCCAAAAATAGGGACCAATTAGTCCAAGGAGGACAGATTTAGGGGTACAGCTTCTGGCTTTTGTCTCCTTTTCCAGGATGTATGGAAATGTCACAGCATTCTGTGGCCACGACCCAGCAAACCTAGTCATGACTAAGCCCCATTGAAAGCAAGGGACTTGTTAGTCACAACTACCTTCTTCCGACAATGAGACTTACAGTGCAATCCTGTGCATATCTACTTGGAAGCAAGTCCCATAGGTTCAATATGACTTACTCCCAGGGGTAAGCATGTGTTGGATTGCAGCCTGAGTCACGCCTGACTTTAGCTGGATCGGGGACCATGTATCTTGGAGGGGGAAAAAAGGGGGCACTCCTGGTTTACATTCTTCTGGAAAGTATGCTTACAAATAAAGCTGGAGGAGCACATTAATACTGTCTTAATTCAGACTCACTGAATCCAGGGTTAGTATTAGAATATGCACTGCAAACATACCTTAAAAGCACCGTTTATGATGCTGTCCTCATTATCCCATCCCCAGGGGTAGTACTCTATCTTCTGTTTGCATCTATGGGTCCCATGGAACATTGCATTATTGGTTGATCAAGCTGTATCCTTCCTATTGGGCAGACAGCTTGGGGATCTAGAACCAAATATGGCAGTTGAAAGAGATGACTTGAAAGTAATAAAATCAAAAGCGTGATCGTCTCCACAGGCTGATCTTTTCTCATGTTCAATTTTTGTTCTGTCATTGCAGCCCTTACAGTGCGTTTCCTAACCAGGCGTTTCATCGGAGAATATGCCTCCGATTCTGGTAAGCCCCCATTAACTTTGGGAGTATGCATCTGCGTTGCATCTTGGACAATCTCTATATGTTGGATCTCTTAAGCAGCCCGTATGTTGATGATGACTCAGTTCAGACTCTCTCAAATCCTGGCCATATGAGTGAAGAAACACACCACTTCCTTAAAATCTGTCCCCACCTTTTCCATGAAGCCTTTGGCATCACCCCCTGGTCCAAAAACCATAGGACTAGTGCTGTGCATCACATTCTCCCCCCCCCTTTTTTTGGCCATTTGCATTCAATTAGATAGAAAAGAAATTGCCTTAAAAAAAATTTTAAAAAGCAGTGGCAAAGAAAATTTTGGAGCAATTCTCATGGGTGGATTTGGGTTTCTTGCACTTACATTACTTAGAAGGTGGCCAAGGAGTGTTCACAAGTGTCCCGTCTTTCGTTGTGCAGTCATCTCTGGCAGCTTTCCATGCTGCAGTTAAAGCCCAGGGGGAGACATCATGAGGTCTTAATACTTTTTCAGATTAGGAAGTGCAGGCAGCCTGGAAGGCTGCAGAGCAATGGAGAGATGTTTAAGAGAAAGAAAAATGCACAGCGCCCTCAGCCAACTTGCTGTGATTACGTAAGCTGAAAAACACCACCAAAAGAAATCCGAAATCAGTTCTAAAACACCCTGAGAAAGAGGCAGAACAATGGAAGCCTCTTTCAGGGGGGAAGAAAACTTTCAGGAAATTGGAGGACAGATTTTGGCACAGCACTACATCCACCCCTTCCTTGGACCTACACAGCACTGTTCACACACACACACACACACACACACACACACCTGCATTGTGGAGGATACAAAATAGGGGCCAAGCTGCCACTACAGTTCAGGCTGTTATCACTTGTAGTGGCAGCACAAAGAAACAAAAACCTTTAGGAAAAAAAAAAGAAGAAGCTGTGCTGCAATCCCTGCCAATGGTGAGACCTGCCTGGGACAAACTGTTCAAGAATTTCTCCTCCCCCTGGAGAAATTAGGTGAAATTGTTCCTCCAATTTCTTTGCCCACAAACAGGCTGGAGAATTTTGGGAGGCCATTTGTGCACAGCTTGACCTAGAACTGGGGTAGGCTACCTGGTGCCTTCCAAATTCGGGGGCTACTAATTTCATCAGCCCCAGCCAGCATGGCTAATAGTCAGGAATTGTGGAAGATTTCAGTTCATTTATTACATTTCTATAGCGCCCAATAGCCAAAGCTCTCTGGGCAGTTTACAAAGATTAAACCCCTAAAAATACAATATAATAACATAATATATGTTGGGGGTTGGACTCATGGCCTTGTAGGCCCCTTCCAACCCTACTATCCTATGATTCTATAATATAAAGCCATTTGCCTACAAAAGTATATAAAATACAGTTTTGCACAATCAATGATAAAAATCCCAGGATCTGTTAAAAAAACCCTTTTCATATGCTATCAAATGTCTGGGAGTAGAGGAAAGTCTTAAGCTGGTACCAGAAAGATGGCAATGTTGGTGCCAGGCAGACCTGTTGGGGAGCCACCACTGAGAAGGCCCTCTCCCTTGTTGCCATCCTCAGAACTTCCCTTGGAGGAGGCACTTTGAGGAAGGCCTCAGCTGAAGATTGTAGTGTATGGGTAGGTTAGAGATATAGTCCAAAACATCTGGAGGGCACCAGGATACCTACCCCTTCCCTAGGGTAATTAAAAATGCCATCCAAGTCATGTCTACTCAGAAGTAGACAGTGATTTCAGTGAGACTTACTTACACAGATAAGTGTGTATAGGATTCAGTGGTGCAGTTAGGTAATATTAGACTCTAGACTTAGTGGTCTTAGAGCCCCCACCCCAGGTGGCAATATGTATTATTTTACTTCAAAATATGGCAAGCCAGCCTACCCACTTTTGGGGACCCTCCTGCTTATACTACTGAGTGGGGCCCTGGGCAACTATCCCAAAGATATACCCTGATATTCCCACGTATGGGATTGAAGCCTAAGCCTAATTATGTATAGCTGAAACACTGCATGTCTTTCCTCTGTCTCCCTGTGTTGAACAAATTATAGTTTGTAAGCCCTTAGGGGCAGAGATCTGTCCCCTTATGCTTAGTGCCTTACAATGCTAACCTGTCACTCAATCGATAATGGGAGTTGGTACCTGAGGTTCTGCACCCCTGCTTTATTGGTACATAAGCCCCAATGATCATATGTATTCCTCCCTTTCTCACAGAGTGCATCTATACAAAACATATGTGTCTGGATGGAAAGCAAATTAACCTGGAAATATATGATCCTTGTTCACAAGTAAGTTAAAGAATACTGTTGATAGTGTACTCTCCTCTGGTTTTGTGTCAGATCATTCCCAAAGTTCTTTAAGGAAATTGTGTCAAAAGACGTGTGTGTGTGGGCGGGGGGGGGGGATCATTTAGAGCCTGAATTGCACTCCAGTTCAGAGGAATTCCTCAGCTTTAAACCGAACTTGATCTGAATAGTGGCACTAATTTCAGCAGCTGCTTAATTGTCTCCTGATTACTCCTACTGCCTGGCAAAACCTACACAAAGTTCAAAATCCCACAAGGATAGTAAAGTCTCTCTTCAGCAACTGTGGCTTCAGTGCAGTCAATGTAACAGAAATTGGCTGTGTTTTTGTCCCCCATTTTCATTCATTTTCATTTATTACACTGCCCAATAGCCAAAGCTCACTGAGTGGTTCACAACATGATGAAACATAATAAGTTTAAGTAACAATCCTATTGGCAATCCTATTGCTGTTTTGTAAAAGAGCATTATATTGTTAATAATATTTGTTAACACACTATAGTATAGTGTGTGTGTATACGTGTGTGTGTGTTCTTTCAAGGACTGTTTTTTGCAAAGCTTGGACGAGCCAAAGATTAGCTCAATGAACTCCTTGCAGTGCCAAGATTGATTATATTTATGAGTCACTCTAACAAAATGTTCTCGGAGTGAGAAACAGTTAAAATAGAAATTAAAAATATGATCAAATGCTAGAATCAACAAGTAAAAAGACAGCACAAGCAACAAGAATAGAGCTCTGGAGAATTTAAAGTATTGAAGTTAGCAATGCTGGAGTCTTATTCAGCTGAAAGAATCTCATTGATCACAAGTATGTGCAGGATTGAAGTCAAATAAGAACATGTGCAAAGTGCTTTTCCCTCCCCACTGAGCCCAGTACAACTAGTTCTCTACGACTGGGATTAACACAGGCAGCAAGGGTGTCTGTACAATGCAATTTTGTTGGTAACATAGAAATGTCACAAAATGTAGTACTGAATGAAGAAAAACATTCAGTCTCTTGAAAATCTCAGCTTTCATTTAAAAAGAAGAAGAAAGGGGAAATAAAGAAGAAACAAGTTCCTAGCTCTCATTGCATAGGTATGCTTGGTGAGATCTCAGAAATGAGAGGAGAAGCAAGAATAAGATTTCCCGTGGTCAGTATCTGTGATGTGGTGTACTGTATAGCTCTTTACTCCAGCCTGTACCTAAAAGAATCAGAATAAATTATACAAAATGGTTAAACAGTGAACAAAATATGCAAATTCAGAATTCACATGACTCGGGATTAATTTATATAATGTAAGCAGATTGCAGAATTCAGTTTTTGGTGTTGCAGAATTTGGGTCACCTTGGTGTATGATTTAGACTCCTTTTTTCTTTTCTTTCTTTATGCATGCACAGTTCTGACTAGAAAGCTGGGTTTAGACTGGGGAAGAGCTGAGTTCAAATCCCTGCTCAGCTGCAAAGCTTACTGGGTGACCTTGGGGCAGTCACTATCTCTCAGCTTAAGCTGCCTTGCTGGATTGCTATGAAGATAAAATTGGCAGAACCACACTTGCTCCCTTTCGCCCTTTGGAGAAAAAAAAAGTGAGAAAACAAGGCAATAACTAATAGAAGGCACAGGTTTTCAGGGAGTATCCAACACTTCTGATTTGGGAGAATGATGCACCGGCAGTTACTAGGATGCTCTTAATGCCATGCTGACCCAGTGTCTCGTGCACAGGGTCCCATCCAGTTTGTTCTCTTGCCTTCCAGCCTCAGCGAGGAAAGCTGTCCCTCACGGATGAGCTCCACTGGGCAGATGGGTTTGTCATTGTGTACGACATCAGCAACAGGACCTCCTTCGCTTTTGCAAAAGCGTTGCTCTACAGGATACAAGAGTGCCACGCGGGAGCTTGCAAAAGGCAAGATAGCACATGACTGTGATTAGGAAGGCTGAAAAGCAAGGGTGCAGAGCCTCAGGCCCAGGGCCAAATCCAGCTTGCCTAGGAGCCCAATCAGGCCCACTAGGGTTCCCCAGACAGTTGTGCCCCCGCCCCCTTTCTCCCAACCACTAATTCTTTGGAGGTTTCCCAGTTTTCATGAAGTTTCTTCCCCACTTTAAAAGGCTGAAATGCCTCTCCTAAGGCTTAGTTTTAAGCTCAAATATGCTGGTATTTTTTGTCCTGCCTCTTTTGTCTTTGGCCCCACCCCCTTTTGCCTTCAGCCCCACCCACCACTGGAATGTGCCCCCTAAGACCTTTTCCAAAATGGAATTTGGCCCTTGGCCTCCAAGAGATACAGCACCCCTGTCTCAAAGCATGGTGATGATCAGAGAATTACAGCTTTTTCCAGATTTGGTCATACTTATGAGTAGACCCACTGCAATCCAAGGAACTTGAGATAGGTCTAAGGATGTGTGAGCCCACCCCTGTCTGTGTTCTGTGGGCGCCTTCCCAGTCCCTGCCCCCGCTTGCAAGTCCCCAGACTGCGCTCGAGCCCCTCCTGTGCTTGGCGAGCAGCCCACGCTCACCTCGGTGGCCTTGTCAAGCTCCGCGGTCGCCATTTTTTGAAAAATAAAATGGTGATTGAAAAAATGTGCATATTTGCATATGCGCAAAAATGCACAGTTTTGTGATCATCATTTCCTTTTTAAAAAAATGTTGACTGCGGAGTTCGATGAGGCTGCCAATGTGAGTATGGGTCGCTCGCCGAGTGCGGGCAAGGGGAGAGCGGGGGCAGGGGCTCGGGAAGCGGGGCTTGGGGGTACAGGTGTGTGTGGGGGTTCACCAGATTCCCAGATACAATTGTGCACCTGCCTTATCCCTAGGTAGGTCCCATCGATTCAACAAGTCCACTTAAAGTATGACTAAATCTGGATTTAGCCCATGGCTAAATGCCCATCCAAATGGATTACAAAAGAACATTGGGAAGTTCAATAACATATATATACTACAGATCTTTAATATAGTTTGAGTTATTCCTTCTTTCCAGGGAATGGTGGGAACTGGAGTTCAGTGAGGGGCTCTGGTATAGTGGTAAACACAGACACACACACACCCTGAGCACGTAATAGCCAATTTATCAGGATCACTGCAATCCCGTGCACAATTACCTGGGAGAAAGCTCCACTGAATTCTGTGGTACTGAGTTTGACTGCAGAGGTTCAACTCATAAAATACATTGAGCTTTAATGAAAGAGCTTCAGCCAGCTGAAATTCGACCTTTACCTTTTAATTACAACGCAAACCATCTTGCAATGAAATGTTACCATTCAAACTAATGCTGTGCCAAATTTTTTCCCCACATTTTTTTCGAGCATTCTCACTCAATTTGATGGAAAAGAAATTGCTTCCGAAAACTAGGGGTGTACGGAACACTCACCCTGTTCTGGTCTGGGCTTCTACAGGTGGCGGGGAGGCAATCTGTCCCTCCCCCTGGAATCCTACCCGGTCGGCTCCGCTCCGCAGCAAGTCTGCAGAGCTGCCAGCCAGGCCCATCCGCGGCCGGACTTCCATCCGCTGCTGGGCTGCGGCCGCAAATGGCGTCTGGCATAGGGGATGCCTTTTGTGTCCCTGCTCTTTTCAGTGATAGGCTATGTACATATTTAGCCTATCATGGCAAAGAGCAGGGACACAAATGGTGTCTGCTACGCTGGACGCCATTTGCGGCTGCAGTCCGGGGCAGTGGATGGATGGCAGCAGCTGACGGACCTGGACCAGCCGGCAGCAGGTAGGGTCCGTCCAGGGAGGATTTCAGGTGGTGGTGGTGGGGGTGTAGTCCGTTCTGCTATGGACTCCGGGGGGCTGGATTCTTTCTGGCCTCATTGGAGTCCGTGGTGGATTTCTCCGACATCCCTACCGAAAACATATTCAAAGGAGAAGAATTTTGGAGAAATTCTCATGGGCTGGGTTTGGGGTTCTTTTGTTGTACAATCATCTTTCTGGAAGCCTGTAGGCTCCTTGGCTTCCCGCACTTCAATTAATTTTATATGGTGGCCTCCTTCCCTCTCTTTCCCCGCAATGCCCCGGAATGGCACTAGGTGTGGGACATTGTGGAGGATGTATAATGGGTCCACAAGAGGAGAAATAAGCTGTGCTACCCCTGCCAATGGTGAGCCCTACCTGTGTGAAACTGTTGGATAAATTTGGAAAAGTTGTCACCCCAATTTCTCTGCCCACAAGTAGAGTGCAGAATTTTGAGAGGCCATTTTGTGCACAGCTCTAATTTAAACAGCTAGTGTGAAGTTGGAGCTCTCTGAAAGAAAAGGAAATATGTAAATCCAGCCTCTGCTGGATTATTTTCCTCATTCTCTGACTTCTTTTGTGTGAACCTGTGAACAGTAAAACCTGAAAGCCCCATTATTACCCCAATCACTTGACACAGCAAGGACCCTGGCATTCGGACAGACAATGTCACAGCTCCTGCTCTGAAAAATGTCCCAGAGCTGCACTCCCCCATGTTCCCCCTCCACTACACCATTGGTGAAGGGGACAGGGATCCTCCTAACAAATAAATTTTAGCATTTTATCAAACTACAATTCCCAAGATTATTTAAGCCCTGACACTTGATGCAGGATGGGATAAAGCTGAGATCTAGGTTTGCAGTTTAGATACAGGGCCCCCTAAACTCTACCTGTTTCAACCTGTGTTTTGCATATATATATATATATATATATATATATATATATATATATATATATATATATAGTGTGTGTGTGTGTGTGTGTTTGTGATTTATATGCTGCCTGCCCTTCAACCAGATGATTAGGGTGGCCCACAATAATTTTCAAAAAAAGACCAGTAAATAAATAACACATGTAAAAAATAAAAAACAGCACAGCCAGAAAAATGGTGTAAAAAATGTCAGAATCGTCAGAATCAAATGGATATACAAATAGTCTTTACAAACCTTTCCTCTGCTCCACTTTCCCTCAGAGCTTCTGAGTCCACTGTCATTTTGGTTGGGAACAAGCAAGACCTGTGCCACATGCGAAAAGTTGGCTGGGAAGAAGGGCAGCAGTTGGCCCTGGATTACAAATGCCAATTTTGCGAACTGTCTGCGGCGGAGCATTGTCAGGAAGTGGCAGCCATGTTCACGAAAGTCCTGAAGAATGTCACCTTTAGTTCCAAAGGGAAGGAGAAGAGACGGCCCAGTGGGTCAAAATCCATGGCCAAACTGATCAACAACATGTTTGGGAAGAGGAGGAAGTCTGTTTAGTGGCAGGTCCTATAGCCATGCTCTGGGCAGAAAGAAGATGTGCACAGAAGGAACATAATCCACACGGATACCTTATCAACATTTCTCTGTGTTGCAGAACTCCATTTGAGAGGGAGCTATAGAACAATATTGAATTATTCACAGATTTGTCACTTGAGGTCTCTTTGATTAATGAGCCTCAAGGAAAGATGGACTCTCCTTTCTTCACTCTCTTGACTCTCTTCACTCTTCACTCTCCTTTGAAAAGTGTTGTGTTAAGAGTTGATATCAGGCAATGCTAAAGTTCTGTCTGTGGTGATTAATCCATGAGGGCAGATCCACACAAGCAAGTTTTGCTACTACACCCACCTGGCTGCCTTAATCAACCTAAGTTTAGTCATGACTAAAGTCCCACTGAAAGCAATGGGACCTAAGTTAATCATCAGAACTAACTTGAGTTGGATCAGGAACAGCATGTATGAAGAAGGCAGAGAAAGTTGCACTGGGCAGTGGGTCACAAGGACTTAAAACGTTTAGGGCCTGTTCTAGGTCTAAAATTGACCTGCTCTATGAATTTAAGCAAGCAGCTTTCTATGCCTCCCCTCCCATTTTCCTTCGATCATGTTACAGATTGTAAGACACTTGGGGCAGAGGCTGTCTTAAGTCTGGCAAGAGCTATATTCCAGCTAAAGGTTCCAGCTATTCTGTATTATCAGCAGTAATTTGTTTCCTTATAACACGTTTTAGTGCCTTTTGTGCATCATTGTGATTGCAGACCCAAGGAGTTATTGGTAATCCAAGCCTTGCACTAAATAAAGCCAAATATTGTTAAGGGTCGGATAGCATGCTTGTAAGTAAACTCTCTGTGTGTGAGCGCTAGGGGTGGACGAAAGGGACTTACCTGGTCCCGCAGCTTGCTTCGCGGTGGGGGGAAGGCGCTTCGGTTCTCCCACCGAAGTTCAGGCGAGGGGGGGAGGCGCCCCGCCTCGCCCGGCCGAAATTCAGGCCGGGGGGGAGGCGCCCCATCCCTCGCCGGCGAAATTCAGGCTGGGGAGGAGCGCCCCGTCTCCCCGGCCGTAAAAAAAAAAGTAAAAAAACAAACACACACACACCCGTGATAGGCTACGTAATGATTTGCGTAGCCTATCACGGCTAGATTTCCAAAGTCAGCCATGACAGGCTACGTAAATCGTCACGTAGCCTATCACGGGTGTTTTTTTTTTTTTTTTACTGTACTTTTTTATTTTGTAATGGCGGCGGTGGCAGCCGGTCGGGAGACCGGCCGCCGCCCTCGCTGAAACACCGCCGAAACGCCGCCGGGACCCGCCGCTGGGAGGGACATTTGCCGAAGGTAAGTCCCATCCCGGGGGGGGGCGGGGGGCCGGCGGAGAATTTCCCCAACACTTTTGGGGGGCCGAATGCATTGGCACTCGGCCTCCCGAAGATTCGTGGAGAAATTCTCTGCCATCCCTGGTGAGTGCGCACAAGCAGGACCATGGGAAGGGTGGCAGGGAGATAATTAATGTAGTACCTTACTTACAAATAGGGATGTACGAAAGTGACTTACCTTTTCACAGGTGCGATTCACGGTGGGGGGGGAGGCACGCTGTCCCTCCCCCCGGAATCTTCCCTGGCCAGCTCTGCTCTGCGGCAGCTCCGCGGAGCCGCCAGCCAGGGTGATCTGCAGCCGGAGTTCCGGCCACATCCAGGCTGCTGTGATAGGCTATGTAAGTATTTACATAGCCTATCATGGTAAAGGCAGCCATGCAAATGGCGTAGTGGCCGCCATTTGCGTGACTGCCTTTATCGTGATAGGCTACGTAAATACTTACGTAGCCTATCACGGAAAGAGCAGCGGCGCAAATGGCATAGCGGCTGCTGTTTGCATCCCTACTCTTTGCTGTGATACGCTAGGTAAATACCTACATGGCCTATCACGGCAGCCTGGCAAGACGCAAATGGTGGCTGAAAGACCAGCTGCCGCTGGAGCCGCTGCCACCGCCCCAGGTAAGTTTCGTTCTGGAGGGATTCCGCGCGGTGGCAGGGGGTGGGAGGCTGTTCTGCCATGGGTTTCCGTGGTTGTTGTTGTTGTTGTTTTAAGCCCAGACGTGATAGGCTATGTAAGTCTTTACGTAGCCTATCACGTCTATGTAAAAAAAAAAGGAAAAAAGACGAGACTGCAATTGGCGACGGCAGCAGCCGGTCAGAAGACCAGCCGCCGCCACCGCTGCTGCCAAAGTTGCCGATGGAGCCGCCGCCGTCCAGAACATCCGCCCCAGGTAGGTCTCATCCCGGAGGGATTCCGCGGGGTGGCAGGGGGTGGGAGGCCATTCTGCCATGGGTTTCGGGGGGCCGAATGCCAGTGCATTCGGCCTCACTGAAATCCGTGGTGGAATTCTCCGCCATCCCTACTTACAAATAGCTTTCTATTTAGAGTTGGGGTTGCTTAGCAAATGCTCCAAAGTAGTAAAACATAGATCCACAAGTGACTTATATCTTCCTCTTTCATGCTTCTGGGTAACATGAAAAGGAAAGCCTTGTGCATCACCACAGTAAGATGTCAAATGCATTTGGAATGTGCACCGTTCATCACTTCTGAAAAATGCAAAGCTACCCCGGTGAGGTCCAGCTTTAGATGGCGTGCCGACTTGTGGTCTGTGTCTGTGAAAGTACACCGCTGCTTCAACAGGAGTTAGCAAAGTATATCTATTTCAAATCCATAACAAAAACAGGGGCAGACACACGGGTCACCGGGTCACAGTCTTCCACACTACAGTGAGATTAACTGAATTTTTATTTAAATTAAATTATTGTAGTGATTTCTAAATTTGCATAGATATATATAAATTAGCATGCATTTATGCTAATAGGTGCCCCCCTTTTTGTCCTCTTTTTTTGGTGGTTCATAAGGACAGATTTGGCCTCCATTCCTGATGCAAAGTGGCCTTGTCTTCATTAGCAGGGATTCCATGGGAAGCTGAAGTGTCTCCTGTGCAGAGATACAGTACACCCCTCAATGATCCTTGATATATTCAAGCCCATCCTACACACACGCATGCATGCACGCACTCTCTCTCTGCTTGTATCAGTGACAGAAAGTTTGCTAGTTGTGTATGGCTGCTGGATAAATGGTAATGGATATATTTTTTCAAGATGCTAGGTATGAAATTCTTCATGTCTTTCTTTGGAGAGACTTAAATACATTGCAGTTCTTTTGCAGCCTTTCTGAAAAGGATATCTTTCATAGGCAATACTTTTTTCTGCTTGCATTTGTGGGTTTCTTCCAGGGGGTGGGATGTGTGTGGGGAGTATGCCATCTTCATTGCTTCCACCAGTACCCTCTTGTGGTCTGTTGCTCACAACTCTTTGAGAAAAAGACTACAGCATCTTTCACACAGGATGGAAAATATAAATAACGCCAATGTGGGACCTGTAACAAAATGTTGCAGCATGGTGTGCCTCTGTTTGGGTTGACAGTTTTCAGTTGGTCAGCATTCTCTGGCCACTGAGTATGTCCAGTCCTCATTGACCTGTTTGGGGTCCCTCCCCCTTTAAGTTTTTTTTTTTTTTAGATGTTTCTACTTCTTCAAAACTTTGGGAGTTCTTCCAAGCCTACAGATGCCTCCCTCCTGTATATTGGTGGTGCCATTTTGCTATGTAATTGACAACACTCACAGCCTGAACAGCAGAAATAGAAGGAATGATATCCACTGAAATATGGTGTGATACAGATTTACAGAAGGGATTCCCTTTGTGTTGTAGTAATTTCTCCTTACATTATCATCATTGTTATGTTCAATCCCAGAATGATTTGAGACATGAAGCTTCAGTTGTGTCTGAATCACTGAGAAAACCATGGTTGGGTTAAACATCCATCAGCCAACAAATCATGTCACTGATCCATTCATTGTCTGCCCATTTCAAACTGGATCATGGGAGCTAGTCTTCTGCTAGGACTCAAGCCCCTAGTGTTTCCTGAAACTAAACTCAGGGAGATGTCGAATGAAAATTTAACCCATCCTGACTAGCCATACCAGCCAACAGAGCTTCTGACCAGCAGTAGGCCAGAGCGAGTCATATAAGGATGTCAGAGAATTCCGCAATGGATCTCGGTGAGGCCGAATGCCAGTGCATTCGGCCCCCTGAAATCCATCATGGAATGAAGCCCCTGCCCCCCCAACCCACAAAAGGCATGCAGGACAAAGTCCCCGCTGCCCCCAACCCATAAAAGGCATGTGAAATGGAGCACTTACCTGCTCCCGTCTGTGCTGCTTTGCAAATGACGGCCGTCCTGCAGCCACCATTCGCTTCGTCTTCATAGCCGTGATAGGCTACGTAAATACTTAAATACATAAATACTTAAATACGTAAATACTTACATAGCCTATCACGGCTAACACAGGGATGCCATTTGCATCCCTGCGGAGGCCATGTTAGGCTACATAAGTATTTACGTAGCCTATCACGGCAGGGGGAAAAAACCCAGCGTACGCAAATGGTGGCGGCTACCGCCATTTGCATACGCTGGAGTTTTTCCCCCTGCCGTGATAGGCTACCTAAATATTTTCATAGCCTATCATGGCTCAATACAGGTACACAAATGGCGGCGGCTACGACAGCCACCATTTGCGTCCCTGCAGGGCTGCCCAGTGGCCGGATGTCCGGCTGCGGGTGGCCGGAGCCAGCCAGTGGCTCTGTGGCTTGGCCGCGGAGTGGAGCCGGCTGGGCAGGATTCCAGGGGGGAGGACCAGATCGCCTCCCCCCTCATCGAGGATTCCAAGGGGAGGGACAGAGTGCCTCCCTCCCACCGCGGATTGCCCGGCGTGGAGCCAGGTAGGTGTTTCGTACATCCCTAGAGTCATATGCTTTCGTAGAAGGGCTCCTATCCAGACCAGGGTTGCTACCTTACTTGGATAACTCAATGAATTTACAGTCACAGCCCAACCTCCCCCCTCCCTAGTTTGACAGGAGTTTGATCTGACACCTTCAGCCCTGCACGATCATTAGTGCAATGGCTTTTGTCAGGCATGTGCACCATCAGAAGTGGTGGCCTTGCTGATGAGCCATGTGCCACACTGTGGGATGCATGGTGCACAGCACTTCTGCCAGAACCTCTCCTTCCATCGCTGGCAAGATCAGAACATGTGGCAGGGAAAGGACCGATTCCACCCCAAGGCAGAGTATGGACGGCTTTTCCTTATGCTTAAAACAACAACGTCATTAGTAGTGCTCACTCTGGTATGCCATGAGCTATGTGCAATGCTTACCTCTCACCCTGTTTGGCTCCAAATGGAAGACTAGTAGCCTCTAGAGCTTCAGCTATGGAATGTAATTAGGATCTCAAATGCCTAGTGGCTCATTTCACAGTCCCTAGCTGGCACCTGTTCCTCCCTGCTAACAAGACCAGATTACTCCTGGTCCATGATTGCTTGAGTTGAGATCGAAGTGTTCACCTTGCTGTGTTCTGTGGGGCCAGAAAAGGGATCATTGCAGCGGCCTTTCCATATGGCATCGCCCCGCCCCCACCTTCTGTCTCTGCAAGCTCACCAACATACAATTTCTTGTCTCCATGTGGCAGAAAAGTTAACCTGGTTTGCATAATCTGGGGTATCACTTGAATCACTTGTAGTAAGTCATTGTTGGCAGCTTAACTAAAGCTAAGCACACAACAACCACTAAGGGTGCAATCCTATGCATGTTTAGACCGAGAAAAGGCCTACAACTCCCAGCATGCCCCAGCCAGCCTCGCTAGCTGGGGAATGCTGGGAGTTGTAGGCTTTTTCTCAGTCTAAACATGCATAGGATTGTGCCCTAAACCGACTTGATTGCAGAGTAATTTGGATGGCATCTCCTTGAGTGGGTAAAACTAAATAAACCCCACAGTGTAGGGATGGACGGAAGTCCCTTACCTGGTCCCGCAGCTTGCTTCACGGTGGGGGGGGAGGTGCTCCGTTCCTCCCCCCGAAATTCTTGGCAGGCGGGGAGGCGCCCCATCCCTCCCTGCTGAAATTCTGGCTGGGGGGGAGGCGCCCCGTCCCTCCGGCTGAAATTCTGGCCGGGGGGGAGGCGCCCCGTCCCTCCAGCCGCGAATCGTCTTCTCCTGCCGGGTCGCAAATGGGGGCGGCCGTAGCTGCCGCCGTTTGCGTCCCTGCAGTCAGCCATGATAGGCTACGTAAATGTTTACGTAGCCTATCACAGCTGACTTTGTGGGGGAAAAAAAAGCGCATACACAAATGGCGGCACCCATGGGCGCCGCCATTTGCGTTCCTTGTTTGGGCACATGTAGTCTACGTAGACATTTACGTAGACTATGGCGAAAATAAGGGCAACGCAAATAGCGCCGCCATTTGTGTACGCGCTTCCCCCCCCCCAAAATCAGCTGTGATAGGCTACGTAATGATTTACGTAGCCTATCACGGTGTTCTTTTAAAATCTAGCTGTGATAGGCTACGTAAATCTTTACGTAGCCTATCATGTTTGTTGTTGTTGTTGTTGTTTTACACTTGGAAATGGTGGCGGTGGCAGCCGGTCGGAAGACCGGCCGCCGCTGCCGAACCACCGCTGGGAGCCATCGCCGCCAGGGACATTCGACCAAGGTAAGTCCCATCCCGGGGGGGGGGGGGCTGGGGGGGCAGACCATTTCTCCACCAATTTCGGGGGGCCGAATGCGTTGGCATTCAGTCTCCCGGAGATTCGTGGAGAAATTGTCTGACATCCCTACCACAGTGTGGGTTTAGATTTCAGTGTCTTTTCCTAGTTGGCCATGTTCTTGCTTGCAAGGAGAACTGGTGGCTATATCTCTTCCCATTTTGCTGTTTGCTAAGGCATTGTTAGGCCTGATCTATATATGCATGGTTTTGATTTCACACATATCTACTGTCATGTATTCTTATTTCTCCTTTGTGGAATCTGGTAAGGTGGTAGGTTTTCTGTTTTTGTTTTTTTAAGTGTGTGAGTTCTCCTGTAGCTTCTTCATTTTGACCTCCTCCTTCCCTTGTCAGTCACCTTATTGAGCTAATTGAGATTGAGATGATTGAGAAGTGGGCCACCCACTTACCCAACCAACACGTGGATGTGATGTGGCTGTGAGTTATGCCTTAGCAATGCCCTTCCATGGCCAGAAAACTCTCTCTACCATTGTGCTCCTTATGCTCCATTCCGTTATCACAGAGGGCGAGCTTTTTTCAACAAAATTACTTTGTTAGTGCGTGAAATGTACAAACTGCACAAGATATCAGAGTTCTCCTTAATTTTAATTAATTGTGCTCTTTATCACCATACATGGAACCAACCTGAAATGTAATTAGTGGAACACAAGCATAGGATTGACTGGAACAAAATAGAAGAACATCAGAAGAGTCAGTCTATCAGACTACAACTTATGATTGTGTAACTGTAAGAATAAATGGTCGTAGTTGTAGGATAGACATAAGGATAAACCAGATGATTCTTTAATAGCATGGTTAGCAACCATGTCTATCTTTTCTTTTTCTTTAAATAGCAATAGGTGTGAAAGGGGGGAGCAATTCTTATTGGGACTGTTATAAGCAGAGAGGGGAGGTTTCACCTTTCCCTCCTCAGCTGCAATTTTGGAAAAAAATCCCCCAATTGAATCTCCCCCCCCCCCAAAAAAAACCACAATTAGCCCTGATGTGTTTAGGTGAATGACTGAACAGGGCAAAGGGGAGAGAAAGAAGGGGTGGCAGAGAGCAAGAAAAGGGGTGGCATTGCTCAGTTTTTGCTCTGCCCCCCCCCTGCAGGTTTTGGCCCCACCCACTGCTGGAACATGGCCACCAACAGATTATCCTCCAGTGAAAACAGCCAATAACAAAACAAAGATTCCCCTAGGGATGTACGAAACCCCCCTTACCTGGCTCCACTGGGTTCTGCTGGGGGGGGGAGGCTCTCCATCCCTCCCCCCGGAATCCTGGCCGGCCGGCTCCGCTCCGTGGGGATTCCACAGAGCTGCCGGCCGGCTCCGCCAGCAGCCAGACATCCGGCCGCTAGCTAGCAGGGACGCAAATGGCGGCGCCCATAGCTGCCGCCGTTTGCGTCCCTGTAGTCAGCCGTGATAGGCTACATAAAGACTTACGTAGCCTATCACGTCTAGGTTAAAAAAAAAAAACGCATATGCAAATGGCGGTGGCTATGGCCGCCGCCATTTGTGTTCCCTATTTTTGGTTGTCTTAGTCTACGTAAATATTTACGTAGTCTAAGATGGCGAAACTAAGGGGGAACACAAATAGCGTAGTGGGAAGAAAAATTATGTAGACTAAGTCATCCAAAAATAGGGAACGCAAATGGCCATTTGTGTACGCGTGTTTTTTTTGTTTTTTTTTACCCAGACGTGATAGGCTACGTAAGTCTTTACATAGCCTATCATGAATGGGGGGGGGGGAGACTGCAAATGGTGGCGGCGGCGGCAGCTGTTCAGAAGACCAGACGACGACGCTGCCTCTGCCGAAGCTGGTGCTGGAGCCGCCGCTGTCCGGAATATCTGCCCCAGGTAAGTCTCATCCCGGGGGGGATCCATGGGGGGCGGGGGGTGGCAGGCCGTTCCGCCACGGAGTTCGGGGGGCTGAATGCACTGGTATTCGGCCTCACCGTGATCCATGGCGGAATTCTCTGACATCCCTAGATTCCCCTCTCCAAGAGCGTTAGCTATTGGGCAGCAGGGATGGATGAACTCACCCGCTGCCACCTTGCCCTCTGCTTGTCAGACACCTGCCACCTGCCCACCCCTGCTCATTCCAGGGTGTGAGCCGCCCAGAGGTCCATGGGCATCTGTCAAGCCAGTCCCCACTTCCCCAACAAGCCACCATTATACGCACAATGGTGGCTGGTTGCAGGATCGCGGTGGTGGAGGAAGCAGGATGGGAGCCAAGAGGGAAACCTCATGGCACTTCTTGCTTGGTTCCCATCCTGCCGCCGCCACTACTGAGCATCCATGCTTCTCTCTGCTGGGCACCAGCAGAGGAAGGTGCAGTTGCTCGGTGGGAGGTGGCAGGGTGGGGAGACTTAAATGGGCCATGTCAGCACATTACAGGCATAAACGCCTGTATTGTTGTGGACATGGCCCCTTTAAGGCTCCCTTTTGCATACATGGGATAGTTACAGAAAAGCACGAACAGCCATTTGAGTGGAAAATGGCACTTGGCAAGGAAACAGATGCCTGAGCGTTTGCCCAGGTCAGTGCATGCCGAGCTGAGCAAGCACTGGGTTCTGTGGACTGGCATCTGGGGGCCTAGCCAGTGATATCTCCCCAGGCTCTGATCCCCAACCAGGCACCCGCACTATCCCTATTGGGCAGTATAGAAATGTAATAAATGCATCAATAAATGGTAATGTTTGATTTTTTTAATTGCTTGATTGCTGACTACCCAATAGCCGAAGCTCTCTGGGTGGGTCACAAAAACTAAAACCACAAAGCACAGCATAAAACAATATAAAATATGAAAGCTTAAAGATAACTGTCAGGCCTGGCTCCCTTGCAACATCAGCAACCAAACATATGTTAAAGAAACAGTGAACTCCTTTATTACAGCAGGATGCAAAAACAGGCATCTCACAAGAATCCATGGATTAGAGTCTGTACTGAGCCCAAGTTCAAATGAACTCAGATAATCCAAACAGGTCCCAGAAACAGGGTGTTAAAGTCAGGGCCCTAAGGTATGGGATTCAAGGTATACAATAAATCAGGGTTCAGGAGTAGTCCAAGCAAAGGTATGTTTGGTAGCTGTGACATGGTACCCACAAACCTCCTTTGCCTCTGTGCCATCTTTTATGCAGGGGCTGGAAGACTAGAGTTCCTGGGATGTATGAAAGTCACTTACCTTTTTGCAGGTGTGATTTGTGGGGGGGTGAGGCACTCTGTCCCTCCCCCTGGAATCCTCCCTGGCTGGCTGTGCTCCATGGTGGCTCCATGGAGCCGCTGGCCAGGGCCGTCCGCAGTCGGAGTTCCGGCCGTGGCTGGGCTGCTGCGGTTGCAAATGGCGGCCACCGTAGCAGCTGCCATTTGCTTCCTGCCAGGCTGCTGTGATAGGCTACATAAGTATTTACGTAGCCTATCACGGCAAAGAGCAGGGGCGCAAACAGCCACTACTCTTTCTGTGATAGGCTACAATGCTACGTAAGTATTTATGTAGCCTATCACGGTAAAGGCAGCTATGCAAATTCTTACGTAGCCTATCATGGCTGCAAGGATGGCAATGGCAGCAGCAGCAGCCCGGCCACGGCCGGCCAGGAGACCAGCCGCTGAAGCCGCCGCCACTGCTGCTGGAACCGCTGCTGCCACTGCTGAATCCGCTGCCAAATCCATCACATCCGCCCCAGGTAATTGCCATCCCGGGGGAAATTCGCAGGGGGGTGGGGGGCGGGCCGTTCCACCATGGATTTCGGGGGGCTGAATGCCAGTGCATTTGGCCTCACTGAAATCCATGGCGGAATTCTCCGCCATCCCTAGTTGCAAGGCATTTTAACTTACCTGCACATAGGGTTGCTTCCAACTGAACAAACAAAAGACACTGGCATGCTTGACAGAAAGGAAAACTCCTAGATCTACAGACTCAGGACACTTAGTCCATATGGCCTTAACCTGGAAGACAATTCATATGGTTTCTACCTCTCAACCTCTGTTTTTTTTCTTCTTACAAATTTTCATCTCTCAGGGGGCCAAACTTCCACTCTTGGTATCCATTTATCACAGTTACTGATGAGGGTGGAAGTCTCCATTGTTGTTGTTGTTCAGTCATTAAGTCGTATCCAACTCTTCGTGACCCCATGGATCATAGCACGCCAGGCCTTCTTGTCCTGTGCTGTCTCCCAGAGTGTGCTCAAGTCCATATTAATTGCATCGGTGATGCTATCGTCTCATCCTCTGCCATCCCCTTCTTCTTTTGCCTTCAGTCTTTCCCAGCATCAGGGTCTTTTCCAGGGAGTTTTCTCTTCGCATTAGGTGGCCAAAATATTTGAGCTTCAGCTTCAGTATCTGTCCTTCCAATGAGCAGTCAGCATTGATTTCCTTTAGGATGGACTGATTTGACCTCCTTGCAGTCCAGGGGACTCGTAAGAGTCTTCTCCAGCACCAGGAAGTCTCCATGTTTAGCACTAAATATATTTTGAAATTGTTCTGTTGTTAAGACTCCCTATCTTCGTGATGTATTTTTTATGTAAGACTGACTGCATCCATAGCGGATCCAGACCCTTCTTGTTACTTTGCTGTTGTGCCACTTTACACCCCCCCTCTTTTCATAATCTGCAGCCATTTCTACATCCAGGGTTTCCCATCAGCAGCATCTGCAAAGTGCTATTGAACGGCCAATGGTAACTGAATACATCCATGCTCAGGGTGGAAAGAAAATGTCCACAAAAAATGCCCCCTCCCATTTAGCATCTCCTTGATCCTTCTTTGCTTTCAATGTTTCAATCAAGTCCTTTACTTAAGTACTCTTGGGCCAAAAGCCTGCCTTTTCATCTCCTCCAGTTTAGCTTGTCAAGAGATGTTTCTCTCCCTTGACTGCATGTGGTTGGTGCAAGATCCTGGCCATCAGCTTGCTTTGCATTCTGAGCTAGCATCATTCTTCCTAGAGTGGGATTTCATGTTTCGCATGGAGAATATTATCCTCCTTTTAAGCTTCTCTTTCTCCACTGTAAACTGAGCACACAGGGCGGTTACTGATTACTGCTAACTTTAATACATTACATTACTATCAAAGCAGAGCAATTCATGCTTTCCTACAGCCTACCTAATGTTCTCTCTAGCAAAGCCTGATTAACATGCAGAAATGTTGAACAAGCTGGATATTTGCCATTCTGTGCAAAATCATAGCTGATTTTTTTAAAAAAATAATAAAAAACCAAGGTTTCCCCCCCCCCCCAATGTGTCTAAAAAAATACTCAGGCATATTACTCATCTCTATATCTGAACACAAGAAGAAATCCAGATAAAATGTGAGTAGGTTAAACTGGCCCTATTATTCTTGTACCTTTGAAATGCAAACCTCCTGCTCTTAGCATCCATCCCTCACTTCTCCCTTAGAGCTGTGAATGTCAAACATAAAGAGATACAGTTACCCATGTTATGGAGAACAAGTACTAAGGGCACAATCCTATGTGTGTTTAGACTAGGGATGGCAGAGAATTTCTCCCTGAAACTTCGGGGGGCCAAGCGCCAACGTGTTTGGCCCCCCGAACAAGTTTCGGGGAGAAATTCTCCACCCCCCCCGCCCCCGACCCCCCCGGGAAGGGACATACCTTTGCCGAATGTCCCTCCCGGCGGCGGGTCTGGCCGGCAGTTCAGCGGGTGTTTGTGTGGGGCGGGAGCAGCAGCCGGTCTTTTGACCGGCTGCCGCCGCCGCCATTGCAATAAAAGAAAAAAAAACACACCCCTGTGATAGGCTACATGACAGTTAACGTAGCCTATCATGGCTAGATCTGCAAAGTCAGCCATGATAGGCTACGTAAATCGTCATGTAGCCTATCACGGGTGACTTTAAAAAAAAAAAAAAAAGCGCATATGGATAATGGCGGCCCCCAAAGGGAGCCGCCATTCCTGTTCCTTATTTGGTCGCTGTAGTCTACGTAAATCTTTACGTAGACTATGGCGAAAATAAGGGCAACGCTGTGTTGCCCTTATTTTCGCCGTAGTCTACGTAAAGATTTACGTAGACTACAGCGACCAAATAAGGAACGTGAATGGCGGCTCCCTATGGGGGCCGCCATTTGCGTACGTGCTTTTTTTTTTAAAGTCAGCCGTGATAGGCTACATGACGATTTACGTAGCCTATCACGGCTGACTTTGCAGATCTAGCCGTGATAGGCTACGTTAATCGTCACGTAGCCTATCACAGGGGCGTTTTTTTTAAAAAAAAAAACTTTGGAGTTCGCGGCAGGGCGAGGCGGGAAGCCTCCCCCCTGGCCTGAATTTTGGCCGGGTGAGGCGGGAAGCCTCCCCCCCCAGCCTGAACTTCGCGGGGGGAGCAGCGAAGTGCCTCCCCCCCACCGCGAACAAGCTTCGAGGACAGGTAAGTGACTTTTGTCCACCCCTAGTTTAGACAGAAAAAAGTCTTACAACTCCCAGCATGCCCCAGCTAGGGAATGCTGGGAGATATAGGACTTTTTTCTGTCTAAACATGCATAGGATTGCACCCTAAATAATGTTTTCTGTACATTCTTCATGCATATGTGAATCAACACACAATGCAACTGAAACTTGTTAGGACATAATATATGACTATATAGAGGCACAACAGCTAATTTGTGTGTTCAAAACTGGCTCTTTCTTGTTTTTTTGCCTGCCCAGCTGGACCTTCACTGTGTACCACTCAAAGAGAAGCTAGAAGGCTCATGACTACAACTCCCATATGAATGCCCAGACTGCCACCATCTTTGGAATCACAGGATCCCAAGTGCTTGCCTTGAGGCTGGGCAGGATTGAATGATGGTGAACTGATTAGGTATCAGGAAATAAACTAGGGCTGTGCACGGACCCTCCGATCCGCTTTGGATGCTGCTTTGGATCCTCTGAAGTGACTCCTATCCACTTTGGACTGATTTGGACCCCCCCCCCACCCCAACTCGGATCTGAATCCGAAGCGAGATTCAGATATCCGGATCACCTGTTTTTGGTGTTTTCCCTTTGACTTGCATGGGAAAAAACAAATGGTTATAACTTCTTAAGTTTCTAGGATTCAGGCATGGATTTTGGAGACTTCTCCATGCCCCTGGAGAGGAGGCCACATGCAACATTTCAGACAGTTTGGCCCTGTGGTTTTTGTGCTAGGTGGAGTTAAAATCTGAAGTTTTCTACAGAAACTCTCAAAGCAAACTGCTGTCACTTGTCCCTGCTTCCAACCACACGTGCCCATGACACCTTGGCCTCTCCCAGCCTCCTCAAGGACATTGCACACCACAAATAGGGATGGCCGTGAATTTCTCCATGAATCTCAGGGAGGCCAAATGCCAACACATTCGGCCCCCCAAAATTGTTGGTGAAATTCCCCGCCACCCCCCTGCCACCACCCCGGGATGGGACTTACCTCCCTCGAATGTCCCTCTCGGCGGCGGGTCCCAGCGGTGTTTCGGCGGCGTTTCAGCGGGGGCGGGGGTGGCGGCCGGTCGGAAGACCGGCCACCACTGCCACCGCCATTACAAAGTGAATGAAAAAAAAAAACACCCGTGATAGGCTACGTAACGATTAATGTAGCCTATCACGGCTAGATTTCCAAAGTCAGCCGTGATAGGCTACGTAACGATTAATGTAGCCTATCACGGCTGACTTTGGAAATCTAGCCGTGATAGGCTACGTTAATCGTTACGTAGCCTATCACGGGTGTTTTTTTTTCTTTTCACTTTTGTATTTCGCGGCCGGGGAGACGGGGCGCTTCTCCCCAGCCTGAATTTCGGCCGGGTGAAGCAGGGCACCCACCCCGGCCTGAACTTTGGGGGGAGAACCAAAGTGCCTCCCCCCCACCGCGAAGCAAGCTACGGGACCAGGTAAGTGACTTTCGTACATCACTAACCACAAAGCCCAGTCAGTTTGGCCTACTGGCTTGTGTGCTAGGCGCAGGTGAAATTTGATATTTTCAAAACTCCCGAAGCAAAGAGCTATAACTAATCCCTGTTTCCATGGACATGTGTGACAACTGTGCCCCTCCCAGCCCCCTCGAGGGCATCCCACCCGCTGAAGTCCAGGCAGTTTGGCCTACAGGCTTGTGTGCTAGGTGCAGGTTGAATTTGATATTTCCAGAAACTCAGACCAAACTCAGGAGGGACAATGTGTTGCAGCAGAGGTCGCTGTCCCTAATCTCTGCTGCAGGTTTGTTTGAAGTGCAAAACAACCCTTATACAGAAGAATCACCAGCTCAGCCTCTCTATGGCTGAGGGAATACATACATTACCTGGCAGGCAGGCTGGAAGAGGTTATTTTTTTTATCTGCTTTTGTTCATTTCTAGCACACACTAAATGAGTATTTTGAATGTATCTTGAATGAACACGGTCAGTACTAGGGATGTACGAAAGTCACTTACCTTTTCGCAGGGGTGATTCGCGGTGGGGGGGAGGTGCTCCACACCTCACCCCAAAATCCTAACCCAGCCGGCTCTGCTCCGCAGCAACTCCATGGAGCCGCCGGCCGGGTGCATTCGCAGGCGTGTGGAGCCTGCGGACGCAAATGGCGGTGGCTGCGGCGGCCGCCATTTGCGTTCATGTTTTTGGCCATGATAGGCTACTTAAATATGTATGTAGCCTATCATGGCGAAAGACAGGGATGCAAATGGTGGCCGCTATGCCATTTGTGCCCCTGGTTTTTTTTTACTGTGATAGGCTACGATAGCTGTGATAGGCAAATGGCGTCCCTGCGTTAGCCGTGATAGGCTATGTAAGTATTTACGTAGCCTATCACGTCCTCCAAAGGGATGCAAATGGCATCCCTGCGTTAGCCGTGATAGGTTACGTAAGTATTTACATAGCCTATCACGGCCTAAATGGGGAAGTGAATGGTGGCTGAAGACGCGGCCGCCATTCGCAAAGCAGCGCAAACGGCACCAGGCAAGTGTTCCATTTCGCGCACCTTTTGCGGGGTGGTGGGGCGGGGGGCTTCGTTCTGCCACGGATTTCGGAGGGCTGAATGCACTGGCATTTGGCCTCACTGAGATCCGTGGCAGAATTCTCTGACATCCATAGTAGGGATGTACGAAAGTCACTTACCTTTTTGCGGATTCTGTTCATGGTGGGGGGGAGGCGTTCCGTCCCTCCCCCCGGAATCCTCGACGGGGGGAGACGATCCGGTCCTCCCCCCCAGAATCCTCGACGGCTGGCTGTGCTCCGCGGCAGCTCCACGGAGCAGCCGGCCAGGCCCAGGCCAGGGCCGTCCGCAGCCGGGTTTCCGGCCACGGAGGGCTCTGGGTAAAAAAAAAAAAAAAATGTGTACGCAAATGGCGGTGGCTACGGCTGCCACCATATGCGTTCCTTATTTTTTGCCGTCTTAGTCTACGTAAATATTTATGTAGATTAAGAAGAAGAAAAGAAAGGGGAACGGAAATAGCATACTGGGACTGGAACTGGGATGCAAATACCGCCGCCATTTGCGTACGCTTTTTTTTTTTTTTACCCAGACGTGATAGGCTTTTACCCAGACGAGATAGGCTACGTAAGTCTTTACGTAGCCTATCACGTCTATGGGGGGGGGGGAAGACACACACACAGACTAGAAATGGCGGCAGCGGCAGCCGGTCGGAAGAACAGCCACCGCCGCCGGAGCCGCCACTGTCCAAAACAACCGCCCCAGGTAAGTCTCATCCCAGAATGAGATGAATGGAGAAAGCAGAAGTAAGGGTCGACAGTACACAACAAACACAGCCTTTTCTGGAGTCCAAAATCGAGATAAACAAACACAGGAATGGCCGCAGAGGAGGGGAGAGAGCAGCAGCAATTTGCGAGGAAAAGCTAAGTTACGTTAGTTTGAAAAAATGTGGAGAGATGAATCTAATCAAATACAAATAACAAATGAGTCGGAGGTAGAAAGAAATAGGAGAAGGTGGCTGGAAGAGGTGCTGCAAAAGACACTGTCCCAAAGGGGTCAGACGATCAAGGAGCAAGGGAAGGGAACACTCCCAGTACAACCAAGCTGTTTCCTTTTCATTTAAATTTTGAGGAAAGCCTAATGGTGATCAAAATAGAATAAACTGAAGAAACCACTCCTAGGAATGCACACACACACACACGTGCACACACACACACACACATGATCATCTACCCACACCAGACCTCTCCCAAAGACACAGCTAGCACAATAACCAAACACAGCCTTTTACCAAAGTATATATACCCCCTTCCACCACCACTCTCTCTGATAGGAGACTGCTGGCATCGGTTCTGGTTGAGAGTTCCTATTCGCCAAAGCACACTCCTTCCTCCTCCTGCACTCACCTCCCTCCCTCCCTCCTCCTCCTCCTCCATGTGAGCATTCAGAAGTGGATACATTTTGGAGACAGCCTGTCTGGACTGCTCAGGCTTTAAGCAGAGCTCCAAATATACAGGGCGAGGAGGCACTTCATGTGTGTGTGTGTGTGGGGGGGGGCTTCGCCCCAGGGCACCTCGTTACTGCTCTGACCTGTTTCGTATCACAAGGATTTTACTCCAAATAAGGCCACTTCGGTTTGTTTTTCAGGCTTTGTATAGGGATGTACGAAACACCTACCTGGCTCCGCGCTGGGCAATCCACGGTTGGGGGGAGGCGCTCCGTCCCTCCCCCCGGAATCCTCAATGGGGGGCAAGGCGATCCGGTCCTCCCCCCCGGAATCCTGCCCAGCTGGCTCTGCTCCGCGGCCAAGCCTCAAAGCCGCCAGCCGGCTCCAGCCACCTGCAGCCGGACATCCGGCCGCTGGGCAGCCCTGCAGGGACACAAATAGTGGCTGTCATTGCCGCCACCATTTGCGTTCCTGTATTGAGCCATGATAGGCTACGTAAATATTTACGTAGCCTATCATAGCAGGGGGGAAAACCCCAGCGTTCGCAAATGGCGGTAGCCGCTGCCATTTGCATACGCTGGGTTTTTCCCCCCCTGCTGTGATAGGCTACGTAAATACTTACATAGCCTATCACAGCCTCCACAGGGACGCAAATGGCTTCCCTGCGTTAGCCTTGATAGGCTACGTAAGTATTTACGTAGCCTATCACAGCTGTGAAGATGAAGCGAATGGCGGTCGCACGACGGCCGCCATTCACAAAGCAGCACAGATGCAAGCAGGCAAGTGCTCCATTTCGCATGCCTTTCCTGGGGTGGGAGTGGCGGGGACTTCGTCCTGCGTGCCTTTCGTGGGGTGGGGGGCGGGGGCTTCGTTCTGCAATGGATTTCGGGGGTCCAAATGCACTGGCATTCGGCGTCACCGAGATCCGTCACGGAATTCTCTGACATCCCTAGCTTTGTAATGAGGCGGTGCACAGCCCTATCGGAAACTTATCACCCTTAAAACAACAACAGGCTCAACAGATCCATTGGCATCCCTCTCTATTCTGTTTTTCTTCCTTCCTTCCTTAATAATATTTATATACTTCTTAATATTTTAAAAATCTCCAAGTGGTTCACATACTGCAATGATTCAATGGGCTGCTTCCACCAGAAAGCAGAAGCTCAAGATCTATGAACAAAGCCCGACTTGAGGGAAACAGGGCAAGGTGCCCTCTGCAAACCCTGATGTCCCCCTGGCCACTGTGTCCTTTCCTCCTCCCTGCTTCCTCTGCTGTGCATTTTTCCTTGCCACCTGCCCCTCCTTAGCCAGTCCACTGCCTTCTATCCTGTACCATCTGATCACTTGCACTCCCCCGCCCAGCTTTGCCAGGTGGTGGGTGGAAGGGACGGGACCCTTTTTCTTTCCCTGTAAAAACAAAACCCTTTAGAGAGGTCAGGCATGCTGCACAGTGAATCTCCAGTCTCACCCACCACCTTCATTTTCCCAGAATGCCTCTGGGTGTACATAGGCCTAGAGGCACTTGGGGCAAATGAATATGGTGGGCAGAATTGGAGTTTCGCTGTTCAGTGTGCTCACGCTCTAAAAAAGGTGTTTTGGGCATGTGTTTTTAATGAAAGAAAAAGGAAAATGGTGTTGGCCCCAGTATTCCCATGCCCTCTCCTTTATTGGCTTTTTGCAGTGTTAAGACCTTTCCATTTGGCATTTAGAGGCTGGTTTATATTGCTTGGCCTTGCCATAATAGATATGCAATCCTTCTGGTTTTTATGATGTTTTTACCGCTGCTGTTTTTAATTGTTTTTATTGCTGACTTCTTATTGTTGCTGTTCTTATGCTTTGTTGCCTTTTATTGAACTTTATTATCATTGTCGTTAGCCACTTTCAATAGATACATCCATTTATTGTTGAGTTATTGTAGAAACAACATTTTGGAACTGAGTCATTGACTCTTTAATTCCAGAATTTGAGGACTGCATATCTCATGTTTAAATGTTATGTAACATGTAAGGTATCTTCCCTGTCAGTTTAGCATCTTGACACTAGTGAGTGTTGAGCAAATTCGAATGTCTGCCTCTCAGGGGAATTTTGCAAGTGGCGCATGAGTTCAACACATGGCATTTGTTCACTGTTGGTATCTTCTTTCATCTTCTTTCATACAATAGAGAAAAAAAAAACTTTGCCACTGAGAGAACCCCCACCCCACCCCAAACTGTACAAGAGCATCACAGAAGTGGATGAGGTTCAGGTAAACTCCAGGGGGAAATAACATTTCTCCCGTTTAAAAACATCATTGCTTGAAACATGGCCTACCATAACAGTGCTTTACCTCATACACAAGATTTAGTCTAATGGATCATAAAAGGGCATTATGGTTCTTGCCCAACCTGATATGGGGTTACTTCTCCTTCACTGGGCAATCCCAGTTTCTTATTTATAGCAAATACTTATTTTTCTGGGCCTAAGAAACTCTCTGCCACTATAGCTCAGATCAACAAACTGACCCTTTTCCACTGCCATCAATTCTGTTAGAATACTTTAAAACCTCCTAGTGGCGGGTAGACTTAGGCATGAGATGGTCACTAGCACTAGAGACAAGATAAACTATTATGCAAGTAATTTATTAAATGGATATTTTCTACACAAGGGATTACTAATATTTACTTTGAGGGTTTCAAGAGAGCTTAGTGACAATTCTTAAGGACTCAAGAGTCACTGTTGGTATTACACACCACTTAATGACTTCTTTTACCTCAGGTCAAATTCCCTAAACGTCCACCCCAGCCAAATACCCTCACAACCAGGTCAAGCTCTTGGGTACAGTCTTCCTTTGACTCCAAAGCTCCTCCTGTTGTGCTACTGGCTGCATGGACAGTTTATTAGGTTTTTACTTCCTGCTTGTTTAACCTTCTTCTAGAAAAAACGTAAGGCAGCCTCCTGGCATAACACAGCCACCTACTCCCCACTCCTGATCTTCACCAGCCACATAAGGTTATCCTACAGAGAAAAAGCAGCTTAATGTTCAGGCCTTGGCTATTCACTTTCCCCTGAGCTTTCTCTTAGTCCTTCTACAACACCACACACCAACCAGCAGACCTTCTCCCTCCCTGACTGCCACAGACTGACTGTGGCAATTCTAGGGATGGCAAAGAATTCCGCCACGGATCTAGGGGAGGCTGAATGCCAGTGCATTCAGCCCCCTGAAATCTGTGGTGGAATGGCCTGCCCCCCCTCCCCCCCACGGATCCCCCCGGGACAAGACTTACCTGGGGTGGATCTTCAGGGTGGTGGCGGCGGCGGCGGCGGCAGCAGCAGGAGCTGGTCTTCCGACCGGCTGACGCCGCTGCCATTTGCAGGTTTGTTTGTTTGTTTGTTTGTTTACACTGACGTGATAGGCTACGTAAGTTTTTATGTAGCCTAAAACATCTGGGTAAAAAAAAAAGGCATATGCAAATGGCGGCGGCGTAGCGTCCACTATGCTATTTGCATTCCCCTTATTTTCGCCATCTTAGTCTACGTAAATATTTATGTAGATTAAGACATCAAAAATAAGGAACACAAATGGTGGCGGCCATAGCCACCGCCATTTGCGTACGCGGTTGTTGTTGTTTTTTTCCCAGAGCCCTCTGCGGCCGGAAATCCGGCTGCGGACAGCTCTGGCTGTCAGGGTGGACACTGAGCCCATAGAATCCCAGAGTAGTTCTGATTCTGGGGAAGAGCAGTCGCTCCTGGGAGAGGAGCGCGCTCCTTTTTCCCAGGGCCAACAGCTGATGGAGATTCCTCCCACCAGCATTCCTAGCTTAGATAGCAGTCCTGGGAGTGACAGAGCGTGGGAAGCAGACTTGATGGACGCACGACGCCGACGCAGAGAGCGGCGACAAATGAAGGGCGCAGAAAGGAGGCGTAGTGCCCAGTTGGCGCTCAAACAATAGCTGTGCCCAGAGGATCCAAGGGAAAAGGGGAGGGACTCTCCCTAGTCCTTCAGTTCAGTGGTCTGCCAGTAATTCCCTTTCAAAACAGGGACCAACTGTTCCAACTTAGGGCATAGGTACTCTGCTGCTCATATCTAGTTGCTAACAGTAGAGTTGTTACGTTGTAAAAGAGGAATAAAGCTTTGAAAAGAATCCCTTTGTCTGTGTCTGGACTTGGCTACTGGATTAGACTGAGAGAGGCCTCCAAGGAGCCCTTGACACTGGCCTGGCTGGGCCTGGCCGGCTGCTCCGCGGAGCCGCTGCAGAGCACAGCCGGCCAAGGAGGATTCTGGGGGGGAGGAGGAACGGAGTGCCTCCCCCCCGTCCAGGATTCCAGGGGGAGGGACAGAACACCTCCCCCCCACCATCAGCATAATCCACGAACAGGTAAGTGATTTTCGTACATCCCTAGGCAATTCTCCCAATTCTCAGCACCCCGGCTGTGGAATGAGCTCCCTAGTGAGGTTCACCTAGCATCGACATTGTATTCCTTTCGGCGCCAGGTGAAGACCTTTTTATTTTCCCAGGCATTTTAGCATTTTAGCTCTTTAGACTTTTAGCTTTGCTGTTTTAAATCTGTATTTTAAATTTCTGCACTGCTGCTAGGTTTTATTGTTGTCGTATTGTTATACTGTCGTTTTAAGGTTCTATATATTTTAAATGGTTTTATTGTGTGCTGTTTGTTTTTCATTTTTGTGAACTGCCAAGAGAGCTTCGGCTATTGGACGGTATAGAAATAAATAAATAAATAAATAAATAAATAAATTCTCAACTGCCATACCTTAACTGTCATTTCCCAACTGCTCTTTTCCACTTAGCTAGAATCCCCAGCCAATCAGAATTGAATTTACCTGATCCAGGCCCCACCTAACAATATTCAAAGTAGTTCTCTCTCTCTCCTCCTTCAGAACGTCACTAAGCAACTAGGGATGTGTGGAACCCCTACCTTTTGTTCCAGGGGGGGCGGGTTCTGCAAGGAGGGGAGTCGATCCGGTCCTCCCCCCAAAATCCTCCTTGGATGGCTCTGCTCCGCAGCAATTCCACAGAGCTGCCAGCTGGCTCCGTAGCACCAGCAATAGGGCCGCTATTGCTGTGCCATATTGCTGGCTGAGGGCTAGGGATGTACGGATTCCCCACTGTCCATTCCGGTGGGGAATCCGTGGGGGGGTGATCCGTTCCTCCCCTCTGGAATCATTGCGGAGTGGCTCCACTCCACGAGGATTCCACAGAGCCGAGGGCCACCCCGTTCCGCCAACCTCATGCCCTGGATTCCCCCATTTTTTTTTTGGCTCCCCGAACTTACGTAAATAATTCTGTAAGTACTGCCGATAAATGCTTTTTGTGCACCCGCCATCGGTCTCCGTAAGAGTAAAGCCCTTCGCAGGGATTCCCCACGTAACTTCTGGTCACCTGACCTCACCTCACCTGACCTCACCTGACCTCCACAGACAATAAACAGAAAAGATGGAGGATTTCTGTGGACTTCGCGACTCAGCCCCAGCGAAAGAAAGCCTCAGGAAAATGCCTCATAAAAAGGGTAAAGCCGTTGGCATTCTTCTTCCTCCATTTCTGATTTATGGATTTATTTTCTTAATTATTTTCATAAAATCTGCCATTCGGTGGACAAAAAAAAAAGGGTCTGCATGAGCTCCAGTCCAGGTCGACCGGGTCACCCTGTTCCGAGGAGGATTCCGCAGACTGGATTTGATAGAATTTGATCACATTTAAAATTCGGGTGGAATTCTCTGACATCCCTAGGGCTCACTCCAGATGCAAATGGCATCCACTGTGTCATCTGCGGCTGTAAACCTCTTAAAATAAGCTAAATGCAGCCGTAAATGGCTAGCCTATCGCGTGAAAAACCACAGACGTAAATGGCGTAGCACATGCCATTTGCGGCCGTAAAGCCCTTAGTTAAAGCTAAATGCAGCCATTTACAGCTGCATTTAGCTTAATCTAAGAGCTTTACGGCTGCAAATGGTGTAGCAGATGCCATTTGCATCCGGAGTGAGCCCTCAGCCAGCGATACAGCATGGCAATGGTGGCCGTATTGCTGGCGCTACAGAGCCGGCCGGCAGCTCCACATGATTGCCGTGGGGAGGATCCAGCAGAGGAGAAACCTGGAGGGTGGCGGAGGTGAGTTGTGCTGTTCTGCCACGGACTCTGGAGGCCGTATTCTTTAGAAGCCAGCCTCATTGGGGTCTGTGGCGGAATTCTCTGCCATCCCTATAAGCAACTACTACACAGGCCTTTGACAGTACAAAACAAGGCCTCAAGCTTACTCAGATACTTTATTGATTCTTAGGGATGTCAGAGAATTCCACGATGGATCTTGGTGAGGTCGAATGCCAGTGCATTCGGCCCCCTGAAATCCATTGCAGAATGAAGCCCCCCCCCACGAAAGGTGCACGGGACGAAGTCCCCACCGCTCCCACCCCATGAAAGGCAGGGGAAACGGAGCACTTACCTGCTCCCGTCCGCGCTGCTTTGCAAATGGCGGCCGTCCTGCGGCCGCCATTCACTTCCTCCTCTATGTAGCCGTGATAGGCTACATAAATACTTACATAGCCTATCATGGCTAATGGAGGGCCATTTGCATCCCTGTGGATGGAGGGCTAATGGATGCCATTTGCATCCCTGCGGAGGCAGTGATAGGCTACGTAAGTATTTACGTAGCCTATCACGGTGGGGGGGGAAACCCAACATACGCAAATGGCAGCGGCTACCGCCATTTGTGTACGCTGGGTTTCCCCCCCCTGCCATGATAGGCTACATAAGTATTTATATAGCCTATCACGGCAGAGGGGAAAAAACCCCAGCGTATGCAAATGGCGGCGGCTACCGCCATTTGCCAACGCTGGGTTTTTTTCCTATCATGGCTCAATACAGCCTATCATGGCTCAATACAGGGATGCAAATGGTGGTGGCTATGACAACAGCCATTTGCGTCCCTGCAGGGTTGCCCAGCGGCTGGATGTCTTGCTGCGGCTGGCCGGAGCTGGCCGGCGGCTCCGCGGCTTGACTGCGGAGTGGAGCCGGCCGGGCAGGATTCCGGGGGGAGGGACGGAGCACCTCCCCCCCATCGAGGATTCCGGGGGGAGGGACAGAGCGCCTCCCCCCCACTGCGGATTGCCCAGCGTGGAGCCAGGTAGGTGTTTCGTAGATCCCTATTGATTCTAGGGATGTTAGAGAATTCTGCCACGGATCCCAGGGGGCGAGTTTCAGTGAATTTGCCCCCCTGGAATCCATGGCAGGATGGAGCCTCCAATCCCATCACCCCATGAAAGCCTCATGAAACTGAGCCTACCTGGCTGAATCTCTGGCTCCGCTGGCGGCGGCAGTGGCGGTGGCGGCGGCTCCAGCCGCTGCCAGGCTGCTGCGGCCGCAAATGGTGGCCGTTGTAGCGGCCACCATTTGTGTCCCTACACTGGCCCATGATAGGCTACGTATATATTTATGTAGCCTATCACAGCTAAAGCAGGGATGCGGCTAAAGCAGGGACGTCCCCTACGCCATTTGCATTCCTGCTTTAGCCGTGATAGGCTACGTAAATATTTATTTGGCCCTACACAGGACGCCATTTGCGTCCGCAGCAGCCTGGCAGCGGCTGGAGGCCCCGCTGCGGGTTGTCCCAGCTGGCGGCTCTGCGGCCTGGCCGCAGAGCGGAGCTGGCTGGGCAGGATTCCGGGAGGGAGGAATGGATCACCTCCCCCTACGTTGAGGATTCCGGGGTGGAGGAACAGATTATCTCCCCCCACATGTGGAACCCAGCGGAGCCAGGTAAGTCGGGTTTCGTACACCCCTAATTGATTCACAGAGGCCACACAAAGTAAACATTGCAGAATAACAACACTTATATACAGGGATTTCTTCACTGTGTGCATGTACATCCATACAGGTGTGCAGGCATGCAGCTCCCAACCACTGGGCCAGCATCATAGGTGGTCCTCAGGGCTGTAAAGTTTTGCACCCTTGAAATAGAGGATGCTGTCAAGCATGGGACTGTCCCCTGTGAAGTAGGTGACACATGGCCCCCCTAAAGGCAGCTCACAACTAAGAGTCCAAAACAAAACTGAAAAGCACAACAGCAACAATAACAGAAGCAGCAGCTGAAAAAAGAGCAGCTCAATAAGAATCATCACAATGCTTTAAACACACACATGGACACACACATGGAAATTAAGTACTGCTAAAAAGCTTCCATGAATAAAAATGCTTCTAATTAGCACCAAAAAGGAAATAACACAGCAGACTGGTAAATATGCCTGGGGAGGGAGTTTCATCATCTGGGTGCCATGACAGGAAAGATCCTGTCCCAAGTAGCTTAACCCTTCCCACCCCACCTCGACCTGCATTTAACTCTGTATATGCCCACCCCAGCTGTTTCAGTTATTTTTTTTCCCCTGGAACCAGAAGTGTTTGCTCTGAAATCAGAAGTATTTGCAGGGGAGAAGACGGGGGAGGGATTTAATGTCCCTTCCCTTCCACTGGCTGATTCTCCCTTTTAAGTCTGCCCCACTCCCACATTCCCATTATTTAGTCAAATAAGTTCAGGAACATGCATTTGCTGAGATAATGTCTAGTTTTTCCCTTTACTTCTATTAGAAGAGGAGCCCTGCTGAGTCTCAGTGGCTGTATGGGAAAGTAATAAGATAGAGTTGTGATCTTAGCATGCTCACATAAATCCGCCAGACATCTAAACAGATTGATAAGTCAAGTGTTCCCAGGTCAACTGTTACTAGAATGGAGTGCTTATTTGTCTCAAATTAGAAATGAGATGCTTGGTGACAGATAATAGAGATAAGAGGCACAAGAAGGGAGGGAACTTTTTTTCCTTCTTCTCTTTATCAAACTCACTTGATTTAATACAAGGCATGCATGGTTAATGACGGTTCTGAGTGATACCTGTATGTTTTATAGGTGCATAAATTGGTTGTAGTAAAATCTTATACATCCTATATCACTAGGTATTGCTTCAGCCTATTACAGGCGATATCTATCTAGAGTTGACTGGATTGTATTAATCTGATCCTAGTTTAATGATGCCTTAACATTTTTATGGGGGAATTTAATGTTTGCAATATCCATGTTCCTTATTTGAAAGTGTGACTTATAGGTTCTCATCTTCCTTAAATTATGAAATCCTTCAGCTAATAAAGGAAAATGATTATGCTTTGCAAAAAAAAAAAAAGGGGGGGGAGGCAAAGTCATTTAACAAGCCATATAGCTGTCTATTGTAGGGCTTTGCATAATAATTGTAATTTAGCTATTAGGAATTCTAAAAGCAGTTTATCAGTGATAGCCTGCAATTCTGAACAAAAAGAAAGAAAAACTTCACCACTTAAAGACTACCTTTTCCAAGCATAAGAGGGGGGGGGAACTTTACTGTAGATCAATAATGTGTTTGCTAATATTGCTATTAAAGACATCAGTTCTTCTGAAATAGACAAATGTTGAAGGTAAATTGAGGGGAGGGGGGTGTAATAAACTAATATTAAGTTGTCCCTTTGATAAAAAAAATAAGGTTTGATACTATTCACAATGGCAGTAGCAGACATGTATATAGAGCACAGGTGCACAACCCATTTTGTGGCCTCTAAGGGCCTGCTAGTCACTGTGGCCTCTAAGGTCTTATGGTGTTAATTGGGTATGTGGCAAAGTTCCATCCTGTCCAAATCTGGATAGAAACCCCAGTTTCTGCTTGTAGCAGAAGCATTTCTGGTAGGGATGGACGAAAGTCCCTTACCTGTTCTCGAAAATTGCTTCGCGGTGGGGGGGAGGCGCTTCGGTTCTCCCCCCGAAGTTCAGGCAAGGGGGGGGAGGTGCCCCACCTCACCCAGCCGAAATTCAGGCTGGGGAGGAGGCGCCCCATCCCTCGCCGGCGAAATTCAGGCCGGGTAGAAGCGCCCCGTCTACCCAGCCGCGAAAAAAAAGTAAAAAACAAAACACACACACCTGTGATAGGCTACGTAACGATTTACATAGCCTATCACGGCTAGATTTCCAAAGTCAGCCGTGATAGGCTACATAAATCGTCACGTAGCCTATCACGGGTGACTTTGGGGGAAAAAAAAAGCATGTACGCAAATGGCGGTGGCCCATGGGCGCCGCCATTTGCGTTCCTTATTTTGGCATGTCTAGTCTACGTAAAGATTTACGTAGACTACGGCGAAAATAAGGGCAACGCAAATAGCGTAGCGTCTACGCTATTTCTGTTGCCCTTATTTTCACTGTAGTCTACGTAACTCTTTATGTAGACTAGACGTGCCAAAATAAGGAACGCAAATGGCGGCGCCCATGGGCCGCCGCCATTTGCGTACGCGCTTTTTTTTCCCCCAAAGTCACCCGTGATAGGCTACGTGACGATTTACGTAGCCTATCACAGCTGACTTTGGAAATCTAGCCATGATAGGCTACGTAAATCGTTACGTAGCCTATCACGGGTGTGTGCTTTTTTTTTACCGCACTTCTTTTTTTTGCAATGGTGGCGGCGGCAGCCGGTCGGAAGACCGGCCACCGCCCCCGCCCCCGACGAAATGCCGCTGAACCGCCACCGGGACCCGCCGCTGAACTGCCGCCGGGACCCGCCGCCGGGACCCGCTGCCGGGAGGGACATTCGCAGGAGGTAAGTCCCATCCCGGGGGGGGCGGGGGGCTGGCGGAGAATTTCCCCACCAATTTCGGAGGGCCGAATGCGTTGGCATTCGGCCTCCCGAAGATTCGGGGAAAAATTCTCCGCCATCCCTAATTTCTGGTATGTACTCAGGAAATGCTGTTTTCCCGTGGTTTCTCTCTGGGCCCATTCCGGAAATGGCATAACTCAGGTGGAGTGTAACTTCAGAATGTTCCCAAGCCACACTGGACCTCATCTTATATGCTCTGAGGAATCCAGTATGGTGGTGATATGGTGGCCATGTGACTTCTCTTACAAAGGACAGTCCTCTGTTTGAAGGATTGCCAGAGAATTGTCCTCTATTTTGAAGGTATCCTAACAGTCGTCCAGTCCAAGTCTGATTTAAAGATAAAGAACCATAAGAAAGGAGAGCAGGAGACTAGAAGTTGCCCTTCAACAGCACCTGGACAGCAGACTAAGCAAGACACACAGGCCACCTGGTCACAGCCCTCCAAACTATGGTACGATGTACTGCATTTATATTTAAATTACAATAATTATTTCTAATTTTGCATCTTTATGTATAAATCAGCATATGCAAATTCTATGCGCACCTCTGTCATCTTATGCTCTCTTTTATGGTGATACATGTCCTTTTTTTTGGTGATTCACAAGCGGCCACCCTAGATGCCAATCAAGTTCTTGACGCACTGGAGGTTTTGGGGCATTTGAGATGAGGCCTAGCATAGTCTGACCATGCAGGGGCTACCCTAGGATGCCACCTTGCATCCCAGGCAGCTTCTGGCCTAGCAAAGGGGTGGTGATGACCCAAAATCCTCTCTGTATGGGAGGACTTGGAGCAGGCACATAGTACTTTGTAGAATCCATTTCAGATTCTGCAATCCACACCAGAGTTTTGATGGAACAGAATAGCTTCATCAACCTTTCTCAGGGATGCAGAAAGATGTCCAGAGCTTCAGCACAGAAAGGGGTCCGTGAATACCAAGCTGAGACAGAACCAGGAGCAAATTTACCCATGTGGCAAGCTGCAACAGGCAGAGCTCATAGCAGAAATCGGGGAATAGAAAATGCTAGATATAAATGGGAGGCCTGGTCAAGAAGAGAGCCTTTGCTGGATAGAGGTTTAAGTCTGGCTGCAGGAAACCCATGGGGATAGCCTTGGGCAAGTGAGGGCAGCCCTCTATTTTAAGGGCTGCAGGAGGACCATCCTCCGAATGAAGGCATCCTCTATTTGAGGGGCACTCCTGTCCAATTCCAGGTTAAAGGTAAAGATCTGTAAGAACTGTTGCCCATCAGTAGTTCACACCTGGACAGCAGACTGAACAGGCAGGCAGTGGCAGACAGGTCAGCCGGTCACAGTCTTCAACATTATCTGAGACTGATTGTTTCTATTTAAATTGTAATAATAATGTCTAAATCTTCATATATACTTATAACCAGGATATGCCCATTTAATACAAATGTATGTACACTTTTATCCTTTTTTCTGGTGATGCACTTCCTCCCCTCCTCGTGTTGCGTGTGGCTACACTAAAGTTTGACCCTTTCTTTATCAGCTTTTAAATGGGCCTTGAAACCCCTTTCATTTTGCTCTGCTTTTAGAATAGAATCATAGAATCATAGAATAGTAGGGTTGGAAGGGGCCTACAAGGCCATCGAGTCCAACCCCTTTAGTTTAAGGTGCGCTGCTGCTGGATCTCCTATATTGCCATCTCTGTTTTAAATTGTTTTCAGTGGCTTCCTTGGACTTCCTGTGCTGGACTACAGAATGTTTCCTAGACTGCTGCTTTAGTTTTATAATCTTTAAAAAATTGGTTTTATCTGTATGTTTTACCTTGGTATGTAAACAGCCTTGGGAGGGCTTTCTTTGGCCCTGAAAGGGGCAGAGAAATACTGGAAGGAAGTGCACATAAATAAATAAATATCAAATTGTTCAGGGCCTAACCAAGCACCACAAAAACCCTTTATGTCTATCAGTTGCTTGTCTCACAAAAATAATAATCTGCTAATGTGTACCTTAGAAGGTGGAGTCTACTAGTCATGTACAGCTCGAGTGTATCCCCTTTTCTCTTCTTGGAAGCTTAAAGTGCACTTTAAGATTTTTGCTTGCTTGTTTGTTCGTTTGGGCATCAGGGAGGGTTTTCATAGTTACACAAATTCACCTGGAGTGTATCGTAACATAGTAACCAGGACCGAGGGACTAGCAACCACAGCAAATATCTGAGGAAGATGTGGGGCCATTGGAGACAGGAGCAGAAATGAGAGGCAAGATGGGGCCTGATGTGATTCAGGGGCACTAACTGAAGAACAGAACCCTAGAACAGTTTTCCCCAGCTTGCCCACAAGTTGGGGAAGACTCCCCTAGAACGTGCCGCTTCTGTTCAGGAAAGCAATTGTATAGAACAATTCTCTTAGATACACAAGCCTACACAACTGGAATTATGGGGTACAATCCATCGTTGTCTCTTTATGCAAGGGGCAAAGAACCTCAGGCCAAGGGGCTAAATCCAGCCCTCCTGAGGTCACAATCCAGCCTTCTGAGGTTCCCTAGATGGCCATTCCCTCTTCCGCTGGCCCTTTCCCCGACCAACAATTGTCTGGATGTTTCCCATGTTTTGTGCAGTTTTTCCCCATTCTGAAAGGTTGGAATGCCTCTCCTAAGGTTTAGTTGCTGATAGTAAGAGCTTTAAGCTAAACTATGCTATTTGGCCATGCAGTCTCTGCCTCCCCACCTCCCTGCCTCACTAGTATCTGGCACCCAAGAGCTTCTCTGAAATGGAATTTGGCCCACAAGCTGAAAGAGTTCAACACCCTGGCTTTAGGACATAAAGAAATTCAGAAATAGACACTTTCTAAAGGCATACACCTTGATGGCATGCAATGTCAAATACATGAACCCAAAAATATGAACTGACTGGTTAGTGGAAAGCCCACAGGTGAACCAGCTGAATAATTTTTCCTCATACTTCCATACAGTGACTCAGACAACTGAGACACTGAGGGGCCATTATTCGGGCTGGTCATTCATTCTTCAATCTTATCATTCATTCATTCATTCATAGAAAGAAAGAAAGAAAGAAAGAAAGAAAGAAAGAAAGAAAGAAAGAAAGAAAATTCAAAGTCAGGAGTTAGTTGGTCATCCCTTTTTGACTGCCTTCCCATTGACCAATTCTCATGAAACACACTTCACTGGAAAGCTCTTGACATGCAGATTCCATTAATAAAAACTTTTTCACTATAATTCAAAACTGGGAGTCTCTTTATGTCCATAAAGCTTTTTTTTTTTTTGAAGAATTAGGCATTCTTAAGAATTAAGAATTATAGAATTATAGAATTATATAAGAATCTTATATAACAATGCACTATAAAGTTTTATTTTTAATATCATAAAAATGTCAGGTATAATTAAACCAACATAATGAATTGCAAATTGGAGTAAAATGAAATATAAACACAAAAAGTCTCTGTACACCTTTATAAACACAGGTTCAGGCCAAAGTACAAAGATATGCCAGTAACATACAGCCTGTAAACAAATCATGAAGGGATCTATGTTACCATGAGTAGGGATGAGCGGGTTCCCTACCTGTTCTTAGGGATGTACGAAAGTTACTTACCTTTCGCGGATTATGTTGATGGTGGGGGGGGAGGCGCTCCGTTCCTCCCCCCCCCCCCGGAATCCTGGCCAGCTGGCTGTGCTCCGCAGGGATTCTGTGGAGCCGCCGGCCGGCTCAGCCAGCAGGCAGACATCCAGCCGCTGACTAGCAGAGACGCAAATGGCGGCGGCCATAGCCACTGCCGTTTGCGTCCCTGCAGTCAACCGTGATAGGCTTTGTAAATGTTTACGTAGCCTATCACGACAGACTTAAAAAACAAAACAAAACAACGCGCGTATGCAAATGCCACGGCCACCGCCATTTGTGTTCCTTATTTTGGCACGTCTTAGTCTACGTCGAGATTTACGTAGACTAAGACGGCGAAAATAAGGGGAACGCAAATAGTGCAGCGGATGCTACGTTATTTGTGTTCCCCTTATTTTCGCTGTCTTAGTCTACGTAAATCTTGACGTAGACTAAGACGTGCCAAAATAAGGAATGCAAATGGTGGCGGCCATGGCCGCCACCATTTGCGTACGCATGTTGCTTGTTTTTTTTAAAGTCAGCCGTGATAGGCTATGTAAACATTTACATAGGCTATCATGTTTTTTTTAAAAAACCTAGCCGTAATAGGCTACGTAAATCTTTACGTAGCCTATCACGTCTTTTTTTTTTTAAGTGGAAATGGTGGTGGCAGCAGCCGGTCAGAAAACCGGCCGCCGCCGCTGCCAAACCGGCGCCGGAGCCGCCGCCGGAGCCGCCGCCACCAGGAATATCTGCCCCAGGTAAGTCTCATCCCGGGGTGGGGGGGCAGAGCGTTCCGCCACTGATTTCGGGGGGCCGAATGCGCTGGCATTTGGCCTCCCTGAGATCCATGGTAGAATTCTCTGACATCCCTACCTGTTCTTAGGGATGGAGAAGAATTCCGCCATGGATTTCAGTGAGGCCGAATGCACTGGCATTCGGCCCCCCGAAATCCGTGGCAGAACGGCCTGCCCCCCTGCCCCCCACGGATCCCGCCCAGGATGAGACTTACCTGGGGCGGATGTTCTGGATGGTGGAGGCTCCAGCGGCGACTTTGGCAGCAGCGGTGGCAGCAGCTGGTCTTCCGACCAGCTGCCGCCGTCGCCATTTGCAGTCTCGTCTTTTTTTTTTTTACATAGATGTGATAGGCTACGTAAAGACTTACGTAGCCTATCACGTCTGGGTTTAAAACAACAACAACAACAACCGCGTATGCAAATGTTGGCGGCTACGGTGGCCGCCATTTGCGTTCCTTATTTTTGGCCGTCTTAGTCTACGTAAATATTTACATAGACTATTATGGTGAAAATAAAGGGGAATTCTTTTTGATTCGCCTTTTTAGCCTACATAAATATTTACATAGGCTAAAATGGTGAAACAAAAAGGAACGCAAATAGCGCCCACTACTCTATTTGCATTCCCCTTTATTTTCGCCATAATAGTCTATGTAAATATTTACGTAGACTAAGACGGCCAAAAATAAGGAACGCAAATTGGCGGCTGCCGTAGCCGCCACCATTCGCGTACACTTTTTTTTTTTTTTTAACCCAGATGTGGTAGGCTACGTAAGTCTTTACATAGCCTATCATGGTTGAAAACAGGGATGCAAACGGTGGCGGCTATGGCAGCCTCCATTTGCGTCCCTGCTACCCAGCGGCCGGATGTCTGGCTGCTGGCGGAGCCGGCCGGTGGCTCCGCAGAAACCCTGCGGAGCGGAGCCGGCCAGGCAGGACTCTGGCGGGAGGGATGGAGCGCCTGCCCCCCATCGAGGATTCTGGGGGAAGGACAGAGTGCCTCCCCCCCACCATGAAGCAGATCCGCGAAATGGTAAGTAACTTTTGTACATCCCTGCCTGTTCTTCCGCTTGGGAATCCGCCCATGGGGGAAGGTAAATGGCTGCATTTAGCTTAAGCTAAGACCTTTATGGCCGCACATGGCGTACTGGACGCCATTTGCATCCCTGCTTTTTTTTCACATGATAGGCTACGCAAATATATCCAGAGCCGGCCAAGGAGAATTCAAAATATTTGCATAGCCTATCGCGTGAAAAAAAAAGCAGGGATGCAAATGGCGTCCACTACATCATTTGCAGCTGTAAAGACCTTTACGGCCACAAATGGCATACTGGATGCCATTTGCATCTGCAGTCAGTCCCCCTCAGCCAGCGATATGGCATGGTGGCCATATCGCTGGTGGTCCAGAGCCAGAGGAGCCGGCCGAAGAAGATTCCGCAGGGAGGCGGAGGTAAGTGCTCCATTCCACCATGGACTCTGACGGGGCCGGATTCTTTAGAATCCGGCCTCACTGGGGTCTGTGGTGGAATTCTCTGCCATCCCTAACCATGAATCATGTGAGCTCATTGGCAAACCTCAAGATTCAAGTTATTGATGGGCCACAACTAAGAACGTTATAGTGGCTGCCGTGGAGTTTACACCAAGATCACTGTATTTAAGGAAGTTTTGTAAAGATAAAAGATGCAATACTCTGAATGTTTCAATAAACTCAGTTAAGTCAAACCTTTCATTAGATTTTATTTTTCTCTGTGAATGGTATTTGTGGCTAGCCAACTGGTTAATCAAATTATTTCTTAATCAAATCTTAAATCAGGGGTAGGCAATGTGGTGCCCTCCAGATCTTTTAGACTACAACTCCCATAATCTCGACTATTGGCCATGTTGGCTGGGGCTGCTAGGAGTTGTACTCCAAAACATGGAGGGCAGCAGTTTGCCTACCCCTGTCCTAAATCATATATTGCCCACATACGTAGATCATCTGGAACTAAATTTTAAGCAGAGCTGCTCTTTCCTCTGAGATGGTTCTCTGATGCAGTTTCCCTTAGGATGAGGTTGTCACTAAACCACTTTTGTGTATAGAATATACAAATGAATCTGTTATCCTAAGTAGGGATGTTGGAAAAATCCAAAATGGATTGAAATGAGTTTGGATTTCTTCTAATCTGGTCTGCAGATTCCATGTCGGCCTGGCATCTGTGGGTCTGGTGGATTCCGTGGACATGTGGTCTTTTTTTTTTTTTTAAGCCACATAAATAAATGTGTAGGCAAAGCTGAAAGTTAGATGAAGAATGGTACACAGTTCACAAATATTACAATAATGAATGCACATCATTCACAGTGGGTGGTTCATCTGCCCGGCTAGGTGATATTCAACCTGATCTGGAGGGGGTTGCACTCCCCCTAAAGGATCACGCTTGTAGTTTGGGGGTGCTCTTGGACCCAGAACTGTCACTTGAGGCACAGGTGAACTCAGTGGCATGGAGCATTTTGTATCAGCTTAGGCTGGTATACCAACTACACCCTTATCTGGACAGAGATAGCCTAGCTACAGTTATCCATGCTCTGATATCTTCTCGTCTGAATTACTGCAATGCGTTATACGTGAGGCTACCTTTGAAAATGGTCCGGAAACTTCTGCCAGTGAATACAGATAATCCTGAGTCAGATGAGCCAACGGTGTGACTCGGTAGACGGAAGCTTCCCATGTCACTGCCTGTCACGGCCTCAGCAGTTTCTCACCTGCTTTGTGTTCCTTGCATGTTTACACAGTCCTAAAGCAGCATGCTTCCCAAGAGTCTGGGCATCATTTGTGTGTATTATGTCAGTGTACAAGTCAAATCATGTGGGTAGAAGTGTTTACACCAAGGATATTGTGAACTGCTTAGAGATTTTAGTCTATTAAGCATTCTAAAAGTAATATACATACAATTAATTTAAAATGTACAACTAAGGATGGTGTGGGCACCCAATTGGGTTCGGGAGTCCGGTGGAGTCCCCGCACCCCTGAGCCATGTAATCTTGCGTATATGGACGATTCATGGTGTCATTTTGTGTGCAACTCGATGTGCATATATTCACAATTGCCATGTTTTTTGTAGGCTTCTTTTGCAAAATGGAGATTGTGGTGCTGAAGGATAGGTCCCAGGTGAGTGCAGGCAGCTCAGGGAGCAGCAGGGAGCTCAAGCATGGGTCCAGGGGCAAACGAGCAGGGGCAGGGGCTGGGTGGCCACCTGGAGAACCCAGATGGGGGGGCACCCATCCATCCCTATGTACAACAGGGATGGGGAACCTCTGGCTTGTAGGCCACATATGGCCCATGGGGGAGTCCTTATCTGGCCCACCAACATCTCCCCCAGGCCCATCCCCTCTCCCTCCAGTCTGGGAAATCTCTTGTCTCCAATCAGCGTACATAGAAAGATGAAGGAATACCTGAAGAGGCAGTTGCAATCAAGGTAATAAAGGGATGTAAAAAGGTGGCCTTCAGTACTGTATCTATTTAGTTTGTTTGCATGTATGTATGATATATATGCTGCACTGCTGCACCCTCCATACATTGTCATCCCCCTCATATGCACTGGCTGGGCCATGCTGACTCAGAGCCTCCATGCAGGATGCTGTGAAAAATGTATGGGTCAGGTCAAACAATGCATTGGATTCCCTTATCATTCCCCAAATTGTGGGAGCTTCATTACCGGCAATACCTAACCCAGGTGGCTTCATTTTTGTTTATTTTTATGTAAGTTCATTGGAAAGATGTACCAGCTTCCACTCGATATGCATCATGCATTACATCAGTATACTGGCCACTTCAGGAGTACATGCTTTAAGCAGTTCAAGATGATCCTTGTTTAAAGAACACTTCTGCTGTGGCGAACGTGTTTCTAGTGCGCTCAATCCAATGTACTTGTTGTGCACAAGACTGAGCCCATGCTAAAAAGGTTTAAGTGAATGGCCCTTAGTACAACTCTCTCTCTCTCTCTCTCTCCCTCTTTGTAACAATGTGATCACCTGAGTACCAATTTCAGTGCACTTATTCAGGAACATATTCCCATTGTGGCCATCCACATTAGCTCCAACTGCAGCCTTCCTGGCCTTTGCATCTTGCAGTGTTGTCCCATTTCACTTCTGTTTGATATGCACTGTAATTTATATCCCCTTGAAAGGGGGTGGGGTGGGCGTTCCAATGACTGTCAGTTATATAGAATAATAGTGGGGCAATAGGTAGCATTGATGAACAACCTCATTTAACAAAAAGGATGCTTTCAGGGCCTGTAATGCCAGGAAGGGATTTCATTCCACAGAATCTGCATTGGCCAAATCAGCTGGAGACCTGCAGAGAGCCTGCAGAGCTGCAAATAATCAGGTAGATGCAAATAAGGTGTTTACTCCATTGCAAGAGACTGCCCTGAGTCTTGGTCTGGCTTTAGTCCCTGAGCACCTGGGGCTACTTTCCTAGGAGGTGAAAATTTCCCTTAGCACTTGGCTTGGGCTTCTTCTTGCTTACCATGATGTCCCAGTCCTGCTGCCATTACTTCACAAGAACCTGAAGGGACCCCTATACAGGGAATTGCCTATAGCAGTCTCTTAAGTGTGTTGGAGGAAAGAACAGGAGGTGATGTGCCCCCTTTCTCACTGGTTGGCTAACAGGGCTGGCCCTGCCATTAGGCAGCTGCCTCAGGTGGCAGTTGCTGGGAGGCGGCAGCAAGGCTTTGGGAAGATAGAGTTGTGGGCCACATGGCCTGCCCTGTACCACCTAAGCTAGCCTGTTGCCTTCAGGTGTGGTGCAGGATGCTCTCCCACTGCCAGTGTTGAGGAAAGATTCAACGACCAGTCCAGTCAACTTTTATACATGGAATGAGAAGGGGGTGCCATCTCGTCCTCAGGCAGCAAAATGTCTTGGGCTGGCGCTGTTGGTTAAGGAGAGAAAAAGCCAGGTGTCCTATATCTCCTGGCATTGTCTTCCCATTTCCCAAGACTCCTGCTTTTTCTTCCCTGTCCTACCTTAGCAGGCCAGGGTTGCATGCTGAGGACATCACAGCCTGCCACTGGCATTTCCATTCCCTCATCACTTCTGGTCCAGCCATGCTTACTTCTGGTTGGGATGGTCAAGGCAAAAGGTCACTGGTGAGTCTCTCCCAACATATAGAAATGTAAATCATCATCATCATCATCATCATCATCATCATCATCCCACATAGCTGTCTCCTGGACCATCATAGAAATCCTGCAACCTAAAATGGAATCCATTTGAGCAAAATCCTGACCCTTACATTAGATGGCATCTCATTAATTAGTTTATTACATTTATATACTGCCCAACAGCCCAGGCTCTTGAGGCAGTTCACAACAATTAAAACCATAAAATCCAACATGATAAAACATAATGTAAGACTGTAACAATTTTAAAGTACCATGTAAAACCAAAATAAAACCCAACAGCAGTAAAAAGCCAGGGAAAGGCGGGGTGAAAAGGTGTGTTTTTAGGATGTGCTTGGAAGATGCCACATTTTCTGCCTCCCAAACTATATGAGGGTAGGAGGGTTTTCCAGAGGGTGGGTTCCACTACAGAGAAGGCCCGCTGTCGGTGTTCTTCATGGTGAGATTCCTTTCATTTTGGAATGACCAGCAAGGCCTCCTCTGATGATCGTAGATGTCACCTGGGTATACATAAGGGAAGGCAATCTGCTAGGTATCCTGGTCCCAAGTTGTTTAGGGCTTTATATGATAATAACCTTGTATGTGTCTCAGTAGCTAATAGGCAGCTAGTGCAGTTCTTATAGGAGCTCTGTTACCTGAGCTATGAGCTGCACAAATGAACAGATATATATTTAGAAGAAAAACAATGGAGTTGGAGATGGTTACTGAGACATAGAATCATAGGGTTGGAAGGGGCCTACAAGACCATCGAGTCCAACCCCCTGCTCAGTGCAGGAAGCCTGATTCCCAGGCAGTCTCCCATCCAAGTACTAACCAGGGCTGATCCTGTTTAGCTTTCGAGATCAGACGAGATCGGTCGCATCCAGCCCTTTGCGCTCATTATACTTCAGAAGTGTGGATATATACCCTCTTTCCCCCCTTGCAGTCATGCCCGCAGTGCTGGTCAGCTTGCAAAGATAATGCAAAGTCACAAGTCATGACATGAAATTGATACCACAGTCACCACAAACCTTTCAAGGCACTCTTTCTGCTGGTGCATTAGGTCAGCGAATCAGACCTTTAAAGTCAATGCAGCTCAAAGTGTTAATGGTGTGCTCAAAAACTTTTCCTATCAGTTTTATTCTTAGCCACAGTAGAAGAGATCTATTTCCAAATTACACATCAGATGAAGCAGAAGAACACCCTGGGAAAAACATGAGCTACAGCGGCCTGACAGAGGATACATTATATTCATGAATTACCGGTGCCCTTTATAACTCACTTAAAGATGGAGTAATGCACAGAGCCACAAGTGACTTAGTAAAAGGTCTGGGGCTAGTATAAGGGAAGGTGAATATGTCTTGTGCTGCCAGTGGATATACCACACAGAATAGGCAAATGAAACATCGAAAAGGGAATTCAAATTAAGTTCTTCCTTATTTTAGAGTTTGATAACTTCCCTGTTCTACTATACAGATGACTGAAGCACTGGTGCTTTGTTTTTCTTTTAGGAGCAGACAGAATGGAAGAGCTGAAACAAAGCGAGTGCAACCATTTTGAATTTTGACTGGTAAATGTATATGTACATGTTACATTTGCCAAATATACATTGCTGTCCTTCGACCTCTTGGTTTGTGCAAGATTTATCATAGTCAGATTCAAGCATCCCCCTTTCTATGGCCTCGAGCCAACTCCACATCAGTGCATCTGTATGCAGTCCCAATCAGATATTCACAGCAGCATTGATCAGCTATTTGCTGGAGGGGGGGTTTGGAACATAAGACGGTACCTTAGAGGGGCAATCTTATGTCCCCTAGACAGTGTTTGGGGTTCATACGATTTTTTGGTTTCTCTGGGCTCTGAGGTCAGAACTGTGACGCCCCCTTGTAGCTGGCATGGTTCTCTCTGCATCAGGGAAAAGGGGGTGGGCCTGAGGGCAGGGAGGGGAGGAGACCACAGAAGCCACGTTATGCAGCTTCTTATGTGCCATGTGGTCTCTCCCCTCCAACTGCAAAGCTCCCTGGCCGCAGAGCTTCCTGGCCGGCTGCAGAGCAGAGCCAGCCAGGAAGGAAGGATTCCGGGGGGAGGGACAGAGTGCCTCCCCCCCCACCGTGAATCACACCAGCGGAAAGGTAAGTGACTTTCATACATCCCTAGTAAATCCTAATAAAAAATGAACTGAGATGAATTTCTCATACATTCCTACTCAGGGAAAAGTGAATCTATGAAACACTAACAGAGTGGGATAGTAGAAATTGGGAAGTATCGTATCCTTCTCTCCCTTTTGTACTGATTTCAATTAGGGATGGGCGAGAAATTTGTTCAGTTCACATTTTAGTGCAAACTTACCAGACCTGCACGTCCTGAACTGCAACACAGTTAGACCTCAAAATCCATACTTCTCCAAAGTATGCAATGCAGTGCAGTCCCCCACCCACCCAAAGGGTACAAAAAGGTGTACATTTGCAACACTGCATCAAAAATGCATACGTTTGGAGAAATGCACACATAAATGCTTTACTCAGTGGGAAATTGCTTGCAAAAATGCATATATTTTGAAAAACATATATGAAAAATCATACGAATTTTCATGCAGGCTTCTTTTCTTTTTTTTTAATTGCCACCTGGAAGTGGGACAGAATCAACTTAGCAATGAGAACCTGAGCAAGATCAAGATTGAGAAATCCCTCATCCCTAGTTTCAATAGGCCTTAGATCAAGCCTTGGAGAACTTGAAATACAATATGAAAAGGGGCATATCTTGACAATTTAATAATGCAGAACTGTTGGTTAATTTCCATGGAAATTTCTGCCAGGAGCTCAGAGGCAAATTAAGACCCCAGACGTGCTTCTTTTTGCCATATTTACTACGTAATAAGAGGTTTATAAAAATAGCAAGGACACTTCAAACATCCAACATGCCTATGATTTAGACTAATGTAATACACCATTTGCCGCTGATTATTTTAGTTAGTTGAGCCATAAAGTCCCTTTTAAATAGGAATAGCAAGAACCTGGGCCATTAATAATTATTATTGCAAATGTCACTGATTTTTAGATGATAAAACTTAATAGACTATCACCATTAAAACATGTGCTTCTTATAATGAGGCTGTGTACCAACGTGCGCTTGGTTCTTTTCTTGCCTGTTGCATTGCTTCTTGACAACCACTTTCAGCAGCCGTGCACACTGGAGACACTGCTAATAACAAAACAACAGCAACACAAATTTGCCATGCAGTTGCTGTGATGTGGGGGCTGAGCTATTTTATTAACTGCTAATAGAGCATGGGACTAGGATAATGGGAGAAAGGGGTGGGAAGAGAATAGATGGGAAGAGGGGTGGGAAGATATAGATAGATAGATGACAGACAGACAGACAGAGAGAATTTGCTTCATTTGGATCATTATAACCATAGCTGCTATAGCTCTGTATGAGGCCCGCTGGTATGATCCAAACTGTTCAAAATTGGGCAGTTATTACATCATTCTGTGGCTCGCGGATGAGTATATTAACTGTTTCCAGTAAAAAAATAGTCCAGTCTACCAAGGGTCCATATGTACAGAAGCATCCTTAGCAGGATTTTCTTTTATTTATTACATTTATATCCTGCCTTTCCTTCAAGGGGCTCACAGTGGCATACATCTTATCCTCATAAGAATCCAAGATGAGCCCTTCTGGATCAGACCAAAGGGCTATCTAGTCCAGCATTCTATTCCCACAGTGGCCAACCAGATGCCTATAGGTAGCCCACAAACAGGACATTAGTGCAATAGCACCTTCCTACTTGTGTTCCCCAGCAATTGGCATTGACACGTATACTGCCTCTGATCTTGGAGCTAATAGACAGCCGTCATGACAAGTAGCCATTGATAGCCTCATCCTCGGTGGTGGTAGGTTAGGATGAGACATAGCAGCTAGTCCACAATGACCCAGTGACCTTCATGGGTGGGGATTTGATTGGTCTCCCCAATTCTAGCCCAGCCTTCTAACCACCATGCCACACTGGTTCACTGGAAAGATGAAGAATAATGCATACAAACAGGCACTGCATTTTCAGCTCTGTGTTGCAGTTTCGGCTACCACAGCTATGTACATGAAGCACTCTTACAAAATTGTTGATTGCCCAAACCCACTGTTTGCAAAGGTGAACAGGGAAGGAAGATTCAGTTCCCTCTACTCTGGTTTTACCACCAAACACCTGATGAGCACACCTGCTGCTTTTCTAGTAGGGCTTTGTGACATGTGAATGTAGGTCATTGTGTCTGAAAGCTCTGTTTGGCAGTAGTTGGTCACTGCATATATGACAGTCATCAGTTGAAATTACAGTCACCTAATAATGAAGGAGAAGCATGGGTGAATTCACCCTAATGCCTTATTTTGGGGGTGGGTTGCAGTTTGGATGCACTATTTGTATTTTTAGCAGCTATTGTACTCTGGCATCTCATTATCCTCCCATCCAGCAGTATGCTGCTTTAAGATCTAGAGTATTTTGTTTAGGGCATGATTGACATCTGAAACCCAGATAAGTTAGGGTAGCCTTCCCCAACGTGGTGTCCTCTAGACTGTGTTGGATTTCAACTGCCCTCAGCCCCAGCCAGCATCTAGAGGACACCTCCTTGAGGAAGGTTGGGTGAGGATAACTGAAACCCAGGTGCCTAAGCGGTGAGCAAGCACAGAGCTTCATACTTCAGAATATCTCTTTACCTATACGAACAGGAGATATCAACAAAACTTTCAAGGAAAAGCTGCTTTATCTGACAATGCAGCACCTCACAAACTAGTACACCCAGCTCTTCTTCTACATTCTTACCTCTCATGTGCCCCTTCCACTTTTCCAGCCCCAGTCGCCTTTCCGTTTTTTGATGCATCAGCTGTTCCTTCCTGTGACAGAGAGCTGTTGGGCAACAAAGAATGGAAGGAATGCATACATGGTTTCAACAAGTTCTGCTGAGCCTCAGGGCATAGCTAGTTAAAAGTATCGAACTTACCTTTTGCACCAATGCAGTCTTGCTATATGATGGTAAATGGTGGTGCAGTGGCTACAACATATGAGATACCTGGATTCTAATGTCTGTTCATCCACGGATTGGGTTTGCTGCACTTGAGTAAGTCACTGTCTTCCAGGCTAACCTGATCTTGCAAATTTGTCCTGAGGATAAACAAGACCATTATAGAATCATAGAATCATAGAATAGTAGGGTTGGAAGGGGACTACAAGGCCATCGAGTCCAACCCCCTGCTCAATGCAGGAATCCAAGTCAGAGCATCCCTTGAAGGCCTCCAGTGTGGGAGAGTCTTGAAGGCCTCCAGTGTGGGAGAGCCCACTACCTCCCTAGGTAATGGCTTCTATTGTCGTATTGCCGTAGGGATGGCAGAGAATTTCTCCCCGAATCTTCGGGGGGCTGAGCGCCAACGCATTTGGCCCCCCGAAATCGGCGGTGAAATTCTCTGCCCCCCACCCCCCCCGGGATGGGGCTTACCTTTGGCGAATGTCCCTCCCGGCGGTGGGTCCCAGCGGCGGTTCGTCGGCCTTTCGTCGGGGGCGGGGGTGGCAGCCGGTCTTCCGACCGGCTGCCGCCGCTGCCATTACAAAGTGTAAAAAAACAAACAAATCCCATGATAGGCTATGTAATGATTAACGTAGCCTATCACAGCTAGATTTCCAAAGTCAGCCGTGATAGGCTACGTAAATCGTTACTTAGCCTATCACGGGTGACTTTGAAAAAAAAAAAAAAGCGCATACGCAAATGGCGGCGTCCTATGGGGGTAGTCTACGTAAATCTTTATGTAGACTACCGGGACCAAATAAGGAACGCAAATGGCGGCGCCCATAGGGTGCCGCCATTTGCGTACACGCTTTTTTTTTTCAAAGTCACCCGTGATAGGCTACGTAACGATTTACGTAGCCTATCACGGCTGACTTTGGAAATCTAGCCGTGATAGGCTACGTTAATCGTTATGTAGCCTATCACAGTTTTTTTTTTTACACTTTGTTTCGCGGCCAGGGAGACGGGGCACTTCTCCCTGGCCTGAATTTCGGCCAGGCGAGACGGGAAGCCTCCCCCCCTTGCCTGAACTTCGGGGGGAGAAGCGAAGTGCCTCCCCCCCACCGCGAAGCCAAGCTGCGAAAAGGTAAGTGACTTTCGTACATCTCTATCTAACAGTCAGGAAGTTTTTCCTGATGTTCAGCCGGAATCTGGCTTCCTGTAACTTGAGCCCATTATTCCATGTCCTGCACTCTGGGATGGTCGAGAAGAGATCCTGGCCTTCTTCTCTGTGACAACCTTTCAAGTACTTGAAGAATGCTCTCATATCTGCCCTCAGTCTTCTCTTCTCAAGGCAAAACATGCCCAGTTCTTTCAGTCTCTCTTCATAGGGCTTTATAAAGCACTTAGAACACTGAATCTATATACAGAAATGATCAACTCTGTCTGCTCTCATTTTTTGATCAGGTCACCTCCCTTGTGGACTGTGGGAATGCTGTGTGGACATCATATACCTCAATTTCAGCAAAGCTTTTGACAAAGTGCCCCATGATATCCTGGTGAGCAAACTAGCTCAAAGTGGGCTAGATGAATGAACAATCCAGTGGATCCACAGTTGGCTACAGAATCGGACTCAAAGAGTGCTTCTCAATGGGATCTTCTCAAACAGGGGAGAGGTAACAAGCAGGGTACTGCAGGGCTCAGTCCTAGGCCCACTGCTCTTCAACATTTTTATTAATGACTTGGAGGAGGAGGTGCAGGGCATGCTGATCAAATACAGATGACACAAAATTGGGCAGGATGGCTAATAACTAGGCATGTACGAAATGACTTAACTGTTTCATTTAATGACATCCGCGGTGGGGGGGAGGCAGTCCATCCCTCACCTGAAATCCTCGCCGGCAAGTTACTAATAACTTGAAAGTAGCGGCAGTGGAGAATTCTGCCACGGATCTCAGTGAGGCTGAATGCCAGTGCATTCGGCCCCCCGAACTCTGTGGTGGAATGAAGTCCCCCTGCCCCACCACCCTGTGAATGGTGCGCGAAACGGAGCACCTACCTGGTGCCGTTCGCGATGCTTTGTGAATGGCGGCCACATCTGCGGATGCCGTAATAGGCTACATAAATATTTACATAGCCTATCATGGCAAAAAAAGGGAACGCAAATGGCAGCGGCTACGGTGGCCGCCATTTGCGTCCCTGCGCAGCCCAGCAGCGGCCGGATGTCGCTGCGGGTGGCCCCAGCCGGCGGCTCCGTGGAGTTGCCGTGGAGCGGAGCTGGCCAGCAAGGATTTCGGTTGGAGGGACAAAGCGCCTCCCCCCCCCACGGATGTCATGAAACAAAACAGGTAAGTCGTTTCGTACATCCCTACTTGGAAGACAGAAACAAAATTCAAAGTGATCTTGATAGACTGGAGTGCTGGGCAGAAAACAACAGAATTACATTTAATAGGGATAAATGCCAAGTTCTGCACCTAAAGAAACCAAATGAACAGTTACAAGATGGGGGATACATGGCTCAACAACACTACAAGCGAGAAGGATCTTGGAATTGTTGTAGATCACAAGCTGAAGATGAGCCAACAAAGTGAAGTGGCTGCAAAAAAGGCCAATGCTATTTTAGGCTGCATTAATAGAAGCATAGCTTTCCAAATCGTGGGAAGTATTAGTTCTCCTCTACTCAGCACTGGCCTCATCTGGAGTACTGGGTCCAGTTCTGGGCATCACACTTTAAGAAGGATGCAGACAAGCTGGAGAGGGTTCAGAGTAAGGATGGACGAAAGTCCCTTACCTGGTTCTGCAGCTGTTTTCAGTGGGTGAGGAGGCGCTCTGTTTCCCCCCCCCCCGAAATTCTTGGCAGGTGGGGAGGTGCCCCATCTCTCCCCGCCAAAATTCTGGCCGGGGGGTAGCGCCCCGTCTCCCCGGCTGCAAAAGAAAAAAGTTATGAATAACAAAAAAAAGTGATAGGCTACGTAATGATTTACGTAGCCTATCACGGCTAGATTTTCAAAGTCAGCCGTCATAGGCTACGTAAATCTTTACGTAGCCTATCACGGCTGACTTTGGGAAAAAAAAAGCGCGTACGCAAATGGCGGCGCCCATGGGCGCCGCCATTTGCGTTCCTTATTTGAGCACGGATAGTATACGTAAAGATTTACAGAGACTACGGCGAAAATAAGGGCAACGCAAACAGCTTTGCCCTTATTTTCGCCGTAGTCTACGTAAATCTTTACGTAGACTACCTGTGCCTAAATAAGGAACCCAACGGCACCCATGGGCGCCGCCATTTGCGTACGCACTTTCCCCCCCCCCAAAGTCAGCCGTGATAGGCTACATAAAGATTTACATAGCCTATCACGGCTGACTTTGAAAATCTAGCTGTGATAGGCTATGTAAATCGTTACATAGCCTATCACTTTTTTTTCCTTTTTTTTTACTTTACTGGGAAATGGCGGTGGCGGCAGCCAGTCGGAAGACCCGCCGCCGCAACGCCGCCGGGACCCGCCGCCGAGAGGGACATTCGACAGAGGTAAGTCCCATCCCAGGGGGGGCGGGGGGGGTGTCGGAGAATTTCCCCACCAATTTTGGGAATTGGCATTCGGCCTCCCCGAGATTCGTGGAGAAATTCTCTGACATCCCTAGTTCAGAGGAGGGCAACAAAGATGATCAGGGGACTGGAAACAAAGCCCTATGAAGAGAGACTGAAAGAAGTGGGCATGTTTAGCCTTGAGAAGGGAAGTCTGAGGGGTGGTTGTCACAGAGAAGAAGGCCAGGATCTCTTCTTGATCATCCTAGAATGCAGGACAGGGAATAATGGGCTCAAGTTCCAGGAAGCCAGATTCTGCCTGAACATCAGGAAAAACTTCCTGACTGTTAGAGCAATACAACAATGGAACCAATGACCTAGGGAGGTGGTGGGCTCTCCCACACTGGAGGCATTCAAGATGAGGCTGGACAGCCATCTGTCAGGGATGCTCTGACTTGGATTCCTGCGTTGAGCAGGGGGTTGGACTCGATAGTCTTGTAGGCCCCTTCCAACCCTACTATTCTATGATTCTATGAACTCTTGGCCTATCAGAGTCATTTCCCAATATTCTGCTGGATCAGACAAAAGGCCTATCTAGTCCACTTGGGAAGCCTACGACAGGACCGGAATGCAAGAGCACCCTCCTGCTCGTGTTCCCCAGCAACTGCTATAGAGAGGCATACTGCCTCAGATCCTGGAGGTAATATATAGCCATAATGACTATCAGCCAATGATAGCCTCATCCTGCATGGAGGTTGGTAGGCAGAGACATAGCAACTGGTCCGAGGTCATCCAATGAGCCTCCTGGCTGGGTGGGGATTTGATTGGCCTACACAGTGCTAGCTGAACCCTCTAACTACTATATTGTAGGGATGGGCGGAATGCTTACCTGCTGTTCCGGGGGAGGAGTCCACTGGGGGGGGAGGTGATCTGTTTCTCCCCCCCGGAATCCTCTTCGGCCAGCTCTGCTCCACGTAGGGATGTATGAAAGGTACTTACCTTTTGCAGATTATGCTGATGGTGGGGGGGAGGCGTTCCGTCCCTCCCCCCGGAATCCTGGCCGGGGGGGAGGCGCTCCGTTCCTCCCCCCCCCGGAATCCTGGCCGGCCGGCTGTGCTCCGCAACGATTCTGCGGAGCCGCCGGCCAGCTCCACCAGCAGCCGGACATCCGGCCACTGGCTAGCAGGGACGCAAATGGCGGCGGCCGTAGCCACTGCCATTTGCGTCCTTGCAGTCAGCCGTGATAGGCTATGTAAATGTTTACATAGCCTATCACAGCTGATTAAAAAAAAAAAGCGCGTACGCAAATGGTGGCGCCCATGGGTGCCGCCATTTGCGTTCCTTATTTTGGCATGTCTTAGTCTACGTAAACATTTACATAGATTAAGACAGCAAAAATAAGGGGAACGCAAATAGCGTAGCATCTACACTATTTGCGTTCCCCTTATTTTCGCTGTCTTAGTCTACGTAAATGTTTACGTAGACTAAGACGTGCCAAAATAAGGAACGCAAATGGCGGCGCCCATGGGCGTCGCCATTTGCATACATGTGTTTGTTTGTTTTTAAGTCAGCCATGATAGGCTACGTAAAGATTTACGTAGCCTATCACGGTGTTTTTTTAAAATCTAGCCGTGATAGGCTATGTAAATCTTTACGTAGCCTATCACGTTTTTTTTTTTTTAAACCTGGAAATGGCGGCAGTGGCAGCCAGTCGGAAGACTGGCCGCCACCACCACTGCTGCCGAACCGCCGCCGGAGCTTCCGCCATCAGGAAGATCCACCCCAGGTAAGTCTCGTCCCGGGGGGGTGGCAGGGGGGTGGCAGACCGTTCCGCCACCGATTTCGGGGGGCCGAATGTGCTGGCATTCGGCCTCCCCGAGATCCGTGGTGGAATTCTCTGACATCCCTAGCTCCACAGTGATTCTGCAGAGCTGCCGGCCAGCTCCGAAGTGCCAGCGATACGGCCACCATGCTGTGTTGCTGGCTGAAGGGGACTACTGACTGTGGACACAAATGGCATCCGGGACGCCATTTTGGCCATAAATGCCTTAGTTTAAGGTAAATGCAGCCATTTGTGGCTGCATTTACCTCAAACTAAGGCCTTTATGGCCGCAAATGGCATCCCGGATGCCATTTGCATCCGCAGTCAGTCTGCCCAGCCAGCGATACTGCAATGGCGGCTGTATCGCTGGCGCTCCGGAGCTGGCCAGCGGGGAGGATCCAGCTGGCGAGGATTCCTCCTGGAGCCTCAGGAAGGAGATCTGATCCTCCGCAGAGTTCTGGAGACCGGATTAAACAGAATCCGGTCTCATTGGGGTCTGTGTGGAGGATTTCTCCAACATCCCTACTATATTGCTCTGGCTCATTGTCTGGTATGGCACAGGGACCCAACTGGGTCTGGGAGTCCAGCAGTCTCCCCCTTGCCCACACCTCCAAGTCATGTGCACTGATCCTGAGCCCCCGCCCTTGCTCGACACCCTCCCCTGTTCGCCGAGCTTCCCACACTAACCCAGGACCCATCCTCCAGCACTGCGATTGCCATGTTGCGGAAAAACATGGCAGTCACGAATACATGCACATAGAGTTGTACGCAAAATGGCACTGTGAATCGCCCATAGATGCAAGATTGCAGGTGTAAATGGACCATACTCAGTTCTGTGCACCCCGACTGGTAGTTTTATCCTCCACAAAGTTGTCTAATCCCCTTTGAAAGCCATCGAAGTTTGTGGTCATCTTGTGGTAACTAACAGCTTAACTATGCACCATATGAAGAAGTATCTCTCCCTAACCATTTTCTTCACCCCATGCATAGTTTTATACACCTCTGTCATGTTCTCCTTCACTATCCTCCCCCACCGCCCATTAAATTAAAGAGACCCCATAATTGTAACCTTTCCTCATAGGGAACTCACTCCAGCCTCTTAATCATTTTGGTTCCGAGATGGGGGATAACTTAATAGTGGCTGCCAATTTTAATGGTAGCCCCGTGTCTAAAATCACATTTGCTTCCACCCAGTCATGTATGTCTTGTTACAATGACATTTTAAAGCAAGCAATTCTCCCCCCTCCACTGCAAAAACAATCAAGTTGTTTAAAATGCTGTCATATCTGCAAAACTCAGTGAATACTGTCATCAGCTTTCATCCAAATTAAATTTACTTTTTGCTATCAGCACCGATCCCTTGTATGCCTCTGATTCATCTCCCCTTTATTCTTCAGGCTATAAATAACTCAATAGCCTGCCATGATTTAAAAAAGAGGTGGGAGGCTCAGAAAGCACCAAATAAGTCACATTCTTCTCATTTTATTTAATTTCTTGTTTTCCCTTCCCACCTTCTTTCTTGACAAGTCTCTACATAAAGATAAGAAACCTTGGCAGGATGCTGAATAGCTCTATCTGGGTCTGAGGCTGTTTTAAACACATGGCTCGAAAATTGAGAACAGATCTATCATTTGGCCCAGTCCACATAATTGATTCATAAGTCAGCTGCATCAGGCAAGTTTTGATGGTATCTTTATAAATAGGTTGCCGTTTTCAAAAGTGCCTGATGATATCTCTCATATTGACATGAAAGGCGTTTGGAGGTTGGAATGGGCTATAACTATGGGTGCTCTCCGACTAGGTGATGAGAGTCGCTTGCTGCTGTGCAAATAAAACATGTACCATAATTATTTTTAACACCCCCTCATATTTCTCTTTTTAAATTTGTATGAAAGGTTTTATTAAAATTTTTAATGATAAACACCTGAGGATTAGAGAAGGAGCACGATAATGTGATTTTATTATTCTGCAAATTATAAAATCACACATTCTTTGAATGTAGGGAGATGGTGGTCCAAGATTGCAGTGGCAAGCCCACCCTTCACTTGTGCATTTTCCCAATGGAGGGTGTGAATAGAATATTCAGCTGCATTGCATGGAGCTCTCTCTGCAGTCAGAATCCTGGAAAAGCAGGGCTCCTGATGGGACGAAAGAGCACTGCATGCCAGGCTGGACATCTCCCCACCCGCAGGCATCTGCAGGGGACCCACAGTTGTTCACCAAAACCCTCTGACCGTGCTGCTACTTGTCTTGCCATTGCTTGCCGTTGTTTGTCTGCTCTCTCCCTTTGGCCTAGAGCAGGGGTGGGGAACCTCAGGGCCAAGGGCTAAATCTGCTCCACCTGGGGGCCAAATCTGCCCCACCAGGGTTCTCGAGATAGTCATGCATCCAGGACCCACCCCTTTTCCTTCAACCACCAATAGTTGGGTAGTTTCCCAGCTTCTGTGCTGTTTTTTCCCCATTCCAGAAGGTTGAAATGCCTCTCCTAACGTATTAGTTTGTGGCAATAAGAGCTTTAAGCTACAATATGCTTAAATCTGTATATTTGCTCCCACCCCCTTTGCCTTTGGCTCCACCCACCACTGGTATGCAGCCCCAAAGAGCGTCTCTGAAATTGAATCCAGTCCCCAGACTACAAAAGTTTCCCCAGCCCTGGCCTAGAGGGAGGACGTGAGTGATCAGTTGGAGCAACATAGAAAATGGCCTTATATGAGGTCAGAATATTTGTCCATCTAGCATGGTACGGTCTACTCCAAGGGCAGGCAACTTGTGGGCCTCCAAAGGTTTTGGCCTACAACTCCCATCAGCCCTTACTGGCATAGCCATTGGTGAGGGATAGTGGGAGTTGTAGGCCAAAACATCTGGAGGGCCACAAGTTGTTGTTGAATGCCAAACTGCCCAGTGTGTTTAGTCAAGCGAAGAAGTTATCTCTTAGCCTTTATTATGTGAATTAGCCAAATCAGCAGCACTTCAGTTTACAGACTTTCTCAGCCTCCAGCAACCTAGTGCCAATATCTCTCATTAGCTTTGCACAATACTACATAGGCTACCTGAAGATCCCTTTGATAGATGCGCTATTGCTATGAAAGTTGCAGTGAAACTGGCACTAGCCAGCAGTACAAAACCTGAGTGGCTTTTCTAGTCCTGCCCTCAGGAAGGGTCTTCCCCTAAAGACCTCTTTTGATGGGCCAACGTTGTAGAACACCTTCCTTCTCAAAGTTGCACTTCCCTCTTGACCCGACATCTGATTCTGAAGTTGATTACTCCCAACTCCTCCCTCCCCATAAGATCTTGTTTTCCCACAGATGGAGAAGTTTCTGTTAGGCTTTGAACCAATGGATTAAATGGACAGTTCTTCTCTTCTACTGTATCCCTGCTCTATCTCCTGAAACCTTGGTAACTCCCCCACTGTTTTGCCCTCTTCTTCATTGGACTCGGAGTCTATTCCCACACCCCCTTGAGATTCTGCAGAGGTCCCAGGTCCAGTCCTTACAGTTGCGAACCACTGGCCACCACTCTCCAGGGGCTCATGAAAACTTTCTTCTCATCACCTAGGAACATAGGAAGCTGCCTTATGCTGAGCAGGACTATTGGTCCATCTAGCACAGCACTGTCTACACTGACTGGCAGTGGCTCTCCAATGTTGCAGTCAAGGGTCTTTCCAGCACCACCTGGAGATGCTGGGGATTGAACCTGGACCTTTGGCATGTAAAGGATTTGCTCTACCACTGAGGTACAGCCCCTTCTCTAAATGAGCAAGAGTCAGGGGAAACTGCTGCCTGCTCACTCATTTACCCTTTCTTCCCAGGCAGCAGTGGGAATTGGGCTTAGTGACAGAGAGTCAATAAGTGAGGTGATGGCAGGGAGGAAGAGGAAAGGCCCTACTGAGTTCATTTTGACCAAGAAATCCCCTAAACCTGGGGAAGGCAGTAGTTCCACGAGCCTTCCCCAACCTGTAGTTCTCCAGATAATTTTGGACTACAACTCACAACGTTCCTGACCATTGGCAATGAACATAAGAACATAAGAAGAGCCCTGCTGGATCAGACCAAGGGTCCATCTGGTCCAGCATTCTGTTCTCACAGTGGCCAACCAGCTGTTGACCAGGAACACACAAGTAGGACACAAGCACAACAGCAGGCTGGCTAGGGCTGATGGGAGTTTAAACATTTGGAGGGCACCAGACTGAACACTGTCGACTGAAGGTGTGGCGGTTGGAAACATGGACAACATGCACAATTCTGCTTTACTTCCCACTCCATCTCTTTAGTGAACATACAAAAAGGGTACCTACTAAAAATAAATATATCTATAGCTCAAATTATTAGAACTGAGCCAAATTGTCATGCATTTGCATTTGCACATTTGATACAAGATTTGTTTTTTGTCATAGAAGCACTCATCATGTGAATAGTGAAAACATTCCCCCCACCCCCTTATTTTCATCCAACTCCTGGACACAAACCACTGCTCACGAGGCCCTGAAAGCTTAACAGCTCTGCCCTGCCGTTACTACAGTCACAAAACATGGGACAGGCCTTCCACAGAGTGTACGAAGGGAAGTTCACTGAGGTTTTGCTCAGCTGGGTTCATTTGTTGTTGGAATAGTCAGGAACTGCACACTTAAGGATGGGTTGATCAGTCCATCTCCACCAGTCCCTGTCGCTTGGGTACATGTTCACTCATAAGTCCATTCTATCCCACCTCTGCACTGATCTGCTATTTTTTAGAAAAGGATTTGCATGGAATTTGCATTTAAATAGTATTGTGTCAACATATTTTCTCCTAAAATGCCCATTCCCAAACACATGTTTTGAGCTGAGGACTGTGTCACAACTTTGGGGAAGCACAAAAACCAGTGGATAAGTCACAGAGGAATTCTGTGGTCCCTACACAGCATCTGGGCTACCCTAGGGTGCTGTAGAGATCCCCTCCTCCAAGGTTGGAGACAGATCTCCAACCTTGGAGGAGGAGATTTGATTGTGGATCTCCTTTTTCCCCAGTCACTCTCAGCTGCTGCAGAAAGCTCCCCAGTGGCTCCTCACTCAAGGTTGGAGCTCTAACCCCAATAAGAGGGTGTAAGAGGGAGGGAGAGATATGTGCTAGTGGGTGGGACAGGGAGGGGAGAGGAGAGGAGAGGCTGAGGAACCATTGGCCTCTTAGGCCCTGCCCCCAGCAGCATGTAGCAGCTAGTCAGATTCTGAGTCCTATCTAGCAAAACATTATTGCAAAGGAGGATGGTGAGGGTGTAACAGCCTTTGCCATTTCTTCTGCCCTGCATGGGTCTTGCCAGGAAGCCCTAGGATTGTGGAGCCCTCCGTCCATCAGCCATCAGTCTCATAGGATTGTGCCCTAAGTTCTGATATGCACATTAGTTTGGAAGGTGCAGATCATGTCAATTCATATCAGAATTCACAAAGATTGAATTCCATAAGGAGTTTCCTTGTCCCCAAGCCATGGGGGTTCTCCTGGGCTTTGAAACCTAATCAAAACATACAATAAGAGTTCTGCCAAAAGTTTCTTTCTCTTTGAAAATCCACATTTTGTTCTGAAATGAAAACAAGTGAAAACTTTGTTCAGCTCTACTAGATCGTATGTTGTGATTTCTAGTATGGTAGTGGCAATGATGGTGAAACTACAATATAAATGGCAGTTTGTAAGATATGAGTTGACACGATCCAGATGTGATGCTCAACTACATCATATCAGGACTGAAAATGTCATTAACTCTGAAGGGGGAGATGTCTAAACATGGCCAGCAAAATTGTTGATGTACTGTGTTGAACAGCATAACAGTGGGGGAAACAGTTTTATTAAATCATGGGCAACGTTCTCTTTTATTTCCATCATGGCAGTAAGGTGTGTATTTTGAATTTTTAGGACTGTCTTTTCCATCTGTAATTAATTTTAGCATGGAAATACATTTCCTACTGGCAATGGCATGTGGCAACAGTTAGAGCATTCAAAGAGAATTAGGCTCCATGCCAAGTAGAAATAGGTAGTGTGTGGAGGACAAAAACATTTTCTCAAACAGCTAAATGACAGGGCAGTTTGTTCCTTCTAGCAATGGATGAGCTCCCCACGGTTCAACTCATAATTAATTCATCTTTTTTTTCTGAGCTGTCACATAGAATTCTCAGAAAAAGCTCAGGCTTTATTAGTTTTTACTAAGAAAACTTGGGGGGAAAAAAAAACGGACTTGGGCACTGTCCAAGCCCTTCTCCAGCCCTTCATGTTAGGGATGCTGGAGAAATTCGAGACAGAATACAATGAGCTCAGTTTTCTAAGAATCTGACCTGTGGAATCTGCTGCAGAGCGATCCCCTTAGGTTGTGCAGACTATGTGGACTTTCGGATTCTTTTTTTACTTTCCCAAAATTTATGCTTTTTCATCTGTAGGAAAATATGCATGTTTCTGCTGAGGAAAAGTGGACTGGAATGGAGGACAATGAGCTAAACGTTATGTACGAAGGTAAATTATGTAAATCCTTACAAAACCGCTTAGGTAATTATTTGTGCATTTTTTTCTGCATGACAAAAAAAATTGCATCTGTTTGTGAGCAGACAATGGAACAAAAGGCACCCGACAATCTGCAAAACACAGAGTGGATTTTACACAGTCTGTACATCCCTACTTCATGCTACCTCTTCTCGTTTCCTAGCAAAATGCCTTTTGAAAGGGGCTGGGGGTAGCCAGCATGGAGAGGTCGCTGAAGAGCCTTTATAGTCCTCATCCATAATGAGTGGCATCATTTCCTGCTGGGGTGCATGGGATTTTTAGTTTCCTGTGCCTCCCAATTCAATGAGCTGGGCTGCAAGGCAAAGGACAGCTCCCAAACACTCCAGAATGAAATGACACTCTTAAACATGCTCAGGAGAATCCAGGCCGTAAGGATGAGGACCATAAAGTTTCTCCTGTCACCATGAACCCTTTTCCTACTCCTGGTTTCTCTCTTACAGTGGAAGGTTTTCTCGGGAAGGGCAGGACTGGCTGGTAGTGTAATCCAGGTGAGCCTGAACTATTCAAAAGGTTTGGGATCTGTTCATATTGGGGGACGGAATTTCCAAACTGGGGTGGTGGTGGTGGCAGCAGTTATAGAATAGTAGTTGACTACTTAACTATTTCAAAGAAGTTGCGAACGTAGTTCCTGTTACTAAGTAGTTAATTAGAAGTTAGTTAGTTTTTGTTAAACTACTTTTAAAGTCTTTATTGTCCATTGGTGCAAAATAGCCCATCTCTGGCTGTGAAGAGACGGTGCTCACAGTCAATGGAGTAGAAATAAAAGTAGCACATTTCCAGCAGAAAAACTGCATGGTCGTAAAAAGCCCTTAATATTTTATAAAACAGTGATTATCTTAACTCCCCTCTGTCTCCCCCCCCCCCACACACACATTGCACTCTGTTCTATGGTCACATTTGTAAGTGTTCTCTGTGCTTAATTTTTCAAGTTGTATTGCAGCCTTTATTGTGAAACTAAGTGAAGCCAAGACTTTGTTTTTAAAAGTGTCTTTATAGGTTCTTTGAGGGGGGTGGTGGGAGATCAGTCACAAGGCTTTTTTTGTCTTTTTTATTGCTTAGAACACTCACACCCTCTAGTGGATCAGCGAGTTATTGCAGATGACTATTGACTGCTATTAAGGTTTGAACTTGCTTACATTCTAAAAATAAATGTAGCATCACTCCAGCAATAAACTGAACACACTGATCTTATTAATTATTTATTGATTATTAACATTCATATACCACCTTATTTGCTAAAAAGCCATCAAGGTAGTGAAGGAAATCTTCAGCCCAGGAAGAACATTTGGCCAGGGTGCCGGATGGGTGAGAACTGTTGTGAAATCCACAAACTGTAGGCTTTAGTTAGTTAGTTAGTTAGTTAGTTAGTTAGTTAGTTAGTTAGTTAGTTAGTTAGTTAGTTCTATCCTGCCCAATAGCTGAAGCTGTCTGGGCAGTTCACAAAAATTAGAACCACAAAGTGCAGCATGAAACAATATAAAATATGAAAGCTTAAAACCACATTGTAACAGTACAACAAGAATAAAACCTAGCAGCAACATAGAGATTTAAAATACAGATTTAAAACACCAGAGCTAAAAGATTAGGAAGCTAAAATGCTAAAATACTGGAAGAATAAAAAGGTCTTCACCTGGTGCCCGAAGGAGTACAATGCAGGTGCCAGGTGAACCTCCCTAGAGAGCTCATTCCACAGCTGGGGTGCCACAGCAGAGAAGGCCGTCTTCCTGGTAGCCACCCACCTCACTTCCTTTGTCAGGAGCTCCTGGAGAAGGACCCCTGAAGTTGATCTTAGGGTCTGGAAAGGTACATAGGGGAGGAGACGATCCTTCAGGTAACCTGGCCTCAAGCTGTTTAGGGCTTTGAATGTTAATGCCAGCACTTTGAATTGGGCCTGGAAATGGACTGGCAGCCAGTGCATCTGGAAAAGTACTGGTGTAGTGTGATCTCAATGGCCAGTCTCTGTTAACAATCTTGCTGCCCTGTTTTGGACCAGCTGACGTTTCCAGACCTCAGACCTTGTTTGAACAAAGAGTCTCCAACAATGAGCCCTTTTCAGGCATTCTGACCAGATGGAATCATGTGGGTGGGAGTGGAACCGCAGCAGGAGCCTCCAGCCCTGCCCTACACGCATTTGTCTCAGCATCCTGAAGCAATCCTGAAGGAATACAAGTGGATGCTTATGTGTAAGGGCTGTAGCTCAGTGGTTGAGCATGTTCTGTGCTTGCAAAAGATCCCAGGTTAGCTCCCTGGCACCACCAGGTAGGGTCAGAACCCCCCCCCCCCCGAGCTTGTCGATGTTCTCCGAATTCCACTCTGAAACTCATTCCAACTTCTGTCAGTATCAGATGGTGAGCTTTGTTTTAATTTCTTTTTGCACAAAAATGTGTGTTTCTTTCCATGAGTATTTCTCGAGATGTACATGTCAACTGTGGGCATTTTTGAAATGTGCTCATCCCCCCAATTGATCAAAACATGTCTGTGTGCATTTTTCAAAAGTGTGCCTTTTTCCATGTGCCTTTTTCAAACAGATGGATTTTCAAATGCATTTTTGCTGCTGTTCTGCATGGCAAGCCAAATCGCATTGCAAAGGTGGAAATGTATCCATTTCAACCGCAGATCGCAGATCGCATTTGGGTTCATTTGACTCTGATGGGTGTGAAGTGAATAAATACTGGTCAGAAATGAACTGAAATGAATTTATCACAGATCCCTCATCTGATTTTGGTGGGGGCAGTGAATGCATTCTGGGTTTCAGTCAGAGCCAGCCAGAACTATAAGGAGTTATCCAAGATGTTGAATCATATCCCCCAAATAGGTTCAGCACCTCAGATAGCTGCTTTAGAGTTCTGGCTGGTTCTGAGGGAGGAGGACAGGATTTCTGCTTACCTTTTTAAGTGTAGGCAATGGCCGAGGGGCCTTCTTTGTTGTTGTCCTGACTGAAACCCAGAATGGATTCATAGCCACATCAAAACTGGAGCCACCAGCCTCCACTGCATAAGGCACTGAGTGCTTTATAGTAAAATGTCCTGTGACCTCTCTGAGCAATTGGTAATCCAGCCTTTGCATGTTTGGGATGAAAAGGACCTATGCACATAGAAGTGTATATACACAGCTTTACTTCAGATGTTGAAATGAACCTTTCTAGACCAGGGGCCTGCTACAGTTCCATCTCATACCCAGTTGGAAAAAGGCTTGTGAGATCAGCCTTTGGCAGAAGATGACTAAGAAAACAGGAGGGACTCTTTTATATTTAATGGTAGTGCAGAAAGGGGAAGACCAACATGAGACATCAGAGACAGGGCCAATAGATGTGTGGAGCCAATTTGTGAAATTCTACATTTCTACATTCTCTCAGAAATCCTTACCACTAGTCCTTAAAATAGACCAAGATAGAGGTGTACGCGTTGTGCATGGTATGGAGAAAGTGGATAGGGAGACATTTTCTCCTTATTTCGTAATAACAAATGAGTTCTGCCTCATGGAGAACATGTTACCTAATGTCTAATGCTGGTGTTCTTGTTGTTATCTGAGAGAAAACATGTTGCCGAATGCCATCTACTGGGATGATGAAGATTTTTTTATATTTCTATACCACCCCATAATCAAAGCTCTCTGTTTTTGACAACGTTTATGACAAAGGTGAGATTTGAACAGGGGATGCTCTGGCTCAGAGCTCATTCTCTTTGTAATAAGTTGCACTGAAAACAATGCTGCCTCCTTCAGGGAAAATGAACCCTAATAAGTAGTGATATGAAACATCCATGAAGTCATCTGTGGTTAATTATGTTTCCAATCCTGAAAGGGTAAGTAGATTTTCTTAAGCAGAAATCCTATCACTCTTCTAATCTCAGCTTGTTCCAATAGGATTGCTTGATGGCATCAGTTATTGGCCTTTTCCACATGTGCACATTAATTCTTTGTTCATAGTTACACTTCTTCATGGCTTTTGATGCCTTAAAGATTCATTAAATAATTCAACACTTTCAAGATGTATTTAAAACAGACAAGTCTGTTCCCTCACCTCCAATTTTTGTGGTATAGTTCTGCCCCAAATTTTGCCCTGATTTTTTGTTCTGAGTTGATTTTCAGGTAGTTCCTGAGGCAGAATTCATTTGCATCCCTATTAGAAAGACTAGTCTGAACTTGGAGAAAGGAGAGAAACACAGTTCTGCCTAAGACAGTGTTTCCAAAACTGTCCTGAATTTCCTGCCAATCTATTCCATTGCATGACCCCAAATTCTAACATTATGAGGGAGGGGAAAATGTCTCTCTAACCATGATATCACTGTCATGTCTCTTCTTGGCAGTGATGGCTGTGAAATCTGCTGCAGATTCAAATCAGGCCAGATTCTCAAGAATCTGACCTGAGAAGTACACAGCAGACTGCCCCCACTCACCTCTGGGTCTATCAGATTTCTTGTGGGGGGTGGCTCTCCAGCGGTATCGGTGCTGCCAAGGCCCTTCCTCCCCATGCCGGCTGTTGAGGGCTTCCTTAACAGCCGGTGCAGGGAAGAAGGGTCCCGGTGCAGCCAGGAGGAGAGCCATCGTGCAAAATCTGATGGACATGGTAAGTCTCTAGAAAAATCTGCTGGGCCCCCAGAGGCCCAGATTTCCTTGACACAGATTCCCCCCCCCCCAGACTGGAGGTCGTGGGGTTTGTACACCCCTTGGGCACCTTTTTTCTAAACCAAAAGCCCCCAAATGTAACCTATCCTCATAGAGGACATGCTCCACCACAACCACCTCCACCCTGGTTGCCCCTTTCTGCACCTTTTCCTGCTCTACAATATCCTTTTTGAGATGCGATGACCAGAACTGTACACATCATCATTCCGAATGTGGCCGCACCATCAATTTGTACTGATGGAAGGCACTGAGAACCGATTTCATGTGCCACCTCACTTTTGTCTTAAAGACACCACCTTGCCAGAAGCTGTGGACATCTTGTTTATCAATGTGATGCCTTATTCTTAAATTCTGCAGATAGAAACTCCCAATTCTTTTCTTTTTTTCCCAGATATTAGGAGGGGGGGAAAGGCACCATCTATCTTGAGGATAACTTTACCGGAAAGGTTAATGATTTGACTTCCTCCCTCAGCCTAGATTGAAGTCCATTTCTTTTTTTCTGTTCTATCTCTCCTTGTTCTTTTTCTCTGTCTGAGGCCCTGAGACAATGTTTCACCTCATGAAAAGAAGCAATCTCCTTTCCTTATTCTGGTATCGCTGTTATCAGAAGAGCCCTCCATCGCAGAATGGAGGCATTCACTATCTATTTTTGATCACATTGTTAGTGGCCTGTTCAGCAGAGCCCCAGGGGTACACATTGTTATCTCTTTGGTCTATGCTGTGAACTTTGGCTGGCTAAGTGGCTCAGGTACCTTCCTGAAAGTTTTGACGACTATATCTAATCTCTCTAAGATGCATACTAATTTTAGCTACTAGTAACTTCTTCATATACAATGCATGCATGGGTGAGAATTTTGTTTCAATTCAGTTTTGATAAGAATTTACCAAAATTCACAAAGTTCTCCATAGTCAGGACAAAAAGAAGTTGAGATTCAAAATATTCGAATGTGGGAGAAACCCAAACTAAAAGATTTGTCCATGTAGGCCCAGTAGTTTGAGTGCTTAGCTCTTAAAAATCTGGGTTTGAACCCCTATGTATTCAACCATGATTGTGGTGCAGAATTAGGTTTGCAACCACTTTTCTTTCTTTTTCTTTTTTTCTGACATGCTCCTCATCATTTTCTGACATGCTCCTGATGGGCAGGTACATCTTGGTCCTCTGCATGCTGGGAACAGCTTTACCTAGTGAATTTGGCTGGCACAGTTGGGTGAGAATTTTGTTTCAGTTTGTTTTTAATAAGAACCAGTTGGTTCCTGGTGAACCCAGTTCACAGAGAAAAATCAAATCTAATGAAAGCTTTAACTGAACTAACTGTGTTTATTGAAACATTTGAAGTGCTACCTCTTTGATCTTTACAAAACTTTCTTAAATGCAACATTGTTGGTGTAAACTAAAGTTTGACTGGGTTAAAAGTAGCAGTCTCTTAATCCCTTCATGACTTATTTACAGGCTGTATGTTTCTGGCATATCTTTGTACTTTGGACTGTACCTCTGTTTATAAAGGTGTACAGATACTTTTTTGTGTTCATATTTCATTTCGCTCCGATTTGCAATTAATTATGTTTGTTTCATTATGCTTGACATTTTTGATATACAAAATAAAACTTTATAGTACACTGTTATAGACGATAAGGTACTTCTTTTAAAAAAGAAGCTTTATGGACATAAATAAACTCTCGACTTTGAATTATAGTGAAAACCGTTGTTATTTGTGGAATCTGTGTGTCAAGAGCATTCCAATGAAGTGTGTTGCATGAGAATCAGTCAATGGGAAGACAGTCAAAAGGGGATGAGCAACTAACTCCCCACTTTTGAATTTTAGATAGATATAGTCTAGATGATTAGATAGATAGATAGATAGATAGATAGATAGACAGACAGACAGACAGACAGACAGACAGACAGATGATTTACCAAAATTTGCAAAGTTCTTCATATTCAGAAGAGAATGAACTTGGGATTTAAAAAATTAGAATGAGGGGCAAAGCAAAAATGATAGATTCACCCATCCCTATATATGACACAGGATGCTGCCTTTATACCATGTAGGGCTATTTGTCCATCTTGCTCTTTATTGTCCACTCAGACTGGCAACAGCTTTCTTGAAAATGGTCTTCCACCTCACCTACTATCTGATGCTTTTAAACTGGACATGACAGAGATGGATCCTGGGACCTTCTCCGTGCAAAGCATATTTCTCTACCGCTGAGTTGTGGTCCCTTTCCAAAGTAGCAAGAGAAACTCCACATTGATTTCTGTTTCTTCCTGTTCATCACACACTCACCATACTGAATCACTCAGTAGAGAAGTGGTTTGGAATGAGATCCAGTTGCCATCCAGAGCCATCTCACCAATGGACTCATCAGCACTCCAAAATGAGGATATAGTTGTATTATTATTATTATTATTATTATTATTATTAAGCTGCCTTTTAGTGAAAGCCATTCCAAGGTGATGTATAAAATTTACAGCCACACAACACAATAAATCAATTATAAAAATAATAACAAATGAATAATGACATCAAAATTAACAATTAAAACCAGATAAGACAATATATACAATGGCATCCAGTAAAGTCCTGACTGAATTATGGGCCAAGGTAAATTGATAAGTATCTAGGGACAAACTGAAGGCTCTAATAATGGGGCTTGACATACACCAATTGGAACAGAGTTCCACCAGTGGGGGAATACCAGTACACCAGCACCCCCACTTCATTCCCAAATAATTTTGGGGGGCAAGTGTAGCAAACTGTAAGGTTATATATGCATCCCCTCCCCTTATGGCCATGGTGTGGTTTTTCAGCAAAGTATGGGAAAGGCATGTAGGAATGTAGGGCCATCTCTCTCTGTCATAGTCAGGCCTCCTACATCTGCCCAGGAATGTCACAAACATCTACCACCTGTGCAACCTGTTCTCCATGTTGGCCACCCATGTATATATTGAAGTTTAATGTAGGCAGCACATGAAAGAATCAATGACATGCAGATGGTTTATTACAGAGGACAATTAGAACTGAGGCCTGTACACTGCTCACACCTGGCTAAGACCAGTTGGGGTGAGTTGATTTTCAGGTAGTTCTTCATTAGCCCTATAGGGGAATACATATGAAAAACTAAGTGTTGTTGGTTCAAGTTTGCTCTGAGCTAAAGACAAAGGAGCTCATGATTTTACCAATATCTTTTGGTACCTGGTGAGGGCCTCAAGTGAACATGTCCATCCCTTCCCATCTGAAGAAGAAATCTACACATTTATCTAGTCTAGGTTTCTGGTTGAGGCTTGATGCAGCCACTGAAGACTTCACTGTTAGAGCAGAGCTGACAGAACTACGTTTCTACAGGTTTTCTTCCCACCCCATCCCTCAGCTCTTGAGTTGTACACATCTACAGGATTATCCCACCCCACCCCACTTTGGCTCTTTGCAAAAAATGCCCTCACTGCGCCTTTGTTTTGGTTTCAGTGGATGCTTAATACATGAAGTAAATGGGTAGTGCTTAGTTCCTCTCACCCAGATATTTAACTTGCTGACCTACTTCAGCTGTTTTCCTCAGCACTTTGTCACTGAGGCTGAGATGCTTCATCGGCTGGGACTCCCCCTCGGGAAGGCAAGGAGATCACAGACCTGCAGCCCAAGGTAAAGGCCTGATATCCCAACTTGGTCAATTACTCCATGGAGATGGGGGTGATAGCATTCTAGATGTCATTCTTACTAGAGCCATGCCAGGGAGGCCTGGCACAGATCAATGAGCCTAGTTGAGGGGTCCTATTCCAGAAATAACCTCTACCTTATTGAGGTAGAGTAGAGTAGATGGGTGAGAATTTTGCTTGTGTGTGTGTGTGTTAATAAGAACTTTCCAAAATTCACATATTTTCTCAAAAATGGGATGGAAAGAACTTGAAATTAAAATAAATGGAATGTGGGAGAAACTGAACTGGACAGATATGTTAATACAGGCCCAAGGCTTTGAATGCTTTGTTTTCAAAAGTTTGGGTTTGAATCCCTGTGTGTTCAGCCATCTTTGTGTTGCTGGGTTAAGGTTGCCCCCTTGCCCACTCATCTTTAACAGCTACATATCAGGCAGGTACATCCTGCTCCTCCACATCCTAGGAATAGCTGTATCTACTGAATTTGGCTGGTGCAGATGGACGAGCATTTTGTTTCGCTCATTGTTTGGTAAGAAATTACCAACGTTTGCAACTGTCTTCATAAACAGGACAGAAAGGACTTGAGATTCAAAACACTTGAATGTGGGAGAAAGCAAAAACTGGCAGATCGGTCCATCCCTATCTGTACCTACGAATAATAAAAAGGCGTTTGCCCATCCTGGATTTAAACATTCCAGAGCAGAAGGCTGGAAGGCTTGAGACATGAATTCCCCAGAGGTAGACAAGTCACTTTGTTCTCAATTGTGATGTGTACACCTCTTTCTGAGGCATTCCCTTGACAAAAGAAAAACATTAATCATGAAATAACTTTGATGATAAGATATAAAGATGCAGGTAACTGCCTTAAGATCGGTGCCTCATCCCCAGGTCCAGAACAGAGCTTACAGTACATAATTGCTAAAGCCAGAAGGATTACAGTTCCCTCCCCCCTTCTTAGGACTACCTGGGGCAAGAAGGAGGGGAGCATTTTTAATGGGGAGAGCACATTTATATTTCCCTCTTTATAGTGGCTTGTGGATCCCAGTGCCTGTTTATTTGATTGTGTTTGAACCATAACATTTTACTTCCAGATCTGCTTCAATGAGTCTTTTGACACCCTGGTGCGAATTTCAAGTTTTCAATCAAGCTCCAGCTGAAACACATTTTAAAGAAGTTTCTAGTATCCCTGCAATCATTCCATCCCACTGAAACAGATAAGCAAAAGCCCCATAAGCATGCAGCCTTTTAATCAGACTAATACAACCATGATTCAATTCCTTTCTCTATAGGAATCTCCTACATTCCCCATTCACTTCTTTATCTGAAAACTTGAATTCTGACACTTAAACCCAATTCCTTACAAGCATCCACTGGGTAAGTAAAAATGATTATCTTGTCCAGAAGAAAGAGTCTGAAATTACCTGGAAATCCTAGATAAAACAAGTATATGATTTTTTTTAATGAATTCTTTTGTGACATCCCTTGTTTCCTGGGCCAGTGGTTTTCAAACTTTCTGCCTTCAGAAGATTGTTTCAGGTTCACATGTCTGCAGAGGAACCAAACCATATCTGCCATGGAGAACTTACACATTGCAGAGGATTGTGGGAAGAGAGAATGCTCTAAGGTAGGGATGGGTAACTTGTTTCCCTCCAGGTCTTTTAGCATTTTATTTATTGATTCATTCATTAAAATAGCTCTGTGCTGCTTAATATACAAAAATTCCTAAGCAGTTAGTGAAATACAACATGACAATGGGTGGGCTAGCACATCCTGATAAACCACCCTGCAAATAAGTAGGGTTCTCGCTAAGGTGATGGGCAGCCCTGCAATGCTCATCAGGCACTCGCTGGGCTGTTCAGTAACTCAAGCGGAGCAGCGAGGAGGGGTGAGCAGTGGCTCGGCAAGTGCCCGGCAAAACCAGACAGAGGTGGGTCCATCCATCCCTATGAATGAGCCACAGTGTGTATGTATAGAGATACATTTAAATAGATATACAATATATTTTGTCATAGTGGGAATGAGTGTGACCAGGGAACCTGTGTGCCTGTTCAGTCTGTTCAGGTGCTCACTTCTGATGGGCAACTTCAAGGCCCTGATTGCTCTCCCTCCTTATGGTTCTTTCTTTGATCTGGACTCTGTCTGTAGATCCCTCCAAACAGAGGACACCTGCAAAAAGAGGACTGTAAAGTAACACCTAGACCCAATAAGAAATATTTTAAATAAATAAGGAGAAAATTCATTGAGTAGAAGGAGACTGTGATAAGTGGGGGGGGGAGAACTCTTGGGGTCCAGGGATGGGAGGGACATGGTCTTGGAAGGGAGTGTATGGGCACGGAGTCTCTGGAGGTTGGAGAAGTGTGTGCCAGGGAACTTTAGAGGTCAAAGAAGTGATGAGAGGTTGGCCGAATTAACCAACCAGACCCTTACCTGCAGGTTTCCATCAAACAGATGTACAATTTAAAAAATGTTCATTTCAGCCACTGCATTAACATAAATGAATAAATAAATAAAAGCTAGAGTCTCCTTGAAATAGTTTCCAATAAAAATCCCTAAATGGATTCTAAATTATTTCTTTTTATGGTAAAAGCTTTATAATTAACAAGCCAGACATTGATTTTCAGTCATTACCAATTTCTCTGTGATTATTACTGCTTCTATAATCATCTTCACTGTATTAACATAGATTAAGCAGCCCTTTAAAACCGAGTAGCTTCATTAGCTCAAAGCATGGGAAAAGACCTGAATAACTCAGTACTTCAGTTAAGCATTGCTTGGGAGTTGAAAATGAGACTTTAAAAGGAAATGCGAAAAGAAAATGGGTGCAAAAATCCCAACTGGTTATTTTTTTCCTTCAAAAGCCCTAGCTGGAAATGGAAATGTCTAAGTGGACTGGACTGAACTTTCTAAGCATTAGAAAGTGATTTGTGCCCCAGTTCACATGGCAGCCTCAGAACCATCTGCTACTTATTCAGAGGCCTCAGAGTGACTGTAGCATCAGATGTGTGAACTGACAACTACAGGCATCTGTGACTTCTAAACGCTGCCACCCACCATTTCTTTTAATAGCTGAGAGGAAAATGGAAGCCACAGCCCAACAAGAGAACTAAGGAGAGGATTGCTTACATCAGGGTTACCCGAGTGCCTTGAACAGCCTCCTTCAGCAAGAGTCCTGAGTGCCAGTTGTCACTGATACTAACTGCATAGGTGAGAAGAAGCACCTGGCCCCTTTGGAAACTAATGTCTGGTGTTGCCTGAGCCTAGTGCTTGGTAAGACACTTCCAGAGAGGGAGGGAGCTAATCCCTTGTGGCCACTGTGTGCCTGGCAATATAACAACAGCAACAAGAGGGCTGGTGGGGGAGAGGAATTTTTGGATCAGTTCTGACAGCTGCTGCTACAGTCACCTAGAGGCTTCCAACATTTTGTGGTATGTTCACGGGTGTTAACCAGACCTATGATTTTTGGACCCTCCCATTTGCTTTTTTGTTTTGCTCAGGGAATAAGAGACTATGGAAACTGGATCTTTTGCTTGTCAGATTGTGCTCTTCAGTGAACTCCTGGCTGTGAGTTTCACACTATTCATCACTATAGCAGAACTCAAAGGTCTGATTCAAATGTTCCTGGATTGATAAGGGAGCTGCTTACCTCATGGACCCACATTTCTCTGATTCAAGAAAGAACCATGTGGGTGAACCAAATTGCACCATTCCTTCCTGTGGTAATGTCACCTGCTGCAGTGAATGATGATGCCAATCTCATGGGAAGGAACCACATCATTTGGTTAACCCACATGGCTCCTCTTTATCAGTCTGTTTCTGCAGCTGTTGCTAGAGTGGTATAGTGGAATTTCTGGTTACATCTTTCATACAGAAGCTTTCACATTAAGTCGTGTGCATGCATGTGCTCCCTTCCATGTATATAATGGCCATGGTCCCTTTGACAGGGTTTCACCCTTAAAGGAAGAATATATATATATATATATATATATATATATATATATATATATACATGGGTGCGGTGGCTTAGTGGTTAAGATGCTGAACTGCAGACCGGAAGGTTGGCAGGACAGCAGTTCGAGACCCGAGTGCCACGTGATGGAGTGAGCTCCCGTCTTCAGTCCCAGCTCCTGCCAACCTAGCAGTTCGAAAGCAAGAAATTGCAAGTAGATAAATAGGTACCGCCTCAGTGGGAAAGGTAACAGCGTTCCATGCACCTCGGTGTTCAGTCATGCCGGCCACATGACCATGGAAGCATCTTCGGACAGTGCTGGCTCTTCAGCTTAGAAATGGAGATGAGCACCACACCCTAGAGTCGGACATGAATGGTTGGGGACACCTTTACCTTTATTTATATATATATATATATATATATATATATATATATATATATACACATACATACACACACACACACTGTAAATGTTGCATTTCTGGTAGCTTTTTGAATTTAGATTTGTATGGCTGTCAGGGTTCCCTTATGACCTGAACCCCCTGAGCAACTCCTTAAGGATCTCTTGCCTCCTTAAGAGTCTCACCTTCCTTCTTTTACCTTCCCCTTTCCAATAACATGGGGTTGAGGCTGTAGGCCTGGGGTGACTGACACTCTAGATACAGCGTTTAACCACAACAGTTTACTGGTAAATTAAAGCAAGCAAATTGCAACTAAAGATATTTACACAATAGAGCTGAGTGATACAAAGGGCATTTAGAGTAAATAATAGTCGTAAAATGCAAGTACCTTTACCATAGCTGCTTCTTCCTGCTCCCTCTTCGGGCTCTGGTCTCCCCAACTCTGCTTTTACTGCTTTGATCTTTCTGACTTTCTCCTTTTATACCCTCCTCCTCCAAAACCAAAATAACTGTTTCAAACATGAAGAAATGAAACTTAGCTGGGGAAATGAAACTATTCATCTAAGGGATAACCCCTCCCAACAAAACCCGCAGACTTCTAAGCCTGACCATTTTTTCCCTTTGCCTCTGCAAGCCTCAAACCTTCACAATGGTATACTGATAATTAAAAAAAATACAGATGTGTGCTATATAAGAGAAAATATGTGGTTTTTTTATTTTAGATAGCAGGAAAATAAGAAATTTCCAAAATTACTATGTGTGGCATTTATAAAAGTAGCTTTCTTAGGCTTCTCTCTCTCTCTCTCTCTCTCTCTCTCTCTCTCTCTCTCTTTTCTCTAGCACACTGTGAGCAGCTTCTATTTCACATACTCATAGAATCATAGAATAGCAGGGTTGCAAGGGGCCTACAAGGCCATCGAGTCCAACCCCCTGCTCAATGCAGGAATCCAAGTCAGAGCATCCCTGACAGATGGCTTGAATTCCTCCAGTGTGGGAGAGCCCACCACCTCCCTAGGGAATTGGTTCCATTGTTGTATTGCTGTAACAGTCAGGAAGTTTTTCCTGAGGTTCAGCCGGAATCTGGCTTCCTGTGACTTGAGCCCATCATTCCGTGTCCTGCACTCTGGGATGATATAGAAGAGATCCTGCCTTCCTCTCTGTGACAACCTTTACTATAAAACATCTTAACACAGCCCACCAGACATATATGGCAGAGACTGGATAAACCTTCTGTTGTTGCTGCCTGCTTTGGACTGCAAAACCAGCCAGCCAGCCAGCCAGCCAACCAACCAACCAACCAACCAACCAACCAACCAACCAACCAGGGGATTTATCAAGCACATGGCCGATAATCACAGTGCATGGCTGGTGGGCTGTGTTAGGGTCACAAGTAGGGATGGGTGAGGATTTTGTTTTGGTTCGATTGTGATATAATGCATCTTTGAATGTTATTTTCCATAATATACACATTTTTGCATGCATCTTTTGAATGGAGAACCCAACTGCAAAATTCAAAGATGTGCAAATATCGAAGAATAACTGAGTTTCGATTCACATAGTGGTTCAAAAGAGCAAAACTAGGTCACTTCACATTAAAATGTGAATGAAATTAATTTCTCCCCCATTCCTAATTGTGATTGCCCCCTCCTCTGTGTTGATGTCTGACTCACTGAATGGGGCCATGGCAACCGCTTTGTTTTATTGATGGGTAGCATGCATTTCAGACAAAGTGATTTAACCTAGAAATTGTTTTCCATAGTGTTAACATTTGTGTTAACACTTCTGTCAGTTTTCAAAGTGCTAGAAAACTATGCTCATGTGGAAACCTCTTGATATACTGTGGTGGTGACAGACACAGGCATAAACATGAATAATCAATGATGTAGCAGTTTCTGTAGGGAAATCTTAATGCAAATCGAACACAACAGCACACCTGTGGCTATTTCTGGGCTTAGCAGAATCATGATGCTGCAGAATTATAGAGCCGTTTGAGATGTGCCGATAAGTAGGGGGAAGAGGAATCGTGACAGACTTCCACTTCTTGTGCCTTTTGAAACTGATCTTGAGGATCTCCCTGATGTCCAAAATGAAAATCACGTTGTATGATTGTAATGAGATGTGATGCATGAGTAACAGAGAGCAAAAATCAATTTTACATCATCTGCCACCCTCACTATGCTTTTCCACCATAGGGCAACCAACATGAATCATGGACTCTAATATGGGAAGGAGCATAATGTGTCATCCAGTTAGTTCCCTGCTTTATACAAATATATTCTGTGTCTAAATAATCACCAATCAGCATCAATCTGTTTGTTTTCTTGACAACATGGAGGAAAGGATGTTCTATAACCAACAGGCAACTTATTCAATTGCCGAAACTGGGTGTATTATTTATGATATCTATAGAGTGACCTAGGATGTTATTGAAAAGTGCTGGCAATTGAACGCCCTTCTGCATTTGGCTTGTGACACTTACTGCAATGTCCAGGGGGAATTGATGTAAGTTGTACATGTGAATATAGCATGTGTGAGAGCCACACTGTAAGTTGCCATCTTTTTACTGGCTCTGCTTCTGTTCTGTACCTTTGCATGAAGCCTGGCACACACAGACAGAGCATATGAAACTTTTTTTTTCACCACTTATCTTAAAGCCAGGCAGGAACAACATCACCTGCTAAATGTTGGTATATTGAGTTGCTGTTAAAAGCTGGGAGGAGAGCCAGTAAAAAATAAGGGGGGGGGGAGCAAAATCTTTATATTAACAAGTTTATAGTAATAATGTAAAATGAAATATATGAAGTAGCAGGAACTGTGTAGGAAATGGATAGCACGCTAGAAGAAACTGGGTATGTTTAGCCTGGAGAAGACTGAGAAAGGACATGAGAGCAGTCTTCAAGGACTGTTGCACAGAAGAGGGCAAATATTTGCCATCTGCTGGCCCAGAGGGCAGGGCTAGATCTAATGTCACTTGACAGGAAGGTAGACTTCAGTTGAACATCAGGAGAAATGTTTTGATGGTGAGAGCAGTTCGTCAATGGACCCAATTGCCTAGGGAAGCTCTCCCTCACTGGAGGACTTTAAAAAGAGTTTGGGCAGTCTTCCATTGGGGATGTTCTCCCTCTGGATTTCCTGCCACTCATGAGCACAGGGTTGGACTAGATGACCTCTAGGATACCTCCAGCTCATCAGTTCTGTGATTCTATGAAACTCTGACCAACATCATGGAGCAGAAGAACAAGTTGAAGTAATAATGTCATATGTGAAGATGGTCTTTGTTTATAAGAACAAATGAGAACAGAACTAAGCAGAAAGTGGGGAACTTGCCTTGATTCTAAAGCATTTCCCCAGAGTGGTACAGACTGTCTGGGGAAAAAAGAAACCGTCCTTATCCTGTGATATTAATACAGTGAAGTGGATCTTATTAGCACATCAGACCTACTGCATTATTACACTAATTAGCCCCATTTCTGCTGTTAGTGCAGAAAATGCTGACTTTTTCTTCCCCCCTCATGCCTCCTTCAAAGGCCTGTAACAAGAATTCAATCTCTCTTTTTGAAACTGGAAATTAAAAGCCATAGTTTGATCAAGCCAGGTTTAAAATGAACATGATTGTGTAAAAAGGCCCTATAAATTCTGGGCCAGGAAATGGAGGCACTGCCATGTTTCTCCTCAGTTGTTTTTGTAAGACATCTGTGAGGAAGCATTGTCAGGGAACCCTCGCCTAGCCTAGCCAAGTGATCAGCTGACCTGCAGGTTGGAATGGATACATTTGCCTGTTTCAGGTCAGTGTGAGTTTTGGATATGTTCATTCGTAAGTCCATCCAGTCCAGTTTCTATATCAATCTGTGTTTTTAAAAAATGGCACAAAAATGTGCATTGTTTTTTAACATTTTCCCCTGCAAAATATACATTCCACCCTAAAACTGGAATATTTTGTACACCTTTTAACCTTAACAAGACCAAGAATTGGATCGCAAAAATCACAGAAGTGCAAAAAATTTGGAAAAGTGTGAATTAGGTCACTTAACTTAAAATAGTGACGCTAGGGATGTACAAAAGTCACTTACCTTTTCGAAGGGTGACATTCACGGTGGGAGGGAGGCGCTCCATCCCTCCCCCCGAAATTCTAGGGATGGCAGAGAATTCTACCATGGATCTCGGGGAGGCCGAATGCCAGTGCATTCAGCCCCCCGAAATCTGTGTCGGAACGGCCTGCCCCCCCCACCCCCCATGGATCCCCCCCGGGAAGAGACTTACCTGGGGCGGATCTTCCAGGTGGCATCGGCTGCAGCGGCGGCTGCGGCAGTGGCGGCTGCGGCAGCTAGTCTTCCGACTGGCTGCCGCTAGGGATGTACTAAAGTTCCGCCACGGATCTCGGGGAGGCTGAATGCCAGCGCATTTGGCCCCCCAAAATCAGTGGCGGAATGGCCCCCCGCCCCCCCGGGACAGGACTTACATTAGGCAGATCTTCCTGGCAGCGGTGGCTCCGGCGGCGGGTCCAGCGGCGGTTCGGCGGTGGCGGCTGCGGCGGCCGGTCTTCCGACTGGCTGCTGCCGCCGCCATTTCCAGGTAAAAAAACCAAACAAACAAAAAAGTGATAGGCTACATAAAGATTTACGTAGCCTATCACAGCTAGATTTTAAAAAAACACCGTGATAGGCTACGTAAATGTTTACATAGCCTATCATGGCTGATTAAAAAAAAAACAAAATACACGCGTACGCAAATGGTGGCGCCCATGGGCACCGCCATTTGCGTTCCTTATTTTGGCACGTCTTAGTCTTTGTAAACATTTACGTTGACTAAGACAGCGAAAATAAAGGGAACGCAGGGAAGCATCACGTGAGGGGCAGGACCTCCCTCCCTAATTTAGCCTAGCCAGACAGCCGCCCTTTCAAACTCGGGCAACTTTCGGTGATCCCATTTGGATCCCCTGGGGGCATTCCTTTGTAGCTAGAGAGGCTTTGAGGATTTTCATCTGTAATGAACCTTTGAATAATGAATTAAAGGGGTGAGACTGAAGCCTCTCTATGTGTGTGTGAGAGAGTGCTTAAGGATAGAGGGGGATGAAGGATTTGTGACATCAGGCCACACTGGATCACAGACATGGCCAGGTATGGTTGGTCAGGACCTTGGACAGATCACTGTGGCAGTTGCTAGCTAGAACTCACCCAAGGAAAACTGTTGTCTCAGCAATGTGCTTTGGAGGCTTTAGGACGACTGGTTGGTTTGGACCTGATCCTAACCCCACTGCCTCTGAGAAGCTGTGTTCCTTAAAGGGCCATTGCCCAATTCTGCAGCTGCTGGCTCCTATGGGGGTGACCTCTGAGGAGTCCAGAAAAGCCACTTCCTCTGGCCTGGAAGGTCTATGGAGTAAGAGATGATGGCACACTGGATGATGCCGCCTACCTCTTTCAGACTTCCTGTAAGCCAGAAGGGGGGATTGAGGCCAGAGAACATGACACAGACTTGAGGAGGCTGCTGGGTTGGATAAGAGTTTAAAATGGAGACATCCCTCTGTGAATCACCTGGGCCAGGGAGGAATTCCAGTTGTGACTGTTGGGCTGGCCTTCAGTCAGTTGAAGAGAAGGCATAGAGATGGATGGAATCACTTGCACCCACCCAGCATGGATGCTGGTGAATCTCCACTGCTGCTTGCTCCCATGAGCTGGGCTGCACAAGCCCTGGAGGGCTTGGCAAGCAGTCTGAGAAATTTCCCCTTGTGTCCTCGCTAGACAGCGGCAGCAGCAATGGGGACAGTCTGGTCATTTCACGTAAGTCTCTTAGTCTTATGTCAAACGACCAGCCTGTCCCTTCAGCCACTGCTGTAGTGGGGTGGGGGGAGGCAAGAGCAGAGAAGAGCTCCATTCTCTCCCTGTCAGGTTCCACTCAACCTGGGAAGCTCTGCAGCTCCACCTGGTGGCCAGATACAGAAGGCACCCTGGCCCACCCTGCAGTACTTGTGGGATTAAGCACTGGGCCTGCAGGTGCTTGCAGGTCCTCCAACACAGACTAGCTGGGAGCCTCAGGAAGCCCTATAAAAGGCTTCCTCTTCCCTCCAAACTTTGTCACAGCAGCACAAGTCTTCATGGGGCCTTGTTGTGTGTTTGCCTCTTGCTCCTGATCTCACTATGCCTTGCTAATGCTCGACCATTTGCCTGTTTCTGATGACGCCTTTGCCTTTGGCCCTGCAGCACTTTGCTGGTAATCGACCTTAGCCTGCTCTGGACTCTTCTCTTGCCTCTGACCCTGCCATGCCTCTCCAATGTCTGAACCTTGCCCGAGGAACCTTGGTTCTCCACCCATCTCCATCACCCCTGGCCCCAATGTTCTAGTTGAGGACACCTGCTGCTCATGTCCCGGACCTGACACCCCCACATGTCTCTGCTACAGTTGTGGCAGTGACAGGCGGCTTGATGAGCAATCAAGCACCCATATGCTTGCCTGACTCAGCATGCACCAAGTCGGGAAAGTGCCGGGGTCCACAGACTGGCGTCCAGGGGGCCAAGCTGGCAATATCTCACCAAGCTTTGTGCCCCAACCTGATGCTGCACCATCCCTTAGTAGGGATGCTTGAGAAATCCACACATCAAAACATCCTTTTTGAACTTGATGAATCTGCACTAAACAGAACAATCAACAGACTGAACTATCTTTTCCCACAAGCTTACTTGCCACTTTGAATTCTAAGATGCAGTTTTCCGATCCTTATGATCAAACTGTACATGCATATGCCAGCGTAACAACAATAGATGAAAGAATGTGTGCATGTGTGTGTATGTGTGTCTTAGGACATGCAATGAAAATATATTTTCAGCACGTAGGTTAAACTGGCCACCACTGAGTTGCAGCCGTGGATAAAGCAGATGTCCTGGGGGGCCAGATGGGAAGGAAGGGCAAGTGAGAGATGCAAAGAAAACAAAACAAAAGAAGATACTCAGCGGAGTTAAGGTTGATGCCAAAAAGGAGGTGGCAGGGGAGTCCTAAGTTAGATAAGCAACTGGGAAGCCAAATTGGATTAAGGGAAGAGGCCATGATACAAAAAGTGATAAAATATGTATGTATGAAGATGTATTAATAATGGTACAAGGCTTGTATAAATACTGTATAGTTATGAATAATTATATGTAATTTAGCGAACATCTATATGAAGAGTTCATAACCATCACATTATATAAATGGTAAAGAATTTAACTTGAAAACTGAAAAACACAGAATGGAAAAATGGAGATCTATCCATTTTAGTTAGGAGAGATGACAATGAGCTAACACTGAAGATTTTCTTCAGAGGCTCTTCCAGAGGCTACCAGAAAGAGGGCCTCTTCTGAAGTGGTGACCAAATCACAAAGCTCCCTTGATGTATTTCCCTGGCACCATCTTTGATATCTTTTAGGCACCAGGCAAAATCTACTCTGTTCTCCCATGCTTTTAAGGGAATCTGATATTTTTAAAATGGTTTTTAATGGCTCTTGCGTCTGCTGGAATTGCTGTGTTCATTTTCTAGTTTTGCTGCTGTTTGATATGCATGTGCATTGTTTTTAGTATTGTTGTAAGCTACCTTGAAGCTGCCTGTGGCAAAGGGCAGGATATAAATGCTACAATCAATCAATCAAACAAACAAATAAACTGGGGTTGGGGGCTTCTATTTTGAGGCCTTTTGCCGCACAGTTACCTAGTAAAGTGGTGAGAATAGGGAGTTTTTAGGCAAGGATATCTCCTGGGGAAAAATGTCATAAAGACAAAACAATTGGGACTTGCAGATGAAGAAAAAGTGTCTGCGTGTGTGGGTGTATGCAGGTGTGAAAGACACACACATAGAGATTATTATCTGAATAATATTCGCATCAAACTGAAACCATTTGATGGTTGCAATACTTCATATTGCTTTCATAAAAAACAACCTAAAAACATATATGTATTTTTAAACTGTCCCATAACATAAGTTTTTTTGGGAGGAGGGCAGATTGCAAAGCTCCCCCCCTCCCCACACAAAATTCTTTAGGTCCCAGTTCTCCTACAACAAACCAGAAGCAAGGCAACTTAAAAGGAAAATCCTTTACAAATGTATTTCACTCTGACCCAATTGTTCCCCATTCATCAGCATCATCAATTACTATTATTACTTATTAACTGTATTATATAATGTATTATTATTATTAATTATTATTCCACATAGAAAACTAGATGCCAGAGATGCTACTTCCTGATTTGCTAGTTTTCTAAGTGCAGGGAATAATTTGGTATTCGTTCATGTAGCCTGAAATGGTACAGTCCAGACACATGTGTACTCTTTCAGTGAGAACTACACACGATGTTGAGCCAGCGGAGGTTCTTCCTTGTTCCCTCAAATGTTTCTATAGCATCTTGACCAAGGCTCCCTTAGCAAAACAGCTTAGGCAGACCCCGTTCCTTTTCCACCTTGGCTGACCCTTCAACATAAAGTGCGAAATGTTTACCCTGTGGACAGTATCTAAGAGTGAAAGGTCTGCAGCATCGGAATGAACTGTACCTGTCAAACAACTAGGAGTTGTCAATAATTTAGCTTCTATCCCAAACAATGCTATATAACAGGGAAAAACACACACACAAACCTGAGATTGGCTGGCCAGAAGCCCAGAAGTATCTGTCAAGCAGAAATGTATTCCCCGCATTTTTCGCTCTAGCACTTTCCACCATTTGAGAAGAAAGCCTTTAGCATGAAACATCCTTGTTTGCTAGAGGTTTGTTATCATTCAAGTGAAATGTGGAAAATACAATCCTAAATCCAGTGGAATTGGATCAGTAGCAAGGAGATTGTCATGTGGCAGGACACAAGTGGGCTGTATGGTATGTGGAACTGTGGGCATGAGAGAGAAAGAAAGCGTGTATTTCCTTACCAAAGACAGTTCATTTTTTTTAAAAAAATGTCATATCGGAAGCTTTTTTAAAAAAAGAGATTTAGTGAGCAATCCTATTGAGATGGGGGTCACCTCTGAACTCGGAGGCAACTGCCTATCCAATGCAGGGCAGGAGAAGCACGGAGCTTCTCATTCCCTCCACGCTCCTCCTGCCCTGCTTTTTTGGCTAGACAGCCAATTGTGGCTCTCTAGCTGCGGGAGGGCGGAGCAGGGGAGGAGGCTGCCTTACGACACATAGGATGTGTCACACAGCCATTTCCGCCCTCCCCGCCCTGGAACGCCCTCAGCCACACCCCTTTCCGGCTACTCCATGCTCCTCTTGTGAGCAAGGAGGATGGAGCTGTTCCGCGCTGCCTCAGAGGCAGCGTGGAAGTGAGGGGAGGCCGGTTCTCCAGGAACCGACCTCGGAGTGTAGGCTCCAAGGTTGGTTCCTGGAAAACACCACATCCTATGGCTGGCTAGCAGCCATAGGATTGCTCCCTCCTATGTTTAATTTTGCTGTGCACCCCAGAGTAGCATTTCTTGAGCAGTGTGCAGACCTTAAAGCTGAGCTGAAGCTCCTCATAAGACAACTTTTGACTTCAGCTTTTGGGAGAGGAATTTAATAGGGATATACAAGAATGTTATTAATGTTCACAAATTGTGTGAACACACCATGATCACAACCCTGAACCCAATGCAAGCAGGAGAACATGTTCTCCAAAACTGATAGCAAATTCTTAAACTCACATTCACTGGAAGGGTGTGTGTGTGTGAATTTTTCTGCTTGACTGTATGGAGTGAAAGTGTGCATTTTGAGTGCACTCTTTTGAAAATCTGTATTTTTCCTGTTTGAAATGCACACTTTCTCCATTTGCCTGAAATGAGAAAAATGTGCAAAGAAACCTGGGAAATGAGGCAAGATGAGCTTCAGACTGGTGTCCAGAGAACAGTGGTGGCTGGAGACTCCAGTTCTGGAGGGGATGTGATTCCATTCATGATTTTAATTAGTACCAGCCCAAACGGTAACAGCTCTATCCAAGGTGCTGAACCTTATCCCAAAATGGATTCAGCACATTGGATATCACCTTCCAGCACCTTGGATAACACCATTAGATTTTTGGCTGGTGGTAACTTGAAACCTGAATGGAATTGCAGCCCCTCCAGAACTGGAGCGACCAGCTGCCACTATCAGAGAATCTGGGCAATTGCGGAAATCACTTGTTCACTCATCCCTAGAATGGAAATTCAACCCTTTCATGCCCACCACACAGGACGATCCTTCCGTAGTTGTCGCCCTGCCCGCCAAGGAAGAACAAAATTTGATGGCGGTGGCAACAGCAGATGCCTTCTTTTAGTGGACCAGCTACCATTCTGTTTCCCCCAGAGTGCTCTAGTCATGGCATAGTTCTGGGGCATTGTGGGGAAAAATGGCATCATCCACAACAAAAATCTCAAAAGCAAAGGGTTCCCCATTGGTGTACACTATTTTTCTCCACTATTTTTTGCCACAATGTGTGGAGAAAAATGGGAGGCTTACGCAGGCCCACTGATTATGATGAAGGAGAAGGAGAAGGAGAAGGAGGAGGAGGAGGAGGAGGAGGAGGAGGAGGAGGAGAAGAAGAAGAAGAAGAAGAAGAAGAAGAAGAAGAAGAAGAAGAAGAAGAAGAAGAAGAAGAAGAAGAAGGCTAATGATTTTACTTCCCTGGATAGTTCCAGGGCATTATGGGGAAAACAAAATGGTGGCTGAGAGCTGAAAGAAGATCTTCGATGTTGCCATTTCCAGTGCATGCAGGAACAGGAGCAAAGAGAAAGACAGAGATAGGAAGGCATTAATACCACTGTCAGTGAGCCTTCAAAATAACAGCTTCCCACCACTACTTTCTGTCAACCAATGGGCAGCCAATTTCGGGGAAAGGGATTTTGGAACACTACCACTATAGCGTTATTTCATCCAAGTGAAATGCATTTTTAAAAGATCCTGATACTTTTAGGGAAAAAAGTCCTGAAACTACTGGATGTCTTGGCTTAAAAAAAAAAAAAATGGCAGTGGTGGGGGGAGCATTTGGGATGTGGTGTTGTTTCCTTTTAGTTGCAGTGCTAATAGTGTAGTTCATTAGCACAGGATGTAGTGATGGCCACTGATTTGGACGGCTTTAAAAGGGGATTAGACAAATTCCTGAAGGTCAAGGCTATCCGTGGCTACCAGCCCTGATGGCTATATGCTATCTCCAGTACCATTCTTTGTAAACTGCCCAGAGAGCTTTGGCTATGGGGTTGTATAGAAATGTAATAGATAGATAGATAGATAGATAGATAGATAGATAGATAGATAGATAGATAGATAGATAGATACCAGGGGGAGTATGCTTATGTACACCAGTTACTGGGGAACATGGGTGTGTGTGTGTGTGGGGGGGTGCTCTTCCACTCATCTCTTGCTTGTGAGTTTACTGTTGACCACTGTCTGGTTGGCCACTGTGTGATCAGAATGCAGGACTAGATGGACCCTTGGTGTGATCCAGCATGGCCCTTCTTATGTTCTTATGTATATTATTTTTATTTGAAATAAGCATTGGCCTAATAAGCAAGGACTCAGAGGCAGGCCCACTGATTATGATGATTTCACTTCCCTCTGCCTTTGAGCAGCATATCCCTGTGGTATATCACAAACCACTTTTGAAAGTACTATTCACCCTTTGAGCGTCAAGGATTTTTGACCAAATGATCAGTCAAGTATTGCCAAATATCACATGAGAGTCAGGCATGTTTAAAACAACAACAAAAAGAGATGGCTTTTCCCGACTCCCTATAATTTAATGGCTCACTCATAGCAGTATATCAGGTCTTTTTCTTCAGCAAGTGCCTTCACATTATTCAGCTAGAATGGAGCAGATATTTCCTGGAATACTCCTTCTTCTTCTTCTTCTTCTTCTTCTTCTTCTTCTTCTTCTTCTTCTTCTTCTTCGGGTGATTCTATGGATCCTTCAGCAAGCAAGATGGAGTTCTAGGCCATGACCTATGCCACTGATGACCTCTCCTCTTCCTCTTTCAAGATACCAGAAGTTATAGCATGTTGCCATCAGGACAAGCTTCCCTATTCTGCCAAGTTTGACCTTGACTATAACAGCAGGGTTAGAGGTCTAGCGACCCTCATTCTTGTCCTCGTTAGCAAATGACACCATAATGAAAGAAAGGCAAGTGGCATTCCTGGCTTCACAGAGTTTCATTTGTAACCTCACCACTAGGGATGCTGTGGACACCCGATTGGGTTCAGGAGTCCAATGGGCTCCCCCTTGCCCGTGCCCCCACGCCATGCTCACCGAGCCCTGCCCCTACTCTGGTCCCTGCCACCACACTTGCCAAGTTGCACACACTCACCTGGACCCATCCACGAGCACCTCAAGTGCCATTTTATGAAAGAGAATGGCGATCATGAATATGCGCACATCTAGTCTTACACAAAATGGAGCCGTGAATGGCTGATATATGCAAGATTACAGGTGTAAATGGGGCACGTGAGCTGTGTCAGGGGCTCAGCAGGTGCCCAGAGGACCCAAACTGTGGGGCGTCCATCCATCCCTACCCACCACCACTTTAAAGGCAGTAGCTCCAAGTGATTTCTTGTGGGACACTTTTCCTTTGTATGGCTCAAACCTATTATTGCCATTAAAATTGCCCCTAAGTTATCCAAACAAAAATATGAAATTAAAGGTGTAAATCTTGACTAGATGGACAAGAGCTATTGCATAGCTGAAGGAGCTGAGCACCCTAACCCCTTAAAAGGTAGACCTTCAGCACCATCATTATTTTAAATGTCTATCTAGTCAGTATGGCTTTCCTTTCTTCATTTCTACTCCAGAGTAGGCACAGGGCCTCAATCTGGATTGGGACCCTAGTGTGGGGATGGGGGGGTAAGATCCAGATCGAGGGCCCTGAGCCTACTCTAGAGTAAAAATGAAAAGACAGCTGCTAGACACACATTTAAAATAATTAGGGATGTCACAGGGGCCCGGCATGGTCTGGGAGGCTGGCAAACTCCCCTATGGCTTCCCCCACCCCAGCCCCTGCTCACTGAGCCTTAGGGTGCTGACAGACCTGGTCACCAAGTGCCCTGGAGCTTGGCAAGTGGCCAGGAGCAGCCCAGGAGTTGTTGTCACCCTGTGTGCCCCAACCACTCTCGCTATCTCCTCCTTGCAAGGAGGAGAGGGCAAGAGCAGTTGGGGTGTGCATGGCACTAGGGACTTGTCCTGCCCCCACCGGCTGCCAAGCAAGCCCTTACCAGCTGGCAGGGGCAGGATGAGGCCTCAGTGCCCCAAGCACTCTAGCCGTCTCCTCTTCATGAGGAGGAGATGACAAGAGTGGTTGGAGCGGTGTGACATAAAGCCCTTGTGCACACAAGGGCTTGACTGCTGGAGTCCTTGGCGCATAGAGGAGGGGCAGCTTGTGCAGCTCAGTGGGCAGGGGGAGCAGGGAGGCATGCCAAGCAGGTCTGGGCCACACAAATAGGGGAGGCGGCTTGTCGAGCTCCCCTGCACCTGGATGGAGGTGAGTCCATGTCAGGATCCCCTTTTGCCCCTACTGAGAACTCCAACAGCCACATCAAACACAGACAAGAGGCTTCAATTCCATGGCTTTAATCCATTTACTCTAATGGGTTATACAGATGCAAATTGCTAGTGACTCACAGACTACAAAGGAAAAGCCTTCAAGGAGATCAAAGGGAAGCTATGAAAGTTGGTCACCGTTTGGGAAAAGGCGGCAAACTATCCTAACTTAAGGGGTGGGAGGGGAAGATCTCCCTCTCTCCCGTGACACTTCTAGATGCAGCCGTTGATGCTGTTGACTGGCGATGACTGCCTAAGCTCTGCCCCTGCCATCTCCCTCTTATCCCTGCATCTGGGCCTGGCATCTAAGAGTTCAGGTTCTCCTGCCCCCACCTCCCGCTGTTCACTATCGATCACTGGGATGTGTAAAGGGGGGGGGGCCTCTCTGTCCAGTTGTGCCTCTGAAGCCTGGGAAAGTTCCTCCTCCATGTGTTGCAGCTCTTCCTCAGAATCTGAACTGCTCTGCCACTCTATGTGCTCAGAGGCAACCCTGACAGTCAGTCCATCCCTCCCTAAAAATAATGTCTGTTTTGGCTCATAGTCAAGAACCCTTGACTACGGGACTATGTGAGCAGCATCCAACGGGACACTTACACCCCAACAATTATTTTCCATCCCTCTGATTCCATTGCACAAGCAATGGGCCCTGCCAATTGTGTGAGCGGGACTCACCACTTATACAAAGGCGATTTAGCATTTCCTAGGGGCAACCCAGAAATGAATAGAAGTGCTCATTTCTGGAAGGAAGCAGGCTGGAGGAGCTCCCTTATGTGAGCTCCATCAACTTGCCTCCTTCCAGAAAAGAGCATTTCTGGTCACCCAGAAGCACTAAATCAGTGAAGGTTGCTTGTGCAATGCAACTGGTATTGTGGAAGAGGATCGGCAGGGGCAGAAATGCCCTATTGGATTCTGCCCTGTAGTTTTCTGAGAAGCTTGATTTCTCACCAGACAACAATTTATAGCCTGTTTGGGGAAAAGCCATAACAATGAATTTAACTAATATAAAAATAATATACCGTTGTACTGCAGATATTCCTTTTAGGAACAATCTACCCAAATGTCAGCATTTTAAGTCCCAGTTATTTCAGGGGAGAGAGATCTGAATGTGTTCTTAATGCACCCACTAAAATAATGGGATTTAAAGGTGCTTAACAGCAGCTGCATAATGTCCTACATTTTCCTTAAATCCGATTACTTTGACTTAACCACCTTGTGGATCGGGCTGCTGTTTGAAAGATAAAGCTGCATTAAAAAGCCACACCATCTTGCATGCTACACATGGATACATATTTCTGTTGCATACAAAGGGCTCACATGATGGATGGGGCAGCAAAATGAAGACTGGAACAAAGGAATTCTTTATGTTGTAGTTAAGAGCTAGCTTTGAGGAACTGATGATGAACAAGAGAGAGCAAAGCAATTTAAAATCTGTGCAAAATACCCTGTATTGCATTGAAGGTGAAATCCACCCATCCAGAAACAAAAAGTACAATAGCATAATTTATGTGCCAGCATGAGATGTTAAAAGATGTATTCTAGGACTGGGCTTTCTGCATACAAACAGAACTTCTGAGAGAGGATAGGGCCACCAGGGTAAGAGCTTTTCTACACAAGGCTGTTAATCTGGTGTATCTATTTTCAGTTTTGTCATAGAATTGAGATCCAACCACTATATAAAGTGTGTTTCCTTTCCTGCTTTTCCTCTACACAACCTGTAGGTGGCACTGTGGTATAGTAGGATAGCAAATTACACAAGTGGAAAAAGCATTTTCTTTCAGTTTCACAAATAATACCACATTTCCCCTGTTCTAAAATAAAAAACCCCTCACTGAAAGTGCTATTTAAAAACTGAAGCAAAACTCGATGGTCACGATGTCATCCAAAGAACCTGTAAACAGCTGTGGGTAGGGAATGATGAGTGTATCATAAATCATAATTGCCTTGTATAGAAAAGCTCAAAGGGAAGGCTCAAGACATTTCACTGGTGGGTGTGATCCAGCAAAGTTAAGCACTTTTAGGTCCTATTCATAGCAGCCACCCCCAGAAATTGAGAAGTGAGACACTTCACAATGAGTTAGCTAGGGCCACAACTTTTAAAAGCTGGTGCTCACAGCTTGGTATCAGGTTATTTGAAGGACCACGGAGGCTTTGCTCATGTGCCCATCGTTAAGATCTAGATAGGTACGAGAGATAGAACTTTTTTTGTATTGGCCTCTACCTTACAGAATTCCATACTATGGGTGGTTACAGGTGGCTCTCTGGCTGTCTATAAATGGGTCTTAGAGACCTCCATGTTCCAATCTGCTCTTAAATGAATGGATGTCCATATTTATTTGAGAAATTGGGAGTTTTTACCATTGCTCTTATTTTAAAAGTTTTATGCTGCTGTTACACTGAATTGTACTTTACTGTCTTAAATTTTTATCTTGTGAACCAGCATGAGGAGGCTTCACCTCAAAAGGTGATATAAACTCATTGAGTTGGATCCAGATTACGTCATGCTTAGAGTAGACCCATTGAAACCAATGGGACACATTTGAGTCATGACTAACTTGTTTCATTGATTTCAGTGGGTCTACGCTAAGCATGACTAAGTCTGGATCCAAAACATTTTAAATAAAATGTATGAATAAGAAATTTACTTCATAACAAAAAGGTCAGTCTGCAGCAGATCAAGCTGGACAGACATTTATTAAGGTGTGTGTGAGAGTGTGTGTGTGTGGGGGGGCACTATCACCTCCCCCTGTGGATTAAATGAGGGTGAGCCGAAAGTGGCCCTGAGTCCAGAGACAGTGCACAGCCTCTGAGTCACAACCCCGGCCCCATGATTCTGATTGCAGTTAGGCTGCCAAGGGGTTACTTTCCCTGCTCCTACATCGCACCACAGCCCTAGATGGAAAGTCTTGGAAATAGGGATGGCGGAGAATTTCTCCGCGAATCTCCGGGACGCCGAATGCCAACGCATTCGCCCCCCCAAAATTGGTGGGAAATTCTCCGCCCCCGCCCTCCCCCGGGATGGGACTTACCTTGTGCGAATGTCCCTCTCGGTGGCGGGTCCCGGGGGCGGTTCGGCGGCATTTCGGCGGTGGCGGGGGCGGCGGCCAGTCTTCCAACTGGCTGCCACCGCCGCCATTTCCCCGTAAAGTTAAACAAACAAACAAACATGATAGGCTACATAACAATTTACGTAGCCTATCACGGCTAGATTTCCAAAGTCAGCCATGATAGGCTACGTAAACCTTTACGTAGCCTATCACGGCTGACTTTGAAAAAAAAAAAAGAGCGTATGCAAATGGCGGCGCCCATGGGCGCCGCCATTTGCATTCCTTATTTAGGCCCAGGTAGTGTACGTAAAGATTTACGTAGACTACGGCAAAAATAGGGGCAATGCTATTGCTATTGCATTGCCCTTATTTTCGCCGTAGTCTACGTAAATCTTTACGTAGACTACCCAAGCCTAAATAAGGAACACAAATGGCGGCACCCATGGGCGCCGCCATTTGTGTACACGCTTTTTTTTCCCCCAAAGTCAGCCGTGATAGGCTACATAAAGATTTACATAGCCTATCACGGCTGACTTTGAAAATCTAGCCATGATAGGCTACGTAAATCGTTATGTAGCCTATCACGTTTTTTTTTTCTTTTCAATTTACATTTTTATTTCGCAGCCGGGGAGACCGGGCGCTCCCCCCCGGCCTGAATTTCGGTGGTGAGGGATGGGGCACCTCCCCCCCGGCCTGAATTTTAGCCGGGAGGGGCGGGGTGCCTCCCCCCCACCAAGAATTTCGGGGGGAGAAACGGAGCACCTGCCCCGCACCGCGAAGCAAGCTGCGGGACCAGGTAAGGGACTTTCGTCCATCCTTACTTGGAAATAATCCCCTTTCACCTAGGGTTGTACGGACTTGTAAAATTGGATCTGTCTGTGTTTCGTGTATTGTCAGGTGCCTTTTGTTCCATTATCTGCTCACAGACAGATGTGATTTTTTTTTTCATCATGCGGAAAAATACGCAAATAATTACGTAAGAGTTTTTGTAATTTACATCATTTACCTTAGTATGTAACATTTATTGTACTGTCCCCTGTTCAATTTCTCTTCAGCAGAAAGTTGTGTATTTTCCTATGGATAACTATGCATATATTTTGGGAAAGTAAAAACAAACAAACACCACACACAAAAACATCCAAAAGACCAGACTCAGCATGGCCTGGGGAGGGCGGTTTGCTCTGCAGCGGATTCTGCAGGTTAGATTCTTAGAAATCTGAGCTCATTTTAGTCCATCTTGAATTTCTCCAGCATCCCTACTTTCACCATTTTTGGTGCCCAAGTGCTCACCAATTACTCTGCCATTATTGATCCAGCCATGCCTGACGATGGTGGCCAAAAGCCTTATTGCAGGAGAAGGCAATCCAGTACCCTCCACATGTTTGGACTACAATTCCCATCAGACTCAGCCAGCATAGCTACTGTTCAGGGATTATGGGAGTTGTAGTCAGAAACATCTGGAGGGCACCAGGTTGCTTACTCCTGTCCTACCCTGTTTAACAGCACCACAGCCCATACTACAGGCCAGCTGTCCCCTTGGTGAGCCAGCACAGAGCAGGCGGAGAAACCATCCACCTGGGGCAGCTAAGCTTAGTAGTACCAGCACATGTAATTAATTGGCTTGTTGGTTTAAACTCATCTGTTTGCAAGGCTCACCTTTGTAGCAAGGCTGGATTGATCTACTACACATTTACTATGAATTTACTACTAGGTTTGGAATTGACTGTGAACTTTGGAGCTTGCACAGTAAAGTAGTACACAGATCCCCTCCCCCTACAGATTATTTTTCATTAAATATTTTTTAAAAATGTAGTTTGAGCTTCATACAACACTCTTTGTCCCATCCCAAAGGCCATCTGTTCCCTGCCACACAGCCTTGAATGGCAAGTCTCAGGAAAGGCCAGTCATATAAGGGTGCCCCAGGATGCTCAACATTTCCTATGTCTATGTGCTGGATCCTGCACATCTCTGCTAAATGTGACCAATTCTCTTTCCACACTAGGCTGAATAACCTGCCTAATTTTAATGTGAAGGCAAAATACAAACCCCAACCCTTGGCATTAGTATGAAGTTGGAGAAAAAAAATCACCACTCAATCTTCTGGTAAAGAAAAACTTCCTATTTGACCCCCCAGAAAGGATTCTGGCTAATCCTGCACTGAATACTGGAAGGGAGGGAGGGTGCTGCTGGAAGAGAACAGGGCTATGTCTGGGGAGGAGTTGTCATAAATAGTCTCAGACACCTCCCCCTACTGAAGAGACAGTGTCTGGACACCTGCTAGGCCTCAGAGTCCCACAACCCTATTTTGTCCCTCCATAGATGCATTACCTGACTGGAGCCCTGATCAGACAGTTGGAGGAGGAATGTTCTTCCCAGCATGGAGAGCCATGTTTTTCCTGCCTGCCATGTACCTGTTAAACATGAGGAACCTGTGAGAAACGGAGGTGGCGACTTAATTCAGCACCACAAACATGGCTGGATGCATAGGGATTGAAAGCCAGACTCCGAAGAGCAAAGCGCTCAAAGCCCTGTGCCTGGATGGACGAGTCTGTCAGTTTCACTTTCTCCACCATTTACTCCTTTAAACTCTCAAGTCCTTTCCATTCCTTTTAGGAAGACATTTGCACATCTGGTAATTTCTTCCTGTTCTTCCCCCTCCCCCCCATTTTTGAAATTAACAGAAATGTTCACCCTTCCCTGAAAAGTTCCTAGGGAGGGTTGGAGACCCTCTAGAACTGTGGTCGAGAAGAAATAGGGGGCTGTGGAGGGAAGGGAGAATCGGAAAATAGGGGTGTCCTCCAATGGGGACCCCCATAGGATCTCAGCCCCTTCCATGGATGGAAGAAGCCCTGACATTTATGGAAATGACACTGGGGATTCAACCCATTATAAATTAATATCTGTCCCTGTTCAGAATAATCATGACAGTGATTGTTATTCTTTTGAAAGTAGCAAAAGGGAATTCACACACACACACACACACACACACACACACACAGAGAGAGAGATTGGCTAGATAGATGATAGATGATAGACAGACAGATAGATAGATAGATAGATAGATAGATAGATAGATAGATACATTGTCCTTTAAGATTTTTTTTTAAATGATAGCTTTTCTTCCCTCCCTCTTTCCACTCATCTAAGAGTTTAAAGCTGGCATGACATACTACATGCCTCTGGGTTTCTAATTAAATAGACAGATAGGGTGATGCTAGCATCAGCTTTCTGTAATAAAAACTATTGATATTGTTGCCCTGAAAGATTTTTAGCTGCCCCAGATAGAAAGAGATGGACATGTCTAAAACAAGTTTAAAACTGAAGGAGGTTGCATGGGGTGGGTGGAACTGAGGAGTGGCAGTAGCAGTCACGGGTCTGTGTTCCCCTCCCAAACCACGTTGTTTTCTGTGACAAAAGACTCTGCCATTAAAGAAGAAAATTCAAACATTAATCACTGGGCTTAGGGTTCTCTCTTCGGCAGCACATATGCTAAAATGGGAACAATACGGAGAAGATTAGCATGCCCCCTGAGCAAGGATGACACACAAATTTGTGAAGCATTCCATATTTTCTCTTGTATGTCACCCAGAGAACTATGGTTACTGGGCAACTGATAAATGGAAATAAATAAATAGGGTGAAATCCACCAAGCAAATCAGATTCCCTTTCCCCTTGCAGACCCCCCCCCCCACACACATACCTATTCATATGTGTTCTGGAGGCTTTTGGGACCCTCTGGAACAGATTTTGAGGGTGCAGGGGATTGGGGAATGCAGAGTGGAGGGGAGGATGTGACAGCCCTGTTGTGTGAGTAGGGATGTTAGAAAAATCCAGAATAGATTCGAAGAAGATCTTATTTCTGTGAATCCAACCTGCAGATTCTGGAGTGAACTGGCTTTTTCCTTGTTGCACATATTCCATGGACTCGTGGGCTGTTTTTTTAAACTTTGGGGAGTGGGATTTGCAAAAGTGCACATTAGCACTAATGCACATCAGCAGATGTGTGCATTTGCAAATGAATGAAATTCTCATACAAAAAATCTGATTCTGTCAATAATGGATGTCAGAATGAAATATGCCTGACAATCTGTGAAACACAGAGAAAACAGAGTCTTAACCAAGTCTGTACAACCCTGTGTGTGAGTGGAAATAACAGTTGGTGTGGCCCACAGAATTCAGAAATGAATGTGCAAAAATCTCTTTCATCACTGGACTCTGCATGGACCCCTAGCTTCACTTTGGATGCTGCTTTGGACCCTCCTAATCAGCCCCGCTTCAACTCAGACTGATTCAGATCCCCTCTGCTTCGACTCGGTCCTGGATACAAAGTGAGATTCGAATATCTGGACCACTCAATGTGGGCGTTTTCCCATTGACTTGCATGGGAAAACACAAATGGCAATAACTTTTTCAGTTTTCATGATAAATACATGACAATTGGCGGCTTCTCTGCCAACATGGAGGGGATCCCACCTGCCAAATTTCATACAGTATGGCCCAGGACTTTTTGTGCAAAGTGCAGCTGAAATTTGATTTTTTTCCACAGAAACTCTCAAAGCAAAGAGCTATACCGCTTCATCCCACTCCGCCTCCTCCTCCTGTTGGCTCAGCTGTCATGGACTCCTGCTCATGAGTAGGGGACAGCTATCAAGCAGTGGCAGCATGTGCTGTGTTGCTGGTCAGCTTTCCTTGGCAGCTGACCAGATACGAGGAGGAGGAGGTGTGGTGCACGCCCCCCCCACTAGCCATCTCTGCCAAGGATCCCTGTTTTTGTTTTTTGCACTGTGGCTGTGCCCATGAGTGGCAGAGCCATGATTATTCTGCTTCAGTCTGTGGAGGCAGATGTTCTCTGTGATATGATGGTGTTTGGGGTACATGTCTTGTAAAACATCACGAGGATACCTGGGGATCCCTGCCTTGGACCCCTGCTTTTGTGCCGTGGCTGCACCCACAAGTGGCATATCCGTGATATTTCCAGTTCAGCCCATGGAGGCAGTTATGCTCTGTGATTGGATGGGGGTTTGGGGGGGTCTCCCTTCTAAAAATCCTATGAAATCATGAGGTTCCCTTTTTGATTTCATGGATCTTCGTTCGTTTTACTTTCTTCCAACACCAAGATGGAAACCAGCCCCCATTTTAGCCTATAGGATCTCTACAATGAAGAGGCACTGTGCTTTGTTAATTGAGGGGGTAAATCGCTGTGAAAAGGCCACCAAGGACTGCTAGACATCTCCCACTCATGGGGAGGAGACAGCTAAGAAGCTGTGAGAGTGTGTGTCACGTTGCTGGTTGGCTGTCCTTGACAGCTGACCAGGTAGGAGGAGGAGGAGGTACGTTGCCCCCCTGCTGCCACTACCTGTTTCCTGCTCACAAGGAGGAGACAGCTAGTGAGGAGCAGGGATGTGCACCTCACCTCCTCCTCCTCCTGCCTGGGCAATTCACAGCACTTTTTGCGAATACGTCTATGTGCACACATAGACTTACATGCAAAAAGTGTCGTGATTCACCCATATGCTCAAGATTCACAGTGCTTTTTGCATATAAGTCTATGTGCACATAGACTTCCAATCACCATGTTTTTTTTAAAAAAACATGGCAATCACGGCAGAGGCAGCGGGACCAGCGAGTGGAACATGGGCTGGGGGGGGGAAGCTTCCAGAGAACCCAGACAAGAGTAGCTTTTCCCATCCCTAAGTAACACCACCAGAAGGATCTCTGTCTCTGAAATGCAGCTGTTTTCCCCCAGTTATTTAATCTTCCCCCCTCCTCCACCACTGTCTCTCATTGGAGATTGCTGGGTTACGTTCAGCTCTGATTTGGCAACCAGAGTTTCCATTCGCCAAATCCCCTTCCCCCTCCTCCTCTTCCCTTCCCCCCTCCCTCCTCCTCAACCCCTTTCAGAACTTTCTCAAGCTGATATTTTGGCATCAGGCTGTCTGGGTTGCTCAGAATGAATCACCGAGACAGACAAGGCACTTTGTATAAAAGCTGCTTTGCTCCAGGGTGCTTCATTGTTATTCTCCTCCACCTTGTATTACACAGAGGCACCTCCAAAGCAGCCCGCTTTGACTCGGAGCTCAATCTGTCTGGATATGTATGGACGCAGAAAGTGGTGGGGATAGATAAAAGGGATCCATTTTCCCAAATGCCATCATTCAGATAGCTTCTCAAACAGTACTTTTCGACTTTAATTAGCAACACTTTCCTAAAGGCTTGAGACATTTCACATATAGCAAAGTAATGCTTATAAGAACCCTATTAAAGTATGCCAGAGGGCCTCAAAATTGCTCAAATGTTTTAGGAGGAGGTAGAGACATATGCTTTAAATTTTGCTTTAAGTGGAATACAGATACCACCTATAGATGTGAGAAGACCCCCTGCCCCCAGCACCATTTGCTAGTCATGCCAAAAATATTTGGACTTTCTTCAAAACTCTTTAGATGTTTATCTTGATGATGACTCCTACAAATACATTTCAAATTTAGGAAGGACGAATCTGTCAATTTCTCAGTTTCTCATTTTTCCAGGATTAAATTCCATTCATCCTGAATATTTGAGAATTTTACCAATCTTTGGTTCAGTTTATCTCAAACTTAGGGAAGTTCACACACACACACACACACACTTGCATGAATATTCTTATGCATTTTTGTGTGCATTTCTCCTAATGCATGCATCTTCACACGCAATTTTGCCTAATATACATATTTTGCAAGCAATTTTCCTAATATACATTTTTGAACATTATTTTAACTAATATAGACATTTTTGTGTGCACCTTTCCTTAATACAGGCATTCTGTCAATTTTGTATATTTCTGGCACTTTGCATTTTCTGGCTTTGTCCCTTGACTCTGAACTCCTGGTATGATTCCTGGCTTTTGGTTCCTGGCTCATCCTTGATCTCTGCTTACATCTCAGCCCAGACAATATGACCCTGCTTGGCTGTTTTGAACTGACCCAACTTCTTGAACCCATCTGAAAAAGTTATCTGCTGATGAAAAGGTAATATGGGACCTGCTTACCTAAGATCTAGTAGATCAGTATTATCTATGATGAACTCCCCCAAAAAATGGTTAAAAATCTGCAAGCTTTTGAGATGTCCAAATCTCTTTGTTGGGCAAGATGTTACTAAAAGCAGGTCTGGTTTTTGTAACCCCTTGCCTGATAAAGAGAACTGAAGATCTCAAACGCTTGCACATTTTTGGTGATCTTTTGGTTGGCCTTATAAAGGTATTACACTAAAATGGATTTTGGATTTCTATGCTCAACACCTTTGGTTTGTTTGTTTGTAACTATAGTAAAGACATCTGGGTAATTAGTGAACATAGGTCTCTCCACTATATTGGCAATATTTTCTCCTTGAGAACTCTTGTTTAAACATTGGCTAAGTAGACACAGGGAGGCCTCAGGTACCCTTCACTTCCCTAAATAGAAACCCTTGTCTCTATTTAGTGGCAAGGCAACCCATGGGGAGAAATTAATATAACTACAGTAAGTTGTTAGGATGATGGTTTTTCAGTGACCTATGATGGAAATGTCAGATTTTCCTTTCCTTTCCTTAATCAGCAATCTGTAATGAATGAATCAACCAAATATCAGACTAATAGCTCAAAAAGGGCACTTGGAGCTCAAAAAGGGTCAAGATGTGATAAGACAGAGTGATGACCTTTTGATGCCCTCCCATAGAAAATTCAAATTGGGCTATATTTCCTGTACCTGACAGTACATAATGGCGGAATGCACCACACATCAAGTTGCTAGTTCAATGGAAATGAATGATGTTACACCATGAGCGGCAATCTACTAGAGCAAAACTGAAGCAGACTTTCCATCCCAGTCCTTCAGATCCAACTTGTGCCAACTCTAGGCTGAGTTTCCTCCAAATCAGTCATGGACCAGGACTTTAATCCCTCATCTTCAGAGGATCCCAACCCCTTGTGCTCCAGGGAGGCCCCAGACTTAAGAGCTCAGAAAGAGGATTTGGTCATCAAAAGGCATCATGAGGTGTCTGCTTCCCCAAGGCCTCGTTGCCCAGAAAGATCCCTTGGGATGGCTTCCCTGCATCCAGAGGAGGTAATCTTGCCATATTCAGACTCTGAGGACTCCACCCATGAGGACACTTGGATGCCACAGCCACTCCCATGTCATCACAGCTTGAGGTAGCTAAACAGGCCAGGCACTTTTCAGAGACAAAGTCTCGGTCAGTGTACGGGTGGAGCCAACCACCCTCAATGCAGGCAACTTCCTACTTAAAGCTCTGTCTTGATCTGCTCCATGTTGGCACAACATGCAGACAAACCTGTCTGGTTTTGAGTCACACCTAGTGATGGACAGACCCATCACCATCCAAATGGGGGAGGACAACAAGCTGCCCCCCAGCTCATGCAGCCTGGACCCACTCAGTGAGCCTCCCTGCTCTCTCTGCCCTCCCACTGTGCCATGTGAACTATCCCTCCTCTCCATGCCAAGGACTCCTACAGTCAAGCTCTTGTGCTTTATGCACACAAGGGCTTGACTGCTGAGTCCTTGGCGCAGCCAGCCCCCAGTGCTCTCACCCCTCAGGGGGAGGCCAGGTCAATAGCACTGGGGTGCCGCTGAGGCCTTCCTCCCCATGCTGTTTGTTAAGGAAGCTCTTGTCAGCCAGAGGAGGCAGGATGGGTCCCGATGCCACCAGCCACCAGAGCTCTCACCCTGGCTTCCTTGGGAGGAGGCAAGGGTGAGAGTGCTGGGGTGCTGTGGCACTCCCTCCTGCTCGCCAAGCTCTGGGCTGCTCAGTGGCCAGGTCCATCAGCACCCAAGGAATCAGAGAATGGGGTCTGGGAGGCTGGATGAGGGGGGGAGTCCATAGGACTCCACCCCCTGTTCATACTCCTGCTCCATCCCTAGTCACACCACCACTTGGACCTTTCCATTGTGCTGTTCTCTTCTCGACTTCCTTTCCAGACCTCACCTGTTCCCTGCTAAAGATTGGATCATAGTAAAACCTGCAACCCAGGCTATATCACAGAGCATCATCTGAACCCATACACAATCTTTCTGATCAACTGGTGGGTTGTGTGCTGCTAGAGAACACACAGACAAAGGGCTCTTATGTTTTCCCCATACCATATGTTTATGGAGTAATAGAGGCTCTGCTAGAGACCGGGGTGGTGGTGGTGTAATTTGATCACCCTCTTGGAGTGAGTGGCTGAGTTGTATTATAAGGGGAGGTTCTGCCAAAGTCTCTGCTGATGGACAGCAGTCAAAGAGTGCATGCCTATGTTGTGGCATGCAAGTGGATTCAGTGGGTAGAGCCGATGTGGTTGACTGTTCAGCTCTTGCTCAGTTATGAATATGTCCCTTGATAAAAAATACTATGCTGGTCAGGGCCACAGAATGTTCTAGCAGGAGCCGTCACTAACTCTGTCTCCCCTCTGCCCTCAACTTATCTAGATGAAGCCAGTTGAATCTTCCATGCTTCTCTCCCCAGTGCCAGGATGAATGTGCACCAGCATTCTCAATTGTTTTGGGTGTTTTGTTTTTAAGTGCAGTGACTGGCATCAGCCTCAATTGTCACTGGAATTTATCCAGTGTCATGCTGGGTGCTGACACTGGGCCCATCTTTAACCTCTCCTTTTGAGGAAGGTGCTCCATCCTCTTGGTCATGTTAGGTGCTCCTCTCTGTACTTATTTCAGCTGTATAATATCCAGTCCTCATTGGAGTTAGCAGAACTGCACAGCACACAGCATTCCATAGGGGGGCTAGGAGTGGACGAAAGTCACTTACCTGTCCTCGAAGCTTTTCGTGGTGGGGGGGAGGTGCTTCGCTGCTCCCCCCGCGAAGTTCAGGCCGGTGGGGGAGGCTTCCCGCCTCACCCGGCCGAAATTCAGGCCGGGGGGGAGGCTTCCCACCTCGCCCGGCCGAAATTCAGGCCGGGGAGGAGGCGCCTCGCCTCGCCCGGCCGTGAACTCAAAAGTTTTTTTTTAAAAAAAAAACGCCCCCGTGATAGGCTACGTGACGATTAACGTAGCCTATCACGGCTGACTTTGCAAATCTAGCCGTGATAGGCTACGTTAATCGTCACGTAGCCTATCACGGGGGCATTTTTTTTTTCTTTTATTGGAATGGCGGTGGCGGCAGCCGGTCGAAAGACCGGCTGCCACTCCCGCCCCGGACGAACACCCGCCGAACCGCTGGCCGGACCTGCCGCAGGGAGGGACATTCGGCAAAGGTAAGTCCCGTCCCGGGGCGGTGCGGGGGGTGGGGGGGTGCGGAGAATTTCTCCCCGAAACTTCTTCGGGGGGCCGAACATGTTGGCGCTCGGCCCCCCGAAGTTTCAGGGAGAAATTCTCCACCATCCCTAAGGGAGGCACACAATGGTTTTCAATAAAGCTGCGAGTTTCTTTTCAACCCCTTTACTGATAATTTCTATTGGACCTGTATATCGTCTCATTCTCCATTTCAGGGGTATTGTATGTATTGCTCCTGTATTGATCTGGAGGCCTGATTCTGTCAGGTCTCAGCCAAAGTAGATTATTTTGATTACCAGGATGAAACACAGCCAGTTGTGCAAAAAAGATGACAGTTTATTGATAGAAAATCCATGCAGAATATACTTGCAAAGAAAGCTCACACCTCTTTCCAGCCAATCAAGCTGTCATAGTTGGGTATCTCTCAGAGTTAGGGATGTAACAATCCCTTACCTTATTCCGGTCCGGGGCATCTGGGGTCAGGGGGAGGTGATCTGTCTCTCCCCCCAGAATCCTCCCCAGCTGGCTCCACTCTGCGTCATAGCAGCCGCCATTTGCGTCCTTGCATTAGGCCATGATAGGCTATGTAAGTATTTACGTAGCCTATCACGGCAAAAGGCAGGGACGCAAATGGCGTAGCGGCCACCATTTGCTCCCCTGCTCTTTGCTGTGATAAGCTACATAAGTATTTACGTAGCCTATCATGGCCTAATGCAGGCACCTAAATGGTGGCTGCTACGACAGCCGCCATTTGCGGCTGCAGCAGCCTGGCAGCAGCCAGAAGATGAGCCGGAGCCACCGCTGCATCTGCTGCCACCGCCACATCTGCCACCGCTGCTGCCGCCGCCAGGTAGGTCCGTCCTAGGGGGATTTCAGGGGGTGGCAGTGAGGGGGGAGTAAAGATGGACGGAAGTCCCTTACCTGGTCCCGCAGCTGTTTTTGGTGTGGGGGGGAGGCGTTTCGGTTCTTCCCCTGAAATTCTTGGTGGGGGGGAGGCATCCATGTTGCCTTGCCGCCGAAATTCTGGCCGGGGGGGGGAGCGCCCCATCTCCCCGGCCTCAAAATAAAAAAGTAAATGGTAAAAAAAAAAACATGTGATAGGCTACGTAACGATTTACATTGCCTATCACGGCTAGATTTTCAAAGTCAGCCGTGATAGGCTACGTAAATCGTTACGTAGCCTATCACTTTTTTATTATTATTTTACTGGGAAATGGCGGAAGACCGGCCACCACCTCCGCCCCCGCCGAAACGCCACTGGGACTTGCCGCCGAGAAGGACATTCGATAGAGGTAAGTCCCATCCCGGGGGGGGGGTGGCGGGGGGTGGCGGAGAATTTCCCCACCAATTTCGGGGGGCCGAATGCGTTGGCATTTGGCCTCCCGGAGATTCATGGAGAAATTCTCCGCCATCCCTACCTATCACGGCTGACTGCCGGGATGCAAACGGCGGCGGCTATGGCTGCCGCCATTTGCATCCCGGCAAGCCAGGAGGATTTGCGGCAGGAGGGACGGGGCGCCTCCCCCCCGGCCAGAATTTTGGGGGGGAGGGACGGGGCGCCTCCCCCCCGGCCAGAATTTCAGGGGGAGGGATGGAGCACCTCCCCCCCACCGTGAATCAAGCTTCGGGATCAGGTAAGGGACTTTCGTACATCCCTAGCGCAGCAGGGGCATTCCTAACAATACAAATGCTTTAGGTTGCATTGCATATGCCCTACTGGTTGGCATTCCTTTCCTCTACCACATATCCTTCCCCAATTATTATTATTATTATTATTATTATTATTATTATTATTATTATTTTACATTTCTATACCACCCAATCGCCGGAGCTCTCTGGGTGGTTTACAAAGATTAAAAACATTAAAAATATACAGAGATTAAAAACCATGTACATAAAAACACACATGAACAGACAATATACACAAAATAAACATATATCTAAAACTACTTCAAACAAACCATCTCAAAAACAAACAACCATAACCATAAGACATTCCAGAATCCAGGATCGATTCAACACTTACCATATACTGCCAAATGCCTGGGAGAATTGGAGATAACATAACAATATAGGGTATGGTCATGGCATGACAGCCATAAATCTTAAATATTTATTTATTGTACTTCTATACTACCAAGTAGCCAAAGCTCCCTGGGCAGTTCACAACAATTGAAACCATAAAATACAACATCAATAAAATATAATATAAAAGTTTGAAACTACAGTATGAAACAAAAATAAAACCCAAAATAAAACGCAGCAGCATTTCAAAGATTTCAAATATAGTAACAGATTTGAAGTGACAGAAAGTGACAGACTAAAATGCCTGGGAAAAAGAGAAGGTCTTCACCTGGTGCTGAAAAGAGCACAATTTAGGCACCAGGCGAGCCTCTCTGGGAAGCTCTTTGTTTTTTCTTTTTGCTATGTATTGCTGTACCTCCACCTTTCAGTCCCGGAATGCTCTGCTCACCAATCCAGGCAGAACAAGATCTGATAACTGTGTTCTTGTGTGCTGGCATTGCCTAACTGCACATTAAGGCATTCTCCATGCCAGGGGTAACAAAACTCTACAGGGTGTGCTCATGCTAGTCTAATGTAGAGATGAGGGAGAGAAATTAAATTTTTGTCAGTTCTGATCCAATCTGGCCTGATGATCTACACTGCCCAGATTAATGTGCAGGTCAGAATTTTGTTTTCCACTGGCTTTGGGCAGCTCCTGAATGTTTTGCTGCAGTTCTCAACTCAGAAAACATATCAAAAATGCATTAACATGTGTGTGCTTAGAAATTCTTTTGTTGAGAGAAAATACTTCTGATGTAAATGTTCATGCAGACTTTTCGAAACCCACAAATGCATATGGACACATGACAGAATGGATGTATGGGTGACCACAAGTGAAAATAACATGGAGCAGAAGAAAAAAACACTGTGAGAGCAATTCTGTGGCTGCTAGACACTGTCTAGAGGGCCATAGGATATGCACATTTCCGGCAACTGACCTCGGAGCCCGCACTCTGAGGTCGATTCCTGAAAATCTGACCTCCCCCCTCATCCATGTTGCCTCGGAAGCAGCACAGAGAAGCCCTGTCCTCCGTGCTTGCAAGAGGAGCGCGGAGCAACTGAAAAGGAATGGAGCTGGGGGTGTTCTGGGGTGGGGAGAGTGGAGCTGTACATATGACACATCCAGTATGTCATATGGCAGCTTCCTCTCCCGGTCGGCCTCCCCGCCACTAGACAGCCGAAGGCAAGAGAGGCACAGAGGGAACGATCCCCCCATGCCTCTCCTGCCTTGCTTTGGATAGGTGGTCACCTCTGAGGTCAGAGGTGGCCACCTATCTAGTTAGGATTGCAATCTGATTCACCTATTCCTACTCTTATGGGTAGTCAGAAATTGTCATTGGACAGGCATAGGAATGTCATACCTGGAGCAGTATCTACCTCTCCAGTCCTGACCTAGCAAAATGCTGTAGCTGCGTTTCTAAAAACTCTACCCCCTCGCTTATCCTACCTGTACATCATCTCAATCTCCATTTGTACTGAATATTGTAATGCAGGAAATTTTGCCTTGAATGAGAAGCTGTTCTCCTTCTGATCTCAGCCTTGGAGAATAAGTACTGAACTATTGCTTCGGTTAAATATTCATATCACAGTTTCAAGGACTGAAATGAGTAACAGAATGAAGCATGGAGGGGGAGGACCATGGGGGGGGGGGAAGAATGACTACAACAAATCTCTAGACATTTATCACAGGCCTAAGGATACAAACCAATCAACTTCTAAAATCTGCTTTTTGATGGAGGTGCCCAGTTAAAGCTTACATTATTAATATATGACTCTGTTTAAAAAAGTCTATTAATCAAGTAGGGGTGACTGATTAAGGGCACAGTCTTATGCATGTTTAGACAGAGGAAAGGCCTACAGCTCCCAGCATGCCCCAGCCAGCATGGCTGGCTGGGGCATGCTGGGAGTTGTAGGCCTTTTCTCTGTCTAAAGCTAAACATGCATAGGATTGTGCCCTAAGTGAATAAAGTTCAGCCTTGTGACCCAAAAGGCAGCTTTCAGAAACCTCTTAGAAATTCAATTCATGAAAAAAAAGAAAAAGAAAAAAAGATGCCTGCATCAATGATATCAAAACAAAGATTCACATATTGTAGGAGTTGCACACATAAAATAGGATTTTTACAAGGGAAAGGAAGTCGTTAATTATTTTTCATTTGAATGTGTGAGCGCAACCACCCTAATGGGATTACTAGTTCAGCGTTAATAATCAATATCACGTATGCCTATTCTGCAATGAAATATGAGTCTTTTGACTAAAACACCCACATTTGAAGTAATCACAGTATTCTTTATGGAATATTTATTACATTTATATCACAGCTGTGCTCAGAGTATTTGTGGGCAGAGAAATTGGGGGGACAATGTCACCAAATTTCTCCAAGGGGAGGAGAAATTCTCCAACAGTTTCTCATGGATAGGACTCACAATTGGCAAGGGTTGTGGCACAGCTTCTTTCTTTTTTACTTTAGGGATTTTGGTTTTTTCTGCTGCCCCTATAAGTATTGAGGCTTCCACTTTTCTGCATCATTCTCAGGGTGTTTTATCATTTATTTTGGTGGTGTTTTTGAGCCCAGCTAATCACTGTGATGTGGTGCTGTGTGTGTGTGTGTTTTCTTTCTATTGCACATCTCCCAATTGCTCTGCAGCCTCGTAGACTGCCTGTGCTTCCTGAGCTGAAAAAGCCCCATGGGAGGAATGATTTTATTATGTCTTCCCCTGGGCTTTAATTGAAGTGTGGGAAGCTGAAGAGGCTACAGGCTGCCACAGAGGTGATAGTAGAATGAAAAACAAGACAATCTTTCACACTCCATGGCCACCTCATAAGTAAGGTAAGCACAAGAACCCTGAACCCAACCCATGAGAATGTCTCCAACATTTATTCTCCTTTGAATTTCTGTTTGAAAGCCATTTCTTTTCTATCCAATTGAAGAATGCTCAAAAAAATGTGGGAGAAATATTCGGCACAGCACTAGCTGTGATAGAAAACCTTGGTGTTGGGGATTAAACCTGAGGCATTCTGCTTGCAAAGCAAGTGCCCTACTGCTGAACTGTGGCTTCTCCCCAAGTAAAGAGGACATCTCCATTATTTGATCCTTGCTAGAGCGAGGTTGAAGTATAGGAAATTTGGTGATATGACATTTTGAAGCATTGTTAGTCTTTTTTGCCTATAAACAGGAGTAAGCCAAATCTGAACCAATCTATCTTCGGGAGTTATTGACAGGCAGTTGGTGTTGCAAGAGCTGCTTGCTACTTGTCTGAAAGCTATTTATTTTCTATCAAATTGCATGAGGATGGTTGAAAAAAATGTGGGAGAAATCTTCGGCACAGCACTAATTTATTATACCCCACTCAATGGCAAGTGAAGGATTTCTCTGGGTTTTGCCCATTCCGTACAGGACTGGCAAGCCTTTGTAGAACTGACAGTGCTAGGCCATGGGCAGCAGTCTGAGGAAAGCCAGGAGTCGAGAATCAGGAGCTACGCGACCAATCGGGAGTCAGGAACTAAGAGTGTCAGAACCAGGAGGCAGGGCAACAAAGCAAGTCAGAAGTCAGGGCCAAGAGCACGTCAGGAGTGAAGAACAAACCAGGCAGCGGGGTTGAGCAGCAAGCCTGAAGTTGGGACTGAAGAGCAAGTCAAAACCAGAAGCCAGGAGTCAAGATCAATGAATAGCCAAGACTACAGGAGCACACAAAACCTCAGGAAGACCTTGTGGCTCAGCCAAAGCCCACCTGGAACAGGAAGCCTCTTACACATCTTCCTGTCCAGGAAGATCCAATACTTAGCTTGGGTTGGCAGAGTTAGTCCAGGGCTCGAAGCTGCCACCTGCAGTTCAATGGGGGTGGCACACAGCTCCCGCAGCTCCTGAAAGGAACAGCCAAGGGGATCTGGAAGCACTAGGGCCTGGGAGAAACCCTAGCCCTTTCAGGCAGGCTTTTCCCCAACCTATCCACATACACTTGAAGGCTTGGATAGAGCCTACATGGGTACAGCTGCACATGTATTAGGCTCTCTCTGCGTGGAGAGGAACCCAGAAAATACAAATTGCATATGTCCTTCCTCCAAAGAGCAAAGGCAGTCTATATGGGGAGATCCCATGTATCTTCACAACCCTGTGAGCTCACTTAGGGTGAAAGTGTCTTGCCCAAGGTTGTTCAGTGAATTTCATGACCATTTTTTAAATTCAAGTTCAAAACTCCGGCCAGTATTCTTCTTCACTGGCTCTCATCCTAGGCTGGCTAAAAAAAGAAAAGAGGAAACTAGGGATGGGCAAATGAGTCACGTTCTGTGGGTTGCTCTATCCCACATTCAATTTAAAAAAAATAATAAAAAAATAAAACTCAAGCTCTTTCTCTCCTGAATATGAAGAACTTTGCAAATTTTGATAATTTCTTATAAAAAATGAACTGAAACAAAATTCTCACCCATCTGCACCAGCCAAATCCAACAGGTACAGCTATTCCAAGCATAGAGAGGATAATTAGGTACCTGCCTGCCATATATCTGTTAAAGATGAGGAGCCTGTCAGACAGCCTGAATTAGGGTGCAATCCTATAGAAATAGATGGGCACCTCTCACCTCCCCTCAAGGTGACCGCCTGTCCAATGCAGGGTGGAAGTAACACGGAGGAGAGGATTACCTCTGTACTGCAGCCGCCATGCACTTTGCCTTAGATGCATGTTTTTGCACATCTAAGTGTGGCTTCTGGGAGGGGGTGGGAACGGGGCTGGAGACCACATAGGAAGCTGTCTAAAACAGCTTCCATGTTCTCCTCCCATACCTTCCCCCAGGAATGCCCCATTTTCACCCCTCCATGCTCCATGTTATGAGCATGGAAGCAGTGGTGGTGTGGTTCTCTCAGTCTCCACCCTGCCTACAAGTGGGGGCAGGGGCAGGGGCAGGGAGCATGGTTGCCTGGCTATGAGCTCATAGCACTGTCTACAAGGTCATGGCTGGGAAACCAAAAAACCCAGTCTCTCCCAGACTAGGGATGTACGAATCACTTACCTGGTTCCGGTCAGGGCATCTGCTGGGGGGGGGGGGTGGCGCTCCGTCCCTCCCCCTGGAATCCTTGACGGGGGGGAAGTGATCCGGTCCTCCCCACCGGAATCCTGCCCGGCTGGCTCTGCTCTGTGGAGCAGCCGTCCAGGACCATCCGCAGCCGGACTTCCAGCTGCGGATGGGCTGCTGTGGACGCAAATCACGGCCACTGTAGCGGCCGCCATTTGCATCCTTCCACGCTGCCATGATAGGCTACGTAAATATTTACGTAGCCTATCACGGCATGCCCCCCAAAAAACAAAACAAAAAAATGGTGTAAAAAAAGCCGCCATTTGCGTTCCCTATTTTTCACCGTTCTAGCCTATGTAAATATTTACATAGGCAATTATGGCCCGCAAAAAAGGGAACCGCAAATAGCATAGTGGGCGCTATTTGCATTCCTTTTTTTTTCCGCCGTAAAAGCTTACATAAATATTTACGTAGGATAAAACGGCGGAAAAAAAAGAACGCAAATAGCGCCCACTATGCTATTTGCGGTTCCTTTTTTTTTTTTTTTTTTTGCTGTAATTGCCTACGTAAATATTTACGTAGGCTAGAATGGTGAAAAATAGGGAATGAAAATGGCGGCTGCCATAGCCGCCGCCATTTGCGTACGCTGGTTTTTTTTGGGGGGGGTTAGCCATAATAGGCTACATAAATTCTTACGTAGTCTATCACAGCTCGAAGGATGGCAATGGCGGCCGCAGCAGTCCGGCCTGGCCGGCCAGGAGATCAGCCGCCTCCAGAGTCGCCACCACCGAATCCGCCGCATCCGCCCCAGGTAAGTTCCATCCCGGGGGATTCCATGGGGGGGGCGGGGGGCAGGAGGCCGTTCCCCACAGATTCTGGGGTGCCGGATTCTAAAGAATCCGGCTTCACTGGAATCCGTGGCGAAATTCTCTGCCATCCCTACCCCAGACGCTGTCTAGGGGAGATAGGATTGTTCCCTTAAGCACTTACATGGCTGAATACACAGGGATTCAAACCCATATTTTTCAGAGCTAAACACTAGGGATGGTGGAGAATTTCTCCACAAATCTCCGGGAGGCCGAATGCCAACGCATTCGGCTCCCCGAAATTGTTTGGGAAATTCTCCGCCACTCTCCCACTACCCCCCAGGATGGGACTTACCTCATGCGAATGTCCCTCTCGGCAGCGGGTCCCGGCGGCGTTTCGGTGGCGTTTCGGTGGGGGTGGGGGCGGCAGCCGGTCTTCTGACTGGCTGCCGCCGCCGCCATTACAAAGTAAAGTTAAAAAAAACGTGATAGGCTACGTAACAATTTACGTAGCCTATCACGGCAAGATTTTCAAAGTCAGCTGTGATAGGCTGTGTAGATCGTTACGTAGCCTGTCACATTTTTTTTTTCAATTTACTTTTTTTATTTCGCGGCCGGGGAGATGGGGCGCTCCCCCCCGGCCTGAATTTCGGCGGCGAGGAACGGCGGCGAGGATTTGTCTTCAAATAGGGGACAGTCCTCTGACAGCCCTTCAAACAGAGGACTGTCCTTTGTAAATTAGGACACATGGTAACCCTATCTCATACCCTAACGCAATACGACAATGGAACCAATTACCTAGAGAGGTGGTGGGCTCTCCCACACTGGAGGCATTCAAGATGAAGCAGGACAGCCACTTGTCAGGGATGCTTTGACTTGGATTCCTACACTGAGCAGGGGGTTGGACTTGATGGTCTTATAGGCCCCTTCCAACCCTACTGTTCTATGATTCTATGATTCATCCATCCAACCTCAGGCAGGCCAAGACCCTGCTGAATTAGACAGGAAGCAAGTCTCCTGCTGGTTATGGAGAAGGGCCATGTATTAGGGTGTCCAGATTAGGGATGTACGAAAGTCACTTACCTTTTCGCAGGGGTGCTTCGCGGTGGGGGGGAGGCACTTCGCTTCTCCCCCTGAAGTTCAGGCGAGGGGGGGAGGTGTCCCACCTCACCCGGCCAAAGTTCAGGCCGGGGGGGGAGGCTCCCCGCCTCGCCCGGCCGAAATTCAGGCCGGGGAGAAGCGCGAAACAAAAAGTTAAAAAAACACAAAAAACCCTGTGATAGTCTACGTAACGATTAACGTAGCCTATCACGGCTAGATTTCCAAAGTCAGCCATGATAGGCTGTGTAGATCGTTACGTAGCCTATCACATTTTTTTTTTCAATTTACTTTTTTTATTTCGCGGCCGGGGAGATGGGGCGCTCCCCCCCGGCCTGAATTTCGGCGGCGAGGAATGGGGCGCCTCCCCCCTGCCAAGAATTTCAGGGGGAGAACCGGAGCGCCTCCCCCCCACCGCGAAGCAAGCTGCGGGACCAGGTAAGGGACTTTCGTCCATCCTTACTAAACACTGAAAGCTGTGGGGCTGGATGAACATGTCTGTCAGTTTTGGTTTGTCCCCCCAATTCAAGTTTTTTTTAAAGCTCAAGTTATTTTTCTCCCAAATATGGAGAATTTTGCAAATTTTGGCAAATTCTTTTCAAAATTGAACTGAAACAAAATTTTCACCTATCCTTAGAGAATACACTTCACCAAAACAAAGGATCAAAGAGAGCATGGGTTTGCATAAAAATTGCATCTTCTCCTTTCTCTCTCTCCTCACATTTAGAAATAATCTTAATTTAAATGGAAATTCACTACATCTCACTGACCTGTGTTCTTGCTCAGTCTGCTGTCCAGATGTTAACTCTTGAATGGATACATCAAGGTCCCTGTTCTCCATTCTCATTTTTTGGGGTGAGCAGGGGACAGCCCTTCAAATACATGATGTCTTCAAATAGGGGACAGTCCTCTGACAGCCCTTCAAACAGAGGACTGTCCTTTGTAAATTAGGACACATGGTAACCCTATCTCATACCCTAACGCAATACGACAATGGAACCAATTACCTAGAGAGGTGGTGGGCTCTCCCACACTGGAGGCATTCAAGATGAAGCAGGACAGCCACTTGTCAGGGATGCTTTGACTTGGATTCCTACACTGAGCAGGGGGTTGGACTTGATGGTCTTATAGGCCCCTTCCAACCCTACTGTTCTATGATTCTATGATTCATCCATCCAACCTCAGGCAGGCCAAGACCCTGCTGAATTAGACAGGAAGCAAGTCTCCTGCTGGTTATGGAGAAGGGCCATGTATTAGGGTGTCCAGATTAGGGATGTACGAAAGTCACTTACCTTTTCGCAGGGGTGCTTCGCGGTGGGGGGGAGGCACTTCGCTTCTCCCCCTGAAGTTCAGGCGAGGGGGGGAGGTGTCCCACCTCACCCGGCCAAAGTTCAGGCCGGGGGGGGAGGCTCCCCGCCTCGCCCGGCCGAAATTCAGGCCGGGGAGAAGCGCGAAACAAAAAGTTAAAAAAACACAAAAAACCCTGTGATAGTCTACGTAACGATTAACGTAGCCTATCACGGCTAGATTTCCAAAGTCAGCCATGATAGGCTGTGTAGATCGTTACGTAGCCTATCACATTTTTTTTTTCAATTTACTTTTTTTATTTCGCGGCCGGGGAGATGGGGCGCTCCCCCCCGGCCTGAATTTCGGCGGCGAGGAATGGGGCGCCTCCCCCCTGCCAAGAATTTCAGGGGGAGAACCGGAGCGCCTCCCCCCCACCGCGAAGCAAGCTGCGGGACCAGGTAAGGGACTTTCGTCCATCCTTACTAAACACTGAAAGCTGTGGGGCTGGATGAACATGTCTGTCAGTTTTGGTTTGTCCCCCCAATTCAAGTTTTTTTAAAGCTCAAGTTATTTTTCTCCCAAATATGGAGAATTTTGCAAATTTTGGCAAATTCTTTTCAAAATTGAACTGAAACAAAATTTTCACCTATCCTTAGAGAATACACTTCACCAAAACAAAGGATCAAAGAGAGCATGGGTTTGCATAAAAATTGCATCTTCTCCTTTCTCTCTCTCCTCACATTTAGAAATAATCTTAATTTAAATGGAAATTCACTACATCTCACTGACCTGTGTTCTTGCTCAGTCTGCTGTCCAGATGTTAACTCTTGAATGGATACATCAAGGTCCCTGTTCTCCATTCTCATTTTTTGGGGTGAGCAGGGGACAGCCCTTCAAATACATGATGTCTTCAAATAGGGGACAGTCCTCTGACAGCCCTTCAAACAGAGGACTGTCCTTTGTAAATTAGGACACATGGTAACCCTATCTCATACCCTAACGCAATACGACAATGGAACCAATTACCTAGAGAGGTGGTGGGCTCTCCCACACTGGAGGCATTCAAGATGAAGCAGGACAGCCACTTGTCAGGGATGCTTTGACTTGGATTCCTACACTGAGCAGGGGGTTGGACTTGATGGTCTTATAGGCCCCTTCCAACCCTACTGTTCTATGATTCTATGATTCATCCATCCAACCTCAGGCAGGCCAAGACCCTGCTGAATTAGACAGGAAGCAAGTCTCCTGCTGGTTATGGAGAAGGGCCATGTATTAGGGTGTCCAGATTAGGGATGTACGAAAGTCACTTACCTTTTCGCAGGGGTGCTTCGCGGTGGGGGGGAGGCACTTCGCTTCTCCCCCTGAAGTTCAGGCGAGGGGGGGAGGTGTCCCACCTCACCCGGCCAAAGTTCAGGCCGGGGGGGGAGGCTCCCCGCCTCGCCCGGCCGAAATTCAGGCCGGGGAGAAGCGCGAAACAAAAAGTTAAAAAAACACAAAAAACCCTGTGATAGTCTACGTAACGATTAACGTAGCCTATCACGGCTAGATTTCCAAAGTCAGCCATGATAGGCTACGTAAATCGTTACGTAGCCTATCACGGGTGACTTTGAAAAAAAAAAAAGTGCGTACGCAAATGGCGGCGCCCTATGGGTGCCGCCATTTGCGTTCCTTATTTGGTCTTATAATTTGGACTTATTTGGTCTTATATTTGGACTTATTTGGTCCCGGTAGTTTATGTAAAGATTTACGTAGACTATGCCGTAGTCTACGTAAATCTTTACGTAAACTACTGGGACCAAATAAGGAACTCAAATGGCGGCACCCATAGGGCGCCGCCATTTGCGTACGCGCTTTTTTTTTTCAAAGTCACCCGTGATAGGCTACGTAACGATTTACGTAGCCTATCACGGCTGACTTTGGAAATCTAGCCGTGATAGGCTACGTTAATCGTTACGTAGGCTATCACGGGGTTTGTTTGTTTTTTACACTTTACTTTGTAACGGCGGCAGTGTCAGCCGGTCGGAAGACCGGCTGCCGCCCCCGCTGAAAGGCCGACGAACCGCTGCCGGGACCCGCCGCCAGGAGGGACATTCGCCAAAGGTAAGTCCCATCCCGGGGGTGGGGCAGGGGGGCGGAGAATTTCACCACCGATTTCGGGGGGCCGAATGCATTGGCGCTTGGCCCCCCGAAGATTCGGGGAGAAATTTTCCGCCATCCCTAGTCCAGATGCAAAAGTGGACAAGACTCCTGCCTTCTAAATATTTGTGTAGAAGAGGGAATTTCATCCAGTGTAGCTTGCATGACACCCCAAATTCCCTCTCCTGCACAATTATTAAAGGTGAAGGAACATTGATTTCTTTTCCAACTGAAGTCCATACCAAATAAACTTCTCCGTAAGGGATCCCAAGATGATTTCCTGTGATGAGTGAAAGAAAAAGTTCTGTACTCCTATCTTTAAGAAAGGGAAGAAACCCGAAATGAGATGTCAGGGAATTCTACATCTTGTCATCTAGAATTTTATTCTATCTCCTAGAGTTGAGCTGTAAGAACCTTCACATGGCTACCAGATCTGTCTTACAGTTAGCTCCCAGGATTGCCCTGGAAACTTTCTCTCCTCTTACTACCTTACCTGGATCTCTCAAGTTGGGGAAACCGCCCTTACTGTCCTCCCAGATCCATATTTGACAGCTTGTTGAGCAATCACCAGTGTTTCCACAACACATTGTTAATTCTTTACCAGCTTTGAGAGGCTCTAAGCATCAAGCATCAGAAAACAATCCATGGAACTTCCTGTAGCATCCACCTCTGCCACTCCAGTCACGAGGCCCTGTTGCCTTTCGAAATGTTACTACAATATTCTGCTTACTACGTTTATTTACAATGATTGGATTTTGCTTCCTTTTATCCGTGTACATTTTAAAGAAAAGAGAGAGAATCAACTTACTTTTCAGGTTTAGGGGGCTTGATTTCTTTGTTTGTATTGTCTTTTTAATGCTGAGCAAATAGCACTTTCCCATAACTAGTTTGTAATTTGTTGTCATGCATGATTCTGATAGCAAAGGGAATTTCATTACAGGTACATTAAAACAGGAGAATGCATGTACATTTGCATTTCTGGGTGCAGGTAAATAAATAGTAAACCTCATTGATAACCGAGGCAATTATAATTTGAATAAGATTATATTCTCCCTAGGAGAGATAAAGGGTAATGAAAGACAATTCCGAGCTAGTTTGTTATTACTTCATCAAATACCTCATCCTCAAGCCGATAAAACTCTCCAGTATAGCCCCCATGAGACATTAACGGCAACGATGCTCCTGAACATTTGTAGTGATCTCTAAAAACATTAATATCACTATTTAAATGAGTTTGTGATGTACTATAACGGAGGGTGAAGCTAGAGGTGAAAACGCTACATGAGCTTTCATGCAATCACTACCAATGAGTTGCTGGGGATGACAAGATGAATTATGTTCACACCAGACAGGTCCTCCATGGAGCTTTTTTAATAGAGTTTAGTGGAAACAATGACAACAAATATATGTTTTCTGCAGGAGATTCTCTTATCTCCATCAACCTGGCCACAGCCATGGAATGAATGGACCCACCTATGTCAACCAATTGCCCCAGGTTCTGATAATGAAATCTGATTCAGTTTAAAAACTACATCCATCAGCCTTTGTTAATTGATGACAACTCTGAGTGCCATTGATGTGTGCAATTATCTGCTCATTCAATGGAACAGTTCACAAGTACAATAGCCAGTGTGGTGGAGTCATTAGATTGTCAAACCATGACTGGAGAGCAGTGGTGTGGTCTTAAATTTTGAAATGCAGGCACTCATCATGACAGTCACCATAGCCATGTCACCAAGGAGAGTCCAAATATTCAGGCAGCTGTGTCGATCTATATCTTCAGACCAGTTCTAGCAGTTTTATCTCCACCAGAAGAAGGTATTTTGTTAAGATAATGGGTCTTAACTGCCCATTCATGATCAAGCCACCCCAAAATACTTTCCATTACAACAGGGAACAATATATTTTGGGGGGAAATTCATTTTCCCCAGCTACAGGGAAGCTTGCAGCTAAGTTCAGAGTAGGGATGTACGAAAGTCACTTACCTTGCCCGAAATTTGATTCGTGGGGGGGAGGCGCTCTGTCCCTCCCCCCAAATTCTGGCCGGGGGGGAGGCGCCCCGTGTCTCCCCCCTGAAATTCTGGCCGGGGGGGAGGCACTCCATCCCACCCCAAAAAATTCTGGCCAGGGGGGAGGCACTCCATCCCTCCCCCCCGAAATTCTGGCCGGGAGGGAGGCGCGCCGTCCCTCCTGCCGCGAATCCTGGCTGGCCGGGAATACAAATGGCGGTGGCTGTAGCCGCTGCCGTTTGCGTCCCTGCAATCAGCTGTGATAGGCTATGTAAATGTTTACGTAGCCTATCACAGCTGAGTAAAAAAAACAACAACAACAACCGCACATACGCAAATGGCAGCTCCCATGGGCGCCACCATTTGCGTTCCTTATTTTGGCATGTGTAGTCTATGTAAACATTTACGTAGACTACAGCGAAAATAAGGGGACCGCAAATAGTGTAGCGTCTACACTATTTGCGTTCCCCTTATTTTCGCCGTAGTCTACATAAATGTTTACGTAGACTACATGTGCCAAAATAAGGAACACAAATGGCAGAGCCCATGGGCGCCGCCATTTGCGTACGCGCGTTGTTGTTTTTTTTACTCAGCCGTGATAGGCTATGTAAACATTTACGTAGGCTATCATGGTATTTTTTTTTTTAATCTAGCTGTGATAGGCTACGTAAATGTTTACGTAGCCTATCACTTTTTTTTTTTTTTTACTGGAAATGGTGGTGGCGGCAGCTGGTTGGAAGACCAGCCGCCGCCACCGCCGTCGCCCCGCCGCCAGACCCGCCACCACCAGGGACATTCGCACAAGGTAAGTCCCGTCCCGGGGGGGCGGGGGGGCAGACCGTTTCGCCACCGATTTCGGGGAGCCAAATGTGCTGGCATTTGGCCTCCCTGAAATTTGTGGCGAAATTCTCTGACATCCCTAGTTCAGAGGGAACAGGTAAGTCTGGGGAGGGGGGTGGCAGATGATGTCAGTGTCCCTGCTAATCAAAAAGGGCCAGTGCTGCATCCCTGCGAGCCCTGCCTCCACTACACCATTGCTGGTGGGAAAGCCACCCTTCTAAACATGGAGTTTGGAGGCCTTGGGCCTGTCACCATCTCTGAGCGCAACTGAATTCACAGGGTTGCCATGAGGATAAAATGGGGTGGGGCAGGGGGAGGTATGCTACTTTGGGCTTTTCGGAGGATGTGTGGGAGAAAAAGAATACTAATAGCGCATTGTACCACTCCTGTGGGAGGAAACACAGTTTGTATAAAATCTGGACATGCTTATTTGGTCCATGGGGTCAAGAAGAGTCGGACACGACTTATTGACTGAACAACAACAACAACAACAACAACAACCACAACAACAAATGCACATTTAGCCATGATTACTATAATGTAAATACATATACAATACGTCCCACAATAGTGGGGAAGACCATGTCCAGGTGACCTGTGTCTTTGTCAGTCTGCTGACCAGGGGGTAACTGTTGATGGGCGACTTCAAGGCCCTTACTTTCCCTCCTTATGGTTCTTTATCTTTAAACCAGACAAGAAGGGTTTCAAACCAGATTTGAAACCCTTCAAATGGAGGACTGCCTTCTCTAAAGTTGGACATATGAACACCCTAGGGTAGGGGTGAGTGAACCACCCTGTGCCCACCTCACACTCTGCAGGCCGCTCATGGACCCCCACTGCTTACCTGCCCCTGTTTGGCTCCCTGGTTGTGCCAGCGGGCAGTCCACGGGCACCTGGTGAGCAGTGGGCAGCTGCCTGACTCCTCCGTGAGCCACCATTTTGCATAAGAAAGGCAGCTTGGTTTTTAACATGAAAGACTTTTTATGTAAACGGCAGCCATAAAGCAGCCATTTATGCAAGATTACAGGCATGAATGGTCTATTCACGCCTCTAATCTTCCATAAATGGCCGCTTTACTGCTGCCATTTATGTAAAGCAATGAGCTACCAGCTTTATGCAAAATGGTGGTTCGCTGAGGAGTCGGGTGGCCTGCACCCTTGCAGACCACCTACTTGGCTCCACCAGGGAGCCAAACATGCCAGGTAAGTGGCAGCAGTCTGCGGACGGGAGTCCGGGAGGCCAAGCCAGGCCGAGTCCACCAGACTCCACCCCCCTCTTGGATTCCTGCAACGTCCTTACCCTAGAGAGTCCTAGGACTTTGGGACTTTGAATCCTCACCTGTGTCAAAGGTAGGGATGGCAGAGAATTCTGCCATGGATTTCAGTGAGGCCAAATGCACTGGCATTCGGGCCCCCGAAACCTGTGGCAGAATGGCCTTCCACCCTCCACCACCCCACGGAATCCCCCTGGGACGAAGCTTACCTGGGGCGGAGGCTCGGGCAGTGGCTAGTCTCTCAGCTGGCTGCTGCGGCCACAAATGGCGGCCGTCGTAGTGGCTGTCATTTGCATCCTTCCAGGCTGCCATGATAGCCTGTCATGGCAAAGAGCAGGGGCGCAAACAGCGGCTGCTATGCCATTTGCACCCCTGCTCTTCGCCGTGATAGGCTATGTAAATACTTATGTAGCCTATCACGGCAGCCTGGAAGGACACAAATGGTGGCCACTACGATGGCTGCCATTTGTGGCCACAGCAGCCCAGCCATGGCTGGAACTCTGGCTGTGGCTGGCCCCAGCTGGTGGCTCTGCAGACCTGCCGTGGAGTGGAGCCGGCCAGGGAGGATTCCGGGGGGAGGGACGGAGCACCTCCCCTCCACCACGGATGCCCCAGCGCAGAACCAGGAAGGTGTTTCATACATCCCTAGTCAAAGGCTATTATGAGGCTCCATCCCCTTCTATTATGTTGCTTAGAGACAGACTTTAAATAGTATACTTAGTATCTCTTGCAACCTCCCTGTTAAATAATGGACTTGATGGTCTTATAGGCCCCTTCCAAGCCTACTATTCTATGATTCTAATCCCTAGCACTTTTCTTTTCTAGTCTGCTAAGTTGCCCACTGGTTGCCTTACTTTCTTTCAGGAAATGTGGGAGCTGGTGACCTCCACACACTAGGTGGAGGTCTTGACATTCTTCTCTCTCATCCATTGTACTGCAGTTTGAACTCAGGCCTCATAGTTCCCTCCACAACAAAGGATTGGTGGTAGGGGAATTGGGTTTATAATAATAATAAAGAAGATATGAGTGACAGAAACTATTATTATGATTCTTGCCATTGTGCCATCCTTATACATCGGGGTGGTAACCTTTCCCCCCCTCACTGAACGCCTCATTCCCTTAGGGATAATCTTTCAGGAGGTGCTTGCCAGCTGTGGATGGAACCAAAACCAGTGATGCTCATGGTCACCTCCCTCTAGGGTAGCTGTGTGTCCTGGTTGACATAGAACCATCCTCTACTTGAAGGGCTGTCAAGTTTAAAGATACATTCCAGGTTAAAGATAAAGAGCCATAAGAGAACGCTTGCCCATCAACAGTCCACACCTGGTCACAGTCTTCCATGCTACGGTGAGATGCATTGTATTTCTATTTAAATTACAGTAATTATTTCTAAATTTACATCTATACATGAGAATTAGCATATACAAATTCTGTGCAAATCTGTGTCCTCTTTTTGTCCTCTTTGCTGGTGATGTGTTTCTCTTTTTTGGCAATCATAAGTGCCCACCCTCCATCTCTGTGATTGGGCTCACACGTAACAAGAAGCCACCATGGGGGAATTTCCCCATGGGGCTTTCCATCACTATGGCAGCTGCCACAGCGTCTGTGTGCGTGTGTGTGCCATAGCTTGTCATTATGGGCAAACCAGGCAAGGGTGGGTTGTTGGGGTGCTTGACAACCGTAAAACAACTGATGAGTTCTGGGTGGCTTCTTAACCACCACAACAATCCACCCTCACCAGGTTCACATGTAATGACAAGCTACAGCATGCCCCTGCCAAAATATTCAAAATGGCAGCTTGAATATTCAAAATGGCACCTACCATCCCATCAAGAAGCCCCATGGAGAAATTCCTCCATGGTGGCTTCTCATTATGTGTGAACCCACTGTCTCTCTCTCTCTCTCTCTCTCTGCCACACCCTTCTCTTCTCTCTCCTTCCTCCTCATCCCCCCTCCTCCTCCTCACCACACAGCTGCTGGTGGAGCGAGATCACTCCTGCCAGAAGTCTGAACTGACTGCTTGCAAACGGCTGTTGAAATTAGGCTGAGGACTGCATGAAATTAGTGCAGGTGCTGCAGGTTGTCCACCCTTGTTATACAAGATCCTTTACGGAGTAACCAAAAGTGACATCTGCCACCATGTGATAGTATAGCTTGTTTACCTCAACATAAAAAGAGCATTCTGGTTAAAGGGATGTCAAGTAGGCTGCTTGGGGATTTTGTATGTTTGTTTGTTTAAATGGAGTGCATTACTATGCTAAGCCAGTTAAAATGTTTTTGGCTTCTGAGTCAAATATTTTTTGGGGAAAATAGGGGTGGGAAACCTATTGAACCTCTGCTTATATAGCTAATCTTTAGTTACATTGTATAAATTTCTTAGAGCTTGTGAAAGGCAATATTTCTGGGACCCCTCTACCCAATTTCATGGGATCTCTCTCTCTCTCTCTCTCTCTCTCTTAATCCTTAATAACATTTTGCATTGTATAATCTCCTTAGCGCTCAAAAAGAAATGATATTGCACTGTCCCCTTGAAGAGTTTATTCTCTGGGGAAAAGGGATTCGTAAAGATTTTCCTTGTCGCACGTCAGCCCTCTTAAAATCACAGCAGATACAATCAGTTTTTGAAATGCCCTTTATACCTGTCAAGCCAGATAAGATTACTAAGTTGTCTGCTCTCAAAAGTGTGATGTCATATAGTCCCATTTGCAGAAGCCCAAGTCATTATCTGTCTTGTCTGACAGGACACTGTACATGATCAGAAAGATCAATAGAGAAGCTGGTAAGAGAGGAAGGCTGAACAATGCTGTGCATCCCATTTATCAAGTTGAGAAGAAGCAAAATAACTTTTTTCTCAACTCACAGCCCACAGCTGGACAAATAGCCATCGCAGCCAATGTGGCAAGCAGCCCTGGGATGTATTCTGGGAGCAAAGTCGAAGCCTGCAGTGCCACAGCGCTACATACAATAGGAGTAGTGGTCCATGCTGAAGTGCAGGCGCTCATCATGACAGTCCCCAGAGCCACATCCCAAAGAAGAGTTCAAAATTACAGGCGGCTGTGTTGATCCATATCAACAAACCAGTTCTAGGAGTTTTCATCTGCTGGCGGAAGAACTTTTGTAAGGCTAATAGGTCTTCATTGCCCATTCAAGATAAAGCCACCCTGAAATGTTTTACATTACAACAATATATTCTTGCTTGGAAAATTCATTTCCTCCCAGCTACGGTAAGTGAGGATCGCAGCTATGCTCAGAGGGAACAGGGAATTCTGGGGGGTGGGGTGGCAAATGATGTCAGTGTCGCTGCTAATAAAGGGTCCCTGTGCTGTGTCCCTGTGAGCCCTAGCTCTACCACACCACTGGGCACGTCGCCTGAGGTCATTTGTCAGCATTCAAGGCTGATTGAAGGCAGATGCTCCTCAAAAGTATTGGTTTATTTGCAAATTGCCCCCCCACACACACACACACAGTCTCCTACAGTGAGGAATAGAGTGGGGTGGGGAGAGGCAGGATGAGAACAGAGATATTGATTACACAACTTTATTGATTACAGTGATGGCATGAGCCATTTGGGGCGGCAGGTGAGCAAGGTGGGATGGGGCCACTAACCATTTTCTCCAATGTTCCTTAGGTCCCCATCCCTATGGGGCATGTGAGGAGCCCATCCCTGCTCACACACTGACAATTCCCAAAGCCCCGATATGAGAAGTAGGGATGGTCGAACTCACTCACTGCTGCCTTGCATCCTGCTTGCCAAATCTTGGCTACCACTCGACCGTATTCGGTGCACGAGGAGAGCTACCAGAAAGTCCGTGGGCACCCAGTGAGTGGTGTGCAGCATCTTGCTGCCCTGCAAGCCATCATTTTGTGGGAAATTGCAGTTAAGCTATATACAGTATATGTAAATTGTGATTTTGCAAATAATGGCGGCCACAAATAGCACCATTTACACAACATTGCAGGTGTAAATGGTCAGGCAATCTCAGGGGTCCACAGGCTGGAGTCCAGGAGGCCAAGTAGGTGGATGTCTGCCAGACTCCACCCCCACCCCCTGGATTTCTACGACATCCCTAATCAGAAGCCCATTTCTCCTCTGTGTGTAGATTTGCAATAGCAAGGGCAGGGCCTGTGGCTCCAGATAGTAAAGATTTACGTAGCCTATCACAGCAAAGAGAAGGGACGTAAATGGTGTCCGCTGCACCGGACACCATTTTCTTCCACAGACCAGTAGTGGACAGCAGCGGACGGACTGGACCTGGCCGGTGGCAGGTAGGATCCATTCTGGGGAAGCTTCGCGGGGTGGAGGAGGTGGGTGGTCCATTCTGCCATGGACTCTGAGAGGCTGGATTCTTTAGAATCTGGCCTCATTCGAGTCTGTGGCGGAAATCTCTAACATTCCTAACCTAAAGAGGGGGCACAGGTGAACAATCATTCAGTCCAGAGTCTAAAATTATATAACTGCACTACTGATGGTGTTACCCAGTATATAGACCGGGCAGTACAACACCAAGGTCTCTGATACCTTTACACTGATATTGTGCTCTGATTTCTACTCCAGTTCAGTGTATTGGCTATTTATTACTCCTCTCCTGCTCCACACTGCAGTCACAATAATACTGACTTATCTCACAGGGTTCGCCTGAAGATACGGAGATAGTCATGGCTATGCGGTGTTCTGAATGCTTTTGAAGTGCTGTATGTAAGTGCTAAATAGCATATTATATGACATCGAATGTTATCTGAAAAGCAAATCTAAATAACAGGAAATGATAATATTTTGTGTGCAATCCTTTAGTGAGGGTCTCCCCACCCCCACCCCTCATTATCAATCTTGTCAGGTGCAAATATTTTAGAATAGAAATTCATCCTGATGTAAACACTTCAGTCAATGAGGTTTCAGGCTCGCAAGATGAAAAAAAAATGTTCTAATTAGTAAAAGTTCAACTTGAAATGCAAAATTGCAAGAGATCACAGAAAAAGGTCTGGTGGAATTTTTAAGCCATGCCTGACTCTGGGATCAGAAGTACTATGTTAAGTCACTCAATCATGCTAATTCAACCAGTTTTATTACTGCCTCTTCATTAGTGCTCACATCCAATGTCATTATGCAAATAAATATGAAATTAAAAAAAGTGCTTTCCCCTAAACTGTTTTCTACTACATTTCTTCTTCTTCTCTTTAAAAATCACAGCATCATACCTTAGAAATGGGTGATTGGGTGACCACTTACGGTCATGTATTCCCACAGAGGTGTATAAGACTACATTAGTGTAAGTGGACATTAGTTATTCTCCCTTCTTCCATAGGTCTTCTGGTTTGATTTCTCAATGTTATTTTTAAATGAACAGTTCTAAAAAAATAATTTAAATAATAATAACGAGGAGGAGGAGGAGGAGGAGTTCAAAAGCAGTATTTGGGGCAGGATGTCCCCCCTCATCAATATATGTAGATGTTGTGAATATTCACCTTCCTTTTCTGTTTCTTTCCTGCAGTGCAGCCTCCACACTTTTTTTTTCCTTTGTGAGTTAGGGCATCTCTGCACCAGCCTAAAATCCTGCATTTAAAATGGGGCTTTCTGCTTCTGTATTAAATGCAGGATCACAACAACTCCCTTTTTCACGTGCTGCCTTCCCCCCTCCTTCTCCCCGTATCTGAGTCATCCATTCTCTTTCCTGGATCTCGCTCCTCTTCTTGCCGCTTTTCCTCTTTTCACGGAGGGAACTCAAGCGGAACACAACAGGGCAATTTGATAGCTCATTATCTGCGATTTATTTCAAAATGGAACAAAGGGCATTTAGTGCAGGGGACGCCCTGGAGGGTCATGGCATCATGTAAAGAGCCCACAAACTTCCGTGAAGGAGCACTCTCAATCGCAGGATAAATGCTCCGTGCGAAGGAGCCCTTAGTCATATAGATCCCACCCCATCAGGGATCTCTTAAAGGGGCTTCACTAGAGCCCCTTCATTGCGTTGCATTTAGATGTGCAGGGAGCAGCTGGACTGCGCCTCCTAATCATGTCCCCAGAATTGTGTGCTCCCTCTGCCAGCCACTACCCTGAAGGTGATGCTGGTGCCAATCACACGTGCCAGTGCCACATGTTAAACATCAGCAAAAAGGGACCCCACTCGCACAGAGGTTCATGTGAATAGAAACTATTGCTAGCCAGTGGTTTTGCAAATGTGCAGGAGCCTCTACGAATGTGCATAGTGGGTGCAATCCAGCTCCTTCTCAGACATCCAATTAATGCACAGAGGGGGGTAGTGCTGTAGGAGGAGACACTATGACTCATATGAAGGCATTAGTAAATAAAATCACAGCTAATCAGATGTGGTTACATCAGTGAGGGCAAATAAAGGCAACTGAGAGTGAGGGCCAGTAAGGGCAATTGAAATGAATATGAGAATACATTTTCAGGAGTGGCAACATTCTTGCCCAAAATGGGGACTTGGCTTGAGCTTGCCCAAGTCCTGAGATCGCTAGGAGCAAGTGAGTGAACAGCGATAGTGCTTGGAGGAGGATGGAATGGGGCTCTTCAGAAGACCATAGACATCTGCTGAGAACCAAGAACTGCTGCAGGCAGATGGTAGCTTCTGACTATGTAGAAGGTGCACGTAGTCTCAGGGCCATGTATCTAGTACAGAGATGTATGCTGGAGCATAGACATGCATACATGCGCGCGCACACACATGTGCACCCAGACACAGTGCTTCTGGCAGTCGGGTGGTGAGTTTTTGCCTGGATGCATATGATGTTCTCCCAGCTTTGACTCCACACAAGAACACAAACTCCTTATTTGTGATCATTTTATTTATTTATTTATTTAAGAAAAAGAGCAAAATGATTTCGCTGTGTTGGAACAGCCCATTCATCACACCGAACATTTGCTTCTGTCACTTCAAGTACTTGTTAAAAATCACTTCAAGCTGCTACAATCAAGGGCCAGGTACTTCCAAGGTCTGACACTTTTGTAGCTCTATTACACCTTTAAGTAGGATTCTTCAATCCAATTCCAGCCTTCATGATAATCAAGTGCCCACTCCACTTAACGCCCAGGCAGCTGAAGAACTCAGAATGCTCAGGATAGTTGCCTGGGTCTGATTTTCAATCAAGCCTCTCCCACCCACAACTGGAAAGCTCCTGAATATCAGGTAACTATTGCAACAGTCTCACTTACACCTAGCAGAGGGCAAGCAGTAGTGGTTCCATTGTTAAAAAACACTGCTTTTTTGCTTCCATCATGCTCAGAAGGAAGGAAGGAAGGAAGGAAGGAGGGAGGGAAGGAGGGAGGGAGGGAGGGAGGGAGGGAGGGAGACAATCAAGGCTAAAAACTAAATATATACCAGGGCTAAATCAGCACTAGTAGTCAATTAGGTATTTGTAACTGGCTCCTCCAATTTGAATTCAAATCTGAATTGGAAACAGAATTCAAAGTGACCTTGATAGGCTGGAGTGCTGGGCAGAAAACAAAAGAATGAAATTTAATACAGATAAATGCCAAGTTCTGCACCTAGGAAAAAGAAACCAAATGCAGTTACAAGATGGGGGATACTTGGCTCAACAACACTACAAGTGAGAAGGATCTTGGAATTGTTGTAGATCACAAGCTGCATATGAGCCAACAATGTGATGTGGCTGCAAAAAAGGCAAATGCTATTTTGGGCTGCATTACTAGAAGCATAACTTCCAAATCCAAATGGGGGGTTGCACCTCACAAAGGATGGGAAGAATGTGTTTGGCCACAGCATGAAGTATTTCTACAGGAGGGCTTTAAACTGTATCCTACGGGGAAGGGAGATGTAATGTTGGGGGTAACAATGGATGTAGGTGCATGCACTGCAATGGTGAGAACAGCTCTGATAGCACCCAATAATACACTTCAGACACTTGTAGGAAGAAAGTCAGACTATGAAGCACATGGTCTTCGATGTCTATATACTAAAGCCCAGAGTATGGGAAACAAACAGAATGAACTTGAACTCTTAATACAGGAGGGAAATTATGACTTGATAGGTGTAAATGAGACTTGGTGGGATGACTCTCATGACTGGAAACAGCAATTGAAGGATAGAACTTGTTCAAAAAGAACAGGAGGAACAGAAAGGGAGGTGGGGTTGCACTGTATGTGAAAAATACATATCTCTGCACAGAAATACAGGAGGATGAGCTTGGTAGCCCCATCGAGAGCATCTGGATCAAAATAAATGGAGCAAAGAATAAAAGGAACCTGGTGGTTGGAGTCTACTACTGGCCACCCAACCAAGGAGAAGACAAGGATGAAACTTTTGAAAAGCAAATAGCCAATGTTTTAAGGAAGCATGATGTTGTAGTAATGGGGGACTTCAATTTCCCCGATGTTTGTTGGGAGACAAATTCTGCAAAACATGGCCCCTCCAGGAAATTCCTGACTTGTGTGGCGGATAACTTCCTCCTACAGAAAGTAGAGGAAGGAACTAGACGATCGGCTATCCTTGACTTGATCCTAACCAACAGAGATGACTTAGTGGATAAAGTAGCAGTTACAGGAACTCTGGGGGAAAGCAACCATGTTGTACTTGAGTTCTTGGTTCTAAGGGAAGCAAAAGCTGAGTGTAGTCAAATGTGTACCCTGGATTTTAGGAAAGCTGATTTTAATAAACTCAGAACAATGATCAGTAAGGTTCCATGGCAAGCGACGCTAACGAGAAAAGGAGTCCAAGATGGGTGGGAGCTTTTAAAAAAGGAAATTCTCAAGGCACAATTCCAACAAGAAGAAAAGGTGGAAGACAACAGAAGAAGCCAATGCAGCTTCACAAAAAGCTTAGGGATGACCTGAAAACAAAAAAGGACACATATAGGAAGTGGATAGAAGGCCAAGTAACAAAGGAAGAGTACAGGCAGGTAGCACAGAATTACAGGGATGGAGTCAGGAAGGCTGAAGCTGAGAACGAGCTGAGGTTAGCGAGGGATGCTAAAAACAACAAAAAGGCTTTCTTCAGCTACATGCATAGTAAAAGGCAGAGGAAATAAATGGTTGTTCAGCTATTAAATAAGGATGGCAAAATGATAACAGATGACAAAGAAAAGGCAAAGTTGCTCAATTCCTACTTTGGCTCAGTCTTCTCCCAAAAGAGAATCTATGACCCCCCCGGCAAAGGTGAAGTACAGGCTGAAGGGGCAGGATTGCAGCTTGAGATCAATAGGCATATGGTCAAGGAACACCTAATGACTTTGAATGAGTTCAAATCTCCAGGGCCAGATGAACTGCATCGTAGAGTAATAAAGGAACTGGCAGAAGAACTCTCAGAACCACTGTCTATTCTCTTTGAGAAATCATGGAGGACGGCTGAAGTGCCAGATGACTGGAGGAGGGCTAATGTTGTCCCTATCTTCAAAAAGGGTAAAAAGGAGGAACCTGGGAACTACATACAAGTCAGTCTGACATCAATCCCTGGGAAAATTCTGGAGCAGACTATAAAGCAATCCATCTGTAAGCACCTTGAAAACAATGTGGTGATTACTCGAAGCCAACTTGGATTTGTCAAGAACAAATCCTGCCAGATGAATCTGATCTCATTTTTTGATCAGGTCACCTCCCTTGTGGACCGTGGGAATGCTGTGGACATCATTTACCTCAACTTCAGCAAAGCTTTCAACAAAGTGCCCCATGATATCCTGATGAGCAAACTAGCTCAAAGTGGGCTAGATGAAACAACGATCCGGTGGATCCACGGTTGGCTACAGAATCGGACTCAAAGAGTGCTTAGCAATGGGATCTTCTCAAGCTGGGGAGAGGTAACGAGTGGGGTACCGCAGGGCTCAGTCCTGGGCCCAGTGCTCTTCAACATTTGTATTAATGACTTGGAGGAGGAGGTGCAGGGAATGCTGATCAAATTTGCAGATGACACAAAATTGGGTGGGATAGCTAATACTTTGGAAGACAGAAACAAAATTCAAAGGGATCTTGAAAGACTGCAGTGCTGGGCAGAAAACAACAGAATGACATTTAATAGGGATAAATGCCAAGTTCTGCAGCTAGGAAAAAGAAACCAAAGGCACAGTTACAAGATGGGGGATATGTGGCTCAACAACACTACAAGTGAGAAGGATCTTGGAATTTTTGTCGACCACAAGCTGAATATGAGGAGGGCAATGAAGATGATCAGGGGACTGGAAAGAAAGCCCTATGAGGAGAGACTGAAAAACATGGGCATTGTTAGCCTTGAGAAGAGAAGACTGAGGGCAGATATGAGAGCGTTCTTCAAGTACTTGAAAGGTTGTCACAGAGAGGAAGGCCAGGATCTCTTCTCCATCATCCCAGAGTGCAGGACACAGAATAATGGGCTCAAGTTACAGGAAGACACATTCTGGCTGAACATCAGGACAAAAGTCCTGACTGTGGGAGCAGTGTGACGATGGAACCCATTACCTAGGGAGGTGGTGGGCTCTCCCACACTGGAGGCATTCAAGATGAAGCTGGACAGCCATCTGTCAGGGATGCTTTGACTTAGATTCCTGCATTGAGCAGGGCGTTGGACTCGATGGTCTTGTAGGCCCCTTCAAACCCCACTATTCTATGATTCTATGATTATCTGGATGATGCTCCAGGATTTTCCCCACCAATGGCATTAGTATGTATTTATGTATGCATGTACTATGTTTTTTTAAACTTTCCTTTCTGTTCCAAGGTCATCCTGTGGGTGGAGGCTCACATACAGATGGGGGATAATTTTGTTCAGTTCACATTCTGATACAAAAATATTAAATTTGCACTTCCCAAATCCATATGCAAACTGGACCACAGTTATCCTTTGGTGTTCAAACTCTCCATAATGTTGTGATGCAATTACATGAACAACAATTGTATACACAAATTCATGTATTAGGGGGAAAGTGCAGACAAAAATGTGCATATTAGTGTAAAACATAGAAAAAGCATTAGAAAAGGGAAAAGCGCTTGCAAAAATGCATACAAAATGCATATATTTGGAGAAGTTAGGACAACATTTCATGCAGACTTGAAACGAAGTGTTGCACAAATTTATTTATTTATTTTTTAAAAAATCAAATTTAAATGTGCCTTTTAGAGCTTTAAACATTTTCTGATGTCTAAATTTGACATTGAAGGATACCTTTTAAAAACTTGACCTCTTCAGTTTTCTTTATTCATTTTAAGGAAAGAGTATGAAGCATCAAATTGTCAATGTGAATAGATTAACACACATAAACACCATGCTACAATTAATAAATCCAACAGTATCTATAACTGAGAATGTTTGTGTGTGTGTGTGTATGGGGGGGTGAAATTGGAAGGATATAAATTGAATTTTTGAAATGAATGTATATTAGAAGAATTGGCTTGAGGGTCTTCTTCCTCTCCAAAAAGGCATTTCTTCCTTATACCCTCATAGCATCTTATCTTATTTCTGGAAAGGGAGACCTGGCAGTAAGATATAAATCTGGTGCAAACCTCCAGAGATGTACATTCCCCCTGGTGGTCACTGGCATACAGCATGACTGCAGCCTCTGGTAGGGATGTATGGATTCCTCACCGTCCGTTCAGGTGGGGAAACTGCGGGGGGGGGAGGTGATCCATTCCCCCCCCCAGAATCCTCGGATTCTGCAGAGCCGAGGGCTGCCGCTCACCTGAATCAACCAGAGCCCTTTGCCTCCGCGTCGATCGCCATTAAAAAAAAAAGAAAAGTGATCAGCAGGATGTCCCCATAGACTTATATGCAAAATAGAGCCATGAATCTTGTGTATATGTCTGTGGACACATAGACTTATTCACAAGATTAATGTGTCCACAGATTCACGGCTCTATTTTGCATATAAGTCTATGGGGATATCCTGCTGATCACCTTTTTTTAAAAATGGTGATTGGCGTGGAGGCAAATGGCTCCTGGTGCAACAAGTAGCCATGCCATCTCGCGCGGAATCCTCCTGGAGAGGAGGTAAGTAGGGCCGATCCACCACGGATTCCTGAGACCAGATTCCAAAGAATCTGGCCTCATTTGAATCTGTGGCGGATTTCTCTAATATTCCTAGTCTCTGGTGCTCATCCTTGTTTCTTGTCCCAGGTATTGTTCTTTCTTGGACACAAGACAATTCACACACTGCCCCTGTGAGCTTCAACAACTCAGATGCAGTGTTCCTTGAGGTTGCAATCTTTAATAGGTGCAATTGGTTGTTTAATCATCTCAGGATTAGCAACTATGCTGGCAAAGGCCAATTTTAATCAGTAATTCTGATGTGTTGTTGTATTAGGGAATGGCCAAAAAAATATGAAAAGGGGCCTTTCTGTTTAACCATGAGTGGTAGCTTTTGTTAATTTAACAGTGTGTCATCTTACACATCCTTTAAAATCCTCAAAAAAGGGCCATTATGGACAGGTGTTTTTGTAGTCACATGAGCTTGGATCTTAAGGCCCCTTACATGAGCATAGGGATGCTGGAGAAATTCGAGATGGACTAAAATGAGCTCAGATTTCTAAGCATCTGACTGGCAGAATCTGCTGTGGAGCAACCCGCTCAGGCCGTGTAGAGCCCGTGGACTTCTGGATGTTTTTTCTTTCTTTTTTTTTACTTTCCTGAAATTTACACATATTTATTTGTAGCAAAATATGCACGCTTCTCCCAAAGAAAAGTGGAATGGAATGGGAGACAATACGCTAAATGTCATGTGCTAAGGTAAATTAGGTAAATTCTTATGAAACCTCTCACGTAATAATTTGTGTATTTTTTCTCATGATGAAAACAACAAAAAAGTATCTGTTTGTGAGTGGATGACAGTACAAAAGGCACCTGACAATTGGAGAAACACAGAGTGAAGTTTATATAATGTGTACATCCCTACATGAGCAGGAAGAATTTCTCCTCACCCAAGGCAGGGTACCCAAGGCATTTCTTTTGGCCAATTTCCTCTGTTCAAGATGGGGTCTGTGAGGAGAACTGAGCATGCAGGGCAGAGATGTAGAACCACGGACAGCCCCGAGCAAGGCTGTCTAGATACAGACTCCTGCCCCCCGAGCAGCAAACTCTGATACTGCTTCAGCAGAGGTCTGGGGTTAAATGAGCATAAGTAGATTTGCTGTCAGGTTTGGTGATCCTGGCTCCATTTCCCTCTGAGGAAATGGCTTGTGGTTAAGGGACTGCATCCCCTTCCTCACATGCTGGCACTGCTAATGGTTCAAGAGTAGAGTCCTTGGAGTCTGAAGAGGAGGGCAGAGAGACCTCCTCAGGACACCCTGGTAGTGGCAAGACCAGCTCCTGAGGTTCTTACACAGAGGGCTCTGGCAGAGTGGTGCCTTCCAAAGGTAGTCCCTTTAGAGGGAATTGGGGGAGGGGGGGTCCAACTTACACAAGTGTGGGTGCTTTCCATTTGCACAATAGCCCCTTTGCCAGTGTCATGACCTGGACTTCAAGCAGCAGCCAGGACTCAGAAGAGCCAGCCAGGTGGGGCAAGCCAGCCACAGCATTAGAGGCACTGGACTCAAGCCCTGATAGAGATGGAGCATCTCTCTTGGCATGAAACTATCCATACACTATACAAATCATCTAAGGCTCTCCCCCAGGTGCCTCATCTGAGGGAAGCTTGGAAGGTGGCCACAAGGGAGAGGGCCTTCTCAGTGATGGCCCCCTTCCCAGCAAGGCCCACTATTACGAGGCCCATAATAGACCATTTATACCTGTAGTTTTGAGTAAATGGAGCTATTTATGGCCACCATTTTAAGCAGATGGCAATTTCCATAAATAGCGGAGTTGTCATTTTTGTGCAAAATGTCGGCTTGTGGACAAGTGGGGATCCCTGCTCTTGCCTGACTTAGCATGCACCAAGTCGGGCAAGCGTGGGGATCTGTGGACCAGCGTCCGGGCGGACAAGCTGTCAAGAAATCCTGTGACATCCCTATTTACAAGCTTTATTGGAAACTCCTAGGGATGTATGAAAGCCACTTACCTTTTCGAAGGGTGACATTCGCGGTGGGGGTGAGGCACTCCATCTCTCCCCCCAAAATTCTCTCCCGCCAGCTCTGCTCCATGGACATTCCACGGAGCCGCCAGCTGGGGCTTCCCACAGCCGGACATCTGGCCACTGGGCAGCCTGCAAGGATGCAAATGGCGGCTGCCATAGCCACCGCTATTTGTGTCCCTGTATTTTGCCGAGATAGGCCACATAATTATTTACGTAGCCTGTCACAGCAAAAAAACAACAAAAGCGAACGCAAATGGTGGTGGCTCCGGTGGCCACCATTTGCCTTCCCTTTTTTTTTGCCGTTTTAGCCTACGTAAATATTTATGTAGGCTATTATGGCAAAAAAAAGGGGGGATGCAAATGGCGGCTGCCGTAGCTACCGCCATTGCGTTCCCTTAATTTTGCCGTGATAGGCTACGTAAATACTTATGTAGCCTATCACGGCTTCCGCAGGGATGCAAATGGAGTCCCTGCATTAGCCGTGATAGGCTACGTAAGTATTTACGTAGCCTATCACGGCTACATGGCGGCTGCAGACGTGGCTGCCATTCACAAGTCAGCACGGATGGCAGCAGGTAGGTGCTCCATTCCGGCCCATTTCACGGGGGGGGGGCTTCGTTCCGCCACAGTTTTCGAGGGAATGCCAGTGCATTCAGCCTCACCGAGATCCATGGCGGAATTCTCTGACATCCCTAGGAAATCCATAGAACGCTTTTTCTCTTTCTGAATATCCAAGCTCAAAATGTCAGTTCATGAGTGCTGATACACTTTATTATCCCCCTGCCCCCACTGAATTCAACAGAAAGAAGTGGGCCAAAATTCTGGCCCTACAATGAGGCAGAAACCAGAAGGTTCTCTGAGAGTAGCAGGTTCCACATTCTGGGTGCAGCCAAAGAGAAGGCCCTCTTGTATATCCTCAGCAAATGTACCTTGCATATGGGTAGGGTTATTAACCAGTCAGTGTTAGGCAACCTGGTGTCCTCCAGAGGTTTTGGACTACAACTTCTATCATCCCTGACCTGAATTAGATCATAATCTCAACCAGCTGTGGAAACTGGGTAATCCAACCGTACTATCCCTTGTGTCTAACTGGCACAAACAGACCGGTAAGTGACAGGAAGAAAACCTGGAAATGTGGAAAGACCTAGAAAGATGCAGATATCAGAGAAGCATAGACAACGGCAAGAAAGGCTTGACAGAGATGCATTGGCAGAGGCTGTGAGAGAAATAAATAAACAAAGGAAGCAAGCAAGCGGTATGGTTCTCCTACTGTACTGAATGCATAAATAGAAGATGACAAAAAGTCCTTTGGTTGCTTATAAATGTCAAATACTTTTAAACGATCACCTTTCCTTGTCACTTAACATTAAAGAACCATCTAAAACGCATTTATGCCCACTCATTTGGTGTAAGGATGCAGTGCTCAACCAACCACAGAGCAAGTTCTACAAGGCAATGGAGACTACAGCTGTCTGAAACACATTCCTTCATCCTCCTGCTGCATGTATGGCATACTGTCAAATCTGGAAAGAAAAGGAAAGGGGAAAAGGAAAAAGAAAGAAGAACATATTTCTTCTTTGAAGAAAGAGAAATACAGAGGGATGGGATTTTTAAACAGGCTGATGTGGGCCCAGGTTCTGTTCCAAGCAGTTAGGGATGTTGCAAGGAATAGGTTTGTAAAAGTCAGCTCCCCGATTTGTTTCCTCACAAAAAGTATTGCGCTCCAAGCACCCACCACCACAGCTTCTGCCTCTCCCTTCCCCTGAAAGGATTGCCACAATTACCTGTGCAGGATAGGAGTGCACGAAAGCCACTTACCTGGTCTCGCAGCTTGCTTCGCGGTGGGGGGCAGGCGCTTTGCTGCTCCCCCCGAAGTTCAGGCCGGGGGTGGGAGGCTTCCCACCTTGCCTGGCTGAAATTCAGGCCGGGGAGGAGGCGCCTTGCCTTGCCCGGCCGTGAAATAAAAAGTTAAAAAAAAAAACCACGCCCCCGTGATAGGCTACGTGACGATTAACGTAGCCTATCACAGCTAGATCTGCAAAGTCAGCCATGATAGGCTACGTTAATCGTCATGTAGCCTATCACGGGTAACTTAAAAAAAAAAAAAAAAAGCGCGTATGCAAATGGCGGCCCCCATAGGGAGCCGCCATTTGAGTTCCTTATTTGGTCGCTGTAGTCTACGTAAATCTTTACGCAGACTACGGCGAAAATAAGGGCAACGAAAATAGCGTTGCCCTTATTTTCGCCGTAGTCTATGTAAACTTTACGTAGACTACAGCGACCAAATAAGGAACGTGAATGGCGGCTCCCTATGGGGGCCGCCATTAGCCGTACGCGCTTTTTTTTTTTAAAGTCACCCGTGATAGGCTACGTGATGATTTACGTAGCCTATCACGGCTGACTTTGCAAATCTAGCCGTGATAGGCTACGTTAATCGTCATGTAGCCTATCACGGGGGCGTGTTTTTTTTTTAACTTTTATTGGAATGGCGGCGGCGGCAGCCAGTCGAAAGACCGGCTGCTGCCTCTGCCCTTGTCGAAGACCTGACGAACCGCCGCCGGGACCCGCCGCCGGGAGGGACATTCGGGAAAGGTAAGTCCCGTCCCGGGGGGGGAGTGCGGGGGCGGGGGGGGTGCGGAGAATTTCTCCCCGAAACTACTTTGGGGGGCCGAACATGTTGGCACTCGGCCCCCCGAAGTTTCGGGGAGAAATTCTCCCCCATCCCTAGTGCAGGAGTAGGGGTTGGGAGAGGCAGTTTCTTCAGCTACTCTCAATGCCAGTTACCCACTGGGGAGGGGATGTCCCATGGTGCAGTGTTCCACCATGGAGGGACACTGCTGCTCCACACCCCCTTCCCACCAAGGGAGAACCTCCTCTCTGTGGGGACCTCCTCTCTCAGCAGGTATGGTGCTTTTAGATCACTTTCCCTCCCAGGAGGAGATGGGGAGACTGGGGAAGGGGCACAGGCAGTGCCAGGGCCAGCCCTACCATTAGGCAAAGTGAGGCATTCACCTCAGGCAGCAGGTGCTGGGAGACAAGGTGTTGAAGGCGAGAACCGTATGCCATGCACCTCTCCTGCAGCCCCTAATCTAGCCTGCTGGTTTCCGATGTAGTGGAGGTTGTGGTTCCCTTACCAGTGTGGGATAACAATTTAACTACCAGACGAGTCAGCTTTTGTATATGGAATGATATAGAGCCAGGGCCTGCAGGAGAAGCCACCACCACCACCACCACCGGGGAAGAGGCGTGCTTGCCGCCACTGGGCCTGCTGCCGCCGCCGCTGGGCCTGCTGCCGCCGCCGCTGCCACCACCACCGGGCCTTCCTTGTGGACTTCTGCCTGGCAGACCGCCAGTCCCTGCAGGACCAGGCCCCCAGGTACCGAGCCAGCTGTGCTACTCCACCTGCCCCTCCCTGGAGGGGCTACATAACCTGGCTGGCTGAGGTGGCCTGGGAGAGCCAGAGCCTGCAGGAGAAGCCACCACCACCACCACCACCACCGGGGAAGAGGTGTGCTTGCCGCCGCTGGGCCTGCTGCTGCCGCCGCTGGGCCTGCTGCCGCCGCCGCTGCCACCACCACTGGGCCTTCCTTGTGGACTTCTGCCTGGCGGACCGCCAGTCCCTGCAGGACCAGGCCCCCAGGTACCGAGCCAGCTGTGCTACTCCACCTGCCCCTCCCTGGAGGGGCTACATAAGCTGGCTGGCTGAGGTGGCCTGGGAGAGCCAGGGCCTGCAGGAGAAGCCACCACCACCACCACCACCGGGGAAGAGGCGTGCTTGCCGCCGCTGGGCCTGCTGCTGCCGCCGCCGCTGCCACCACCACCGGGCCTTCCTTGTGGACTTCTGCCTGGTGGACCGCCAGTCCCTGCAGGACCAGGCCCCCAGGTACCGAGCCAGCTGTGCTACTCCACCTGCCCCTCCCTGGAGGGGCTACATAAGCTGGCTGGCTGAGGTGGCCTGGGAGAGCCAGGGCCTGCAGGAGAAGCCACCACCACCACCACCGGGGAAGAGGCGTGCTTGCAGCCGCTGGGCCTGCTGCCGCCGTCGCCGCTACCACCGCCACCAGGCCTTCCCTGTGGACTCCTGCCTGGCATTTTTAAGGGGATTTTAATTGTTTTGTTTGTTTGTTTTTATTTTGTTGGGGGGGATTTTGTTGTGTTTTTAGGGGTGGGTAGCCTGCCTGATAGGTGGGAGCGAGGGGGCATGTGTCCACCTGATGGAGGCAGTGGGGGGAGTGTTGGGGGCCAGAACATACCGAGGCTGGGCGGCAGGCGCTGGTGGAGCGCTAGGGGCAGGCCATGCCAGCTAAGGGGAACAAGGGAGAGATGTGTAGTATCTGTCCCCTGCTCCGGGCCTGTCCAGAGCCAAAGGATGGCTGGGGGAGGCGTGACCCCATCTTCTGGCCTTCGTTTGCTGCTCTGCAATGCCAGGTCTGTTACCCAGAAAACCTCCCTCATCCATGACATGATCCTGGATGAGGGTGCAGACCTGGCATGTATTACGGAGACCTGGCTGGCTAAGGCTGCTGCTCCAACCCTTGCAGCCATGTGTCCAGCTGGATTTTCGTATGCACAGCAGCCGAGGGCTGGGAATCGGGGAGGGGGAGTGGCTGTTATCTACCGAGAGTCCTTGGTCTTCACCAGACCCCCTCTCCGGGAGACCAAGGTTGTTGAGTGCATGTACTGGAGGTTGGGCCCGAAGGGCAGTCTGGGGATTCTGCTCGTGTACCGTCCACCCCGCTGCACGACTGACTCCCTGGCCGAGGTGCTTGAGGTGGTCTCTGATGTGCGTGTACAGTCCCCTAACTTACTGGTGTTGGGGGACTTCAACGTACATTCGGAGGCCATCCTCACAGGAGCACCTCGGGACTTCATGGAGACCATGGCCTCCTGGGAGCTGCACCATATTCTAACTGGGCCCACCCATGTAGCCGGTCATGCACTAGACCTTGTGTTTGTTTCTGGAGAAGCGGGGAGTGATCTGGAAGTCGGGGGTATATCCACCACCCCCTTGTCATGGTCAGATCACTATCTGGTAACGTTGGACTTCTCAGTTCCACAACCCCTCCGCAGGGGTGGAGGACCCATTAAAATGGTCCGCCCCAGGCGTCTTATGGATCCAAATGGATTCCTGAACGCGCTTGGGGATTCTCTGGGGCATGCCAACGGCCACTCGGTCGAGACCCTGGTGGGTGGCTGGAATGCCGCAATCACTGGGGCATTAGATCGGGTGGCTCCGAAACGCCCTCTCCCCCTGAACAGGGCTCGGACTGCACCATGGTTCAATCCGCGGTTACGAGCTCTGAAACAGGAGGTGAGACGGCTAGAGCGCCGGTGGCGGAAGTCTCGCTCCAAAGACGATCAGACACGGGCTAGAGCTATATCTTCAGCCTATCACGTGGCGGTGAAGGCAGCAAAAAAGGAATATTATGCTGCCTCCATCGCGTCTGCAGAGTGCTGCCCCAGGAGGCTGTTCCAAGTGGTCCGGAGCCTGGTCGGTCCTGTGGCTCCGGAACCACTGGAGCATTCTAAGGCCTCCTGTGAGGCTTTGGCAAGGCACTTTGCAGATAAAATTGATCAGATTAGGTGTGTTACTCTGCACACTGTGGATACAGTTAGTGAGCAAGAGGCGGCCTGTGGCAAACCGGTTTTGTGGGATCGGTTCCAGCTTCTTCCTCCTGATGAAGTGGACAAGGTGCTTTCATCTGTAAGGCCAACCACCTGCTTACTTGATCCTTGCCCATCTTGGCTCATTATGAGCTGCAGAGAGAGACTGGGTGAGGGGATCAAGGCGGTGGTGAACGCCTCCCTTGAGGAGGGAGTGATGCCATCAGCCCTCAAGGAGGCAGTGATAAGACCACTCTTAAAGAAGCCCTCCTTGGATCCTCAAGTTCTGAACAACTTTCGCCCAGTCTCAAATCTGCCATTTTTGGGCAAGGTGATTGAGCGGGTGGTGGCGGTGCAGTTGAAGGCACACTTGGAAGAAACGGATTATCTAGACCCATTTCAGTCGGGCGTCAGGCCTGGGCATGGGACAGAAACGGCCTTGGTCGCCTTGGTGGATGATATGAGGAGGGCTCTGGATAGGGGTGAATGCTCCTTCCTTGTTCTCCTCGACCTCTCAGCGGCTTTTGATACCGTTGACCACGGTATCCTCCTGGACCGCCTGGAGGGGTTGGGCATTGGAAACACTGTATTGCGGTGGTTCCAGTCCTTCCTCTCTGGCAGGTACCAGAGGGTAGCAGTGGGAGAGGAGGTTTCGGACCCGTGGCCACTTACTTGTGGGGTGCCACAGGGTTCCATCCTCTCCCCGATGCTATTTAACATCTATGTGAAGCCACTGGGGGCTATCATCAGGAGGTTTGGGGTGCAGTGTCATCAATATGCGGATGACACTCAGCTTCTCTCATTCAAATCTTCACCAAGGTTGGCCGTAGAATCCCTGTCCAAATGTCTGGAGACGGTGAGTGGCTGGATGGGGAGGAATAAGCTGAAGCTCAACCCTGACAAGACCGAGGTACTTTTGGTGGGAGACAAGAGGAGGCTGGGGGATGTTGACCTGGTGTTGAATGGGGTACAGCTACCCTTGAAAGACCAGGTCCGCAGCCTGGGGGTCATTTTGGACTCCCAGCTATCCATGGAGGCTCAGGTGTCAGCTGTGAGCCGGACAGCGCTGTATCAACTCCATCTGATACGGCGGCTGCGCCCCTACCTTCCCGACCATCTGCTCCCATCGGTAGTACATGCCCTGGTCTCCTCTCATTTAGACTACTGTAATGCGCTCTACGTGGGGTTACCCTTGAAGACGGTTCGGAAACTGCAGCTGGTACAGAACGCAGCGGCTCGCCTGATTAAAGGCAGCCGCCGGCGAGATCACATCACTCCAGTGCTGAAGGAGTTGCACTGGTTACCAGTTGTTTTCCGGGCCAAATTCAAGGTGTTGGTTTTGACCTTTAAAACCCTATATGGTTCCGGCCCAGCCTATCTTAAGGAGCGCCTCCAGCAACACCAGACAGGCCGCTTAACAAGATCAGCCTCGGATGGCCTTCTCTCTGTCCCATCAGCCAGGACAGCTAGACTGGTGGGGACGAGGGAGAGGGCCTTTTCTGTGGTGGCCCCCACTCTGTGGAACTCCCTCCCTAGGGAACTCCATCATGCCCCCTCTTTAATGAGCTTCCGTCGTGCATTAAAAACGTGGTTGTTCAGGCAGGCATTTGGGGTGGGTTAGGGTATTTTTTTTAAAAAAAATGTATGGTAAAATTTTATTGTTTTAAATTGTTTATGGTGGGTTGTACATCGCCCAGAGTGGCTGGGTGACCAGTCAGATGGGCGATTAATAAATTAAATAAATAAATAAATAAATAAATAAATAAATGGAATGGATGTGTGTGTGCCATCTTTGCCTCAGGCAGCAAAATGTCTTGAGCTGTCCCTGGGCAGTGCTTGCAGGCTTCATCACCTTCGAGAGATTTGTGAAATCACAGAAATCCTTCTTGTGAATGCTTGCATGGAACGCGTGCAAAGCCTCACGCACTTTCAGGGCAAACAAGGGGGGCCACATACTTCCCTACCAGTGGTTGGCTTTTCTGTGCACTCTGAGAGCTGAGCCCCAGCATGGGCTGGCTTGCAGAACTGGCCTAGATGCTCCATTACACTCTTGCAAGGTTGAGACATGTAGTTCCAAGGGCAAACTGCATTGTGTCAGCCATAGTGCTGGGAGAGAAGGAACAGGTACACATTCAGTACACATCGACAACCTGTATGCATGGCGAGCCCTCTTCCTCTTACATCAGAAGAGCTGGAGGGTTGGTTTATCTAATGGTGAAAGTTTTGTAGGGTTGGATCCAAAGGTTTGGAAGAGCTTCTTCCAGTGGAAGGGGTCTTCCTCAGTGAAATGACGCTTTGTGTCAATGGAAGATATCCTTCCGTTAAAGGAAAGTACCTTTGGAGCCAACACAAATATTTATCTGATGAAGGAAATAGAAGGCATTATGAACCTAATTAAAATGATTTTACATGTCCTAAATCCTGAACCAGAGTACATTACTTAGAATCAAACTTAAGTTGATTGGTATTGATTTCTATTTCTTAGGCCAGTATGGCACATTATGGCTGACAAAAAGGTGATTCCTAAAGTGGCATTCCTGTGTCAACTTCTTCCTCAATCACATGTCATATGTAGGAACATTTACCCCACCTCATGATTCTGTCGCATTGTATCTTACAAGACCCCACCAATGGCAGCCAATGATGTGGAGTGGGAACCAGGAAGTGTGCAATGTGATGATGCCACAGCCAGAGATGAGTGAATGTTTTGTTTCAGTTCATTATTGATAAGGATTTACCAAAACTCGCAAATCTCTTCATATTCAGGATAGAAAAAACTTGAGATTTTAAAAAATGCAAATGTTGAAGGAACCAAAACTAACAGATTCACCCTTCCAAACCCAGGGCTTTGCTTGCTTAATTGTGGAAAAACAACAACAACAACACTGGGTTTGAATCCCTGTGTATTCAACCATGGTTGTGAATTAGGGTTGCCACTAGGGTTGGTACGGAAGTTCGAAAAGTGGGTGGAGTCCAACAGACTCTCCCCATCCGGCCTCTTGGACCCTGCTCATCAAGCCCTGGGGCACTAACGGACATGGCCGCCAAGCACCCCGGAGCTTGGTGAGTGGCTGGGAGCACGCATCACCCCAGCGCTCTCACCCTGGCGGCTGGCTGCACTAAGGACTCAGCAGTCAAGCCCTCGTGCACATAAAGCACAAGGGCTTGACTGCTGGAGTCCTTGGCACAGAGAGGAGGGGCAGCTCGGGTGGCTCAGCGGGCAGGCGGGGTGAGCAGGGAGGCTTGCTGAGAGGGTTGGGGCTGTGTGAGCTGGGGGGGGCAGCTTGTCTAGCTCCCTCATGCCCTGATGGAATTGGGTCCATCCATTACCACTTGCCACCTCTTTTTTCTGACAGGTTCGTCATCCCAGAGTGCAGGACATGGAATCATGGGCTCAAGTTCCAGGAAGCCAGATTCTGGCTGAACATCAGGAAAAACTTCCTGACTGTCAGAGCAATATGACGATGGAACCAATTACCTAGGGAGGCGGTGGGCTATCCCACATTGGAGGCATTCAAGACGAAGCTGGACAGCTACCTGTCAGGGATGCTCTGACTTGGATTCCTGCATTGACCGGGGGTTGGACTCAGTGGTCTTGTAGGCCCCTTCCAACCCTACTATTCTATGATTCTATGAACCAGTCACTGGTTTCCTCCTCAACACAGCAGTTTGCAGGATTTCAAACATGCCAAATCTACAATGTAACCATTTTAACAACCTGAAACATACCCACTCCATTCCCAGATCTATCTTCTCCTCCTCCCACCATTTGGATTTGGAAATAATCTTCAATCTTTCAAGCACCACCCTAGAACTTCTCTGTCCAAGAATGTTGAATATCAATAGCCCCCAAGCCTTCAAGGAGAGGCAGAGTCCCAGTCTGCTGAACTTAAAAATTTCAATGTTTAAAATTTCAAGCTCACCTCCAGAGCAGGCCCGTCAGCCTCTTTGCACATGGTACATTCCCATTGAAGTGCTATGTTCCAAAGTAACATCAGCACTTCAAAGAATGCATGCCCATTCCTCCACTGCTCTGTGGCTTCAGTGGAGAACAACAGCTGAAAATTTCCTAGCCTTCTGCATGGCTCTTGCAACATCAAAGAGACACATGCATTTTTTAAAGAGTAAGACTAGAGAGGAAGGCCTGCCTTGCTTAAGCCCAAAGTGAACTCATATGCTCGTGCCCCATGAAGCTTTCATACTAACTGCCTCCACACTTTTCTGTCCTGCAACAGCATATTAGAATTCATAATGCAATGAAATTGCTTTGGACCCAGACATTATATCCTTAGGTAATTTAAAAGACGATGTAGATAAATTAAATGGGTAATTGATTAGCAACTTTCTAACAGTGTCTAAATGAAAAACAGTCAAAGTACCATCAGTAATAGAATCACTAAATAAAATATGGCACACAGCAGTGTTAGAAAGAATGCCATATATACATTTGAGACAATATAGGCTAAACATGATGTTTTTACTGACCATGGAGTTCTCTTGTAATATATTGGATAGTTTATAATAATTGAGTAATTGACAGTGCAGTTCTATACACATCTACTCAGAAACAAGCCCCACTGAGTTCAATGAGATTTACTCCCAGGTAAGCATGGATAGGATTGTTATATAAGGCTGCAAAACCAAACACACCTACATACATAGGACTGTAGTGACAAAGTAATATTTGATGTGATTCTACTTGTGATGTGTGTAGGTGGATGCGGGGAGGTAGGGATTACTTTGCCACTTTTTTGTTTTATTAAAATTAATTGCTATATTTGAGTTAGACATCAACTATGTATGTAATCCTTTATGCACTTATCTGAGCATAAGCCTCATTGAAATCAATAGGATTTCTCCTAATCATGTCTACTTCTGAGTACATATGTCTAGGATTGTGCTGTAATTGTTTTATGTGCTTTTTGATTTTTTAAATCTTTACATGGTTTCAAAACAGTGTTTATTTTTATGAATTAGGGAAACTGTGCATTATCAAACCAACCAAACATGGCTGCTGAGCTCCCCGGAGCAATATAAGACACCATCCCAATGGGGACGGATTCTCAAGGAGCGAGGGAAGGGAACACTCCCAGTACAACTAAGCTGTTTCCTTTTAATTTAAATTTTGAGGAAAGCCTAATAGTGATCAAAATTGAACAAATTGAAGGAACAACTCCAAGGAATGCATGCACACACATGTGCACACATCATCATCTACCCACTCCAGCCCTCTCTCCCAAAGACATAGCTAGTGTAATAACCAAACACAGCCTTTCGCCGGAGTATGTATACCCCCTTCCTCCACCACTCTCTCTGATTGGAGACTGCTGGCATTGGTTCTGGCTGAGAGTTCCTGTTCACCAAAGCACACTCCCCCAATCTCCTGTGCTCACCTTCCCACCTCCCCCATCCTTCCCATTTCTGCTCGCAGTCTCCCTCCCTCCCTCTTCCTCCTCCTCCTCCTCCTCCTCATGCCCCACTGCATGAGCATTGAGAAGTTGATATATTTTGGAGACAGCCTGTCTGGACTGCTCAGGCATTCAGTAGAGGTCTGAATATATGAGATAGAGGAGATGATTTGTGGGGAGGGGGACACTTCACCCTGGGGCGCCTTGGTACTGCTCTGACCCTACTCGTATCATGAGGCTTTTAATCTGAAACACCCCGCTTTGCCCTGTAACGAGGTGGTACACAGCCCTAATTTTAATTGTGTTTTAATTGATCTGTTATTGGCCACCTTGAGCAATATTTTTAGTGGAAAGGCAGGACATAAATTTAATAAGTACATAAGCAAATAAATAGTGTTACTTATTCTGTCACTGTTCCCTAAGTTTGTGTGGTGAGCACAGGGCACTTCATCCATTCTTGCTATCAATAAATACATAAGGAAAAAAAATAGGCATAAGATTTAAAAAAACACTGATTTCCTTGATTTTAGAGAAAATACCCCAATGCTTTCAAGAAAACATGATCTTTGCTTTTTTCCACTAATGAAGTCAGATGTCTGAGATATTTCAAGACAACTCTCCAAAGAAGAAACAGAACATAAACCTCCTCCTTCATTACAAATCTTTTTTTTTTTTATAGATGACAGTGTATGAAATGTCTGATTGGGTACCTGTAATGACTGATAAGGACAACTGTCATACAAGTCAATACTAGTAAGTATTAACTCTGGAAATGCATTTAAATGTATGCTTCTCTTTTAGGGATGCTGGAGAAATTTGAGATGGACTAAAATGAGCTTGGATTTCTAAGAATCCAGAATGTGGAAATCCTCTTTGGAGCAACCCCCGCAGACTTTCAGATTTAAAAAAATAATCCTGAAATGTGCACATATTTATTTGTAGGAAAATATGCACGTTTCTGCTGAGGAAAAGTTGAATGGAATGGGGGACAATACGCTAAATGTTATGTTCGAAAATAAATTATATTAATTGTTACGAAACTTCTTACATAATTATTTGTGTATTTTTCTCCATGATGGAAAAAAAATCACATCCATCTGTGAGCAGATGATGGAAAAAAAGGTGCCTGACAATCTGTGAAACAGATGGAGTGGATTTTAACAGTCCATACATCCCTTTTCTCTTTAAAGAATAGCCACTGAGAAGCACCCAGGATTCAGCCAGACTCAACTCCAAAGCCTATTTTTCATGTCCTGAGGCTTGCCCAGGCCTGATAATACTTATGGTGTTATCAGCGGAAGCTCTTTAATGAGCTTCCGCCGTACATTAAAAACGTGGTTGTTCAGGCAGGCATTTGGGGTGGGTTAGGGTATTTTAGAAAATGTTTTTATTGTAGAATTTTATTGTTTTAAACTGTTTTATTATATGCTGTACATTGCCCAGAGTGGCTGGGTGACCAGCCAGATGGGTGATTAATAAATTTAATAGTAGTAGTAATAATAATAATAATAATAATAATTGTGGTAGATGTTAGGGAAAGCATCTGGGGCTCTACAATTTCATAATGCATGAGGTGTATGTGTCACATAACATTAAACATTTCCTTGCATGCAGAAAACTAGCACATGTTACTGTCCTTCACCCTGACATGTTAGTTTTACATAGGCAGGGAGTCTTTTAAATTCAGGTATGCGACTGCACCCTCCATGCATTCTGATGTTGTAGTCCAGTTAGAGAATATCCATCATGAATGCCTCTCTCTGCCCCTTCACTGTTTTGGCTTGGCATATGGAGAGCACCATTTGGAGACTGCTCATATCTGAACCTAGAGTAGGGGTGTACGGATTGTACTCACCCTCGTCTGCCCTTGGGTCCTACGTAAATCTTTATGTAGCCTATCATGGCAAAGAGCAGGGATACAAATGGCGTAGCAGATGCTATTTGCATCCCTGCTCTTTGCCATGATAGGCTATGTAAATCTTTACATAGCCTATCATGGCAAAAGGCAGGGACGCAAATGGCGTCCGCTACACCGGACGCCATTTGCGTCTGAAGACAGGCAGCAGCGGGCAGCAGCGGATGGCAGTGGATGGATGGCGGCAGGTAGGATCCGGCCAGCATGGATTCCCCTGGGTGGCAGAGGTGAGTCTTTCATTCCGCTGTGGGCTCGGGGGGGGGGGGCAGATTCTTAGAATCCAGCCTCATTGGAGTCTGTGGCAGAATTCTCCACCATCCCTAACCTAGAGGTCATGGTGGGATAGAGGAAAGAAGGCTATCTCAGGCTGAAATCCTATGCAATACAGACTAAGGGCTATTGAAAACAGTGGGATTTACTTTCAACCAGTGGAGGCTTGTGGGTCCAATGTCAGTGGGATGGTGAATCTGCTCTGGGTTTCAGTCAGGACCAGTCAGAACTTTGAAGCTTGGATGACTCCTTTAGAGTTCTGACTGGCTCTGACTAGGGATGCTGGAGAAATAAGGCTCAAATAAGGCTAGATGGCAAAGAATATGGCCTCCAGAATCCTCAGTGGACCAGCTGCAGTCACCTCTGAGTCTGGAGGAGTTCTTGTGAGGCGGCTTTCCAGCTTCCTATAAAATGTGATATGCTAATAGCAGCTGCCATTAGCTTAGTGCAGGAAAGTTACAGCCATAAATGGCATATTGTACACCATTTGCAGCTGTAAAGCACTTACTTTCACCTAAGTACAGCCATAAAAAGCTGCAATTTAGGTAAAAGTAGGTGCTTCACAGCTGCAAATGGCATAAAATAAGGCAGCCGCTATTAGCATATTGCGTCCTGTAGGAAGCCGGAGGGCTGTTCTGCCAACTCCAGCAGACATGGCAGGACTCTGGAGGACTTTCCAGAGCCCCCAGCAGCCTGAATTGCCCTGCAGTGGACCCCCACCCCCTCCCAGACTGGACAGTGGGGGGTTCGTACATCCCTAGTTCTGACTGAAACCCAGAGCAGATTCACTGCCCCACTGACATCAGAGCCACAAGCCTGCACTAGGGGTGGCAGTGAAGTTTTCTCATTTGGGGCCTGGAGATGAGAACTGGAGGCTTAGTAATGCTCACCTCAAGGAAGAGGTGAGCTTTAGAAGCCCCCAAATGCTTCACCTGCTCCATTAAAATCTGAACTGGAAAAGTTTCCCTGGTTACCAGTCCCCACCCCCACCCCACCCCCCCAGCAAAGCAATGGAGACATTTCTCCATTGCTTTGTAAAAGGACTGCTTAGAAGAGCTTATTGTAATATCCCTGGGAGGGGGACTCCAGTTGTCTCAGGAACAGCCCTTCAGAGCACCCCCATCCCCAGCAAGGAAGTGAATACATTCCTGTGTTTCTTTGCTAGGGGGCTGTTTTGAAAAACTGTCTCTGAGGGAAAAAAGGGGGGAAGTCCACCCACCACAGGGGACCCTCCTATTCCTAGGGTCTTCTGTTGGGGTGGGCTTTTGATCCTCACCCCCAGTTTTCTCAGGAGCAGCCCTTCAAAATAGACCATTAGAAAAGCTATAGATACTTCTCACTTTCTTTCTGAAACTTCTTGTGTGTGGGGGGGTAACATTCCTCAGAAGGGACCCTTGGGATAAGAGGCCACCCTACCCCCCTGAGGTGACTTTTCCCACACCTTGGGATATTTGGGTTTTCTTTAATCCATTCTCAGTGTCACGGCTCATTCATTCCATCATCCACTCATTGGCAGAATTGGATTTTTTCCCCTCATTCAGAAAAGTCCACAAAAACATCTGCCACAATTTACTTACGTTTTGCTGACATGTAACATTTTGCTTTTTTTTTTTTCTTAGCTCAGTGTACAATGAGCAGAGAATGCAAAAAAGAGTGCTACACCGTGTGGGCTGAAGAGAGATCAACATTTTAAAAGAATTAAAACGGCATTTGGTGTGGGTACGGAGCACCACCGGGGCCAAAATTAGCTAATTTTCCAGCTAATTTTGACCCTGTTCATACTCCTTAGTAGCTACAGAGCACTGAAAGGGTAAAAACTAGAGATGGCACAAGAGCGGGTGGAGTCTGATGGACTCCCCTCACCACATCCAGTCTCCTAGACTCTACTTGCTGAGCCTTAGGGCACTGATGCACCTGGCCACCGAGCATCCTGGAGTTTGGTGAGTTGCTGGGAACACCACGGCAGCCCAGCACTCTTGCCTTGAGTGCTGGAGGCTGGCCATGCTGGGACCCGTCCTGCCTCCACCGGCTGTTAAGGAAGCCCTCAACAGCTGGCGTGGGCAGGAAGGAACTTAGTGGCACCCCAGCACTCTTGGCCTGGCCTCCTCAGGAGAAGGCCAGGGAAAGAGCACTGATGATGCACCTGTCAGGGTTGGATCATAACCCCTAGAGCCCCAAAGCAGTTCTGATTCTGAAGAAGAGATAGAAACCGTGGGAGAGGAACCCGCTCGCTCTTCAGAGGTGCAGCCGGAGGGAGAGCCCCTCCCTGCTCACATTCCTGAGAGTGACAGTGACCCTAGCAGGGAGAGGGAGGGACAACTGGAACTTCGGGAAGTGGTGCACTGGTGCAAGGACAAGCGGGAGATGGCTGGCGCTGAGAGGAGATGCTCAGCCCGCTTGGCGCAATGACAACATGGGAAAGGGGTGGACTCTCTCCTCCTAGCCCTTAAGTTCAGAGGCTTCCTGCCCTTTCCCTCCAAATGGCGACCAACTGATTCCTAAGGCTAGAACCCCCTGGTAGGCAGCTCTCTTAAGTTTCTCTGTTAGGTTCAGGCAATTAGCATCTGTAAGTGTCATTAGGTTGAATGGAAATAAAGCCTTAGGAAAGAGCACTATCATCTGCATTAGGGATGTATGAAACTCCCTTTACCTGGCTCCGCTGGGTTCCGCTGGGGGAGGAGGCACTCTGTCCCTCCCCCCGGAATCCTGGCTGGCCAGCTCTGCTCCACGGGGATTCCGCAGAGCCGCCGGCCGGCTCCACCAGCAGCCGGACATCTGGCCGCTGGCTAGCAGGGACGCAAATTCCGGCGGCCGTAGCCGCCGCTGTTTGCGTCCCTGTAGTCAGCCATGTTAGGCTACGTAAAGACTTATGTAGCCTATCATGTCTGGCTTTTAAAAACAAAAACAAAAACACACGTATGCAAACAGTGTTGCCCTTATTTTCGCCGTAGTCTACGTAAATATTTACGTAGACTACCCGGGCCAAAATAAGGAACGCAAATGGCGGCGCCCATGGGCGCCGCCATTTGCGTACGTGCTGCTTTTTTTTTTTCCAAAGTCAGCCGTGATAGGCTACGTAAAGATTTACGTAGCCTATCATGGTGTTTTTTGAAAATCTAGCCGTGATAGGCTACGTAAATCTTTACATAGCCTATCACGGTTGTTGTTGTTGTTGTTTTTTACTTGGAAATGGCCACCACCATCTTACTCGGAAGACTGGCCGCCACCCCGCCGCCGCCCCGCCGCCACCCCGCCGCCCCGCCGCCCTGCCGCCCCGCCGCCCCGCCGCCGCCATACCGCTGCCGGGGGCCGCCGCCACCAGGGACATTCGTCAAAGGTAAGTCCCATCCCGGGGGGGTGGCGGGGGGGTGACGGACCGTTTCTCCACCAATTTTGGGGGGCCAAATACATTGGCATTCGGCCTCCCGGAGATTCGTGGAGAAATTCTCTGACATCCCTACTGGCTACTTGAGGATTTCAGAAGGCAGCAACGGTGCTCCTGACAGTGCCACACCAAGGACTCCAGCAGTCAAGCCTTTTTGCATAGAAAGCACAATGGCTTGACTGCTGGAGTCCTTGGCGTGGAGACTTGGCTTGGTGAGCAGGGCGTGGGGGCAGCTCATTGAGCTGCCCCACAGCCTGGACAGAGATGGGTCCATCCATCTCTAATAAAAAGAGCTTCAAAATGGCCACTCTGGACACCATTTCGTTTAAAACTTTTTTTCTTTTTCTTTTTTACAAAACTGGGGGGCAGCAGGGGGTGTCAGGGACTGCAATGGTGGCTGCATGTGGCCTATGGATGGCATGTTGCCCATCTCTGCTTCAGATGGAGGGCTCTGAAAATCTTCTATTTAAAGGACGCTATGTGGAGCTTCCTCCAAATTCTCACCTTTTCTCTTTCAGCTCTTTTGATCGCTCATGCACTCATGTCCACTGTGTCAGAAGCCTACATGATATACCTGGCTGGCTTTATTGCCATCCCTAGTCCAATTGGGCATGTCATATCCTGCCTGGACTTAATGGCAATTCTACTTTACAAGTTGGCAAATAGAAGAACTATCAACAAGCTTTATCACCACAGGGATAATAATAAATACATGAATTTTGTAAATTTCAAATCTTTTTTTTTTTAGTTGTTTTTAAAATGGCCCATGATGGAATTTGCATGTGTCAAATTTTTACATTGATAACTTTTTTTTTGGTAGTTTCCCCTTATTTAAAGTTGCCTGCAGAAAAATAGCTCCCCTACACCCACAAATCACTGCATCTATTTAGCATCTCTTGAAGAGGTGTAATTTTTTTTTTAAAAATGTGACATTTGCTTCGTCTTTTTTTTTTTTTTGTGCCAGCACATTTGTCAACATTAGTGCAATTAGCTCAAGTTTCATCAACTCATTGGTGCAATCTGTTCAGAAAGCACTGCAGAATGTTAAAACTCCTCATGGGCTCCTCCAAATTCACTTTGAAACACGAGGGAATGGAGTTTAATGCTGCCCACTGAAAACAAAATTAAGCGGAGCTTGTAAAAAAATAATAATCAAAATCAAACCAACAATTAAAATGGAGAATCTCTACAGTGAAAGAGGAGAGGCTGTTGCATTTAGGTGGAAGAAGATGTATTTCCCAACTCTATGCAAATGTCTGAAAAGCAGTGAATTATGAGAGAACAGATTGTTATGATCTTGAATATATATATATATATATATATATATATGTATGTATGTATGTATGTATATATATATATATATATATATATGGATATACCTGTAATGACACAAGTATTTTGGGTCGAATTATGGGATTTTAGAGGAAAATTAATTTGGGGCATCATTTCCTTATGGGCTTCTCTCTCTCTCTCTCTCACTCTCTCTCTCTCTCTCTTGCTCTCTCTCTCTCTTTCTCCCTCTTTCACTCTCTCAGTTTCTCCACACCAGGCTTTTTATACTGCAACATTACTAGGGATATCAGAGAATTCTGCCACAGATCTCGGTGAGTCCAAATGCCAGTGCATTCGGGCCCCCCAAAATCCATGGCGGAACGAAGCCCCCACCCCTCACCACAAAAGGCATGCAAAACGGAGCACTTACCTGCTGCCGTTGGTGCTGACTTGCGAATGGCGGCCGTGTCTGCGGCTGCCATTCGGTTCCTCATCATAGCCATGATAGGCTACATAAATAATTACATATAGGGATGTACGAAAGGCACTTACCTGGTCCCGCAGCTTGCTTCGCGGTGGGGGGGGAGGTGCTTCGGTTCTCCCCCCGAAGTTCAGGCCGGGGGGGGAGGTGCCCCGCCTCACCTGGCTGAAATTCAGGCTGGGGAGAAGTGCCCCGTCTCCCCGGCCGCGAAATAAAAAAGTGAAAAGAAAAAAAAAATCCGTGATAGGCTACGTAATGATTTACGTAGCCTATCATGGCTAGATTTCCAAAGTCAGCCATGATAGGCTACATAAATCGTTACGAAGCCTATCACAGGTGACTTTGAAAAAAAAAAGCGCGCGTACGCAAATGGCGGCACCCATGGGCGCCACCATTTGCGTTCCTTATTTGGTCCCGGTAGTCTACGTAAAGATTTACGTAGACTATGGTGAAAATAAGGGCAACGCTATTTGCGTACGCGCTTTTTTTTCCCCCCAAAGTCACCCGTGATAGGCTACGTAACGATTTACGTAGCCTATCATGGCTGACTTTGGAAATTTAGCCATGATAGGCTATGTAAATCGTTACGTAGCCTATCACGGGTGGGTTTTGTTTTTTTTTTACTTTATTTTGTAATGGCGGCAGCCGGTCGGAAGACTGGACGCCGCCCCCGCCCCCGACGAACCGCTGCCGAACTCCCGCCGGGACCCGCCGCCGAGAGGGACATTCGAGGGAGGTAAGTCCTATCCCGGGGGGGTGGCGGAGAATTTCACCAACAATTTCGGGGGAGGCCAACGCATTTGGCCTCCCCGAGATTAGTGGAGAAATTCTCCGCCATCCCTAATTACATAGCCTATCACTGCTAATGCAGGGATGCCATTTGCGTCCCTGCGGAGGACGTGATAGGCTACATAAGTACTTATGTAGCCTATCACAGCAAGCAAAAAAAAAAAAAGCATACGCAAATGGCAGCAGCTACGGCGGCCGCCATTTGTGTTCCTTTTCTTGGCTGTTTTAGCCTACGTAAATATTTATGTAAGCTATTACGGTGAAAAAGAGGGGAATGCAAATAGCGTAGTGGGCGCTATTTGCGTTCCTTTTTTCCCATCGTAATAGCTTACGAAAATATTTACATAGGCTAAAATGGCAGGGAAAAAAAGGAATGCAAATGGCAGCCACTACGTTATTTGTGTTCCCCTTTTTTTCACCGTAATAGCTTATGTAAATATTTACGTAGGCTAAAACAACGAAAAAAAGGGAATGCAAATGGCGGCCACCGTAGCCGCTGCCATTTGCGTACGCAGTTGTTTTCTTTTGTTTTTACCTGCAGGCTGCCCAGCAGCCAGATGTCTGGCTGCGGGTGGCCCCAGCCAGTGGCTCCGTGGAATCTCCGCGGAGCGGAGCCAGATGGATTAGGATTTCGGGGGGAAGTGCAGAGCGCCTCCCCACCACCACAAATCACCTCGTCAAAAAGGTAAGTGATTTCTATAGCATTCCCACAGTCTACAAGGGAGGTTACTTGATCAAAAAATGAGATCAGATTTGTCTGGCTGGACTAGGGATGTATGAAAATCACTTACCTGTTCGCGGATTATGTTTATGGTGTGGGGGGGGAGGCGTTCCGTCCCTTCCCCCGGAATCCTGGATGGGGGGGAAGGCGCTCCATTCCTCCCCCCTGGAATCTTCCGCGGCTGGCTGTGCTCTGCGGCAGCTCCGCGGAGCAGCCGGCCAGGCCCAGCCCAGCCCAGAGCTGCCCGCAGCCAGATTTCTGGCCACGGAGGGCTCAGGGGGGGGGGGAAACGCGTACGCAAATGGCGGCAGCTATGGCCGCCGCCATTTGCATTCCTTATTTTTGACGTCTTAATCTACGTAAATAATTACGTAGACTAAGATGGCGAAAATAAAGGGAACGCAAATAGCGTAGTGGACGCTATTTACGTTCCCCTTATTTTTGCCCTCTTAGTCTACATAATTATTTACATAGACTAAGAAGGCCCAAAATAAGGAACGCAAATGGCGGCGACCGTAGCCGCTGCCATTTGCATACGCCTTTTTTTTAACCCAGTTGTTTGTTTGTTTTTTAAACATAGCTGCCGCCATTTGCGTATGCTTTTTTTTTTTTTTACCCATTTTAGGCTACGTAAAAACTTACATAGCCTATCACGTGTGTGTAAAAAAAACACCAAAAAACTGGAAATGGCGGTGGTGGCAGCCGTTCGGAAGACCAGCCGCCGCAGCCACTGCCGCTGCAGCCGCCGCCACCCGGAAGATCCGCGCTAGGTAAGTCTCATCCCGGGGGATCCATGGGGGGGTGGAGGGGCAGGCCGTTCCGCCACAGATTTTGGGGAGCCGAATGCACTGGCATTCGGCCTCCCCGAGATCCATGGCGGAATTCTCTGCCATCCCTAGGCAGGACTTGTTTTTGACAAATCCATGTTGGCTTTGAGTAATCACGGCATTGTTTTCAAGGTGCTTCCAGATGGATTGCTTTATCATCTGCTCCAGAATTTTCCCAGGGATTGATGTCAGACTGACTGGTCTGTAGTTCCCAGGTTCCTCCTTTTTACCCTTTTTGAAGATAGGGACAACATTAGCCCTCCTCCAGTCATCTGGCACTTCAGCCGTCCTCCATGATTTCTCAAAGAGAATAGACAGTGGTTCTGAGAGTTCTTCTGCCAGTTCCTTTATTACTCTAGGATGCAGTTCATCTGGCCCTGGAGATTTGAACTCATTCAAAGTCATTAGGTGTTCCTTGACCATATGCCTATTGATCTCAAGCTGCAATCCTGGCCCTTCAGCCTGTACTTCACCTTTGCCAGGGGTGTCATAGACCCTCTTTTGGGAGAAGACTGAGCCAAAGTAGGAATTGACCACCTCTGCCTTTTCTTTCCCATCTGTTATCATTTTGCCACTTCTTTCCACTTCCTATATGTGTCCTTTTTTGTTTTCAGGTCATCCGTAAGCTTTTTGTGAAGCCACATTGGCTTCTTCTGTTGTCTTCCACCTTTTCTTCTCGTTGGAATTGTGCCTTGAGAATTTCCTTTTTTAAAAGCTCCCACCCATCTTGGACTCCTTTTCTCGTTAGCGTCGCTTGCCATGGGACCTTACTGATCATTGTTCTGAGTTTATTAAAATCAGCTTTCCTAAAATCCAGGGTACACGTTTGACTACACTCAGCTTTTGCTTCCCTTAGAACCAAGAACTCAAGTACAACATGGTTGCTTTCCCCCAGAGTTCCTGTAACTGCTACTTTATCCAGTAAGTTATCTCTGTTGGTTAGGATCAAGTCAAGGATAGCCAATCGTCTAGTTCCTTCCTCTACTTTCTGTAGGAGGAATTTATCTGCCACACAAGTCAGGAATTTCCTGGAGGGGCCATGTTTTGCAGAATTTGTCTCCCAACAAATATAGGGGAAATTGAAGTCCCCCATTACTACTACATCATGCTTCCTTAAAACATTGGCTATTTGCTTTTCAAAAGTTTCATCCTTGTCTTCTCCTTGGTTGGGTGGCCAGTAGTAGACTCCAACTACCAGGTTCGTTTTATTCTTTGCTCCATTTATTTTGATCCAGATGCTCTCGATGGGGCTACCAAGCTCATCCTCCTGTATTTCTGTGCAGAGATACGTATTTTTCACATACAGTGCAACCCCACCTCCCTTTCTGTTCCTCCTGTTCTTTTTGAACAAGTTCTATCCTTCAATTGCTGTATTCCAGTCATGAGTGTCATCCCACCAAGTCTCAGTTATACCTATCAAGTCATAATTTCCCTCCTGTATTAAGAGTTCAAGTGCATTCTGTTTGTTTCCCATACTCTGGGCATTAGTATATAGACATCAAAGACCATGTGCTTCATAGTCTGGCTTTCTTCCTACATGTGTCTGAAGTGTATTATTGGGTGATATCAGAGCTGTTCTCTCCGATGCAGTGCATGCACCTACATCCATTGTTACCCCCAACATTACATCTCCCTTCCCCGTAGGATTTAGTTTAAAGCCCTCCTGATGAAGTTCTTCATGCTGTGGCCAAATACATTCTTCCCATCCTTTGTGAGGTGCAACCCGTCCCTTGCCAGCAGCCCATCTTCCAGGAAGTATAGCCCATGGTCCCAGAATCCAAATCTCTCTCGTTGGCACCACCTTCGTAGCCAGTCATTCACCTGGAGTATTTTTCATTCCCTTTCTATCCTTTTTCTAACTACTGGAAGGATGGGTGAGAAAACTATCTGGGCCCCAAAGTTCTTGAGTTTCCTTCCCAAAGCTTCAAAGTCTGACGTGATTTCTTCATAGCTCCGCTTGGCGGTATCATTTGTTCTCACATGGATGAGAAGAAAGGGATACCTGTCAGTGGGCTTTATGAGTGCAGGCAACCTTTCAGTCACATCTCTAATTCATCCTCCCGGGAGACAACATACCTGGCGAGTCCATGGGTCTTCGCTACCTACTTGGGTCTCGATCCCACGCAGCAAGGAGTCTCCCACTACTACCACTCTTCTCTTCTTCTTGTTGTAGGCCTGGGTTTCATCGCCTCTGTTTGACTGACCTTCAGCCTCTTGCTCACTCTCATGTAGGTTCCCCTTTGATTCTTCCTCTGCAGGCTGTCCTCCAGTCTCATCTGCAAGTACCTGGAATTGGTTCCACACCTCCACTGCTTCCACTGGCGCAGAGTGGCATCTAGTTCTTCTCCTAACTGTCACCCTTTTCCAAGGAGTATCCTCTACTCCATTTTTCTTCACCTCAGCATTTCCCACTGCCTCATCTTGCTGTTGCTCTTCAAGCTTCTGGTCTTCCCTTTGCTGCTGTAATTCCCCCATTCTGTCCAAGAACTCTTCGTGTTCTCTTATTCCCCCGAGGGTCGACAGTCGCCACTCCAGTCCACTTACTTTTTCTTCCAGCAGCGTGATCAACTTGCACTTGTTGCAGGTGTAGGCCATGTTGTTCTCAGGCAAGAAAACAAACATTGCACACACCTTGCAGGTCACCACCACTGGAGAGACTTGTCCTTCCATAGCCTCTTTTCCTTTTTGTGTCTAGCTTTGTGATTGTTCTAGACTAGCCTGTGCCTGTTCCTCTACTCAGTAGAGGTTAAAAGCAGAGTCCCACTGGTGTGGAAGTGTGTGTTACAAGACAAATAAATGGAAAAAAAGTTAGTTAAAAAATAAAAAATGAAAAAAAAATGTTAGGGGACTCCCCCTTGACCTCCCCTGCTGAACTCCCCTGGCCAACTCCTGTTTGCTCCCCCTGTCCGCTCGCTCTGGTCGCTCGCTCTCTGGTTGCTTGCTTGCTTCTGTAGTCCCTGGACCAGCTGCAGCAGCTTGCTCTGCTCTGCTCTGCTCTGCTCAGCTGGGAGGCGGGAAACAGACTGATGCGTCCCACCCACTCAGCTGCTGGGAGTACTCAGGCCACACACACCCCAATTCAGTTGAAGCTCTCAGAAGCACCTGGTGAGCTCACAGCTAATCACAAGGATAAAGGGCAGCTCCCTGGGCTTCCTGCAGCCCACTTACCTCTTAGCCTCTGTCTCCTTTGTCTCCTTTGTCTCCTTTGTCTCCTTTGTCTCCTTTGTCTCCTTTGTCTCCTTTGTCTCTTCAAGCACTGCAACTCCCCTGGCCAACTCCTGTTTGCTCCCCCTGGTTGCTCGCTCTGGCAAGTTCTATGTGTTCCTATATGTCTCATTTTACAACCACTAGATGGTGCTGTGATAATAGCACTTCACCTTAATTACACAAGCAGATAGAACAGATTAATGTCTTTTGTCATTTTATCTCTCATCTTTTTGAAAACGGGATGAAGGGGGGAAAGCATAGGAGACAACCTGGAGGTTGATGGTATGATGTAAAGGACTGGCAAACTTCCATGAGTGACCAATCACAAGCGTACAATAAATTGCTTGTGTAGAAGTGCTCTCTCTCTCTCTCTCTCTCTCTCAATCCTCATCTCCCTTCCACAGAACCACATCTGTGTTAGCGATGCAATGAATATTTGCAATTTTATGCCCCAGTATTCACTGTCCTGGATTAGTGTCCCAGAAAAGCAACAGGTTTGAGACAGTTTAGTAGTATTTTTAGGATCAGGGTGATGAACGTGGCAAAATAGGGCCCATATTTCAATGAAAAATAATGAATACTATCTGAAGTTGGCCTTTTCCCATATGTTCCTGCCCATGATCTAAGATCATCATCTGAGGCCCTGCTCCAAGGGTGGCCCTTTTCGATGGTAGCCCCCAAATTGTGGAAAACCCTCTCTAGGGAGTTCTGATTAGCACCAATTTTGTTGACTTTCCAGCACCAGGCCATTTTTAAAAAAGTATGTTTAGCTTGCTGCATCTTATAAGCCCCATGCTATGTTCTAAAACTGCTTTTCTCTGTGGGCAACTTGCAGTCCTCCAGATGTGTTGGCCTACCACTCCTATGATTAGGGATGTCAGAGAATTCCACCATGGATCTTGGTGAGGCTGAATGCCAGTGCATTCGGCCCCCCAAAATCCGTGGCAGAACGAACCCTCCCCACCCCCCCACCCCGCAAAAGGCACGCAAAACGGGACACCTACCTGCTGCCATTCGCGCTTTGCTTTTAGAGCAATATGACAATGGAACCCATTACCCAGGGAGGTAGTGGGCTCTCCCATACTGGAGGCATTCAAGATGAAGCCAGACAGCCATCTGTCAGGGATGGTCTGACTTAGGGGTGGACGAAAGTCCCTTACCTTTTGCCGAAGCTTGTTCGCGGTGGGGGGGAGGCGCTTCGCTGCTCCCCCCGCGAAATTCAGGCCGGGGGGAGGCTTCCCGCCTCGCCCCGGCCGAAATTCAGGCCGGGGAGGAGGCTTCCCGCCTCGCCCGGCCGCGAACGTGAAAGTTTAAAAAAACAAAAACAAACGCCCCCTGATAGGCTACGTGACGATTAACGTAGCCTATCACGGCTAGATTTGCAAAGTCAGCCGTGATAGGCTACATCAATCATCATGCAGCCTATCACGGGTGACTTTAAAAAAAAAAAAAAAAAGCACGTACGCTAATGGCGGCCCCCATAGGGAGCCGCCATTCGCGTTCCTTATTTGGTCGCTGTAGTCTACGTAAATCTTTACGTAGACTACAGCGACCAAATAAGGAACAGGAATGGCGGCTCCCTATGGGGGCTGCCATTATCCAAATGCGTTTTTTTTTTTTTTTAAGTCACCCGTGACAGGCTACGTGACGATTGATGTAGCCTATCACGGCTGACTTTGCAAATCTAGCCGTGATAGGCTACGTTAATCGTCACGTAGCCTATCAGGGGGCGTTTTTTTTTTCTTTTATTGCACTGGCGGCACTCGAAAGACTGGCTGCCGCTCCCGCCCCGCTCGAACACCCGCCGAACCGCCGGCCGGACCCGCCGCCGGGAGGGACATTTGGCGAAGGTAAGTCCCATCCCGGGGGGGGTGCGGGGGGTGGGGGGGTTCAGAGGATTTCTCCCTGAAATTTGTTCGGGGGGCCGAACACGTTGGCACTCGGCCCCCCAAAGTTTCGGGGAGAAATTCTCCGCCATCCCTAGTCTGACTTGGATTCCTGCATTGAGCAGGGGGTTGGGCTCGATGGTCTTGTAGGCCCCTTCCAACCCTACTATTCTATGGTTTTAAGATTCTTGCAATTGAGGGGTGGTGGTGGTGGCTGGATCAGGAAAAAGGTCGGCTGTTGCCTAAATTTCTAGAAGGCCTTGCTAATAGGTTTAACTTTCACTACAAGGGGGGGGGAATTGTGAATTGTGGGGAGCTTGTGGTCCTGCAGAACTCTAGAAGGTTGAATATAATAAAGTCTTTGAAAACAACTGTGCATGGTGTTGCAGCTCTGTGGTATGTCACCTCTGTTTGGCTGTCTTTATTTTTTCATATGCAGATAGAATCTTTCTGCTCAAGGCAAAAACCGGAACAAAGATGCTTTTAAGAAAAAAGAAAAGAAAAGAACGAGAAAAGAAATAACACTTATTGATAGGGATTTGTCTCCACCAAAAGGCAATACAGACAAACGGAGCCTCTGGAAACATCTTAAATAACCGCTTCATCAAAATCAACTTTATTTTTATTTATTTTTTTAAGATACAGAAGATAAAGCATAAAGTCTTTTTCTGCCTGTAGCAGTTGCTTGCTCATGCCGCTCTTGAAGGGAAGAGGCTGGGGAAAAACAAACTTTAAAGGGTAAGAGTCACCCAAAGAAACTGTGTGAGGTCTTCTTAGGGTTTTTGACATTGCAAATTTCATGCTGGTCAGTGTCAATTTGAAATCGATTTAATGAGTGGCAAAACCAGAGTGCCTGTGCTGCTGGAAACATCTGAGAATGGGTGTAGGATGTATTCCAGACATTATTTACATAGCTGAAGCCATATGTCTTTGTGGATCGATGGGGAGACCACATATTTCCATTTAAGCTTAAGAGTTAAATTGGATAAGCAGAAACTCCACATGGCATATCAGTTGCTGGAGTTGCATGTTGATTAAATTAACACATACAAAACTAGCACATCAAGAAGAGGGTTCTGGGTAGGCATATTATGGGAGTCCGCGGGTGTGTGTGAAGTCCAACCGACTCCCCTTCGCTCACTCTCCTGGACCCCCCTCACCAAGCCGCACGGCACTTGTGGACCCACTTTCTGAGTGCCCCATGCCTCGGTGAGCACCCGGCAGCTGTCTGCCCTCATAGTAAGCTGCCACTGTGTGCAGCAACAGCGGCTCAGGCTCTTCCAGCTAGGTAATGTTGCATGATTGGTGGCTGTAGAGGTGCCATTTATGCAACGTTACAGGTGTGAATGGGGCATTCATGTCTGCAATGTTGTGTAAATGGCCCCTTTACAGCTGCCACTTATGCAACTTTGCCTTCCCAGAGGAGCCGGAGCTGCCATTTAACATTGTACGTTAAAAGGGCTGGATGCACCTGATCTCGTCTGATCTCGGAAGCTAAGCAGGGTCAGCCCTGGTTAGTACTCAGATGGGAGACCGCCTAGGAATCAGGCTTCCAGCATTGAGCAGGGGGTTGGACTCGATGGTCTTGTAGGCCCCTTCCAACCCTATGATTCTATGATATATCTATGAAAATGGCAGCTTGCTAGGATGACGGATGCCCCTCAGCTTCGTCAGGCACTCTCTGGGACATCCAGAAGCTCATGTGGCACTACGAACAGGGGCGGCGGTGGGTCGGCAAGCACCTGATGAAGCTCGGTGCAGATGAGTCCGTCCACCCCAAGTTCTAGGTCACCTTACTGCCCCCCTCTCTGACTAGGAGGGCCACTTATGCATTGTCCAAAAAAAAAAAGAGGAAATGCATCACCAAAACTATGGATGAAAGAGGATGTTAATTTGCATAAAATTTTCATGTGCTAATTTATATGTATAGATGCAAGTTGAGAAATAATTATTATAATTTAAATAGAAACACTTCCACATCTCACCATAGTGTGGAAGATGGTGACCAGGTGACCTGTGTGCTTTGCTCAGTCATCTGCCCAGGTGCTGCTGATGGGCAGCTTCAAGGCCCAGAAATTCCATCTGATGTTTCTTTATCTTCAAACCAGACTTGGATGGGACAGCCCATCACATAGGTGATACCTTCAAAATAGAGGAAAGTTATCTGGCAGCCCTTCAAATAAAAGACTGTAAAAGTGGACATGTGGCCGTACTATCCCTGACATGCTGGTTTTGCAAGTGCAGGGACTAGGGATGGCAGAGAATTTCTCCCCGAAACTTCGGGGGGCCGAGTGCCAATGTGTTCGGCCCCCCGAACAAATTTCGGGGAGAAATCCTCCACACACACCCCGCCCCCGCACCCCCCCGGGATGGGACTTACCTTCGCCGAATGTCCCTCCCGGAGGCGGGTCCAGCCGGCGGTTCGGCGGGTGTTCGTGCGGGGCGGGAGCGGCAGCCGGTCTTTCAACCGGCTGCCGCTGCCGCCATTCCAATCAAAGAAAAAAAAAACGCCCCCGTGATAGGCTATGTGACGATTAACGTAGCATATCACAGCTAGATTTGCAACGTCAGCTGTGATAGGCTACGTAAATCGTCACGTAGCCTATCACGGGTGACTTAAAAAAAAAAAGCGTGTACGGATAATGGCGGCCCCCATAGGGAGCCGCCATTCCCGTTCCTTATTTGGTCGCTGTAGTCTACGTAAAGATTTATGTATACTACAGCGACCAAATAAGGAACGCGAATGGCGGCTCCCTATGGGGGCCGCCATTAGCGTACGTGCTTTTTTTTTTTTTAAAGTCACCCGTGATAGGCTACGTGACGATTAACGTAGCCTATCATGGCTGACTTTGCAGATCTAGCCGTGATAGGCTACGTTAATCGTCACGTAGCCTATCACAGGGGTGTTTTGTTTTTTTAAAAAAAACTTTCGAGTTCGCGGCCGGGCGAGGCGGGAAGCCTCCTCCCCGGCCTGAATTTCGGCCGGGCAAGGCGGGAAGCCTCCCCCCCGGCCTGAACTTTGCGGGGGGAGCAGCAAAGCGCCTCCCCCCCACCGTGAACAAGCTTTGACGAAAGGTAAGTGACTTTCGTCCACCCCTAGCAGGGACTCAAGAAATAATGCTGAGCAAATTCCCCTTGATGCAATTTGGCATTGGCATGGTGTTTACGAGCTTTCTCGGTGAGTGTTCAGAAACAGTTCACCTGTTCTTTCCTGACTAATAATTAGGGATGTCACGGGAGCTCGATACAGGGGGTGGAGTCTGACGGGCTCCCCCTGCTTGGCCCCCCAGCAGCCTGTTTGTGGACCGCATGGCACTCACTGGACCTGTCTGCAAGCACCACATGCTTCCCGAGTGTCTGGCAGCCCACCTGCATCTTCCCTGAGCTGCCATTATGCACAATAATGACAGCTTGGACATTTCCGGGAAGGGAATGTTGAGTAGATGGTGGCCGAAAAGGGCGAGCTACGCAACATTACAGACATGAATGGCCTATTCATGCATGTAATGTTGTGTAGATCACTCTTTACAGCAACTGTCTTTGCAACGTTCCCTTCCTGGAAATGTCTGAGCCGCCATTGTTGTACAAAATGGCAGCTTGGGGAAGGAGCAGGAGGGTCCGAGGTGCTTGTCGGTCTCTCACCAAGCCATTGAGGGGCTCACACAGTGCAGCAAGTGGGCATGGGTGGCGATGGCGGCTCAGTGAGAGGCCGATGGCCCTGGACGGAGGTGAGTCCATCCATTGCTACTCATAATTTTGGGCATGCATGCTGGTGGTGCCACACTCATGCACATTGTCATGTTGGCCCCTGGAAATACCTCTGTAGTACAATACCACTGATCAATTCAGACTTCTGGCATGAGTGATCTGCCCCTTCCCCAGCAGCCTGCTCAGTGGGGAGAAAGAGAAAAAGAGAGAGGAATGGAGGGAAGGAAGGAGGGAGAGAGAGAAAGAGTGAGTGAGAAAGAGTGTGTGTGTGATGAACCAAACTTCACCCCTCCTTTATTAGAACTACCTCTAAACCATGGGTGGGCAATTTGTGGCCCTCCAGATGTTTTGGCCTCCACTCCCATTAGCCTACTCAGCATAGCCAATGGTGAGAGATGATAGGATCTGTAGGCCAAAACATCTGGAGGACCACAAGTTGCTCACCCTCTAAATCAAAAGGCATGCCCAGACAAAATCCCTGCACCATGACTCATCTTTACAGAAGCCACCAGGAGGATGGCTCATCAGGTCTTCCTAGGCTATTGATTGGCCGGTTCAAATTTCCCTCTCTGGGAGGCAGACCCATAGAAATACCCATGATGGAGAAATCCTTTCTTTGTCTTCATGTGGATAGCAAAAAAGAAAGACCAGCCTAAGCAATACCAGTGAGTCCCAGGTGTGGGCCTCATCCTCCCCCAGCTGAAAACTGCTCTAGAGGGGTTTGAGTTAGCTAATGCTTATGTTCATTTTATTTTACAAGGAACTGACTCTTTCTGAACTTCTCTCTCTTTGGTTCATAAAGAAATATAGTGAACTGGAAACTGGACTTGATTTGATTACCTTGCCTAGTTTGTCAAAAATCCATGGCTGCTAGGGTTGGCAGAGAATTTCTCCCCGAAACTTCGGGGGGCCGAGCGCCAACATGTTCGGCCCCCCGAACATGTTTCGGGGAGAAATTCTCCGCACCCCCCCGCACCCCCCTCCCGGGATGGGACTTACCTTTGCCGAATGTCCTTCCTGGCGGCGGGTCCCGGCGGCGGTTTGTCGGGTCTTCGTCAGGGGCGGGGGTGGCAGCCGATCCTTCGACCGGCTGCTGCCGCCACCATTCCAATAAAACTAAAAAAAAAAAAAACGCCCCCGTGATAGGCTATGTGACAATTAACGTAGCCTATCACGGCTAGATTTTCAAAGCCAGCCGTGATAGGCTACGTCAATCGTCACGTAGCCTATCACGGGTGACTTTAAAAAAAAAAAAGCACGTACGCAAATGGCGGCCCCCATAGGGAGCCGCCATTCACGTTCCTTATTTGGTCGCTGTAGTCTACGTAAAGATTACGTAGACTACGGCGAAAATAAGGGCAACACTATTTGCGTTGCCCTTATTTTCGCAGTAGTCTACGTAAAGATTTACGTAGACTACAGCAACCAAATAAGGAACACGAATGGCGGCTCCCTATGGGGGCCGCCGTTTGCGTACGTGCTTTTTTTTTTTTTAAGTCACCTGTGATAGGCTACGTGACAATTTACGTAGCCTATCATGGCTGACTTTGCAGATCTAGCCGTGATAGGCTACGTTAATCGTCACGTAGCCTATCACGGGGGCGTTTTTTTTTTTTAACTTTTAATTTTGCGGCCGGGCGAGGCGAGGCGCCTCCTCCCCTGCCTGAATTTCAGCCGGGCGAGGCGGGAAGCCTCCCCCCTGGCCTGAATTTCGGCCAGGCGAGGCGGGAAGCCTCCTCCCCCGGCCTGAATTTCGGGGGGAGAGCAGCGAAGCGCCTCCCCCCCACCGCGAAAAGCTGCGAGACCAGGTAAGTGGGTTTCGTGCACCCCTAATGGCTGCTTGACAAACATGCTAACCTGGCCGTCGAGGCGTTTAAAGGAAGCTCTGAGAAAAGAGCTTATCCTTCTCCATATATACAAGTCATAAGCCTGGATTACCAGGTATCCTGCATATGACTTATTAAAGATTAACATCCCATAAGAGTTATTAATAATGCAAGCATGGTGGCAAAGGGTTATAGAGGATTCTGAGGAATATAGACAAGGGGAGTCTTGCAGCCTGGGCTTATGCCACAAGGTTAGAAAAGAATGAGTGAGTGAGTGAGTGAGTGAGTGAGAAAAGGGGGTGACAGGAAGAGAGAGGGTGGGGAGGAGAGAGAGGGAGGGAGAGAGAGAGAGAGAGAGAGAGAGAGAGAGAGAAAGAGAGAGAAGGGGTGGCAGGAAGGCCTATTATTGCCTTGCACACACACCCATCCATTTACCCCTGAGAGAATGCCACCCTTGACAGAAAAAGGGATGCCCACCCCATTCCATAACCATTTGTCTATATAGATGACCCTTACCTCTCTCTCTCACACACACACACACCCCTGATCCCAAGCTACAGCGCCCATGCATGGGAGATCCCCGTAATGCCCAACAGAACCCTGTTTTCCCCATCCTACATGCATGCACAGGCACATGGACTTGCCATGTAAGAAGTATAGCAGGGCATGGGAGATGTATGCATTCCCTCCGCCATGTGCCGTGCAAGTTGCATGTATTCCAGCGCTTGTGTAGCTTGCAGGGTACAGGAGGGCTGGATGAGGACATGGGAGATCTCTTCAATTATTGTCATTGCTAGGCTGTAGACAACAGTTGGAGGTGAGCCAGCTGTCAGGAACCAGACAAGCCAGGAGTCAGGACTGAAAAGGAAGTCAGGACCAATGGACAAACTGAGAGGCAGGACTGAGGGAAAGCCAGACATCAGGATCAACACCCCCCTCAGCCCCCTGCTCAAGATAGAGGAATATGATAGAGCTCCGAAGACCATGTTGGTCACACAAGGCTCAACTGGAGCAGGAAGCTGCCTTTTACTTCTTCCTGTGCAGGAAGATCCAATGGAAGCCTGGCAGGGGATGGGGGGACGATGACAGAGTCAGTCCTGGGCCTGACAGTACTTCACTGAGAAGGCTTCCACTTGCCTTTTAGTAGTTCATCTGCAGTTCAGTGGTTCACCACACAGGGGTGCTGCACACAGCTCCTGAGAGTTATCACCCAGACCCAGGTCAAAAAAGGGCAGATGGCTGAAGTGGTCACTAAGAATAGGAAAACCCAGTCTCTCTTTCTCTTTTGTGCCAGGGACTTAGGATCCCACCATATCCTTCTATTGGAATTAGTAAAGCTATCTGCTGACCAGGGTGCTGCAGTTGTTATATAAATGCCCCATATGAGCATTTCAAAATACCTCTCTATCACATCAGAATAGCATTATTTTGCTTCAGCATCACCAGCCTCTCAGCCCTCAGGCTCTTTTCCTTTTCCTTTTCCATGTCATCCCCTCTTTGATCCCAACCATCATAATTTTTTAGCCAGGACCTCCATCTGTTCCTCAACAGGTTATTCCTTTTTAAGCAAAGTCTCAACAGTTATTTTGTTCCCCCAAAACGGATAAATGCTTTGCGGATTATATTACCTAGGTGGATCATATTTAGTTGGCTTGCCAAAAAGGCAGCAGGAGCTAACCTTGCTGTTTCCTGCATTGCCTGGGATTTAGATACATAACTCCCATCAAATGGTCCATTAAATTGCTGCCTGGAAATGTCTGGAAGTTATATTTCTCTGCATCTTTGCATCATCATGGTAGTTTGGGCCACTTAGGATTGTACAGTTGTTCTTTTGTTTTGCTTTAAGTTGCATTCGTTAACTGGGCCCAAGATTAGCAAACAAAATAAAGCAACGTAAGGAGTATAATGTACAGCTTACAGGACTCTATATCAGACAGTAAAGAGATTCCTGATTGTACCTAGAGGGGAAGGCATTTCATAACATCTAGCGTTTTGTGAGTTGATTATCTGCTTTTATATGCTTGGTAAACCTCAAGATGGGAAGATTTGCATTGCCTCATTGATCCTTGAATAAGAAGCATCGATTCTTTGTCCCCTAACTTCTGGCCCTCCCTGAGGTCCCACTCTGGCCCTCTGGGGTCACTGGATAGCCACACCCTCTTCCTCTGGCTCTACCCCTTTCCCCATCAACCACCAATCATTGGGTAGTTTAACACATTTTGTGTATTTCCCCCCATTCTAAAAGGTTGAAATGCCTCTCCCAAGGCATAGTTACCATCACTATGAGCTTTAAGCTACAATATGCTGGTATTTTTGCCCCCACCACTTTTTCCTTCAGTCCTGCCCAGCTCTGGAATGTAGCTCCTGAGAACATCTCCAAAATCTGAGAACATTTCCAAAATTGAATTTGGTCCTCAGGCTGAAAGAAGTTCCCTATCCCTGACATAAAAGGAACACAATAAAGATGAATCACCAATAAAAGGATCACCACCACTAGGGATGTATGGATGTACAAACCGTTCCATCTGTGTTTCGTGGATTGTCAGGCACCTTCTTCACACAGAGCATAGCTGAACTACGGAATTCACTATGACAAGACATAGTGATGGCCACCAGTTTAAATGGCTTTAAAAGGGGGTTAGACAAATTCATGGAGGAGAAGGCTATCAATGGCTACCAGTCTTGATGGTTATGTACTACTTACAGTATCAGAGGCAGTGAGCCTATGTACCCAGTTGCTGGGGAACATGTGTGGGAGGGTACCGTTGCACTTGTTCTCTGCTTGTGGGTTCCTGGTCAACACTTGGTTGGCCACTGTGTGAACAGAAAACTGGTGTAGATGGACCCTTGATCTGGTCCAGCAGGGCCCTTCTTATGCTCTTATGTTCTTACAGGCTGACGATTGATAACCAGAGCACCCTTGAAAGCAGAGTTAAGTAAAACAGTCATTCCACTTTCCACCAATTAAAGAATTAGCTGAACATGACACTTTAAGTGACTGGAGCTGAGATGATGTGCTAGTGAAGTGTTGTGTTTATGGTTCTGGAGGGGTCCCAAGTAGAAATGTGCAAATGAGAAAAATCTGAGCTCACCAAAGTTCTCTGAATTCCTTCTCAAAGCTCATTTCAACTCGAGTCTGCATCACATTAAGAGCTTTCTTTCTTTATTTTCTTTCCACATGAAAATTCATGCATATTTTCATGCATATTTTCTCAAATGTACAGATTAGTTGTGCACATTTTTGAAAAGTACACATTTTTTCATGCACATTTTTCAAATGTACACATGCTGTCAAATGCATTATTTTTTGGTCTGCAAATAACATTGCAAACTCAGAAATGTATGGATTCCAACTACATATTGTGTCTGAGTCTGTGTTTTGCCCAGAAGGTGTGAAGTGTGTAAAATCCTGATAAAAAATGAACTGAAATGATTTTCTCATACATCCCTAGTCCCAAGTCAACTGATCCCTGCCTTGCAGATGGATGGATGGACAGACAGACAGACAGATGGTTTATTACTTGCATTCTACCTTTCTATTGTAGTAATTATCAGAGCAGCTTCAACACAATTATTATGGGGGTGGGGGTAATTCAGAAAAGCTAGTTTAAAAACAATACATGTTACCAATACCAATACCAACCAATACTTAAAAGGAACAAAAAGGCAACAGAAGTGAATCTTCAAGTGGTTTACAAATATGCAGTCAAAATTAAGACGTGGAGGACCACAGAACAAAAGCTAGTTTAAGTAAAATGAATATCTAAAGATACGAACATCTAAACATAGACAATGAGGGAGTCTGGCAGATATCCCCTAGGGGGGAGTTCCATATTCTTGGCACCACCACTAGGGATGTATGGATGTACAAAAAATTCCATCTGTGTTTCGTGGATTGCCAGGCACCTTTCATTCTGTTGTCTGCTCATCGACAGAATCAGTTTGTTTTAGTTAGGGATGGACGGAACGCTTACATTCTGTTCCATTCTGTTTCCACAGTGGGGGGGGGGGCACACTGTCCCTCCCGCCGGAATCCTGGCCGGGGGGGAGGCACTCCGCTCCTCCCCCCTGGAATCCTGGCCGGCCGGCTCCACTACACAGGGATTCTGCAGAGCCACCGGCTGGCTCCGCCAGCAGCCACTGGCTAGCAGGGATGCAAATGGCGGCGGCCGTAACTGCCGCCGTTTGCGTCCCTGCAGTCAGCTGTGATAGGCTACGTAAATGTTTACATAGCCTATCACGGCTGATTTTTTTTAAAAAACAAAAAACGTGCATACACAAATGGCGGCGGCCATGGCCGCCGCCATTTGCGTTCTTTATTTTGGCACGTCTTAGTCTACGTAAACATTTACGTAGACTAAGACGGCAAAAATAAGGGGAACACAAATACGTTATTTGCGTTCCCCTTATTTTCGCCATCTTAGTCTACATAAATGTTTACGTAGACTAAGACGTGCCAAAATAAGGAACGCAAATGGCGGCAGCCATGGCTGCTGCCATTTGTGTACGCGCATTTTTGTTTTAAGTCAGCAATGATAGGCTACGTAAATCTTTACGTAGCCTATCACTTTTTTTTTTTTTTAACTGGAAATGGCAGCGGAGGCAACCGGTTGAAAGACCGGCCGCCGCTGCCGCCGCCACCGCACCGCCGCCAGAGCTGCTGCCGGAGCCACCGCCACCAGGAAGATCCGCCCAAGGTAAGTCCCATCCCGGGGGGGCGGGCCATTTCACCACCGATTTCAGGGGGCCGAATGCGCTGGCATTCGGCCTCCCCGAGATCCGTGGCAGAACTTTCGTACATCCCTAGTTTTAGTTTCCAAATTTGCACACATTCGCATGTGCAAAAATGTGCAAATTTCCCCTAAATATGTATTTTTACGCTTTAGCCTATGGAGGAAATGCACATTTTTGGCCATTAAAAAAAGAGAGAAAAAAAACATGTTTTTCGATATCAAAATTTGGGAAAACTTCCAGAAAGTTAAAAACAAAAATGGTTGGTAAGTCCACGGAATCTGCCTGATGGTGAAAAGCTAGTTCACTGCGGAATCCTCAGGTCAGGTTCATAAAAATCCAAACTCATTTGCAGATTTCTGTTGCAGATGTCTCCAACATCCCTAACCACCACCGAGAATAGAGATGGCAGAAAATTCCACCACGGATTTCAGTGAGGCTGAATGCACTGGCATTCGGCCCCCTGAAACCTGTGGCGGAACAGACTCCCACACCCCGCCCCCCCGTGGATTCCTCCCCGGGACGAAGTGGGGCGGATGTTCCGGCAGCGGCGGCTCCAGAGGCGGCGGCGGCGGCTGGTCTTTCGACCGGCTGCTGCAGCCGCCATTTGTGCCTGCTGTTTGCCGTGATAGGCTACATAAGTATTTACGTAGCCTATCATGGCAAGCCAAAAAAAACAAACAGTGTACACAAATGGCGGCGGCTACAGCGGCTGCCATTTACGTTCCCTATTTTTCGCCTTTTTATCCTACGTAAATATTTACGTAGGCTAAAACGGTGAAAAAAAAGGAATGCAAATGGCGCCCACTACGCTATTTGCATTCCCTTTTTTTCCCACCATAATAGCCTGTGTAAATATTTATGAAGGATAAAACAGTGAAAAATAGGGAATGCAAATGGCGGCCGCCGTAGCCGCCGCCATTTTGAGTTTGCTGGGTTTTTTTGCTTGCCATGATAGGCTACATAAATACTTACGTAGCCTATGATGGCAGCCTGGCTGGATGCAAATGGCGGCCGCCATTTGCGTCCACAGCAGCCCGTCCGCGGCCAGAACTCCGGCTGCGGGCGGCCCTGGCCAGCTGCTCTGTGGAGCCACCACAGAGCGGAGCCGGCTGGGTAGGATTCCGGGGGCAGGGACAGAGCGCCTCCCCCTCACCACAAATCACATCCGCGAAAAGGTAAGTGACTTTCATACATCCCTAAGGTCCAAGAAGGCCTTCTTTCAGTCATCTGCCTGATGTCATGTATAAAGAGCGCCAAGAGAAGGGCCTCCAAGATGAAACTTAGTAGCCAGGAAGGTTAATATAGGATTTGGCAATAGGGATGTCACAGACACCAAACTGGGTCCAGGAGTTCGTTGACCCCCCCCCTCACAAACCCCAGACATGCCCACTGAGCCCCTGCCCCCACTTGCACCCACCCGCGCCCACTCGTGCCCTCCTGGACTAACCGCAACCTGTCTGGCGAGCACCTGCGATTTTGCCGCCTTTTTTTTTTGTTACAGAAAAATGGGAGTTTTAAGAAATGCACATATTTGAATATTCACAGTTTGGGGCTGGGAAAGCTTGATGTGTGTGATAGTAGAGGCGTTATGCCTCTAGTATTGTGTATATTAAGTTTTCCAGGCCCCAAACTGCACATATTTAAATATGCACATTTTTTAGAACTCCCCTTTTTTGTAAAAAAAAAAAAAAAAGCAGCAAAGTGGCGGGTGCTCACTGGATGGGCCTGGGGTGAGTTTGGATGGCTTGTCAAGCTCATTGGGGCTCATGCATGGGTCCAAGGGAGGGCGAGCAGGGCAGTGCTTCAGTGGGCGCTTGGAGAACCTGAGCTGGGGTGTGTCGCATCCCTAGCAGGGAGTTTCTCTCTGCAGGCAACGCACTCTGAAGATAAGGTAACTACTTATACATCACCCCCAAAGAGGAGAAAAGAGCGCATAGTTTGAATTTGCTAGTTTATAGGTATAGATAAAGATTTAGATACAATTACAAAGGTAAAGGTAAAGGTGCCCCCAACCAGTCGTGTCCGACTCTAGGGTGCGGTGCTCATCCCCGTTTCTAAGCCGAAGAGCCAGCGCTGTCTGAAGACGCTTCCGTGGTCATGTGGCCGGCATGACTGAACACCGAGGTGCACGGAACGCTGTTACCTTTCCCGCCGAAGCGGTACCTATTTATCTACTTGCAATTTCTTGCTTTCGAACTGCTAGGTTGGCAGGAGCTGGGACTGAAGCCGGGAGCTCACTCCGTCACGTGGCACTCGGGTCTCCAACTGCTGAACTGCTGACCTTCCAGTCTGCAATTCAGCGTCTTAACCACTAAGCCACCGCGGCCCCCTGTAAATAGATATACAGTGCATCTCACCATGGCATGAAAGGCTGTGACCATGTGACCTCAGTCTGCTGCCGCCCAGGTGCTATCTGTTGATGGGCAACTTCAAGGCTCCTGCTCCCCATTCTGACCCCCTGCCTGCCACCTGACCCTGTTCACTGCATGTGGAGACCCTCCGGGCAGTCTGTGGGCACCTGGTGCATGGTGCATGGCATCTCACTGCTCCGCCAAGCTGCCATTTTTGGAAAATGGTGGATTGTCCTTTTACATAAAGGGTCTTTTTGTACAAATGGTTGACATAGGCCCATTTATGCAAAATTACAGGGGGCAATGGTCTATTTAGGCATTGCATGACTGTAATTTTGCATAAACAGGCCTGTTTACAGCCACCATTTGCACAAAAGAGCTCTTTCCATAAAAGGATGAGCTGTCAATTTCTGCTTGGTGGAGCAGCAGGGACCGCCATGATTGCCCAACTCAGCACATGCTGAGTCAGGCAAGCACCGGGGTCTGTGGACTGGCGTCCTGGAAAATGAGCTGGCAGGAAATCACTGAGCTTTGAGGCCCAACTAGATGCCAACAACATCCCTACACATGGCCACCCTATCTGTGGATGGAACGTGATTGCATTTCAAGATCTCTGGACTGACTCACTCCACCCAGGTTGGTTACTGGGTGCTCTTGGATAGGATAGGAAGGGAAATAAAAGGCTTCCTACCTATCTTCAAAAAGGGTAAAAAGGAGGAACCTAGGAACTACAGACCAGTCAGTCTGACATCAATCCCTGGGAAAATTCTAGAGCAGATTATAAAGCAATCCATCTGTAAGCAACTTGAAAACAATGCAGTGATTACTCAAAACCAACATGGATTTGTCAAGAACAAATGCTGCCAGATGAATCTGATCTCATTTTTTTGATCAAGTAACCTCCCTTGTGGACTGTGGGAATGCTGTAGACATAATATACTTTGACTTCAGCAAAGTTTTCCACGAAGTGCCCCATGATACCCTGATGAGCAAACTAGCTCAAAGTGGGCTAGATGAAACAACAATCTGGTGGATCCACAGTTGGCTACAGAATCGGACTCAAAGTGTGCTTATCAATGGGACCTTCTCAAACTGGGGAGAGGTAACGAGTGGGGTACCGCAGGGCTCAGTCCTGGGCCCAGTGCTCTTCAACATTTTTATTAATGACTTGGAGGAGGAGGTGCAGGGAATGCTGATCACATTTACAGATGACACAAAATTGGGTGGGATATCTAATACTTTGGAAGACAGAAACAAAATTCAAAATGATCTTGATAGACTGGAGCACTGTGCAGAAAACAATAGAATGACATCTAATAGGGATAAATGCTAAGTGCTGCACCTAGGTAAAAGAAACCAAATGCACAGTTATTAGATGGGGGATACATGGCTCAACAACACTACAAGAGAACAGGAACTTGGAATTGTTGTCTATCACAAGCTGAAGATGAGCCAACAATGTGATGTGGCTGCAAAAGAGGCAAATGCTCTTTTGGGCTGCATTAATAGAAGCATAGCTTTCAAATCCTGGGAAGTACTAGTTCCCCTCTCCTCAGCACTGGTTAGGCCTCATCTGGAGTATTGTGTCCAGTTCTGGGCACCACATTTTAAGAAGGATGCAGACAAATTGGAGAGGGTTCAGAAGAGGGCAGCGAAGATGATCAGGGGACTGGAAACAAAGCCCTATGAAGACTTTGAAGAGAGACTGAAATAACTGGGCATGTTTAGCCTTGAGAAGAGAAGACTGAGGGGAGATATGATAGTGCTCTTCAAGTACTTGAAAGGTTGTCACAGAGAGGAAGTCCAGGATCTCTTCTCAATCCTCCCAGAGTGCAGGACACGGAAGAATGGGCTCAAGTTCCAGGAAGCCAGATTCCGGCTGAACATCAGGAAAAACGTCCTGACTGTTAGAGCAATACGACAATGGAACCAATTACCTAGGGAGGTGGTGGGCTCACCCACACTGGAGGCAATCAAGATGAGGCTGGACAGCCGTCTGTCAGGGATGCTCTGACTTGGATTCCTGCCTTGAGCAGGGGGTTGGACTTCATGGCCTTGTAGGCCCCTTCCAACCCTACTATTCAATGATTCTATGATTCTACCTGGGCTGAGACTTTGCCTAAGCAACAGTGGACTTCCTCTGTCTAGTGTTTTTTGTTTTGTCCCTCAGTGTTGATTCCCAGTATTGTCCCTCTGCTTTGATTCTTCTCTTGGCCTGCCAGCTCGGTATCCACAGTACACATCCTGGCTCTTGGCTCCTGCCTCATTTCTGATTCCTCCTTATTGTTCAGCCCTGACACAGGATCAGAAAAACAGGACCAATGAAGTCATTCCACTTGATTGTTGCTTGGCAAAGATCAAGAGGGACTATTGAGTGCGAAGGACTTCCATGAATGGTCCAGCCCATGTTGTCTCAGGCCTTTACATATTATAACAGAATCATGGGATGAAGCCTTGGATGAGGAGCTGCAATACTGTTGCCATAAGGACACCTATGAAAAACTATTTTGCTGTATCTGGATTTATGAAGCATCCATGGGGAAAAGAATACAAGCCTGTGAAAATGATCTTTTGCTTGGTTTCCAGATCGTGCTTTAAATTTCACATTCTGTGCTGCATTTGCATTTATCTAAATTTTCCCAACAAGGCTCTGGGTGAGCTGAAATATGCGCTATGCTACTGAGATGAGTGAGAATTCTCTGGGGTATGGTTGCATACATATGTTCATCGCTGTGGAGCATCATAGAGAAGAACAATACGAAGTGAAGACCATTATTAGGGGAAGCATATGATGAGGGGCTTCTGTGATCCTTTATTTATTGGCCTCATTCCTCTAATCTATCAAAGCTGCTTTGTATCACTTCTGCCATGGAAGTCATCCCTGCGGCTAACATAAGTATGGATGATTTTCCTCATATAGCACATGCCTCGGTTGAGCTAAAGATGCACTAGTTGCTTTCCAAAGCACTTCTATTTCTGGATAGAAACCAGTGCATGAAGCAGAGCTGGTGAGAAACAGAGGAACCGAAAGGATGTGCAGTGGTTGACGACTTCCTAATAACCCTGAGGCATTTGCCAAGAGCGCGTGCACACACGCAGACACGGCATTTATTCTGTCCATGCGACTGGTCGTTTTCAAGGCACTGCAGTGGAAATGGGTTGGCATTGTAAGGAACCCTCCAGGGCCCATAGTTCAGCAGGGGGAACACCACTGCCCACCAGAACCCCCCAGTGCTGCTGCTGCTCATGGTTGCTACTTGCTCACCTGCCTGCTCCAAGTGGAACTCCCTCCCTAGGGAACTCCGCCATGCCCCCTCTTTAATGAGCTTCCACCACGCATTGAAAATGTGGTTGTTCAGGCAGGCATTTGGGGTGGGTTGGGGTATTTTTAGTGGGTCCATGGTGGCTTAGTGGTTAAGACGCTGAACTGCAGACTGGAAGGTCGGCAGGACAGCAGTTCGAGACCCGAGTGCCACATGACGGAGTGAGCTCCCGTCTTCAGTCCCAGCTCCTGCCAACCTAGCAGTTCGAAAGCAAGAAATTGCAAGTAGATAAATAGGTACCGCTTCGGCGGGAAAGGTAACAGCGTTCCGTGCACCTCGGTGTTCAGTCATGCTGGCCACATAACCATGGAAGCGTCTTTGGACAGCGCTGGCTCTTCGGCTTAGAAATGGAGATGAGCACCACCCCCTAGAGTCGGACACGACTGGCAGGGCACACCTTTACCTTTAGGGTATTTTTAAGGGGTGCACGAAAGTCACTTACCTGGTCTCACAGCTTGCTTCACGGTGGGGGGGAGGCGCTTCGCTGCTCCCCCCGGAGTTCAGGCCGGGGGGGGAGGCTTCCCTCCTCACCCAGCTGAAATTCAGGCCGGGGGGGAGGCTTCCCATCTCGCCCAGCCGAAATTCAGGCCGGGGAGAAGCGCCCCATCTCCCCGGCTGCGAACTTCAAAAGAAAAATAAAAAAACCGACCCTGTGATAGGCTACGTAACGATTAACGTAGCCTATCATGGATAGACTAGATAGCATCACGGATGCAATGAATATGAACTTGAGCACGCTCCGGGAGAGAGCGCAGGACAGGAAGGCCTGGTGTGCTATGGTCCATGGGGTCACGAAGAGTCAGACATGACTTAACGACTGAACAACAACAACAACATCATGGATAGATCTGCAAAGTCAGCCATGATAGGCTACGTTAATCGTCACATAGCCTATCACGAGTGACTTTGAAAAAAAAAAGCGCATACGCTAATGGCGGCCCCCATAGGGAGCCGCCATTCACGTTCCTTATTTGGTCCCTGTAGTCTATGTAAAGATTTACGTAGACTATGGCGAAAATAAGGGCAACACTATTTGCATTGTCCTTATTTTCACCGTAGTCTACGTAAATCTTTACGTAGACTACAGGGACCAAATAAGGAACGCGAATGGTGGCTCCCTATGGGGGCCGCCATGAGCCGTACGTGCTTTTTTTTTTTTTAAGTCACCCGTGATAGGCTACGTGACGATTAATGTAGCCTATCACGGCTGACTTTGCAAATCTAGCCATGATAGGCTATGTTAATCGTTACGTAGCCTAACACAGCGGCGTTGTTTTTTTTTACTTTGCTTGTAATGGCGGCGGCGGCAGCCGGTCGAAAGACCGGCTGCCGCCCCCGCCCCTGATGAAGACCTGCTGAACCGCCGCCGGGACCCGCCGCCGGGAGGGACATTCGTGAAAGGTAAGTCCCATCCCGTTGGGGGGGGGCGGGGGGCAGGGGGGCAGAGAATTTCTCCCCGAACAACCTTCGGAGGATCGAATGCGTTGGCGCTCGGCCCCCCAAAGTTTCGGGAAGAAATTCTCCCCATCCCTAGTATTTTTAGATGATGTTTTAATGTGTAATTTTACTGTTTTAAATTGTATTGTTGTACATCTCCCGGAGTGGCCAGGTGACCGGCCAAATGGGCTATTAAGGAATTAAATAAATAATAAATACAATACAATACAATACAATACAATACAATACAATACAATATGTGTGAAGTGACGGGAATGAGAGCAAGCTAGGGATGGAAGGATCAGTGAGGCTCCAGTTCAGTGCCATTCTCCAAGTTCCATCTTGAATCTTGGTCTGCTTCATTCCTGTTCCTGATCTCAAACCTTCCCCCAGCCCTCTATTCAAATGGGAAAGGAATGAATTTGGGTGCACATTTTTTAAAATGCGCAGTCTTCCTCCATTGACTGAAGTGTGAAGAGGTGCCCCCAAATGCATACTTGTAAAATGTGCATTGTTGTAAAGTGAGCATTTTCAAAGTGAGCATTGCAAACTTGGGAGTGTGAGCAGGGATGTCCATCACCAGGAAATCCATTTGTTTTCTTTGGCTTGACAGAGCTCCCTGATGTGCCTAGCTATGCCTACATTTGTGGGCTGAGCCATAGGTTTTTCCTGAAATCCAGGAAATTTTTGCATATTTTTTTTTTAAATTGCACCTGTAACATTGCATAGATGCCCCCCTTACAGCCGCCATTGTGTAAGATAAGATTTATGGAAAAGAATGAGTTGCCATTTTTTTATATATCTAAAATAGTGACTTACTGAGGGAGCAGACAGCTGCCGGACCTGCTTGCTGGGTGCGCAGCTCCTCGATGAGCAGGTCCAGGTGAGCATGGGGGGTTGGGAGCAGGTTCAGGGTGGGTGCGAACAAGGGTGGTGACTTGTTGAGTGCTTGGAGATCCCAGACAGAAGTGAGTCCATCGATCCCTACATCAGGGCAAGCTGAGTTTTGCTGACAAAAATCCCTGAGACTGTAGAATTCACTTCATGTTTCAAGACTTGAGAAATATTGCATCATCCTTTCTTCTATGACGTATCTATACTGCAGACTTAAACTGATGTAACAGTCCCTCTTCCCAGGATATCCTGTGAATTTCATAGTTGTGTGTGTGTGTGTGTGTGTGAGAGAGAGAGAGACAGAGAGAGAGACAGAGAGAGAGACAGAGAGAGAGACAAAGAGAGACAGAGAGAGACAGAGAAACAGAGAGACAGAGACAGAGAGAGAGAGAGAAAGAGAGAGGAGACTAGGGATACTGAACAGAATTCCGAGCACCAAAATGAAGTACAGTCCCCAAAAGTATTTGTGGAAAATTGTGGCAATTAAAGTGGAATCAAATCACTTTAGGGTAGGGTTGGCGGAGAATTTCTCCCCGAAACTTCAGGGGGCTGAGCGCCAACGTGTTCGGCCCCCCGAACAAGTTTCGGGGAGAAATTCTCCACACACCCCGCCCCCCGCACACCCCCCCGGGATGGGACTTACCTTTCCCGAATGTCCCTCCCGGCGGCGGGTCCCGGCAGCGGTTCGTCGGGTCTTCGTCAGGGGCAGGGGCGGCAGCCGATCTTTCGACCAGCTGCCGCCGCCGCCATTCCAATAAAAGTAAATTAAAAAAAACACCCCCGTGATAGGCTACGTGACGATTAATGTAGCCTATCACGGCTAGATTTGCAAAGTCAGCCGTGATAGGCTACGTAAATCGTCACGTAGCCTATCACAGGTGACTTAAAAAAAAAAAAAAGCGCGTATGGATAATGGCAGCCCCCATAGGGAGCCGCCATTCATGTTCCTTATTTGGTCGCTGTAGTCTACGTAAAGATTTACGTAGACTACAGCGATCAAATAAGGAACGCGAATGGCGGCTCCCTATGGGGGCCGCCATTTGCGTACACGCTTTTTGTTTTTAAAGTCACCCGTGATAGGCTATGTGATGATTTACGTAGCCTATCATGGCTGACTTTGCAAATCTAGCCGTGATAGGCTATGTTAATTGTCACGTAGCCTATCACGGGGGCATTTTTTTTTTTAACTTTTAATTTCGCGGCCGGGCGAGGCGCCTCCTCCGGCCCGAATTTCGGCCAGGCGAGGCGGGAAGCCTCCCCCCCCGGCCTGAACTTCGGGGGGAGAGCAGCGAAGCGCCTCCCCCCCACCGCGAAAAGCTGCGAGACCAGGTAAGTGACTTTCGTGCACCCCTACTTTAGGGGAATTAAGGGTTATTTTATTTTTATTTATTGCATTTCTTAATTGCCCATCTGGCTGGTCACCCGGCCACTCTGGGCGATGTACAGCAATACAACAGTTTTTATACAATAACATTCTAGTTTAAAAAATCGTATTTCTAAAAATACCCTAACCCACCCCAAATGCTTGCCTGAACAACCACATTTTTAATGTGTGGCAGAAGCTCATTAAAGAGGGGGCATAGTGGAGTTCCCTAGGGAGGGAGTTCCACAGAGTGGGGGCCACCACAGAGAAGGCCCTCTCGTCCTCACCAGCTTAGCTGTCCTGGCTGATGGACAGACAGAAGGCCATCCGAGGCTGATCTTGTTAAGTGGCCTGTCTGGTGTTCCTGGAGATGATCCTTGAGAAAGGCTGGACCAGAACCATACAGGGTTTTAAAGGTCAAAACCAACACCCTGAATTTCGCCTGGAAAACAACTGGCAGCCAGTGCAACTCCTTCAGCACTGGAGTGATGTGATCACACCGGTGGCTGCCTTTTGTCAGGTGAGCCGCCGCGTTCTGCACCAGCTGCAGCTTCCGAACTGTCTTCAATGGTAACCCCATGTAGAGCGCACTACAGTAGTCTAGACAAGAGCAGACCAGGGCATGTACTACCGATGGGAGCAGATGGTCGGGAAGGAAGGGGCGCAGCCAACATATCAGATGGAGTTGATGCAGCATTGTCCAGCTCACAGCTGACACCTGAGCTTCCATGGACAGCTGGGAGTCCAAAATGACCCCCAGGCTGCGGACCTGGTCTTTTAAGGGTAGCCATACCCCATTCAACACCAGGTCAACATCCCCCAACCTCCTCTTGTCTCCCACCAAAAGTACCTCAGTCTTGTCAGGGTTCAGTTTCAGCTTATTCCTCCCCATCCAGCCACTCACCGTCTCCAAACATTTAGACAGGGATTCCACGGCCAACAACTACCGATGGGAGCAGATGGTCGGGTAGGTAGGGGCGCAGCTGCTGTATAAGATGGGGTTGGTACAGGTTAGGGAAATCCAGGGCCTGGGAAGAGCCTTCAACATTTTGTATAGAAGCTAGGGATGTGCGAGAGTCACTTACCTTTTCAAAGGGGTGATTTTGTGATGGTGGGGAGGCCCTCCACACCTCCCCCTGAAATCCTAACCCGGTCAGCTCTGCTCCACGACAACTCCATGGAGCCACCGGCCAGGTGCATTTGCAGGCATGCGGAGCCTGTGGATGCAAATGGCAGCGGCTATGGCGGCCGCCATTTGCGTTTCTGTTTTTTTGCCGTGATAGGCTACTTAAATATTTACGTAGCCTATCACGGCAAAAAAACAGGGGTGCAAATGGCATAGCAGCCGCCATTTGCACCCCTGTCTTTCATCCCTGCGTTTGCTGTGATAGGCTATGTAAGTATTTACGTAGCCTATCATGGCAAAAGTGGGGAAGCGAATGGCGGCCGCAGATGCAGCCGCCATTTGCAAAGCAGTGCGAATGGCACCAGGTAAGTGCTCTGTTTTGTGCGCCTTTCACGGGGTGGTGGGGCAGGGGGGCTTCGTTCTGCCACGGATTTCGGGGTCAGAATGCACTGGCATTCAGCTTCACTGAGATCCATGGCGGAATCCTCTGACATCTCTAATAGAAGCATGTGCTTATATAAAAAATCCTACTCACTTTATTTCCAGGCCAACAAACATGCTGTTTAACAAAAAAGCAACTGGAAAGAAAAACGTAATGGTGGAATGTTACTCCAGCCCACAATAACAAGAGATTCTAAATTTAATTCCATAATACTTTGATTACTACAAAGGGGCAGGCGGTGGCTCTTTTTGTGTGGTAGCCTTCCCAGGGCTAGAATTGTGCTGGAGCTACTAGCCATCAAACATAGAAAGAATGTATGAACTCTTCTTTTTCTCCGTGTTGGTCTATTGTTACAGTAACTTCAACACTGGTGTAGTCTTTTAAAACACCAGAGCATGCCGTGTTGTATGAAGAATTAAGTTGTCAGCCGAACAAAACACTCAACAGCCTGAATGTTTTATTAAGGCATGAAAGCTTTTAAGTTCCAGTGAAAAAGCCTTTTGCCTTGTGCATTTTTAGATTAAAAACACCCACTTGATCCAAGGGGATGCTTGCCAAGGAGATGGAGAGTGGCTATTCATCTGGAGTCTATTATTCAATAATTTAGCTGGATCCAGCTATTAGAATAATAATTCAGCTATTATTTAATAATTCAGGGATGGGTTGTTAAATGGATTGTTTTTTATGCTGTCAATTCACCCGGAGGGTAAATAGTTCACATCACACATACATAAAACAAAATCAGTAAATGTGTTTTTTTTGAGTCTGTTGTTCAAAGATTGGATGGGGGCTGTGCAAAGGCAAATGGTTCTTAGTGGGACTTTGAAGGAAGGAAGGAAGGAAGGAAGGAAGGAAGGAAGGAAAAATTCTTTGGACTTTGCATTGCTTTTATAGGTATATATATACATTATCTTTTACACAATAGCTCCTAGGGTTTTCCAATTGTCTGAGGGTATATTTGAGATAAATGCAAAGTTTATAGGGCTAGTATATGGGAGCACTGAGTCCTACCTTAGCCTTGCCTTACGTAAGAACACAGAAGAGACCTGTTGGATCAGACCAAGGGTCCATCTACTCTGGCATTCTGTTCACACAGTGGTCAACCAGCTGCCCATGAAAAGCCCACAAGCAGGACATGAGCGCAATTACACCCTCCCACCCATGTTCCCCAGCAACTGGTTTAGGTAGGCATACTGCCTCTGAGTCTGGAGGTAGCATATAGCCATTATTACTAATATCCATCCCTGAATTTGTCTAATCCCTTTTTAAAGCCATCCAAATTGGTGGCCATCAGTATAACTTGCAGCAGCAAAGTCCATGGTTTAACTATGTGCTCTGTGAAGAAGTACTTCCTTTTAACCGAGATTATATTTGCCAGTACTTTTCCAGCGGCACTGGCTGCCAGTCCATTTCTGGGCCTGATTCCAAGTCCTGGTATTAACATTCAAAGCCCCAAACATCTTCGGGCCAGGTTATCTGAAGAATCACCTCCTCGCATATGTGCCTGCCCGGACCCTAAGATCATCCTCAGGGGTCCTTCTCTGGGAGCCCCTGCCAAAGGAAGTGAGGCAGGTGGCTACCAGGAAGAGGCAAGAGGGCCTTTTCTGCTGTGGCACCCCGGCTGTGGAATGAGCTCTCCAGAGAAGTTCACCTGGCATCTACATTGTACTCCTTCTGGCACCAGATGAAGACCTCCCCCACCCTCAGTATTTTAGCATTTTAGCTTCCTGATCTTTGAGCTCTGGTGTCTTAAATCTGTATTTTAAATCTCTGCATTGCTGCTAGATTTTTATTCTGATTGTACTGTTATATTGTGGTTTTAAGCGTTCATATTTCATATTGTTTTATGCTGCACTCTGTGGTTTTAATTTTTGTGACCCACCCGGAGAGCTTCGGCTATTGGGCGGCATAGAAAAAACAAACAAACAAACAAACAAACAAACTCTCCTGAATCTTCATGGGTGGATCTTCCCGGATTCTAGTGTTTTGTGTGTGAGAGAGTAAAAATTCCCTATCTACTTTCATCATAGGATGCCTTCCCCTTGACATGCTGATTATGTATGTAGAGGGGATTTTTGAAGGGAGCACATGGGTATCACAATACATACCTGCTCCAATGGGGCTGTACTGGCCAACTAATCTGAGTTCTGTTCGCAAGTTTCTGTTAAATACATCCAGATCCCATGTCTAATAATCTGTACCCCTTCCCCCAACTAATGCATGTTCGAAATAGGGGTGTCAGAGAATTCCGCCACGGATCTCGGTGAGGCTGAATGCCAGTGCATTCGGCCCCCCGAACTCCATGGCAGAATGGCCTGCCACCCCCCTGCCCCCCCGCGGATCCCCCCCGGGACGAGACTTACCTGGGGTGGATCTTCTGGGCAGCGGCGGCGGCAGCTGGTCTTCCGACCGGCTGCCGCTGCCGCCATTTGCAGTCTTGTAAAAAAAAAACACACAACAACGACGTGATAGGCTATGTAAAGATTTACGTAGCCTATCATGGCTGGGTTTAAAAAACAAAAAAACAAACCGCGTACGCAAATGGCAGCGGCTATGGCCGCCGCCATTTGCGTTCCTTATTTTTGGCCGTCTTAGTCTACATAAATATTTACATAGACTATGATGGCGAAAATAAAGGGGAACGCAAATAGCGTAGCGGGCGCTATTTGCATCCCTTTTTGATTTGCCGTTTTAGCCTACGTAAATATTTAAGTAGGCTAAAACGGGGAATCAAAAAGGGATGCAAATAGCACCCGCTACGCTATTTGTGTTCCCCTTTATTTTCGCTGTCATAGTCTACGTAAATATTTATGTAGATTTAGACAGCAAAAATAAGGAACGCACCGCCATTTGCGTACGCAATTTTGTTTTTGTTTTTTCCCAGAGCCCTCCATGGCATTGGCCCCATGGAACACTTCAGGGGCCACGGTCTCTCTCTCTCTCTCTCTCTCTCTCTCTCTCTCACACACACACACACACACTCACACGCCTTCAGCCCACAGGTTTGGAGATTTGGGGGAGGGCAATTGCTGGCTGGTGCCCCTAAAAGGGCTTGTGGGCTTTTGAGGCCTTCGCCTCCGGACTGTGAGCCACCAGGGCCGCCATTTACAAACTAGCTTACAGGTCCTGTGGCCAGGTGTTTGAGCCCCGGGCAGTGCTTTTCAAAGAAAAAAAAAAGTGGCTGTTTTGAGCACCCCCCTTCTGAAGCCATCATGTCTCCAAAGAAAGGACAAGGGGGCAGAAAAGGTAAGGGTAAGGTTCCACGACCCCCCTTGAAAAGGCCACAACATAGGCACAATTTTGGGTCGGAGGACGATGCAGGCCCAGTCTTGGCTTCGATCCTCACATGTTTGGAAGCAGCAGAATGCACCTCTGGCTGGGCCCAGCAAAGCCTTGGCTGTCCACCCCAAGAGGACATAGCAGCAGACACAACATCCACTGTTGCTTTCCATTGCAGAGCGTCTGGATGCCACTGAGGCCTCCACCTCATCTTCGCAGGCTCACTCTGGCAGCACACCACCGCCAGAGGCAGTCCACCTTCCTGAGGCATCTCTGTCAGCAGCGCCACAAGCAACATCATCCACCTTGCTTGTAGGGGACCCGGGCATGGCTGCCCCAGATACAGGTGAGACGACCACACCTAACTTTACATGGCTGGGCGGGAGTTCCGTGCCTTTCGGAGCAAACTTCAGTTACAGGATTCATGGCCCTTACCTATAGATCACTTGCTGCAATTTTGCATCTCTTTAAGGAACAAGGGGCTATCCGCCAGGACCAGAAGTGGCAAGCTTGCCCCTTTAGCCTTCCGGGCCAAAATCAGTTATGGACTCCATGTCAGATTTCAGCGTTAGGAGTGCAGTGCAGGGTTGGGCACGGATGTCGCCTGCTTTACCAGATTCCAGGTGCCCTCTCTCTCCGGATATCCTTCTTGGGCTCTGGAGATTATGGCCTTCCCTTTGCGCTTCCCAGTATGAAGTTTCCCTGTTCCATGCAGCAGCCTTCTTCGGGGCCCTTAGAATTTCAGAGTTGGTTTGTGCTTCTAAATCTGACTTGTCTGGGAGGGCCTTGAGATACTCCGATGTACAGGTCTGTCTCAACGTAATCCACCTATGCATTAGGAGGTCAAAGACTGATCAGTACAGGAAGGGCATGACAGTGGCCCTCAGCCGAGCGCAAGTCGATGAGATATACCCCGTCAGAGCCTTACAGGTTTTTCTGGAATGCCGTGGGTCAGGGGAGGGACCCCTGTTTTGTCCCTCCCCTGACCTTGATGGTTCACCATTGACAAAATTTCAATTCTGGCAGTCACCAAATCAGCTCTATCTATGCTAGGCCTGGGTAATTTTCCATTCGGAACCCACTTTTTCCGCATTGGAGTGGCTTCTACGGCAGCCGCTTTAGGTTTTTCACACAGGCATATGATGGCCGTGGGAAGATGGCGCTCCAAAGCATTCCAGTCTTACATTCACAATTTGTCTGCTTCTTCATGATACAATTTCCTCTTCACTTGCCCTAATGTTCTTATTCTTAGATCAATAGACTCGATGTACGCCAGAACAGGTGCTCATATGTGGGCACAGTATGGTGTTTTGGGCTGCACGGGGGGCTTCTACATTGGACTTTGGATCTCAGCTTTAGTTACCCCAACATGTTACGATCCAGTGGCTTGGCAGACGGGGCATGCGGTGGGAGCCCCTCCTCCCCACCCTGTTCCACCAAGGTTGGGTCAGTCTTCCTCCGCAGGTCCTGGTGCTACACCTTGGGGGGAATGACCTGGGCTGTAAGCCCGGCAAAGACCTGATGGAGCAGGCCTTGATTGATTTGCAGGGGATCCGGCATAGCTGGCCAGAGGTAACAATATTGTGGTCCTCGATGCTCCCGCAGATCAATGGGAAGGCTCGGAATAACACTGTCATTGACTGGGCCCAACGGAAGGTTAACAGAGAAATGGCTCGGTGGCTATGTGAACATGGTGATGGGTTCATCATCCACCAGGAAATTCTTTGGACAAGGAGGGAGCTCTACAGACAGGACGGTGTCCACCTGTCTGATGCAGGGAATGACATTTGCAAAGGGGCCTGCGGGAAGTCCTTCAACGCAGGTGGGGGGAGTTTTACAAGAAATAGGCTAGTTACTCCTGGTGGCAGCTGGACGGGCAAAAGCAGAAAGAGATTAGGGATGGTGTGCATGCAGAGGCACCTTATGGTGACAGGTGATGCCTGAGGCCCCCCAAACAGGTTGTGTGGCTCGGTGGGCGGATAAGGGTTGCCTGGGAGACCAAGCCTCCTCACTCACCCAGGTGTTTGGGCAGCACCAGGAGGGGGTGACAGGGGACGGTCTACCTCCCCCAGAAGGGGCAGTCTGGAAGGGTGGCAAGAGTGATGCCACCCCTCAGGCTGGGTGTGTTTTCGCCCACGAAGTACCAGCTAGTCGCTGGCACAGTCAGGTGCCCGTCCTAGGTACCCCTTTGCAGATATTTTCAATAAATGTGGCCCAGTTTTCAATCCAAGCCTTGTTGCCTGTCTCTTCTTTAACCCATCTCTGCTCACAAGAGGCATTCACTCTTTTTGAAGCCTCATTTCTCCCTTTATTTTGTGATGGCTAAACAAGGAACTCTAACTTTCAATTGTTCTGTGCTGGATATCTATGAATTATGACATGAAGGATTGTGTAGTTATACCTGTGGTGATGCATAAGCTAAATTCTGCTTGCTATTTATTTAACGTATTTACCTCTGTTAAGTAAACACCACATTTTGTCAGGGTTTCCTACTGAAAATCCTCATGTTATCATGAGTATAATCGTCTTTTTATTGCCAGAGACATCTGGTATAATATAATTTTCAAACAGAAGTAAGAATGGCTTATTTTATTCCCCCCAAAGCAATGAAAGAAGGCACTTTTTCTTCTTTTTAATTAACTACACAGCCATACCTGAAGCAAACTGGAGTGGGGAGGCAGCCATGTTCCAGCCAGGTCAGAAAAAGGTATGTAACAAAGCAAAACATCCACTGTTCAGGCTTTATATGCCACACCTTTCCCATTATCATGTTCTATGAAAGCAGTGTGGAAATTCTTACAATTCCTCATTTATCTTCTTCAAAACAGCCATTTAAAAAAAAATAAAAATAAAAATGCTCAAGTGCTTGAAAATGATGTGTCTATGCATGTAAGGAGAGAAGCTTAGCTATTTATTGATGGGAGGGGTGTCCTTCCCTTCTTCCAAGTGAGATGTTGTGACTTTCCATGGCCTCAGCCGTAAGGAAGGGAGTTCGTGGCTACTCATGTTTCTTTTCTTCTTCTCCAAGTTCGAACACCCAGATCCTCCTCAACTGTCTGCCCTTCCACAGCCCCCCACAGCCCTTCCCCCACTCTTCCTCTCCTCTGGGAATTGCCCTCTTCTCTGAATGCTCTAGGAATCTAGGATTTGTTTCCATCACCATGGTGATGGATCAGCTCTGTGCCAATTCAGACCTAATGACAGCATTGTAGAGGTAGGCAACCATCACTGTAAGGGAGACACTGTGTTCTAACAGTGGCAAACCGGCAGCTTCTCTTTATTTAAGCCAGCCTTCCCAAATCTGGTGCCCTCCAGAGGTGTCAGACTACAAATTCCAGAATTCCTGGGAGTGCTGGCAGGGGCTGATGGAAGTGGAAGCCCAAAAAGTCTGGAGAGTGTGAGGTTGGGGAAGGCTGATGTAGACAAATGAGGTTGTCTTATCTTTCTAGTCCCAAGGCCCATTTCCCATCCCTTGGATGTGGGAGCTGGTACTGTTCTTCTTCCCTCCTGGGTTCTAGGGTAGGGGGTGAATTCTCCCACAGTTTTAATTGGTATTGACACCTTCCTGTGAAATGTCATGGGAAAGGGGGCACTGTATACTGGGAATGGTAGTGGGGTTTGTTCTTTGTTTTTGATGCTGATGCTGTATCACTCTAGAGAATAAATGTAAACATAGAACTGTAGCTTCAAAATCTTGTGACAAGTCAAAACCCCAACATGATGGGGTTTGTAGTATGAAATCTCAATGAAGACCAACAAAGGAGATCAACAAGGAGGACGGGATGGCACCCGACTGGCTTGATGGAACAGGTGAGTCTTCTAACAAATGCTATTCCCCACCTCCCCATATCTTGCTTTATGTTGTTGGAAATGTAACACAACTTTGCCAGAGGCAATTACAACTCTACCTGAACAAACTAGTGAGCCTGCAGGTACAGTCTATTTTTTAATTAAAAAAATGAGGTAGGTTGTTCTGCACTGTTATGTATTTGATACCTGAATCCCTCTCGATCAGACACACCAGTTAAGGATGGAGAACCATAAAACACTCATGGATTCTATTTTATTCTGCCACATTCTGAGGGCAACATCCCGCATTGCTGTGAATGCAGCTCCTTATGGTGAAACAGAGTTGTTCCTTATGTTTCATTGCATGCTGTTTATATGTGACAGATGCCAGGGCCACATGCAGCTAAACTCAGATCCAGAGTATGGATTCTCCAACTCGAAGTCCTTTTTATCAGTTGCCAGGGCAGAATTAATAGTAGTCATCGTCATCGTCATCATAATCTTTTTTTAAACTAGGGCTTTCAAAGCAATGCACAATTACATAAAATCTAATAAGAACAGAATAAACAAACAAAACATCCTTTAAAACAGACCAAAACTAAATAATTAAAAGGCCAAAGACCTGGTGAAGCAGTATAGTTTTCAGTGCCTAGCTAAAATCTACTGTGGATGGAGCCAACCTGGTTAGGCCTCATCTGGAGTACTGTGTCCAGTTCTGGGCACCACAGTTTAAGAAGGATGTAGACAAGCTGGAGAGGGTTCAGAGGAGGGCAGCGAAGATGATCAGGGGACTGGAAACAAAGCCCTATGAAGAGAGACTGAAAGAAGTGGGCATGTTTAGCCTTGAGAAGGGAAGACTGAGGGGAGATAGGATAGCGCTCTTAAGTACTTGAAAGGTTGTCACAGAGAGGAAGGCCTTGATCCTCCCAGAGTGCAGGACACAGAATCATGGGCTCAAGTTACAGGAAGCCAGATTCTGGTTGAACATCAGGAAAAAATTCCTGACTGTTAGAGCAATACAACAATGGAACCAATGACCTAGGGAGGTGGTGGGCTTTCCCACACTGGAGGCATTCAAGACGAGGCTGGACAGCCATCTATCAGGGATGCTGTGACTTGGATTCCTGCCTTGAGCAGGGGGTTGGACTCAATGGCCTTGTAGGCCCCTTCCAACCCTACTATTCTATGATTCTATGAACCTGACCTCATTTGGGAGGAAGTTCCGCAGCCAGGGTGCTCCTACAGAAGAAGCTCTGTCTCGGGCACCCACCAACTTAGACTTTCTTGGTAGACTTTCTTGACTTTCTTCAACTCTGTTGAAGATTGCAAAATAAGGGCAGGCTCATACAGGAGGAGGAGGAAGTCTTTCGTATACCTGGCCCCCTAGCCATTTTGGATTTTATGGGACAAAACCAGCACCTTGAATCGGGTTTGGAACTGGATCAAACTAGTGTAATGTTGCAAAGATGCATTGGAATATAATGTTCATACATTTCCAGACAGCAATTTCATATACAATGTGATGGGCTTGGAAATAAATTGGAAGTCAGTGCAGTTGGTTCAAGACTGGTAGCTGTAGTTTGCCAGTACTTTTCAAGGGCAGCTTCACACAGAGCATGCTACAGGAATCCAAATAAATGCACTGCCCGGTTGCCTCAGCAAAATATACTGCTTAGCTAACTGGGGAAATGCAGAAGGCTCTTGTTTGGGTACGCTCTTGGATTAAGAGCTGTCACTCAAGACACGGGTGGCCTCGGTGGCATGGAGCACGTTTTTAAACAGCTTAGGCTGATATGCTACGTCTCAGGATGGTGTGAGAGTCTGGGAAGGGGGTGGAGTCCACCAGATTCCCCCCCACTGATTCCCTCCAGACCCGCTCGCCGAGCCCCTGTGCTCAGCCAGACCTGCTCACCAAGCAGCCGCATGCCTGGCTAGTGGGTCTAGCAGCCGCCTATCCTCTTATCAAGCCACCATTTTGTGTAAAAATGGCATCTCGGGGATTTCCATACATCAAATGTTAAATAAATGGCAGCTGTGAAGGACTATTCATACAACATTACAGGTGAAAATGGTCCATTCACGTCTGTAATGTTGCATAAATGGCCCCTTTACAGCCACTATTTACGCAACATTAGATTCCCAGAAATCCCCAAGCCGGCACTTTTATGCAAAACAGTGGCTCAGTAAGAGGACAGGCTGCTGCTAAACTTGCTCATTGGGCACGCGGCTGCTCGGCACACAGTTCCGGGTGAGCATGAAGGCTCAGAAAGCAGGTCCAGGGGGAACGAGCAGTGGCAGCTTGGTGAGCACCCAGTGAAAGCAGGCGGTGGTGTGTCTGTCCATCCCTAACTACATCCCTATTTTGACAGAGACAGCCTAGCTACAGTTATCCAAGTTCTGAGAACCTCTTATTTGGATTACTGCAGTGTGTTATTCATGGGGCTGCCTTTGAAAATGGTCCAGAAACTTCAGCTGGTCTAAAATAGGGCAGCAAGGCTATTAACAGGAACTGGGCAACATTATCATATTATGCCAGTACTCTTTCATATGCCCTGGCTGCCGGTCAATTTTCAGGCCCCATTGAAAGTGCTGGTACTGACATCCAAAGCTTTAAATGGCTTGGGACCAGGCTACCTGAAGGATTGTGCATATGGGAAGGATCCTCCCATATTCACCTGCCCAGACCCTAAGATTAGCTTCTGTAGTTCTTCTCTGGGAGTCCCTGCCAAAGGAAATGAGGTGGGTGGCTACTAGGAGGAGGGTCTTTTCTGTGGTAGCCCCCTAGATGTGGAATGAACTTCCCAGAAAGGTTCACCAGGCACCTACATTGTGCTTGTTTCAGCACCAGATGGAGACCTTTTTATTCTCCCAGGCATTTCAGTTTTTTAGTTTGTTTTTATCTGGTGCTGTATTTTAAATTCTTGTAGGGATGTCAGAGAATTCTGCCACAGACTGAAATGGGATCAAATTCCCTTCAGTCTGTGCCATGGAACCCTCTGTAGAATGGCACCACGAGGTCTTGTGGAGCCAGCAGTCATGTGGCTTTTTTTTCGTCGTGTGCAAAGAATCGTCAAATTTTCATAAATAAGAATGCAGTGTAGTATATTCTGATAATAAATACATCAGTTTTTTTTTTTTTTTAATGAATTGTGCTCCTCACCGCTTTGTTTGTGGGCGTTCTTTTTAAATTGACCAGTCCTGGACTGGCATGGTCATTTTAAAAGTTCTTTTCTTTCTTTAAAACAGTGTTGCCTTTAGGGGTGTAAGGGTTCCCCACCGTCTGTTCTGGTGGGGAATCCGTGTGGGGGGGAGGTGATCCGTTCCTCCCTCCCCCCCCGGAATCCTCCAGAGTGGTTCTGCTCCACTCAGATTCCAGTGGGCGGGGAGGGAAACTGGCTTGGGAGCACTTACCTTCCCTCCTGCCAGCCAGAGCCATTCACCTCCTCCCTGTCCCTGCCTATTGACATGTCTTTAAAAAAAAAAAAAGGCCATCGGGAGGATGTACCCATAGACTTATACGCAAATAGAGTCATGAATCTTGCATATAAATCTATGTGTCCATAGGCAATGGCACATCCTGCTGATCGCGAGTGCCCATAGACTTATACGCAAAATAGAGCAGTGATTTTTGCGTATAAGCCTATGGACACATAGACTTATACACAAGATCCATGACTTTATTTGCATATAGGTCTATGGGCACATCCTCCCAATCGCCCCCCCCTTTTTTTTAAGACATGGCAATTGGCAGGGACAGGGAGGAGGTGAATGGCTCTGGCTGGCAAGAAGCAGCTGAGTGCCGTTCCACCTCCAGTCCTCCTGGAGCGGAGGTAAGTGGTCCTGATCCGCTGCAGATTCCTGAGGCCGGATTCCAAAGAATCCAGCCTCATTTGAATCTGCAGCGGATTTCTCTGACATCCCTAGTAGGGATGTACGAAAGTCACTTACCTTTAACGAAATTTGATTCGCGGTTGGGGGGAGGCGCGCCGTCCCTCCCCCTGAAATTCTGGCCAGGGAGGGAGGAGCTCCGTCCCTCCCCCTGAAATTCTGGCCAGGGAGGGAGGAGCTCCGTCCCTCCCCCTGAAATTCTGGCCAGGGAGGGAGGAGCTCCGTCCCTCCCCCTGAAATTCTGGCTGGGGGGAGGCGCTCTGTCCCTCCCCCCTGAAATTCTGGCCGGGGGGGGAGGCGCTCCATCCCTCCACCCCTGAATCCTGGCCGGCCAGGCCACAAATGGCGGCAGCCATAGCTGCCGCCGTTTGCGTCCCTGCAGTCAGCCATGATAGGCTACGTAAATGTTTACGCAGCCTATCACGGCTGAGTAAAAAAAGAAAAAAGGGCGTACGCAAATGGCGGCGCCAATGGGCGCCACCATTTACATTCCTTATTTTGGCACGACTAGTCTACGTAAACATTTACGTAGACTACGGCGAAAATAAGGGGAACGCAAATAGCGCGTACACTATTTGCGTACGCGCGTTTTTTGTTGTATTTTTTTACTCAGCCGTGATAGGCCACATAAACATTTACGTAGCCTATCACGGTATTTTTTAAAAATCTAGCCATGATAGGCTACGTAAATCTTTACGTAGCCTATCACTTTTTTTGTTTTTTTTGTTTTTTTACTGGAAATGGCGGTGGCGGCAGCCAGTTGGAAGACCGGCCGCCGCAGCTGCTGCCGCCGAACCGCCGCCAAACCGCCACCGCAGCTGCCACCACCGCCAGGAGGATTCACCCAAGGTAAGTCCCGTCCCAGGGGGGGCGGGGGGGCAGACCATTTCGCCATCGATTTCGGGGGGCCGAATGTGCTGGCATTCGGCCTCCCCGAGATTCGTGGCGAAATTCTCTGACATCCCTACTAGAAAGAGGAAGTGCTTTGGCTGAAAGTAAACACGACTGAACGACTGAACAACAACAACAAACCAAGACGGAGGATTTCAATTAAAAAAAAACACCATAAATATTTATGAAAAATAGTAGGGATGGCAGAGAATTCTGCCACAGATTCCAGTGAGGCTGGATTCTTTAGAATCTGGCCCCCCGGAATCCGTGGCAGAACGGCCTCCTGCCCTCCCACCTCCCGCGCGGAATCCCCCAGGATGGAACTTACCTGGGGCGGATGCGGCGGTAGCAGCGGCTGGTCTCCTAGCCAGCTGCGGCCAGGCTGCTGCAGCCACCATTGCCGTCCTTGCAGCTGTGATAGGCTACATAAGAATTCACGTAGCCTATCATGGCTAACCCCACCCCACAAAAACGGCATACACAAATGGCGGCGGCTATGGCGGCCGCCATTTGCATTCCCTATTTTTCGCCATTCTAGCCTATGTAAATATTTACATAGGCAATTACGGCAAAAAAAAGGGAACCACAAATAGCACCCACTATGCTATTTGCGGTTCCCTTTTTTTTCACTGTCATTGCCTACGTAAATATTTACCTAGGCTAGAACAGCAAAAAATAGGGAACACAAATGGTGGCTGCCATAGCTGCTGCCATTTGCGTACACCTGGTTTTTTTTTGGGGGGCATGCCGTGATAGGCTATGTAAATTCTTACATAGCCTACCACGGCAGCCTGGAAGGATGCAAATGGTGGCCACTACGGCGGCTGCCATTTGCGTCCGCAGCAGACTATCTGTGGCCGGAAGTCCAGCTGTGGACGGCCCTGGCCTGCTGCTCCATGGAGCTGCCTCAGAGCAGAGCTGGCCAGGCAGGATTCCAGGGGGGTGGAGGACCGGATCACCTCCCCCCCCCATTGAGGATTCCGGGGGAAGGGACGGAGCACCTCCCCTACCCCAGCGGATGCCCCAACCAGAACAGGTAAGGGATTCATACATCCCTAAAAAATAGTGATTCTTAGGGAAGTTATGCAGACTCACGGAGATGGCTGGGCACCGGAATTACGGTTGTCAGTATGGATTTATCTTCATAATTTTCAGAGCTGAAAAAAAAAAAAGGAGAATTCTGGGGCATTGTGAATGGCAGAACAGAGCACTGGCCGCAAACTGTGGAAGTCAAGCAGCATGAATGGTACACAATTCGTACATCCCTAATGTCTTGCTGCTAGCTCCTGTTGATTATTTTGTTTTTATATTGTAGTTTTAAACTTTTATATTTTATTTTATCACTATTTTATTGTTATATATTTTATCATTTTAATTGTGGAGAACTACCCAGACAGCTTCAGCTATTGGGAGGTATAAAGGTGATGATGATGATATAACAATAATAATAATAATAATAATAGCATTCATAATAGTTTTCATACCAGGCATGGCTAGTCCAGAGGATTCATGCACATCCTGGCCTCTGCCACTGGGCAGGAGATGAAGGACCACTGGCAGGCTGCACCCCCTGCCTCTCAGGCAGAACATTATAGGAAGGGGAAGACCAGCCTGACCACCCAACTAGGGATGGGCAGACTCACCATCCACCACCACCCATGCTCGCTCACTGCACTGTGAATACAAAAGCAAGAGGACCGACAATGTTGCCTAAAGATTAATGACAAATTTGGGGTTAGTGCAGGAAAATCCTGCAATGCAAAGGGAAGGTGCATGGAAGTGAAATCCAAACCAAGCAGCTACCAGATCCATAAAGTAGTGAAGGAGGAGGAGGAGGAGGAGGAGGAGGAGGAGGAGGAGGAGAAGAAGAAGAAGAAGAAGAAGAAGAAGAAGAAGAAGAAGAAGAAGAAGAAGAAGAAGAAGAAGGGGGAGGTTTAAATGCTGAAGATTGGTACATGGTATCTAAGTATCAATCTTCAGCATTTAAACCTCCCCCTTCTTCTTCTTCTTCTTCTTCTTCTTCTTCTTCTTCTTCTTCTTCTTCTTCTTCTTCTTCTTCTTCTTCTCCTCCTCCTCCTCCTCCTCCTCCTCCTCCTCCTCCTCCTCCTCCTCCTTCTCCTTCACTACTTTATGGATCTGGTAGCTGCTTGTTTTGGATTTCACTGCTTGGTTTGGATTTCACTTGCTGAAGATTGGTACATGGTATCTAGGTATCCCCCTTCATGGATCACTGCCTTGTTGTGGCAAAGGGGCTTGCATAACTCAGTGAAGCCATAAGCTATGCCATGCAGGGCCCCCCAAGATGGACATGTCATGGCAGAGAGTTCTGACAAAATGTGGTCTACTGGGGAATGAAATGGCAACCCACTCCAGTATTCTTGCCAAGAAAACCCCAAGGAACGTATCACAAGGATAAAAGATATGACGCCAGAAGATGAGCCCCTCAGGTCAGAAGGTGTCCAATATACTACTGGGGAAAAGCAGACGGCATTTCCAAGTAGCGCCAGAAAGAGGGAAGCGGCTGGGCCAAAGCCGAAAGGACACTCAGCTGTGGATGTGTCAGGTGGTGAAAAGAAAATCCGATGCTGTAAAGAACAATATTGTTTAGGAACCTGGAATGTCAGATCAATGAATCAAGGTAAGCTGGAGGTGGTCAAACATGAGATGGCAAGACTGAACATCGACATCTTGGGAATCAGCGAAATAAAATGGACAAGTATGGGCGAATTTAATTCAGGTGACCATCATATCTACTACTGTGGGCAAGAATCCCTTAGAAGAAATGAAGTAGCACTCATAGTCAACAAAAGGGTGGGAAAAGCAGTACTGGGGTACAATCTTAAAAATGATAAAATGATCTCAGTACGAATCCAAGGCAAACCATTCAACATCACAGTAATTCAAGTCTATGCCCCAATCACTGAGGCCGAAGACGCTGAGGTTGATCGGTTCTATGAAGACCTACAACACCTTCTAGAACTAACACCAAAACAAGATGTCCTCTTCATCATAGGGGATTGGAATGCTAAAGTAGGAAGTCAAGAAATCACCGGGATAACAGGCAAGCATGGCCTTGGTGTACAAAATGAAGCAGGACAAAAGCTAATAGAGTTTTGCCAAGAGAACATGCTGATCATAGCAAACACTCTTTTCCAACAGCACAAGAGACGACTACACATGGACATCACCAGATGGTCAATATCGAAATCAGATTGATTATGTCCTTTGCAGCCAAAGATGGAGAAGCTCTATACAGTCAGTAAAAACAAGACCTGGAGCTGACTGTGGTTCAGATCATGAGCTTCTTGTTGCAAAATTTCGGCTTAAATTGAAGAACGTAGGGAAAACCACTAAACCGTTCAGGTATGACCTAAATCATATCCCTTATGAATATACAGTGGAGATGACAAATAGATTTCAGGGATTAGACCTGATAGACAGAGTGCCTGAGGAACTATGGACGGAGGGCCGTAACATTGTTCAGGAGGCAGCAACGAAATCCATCCCAAAGAAAAAGAAATGCAAGAAAGCCAAGTGGCTGTCTGATGAGGCTTTCCAAGTAGCTGAGGAAAGAAGGGAAGTGAAAAGCAAGGGAGAAAGGGGAAGATATATCCAACTGAATGCAGAGTTCCAGAGAATAGCAAGGAGAGACAAGAAGGCCTTCTTAAATGAACAATGCAAAGAAATCGAGGAAAACAACAGAATGGGAAAGACTAGAGATCTCTTTAAGAAAATTGGAGATCTCAAGGGAACGTTTTGTGCAAAGATGGGCATGATAAAGGACAAAGAAGGCAGGGACCTAACAGAAGCAGATGAGATTAAGAAGAGGTGGAAAGAATACACAGAAGAACTAAACAGGAAAGATCTGAATGTCCCTGATAGCTATGATAGTGTGGTCACTGAACTTGAGCCGGACGTCCTCGAGAGTGAAGTCAAGTGGGCCTTAGGAAGGATTAGTAACAACAAAGGTAGCGGAGATGACAGTATTCCAGTTGAGCTATTTAAAATCCTAAAAGATGATGCTGTTAAAGTGCTGCACTCAGTATGCCAACAAACTTGGAACACTCAACAATGGCCACAAGACTGGAAAAGATCAGTTTACATTCCAATTCCAAAGAAGGGCAACGCCAAAGAGTGTTCAAACTACCGCACAATTGCGCTCATTTCACATGCCAGCAAGGTGATGCTCAAAATCCTACAAGCTAGGCTTCAGTAGGGATGGGGGAGAATTTCTCCCCGAAACTTCAGGGGGCCGAGTGCCAACGTATTCGGCCCCCCGAAGTAGTTTCGGGGAGAAATTCTCCGCACCCCCCGCACCCGGCACCCCCCCCGGGATGGGACTTACCTTTCCTGAATGTCCCTCCTGGCGGCGGGTCCCGGCGGCGGTTTGGCAGGTCTTCGTCAGGGGCGGGGGCGGCAGCTGGTCTTTCGACCGGCTGCCACTGCCGCCATTCCAAGAAAAGTTAAGAAAAAAAGCGCCCCCGTGATAGGCTACGTGACGATTAACGTAGCCTATCACAGCTAGATTTGCAAAGTCAGCCGTGATAGGCTACGTAAATCGTCACGTAGCCTATCAAGGGTGACTTAAAAAAAAAAAAAAAGCACGTACGGCTAATGGCGGCCCCCATAGGGAGCCGCCATTCGCGTTCCTTATTTGGTCGCTGTAGTTTACGTAAAGATTACGTAGACTACAGCGAAAATAAGGGCAATTTTGTAAACGCTATTACAAACCCGTGGCTTGTAAGGCACCTCGAGAGTAGTTTGATTGAATGGCGGGGTATAAAACTTCAAAATAAATAAATAATAAATGAAAGGGCTATGAGACCTGAGCCCCAGGGACCATCAGCATGCTAGATGAATCGATATGCAAGCTAACAGAAAACAAAACAAATCTAACATCCCCTTTCTTGTTCACTTCTATATCAAGCACCCTGCAGGTGAGCCCACGAATAGCAAAATGTTGCCTTGTGCCTAAGGCTGAAGGGATGGTTTCCACAGCTGCAGACCATGAAGCTTGGCAGAGAATTGGCTTGGCTGGAATGATTCCTTTTGTGCTTTACTTACCATGTGTAAAGAAATGAATATATACTTCTGTGATTAGGAATGAAATCGTTGAAAACAAATAACAATTGGAAGGAAAAGGAACAGATGGAAACAGTCATTGCACTCTTGCTGCTTAACTAAGGTAGCTCTGCCAAATACGAAGACCAAAGAATGGATTACTGGGGGGGCGGGGGATGGAAAGGTGCATGTTACAACGTGGGGGGGGAGGTGGATGGATATCTTTTTTTTTCTCTCATGAAAGACAATCTGGATATTGTACATACTGGGAAATCAGCAAAAGAAAGCATTTGGGGAAGAGGGAAGTTTCCTGCCATTTCTTTCCACCGAAAATGCAGAACATTAAAATGTTCAGTTTGCTTTGATGCTGGACAGTAGTAGGACTGGGGTCAGCATCTGGCGATGTCAGGCAATTGCTGGAGCCCCATATGGCAGGGCCCATGACTTACCCCTTGTCTGGGTGCCATTAACATTTCCTAAGGCTGTTGAGGGTGAAAGAGGAGAGTGCAAAAGCTGGTTTGAAACTCAACATTAAAAAAACGAAGATCATGGCATCTGGTCCCATCACTTCCTGGCATATAGAAGGGGAAGAAATGGAAGCAGTGACAGATTTTACTTTCTTGGGCTCCAAGATCACCGCAGACGGTGACTGTAGCCATGAAATTAAAAGATGCTTGCTCCTTAGGAGGAAAGCTATGGCCAACCTAGACAGCATAGTAAGAAGCAGAGACATCACCTTGCCGACAAAGGTCTGTCTGATCAAAGCTATGGTTTTCCCAGTAGTAATGTATAGCTGTGAGAGCTGGACTATAAGGAAGGCTGAGCGCCGAAGAACTGATGCTTTCGAATTGTGGTGCTGGAGAAGACTCTTACGAGTTCCCTGGACTGCAAGGAGGTCAAATCAGTCCATTCTAAAGGAAATCAACCCTGAGTGCTCATTGGAAGGACAGATACTGAAGCTGAAGCTCAAATATTTTGGCTACCTAATGCAAAGAGAAAACTCTCTGGAAAAGACCCTGATGCTGGGAAAGACTGAAGGCAAAAGGAGAAGGGGATGGCAGAGGATGAGATGGCTAGATAGCATCACTGATGCAATGAATATGGACTTGAGCACACTCCGGGAGAAAGCGGAGGACAGGAAGGCCTGGTGTGCTATGGTCCATGGGGTCACGAAGAGTCGGACACGACTGAACAACTGAACAACAACAACAACAAGGTGTCCCAGAGTCACACTACTTTGGGAGTTCTGCGGAGCACTGCCAGAAATTGAAATGGCATCTCCAAGCCCTCCCAGTGCTCATGGACACGCCGCTGCTGCCCATCGCTGCCCCATGCCAAAGTAAGCCCAGCAGGGCTCATAGGGACCAAGGGCCATATCAGACCAAGAGCTGGATCTGGACAACAACAGAATAAGTCAAACAGAGCTAGGCAATGCGGTTTGTTCTCAATGCTTGCCTCAACTTATAGAAACATAGAACCATAGAATAGTAGGGTTGGAAGAGGCCTACCAGGCCATCGAGTCCAACCCCCTGCTCAATGCAGGAATCCAAGTCAGAGTATCCCTGGCAAATGGCTGTCCAGCCTTGTCTTGAATGCCTCCAGTGTGGAAGTGCCCACTACCTCCCTAGGTAATTGGTTCCACTGTCGTATTGCTCTTGTCTTAACTTGAGAAGTTAATTGGGATGGTCTTGAAGTCTTAGTGACATCACCAGTTAGGATCTCATGGATAACTCAGTGGAGAACAAACTTCTCTGGAAGGCAACTTGTGCAACACTCCCAAAGTTCCCTGTGATATATAGGCATAGGCAATGATTGAGTGCACTCTCAGACAGAGGTGCCACTTGGGCCAGACCACAAGGCCCTGGGCTGTGGACCAGCAGTCTTGGAGGGCCCCCAAACTGCTCCCTCTCAAATGGCCACAGGTAAAGCTGTGGGCGGCTGTAGCTCTTCTTCCTCCTGCTGTGCTGTGCCACTAAAGAAAAGTGCCATAGCAGTAGGGATGCCCGTTGTTGGGAAATCTGTAGGGATGTACGAAACTCACTTAACTTTTTGCGGAATTTTTCACGGTGGGGGGGAGGCGCTCCATCCCTCCCCCTGTAATCCTCGATGGGGGGGAGGCGATCCGGTCCTCCCCCCTGGAATCCTGCCCGGCTGGCCCCACTCCGTGGCGGCTCTGCGGAGCAGCCGGCTAGGGCCGTCCGTGGCCTGCTGCGGACGCAAATGGCGGCTGCCATAGCAGCCACCATTTGCGTCCAGCCGGCTTGCCATGATAGGCTAAATACGTAAGTATTTACATAGCCTATCATGGCAACCCCCCCCCAAAAAAAACAGCGTATGCAAATGGTGGCAGCTACGGCGGCCGCCATTTGCGTTACCTATTTTTCACCAGTCCAGCCTACGTAAATATTTACGTAGGCTAGAACGATGAAAAATAGGGAACGCAAATGGCAGCCACCGTAGCTACCACCATTTGCGTATGCTGGGTTTTTTTTGGGGGGGGTAGTTGTGATACGTAGCCTATCACAGCTGCAGGGCCACCAGTGGCAGCCGCAGCAGCCCGCCCGTGGCCGGCCAGGAGACCAGCCGCCGGAGCCGCCACCACCGGAACCGTCGCATCTGCCCCAGGTAAGTGCCATCCCGGGGGATTGCACGGGGGGGCGGGGGGGCAGGAGACCATTCCGCCATGGATTCCGGGGGCGGAATCCGTGGTGGAATCCTCTGCAATCCCTAGAAATCTGGTTCTTTTCTGGCTCGATGGAGTTCCACAGCATTTGTGGCTTGCTTTGCATCTGTGAGCTGAGCTGCAGGTTGTTCCCTGACCTTCGGGAACTTCCTTGCAAATTTTTTTTTGTGTGGGGTGCTGGTGGTGGTGGTGGTTTCTGGCTGGAATTTGTGCAGATTGCTCAGAAATTTGTGCAAATTGCAGACCCTTCCAAAATGAGACAAAAACAACCCCCCACCATGAAATTCCCAGAAAATCTGCTACTGGCCTGACTTGCTACAGATTGAGTTGAGCACCACAGTAGGAACTGAATCGAAGCCCAGGGGGCCGAGCCTAGGAAAACTCATCCAACTTTGCCCCCAAATGAATTTCTCTGGCATCCCTGTGCAGTGGTGGTGGCTGGTCAAGACTACAGCTCTGTTGTGCACCGTCAACTGAATATGCTGTGTGTAATTTAAAATGGTGCAGTTTTGGCCAGCCACCACAACAATTTCCTTCAGCAGGACTGTGATACGTCTAGAGGAAGAGATGCCATCACCACCATCACCCAAGCAAAAAATGAAACAGGGCTGGGTTGGCTGGGTTGGAGGCAGGGAGAGGATGGCCATGGGGAAGGGGGCCCTGGAGAATATCTTGCCTAGAACCCCTCAAACACTGCACTGCCTCTGCTCTCAGTTTGTACAGGGTAACAGTAAATAGCGATGCAGGAATCAGTCTATTTCCTGTCCAGGTCAGTTTCACATGTATTTAATCAAAATTCAGTTCTTCTGTCCAATTTCTTTAGCAGTCTGTTAATTAAACAAAATACCAAGAAATGCATTTATTTTCATATGCACTTTCCTAACATCTTCTATGAAACTTCCCTAATGCGCACAACTTTTGTACACAACTTCCCCAGTATACATATTTCTGTACACAAACTTTGAGCCAGCAACTGCTCCTTCTGCATCACAAAATTCAGAGAAGTGTGCATTCTGATCCATGTATTCATCCGGAAACTGAATTAGACCAAAGAAAATTCTTCCCCATCCCCAATAGTAAACCTCATCAGGTTCAGCTAGTGCTCTGTGTGAAGGGAACGTGTGCCCTAAAATATGTCCCAGAAGCCTTTGCAATGAGTAGGAGTTCCATGGCAGAAGCGTAGGGCTTCTTCCATAGATAAGGCAGCATGGAGAGATTTCCCTGAAGGCAGAAAGTTTGAAAACCACCGTTACTCTTTAATCAAACATATGCTCAGAGATAAATGGATTGTAAGAATGATTGCTATCAGTCACAGTGAGATATGTTAGACAGCTAGCTGGAAGACTCAATTATATCCTATCTGGCAAACATATCCCACATACTTATTTTGTTAATAGTTCCAAGAGTTCAAGGCAAAAATGAGTATTACAAATCATGGACATAATGGGAGTACTTTGATTCTGGGATCTCAGAGAAACAAAACACCAGACCGTGCAATCCTATGCACGTTTACTTGGAAGGAGGTCCTACTGTGCTTACTGGCGCTTACTCCCTGACAGGTGTGTTTAGGATTACAACCTAAGGCATATTGAGAAAATTTAAGGTGATTTCCGATCCCTCAGTTCACCGGAGGCCGGTGGCTCCAATTTTGGTGGGGCTTTGAAGGATTCTGGGTGTCAGTCAGAAACAGCCAGAACTCTAAAAGAGTTATCCAAGGTTCTGAACCCATTTTGGGGATGGAATAGCTCCTTTAGAGTTCTGACTGGTTCTAACGGAAACTCAGAATGGATCTACAGCCCCACCAGAATTGGAGCCACCAGCCGCCACTATCCCTGTCTCTCCAAAGCCCTGCTGGCAAGAACTAGGCATGGAAGGATGAGGACAGCATCTTTTGCAGCCTCCTCATCCTCCATTAAAATAAAATAATCACATTAGCTAGACGGGTCTCTAAGCCTGGGAAGAACATAGCTCAGGTCGGCAATCCTACTGCTAACACCAAATATGGCAGAACACCTTTTCTTACTGGGACCACTTGGGCCACTCAGCACTAGGTAATCCCACCCTTCGCTTCTGCTGCCACCATGAATCTACACCTCTTTATTAAAATATACCTTTTTCCTAAGGTAGCTGCTCATTAAGGAATGAGACAAACAAAGCAAACAAAGATATATAGTATTTTAGAAAAAATAAATTTAAAAGAAAGCTTATTATTTAAGATTGCTGTGACTTTATGAACAAGGTTTCTATATGGTTATTTAAAAAAAAACAACAAAAAAACAGGGCTTCTATAATGTTACTTTTACCACCACTCAGGAGTTAGAAGCCTGAGTTCCTAACCCCAACCAAACATAAGCCTGTAAAGCTCCACCCCAGTTAATTCACAGGTCTAGCAATGAAGGCTTGAAAGGCAGGCTGCTCTCTGGAAGGGTTTTGACTTCCACCTAGAACCTTCAACAAGGTTTACTGAAGTCTTCAGTTTGGTCCAACAACTGCTCTGTCTTCAGACCACTGCCACCAACTGACACTCTAGTCAGAACCCTCCAGCCAATTAGCTTTGGTGTGGCCAACATTCTGTCACACAAGCTCTCTTCTTCAACTGAGGACCAATGGGCATCTTTAGAATGTTCAGTCATTCTCCAATTGTTGTTGTTCAGTCGTTCAGTCATGTCCGACTCTTCGTGACCCCATGGACCATAGCACGCCAGGCCTTCCTGTCCTGCGCTCTCTCCCGGAGCGTGCTCAAGTTCATATTCATTGCATCCGTGATGCTATCTAGCCATCTCATCCTCTGCCGTCCCCTTCTCCTTTTGCCTTCAGTCTTTCCCAGCATCAGGGTCTTTTCCAGAGAGTTTTCTCTTCGCATTAGGTGGCCAAAATATTTGAGCATCAGCTTCAGTATCTGTCCTTCCAATGAGCAGTCAGGGTTGATTTCCTTTAGGATTGACTGATTTGACCTCCTTGCAGTCCAGGGGACTCGTAAGAGTCTTCTCCAGCACCACAGTTCGAAAGCATCAATTCTTCGGCGCTCAGCCTTCCTTATAGTCCAGCTCTCACAGCCATACATTACTACTGGGAAAACCAATTAGATAGCACCAATTTCCATCCTACCTTCCCTTATATAAAGGCCTGGCCTCATTCCCCTCTCAGTGGTAATAGGAAGTGCCACTCCGCCAGCACACTATATTTACAAAATATCTCTCCTCTAACTCAAGCAAATGGCACACATTTTTCTCTGCTACTGTTAACACATTCAGTCCTTGAGTCATTGAAACAAAACATAAACAGTTAAACTTTTACCACAGTTTTACCTCAGTGTCTTCACACAGCCCATCTAGCTTGCTTACCAGGGAATGGGTGACGATCGTGGTGGTGAGGCTCTTGAATTGAGGGCATCCAGGCTTCTCCTTCTGCTTCCCCTACCCACCCACCACCTTGCCCCTATTCTCCCTGTCTGATGTCTCTTCCAAGATTGCAGCTGTGACCTCATAAGAGAAACCACTGTGGAGCTTTCCACAACAGCTGGGAGGGGTTGTTGGGGAAGATTCACAATTGGATCTCCTCCTCTATTCATAAAAGGGTAAAGGTAAAGGTGTCCCCAACCAGTCGTGTCCAACTCTAGGGTGTGGTGCTCATCTCCATTTCTAAGCCAAAGAGCCAGCACGGTCCGAAGATGCTTCCGTGGTCATGTGGCCGGCATGACTGAACACCGAGGTGCACGGAACGCTGTTACCTTTCCCGCTGAAGCGGTACCTATTTGTCTACTTGCAATTTCTTGCGTTCGAACTGCTAGGTTGGCAGAAGCTGGGACCGAAGATGGGAGCTCACTCCGTCACGCGGCACTTGGGTCTCGAACTGCTGTCCTGCCGACCTTCCGGTCTGCAGTTCAGCGTCTTAACCACTAAGCCACAAGGAGGAGGTGTGCACCATCCCATGGCTCCCCAGATGCCATCTGTGAAGCCATAGGATTATTCTGTAAGACAACTTTCCACTGCCAATATTTTGTACTTTCTAAATCTCCCTAAATCCAAGAATTGCAATAACTGAGGACATTGTAAACCATTCAAATTTGGAAAATATACATTTGAATGTGCTTGTTGGCCACACTTCCCAGCCATGCCTCCCCTCACTAGCTATGTGTTCAATGTTACTGAGCAAGGAGTGTACAGTTGTATGTGTGTTAGGCTTCTCCACCCAGCTGGTGGTCTAGGCTTTCCAGTCAGGTGGACAAATCCAACACACATATGCCTTTCTCAATTACTGTCCTATTCTGAGATTATTTGAGGCTTGCAGGGGAAGCTGGTAGCATCTGGTGGCATCAGACCAAGGCAGGTAAAGTCCAGGCTTGGCAGCTGAGTCAAGTCACAGTAGGCAAGGTCAGATTAAGCAGATTTAGTCAAAGTAGATAAGTCAAGACACAGCAGACAATGTCAAGGCAGAAGCATGCTTAAGCAGAGGGCAGAGGAAAACAAGACCTTGGATAGCTCCAAGTGGATCTGACTGGCTGGTTCTCTATCCTGCTAGGGCAATAGGGAGGATGTTGTTTCAGCAGAGAACCAACTGAAGCCTTACAAAGTCTGTCTGACAAGAACCGAAGTGTGGTCAGCTCTGCCCCTCCAGGAGGAGTCCAAGGAGCTGAATGGACTATTAAATACCCCCATCTGATTTTGCAGTCATAGACTTCCATGGGGCTAGGGAGATAGAGACTCATCCTTGAGCCGGAGGGTGATGGCAGGGCTCTTGGCATGAGAGCCCTGAATAAGATACTGATTGGCCTATCCCTGAGGAAGCCTCCTGTGCTTCATCCTTATCAGTGTTCTCAGCTGCACACTGGAAAGTCCAAGGGTCAGGGGTCATCTCACCAGTGCCCTATGTGCTGTTGCTGAGGTGTGTGGCCATTGTATGTATCAGCATGAGAGGGGCACCGTTGTTTGAACACCCATTCTCTGGCCCTGCTGCCAGCTTTTCATCCATATTTTTCCTTGGATTGGTGGCTGTTCATTGCCACCTCCACAAGCACTCAGCATCCATCCTAGCATCCTATCAACATCACATCTACTATCTTGGTGCCTGATAGTCTTCTCCATGCATGGCAACCTTTTTTGGCTGTTGAAGGTGAATCCTGATAAACCGGGGGGGGGGGCTTCTTGAATCTAAGAGACCACTGCTTGAGACAATATGCAAAATGACTGGTAAAGATGCATTCATTTCAACCTCACAAAAGCTAAGGGAGCCCAAGGAATGCCAAAGTCAGTACAAGCATGTAGTGGGACCAGGTTAATTTGTATGGAAGCAAAGTTACATTAAAAGTGATTGCAGATTAAATTAAAACTGATTATCTGGTACCACCTAAGTGAAACTAAGCAATTATCTGAAGCTACACCCAAGATGGGCAAATGTTAACGAAGCATTTTCAAAAGTTGCATTATATTCCTTTTATTTTCATTTAATAAAATGGTTTCAGGACTGTTGAATGATCTCATTTGTGGAGTACCATGAGAGAACATATGCTCACACGCTACCAAGTTTCTCTGGAGGGACAAACTCAGCTTGTCAAAAGTGGCACATGGCACCCATGAGGACCAATCATTATGCATAAGACTTCATATCAAAGAGAAGAAGCATTTTCCCCTCTTCATTTTGCAGTCATGACTGTTGCTTGGATATTATCTTTTTCCCCCCTATCTGCCCCCCCCCACACACACACATACACACAGCCCAATTCAACAGAACAGCTTTAGCTGGTGCAAACTAATGTGGCCTCCTGAATGTGGCAGGGGAGGGGGCAGAATTGTTTTTCTCTTTTTTTTCTTACTGTAAATGTACCATAGGAGAACTAGGGGTGTATGGAATTTTGTTGGGCCTGCAAAATAGCCGAGCATGCCATAACCTCACAACCTCGAATATGAATGGGCACAGGAGAATGCGTTCTCTGAAAATGATTTTAAATTCTTGAACATGCACTCACATTCAAAAACTGCACAAATTTCAGAGAAAAGGCAAATTAAAATTGTGCATTTTTTTTAAAAAATGCAGAATTTCCTGCATTAGTCTATGGAGGAATATTGTACAACTTTGAAAAATTCTCAGATTTTTGTGCAGTTTTCCTGTTCGTGAAAATCCAACAGCAGTCACAAACACTTGTGGAAATCAATGGAGAGACAAGCAAAGAGATGATGCTCGGAGAATCTGGGCAAATGGCAACATCGCTTGTTCGCCCATCCCTAATGGAAACAAAGGGTGAGTTCCCATATGTTGACTACTAAGTGGTTCCATGATCAACTGATACCTTGGATGAGTGAAAGAGCTATCACAGAACATGCACCGTACAACTTAGTTGGGTGGGGGATTATGGGAGTTGTAGTCCAACACAGTTGGAGGGCACCAGGTTGGAGAAGGTTGCCATACAGAGACCTTTCAACGATCTGTTAGCAGCAGCCATTCCATCAGGTTTTAGCTGAGGGAAAGATGGAACTGCAGGGCCACGCCATTGCCTCTGCTGAGAGTAGCATTGGGCCAATACTTCCACCCCAACCTTTTCAGCAGTTGAGAGTATTGTGTCTTTTAAATTGCAGGCAGGGACTGACATGATGAGAGCAGGAGGGCTCCAAGAGGGGGCAAGAATGGGGCAGCAGATGTCATGCTGGACAGTGTTTGCCATGCTGGACTGCACCCCTATATTCCCTGACCTTGCTTCTTCATGTGACAAGGTCTGAAGTAGGGTTCCACCTGCACGATCGGGGACCCTGTTTAATCAGGATTCCACATGAAAATATGCACACATATTTTCATTCAAAAAGAAGTAAACCAAAGCCTGCCATCTGAAGGAGACTTTGAGGTGGAATTGGAGGTGGAATTTTGGGAGAGCCTCAACAAGATTGGATTTTGCTGATTCACACATTCCTGTTCACTGCTACTCCCTCCTTCTCCCTGGCTGTAACACCATTTCCACACTTCCACCATCTGTGGAAACTGCTCCATCCTCCCTTCTCTGCTGAGGGCTTGTGCAAACCTGGCACTGGCACTGGCTGTTCATGTCTAAACACACTTCCTCTGTTCTGTGCTGGAAAACACACAAGTGAAAAGATTACAAAAATTAAACAGAGGAGAAGAACCAGACTAGAGCATATGATCTAACTGTCCATGCAGATTCATTTAATTGGTACAATGTATTCCAATTGCAAGATTTGAATTGTCCTTGTGGTCTGTGATCTGGAGGCATTCTTAGCTCAGAGTATCAGTGCCCTGGTTCACGAAGGAAACAGTGGAAGATTCCTATACCTTACAGAGCATGATCAAGGCAAACTATTGCACTCTTCTTATCCTTGCACACTATTGCACTCTTCTTATCCTTCTGACACACATACCTCATTCAGAGGCACAAGGAACAGAACAGGTGAAACATTTTCAGGTTTTTCAGCACCATGTGGGTTAGATGCATGTTTGTTTTTTAAGAGAACTAAGAATCTTGGTTATTCTCTTGCAGGCAGCTACTGGCATCTCACTAGAACAGGGGTGGACAACTTGTGACCCTCCAGATGCTTTGGCCTATAGCTCCCATGGTCCTTCACCACTGGCTATGCTGGCTAGGGCTGATGGGAGTTGTAGGCCAAAATTCAGGAGGGCTGCGTTGCTCACCCCTGCACTAGAAGCAAGTGATCCTAGGCACTTCTATCCATACCAGGCAGCACTCAAATGCTTTGAGTGCCATTTTTCTTTGTAGGAAGCTAGGGTACAAATCAATTTTTTTAATATATATATATATATATATATATATATATATATATATATATATATATATATTTGGTGATATGACCCTGTTAAAAACAAACAAACACTTCTTATATCCTGAATACAAAGATCAAGCCCCCTCCCGCCCACAATGTACAGCATTTTATGAACATCATCACTGCTGTTGGCTCCATCCCTAGGGTTCTGCTGTACTGGCAGATGTTACTATGACACGTCGGCTGTGTCCTGCATCCCTGCCACTGTCTGCTTTCTCTTCCATATATCATCTCTCCTCCCCAAAATATAACAAAGTAATAGGAAAACAAGTTTGGATTCCAGAATGAATTCTGTTGATGATGATGAATGAAACAGAAGAGACAGGTTGATTTTCATAAGTTAAATGGAACTCCACCATGCTGAGTGCAAAGGCATCAAATGGGCTATGGGGGGGGGAGGGAAGGAAAGATTGGTGACCTGAGCAAACTTGACAAGAGAAGGAGGAAGAATTTATGTGCAATGGCCTAATGTCATTTGAACAAAATGATATTTGTTCTTTGCTTAGGGGGAACCAGAAATATGTCATTCAGCCTGATGGACCTCATCCAGCAAGGCACCGAAGCATGGCTCCTGTTAAATATGACCATAATCTCTCCTGCATCTATACATCTTGCTGGTGGATTCTTGCCAAATCCTATCCTGATCCTCAGTTGGGGATGAGTATTACCATTATTTATTGGTTCATTTTAAATATTTATATCCCACTTTTGAAAATATTTTCCCCAAACCAGCTTACCAAAAATAAACACCTCCACCCCACAAATATAATACCAATACAAACAACAATAAATAATGAATTGAAGATCAAAAATTGATTAAAGAAACACAGAGCATCATTAGAAAACAGAGGAGACAGCATAAAAATAGTAGAAATCATTTATTTAAGAAAGCCATCTGATTTTTTTTAAAGGTTTTCAATGCCTGTTTAAACCAGGAAGAGAGGGGGGTTGGCAGTCCTTGCCAGGAAGAGAACTAAGAGTTGGGTTATCTCCTGATCCTGTTTGGACCTGTCTGTCTTGCAGTTAGGGATGTGCAAACCCACCTCCGTCCAGGTTGTCCGGGAGTCCACCCAGACCCTGCCCCTGCTTGCTGGTTCCTGGACCATGCTTGAGCCCCTCCTGCACTCGTCAAGCAGCCTTCACTCATCCTGGCAGCCTCATTGAGCTCTGTGGTCACCATTTTTTAAAAAATAAAATAAAATGGCAATCACAAAAATGTGCATGTTTGTTTATGTGCCAGAATGCGGATTTATGTGAATGCACATATTTGTGCATGCACAGAAATGAGCATTTTTGTGAATGCACATGTTTGCATATGCACAAAAATGTCTATTTTCGCAAAATGTGCTTTCTCACAAAACTGCACCATTCACACATAGACAAATATGCACATTCGCAGAAATGCACATTTTCGCGCATATGCAAATATGCATATTTTTGCAATCATTTAATTTTTTTTTAAAAATGGTGACCGAGGAGCTCTACGAGGCCACCAGGGTGAGTGCGGGCCTCTTGCCAAGAGTGGGCAGGGGGCAAGTGGGGTCAGGATCAGCGAGCAGGACTCAGGGTGCAGGCTGGGGGGGGGTGTTCTGCCAGATCACTGGACAGAATTGAGCGTCCGTGCCATCCCTACTCACATTATGCTTTTTGCTGTCATCAGTTTAATCAAATGAGCTGGAAACTCTTTGTCCTTGTTGAGATTTCCAGGTAATGTTGCTGATAGGCCCTTTTAAGCATTGCAAGAGCTGAGCTCTGGATCAAAATGGAACATAGTGCAAGAGCTCAGTTCCTCTGTAGGTCAATGAACACCAACACAGGCTAAGTTTAGGAATGGGGGAGAAACGTGTTCCTAAATTCTGTGGTGGTGCAGGGGTGAGGCAATGCAGAGGGGCCACCAAGTTATTTTAGCAAGCTCAGCCTCTCTAGTTATTATTATCTTGGCATCCTAGTAGTTCACCATTTGCTTGTATTAGGTTCTCAGTGTTTAACATTTACTTGTCCTAGGATATTTAACAGAAAACAAGAGAAATATTTAGAAGGTTAATCTTGAGTTTAGTTCTTTATTTATGTATTGTATTTTAACCAAAAGATATATACATAACCAGAGGGAAGAGCCCACCAGGGAGCAGACAAGCCTCCACATGCCTTCCCCTGTTGGCAAAGTCTAAACAGGGCCAGTTTGTTCCCTTCCCTGCCTGTGGACATTCCAGGAGCAGAATTCTTTTTCCAATCCATACTTCCTCTGTTGGTGGGAGGGAGCATAACTTCCGAAACCAATCTGTGATCATTTGTCTTAATGGTAATCCTTGTTTCCAAGAGGTGAGAAGCGGAAGGTAATGACACAAAGAGGCAGGAACTAGATTTCCCATCAGTCTGCCATACTGAGTTTCCCTTTCCCAGCAGTCCTGCCTTTGGGGTTGGAGAAACACAGGGAGGGTCAAGATCCTGGATAGAACAAGAGCCTGGATAGAACAAGGATAGAACAAGGTCCTCCTGGACCGCCTGGAGGGGTTGGGCATTGGAGACACCGTATTGCGGTGGTTCCAGTCCTTCCTCTCCGGCAGGTACCAGAGGGTAGCACTGGGAGAGGAGGTTTCGGACCCATGGCCACTCACTTGTGGGGTGCCACAGGGTTCCATCCTCTCCCTGATGCTATTTAACATCTATGTGGGCTATCATCAGGAGGTTTGGGGTGCGGTGTCATCAATATGCGGATGACACGCAGCTCTACCTCTAATTCAAATCTTCACCAAGGTTGGCCGTAGAATCCCTGTCCAAATGTCTGGAGATGGTGAGTGGCTGGATGGGGAGGAATAAGCTGAAGCTGAACCCTGACAAGACTGAGGTACTTTTGGTGGGAGACAAGAGGAGGCTGGGGGATGTTGACCTGGTGCTGAATGGGGTACGGCTACCCTTGAAAGACCAGGTCCACAGCCTGGGGGTCATTTTGGACTCCCAGCTGTTCATGGAGGCTCAGGTGTCAGCTGTGAGCCGGACAGCACTGTATCAACTCCATCTGATATGGCGGCTGCGCCCCTTCCTTCCTGATCATCTGCTCCCATCGGCAGTATATGCCCTGGTCTCCTCTCGTTTAGACTACTGTAATGCGCTCTACGTGGGGTTACCCTTGAAGACGGTTTGGAAGCTGCAGGTGGTACAGAACGCGGCGGCTCGCCTGGTTAAAGGCAGCCGCCGGCGAGATCGCATCACTCCAATGCTGAAGTAGTTGCACTGGTTACCAGTTGTTTTCTGGGCCAAATTCAAGGTGTTGGTTTTGCCTATCTTAAGGCAAAACCTTAAGGAGCCTATCAGCCTATCTTAAGGAGCGCCTCCAGCAGCACCAGACAGGCCGCTTAACAAGATCAGCCTTGGATGGCCTTCTCTCTGTCCTATCAGCCAGGACAGCTAGACTGGTGGGGACGAGGGAGAGGGCCTTTTCTGTGGTGGCCCCCACTCTGTGGAACTCCCTCCCTAGGGAACTCTGTCATGCCCCCTCTTTAATGAGCTTCCGTCATGCATTAAAAACGGGGTTGTTCAGGCAGGCATTTGGGGTGGGTTAGGGTATTTTAGAAAATGTTTTTATTGTAGAATTTTATTGTTTTAAACTGTTTTATTGTATGCTGTACATCACCCAGAGTGGCTGGGTGACCAGCCAGATGGGCGATTAATAAATTTAATAATAATATAAATAATAAGGCTTTGGCTCAGGGAGGCCAGTCGCTCCCTTGGACTCTTCACTGACAGCTTGAAAGCCTAGATGAGGGACACTTGGACCCCAGGTAGGGATGCACATATTGTGTAAAATCCATTCTGTCTGTGCTTCAGGGATTGCCAGGCTCCTTTCATCCCACTGTCTGCCCACTGACAAAATTGGATGTTTTTTGTTTCTGAATTTGCACAAATGTGCATGTACAGAAATGCGCAAATCCCCCCAATGGGGATGCTCACGCTTCAGCTTGAAATGTGCATTTTAAGCCACTCTTTAAATTTTGCATATTTTTCTATGACAAAATTTGTGCAAAATTCCCGAAGGTTAGAAAAACTGTCCGTAAGTCCGTGGAATCCACCGGACACAGGAAAATCCAGTCCACTGCTGAATCCGCAGGGCAGATTCATGAAAATCTGAACTCATTTGGTTCCGTTGCAGATTTTTCTGACATTGTAAACCCCAGATAGGCTAACTACTGGCTGCATAGATACAAGGAAGTACTTCTTCAAACAGTGCATAGTTAAACTATAGAATATACTTCCAAAATTAGGGAATTCACTTCCAAAAGATGTAGTGATAGCCATGCATTTGGGTGGATTTAAAAGGGGATGAGGTGAATTCGTAGAGGACAAGGCTGTCAATGGCTGCTAGTTAGGGGTGTACGAAATCAACTTACCTTTCTGATCCAGGGCATCCGTGGGCAGGGGAGGCAATCCATCCCTCCCCCTGGAATCATCCCCGGCTGGCTCTGCTCCACGGTGTGTCTGTGGAGCCACCGGCCAGGCCTGTCCAGAGCCAGACTTCGGTCCACTGCCGGGCTGCGGCCGCAAATGTTGTCTGCAGTAGGGTCACAGCAATCCATTTGCGGCCACAGACCGGAGCAGCGGATGGCAGCGGACCTTGGTCTGATCCAGTACAGCTGTTCTTATGTAAGATCACCAAGGCTTGGGGGTGTGGGGGTGTGGAGAGAAGCCACTTGAATAAATAGATGACAACAGGTCAGATTAAAGATCGAATTGGAACATTTTAAAAGCATTAAAATCATTGTTGCTATTACTGCTGTTAACATTGTTGCTGGTTTTATTGTTGGTTTTTATTGTTTTCATGTTTTTATCACTTTTAATATTTTAACTTCTGAATGTATTTTATTGCTGTAAGCCACCAGGGGAAGGGGGCTTCTGTCCTGAAAGGTGGCCAAGAAATATTTCAAATAAATAAATAAACAAACAAACAAATTTTTGCTTCCCCAGTTTGTATGAAACTTCCTCATTATGGCCCTTGATAGCATTATAATCACTTTTTTGAATTACAAATCACTTGTGGTTGCTTTATTGTTCCAGTCATGATGCAGTTGAGTTCTCGCATTTCTGGAGGGGGTGGGGAGGCAAAATCAGTAGCCGAGTCCACTGTTCAAATCTTCATGCAATTAAATGAAACATGAGGGCAGATTCACTAGGCACTATCAATCTCACCTCTGGATTCGCATGCTTATTTCCTTAATCAACTGCATGCATGAGAAGTTGGCCTGTGGTTGGTGGCTTCTTGGTTCACTTTTTCTTAACTGTTTTGCTGCCCTGGGTGGCCATGTGTCCCCTTTTACAGGAAACAATCTTCTATTTGAAGGGCTGCTAGAGGACTGAAAAATAGGGAACGCAAATGGCGGCCGCCGTAGCCACCACCATTTGCGTACGCTGCTTTTTTGTTTTGTTTTGTTAGCTGTGATAGGCTACGTAAATTCTTACATAGCCTATCACGGTCCAAGGGCAGCAATGGCGGCGGCAGCAGCCCTGCTGCGGCCGGCCAGGAGATCAGCCGCCGGAGCCGCTGCCAGAGCCGCCACTGGAGCCGCTGCCGCCGCTGCCAAATCTGCCGCATCTGCCCCAGGTAAGTGCCATCCCCCTGTCCCTCCGTCACATGGATTCTGCAGACTTGTAGCCCAGGTTTTTTTTGTTTTTTTTTTAAAAAAACCTTTCCAAATTTTATGCAAATGTAGATGTAGGAAAAAATATCTAAAAAAACAAACAAACAAAAACAGCTGATAAAGCTCATTTTCCCCAAACAGTAAAGCATGAAAATGTGCAGGGGGGTATTTGCACATTTTGAGGGGGATTTGTGCATTTTTGCAAGTGAAAATTTGCACAGGTATGAATTTGTGCAAATGCAATTTTGCGCAAATTTGGAAAATTGGGAAAAAAATCTAATTCCATCAATTTGCAGATGATAGAACAAATGTACATATGCTCTCTTAGTATATGTACATTTTATGCAAATATGTGCCCTCTTTTGTCCTCTTTTTTGTGATGCAGTTCCTTTTTTATGGCAATTCATTGGTGGTAGGGATGTACAAAAGTCACTTACCTTTTCGCAGCTTGGCTTCGTGGTGGGGGGGAGGCGCTTCGCTTTTCCCCCCGAAGTTCAGGCGAGGGGGGGAGGCGTCCCGCCTTGCCTGGCCGAAATTCAGGCCAGGGGAGGAGGCGCCCCGCCTTGCCCGGCTGAAATTCAGGCCGGGGAGAAGCACCCCGTCTCCCCGGCCGTGAAACAAAAAGTAAAAAAAAAAAAAGACCCGGTGATAGGCTACGTGACGATTTACGTAGCCTATCATGGCTAGATTTCCAAAGTCAGCTGTGATAGGCTATGTAAATCGTCACGTAGCCTATCACGGGTGAGTTTAGATGGGCGCCGCCATTTGCGTACATGCTTTTTTTTTTTTCCAAAGTCACCCGTGATAGGCTACATGATGATTTACGTAGCCTATCACGGCTGACTTTGGAAATCTAGCCATGATAGGCTATGTAAATCGTTATGTAGCCTATCACGGGTGGTTTTTTTTTTGTTTGTTTTTACTTTAGTTTTTTTTTTTTTGCAATGGCGGCGGCGGCAGCCGGTCGGGAGACCGGCCGCCGCCCCCACCCACCACGAAACACTGCCGAACCGCCGCTGGGACCCGCCGCCGAGAGGTACATTCGCAGGAGGTAAGTCCTATCCTGGGGGGGGCGGGGGGCCGGCGGAGAATTTCCCAACCAACTTCGGGGGGCCGAATGCGTCCCCCCGAAGTTGGGGAGAAATTCTCCACCATCCCTAAGGTGGTCAACCTATCTGCAACTGTTTTGACACAGTTCTCTGTCAAGGATTCACTTGTCCTTGAATCTAAGGTAAGCTTACCCCATCAGTAAAGTGGGTATTCCCCACCCCCATCTTCTCTTATCTGTAAGACAGGTCATTTCTTCGAGCCTGTCCAGTCTAGAAAAAGGTACTCATTTTACAAATAATTAACTCATTCCTTGATAATCTGCGACATGTATGTATGCTATATCTTTGGTATGCGGAAGGGCAGCCTGTGGATGAGATCGTGTGCTTGGGTTATTGGCTCTGTATGTGTTTTGAGTTCTTGTTTTGTGCTCATGGCACATTGAACCAGTACTGATTATGGTTGATTCATAGCACATGGAGGCATCATATCATCTGTGGGGGCTGATCTAGCCCGGGTCCTACCTTCTTCTTGAGTTAGAATTCCACCCCTGGACACAGCCAGTCCGCCTATTAGCTGGTGATAAATAATAATAATAAAAAATCTGTGATAGTGACTGTGTTTTACAACTGTCCTAATCAGATGATTCCAGTCTGTGGCCCTCTGCTGTAAATCAGGCTTAAAGTGCAGATAGAAGGCCTGCAATCTGATGCCAAGAATGAAAAATATTTGTTTAATGGGGCTTTAAATCGTTTGTTTTCAGGAACACGGGCACTGCTGCCAACATGATCACTTCCTGCCGTATTTTAAAGATGCTCTGTCTTCGCACACTAAAAGAATGACAAGGCAGCTCTGCAGCCGGCATACAGGTCCAACGGTGTTACTTGACAACAGGATATTTTCATCATGTGATATTAACATGTTATGACAATTGTATGCATACTGATTAACTTCTAAGAATGCCCCCTCCACCCCACCTTGATGTGGTAGGTATCCTAGCCAGGGAGGATTGGACTGAGACTAAGGAGGCCTTAATCTGAACCCCTGATGGGGCAATGAAGCTGACTGGGTGATCTTGAGCCTTTAGGCAGGAGAAGCAAGAGGCAAAGGGAGCAGCAGCAGATCGCAAGGTCAAGGCGAACATGGACTCCATTATTGCAGGCTGCAACCAAATCTGTGTTTGTCCTGATCCTATTTGTGGGCATTCAAGAAGGGTGTACACAGTGGCAGCTGGTGACTCCAGTTCCAGGGGGCAGTGATTCCATTCTGGGTTTTAGTTACCACAAGTCAACCTCTAAAAAGGTGCTATCCAAGGTGCTGAACTGTATCCCCCAAATAAGAGCCTTGGCTGGCTATAACAAAAACCCAGAATGTAATCTCTGCCCATGCAAAACTGGATTCACCAGCCACCACTGGGTGTTCACATACATGAGCAGCTCTCCTTAAATGCTAATGACACACCTAGTATGTACTTGAAACTACTTCTCATAAGTTATGAGAACCACTGCGATACAGTGGTTAGCATAGGGATGTCAGAGAATTTTGCCACGAATCTCAGGGAGGCTGAACGCCAGTGCATTCGGCCCCTCAAAATCAGTTGCAAAACGGTCTGCCCCCCCGCCCCCCCACGGGACAGGACTTACCTTGGGCAAATCTTCATGATGGCGGTGGCTCTGGTGGCGGTGCGGCGGCAGCTCCTACGGCGGCTGGTCTTCCGACCGGCTGCCGCCGCCACCATTTCCAGTAAAAAAAAAAAAAAACGTGATAGGCTACGTAAAGATTTATGTAGCCTATCATGGCTAGATTTTTAAAAAATACTGTGATAGGCTACATAAATGTTTACGTAGCCTATCACGGCTGAGTAAAAAAAAAAACGCGTTTTTTACATTCTACGCTATTTGCGTTCCCCTTATTTTTGCCGTAGTCTACGTAAATGTTTACATAGACTAGACATGCCAAAATAAGGAACACAAATGGCGACGCCCATGGGCGCTGCCATTTGTGTACGCGCGGTTTGTTTGTTTTTTTACTCAGCCATGATAGGCTACATAAACATTTACGTAGCCTATCACAGCTGACTGCAGGGACGCAAACGGCGGCGGCTACGGCCACCGCCATTTGCATCCCTGCTAGCCAGTGGCCGGATGTCCGCCATTTGCGGATCCGGCCGGCCAGGATTCGGGGGGGGAAGGAAGGAGCGCCTCCCCCCCTGGCCAGAATTTCGGGGGGAGGGACGGAGCACCTCCCTCCCACCTCGAATCGCATTTCGTTAAAAGGTAAGTGACTTTCGTACATCCCTAGGTTATCATGGGAAGTTGCCATTTTGGCTGGGCCTGCGGGAAGATGCTGGTTGATCAGGCAATGTAGTGGAAATGCGGAAGACTATTGCATTTCAAGGACTTAGTGCTGCATCAGTTCTCCTGCCCATGTCTAGAGTTCTGTTTGGGACTGTTTAGCTGTTACTTGCCAGGCTGTTGGCAGCTCAGAGGTTGTAGATAAAAGCCTTTGGCAAGATGTCAAGGCTAGACGAGAGCAGAGATGGGAGTAGGGATGGTGGAGAAATTTGAGATGGACTGAACTGAGCTAAACTGAGCTAGGATTTCTAAGAATCTGACCTGGAGAATCCACTGCGGAGTGACCTCCTCAGGCCTCACAGAGTCTGTGGATGATTTTTTTACTTTCCGAAAATTTACACATATAAATTTGTAGGAAAATATATATGTTTCTGCTGAGGAAATGTTGAATGGAATGGGGGACTATATGCTAAATAGTACATACTGAGGTAAATTACATAAATACTTACATAATTATTTGCATATTTTTCTGCACGATGGAAAAAAAGTATCCACATCCATCTGTGGGCAGACAATGGAACAAAAGGCACCTGACAATCTGTGAAACACAGACGGAGAGGATTTTACACAGTCCATACATCCCTAGATGGGAGCTATCTGTGTTGGGCTTAGGGATGTCAAGAGTGTCCTTTTGGGGGCTTGAGCCTGGTGGGTTCCAACCAGTTCGACCCCTCAAATGCCAGTTTTTAGACCCCTGAGCTTGCTGGACTCAGCATCTGCTGAACTGAGCAAGAACGGTGGTCTACACTCCTTGCCCTACTGGGGGCTTGGCCTGTTTGGTAAAGGCTGATTTTACATAAATTGGACTTTACGGGAAATGCTCCCTCTCAACCCTTCATGCCATCCTTGCAAGGAAGGAGTATGAGGGGCTGCCACTGCTGCAGGGCAACTGTGCCTCCCTCTGAAGGAGCCTGGCAGACAGAGGCGGGATTGTTCGGCAGTGGCCGCAAGAGCCCCTCGTCCACGTTCCTTGCAAGGAGAGCATGAAGGGGCCTTTTCCATAAAAGCTGATTTGGCATAAAATCAGCTTTTATGGAAGAGGCCTCAACCCTTTGTGCCTCTGGGGACTCTCATCTAATGTTTGACAAGGACTCTTAAGGCTTGAACTGAGAGGGTGTTGCCATTTATGGCAGCATAAAAATAGTTTAAAATAAATACAACCAGCAGAGAGAAACATTCCAGGAGAGGCTGCAACTTAGTTCAGTAAGCTGCCATAGATGGAGTGTGCCCAGGTCCAGTGGAGGCTGATGGCTCCGGTGTCAGTGGGGCAGTGAATCCACTCTGGGGTTCAGTCAAAACCAGTCAGAACTGGGATGCTCCTTGGATAGCTCCTTTAGAGTTTTGAATGGTTCTGATTTGGGGATGGGCTGGCCACCCACATTCCTGGTCTGACCAGGATCTTCTGATCGAATGCTTGACCTGATTTCCTTGGACATCTGCCGTTCTGGGACAGCCTCAGTAGGGGTGTATGAACCCCAGAATTTCTGGTCTGGGGGGGTCCATGGTGAGGAAATCTGGGCTGCTTGGGCCCCTGCAGATTCCCCAGGAGCCTTGCTGCATCTGTCAGAGTTCACGGTTGGCTCTACCCCTGGGCCGTACCGAGGCCCTTGTACTCAGTGCTGGCTGTCAAGGAAACCCAGCTGGCACAGAGAATAAGGGCCTCAGCATGTACCTCAGTGCTCCCTCCCTGGGTTCCTCCAGAGGAAGCTAGGGTGAGAGCATTGGGAGCTGGCTGCACTGAGGACCTTGTTCTCCATGCCAGCTGTTAAGGAAGCCCTTGACAGCCCTGAGAGCTGCCCCGCAGGAAATCTGGCAGAGGCAGAGGTGAGTGGGGCCAGTCCACTGCAGAGTCTGCAGGTAGGGTTGGTGGAGAATTTCTCCCCGAAACTTCGGGGGGCCGAGTGCCAACGTGTTCGGCCCCCCGAACAAGTTTCGGGAGAAATTCTCCGCACCCCCCCGCACCCTGCACCCCCCCCGGGACGGGACTTACCTTTGGCGAATGTCCCTCCCGGCGGCGGGTCCGGCCGGCGGTTCGGCGGGTGTTCGTCCGGGGCGGGAGTGGCAGCCGGTCTCTTGACCGGCTGCCGCCGCCGCCGCCATTCCAACCAAAGAAAAAAAAAACGCCCCCGTAATAGGCTACGTGACGATTAACGTAGCCTATCACAGCTAGATTTGCAAAGTCAGCCGTGATAGGCTACGTAAATCATCACATAGCCTATCACGGGTGACTTAAAAAAAAAAAAGCGCGTACGGATAATGGCGGCCCCCATAGGGAGCCGCCATTCTCGTTCCTTATTTGGTCGCTGTAGTCTACGTAAAGATTTACGTAGACTACAGCGACCAAATAAGGAACGCGAATGGCGGCACCCTATGGGGGCCACCATTAGCGTATGCGCTTTTTTTCTTTTTTCTTTTTAAAGTCACCCGTGATAGGTTACATGATGATTTACATAGCCTAACACGGCTGACTTTGCAAATCTAGCTGTGATAGGCTACATTAATCGTCATGTAGCCTATCACGGGGGCGTTTTTTTTTTTTTAACTTTTTAGTTCGCGGCCGGGCGAGGCGAGGCGCCTTCTCCCTGGCCTGAATTTCGGCCGGGCGAGGCGGGAAGCCTCCCCCCCGGCCTGAATTTTGGCCAGGTGAGGTGGGAAGCCTCCCCCCCCTGGCCTGAACTTCGCGGGGGGAGCAGCGAAGCGCCTCCCCCCCACCGCGAACAAGCTTCGAGGACAGGTAAGTGACTTTCGTCCATCCCTATCTGCAGGTCAGATTCTTGTGAATCTGGCCTGAATTGAGTCCACAGCGGATTTCTCCACCATCCCTAGGCCTCAGGAAAATTTGTCACCACCTGTCACCTTTGTCGGTTTCGGGCAATGAATGAATTGGGTAATTCCCAGTGATTGCCTCCCCATCCACCACATTGTTGTTGTTCAGTCGTTCAGTCATGTCCGACTCTTCGTGAACCCATGGACAATAGCATGCCAAGCCTTCCTGTCCTGTCCCGCCATTTGCGTCCCTGTGGTCAGCCGTGATAGGCTACGTAAATGTTTACATAGCCTATCACGTCTGACTTAAAACAACAACAACAATGCACGTACGCAAATGGCGGTGGCCACGGCCGCCGCCATTTGCGTTCCTTATTTTGGCACATCTTAGTCTACATCAAGATTTACGTAGACTAAGTAGGGATGGCGGAGAATTTCTCCCCGAAACTTGGGGGGCCGAGCGCCAACGTGTTCAGCCCCCCGAACAAGTTTCGGGGAGAAATCCTCCGCACCCCCCCCGGGACGGGACTTACCTTCGACCGAATGTCCCGCCCGGCGGCGGGTCTGGCCGGCGGTTCGGCAGGTGTTCGTGCGGGGCGGGAGTGGCAGCCGGTCTTTCGACTGGCTGCCGCCGCCGCCATTGCAATAAAAGAAAAAAAAGGGGTACGTGGGCTATTTGCGTTGCCCTTATTTTCACCGTAGTCTACGTAAATCTTTACGTAGACTACAGCGACCAAATAAGGAACGCGAATGGCGGCTCCCTATGGGGGCCGCCATTAGCGTACGCGCTTTTTTTTTTTTAAGTCACCCGTGATAGGCTACGTGACGATTAACGTAGCCTATCACGGCTGACTTTGCAGATCTAGCCATGATAGGCTACGTTAATCGTCCCGTAGCCTATCACGGGGGCGTTTTTTTTAAAAAAAAAAACTTTCGAGTTTGTGGCCGGGCAAGGCGGGAAGCCTCCTCCCTGGCCTGAATTTCGGCCGGGCGAGGCGGGAAGCCTCCCCCCCGGCCTGAACTTCGCGGCCTGAACCTTTCGTCCACCCCTAAGACTAAGACAGTGAAAATAAGGTGAACACAAATAGCATAGCGGAATTTTTTTTTTTTTTAAGTCAGACGTGATTTACGTCTGACTTAAAAATTTAAAGATTTACGTAGCCTATCATGTTTTTTTTTTTTTTAACCTAGCCATGATAGGCTATGTAAATCTTTACGTAGCCTTTCACATCTTTTTTTTTTTTTAACTGGAAATGGCGGTGGCGGCAGCCGGTCGGATGACCGGCCGCCGGAGCTGCGGCGGCCGCCGGAGCCGCCGGTGCCGCTGCCGCCAGGAAGATCTGCCCCAGGTAAGTCTCGTCCCGGGGGTGGCGGGGGGGCAGACCATTCCGCCACCGATTTTGGGGGGCCGAATGCACTGGCATTCGGCCTCCCCGAGATCCATGGCAGAAATCTCTGACATCCCTATTTCTTCCCCTTCAATATGCCTGAAAGTGATGGGGCCAGATGCTATGATTTTAATTTTTCAATGTTGAGTTTCAAACCAGCTTTTGCACTCTCCTCTTTCACCCTCAACAAGAGGCTCTTGAGATCCTCTTCGCTTTCTGCCATTAGGGTGGTATCGTCTGCGTATCTGAGGTTGTTGATAATTCTCCCGGCAATCTTAATTCCGACCTGTGATTCATCCAACCCAGCGTTTCTCAAGATGTACTCTGCATATAAGTTAAATAAGCAAGGTGACAATATACAGCCTTGTCGTACTCCTTTCCCAATTTGGAACCAATTGGTTGTTCCATGTCCAGTTCTTACTGTTGCTTCTTGACCCTTGTACAGGTTTCTCAGGAGACAGGTAAGGTGGTCTGGTACTCCCATCTCTTTAAGAATTTGCCAGAGTTCGTTGTGATCCACACAATCAAAGGCTTTAGCGCAGTCAATGAAGCAGAAATAGACGTGCATTATCTTTAATAGCCACCAAGGGGCATGTAAGTCTGTAGAGGACTGTGCATGCATAATAGCAGACTGGCACTGTATTTGCAGGCCTCGTTTGTCTGTAATGACTAATGAGATGCAGTGTTAGGCTTGCAGTAGAAATACAGCTGGTGCAAAACTGGGGAAAGAAATTCACACTGGAGGCCTTCAAGACGAGGCTGGACAGCCATCTGTCCGGGATGCTCTGACTTGGATTCCTGCATTGAGCAGGGGGTTGGACTCAATGGCCTTGTAGGCCCCTTCCAACGCTACTATTGTATGAATCTATTCTGTTCTATGATCTACACGTAAAACTATTGCATGGGTTGGGGGATAGTAGGGCATTGCATGCAGGTTTCGTTTAGGGCTGGCCCTCCAATGTATAATGGCGTATTTCCCTCTTGTGGGGTGTTGGAGTTTCGTGTGTGTGTGTGTGTGTGTGTGTGTGTGATGAGGTAGATATTATAGAATCTCAAATAAACTCCCCTCCTGTAGTTTTACCCAAGGAACAAGTTGATGATGGCAGCTACAGAAATGCTCTAGGATAAACAGAATGTAAGGCTTCCTGATGCCCTTTTATAAATTAGTTATTTCCCATCTGAACTGAATATTGCACAAGCATTGATGTAAACAAAGATCCTTAGAAACCAGCAGAAGCCAAGAGGACCGGCAGTGTGTTTTCAGTGTTGCACAAGCTCAATAACTATGTACTTATCAGTGTTCATTAGGGAGTTGCAATATAGACTTGACAGAATAAAGACAGAGTGGATTCTGTGGGGCACATTCTGGTCTTGCTTTCTCTCTACATCAAGTGGAAGAGCTAATTGTGGATTTACACCCAGCATCAATGAAAACAGAGCAGGCCTCTTGTGATATCCTCGTCTCTCTGTTGCCATGAATAAGGGGAGACATTAATAGGAACAAAAATATTTGCCAACTGGAAGGGAGGGGGGAAAAGAATCTGAGAGAGTACAATGTGAAATGGCCAATTAAGAATTATAACTGCCTGTTCCTCTTCCTTCCAGAAGACCTTGTGGTAGGCTATGAAATGATGCCACCCAACAGGAAGGTACATCCACTTTCTGTGTTTAGATATTATTAGCTAACAACAAAAACACAAACACCCCAGATCTCTGGAACATGAGCATTTGTACTATATATGACTGTATCCTAGAAGTAGAATCATAGAATAGTAGGGTTGGAGGGGGCCTATAAGACCATCACATCCAACCCCCTTCTCAGTGCAGGAATCTAAGTCAAAGCATCCCTGACAGGTGGCTGTCCAGCCTCATCTTGAATGCCTCCAGTGTGGGAGAGCCCACCACCTCCCTAGCTAAATAAATAAATAAATAAATAATCGTTTCCATTGCTGTATTGTTCTAAAGGTCAGGAATTTTTCCCTGATGTTCAGCCAGAATCTGGGATGTACTTCAGATAATGTTATATGTGGCTTTAACCTTCCATGATACGCAGGCCAGGGCGCTGTGTTCTTATGACTACAAAAGAGTGGAAGGGAAAGTTTAAGTTTCCTAAGGAAAAGGCTCAGTCCTTTATGTTACTTTTGTCTGCTCTTACGTACAAGTGTGACCTGCAGCATAATATATCCTCACCTCTTAAGAGAAGTGCTCTTGTTTAGGGTTACAGACATGCCCTCCTGCCAGATACCCCATTCCTCCCATTTCACCTAGGGATGTATAAGAATTTTGTTTGTATGCAAATCTTCCAAATCTGCACCATTTATAACCCCAAATAGGAGCACCTCTCTTTGAAAAATGTTCACACCTTCCTGAACTTGTGATTGCATCCAGAAAATGCATGCATAGATAGACAGACAGACAGACAGACAGATGTTCACTTTGAAATGTGATTTTTAAGTGCATTTTTATGCTCTAGTTAATGGGGGGAAGTGTGGACTTCTGAAAAAGTGCACACAGAAATGTGCACCTTCCCTATTGGATTGGACTGAAAAAAACAGGTCACTAACTGAAATAGGAGTCAGCTAGGGATGGAAGAAGCAGGGATGCTCAAGCTTGCTGAAATTCAATGGCCGCCATTTGCAGCCACAGCAGCCCGGCAGCGGCCAGCCAGGAGACCAGCCAGAGCCACTGGAGACACCAGAGCTGCTGCTGGAGCTGCCGCCACAGTCGCCGCATCTGCTTCAGGTAAGCTCTGTCCCGGGGGGATTCCGCAGGGGGGGCGGGGGGCGGGAGGCTGTTCCGCCATGGATTCCAGGGGGCTAGATTCTAAAGAATCCAGCCTCTCTGGAGTCCATAGTGGAATTCTCTGACATCCCTATGAGAAAGTTATTTTTCAAGTACACATTTTGCAAACATGAACACAAGTTCGGGAATTTGTGAACATTTTTGGAGAACATGCGCTCCTGTTGATGTTGGTGTTTTTGAGTGATTTGTGAACTGAAACTAACTTTGAAGTGAGGTTGAGAAAATGTTGGTGAGTGTGGATATTCCTGGTTCTCCCATCCCTAATTCCACCCTGCCCCAGTTTTTCTATTTTCTTTTCCAACTGAAATACAACATTTTGTGGCTACTGAACATGTTCACTCCCTGTTCAGCTGTATTTTCTTGGCTGGGGGGCGGGCATCCCTCCTTAGTAAAAAAGAGGGGGAAAGATTTGTTGTACTTCTGCAAATCTCAGGGTTCACTCAAATGTTTACAAGGGGCAATCTCTTGGGGATGCATTTGTAACATTTTGTTTGTGTGAGTTGCTAGGGTTTTTGTCACTCTTCAGGGTTCAGACCCCTTTCCAGGTTCTCCAGAATTAAAATCTTTGTGCTGTATCATGTCTCCTTTGTGCACATCGACAAAAATGCACACAGCTAAATATTAATGAACCATATAGTTAACGACCTGACATTTTGTGCACTGCATCTGTTAAAGTATATTTGGAATTCCTGATCACATAATATGTTATTCTAGCTGCAAAGAAAACTTTTTTCTTCTTTTATGAGAGAGGGAGAAGTGGAGGGAGAGAAAGGAAAGAACTGTTTCCACTATCCTAATGATGATTTCTCATGAACCAAGGGATGTCAGACAAATCCACAATGGATTCAAATGAATCAGATTTCTATGAATCTGAACCACAGATTCTGCAGCACATCGGTTGTTCGGAATCACTTGGATTCTGCAGATTTGCAGATTTTTATTTTACTTTCTGGAATTGTACACAAATTCAGTCATACAAATATACAGAGGGGCAGGGGGACATCAACCAAAAATGTGTATTTTTTCCCATAGGCAGAAGTGTGGAAATGGGGGGGGGATTTGTGCATTTTTCTTTCTTTCTTTCTTTCTTTCTTTCTTTCTTTCATTCACTTTGGGAGAAATTTGGACAAATGCACATTAAATAATGCACATTACAGCATTAGAGCTAATGAGCATTAGTTAATGCAAATTGGTATGAGTGTGTAAGTGTGCATTGGCACACATGCGAATTAGCATGATTAGAATGAAATTCACCTACAAACAATCTGATTCCGTCAGTGACAGAATGAAAGATGCCTGACAATTCCCAAAACTAAGAATGAATTTAATGAAATCCGTACATCCCTACCTGGATCAGGTTGTGAATTCATCCCCCCATCTCCCAAATGGTCCTCCAGTTGTGGGTCCCTCTCAAAATTCACCTCCGTCTTCTTTGCAGTTCCATGCTGGATCAGCCTAATAATAATAATAATAATAATAATAATAATAATAATACTCTGTCTTTTCCCCAGTACTGGGACACAAGGTGGCTTACAAAAATTAAAACATATACAATTAAAACATATGAAAATATACAAAAGTAAAAAAATAAATTAAACAACAATACAATTAAAATTATATTAAAACATTAAAACAGCATTTTAAAAGACTAGATTAAACCAAGCAGTCTGTTCACAAAGTGGCCAACCAGCTGTTGACCAAGGACCCACAAGCAGGGCATGAGCGCAACAGCACCCTCCCACCCCTGTTCCCCAGCAACTGGTGTACATAGGCTCACTGCCTCTGGTACTGGAGGTAGCACATATCCATCAGGGCTAGTAGCCATTGATAGCCTTTTCCTCCAGGAATTTGTCCAACCCCCTTTTAAAGCCATCTGAACTGGTGGCCATCACTACATCCAGTGGTAGCAAATTCCATAGTTTATGCACTATGTGAAGAAGTCCTTTGTTTAATCTGTCCTGAATCTCCCACCAATCAGCTTCATAGGACGACCCCAGGTTCTAGTATTTTGGCATGTCTTCCTATGCACATTCTCCATACCATGCATTATTCTGTAGACCTCTATCATGTCTCCTCTTACCCTTCTTTTTTCCAAGATAAACAATCCCAGCTGTTGTACTTGTAACCTTCTCTCATAGGGGAGTTGCTCCAGCCCCTTGATCATTTTAGTTTTCTGCACTTTTTCTGCACTTTTTCCAGATCTACAATATATTTTTAGGTGTGGTGACCAGAACTGTTTGAAGTATTCCAAGTGTGGTTGCACCATAGATTTGTATAAGGGCAGTATGATATTGGCAGTTTTATTCTCAATTCCTTTTCTAATTATGCCTAACATGGAATTTGCCTTTTTTACAGCAGCCACACACTGGGTTGACATCTTCATCGAGCTGTCCACCACAATCCCAAGATCATTGGTGTGGGGGGAGTCCTACAACTCCTAGCATTTTCCAGCCAGCATGGCTGACTGTGGAATGCTGGTAGTTATAGGACTATCTTTTTTTGTCTAAACATGCATAGGATTGTGCCCTTAGTAATTTAATAAATCTGGATATCAACAGAGCATGAGCAACTGCATCCAGATCCTTTGCAATAAGGGAGAGATAGCATTCAGTGTGATATGTGTGTGTGTGTGTGTGTGCGTGTGTGTGTGATAAGCATGGCAAATCTCTCTGTGCTGTGCTCTTGCCAAAGTCAGATTTATTGCTTGTTTGTTTGTTTGTTTATTTTAATAAAATCTGTCTACCTTTTTTGCCCTCTTTTGCTCTCTGCCCTATTTTGTTCTTTGTCCTCTTTATTGCATTTGTTTTGATTGCCTGCCTAGGGAGGTATGGATTTTGTAAACTCCATTCGCTCTGTGTTTTGCAGATTGTGAGGTGCTTTTTGTTCCACTGTCCTCTCATTGACAGAACTGGATTTTTCCCAATTTTCTTGAATTTGTGCAAATTCCCATTTGGGAAAATGTGCAAATTCCGCCCCCCCCCAGTGTGCAAATCTCCCCACACTGTGCATTTTCATGCTTTGGCCTATGGGGGAAATTTTCATTTTCAGCTGGTGTTTTTTGTTATTTTACATATTTTCCTATGTCTAAATTCGTGTAACATTCCAGAAAGTTTAAAAAAAAAAAAATCAGGTCTGTAAATCTGTGGAATCCATGAAACTTGGGGAAAGCCGATCCACTGTGGAATCTGCTTTCATTTGATTCTGTTGCAGATTTCTCTGACATCCCTACGCCTGCCCTGTAAGGGACATAAGATTTGGCTCTTTCACACTATTGGTGTTCCCACCCCCCAAAGTCTCTGGGGTATGGTAGGCTGTGAATAAGTAAAAGGCATCAGTTCTGCCCTTGCAGCCGAGCTGGCTCAAACGCTGCAGCATCTGAGCATGGTGGGAGCATGCAACTAGGTCATTAGCGAAACTAAGTATGGAAAATTCTCAGGCTAGGGCTTTGGCAGAACTCCAAGGGAAACAAAGACAAAAACTGTTTCAGGCTTCTCCCCAGCCCCAAAACAATAATCCCCCCCCCCCGGGATATTAGCTTTAAGCTTTCTCACAAAGTGAAATGGGAGAGTTTTCTACTTGTCCCATGTGAACAGCAACTTTTTGCACTCTCTATGAATGCAAGTAAATGAATTATGGTATACAGTGCAGTCAATAACAGCCAAGTCTTCAAAGCTTCCTAATAACTAGGGCATGAATCTAAAATGTGTGGCTTGGCACTTCTAAGAGTGTTCCCCTTTCTCATCGTGTCCTTTGAAAAGGTACCTTTATTCAGATTCCCGAGTCTTCTCTTGTTCTACAAAAGGACTTTTTAGGGTTTCATTGAGGTTTACATGCACCAGTGTTCAACACGAAAGGCTTGTGTGTCAATTATTCATTGCAACAGCTTTCATCTGCCTGCTTGTGTTTTTTTTAAAAAATAAAATAAAATAAAAACCCACTATCATTTCCTTCAACAGTTTGATGTTTAATTTAGAATAAAAGTCAAAATCTTTCTTTTTTTTCATTAAAAAAGTTTTTCTCACTTTCACAGGGGAAACTGTGATTTCCTTAAAAAAATCTTTCTAAGGTGATAATGCCAGCTACAAATAAAAAAAGGAAAAGAATGTGTCCGCCTCAGTAAAAACACCTCATCCTGCAAAAAGGGCTGGGTTTCCTCAATTCTGGTTGATTTTAATAGGGATCAAAGGAATACAAATGAATTCAGAAACTGTAACTTTTCCACAGGTCAATTAATCTGGAGTAAATCACATAGAATTACATTGGGATCCAGCGCCTAGAGAAGGGGAAAGCAACTCTGCTGCCCTCCAGATGTTTTGGACTATAATGCCCATCAGCCCCAGCCAGCATGGCCAATGGTCAGTGATTTTAGTGCCCCCCAGATGTTTTACTTCAAAACATCTGGAGGGCACTGGGTTACCTATCCCTGGCCTAGAGCAATGCTAACCTGAAGCCCCAGGCCAAATGCTGCTTCCAGGGGATATGACAGTCTGATTTCTTGGTTGTCAATGTTTCCTCATCCTCTTCTGCCATTTGTACATCCTAAAACAGCTTGAAGTTCTGGCAGGAGAGATAGAAGGTCTTTGAGTTCTATGATGGCAGCATACTATGTAAAATAAAATGTCCAGCAGATTCCACTCTGCCTGGTTTCTAATCAATGTTGGATTTTCTCGAACTGACATTGACTATTATTCTCAGTAGATCTCTTTTACAAGCTCTATAAAGGCTACGGCAGTCTATAACATGAGAAAGCTCACTGCTGAACATTCCTTGAAATTATCTTCAGTAAAATCCTACTCAGTATATTTTTTCAAGGCTTCTAATGAAGGAAAGTATGCACACCCTAATCCAAGCCGGTGAAAAGCCAATTGCAAGCCATTTCTATCTTATTATTTCCCCCAACCCCATATGTGTTAAGGAAATAATACTTTTATTAGTCTGATGTGAAACTTTGCAAGACTTAACAACAACAACACAAAACCATTCAGAGGAAAGAATGTTATATTTTGCAGTGGCAGCCTACACAAGTTTACTCATTCAATTATGCATTCAGTGGAGTTTACTCCCAGGAAAGTGGTCTTAGGATTTCATATCAGCCATAAAAACTTACATATGCAGGAATTCCCTGAGTACAATCAAGGCACTGCATACAATTTGGGGAAGAAGTGATGCCAGGAGATAAGCAGAACTACCGAGTTCCAAAACAGATCCACACTGCACTAGACACCGATTTTCAGTTGGATAGTGGGCAAACTTCTGCTCCTCATTTTAAAATCTACCAAAGGCTGCAGTTCCATCATTAAACCTATCAGAATCCTCCAGGTTGAGCTTCTCACAGGTCTGGAAGCCTCACCACCGCAGAAGGCTTCTGCAAGCATGCAATTCTGTCATCATGCCATGAGGTCTGCCACATCAGTCAGGGTAGCTTTCCTAAGCTGCTGGAATGTCCCAGATCCTGTCACTGTCTCTGGCTTGGGTCCTAACCTCTCTGACGTGAACAGAATAGTTGGCATTCACATAACAGACATCTACCGCCTCCCTGTTGTTCCCTCTGCAGTCCCCTGCACCCTCCAAAAAGTTCCTCCTGGAGCTTGGGAGACCCTTGAGAATGGTGGTGTGGAATAGTGGAGGCTGTTGGCTCCTATTTCAATGGGGCTGTAAATACTCTCTGGGTTTCAGTCAGAACAAGCCAGAACTCTAAAAGGGCTACCTAAGGTGCTGAACCCATTTTGGGCATAGGGTTCAACATCTTGGGATGGCTTCTTCAGAGTTCTGACTGGTTCTGACAGAAAACCAGAGCAGATTCACAGCCCCACTGAAATAGGAGCCACCAGCCTCCACTATTGGCTTGTGTGGAACGTTGTGTGGGTCACTGCTGCAGCTGGAGGGGGCTATGGGCAGGAATCATCCTCTCCCTTATGTGAATGGAGGAGGAGAATCTTAGGATTCAAGCCAAGTGGTTCATTCCAGCATAGTTCTACTATGGCCAAAACCACCGTCATGTGTTTGTTTGTTTTTAATGTCTGGAGTAGATTTAGGCAAGGCCTACAAAATTTGTTGTTGCTGCTGCTGTTGTTATTTGCATATATCTGCATTACCACTAGGTTTTATTCTGGTTTTTTTCTGGTTGTACTGTTATATGGTGGTTTTCGTATTATATATTGTTTTATCCTGCACTTTTTGGTTTTAATTTTTGTGAACTGCTCGGAGAGCTTCGGTGGTAGGTAGGTAGGTAAATAAATAAATAAATAAATAAATAAATAAATGTTGTTGCATTATTCCTTTTGTTTTCATTATTAAAGTCCCCATTCATTTCATTTTTCCTTTGCAAAAATCATGTGTGTGTGTGTTTTCCATTACTCACGTGAATTTCATTGCTGTTGTGTTTTTCTTTCTTTGACTGTTTGTATTTTGCTGCTCCTTGTGGCAGTAGCAGAACTGTTTTCAGTGGTTTGTTTATTTATTTATTTATTTATTTATTACATGTATAGTCCACCTTTTTTCCTCCTTAAGGAACCCAAGGCGGCATACATAATCCTTCTCCTCCATTTTATCCTCACAACAAAAACCCTGTGAGGTGGGTTGGGCTGAGAATCTGTGACTGGCCCAAAGTCACCCAGTGGGGTTCCATGGCCTACTGGGGACTAGAACTAGGGATGTCAGAGAATTCCGTCATGGACTCCAGAATCTGTTGCAGAATGGCCTCCCCCCCCCGGCCACCCCGCGGAATCCGCCCAGAATGGAGCTTACCTGGAGGCGGATGTGGCAGCTCCGGCGGCGGTGGCAGATGCGGCCACAAATGGTGGCCATCATGGTGTAGGGGTGGACGAAAGTCACTTACCTGTCCTCAAAGCTTGTTCGCGGTGGGGAGGAGGAGCTTCGCTGCTCCCCCCGTGAAGTTCAGGCCGGGGGGGGAGGCTTCCCGCCTCGCCCGGCCGAAATTCAGGCCGGGGGGGAGGCTTCCCACCTCGCCCGGCTGAAATTCAGGCCGGGAAGGAGGCGCCTCGCCTCGCCCGGCCGTGAACTCAAAAGTTTTTTTTTTTTAAACGCCCCCATGATAGGCTACGTGACGATTAACGTAGCCTATCACAGCTAGATCTGCAAAGTCAGCCGTGATATGCTACGTTAATCGTCACATAGCGTATCACGGGGGCGTTTTTGTTTTTTTTTCTTTTATTGCAATGGCGGCAGCGGCAGCCGGTCGAGAGACCGGCTGCCACTCCCGCCCCGGACGAACACCCACCGAACCGCCGGCCAGACCCGCCGCTGGGAGGGACATTGGGCAAAGGTAAGTCCCGTCCCGGGGGTGGGTGCGGGGGGTGGGGGGGCAGAGAATTTCTCCCCGAAACTTGTTTGGGGGGCCGAACACATTGGTGCTCAGCCCCCCGAAGTTTCGGGGAGAAATTCTCCGCCATCCCTATCATGGTGGCCACCATTTGTGTGGCTATCATGGTGGCCACCATTTGCGTGGCTGGCTTTGTTCATGATAGGCTACGTACTTACGTAGCCTACCATGGCAAAGAGCAGGGGCACAAATGGCAGCCACTACACCATTTGCACCCCTCCTCTTTGCCGTGATAGGCTACGTAAATACTTACATAGCCCATCACGGCTTACTGCAAGGACGCAAATGGTGGCCGCTACGACGGCCGCCATTTGTGGCCTCAGCAGCCCGGCAGCAGCCAGAACTCCGGCTGTGGCTGGCCCCAGCCGGCGGCTCTGCGGAGCCAGCCAGGGAGGATTCTGGGGGGAAGGACGGAGCGCCTCCCCCCCCCACTGATTGCCCAGCATGAAGCCAGGTAGGGGTTTCGTACATACTTAACTAGAACTCAGATTTCGTGACTCCCAGTCCAACACTCTCTCCACTACACCACACATGTCCATGAGGTGTAGCAGCAGTAGGAGACAGAGATAGAAAGGGCAAGGGGGTGCATGCAAGGGGAGGGGAGGGTATCAAAAGGGGTTCAGACTGTAGGGGCTGGTTGCTCTGATTTCAGTGGGGCTGTGTATCCATTCTGGGTTTTAGTCTGAACCAGCCAGAATTCTAAAGGAGTTATCAAGATGCTAAGCCCTACCCCAAAATAGGCTCAGCACCTTGGATAGCACCTTTAGAGTTCTGTCTGGTTCTGACTAAAATCCAGGTTGGATTCACAGCCCCACCGACATCAGAGCCTCCAGCCTCCACTGGGTTCAGTCAAAGATCTTTTTGGTGGTTCCTGATCAATGACCCCAAAGAGCTCAACTCGGATTGCCTCTGATGATTTTCAAAGCGATGGGTATATGATCTCTCAGTGCCACCAAGGGTTGTAACAAATTTCGCCTCTGCCCCCCACCCCCCATACTTCAAAAACTGATACGAATTACCATATAAACAACAGAGTCTCCATTTGCAGAACATAAAAATCCTGGTAGCGCAGGCCCATTTGGAAGGACTGAAGAATTAGACTGTGACTTGGGTTTTGGCCACACTTTGGGCTCTAAATATGCTCTTCAGAAGCAGCCATCTAAAAGTCTAAAAAACCTATTTTGCAGCATCAGACAGCTACTGAGAGCTCAAATAAATAAAATGGGCAGCGTGCCGAATAGATTTTTACCTGCTGCTTCCAGACCAGACAGGAGTGCAGCTGGTACGGGAATGGCACGTTTCTCATTTTGTTGAACTGCAAGACAGAAGGAGGGGAAAAAAAATCAAATTAGGATCCCTACTTAGAGAGTCATCTTCCTGTTAGGAAAGCTTTGTGAAACTGTTAGCAATGCCACGTGCAGTATAAAGAGAGAGTGTACCAGTGTCATCTGTGTAAAAAGAGGATGCGCTGAGTCTTTTCTCCCCTCCCCATTTTATTCTTCCCTCTCTCTCTTTAAGCTACAGGGAGAGATATACTTGGCTCAAGCACTCAGCAAGTTAAGCTCACAAATATTATTGAAGTGTAATAGCACCCCCTGCCAGGATTCAATTACAAACTACATTTCACACGCACCGAGAGAAAAACAGGTTATGAAATGTCAGTGCTGAACTTTTTGCATGACTTCTATAAAGGTCTGCCATTATTTTATTTTTTTAGAGGGGGGAGGAGGGGGCAGAAATCTACCTGCATTAGTGTGTGTGTAGGGAAAAAAAAATTGCGGAGGCAGATGTGGAGATGATAATCTATGTAGAAACAAAACACACACTTTGGCCAGGATCAAAAAAGTTCCTTAGATTCACAGAAGAACATTAGAAAAGACCTGTGATGGTCCACCAGGAGCCACTGTGGAGACTGCCCCAGTCCTGACTGTAGTGGAGGTCGGGACAGATAGGGATGCATGAGAAATCTGAATCAGTTCATTTTTGACCAGAATTTACCCAGTTCATGCTTCCCGAAACCGAATGCAGACCTGAATGCAAGCTGGTCAATGTCTGTACATTTCTGAACTTGGCAGTGTGATTCATGGAACATAAGCAGGCATTTAAAAATTCCTTGTTCCAAAAGGAAAAAACAACAACAACCCTAAACCACTCACAATTTGACATGGATGCAAGCTGGAACTAACTTCAAGGTGGAATTTGGAAAACCTCCATGACCTCAGGATTTGTTGATTCACCCATCCCTAGGCTTGGGCTGGCTCTGGCTGAAGGCTGGAATGCCCCATGATGACAGAGGTGCCCCAGGTTTGTGGGCATGCCTGAGACCCAGCAGAAGTCTCAGATATGGCTGCTTGGGAGAATGGAAGCAGGAACTTAAATAATGGAGAAAAATGAACAATGGAGAACCAGGGGAGGAGAAAACTGAGGGAGGGTGCAGCTGGGAGAGAACGTAGAGGAGGAAAGATGGAAGGTGGGTGCAAAGGGAAGGGCTGACAGCAGAGGGCAGAGACCAAATACAAGGTGCCAAGACAGTGGAGGAGAATGGAGGTAGAGATGGAGGTAGAGAAGAGGTCAGAAGACAGATGAGAGAGAGAGACAGAGAGACAGAGAGAGAGACAGAGAGAAGAGAGAGAGAGAGAGAGAGAGAGCACAGAAGTTCCCAGGCTGAGAGCTAGCCTTGTGGCAGGCTGCAGGTAGAGTCTAATTAGGGATTTCGGAAAAATCTGCAATGGAACTAAGTGAATTAGGATGTTTATGAATATGAGCCACAGATTCCACAGCAGACCAGCTTCTCCCCTGTTGGGCAGATTCTTTGGACTTGCAGATAGGTTTTCTAACTTTCCTGAATTTTGTGCAAATTTTGTAGTAGAAAACAGGCAAAAAAAAAAAAAAAGCCCCCAAATCCACATTCCCACCATAGGCTAAAGCATGAAAATGCACATTTGGGGGTAATTTGTGCATTCTTGCACATGTGAATGTGTGCAAATGTGCATTTGTGCAAATGCAAATTTGCACACAGTTGTAACTAAAAATCTGATACCATCAATGTGCAGACAATCCGTGAAACACAGATGGAATGGATTTTCACACTCCATACATCCCTAGGTCTGATTAGCATCAAATGGGCCAGAGGCAAAAGATGTGATGACAAAAGGGCAGGCAGTAGGGATGGATGGAACACGTACTTTCCATTCCGTTCTATTTCCGCTGGAGGGGGAGGTGCTTCGTCCCTCCCCCCGGAATCCTCGATGGGGGGGAGGCGATCCAGTCCTCCGCCCCGGAATCCTGCCTGGCCGGCTCCGCTCCACAGCCAAGCCGCAGAGCTGCCGGCCAGCTCTGGCCGCCTGCAGCCGGACATCCGGCCTCTGGGCAGCCCTGCAGGGATGCAAATGGCAGCTGTCGTAGCTGCCACCATTTGCTTCCCTGTATTTAGCCATGATAGGCTACGTAAATATTTACGTAGCCTATCACAGCAGGGGGGGGAAACCCAGCGTACGCAAATGGCGGTAGCCGCCACCATTTGCATACGCTGGGTTTTTTTCCCCCTGCTGTCATAGGCTATGTAAATACTTACGTAGCCTATCATGGCCTCTGCAGGGACACAAATGGTGTCCCTGTGTTAGCCGTGATAGGCTATGTAAGTATTTATGTAGCCTATCATGACTAGGAAGAGGAAGTGAATGGCGGCCGCAGGACGGCTGCAATTCGCAAAGCAGTGCAGACAGGAGCAGGTAAGTGCTCCATTTCGCACGCCTTTTGTGGGTTGGGGGTGGCAGGGACTTCGTCCCGCACGCCTTTTGTGGGTTGGGGGGGCGGGGGCTTTGTTCCGCGATGGATTTTGGGGGATCTCACTGAGATCTGTTGCAGAATTCTCTGACATCCCTAGGGGACAGTCAGGAACTGGATCAGGCAAACAAGGACCAAAAGCCGAGACAGAGACAGGGACAATGTCAGAAGACAAGCTGGTAACCAGGAAGTTGGCTGGGCAGATGAGAACTGAAGGGCAAGCAGAAGGAATGTAGTCAAGGATGACCAGGGGGTCAAGTACCCAATCTGGTTATATACCAGCTCAGGACAAGCCAGGGCAGGCCAGGCCAGGCCAGGCCCTTGGAAGGCAGTCTGGGTCCATATTCTGTCAGAGGAGTGCTCAGACTGAGTAACACAGCTTGAAGCAGAAGTTATATATAGCCAGCCAGGCTTCTATTGATCCATCAGGTCACATGGTCCTGACTGGACCAAGGAGCTGCAGGTTAGTATTATTTATTTAAATCATTTTCACTTCATTCTTCGGCCAAAAGGGCTCCCATAGGATTAATAAAAACAGACCGTCCCTGTCAGCAGATGTACAAACAAAGCCATGACAGAAAAGGAAAATGTGATGGGGAGGCAAGAGGAAAGCAAGCAAACTCTGGCACTAACTCTTAAAGTTACAAGTCACAGTTCTGGTTCTGTACACCATATGGCTAGTGATGTGGGTTTTCCAGAAAATGCTGAATTTGAAAATCTTCAGTAAAAAAAAAATCTAGAAAATGTTCCCAGATAAATTAGGCTAATTTATGTTTGTTAATTAAAACTCTATACAGCTTGGGACCACAATACTTGACTGCATGTCTCTCCCGAAATGAACCTACCTGTACACTGCATTCAGCATCTAAGGCCCTCCTCTGAGTGCTTCCTTCAAGGGAAGCTCAGAAGGCAGCAATGTGAGAGAAGGCCTTCTCAGTGGTGGCCCCCATTCTGTGGAACAAGGTCCCTGGAGCCAACATTATTATCTTTTAGGCACCAGGTTAAGACCTATCTCTTTTCCCAGGCATTTGGCAGCACATGATGAGTTCTAATTGGTCCTGGATGTGTCTTTAGTTATGACGGATAGTTCAATGTTGTTTTTAGTTATATGTTGTTTGTGTATATTGTCTGTGTGCATTTATGTGCTTTTCTGGAAATGGCTTTTAAACTTTTTATATTGTATTTAATATTTCAACTTCTGTAAACCACCCAGAGAGCTTCGACTATGGGGTGGTATAGAAATGCAATAGATAAATAAAAATAATTTGAATTGGAAAATTTTCAGTCATATTTTTACATCATGAAACTTGTGAGTGCCTAGGGAGTGATCTAATTTAGCACATTTATTTTACTTGTATTTAGTAAACAACAAAGCTAAAAAAAATACCCCACAAGTATTTGACCTGAAATATCAAAGGAGAAAAAAATTAAAGTACACTTCATGTGATTTAAATGTTATATTATTTTCAGGGGGTGTCATGTCTAGGGAGCAAGGGATAACCATCACCCCCTCATGCACTGAAATCTTGATAAGAATTGCTTCCCCTGAACCTCTAATTAGTTAAAGAAAAGGCAGAATTGTAGCTACAGGCTACACATTAAACATAATGTATAACTTGTCTCTCAGAACAGTTTAACATTTTCTGGATTGTGTGTTTAAAATCCAGACACCACTTTATTAAGGGCACATTTTTGCATCCTCCAGTGTGTTCAGATATTAGTGGGATGTGTGTTATACCATACAGCTGGTAGGTACAAACAGAGTCCTGGTAATGTTGGATAGCTTCATTAACGAGGGCTAAGCCCTGGTGAATTTCCCCCCTTTCTTTTTTTGTACAGAGCTGAAAAAATGTCACCTTTCCAGATGGAAGCACTGTTAACTTCCTGGATTTGTGGCCTCCCACTATTCTGAAACAAATAAAAATATAGCTGTTAAAAAAGAAAGTTTCTTTGCCATATGGCTGTTTATTTCTATATCTCTCGAAGACGTATTCTGGTGGGAATGTTGAACCGCTCAACAGGCATTGGGGCATTCTGCACTAAGGAGAAGGTGTGCCTGTCAGAATGTCCTAAATGTAATACTAGCCAGGCTCCTTCTAGAGGATGTTAGACCCGTGAGAAGCTCAAGGGAAGAGTGAGGTTTGCTGGACTGCCAGAAGGAGAGCTCAGGAAGCCAAAATCCTACTAGGATTTAGCACCAGTTCAGGGCTAGCCAGCAGACAGACGTGAAAAGTTCAGAAGAGCACCACAGACAGTTACTTATTTATAACATTTTGTGCAGGCTTTACAATGTCTATGTAAAATTAATGCTTCTGAAAGACTATATGCTGGGATGTGAGGTTCCATATTGATCAAAAGAACAAACAAAACAAAGAATAATCCAACCCAGTGTAGTTTGGGATTGGCAGAAGGCTGTGTGTTTGTTGCTACTCTTTAGGATCCCCCCCCCAATCTCATGCTGAAGAGATTATTTAAACATAGCAAAGGATCACAGCCAGCCACCTGTGTGGTCTCTTCCTCAGTCGGCTGGTGCAGTGAATGCCTGTAGCACCCAAAGGGACACTCCTTGAAAGAAAGGTCCTCAGCCTGTAGATGTGATTTGGGCCCAACCATTCTCCCAGGAAAAACACTATGGCAAAGGGGAGGGCTGAGAGCAGCTTGGCCCCAGCAATCAGCTAGAGAAGAAGCATTTTCAGGGAACTTGCTTTCCCCTTCCCTGCTAGGAAGAATTCCAACTGCCAGTTGTCCTAAGACTGCAGCAGTGAGGAGAAGGACACACTGGTTTCTACCACTGCCCAGAGGATCAAGGGGCACTGGGTAATTCCACCTCCTCCATCCAGCCGAGAATAGCAGCACAGGGAAATCAGTCATGCCCAAACTACATATTATGAACTTCTTTGCATGAAGGTGGCCCAAAATAGCTGCTCCTAATTTGCCACCCCATTCATATGTGGCAAGTTGAGGGCAATCGTTTTGGCTCTCTTTCAGGCTTCATGATTTGGCCTCCAAAATGTTTCCAGGGGGAGGTGAGTGAGCTTACAATTACCTTGGAAAAGGTTCTTGACTGTTTTCCCCATTTTGTTCTTCTTTCCCCAAAAAACGTTCTCTCTCTCTCTCTCATGTATGTATGTATGTATGTATGACATTTATATTCCTCCTTTTCTCCTCCTTAAGGAACCCAAGGTGGTGTCCTCCTCTCCATTGTAGCCTCACAACAACAATCATGTGAGGTAGGTTGTGCTGAGAGTCTGTGACTGGCCCAAAATCACCCAGTGAGCTTCCATGACTGAGTGGAGATTAGAAACTGAATCTCCCAACTCCCAGTCCAACACTCTAGCCACTACACCATACTGGCTCTCCATAGAAGGCATTTCATAGAATCATAGAATAGTAGGGTTGGGAGGGACCTATGAGACCATCGAGTCCAGCCCCCTGCTCAATGCAGGAATCCAAGTCAGAGCATCCCTGACAAATGGCTGTCCAGCCTCATCTTGAAGCCTCCAGTGTGGGAGAGCCCACCATCTCCCCAGGTAATTGGTTCCATTGTCGTATTGCTCTTACAGTCAGAAAGTTTTTCCTGATGTTCAGATGGAATCTGGCTTCCTGTAACTTGAGCCCATTAAAGAGAAGGAGCCTGCTAGAAAAAAAGAGGTGGCAACACTAATTAAGCACTAACATGGATGAGCAGTACACAGGGAATCAAACCCAGAATTTGAAAAGCAAAGCACTCAAAGCCCTGGGTTTGGATGGCCGAATCTGTCACACATTCTTGCTTTTGATTTAAATGTGTGTGTGTGTGTGTGTGTGTGTGTGTATATATATATATATATATATATATATATATATATATATAGTTCTTTTTGTCCTGAATCTGGAGAATTTTGTGAATTTGGGCAAATTCTTATCAAAACAAAGCTGAAATTAAATTCTCACCCATCTCTAACCATAACTTTCCCTTTGGACATTGTAAACAACTTCAGATATTGCCAGTGTCAGCCAACTGTGAAGAGGGCAGTCAGGGCTTGCTTATTAGGGCTGTGCATCACTTTGGTGCCAACTTTGAATCCCAAAGCAAATCAGGGTGCTTTGCGGGTGCCTCGGTCAGATCTGAAGCAAATCAGACCAGCACTGAGGTGCTCTGAAGCGAAGAGGATCACCAACGAAGCGCCTCAGTTTGCCTCAGAGATTCGGACCTATTCTGATGCCTTCTGAAGCCTAGACAGCCTGTTTTCAAAATGTATCTCCTTACAAAAGATTAGGGATGGGGAGAGGAGGAGCTGCCAAATTAGGGCTGAACATAACCCAGCAGTCTCCAATCAGTGACAATGGTGGAGAGGGGTGGGAATACTAGGTATATTGGAGAAAAAAGCCTGCATTTGTTCATTGCGAGAGAGAGACCTGGTGGTGTCACTGGAGAGAGCTCTGAAGTTATTTAGCTAGATCGGGGGGGGGGGTGTTCGTGTATTCGACTCTTTCCCACTCTTTCTTCATAGTTTTCCAGCTAGATCTTTTAAAAAACAAAACAAAAACAATTAGAAAGTAATTTCCTTTCCTTGTTCTTGGCTCTCCCCCACTTCTGAATGCCTGTATTCCCTCCCTGTAGAGCTCCCATTTTTGAACTCTATGTCTTGTCCCTAAATATATATATATATATATATATATATATATATATATATATACACACACACACACACACACACACACACATACATACACATATACTTATAAACCTTTTTTTGCTTGTAGGTAATTCTGTATTTGCTTTCCTTTTGCTCTTGTGAGTCTGTGTCTGTCTCTGTGTGTGCTTGTGTTGTGGTTTAGCAAAGCACTACACATGTCCACATTTCAAAATACAGTGGGCAAAGCACTACATCTATTATTTAAATAATGGTCCGCTGTGTGGTAAAGCAAGCAAACCCAATATGAGGCATCTTTGGGGTCTTGAATCTGTTGCAGATTTCTCCAATATTCCTACTGTTACAGTCAAACAGAGTACTTGAAAGAGAGTGAGAAGGAAGTTATATAGATTCAGAAAAGATGGAACTAGGCATGTTAAGTTCACCAGACTTTAGTAATCTAGCAATTTTTTTTTTCAGGGGCAGTTGCATGAATCAACCATCTCTTAAGTCCAGGATGACAAATTGGCAGTCCACAGCCTGGATGCCAACTTTATCTGGCCCCCAGATTATCAAATTTAGTAGTATTAGGGGAGGGGGTTATTTGCAGTTCAAAGAAACCTACAGCAGAGATTAGTAGTGCTGTGCCACGGCTCATGACAAAGTCCGAATAACGAGGTGAAGCGGGCTGTTTTAAAGCAAAAGCCTCATGATACAAGGTGGTTCAGAGCAGTACTGAGGCACCCTGGGGTGAAGCTCCCACCCCCCACAAAGTGCCTCCTCCACCTCGTATATTCGGAGCTCTGCTGAATGCCTCAGCAGTCCAGACAGACTGTTTCCAAAATGTACCGACTTCACAGTGCTCACATGGAGGGGCATGAAGTGGAGGAGGAGGAGGAGGGAGGGAGGGAGGGAGGGGGAAGGAGAGTAGATGCGGGAAGGCAGGGGGAGGTGGGGAGGCGAGCACAGGAGGAGGAGGGGGTGTGCTTTGACGAATAGGAACCCTCAGCCAGAACCAACTTTAGCAATCTCCAATCAGAGAGAGCCTTGGAGGAAGGGGGTATATACTTCAGCGAAAGGCTGTGTTTGGTCATTGAGTTAGCTGTGTCTTTGGGAGAGAGGGCTGGGTAGATGATTGTGCATGTGTGTGCACATGCATTCCTAGGAGTTGTTCCTTCAATTTATTCAATTTTGATCGCCATTAGGCGAGGGAAGGGAATGCTGCAAGTACAACCAAGCTGTTTCCTTTTAATTTAATTTGATTAGATTCATCTCTTCTATCCATGTTTTCTTCAAACTAACATAGCATTTCCTTGCAAGTTGCTGCCATGCAGCCCCTCCCCCAGCATTCCTGCATTTGTTTGTTTGTCTCAATTTTGGACTCCGGAAAACGTTGCATTTGTTGTGTAACATCGAGCCTTTCTTCTGCTTTCTCCGTTCTATTTTCTGGTCATTTTTGTTAGTCAACTGTAGGGATGGGTGGACTCCCTACCTGATGCTCCAGGGGGGAATCCGCCCAAGGGGAAGGCGACCTGGTCCTCCCCCCAGAATCCTCTTTGGCCAGCTCGGCTCTGTGGCAATTCCGCGGAGCCGTCAGCTGGCTCCATAGTGCCAGCAATATGGCCGCCATTGCTGTGCTGTATCACTGGCTGAAGGCTCACTCCAGACGCAAATGGCGTAGCAGATGCCATTTGTGTCCGGAGTGAGCCCTCAGGCAGCGATACTGCACGGCAGTGGCAGCCGTATCGCTGGTGCTACAGAGCCGGCCAGTGGCTCCACAGGGTCAACAAGGGCAGGATCTGGCCAAAGAAGGATTCCAGAGGGAGGCAGAGGTAAGTGCTCTGTTCCACCACAGACTCTGGAGGCTGGATTCTTTAGAATCCAGACTCACTGGGGTCTGTTACGGAATTCTCTGCCATCCCTAGTCAACTGTGTCTGTTAGATTTTTACAAACCCAGTCTTATTTAGAATTTTAAAAACAAATACTGACTTCTGGGCATGTCCCTCGTCCCCCCCCCTTTTAAGTCATATTCAAGCATTTGTTTCTTTCTTTCTAAATCCTTAAAGAAAGACATATTATAGCAGCCTATGTGTGTAGTGTTTGCCCCACCACCATCCATGCTGAAGGGAACCATCCATGTGTTCTCTGTGTTGATCATCCCAGAACAGAAATTAAAGGGTTAAAAATAGGGTTTGATTTGGCTGTTATCTAATTATGTGCACTATAACTCTGTATTTCTTGAAGTTATCCTGCCTTCTATAAAAGAACATGAAATATAAAACAATGAATTCAAGACATGAGTCATTTGCTTAGGTAGTTCTGCTTTAGCTCTTGTGTGTCTGTGTCCGGGTATCTGTGCATGCTAGGTTGTAGTTCCATCAACACTATGTATCCAAAGCTCAAGGCAGTGTTGAAAAAGCACGAGACGCATAGTATGTATATTAACTACCTTCTTATTCCAATAGCAGTCCACTGTGAGGCAAAGCAATTCAGTGCAATATGAGGCACCTTCGGGTTGTTGACAGGGGCAGAGGTGGGGAGAGCTTACAGCTCTTTGCTTTGGGAGTTTTCTTGGAAAAAATCAAATTTCACCTGTGCCTTGCACACAAGCCAAACTGCCTGGGCTTTGGGGGATGCAACATGCTGGAGGGGGGCTGGGAGAGGCCAAGGTGTCATGCACGTGTGTGGAATCAGGGAGAAGTTACAGCTCTTTGCTTGGAGAGCCCCAGAATCCTCAACAGGGGGAGGTGCTCCGTCTCTCCCCCTGGAGTCCTGGCTGGCTGGCTCCTCTCCACGGGGATTCCGCAGAGCCATCAGCCGGCTCCACCCTCAGCCGGACATCCGGCTGCTGGGCAGAAGGGACGCAAATGGCAGCTGCCATAGCCGCTGCTGTTTGCATCCCTGTAGTTAACCATGATAGGCTATGTAAAGACTTACATAGCCTATTACTTCTGGGTAAAAAAAACAACAACGGTATACGCAAATGGTGGCGGCTATGGAGGCCTCCATTTGCATTCCTTATTTTTCACCGTTTTAGTCTACGTTTTAGTCTACGTAAATATTTACATAGAGTATTACGGCGAAAATAAAGGGGAATGCAAATAGTGTAGTGGGCACTATTTGCGTTCCTTTTGGATTCGCCGTTTTAGCCTACATAAATATTTACGTAGGCTAAAACGGTGAATCAAAAAGGAACGCAAATAGCGCCCACTACGCTACTTGTGTTGCCCTTTGTTTTTGCCGTTTTAGTCTACGTAAATATTTACATAGATTAAAACAGCGAAAAATAAGGAATGCAAATGGTGGCCGCCATAGCTGCCGCCATTTGCGTACGTCATTTTTTTTGTTTTTTGTTTGCCCAGAAGTGATAGGCTACGTAAGTCTTTACGTAGCCTATCATGTCTGGCTAAAAAAAAAAAAGAAAAAAGACCAGACTGCAAATGGTGGTGGCGGCAGCCGGTCGGAAGACCAGCCACCACCGCCGCCGCTGGAGCCACCGCTGTTGTCCTGAACATCCTCCTCAGGTAAGTCTCGTCCCGGGGGGGATCAGCGGGGGGGGGGGTGGCAGGCTGTTCTGCCATGGATTTCAGGGGGCTGAATGCACTGGCATTCGGCCCCCCAAAATTCAAGGAACGCAAATAGTGCCCACTACGCTATTTGCATTCCCCTTTATTTTCGTCGTAATACTCTATGTAAATATTTACGTAGACTAAAACAGCGAAAAATAAGGAACGCAAATGGAGGCCTCCATAGCCGCCGCCATTTGCGTATGCTGTTGTTGTTTTTTACCCAGAAGTGATAGGCTACGTAAGTCTTTACATAGCCTATCACGGTTAACTACAGGGACGCAAACATCAGTGGCTATGGCAGCCACCATTTGCGTCCCTTCTGTCCAGTGGCCGCATGTCCGGCTGCAGGTGGAGCCGGCTGATGGCTCCATGGAATCCCCGCGGAGAGGAGCTGGCTGGGCAGGACTCCGGGGGGAGGGACGGAGCACCTCCCCCCCCACCGTGAAGCAGATCCACGAAATGGTAAGTGACTTTCATACATCCCTATTGGCTTCTAGACAAATTGCTGTAATAATAACTGCATGAAGGCTGCTTCCATTGTTCTACATCTGGTAGCTTCTTTATTCTTCTTAATATTATTCTTGGTGGGTTAATAATAATTCGGACTGATTTGGACCCATCCACTTCATTTCAGATTTGGATCCGAAGCGAGATTTGGATATCCGAATCATTCTGATATGATGTTTTCCCATTGACGTGATAGGCTACGTAAAGACTGGCATTCGGCCTCACTGAAATCCGTGGCGGAATTCTCCGCCATCCCTAGAAGCCAACCATCTTCCATCCCTGCCACAACACACATGACCAATGCTTCTCTATCACCAACAAGTTTCTAAGACTTTCCCCGAGTGAAATCTAGAATGGAGAAGTTCATAAATTTTAAATTAGAGAGATGTTGCTCAGCAAGGCAAACCATGGCTGTGACCTGAAGCAAGAACGTACAGTACCTTACCGTTGGATATTCTGTCACTCTCATTCCTTTTGAAGCTTTTCTCCTTCCTTTCAGGAAGAGAGTGCAGAGGGAGTTCAGATTTGTGGCCTGTTCCCCCATTGTCCCTCATTCCACAGGCACCGGAATCCAGATGAAACCTTCCACAGCTCATGCCTGCACAACCTCCCCCCCCAATCTTACTTTCATCAAGGAACTTTCTTCCCCTTTCTGAAAGTTTCTTTGGTAGAGCACTTGTGAGCCTTATTATGCAGTCATCTCCGTACCAGTTACCACGTCCTCGTTAAAGGTAAAGCATTTGAGAAGCTCTCATAAAAAGAGCTTCTACAGTCAGAATGAAAATCTCACCAAGTTCCTTTCTTCCTCACACTTTGAGGCACTGTAGAACTGAATGAATCTCCATGGACACTCCACCGTGAGCAGATCACAGGGGCCTCCATGGCCCTTTCTAACCTTCTTCGGCTTCTTGGTTATCTTTATTATAGCAACAGCTTCACAACCGAAGGGGGGGGGGAGTTGAGTCAGCATTTTTGTTTTATAAAGTAAAAACCCAAGTTTTTCTTTAAATATATTTTTTAAAAACCTGTCCACAACACTCCTTTCAAATTCAGTTTTAGTAGTTTAGTAGCAATATTCTTCCTTTTAAAAAGAATGACAACAATTAGAACAGTTACTATGATTAAATAATAAAACAAATTTAGTATCATCATTATTAGTTATAAGGTTGTAAACATTGGTTTATTCAATTAGTAGATTAATCAACTTAGGCAGCAATCTTATACTATCATTACTTGGGAGTAAATCCCAATGGGACTGACATCTGAGTAGACATGTACAGGATTGCACTGTGAAGCATTAATTGCAGATGGAAATTTGCCCCTTGATTTATTCATGTCTCCCTGTTCCAAATATTTTGCCCTTTATATACTACTGTAATAGATTGCCAAGCTCATGAACAAGAAAGGACGTAATTCCTTCTAACAAAGAATGGCACCTGTTATTTATAACATTTTAAGGTGTGTGTGTTTTTTCCAACCAAGATAAGATAGTCAATAAGGTGAATGTGATTATTCAATCAACTAATTAATTAAAAGCCAGAGGTTTAATTAAGTGGAAAGGTCTTTAAACAGTCTATTATTATTATTATTATTATTAGGCCTCATGATGGCTTTAACTGAAGTGCAGGAAGCTGAGAAGGCTACGGGCCACCACAGAGATTACCATACAATAAAGACAGGACACTCATGCACACTCTTCAGCCATCTCATAAGTAAGGTAAGCACAAGAACCCCAAATCCAACCTATGAGAATTTCTCCAAAATTTCTCCTCCTTTGAATTTTTTTTCAAAAGCCATTTCTTCTCTTTCAAATTGAATGAGAATGGTTGAAAAGAACAACAACTTGGGAGACAGTTTTGGCACAGCACTGAGTAATACTGCTCCAATAGTTGCACCAATGTTATGCACACAGTTCTGTACCTGGAAACCCTTGATCTTTTTCATATATGTCTATCAACCCAAGTCTCTCTCTCTCTCTCTCTCTCTCTCTCTCTCAAACATACAGTCAGGGCCAGAAATATTAGAACAAGGATAACTGTTTTGGCAGTTGCCCTCTGTACACTACCACATTGAAGTTGAAAGGAAACACACCCAGATGGGAGCGAAGTCAGGACTTTCAGCTGTAATTCAAGGGGTTTGACAAAAGTGGGGCACTAACCATTCAGGAAGTACAGCCAGTGGCATACACACACACATCTTTGGTGGCTCATAAGTAATGGAACAAACCAGCATCATTTCACACTTAAGGATCGCCTTTAATACCTGGATGAAAATCCTTTGCAGTCAATCAATGACTGCCTGAAGTCTGGAACCCATGGACATGACCAAATGCTGAGTTTCCTCCATCGAGATGCTTTACCAGGACTTCACTGCAGCTGCCTTCAGCTGCTGCTTGTTTGTGGGTCTTTTTGCCTTCAGTCTTGTCTTCAGTAAGTGAAAAGCATGCTCTATTGGGTTGACATCAGGTGACTGACTTGGCCATTGAAGAACATCCCACTTCTTTGCCTTGAGAAGCTCTTGGGTAGCTTTTGCTGTATGTTTTGGGTCATTATCCATCTGCAATATGAAGCAGCATCCTATCAGTTTGGCAGCATTTGGCTGAATCTGAGTAGAAAGTATAGCCCTATACACTTCAGAATTCATCCTGCTGCTTTTATCAGCAGTCAGGTCATCAATAAACACCAGTGACCCGGTTCCATTGGCAGCCATACATGCCCATGCCATAACGCTGCCTCCACCATGTTTGACAGATGATGTGGTATGCTTTGGATCATGAGCTGTTCCTTTCCTTCTCCATACTTTTCTCTTCCCATCATTCTGGTACAAGTTAACCTTGGTTTCATCAGTCCAAAGAATCTTATTCCAGAACTGGGCAGGCTTTTTGAGGTGTTTGCTGGCAAAGGCTAATCTAGCCTTTCTGTTCTTGAGCATTACCAGTGGTTTGCACCTTGTTGTAAAGCTTCTGTATTTATATTCCTAAAGCCGTCTCTTGACTGTAGATGTTGACAATGACATGCCTACCTCCGCAAGAGCATTCTTGACCTGGCTAGATGTTGTGAAAGGGTTCCTCTTCACCATGAGCAGAATTCTGTGGTCATCCACTTTAGTTGTCTTCTGTGGTCTTCCAGGACTTTTGCTCTTGCTGAGCTTGCCAGTTAATTCCTTCTTTTTCAGGATGTTCCAAACTGTTGTGCTGGCCACTCCCACTGTTTTTGCTATCTCTCTGATGGGTTTATTTTGTTTCCTCAGTCTAATGATGGCCTCCTTCATTCGCATGGACACCTCTTTGGACCTCATGTTGGGAGTTCCAGTGAACAGCTACCAAATGCAAGTGTAACACTCAGAACCACCTCCAGGCATTTTATCTGCTTGATTGGTCATGGGGTATCCAGGAAGCAGGCCACACCTGGCCATGCTACTTCTCAGCCATTCATTCCATTACTTATGAGCCACCAATGATGGGAGTGTGTGCGTGCCACTGGCTGTCCTTCCTGAATGGTTAGTGCCCCACTTTTGTCAAACCCCTTGAATTACACCTGAAAGTCCTGACTTCACTCCCATCTGGGTGTGTTTCCTTTCAACTTCAATGTGGTGGTGTACAGAGGCCAACTGCCAAAACAGTTATCCTTGTTCTGATATTTCTGACCCTGACTGTATACACACACACACACACACACGTACATATGCATGCACTTGCACACACAGAGAGTTAACATATTATTATAAGGGGTTGTATTCTGTTATGTGCAATCAAAGTGATAATCTTCTCTTTATAACTCTTTGTATACTAGGGGTCACCAACTGGGGGACCCTGGGCCATATCTGGCTGCCTGAGGTATGCTGCCTGGTTGTGGGCAGCCAGCAAGACAAAACATGCCCAGAGAGGCATGGGCTGCTACAGAAAAGCAAATTCTGACCTTAGTTTGAAAACTAATGGCAAACACAGGTGATGTTTACTGGCCACTAATAGACCGTATCTGAAAACCCATTATGGAAGATACCGGAAGCCAGGCCTACATAAGAATGTTGTGGGCTCAAGGAATGGCTTGTACAGCTGGAATCTGGTCAGAGTTTTCACCTGAATTTGAAAGCAGACTTGAGTAGGCTGTGAGAGGCTACTGTTGTTTTTGGTGACTCTTTTTAGGAATAGCTCTGCTTGCTTGGGTGACTATTTGCTTCCCACCTCCTCTACCTCTCTTTTTATTTTAATATACTGATATTAGAAGTGATTATAAACAGGTGTGCCTCATTTGTTTTTTGTGTGTTTGTGCCAAATACAGGATGGCATTAAAGGGTAGCAAATTATCCATTGTTTAATGCATTGTCAAGGATGAGCTGGAAGCAATTTTTCAGGAATGCTTTTGACAGTAGGGCTGTTCACACATGTGCAGATGGTGGGGGGAAGGAGTGGCTGCCAAGCATGTTGATTATGGGGGGGGGGCAGCAGGATGAGCCTGCCTGGACCCGCAACACCCTTTCAGCTTATTTGAATGCATGAGGTGGCTTGTCTGAACTTCTGTAGTATTTTTTTTTTAATCCTTCTTTCAACAACTTTTAGGCAATGACCAAAAATGTGTACATTTTTCCCACATTGCTCTCTGTGTCTCAACTGGCTTTGTTTTGCCCTCATTAATGGACAATTTCAGACCCAAGTTTCTTTAGTTATGTAGTTTCAGGGCAATTAGTCTGTTGCAGCAAACAGTAAAAAGTGGCATTTTAAAAGACTCACAAATGTATTATGGTAGAAGCTTTCATGGACTACAGACCACTTTGTCAGATGCATGAAGTGTTTCCAGAGTTACCAACACATAATAAACACAGTGAGGTCAGAGGGAATCACAGAAAGTACAGATGTTGATAACTACCTTAGCAACAGCGGCTGTTCACAAAACAGTTCTTGGGCATTAACAAACATCCTTGCAATGGTGGGCTGATGGACACAAATAGTGTGATAACAACAGCAACTTTTGTACATATTTAAGCCAGAGGAGGTAGAGTTGAAGATCTTGATAAATTCTAGTTCAGCTGTTTTGTACTGACATCTGTTCTTTGAAGTTCCCTTGCTCAAGTGAGGCCACTTAAGGTCAGTGACAGCATGTTGACGGGGGCTGAAAGGTTCTCCTTCTGGTTTTTGAATCTTGCCATTTCTGATGTCAGATTTTTGTGCCAAGCAAAGACTGGCTCATTTGTCCTCTGCAGAATGCAGCAGAGCATTGCTGGTAAATGATACATCACATTGGAGGTTGAGCAGATGAATGAACCCCTGATAGTGTCCTCTTTATTGTGTGAGTTGTGATGGGCTAGGATTGAAGGTGAAGAGGTCATAAGTAAGAGAACATAAATGGCTTCAAAGCAGCAGCAGGTAAGGAGGAAAAATGGCCCTGGATAGTACTGAACAAAGCAAAACACATTCTCACAAGCAAAACCTCTTCCAGAAAATACTTGTTCCCCAAATGGATACTTTGGTCTAAAAAAATAGAAATGGCAGAATATTCAGCACAGCTCTATTATCATTTTGTGTGTGCATACGATGTTTGGATTTTCAGGGTGGGGAGCACATGCAGGCTATTACTGAAAGACTCAAGTAGTTCAAGAAGGAACTCCTCTATAGCAATCTTCTGAGCAAGTCCTGAAAGGGCCTATATTCAAGCCCCGCTGCTGCTTTGGAGATATCCTTTTGTTTGGAATATAAAGAAGGTCAAATGATCTTTAATAACAGTGAGAGGCTGGAATCTCTGTTTCCACGACTCATATGAAAATGCCACCCACAGTCAGACAATGCCCTTAAGACGTTTGCTGGGCAAATATTCCACATTGATTTAGGCTGTAATCCTACAAGCTAAGCCTCTGAGGAAGAAGGTTAGGCTGGCTGGACTTTAGAGGGAAAATGACCATGTTTAAATTCCACCCTCCCCACACCACATCACGCAGAGTGTCAGATAAGGTGACTTTGACTTCATGTGCCACAGGGAGAAAGCCAGTCTCTTGTCCTTGAAAAACATGCCAGTTCTTATCTATTTCCTCTTTGATGAGCAAGTCAGATTCTCACAGAACTGCAGCGGCTGCCGAAATTCAAAGAACATGGAATTCATCATGAAATATTATGGTTTGGCACTTTCCAAAACCTAACCTGATTCTGCTCTCCATTCTAAAAGCTGCACAGGAGACATTCTGATATTATCTATTATTGCAACAGTTGCATCACCAATGGGCTTTCAACTATTGTGGGCATATGGCCTCTTGAAATTCCTCTAACCTATTTTGGGCAGACAAATTGTGTATTGGGGGGGGATTTCACCAAATTTCTCAAGGGTGAGGACGCATTCCCCAGCGGTTTATTGGCAGTGACACAGCAGCAACTATGTTGGCAGCCTGGCCACCATTTTCCATCCTCCGTAATTCCCTAGACCAAGCATCATCTTGGGGTATTGTGGGTGAGGGAGCAAGAAAGTGTTGATATTGGGAAAAATTTCTACAAATCGTTCTGCTTCATCTATGGGGGGTGAAAAAAAAGAAGAAGCCCCCCCAGGAATTTTCTCACCACCACCCCTTCAGAGAATTGCAGCTCAGCTCTAATTTCAACCATGTTTAACCAATTCTCCACATTTTCAGGCTCAAAATATATCAGTAGAAGACATAAAGTACCTGATTTTCAATTGTTTTTAACTTGTTTGTGAACCTAACCTTCTGTATTCTCTCGATACATCCTAATTCTTTTGTGCCAAACTGACATTGTGCCTGTAAATAAAGCAGCCAAACTTCTGTACAGCTGGAGTTTTAACCAGAGTAAACAAAAGACAGTGTTGAAGAAACAGTAACATAGAACAGAATTGGTTAAATCTCAATAGGCAGAGCGAATTTCCACAGAAATCCGCTGATTTTGGATCAGTGGACCCAATCCAAGGGCATTTTCTCCTGCAAAGTTTGCATATTATAGCTCAGGGTGCTGCCATTAATTATTTGGCACATTGGAGTGTAAGTTAGGGATAGTGTGGGTACCTGATCAGGTCCAGGAGTCCAGCAGACTCCTCACTGCCTGCTGGCCCTTTTATGACGCTCAGCATCAGCTATCTGAGGAAATCGCCTCATTTGGCCTAATGGTAGGGCCGGTCCTGCCATGACTTTTGCATTCATTGATTAATGGGATAGGTTCAGACAATATATTTTTTTTATCCCACTAAAGGTGCAATTCTATGCATGTTTAGACCAAAGAAAGACCTATAGCTCCCAGCATTCACCAGCCAGCTTTGCTGTTTTCTGCCTAAACTTGCAGAGGATTTCACCCAAAGTTTTGAAAAGGGTATGTCAGGGTTATGATGAAGACACTGGAAAAACTAGTCTATGCTCAGTGACAGAGCTGGGCAACTTTGGGAGGTTTCACCCACCAGACTCCCCCTGTGAGCTGCAGTCTAGGGGGCACCATGCAGTCTCTGAGGCATCCCCTAAAAAATGTTTTTTTAAAAGATGAAAAATTTCATCAGGAAACCACTCCATAGCAGTACAGAACAGGACAAGGGTTAACTTTGACTTGTTTCTAAGCTAAATGTAACCCTTTGGGGTCTCCACAGGACCTACGAAACACCAAAACGGCCAGATTTTGCTTGCAAACTAGCTAAATTTGACCCTTTGGCCATTCTGTAGCTGCTGTGGGTGCCATTTTTTTATTTAAAAAAATGGGGGGGGCAGCCAGGGGCATGGCAAGGGCCACACCAGGGGGCAACAGGGGGCTCATGAGGCCCACAGGCTGTGTGTTACCCACCCATTCTCAATCAGATCCAGTTCAACCGGCCAATAAAAGTGACTTGGGCACATGCTTAATGTCCCTTGTGCTGGAATTAGGGATGGCGGAGAATTTCTCCCCAAATCTCGGGGAGGCCGAATGCAAATGCATTCGGCCCCCTGAAATTGTTGGTGAAATTCTCCGCCACCCCCCACCACCCCCGGGATGGGACTTACCTCCTGCGAATGTCCCTCCCGGTGGCGGGTCCCGGCGGCGGTTTGGCGGTATTTCGGCGGGGGCAGGGGCGGCGGCCGGTCTTCCAACCGGCTGCCCCCACCACCATTACAAAATAAAGTAAAAACAAAACAAAACCCGTGATAGGCTATGTAACGATTAACATAGCCTATCACGGCTAGGTTTCCAAAGTCAGCCGTGATAGGCTACGTTAATCATTACGTAGCCTATCACGGGTGACTTTAGAAAAAAAAAAAGCGCATATGCAAATGGCGGTGCCCATGGGTGCCGCCATTTGCGTACGCTTTTTTTTTCAAAGTCACCCGTGATAGGCTACGTAACGATTTACGTAGCCTATCACGGCTGACTTTGGAAATCTAGCCGTGATAGGCTGCGTAAATCGTTACGTAGCCTATCACGGGTTTTTTTTATCTTTCACTTTGTATTTCATGGTCGGGGAGACGGGGCGCTTCTCCCCGGCCTGAATTTTGGCCGGGCAAGGTGGGGCGCCTCCCCCCCCCCCACGAAGGAAGCTGCGGGACCAGGTAAGTCCCTTTCGTACATCCCTAGTTGGAATCAGCAGAATATAAAAGTACTTAATTTTGGCATAATCATTCATCATCATCATCATCATGGCATGATCCAGCCAAATTTAAGTGCATTTCAATCCCATAAATTTTTAAAAAAATGATATAAGCACAATCTTAATTCTCCCATAACATTGGCTGGATAGTATCTTTGGACTTTAATTTAAATATTATATGCTCCGCTCATTTAGTATTTGTAAATGTTGTTGATATATAATATAATGACAATGGTTAGGATAAAGGAAATCAAATGCACAGAGATCCAAAGAACAGCTCAGGGAACTAAACAGGAACATTTTCAGTTGCTTGCAAAATTACATTATGCACCCTAGTCAATTTTATTAGCATTGCTGGATAAAATATAAAGGGTTTCCTAATCCCCAAGACTTCAAAAGAGGCTTCTCTGGAAAAGAAAAAAGAAAAATCCAACAATATTTATTTATTTATTTATTTATTTATTAAATTTATTAATCGCCCATCTGACTGGTCACCCAGCCACTCTGGGCGATGTACAACCCACCATAAACAATTTAAAACAATAAAATTTTACCATACATTTTTTTTAAAAAAATACCCTAACCCACCCCAAATGCCTGCTTGAACAACCACGTTTTTAATGCACGACGGAAGCTCATTAAAGAGGGGGTATGACGGAGTTCCCTAGGGAGGGAGTTCCACAGAGTGGGGGCCACCACAGAAAAGGCCCTCTCCCTCGTCCCCACCAGTCTAGCTGTCCTGGCTGATGGGACAGAGAGAAGGCCATCCGAGGCTGATCTTGTTAAGCGGCCTGTCTGGTGTTGCTGGAGGCGCTCCTTAAGATAGGCTGGGCCGGAACCATATAGGGTTTTAAAGGTCAAAACCAACACCTTGAATTTGGCCCGGAAAACAACTGGTAACCAGTGCAACTCCTTCAGCACTGGAGTGATGTGATCTCGCCGGCGGCTGCCTTTAATCAGGCGAGCCGCCGCGTTCTGTTCCAGCTGCAGTTTCCGAACCATCTTCAAGGGTAACCCCACGTAGAGTGCATTACAGTAGTCTAAACGAGAGGAGACCAGGGCATGTACTACCGATGGGAGCAGATGGTCGGGAAGGTAGGGGCGCAGCCGCCGTATCAGATGGAGTTGATACAGCGCTGTCCGGCTCACAGCTGACACCTGAGCCTCCATGGACAGCTGGGAGTCCAAAATGAACCCCAGGCTGCGGACCTGGTCTTTCAAGGGTAGCTGTACCCCATTCAACACCAGGTCAACATCCCCCAGCCTCCTCTTGTCTCCCACCAAAAGTACCTCGGTCTTGTCAGGGTTCAGCTTCAGCTTATTCCTCCCCATCCAGCCACTCACCGTCTCCAGACATTTGGACAGGGATTCTACGGCCAACCTTGGTGAAGATTTGAATGAGAGGTAGAGCTGAGTGTCATCCGCATATTGATGACACTGCACCCCAAACCTCCTGATGATAGCCCCCAGTGGCTTCACATAGATGTTAAATAGCATTGGGGAGAGGATGGAACCCTGTGGCACCCCACAAGTAAGTGGCCACGGGTCCGAAACCTCCTCTCCCAGTGCTACCCTCTGGTACCTGCCAGAGAGGAAGGACTGGAACCACCGCAATACAGTGTTTCCAATGCCCAACCCCTCCAGGCGGTCCAGGAGGATACCGTGGTCAACGGTATCAAAAGCCACTGAGAGGTCGAGGAGAACAAGGAATGAGCATTCACCCCTATCCAGAGCCCTCCTCATATCATCCACCAAGGCGACCAAGGCTGTTTCTGTCCCATGCCCAGGCCTGAAGCCCGACTGAAATGGGTCTAGATAATCAGTTTCTTCCAAGTGTGCCTTCAACTGCACCGCCACCACCCGCTCAATCACCTTGCCCAAAAATGGCAGATTTGAGACTGGGCGAAAGTTGTTCAGAACTTGAGGATCCAAGGAGGGCTTCTTTAAAAGCGGTCTTATCACTGCCTCCTTGAGGGCTGATGGCATCACTCCCTCCTCAAGGGAGGCGTTCACCACCGCCTTGATCCCCTCACCCAGTCTCTCTCTGCAGCTCATAATGAGCCAAGATGGGCAAGGATCAAGTAAGCAGGTGGTTGGCCTTACAGATGAAAGCACCTTGTCCACTTCATCAGGAGGAAGAAGCTGGAACCGATCCCACAAAACCGGTTTGCCACAGGCCGCCTCTTGCTCACTAACTGTACCCACAGTGTGCAGAGTAACACACCTAATCTGATCAATTTTATCTGCAAAGTGCCTTGCCAAAGCCTCACAGGAGGCCTTAGAATGCTCCAGTGGTTCCGGAGCCACAGGACCGACCAGGCTCCGGACCACTTGGAACAGCCTCCTGGGGCAGCACTCTGCAGACGCGATGGAGGCAGCATAATATTCCTTTTTTGCTGCCTTCACCGCCACGTGATAGGCTGAAGATATAGCTCTAGCCCATGTCTGATCGTCTTTGGAGCGAGACTTCCGCCACCGGCGCTCTAGCCGTCTCACCTCCTGTTTCAGAGCTCGTAACCGCGGATTGAACCATGGTGCAGTCCGAGCCCTGTTCAGGGGGAGAGGGCGTTTCGGAGCCACCCGATCTAATGCTCCAGTGATTGCGGCATTCCAGCCACCCACCAGGGTCTCGACCGAGTGGCCGTTGGCATGCCCCAGAGAATCCCCAAGCGTGTTCAGGAATCCATTTGGATCCATAAGACGCCTGGGGCGGACCATTTTAATGGGTCCTCCACCCCTGCAGAGGGGTTGTGGAACCGAGAAGTCCAACATCACCAGATAGTGATCTGACCATGACAAGGGGGTGGTGGATATACCCCCGACTTCCAGATCACTCCCCGCTTCTCCAGAAACAAACACAAGGTCTAGTGCATGACCTGCTACATGGGTGGGCCCAGTTAGAATATGGTGCAGCTCCCAGGAGGCCATGGTCTCCATGAAGTCCCGAGGTGCTCCTGTGAGGATGGCCTCCGAATGTACGTTGAAGTCCCCCAACACCAGTAAGTTAGGGGACTGTACACGCACATCAGAGACCACCTCAAGCACCTCGGCCAGGGAGTCAGTCGTGCAGCGGGGTGGACGGTACACGAGCAGAATCCCCAGACTGCCCTTCGGGCCCAACCTCCAGTACATGCACTCAACAACCTTGGTCTCCCGGAGAGGGGGTCTGGTGAAGACCAAGGACTCTCGGTAGATAACAGCCACTCCCCCTCCCCGATCCCCAGCCCTCGGCTGCTGTGCATACGAAAATCCAGCTGGACACATGGCTGCAAGGGTTGGAGCAGCAGCCTCGGCCAGCCAGGTCTCCGTAATACATGCCAGGTCTGCACCCTCATCCAGGATCATGTCATGGATGAGGGAGGTTTTCTGGGTAACAGACCTGGCATTGCAGAGCAGCAAACGAAGGCCAGAAGATGGGGTCACGCCTCCCCCAGCCATCCTTTGGCTCTGGACAGGCCCGGAGCAGGGGACAGATACTACACATCTCTCCCTTGTTCCCCTTACCTGGCATGGCCTGCCCCTAGCGCTCCGCCAGCGCCTGCCGCCCAGCCTCGGTATGTTCTGGCCCCCAACACTCCCCCCACTGCCTCCATCAGGTGGACACATGCCCCCTCGCTCCCACCTATCAGGCAGGCTACCCACCCCTAAAAACACAACAAAATCCCCCCCAACAAAATAAAACAAACAAACAAAACAATTAAAATCCCCTTAAAAATGCCAGGCAGGAGTCCACAGGGAAGGCCTGGTGGCGGTGGTAGCAGCGACAGCGGCAGCAGGCCCAGCGGCGGCAACCACGCCTCTTCCCCGGTGGTGGTGGTGGTGGCTTCTCCTGCAGGCCCTGGCTCTCCCAGGCCACCTCAGCCAGCCAGCTTATGTAGCCCCTCCAGGGAGGGGCAGGTGGAGCAGCACAGCTGGCTCGGTACCTGGGGGCCTGGTCCTGCAGGGACTGGCGGTCTGCCAGGCAGAAGTCCACAAGGAAGGCATGGTGGTGGTGGCAGCGGCGGCGGCAGCAGGCCCAGCGGCGGCAGCAGCAGGCCCAGCGGCGGCAGCAGCAGGCCCAGCGGCGGCAAGCACGCCTCTTCCCCGATGGTGGTGGTGGTGGTGGCTTCTCCTGCAGGCCCTGGCTCTATCAATATCAATATCAATATCAATGCTAGTTGTCGCTCTTATTAAAAAGTTTGCTGCTCTAAATTAGTCACAAATGATCCCCTCAGCTCATGAAACCTAATTCACAGTAAATGGACCGCTTTTATATAACACTCCAACAAAAGCGGAATATGGACATGTGAAGCTGCTCTAGGCTGAGTTACATCACTGGTCAGCCTAATCTTGTACTCTGACTGGCAACACTTCTCCAGGGTCTTGGGCAAAGGCCTTTCCATGTCACACCACCTCTGAGATGAGAAGCTATTTACAAATTATGGTAGGAACTGAAACTGGAACAGTAATGTCAGATGAATCCATCTGTGGGGGTAAATTTTGCTGAGCTTTTAGCAGTTCAGCTCCCTGGACTTCAACCCATGAGCTCTCCTGACTCGATGCATATCGAATCAGGCCAGCTTGCAGATTTTCGAGAGTTGTTCCCCCCCCCCCAAAGTCACATTTATGCAGATTACAATGGCTGTAATTTGTTTAAGTTGCATAACTTGCAGCTGTCATGTGTTTTATTTGCAAAAATTGTGCCCACAGTTTCATGCAGATTGGATGTGCAATTTGCACAAATTAAGCATAAATATAGCTTCAACATGCCGCAATCCAAGCATGTGATCTGCTAGTAAGCTATGTGGCCCCGCCTTTCTAAAGGCATGACCTCCTTTTCTCCTGCTGGGCCTCGTGCTTTTTCTGGGACTTGAATGTGGAACCTCTCACACCCCAAAACCAACAAACCAGACTTAATAACTATGTAGCTAAAATAAAGTTATTTTGTGTGCATTGCTCTCTGGTGGGCCCTTTCCTATTCCAGTGGGATCACCTGGCAGTGGTGATGAGAGAAGTAGGTGGCCATTTGAATTTCCCACAGTGCCCTGGAATAACTCCACAGCAGGAGTATTGTGGGAAATTGAAATGGTATCTCACAGACCCAGATGTCAACCTAGTGTCTGTACTGTAAGGCCAGTGGGCCCTATTTGAGATCTGGGGCTTCAGATGGGGATATATTTGCACAGCACAGAACCTAGAGAGGATTCCTCTACACTCTGCACAGTAACCTTTCCCCCACTAAAATTGGTTTATGTTTTGAGAGATAAAATATTTCCACACAAACTTTGCTCCTTGGCCATATACGTAGGAGCCCTGTAGGAGGAAAGCGTGTTGAGGAGATGGCAAGTGAATATCTGAATTTAGAAAATGGATCTCAATGTGTTTTAAATGCTGTCAGTTGGGACAATTTAAATGTGTGAAATTTCAAAATGCCTCACATTGTTGCTTTGCCTGAACTGCTCCAGTACTGATCCTTTGAATCTAGGGATGGGTGAATCTCTCAAGATTGATCTCATTCATAGAATCATGGAATAGGAGGGTTGGAAGGGGCCTATAAGACCATCGAGTTCAACCCCCTGCTCAGTGCAGGAATCTAAGTCAGAGCATCCCTGACAGGTGGCTGTCCAGCTTCCTCTTGAATGCCTCCAGTGTGGGACAGCCCACCACCTCCCTAGGTCATAGGTTCCATTGTTGTATTCCTCTAACAGTCAGGAATTTTTGCCTGAGGTTCAGCCAGAATCTGGCTTCCTGTGACTTGAGCCCATCATTCCGTGTCCTGCACTCTGGGATGATCGAGAAGAGATCCTGGCCTTCTGTGACAGCCTTTCAAGGACTTGAAGAGCGCTATCATATCTCCCCTCAGTCTTCTCTTCTCAAGGCTAAACATGCCCAGTTCTTCCAGTCTCTCCTCATAGGGCTTTGTTTCGACTCCCCTGATCATCTTCGTTGCCCTCCTCTGAACCTTCTCCAGTTTGTCTGCATCCTTCTTAAAGTATGGCACCCAGAACTGGACACTACTCAAGATGAGGCCTAACCAGTACTAAGTAGAGGGAAACTAGTACTTCAAGTGATTTGAAAGCTATACTTCTATTAATGCAGCCCAAAAGAGCATTTGCCTTTTTTTGCAGCCACATCACATTGTTGGCTCAAGTTCTCAGTTTTCCATTGCTAGGCTTGTCCTGTCCCAAGTCCATGCAAGCATTTGTTTTCCCCACACAGATATGTGTAACTGTTTTTGTGTCTGTGTTTTGGTTTGCATCTGGTTGAATGTTTTGTTGTTGTTGTTGTTGTTGTTGTTGTCTAATTTTGTGAAATGCAGTTCTAACTTGGAAACATATGGATTTCTGACTATACATTGTGTTTTGGTTTGAGTTTGGTTCTGGGAGGTGCAAATTTGGTAATCTTGCAAATATATATATATATATATATACCCAATGAATTTCTCACCCATCCCAATTTAAATCCCAAAGCACAAAGCTCCCTTCAGCCCTATGAACATGACATGGACACCTTGATTGTATCTCCCATTGGATTCCCCCCCACACACACACTATAACATAGGGATGGTGGTGGAGTCTGGTTGGGGGCTTGACCTCAGTGGATTACTGCCAGATCATCCTCCTGGATGCCAACTCATGGCCCCCTGAGCCTGCCTGACTCAGCATGTGCTGAGTTGGACAAGCTTGCTGTTTCCCACTGCCTGACAACCCCTCATGCTCTCCTTGCAAGGAGAGAATGAGGATTTAGCAGGCAGAGATGGGGACTCCTGCCATTGCTGACCACCAATCCCTCACTCTCTCCTTCCTTGCAAGGAGGAGATAATCAGGGGTTGGTGGGCAATGATAGGGACTCCTGCTGCCACCATCTGTGAACCTCTCATGCTCCCCTTCCTTGCAAGGAGAGTGCAAGGGTTGACAGGTGGAGGGGACAGGAGTCCCCCACCACCTGCCAACCCCTTGTCCTCTCCTTGCAAGGAGAGAATGTGGGGTTGGTGGGTGGTGATTGGGACTCCAGCGGCTGCCATTTTGAATAAAATGGTGGCTGCTAGGTTTGTTCCACAAATCCCCCATTTGGTGCAAATGGCAGCCATAAATAGGGCCATTTACACTAAATTTCAGGCTTAAATGGTCTAATTACAGAAGGGGGAGGATTTACATTAGGAAGATTAAATGAGGGGCAAGGCTCAAACATCCCATTTCCCAGAGGCTCCAGAGCTAGGAATGGATGAGGAATTTGTTTGAGTTCATTTTTGATCCAGATTTTACCCAGTTCGAACCTTCCAGACCAAACATGGACTCGGACGCAATCTGTGGTCAAACTCCATACATTTCAGAGCTTGTAATGTCATTCATGGCCCAAATGAAATGTGTTCAACAGCATGCGTACATTTGAAAAATGTGCATGAAAAAATGTGTACTTCTTGAAAAATGTGCACAGATTTAGGGGTGTATGGATTCCCCACTGGCTGTTCCAGTGGGGAATCCGTGGGGTGTGTGTGATCTGTTCCTCCCCACCAGAATCCTCCAGAGCGGTTCCACTCCACTTGGATTCCGGGGGGGAGGGAACTGGTTTGGGGGCGCTTACCTTCCCTCCTGCCAGCGAGACTCATTCGCCTCCCCCTTGTCCCTGCCAATTGCCTTTAAAAAAAAGTCTTTTTAAAAAATGGTGATGGGGGAGATGTGCACCCATAGACTTATATGCAAATAGAGTCATGAATCTTGCATATAAGTCTATGTGTCCATAGGCTTATACGCAAGATTCACCGCTCTATTTTGCATATAAGTCTATGGTAGGGTTGTTAGAGAATACTGCCACGGACTGAAATGGGATCGAATTCCCTTCAGTGTGTGCCACAGAATCCTCTGCGGAATGACACCACGAGGTCCTGCAGAGCCAACAGTCATGCAGCTTTTTTTTGTCATCCTCAAAGAGTCGTGAAATTTTTGTAAATGAAAACGCAGTGTAGTATGTTCCGATAATAAACACGTAAGTTTTTTAAAAAAAATTGAATTGTGATCACCGCCTTGTTTCTGAGTGTTCTTTTTAAATTGAAATCCTCTGTCTCCATTTACTTTCAGCCAAAACACTTCCTCTTCCTAGGGGCTTCCCAAAAGAAGGCTGTCTTAGGTGTGCCTGAGCGCTAAACTCTTTATTTAAAGCAATGCTGTTTTAAAGAAAGAAATAACCTTTTAAAATGACCATGCTGGTCCTGGAGCATCATTTTAAAAGTTTTTTCTTTCTTTAAAACAGCATTGCTTTGATAGTTTCTCGCTCAGGCACACCTAAGACAGCCTTCTTTTGGGAAGCACCTAGGAAGAGGTAGTGTTGAGATGGAGGATTTCAATTTTAAAAAAATACGTAAATATTTACGAAAAATAGCAACTCTTATGAAAGTTATGCAGACTCACGGAGATGGCTGGGCACCAGAATTATGGTTGTCAGTACGGATTTATCTTCATAATTTTTGGAGCAGAAAAAAAGAGAGGAGAATTCTGGGGGCTTGTGAGAGGCAGAACGGAGCACTGGCTGCAAACTTCAACATTTTTATTAATGACTTGGAGGAGGAGGTACAGGGAATGCTGATAAAATTTGCAGATGACACAAAATTGGGCGGGATAGCTAATACTTTGGAAGACAGAAACAAAATTCAAAGTGATCTGGATAGACTGGAGCACTGGGCAGAAAACAACAGAATGACATTTAATAGGGATAAATGCCAAGTTCTGCACCTAGGAAAAAGAAGCCAAATGCACAGTTACAAGATGGGGGATACATGGCTCATCAACACTACACGCGAGAAGGATCTTGAAACTGTTGTCCATCACAAGCTGAAGATGAACCAACAATGTGATGTGGCTGCAAAAAAGGCAAATGCTCCTTTGGGCTGCATTAATAGAAGCATAGCTTCTAAATCCTGGGAAGTACTAGTTCCCCTCTACTCAGCACTGGTTAGGCCTCATCTGGAGTACTGTGTCCAGTTCTGGGCACCACACTTTAAGAAGGATGCAGACAAACTGGAGAGGGTTCAGAGGAGGGCAACAAAGATGATCAGGGGACTGGAAACAAAGCCCTATGAAGAACAACTGAAAGAACTGGGCATGTTTAGCCTTGAGAAGAGAAGACTGAGGGGAGATATGATAGCGCTCTTCAAGTACTTGAAAGGTTGTCACAGAGAGGAAGGCCAGGATCTCTTCTTGATCATCCCAGAGTGCAGGACACGGAATCATGGGCTCAAGTTCCAGGAAGCCAGATTCCTGCTGAACCCCAGGAAAAACTTCCTGACTGTTAGATAGGGATGTACGATCCCTTACCTGGCTCCGTGCAGGGGCATCCGCAGTGGGGGGGAGGCACTCCATCCCTGCCCCCAGAATCCTCGATGGGGGGGAGGCACTCCATCCCTCCCCCCAGAATCCTGCCCAGCTGGCTATGCTCTGTGGCCAAGCCATGGAGCCGCCGGCTGGCTCCAGCCGCCTGCAGCCAAACATCCGGCCGCTGGGCAGCCCTGCAGGGATGCAAATGGCAGCTGTCATAGCCGCCGCCATTTGCGTCCCTGTATTGAGCCATGATAGGTGTCAAGGGCTCCTTGGAAGCCTCTCTCAGTCTAATCCAGTAGCCAATTCCAGGCACAGACAAATGGATTCTTTTCAAAGCTTTATTCCTCTTTTACAACTTAACAACTCTACCATTAGCAACTAGTTATGAGCAGCAGAGTACCTATGCCCTAAGTTGGAACAGTTGGTCCCCGTTTGAAAGGGAATTACTGGCAGACCCCTGAACTTAAGGACTAGGGAGAGTCCCTCCCCTTTTCCCTTGGATCCTCTGGGCACAGCCGTTGTTTGAGCCTCCATTTGGCGCCGCTCTCTGCGTCGGTGTCGCGCGTCCATCAAGTCTGCTTCCTGCACTCTGTCACTCCCTGGACTGCTGTCTAAGCTAGGAATGCTGGTGGGAGGAATCTCTGTCAGCTGTTAGCCCTGGGAAAGAGGAGCGCGCTCCTCTCCGAGGAGCGACTGCTCTTCCTCAGAATCAGAACTACTCTGGGATTCTATGGGCTCAGTGTCCAGCCTGACATTAGGCTACGTAAATATTTATATAGCCTATCATGGCAGGGGGAAAGACCCCAGCATACGCAAATGGCGGTAGCTGCCGCCATTTGCGTACACTAGGGTTCCCCCCCCCCGCCATGATAGCCTACGTAAATACTTATGTAGCCTATCACGGCCTCCACAGGGACGCAAATGGTGTCCCTGCATTAGACGTGATAGGCATTTACGTAGCCTATCATGGCTATGAAAAGGAGGAAGTGAATGGCAGCTGCAGGATGGCCGCCATTTGCAAAGCAGCGCAGATGGGAGCAGGTAAGTGCTCCGTTTCGCATGCCTTTTGTGGGGCGGGGGGGCGGGGGCTTCGTTCCACAACAGATTTCGGGGGGCCGAATGCACTGTCATTTGGCCTCACCGAGTTCCGTTGTGGAATTCTCTGACATCCCTACTGTTAGAGCAATATGACAATGGAACCAATTCTTAGGGAGGTGGTGGGCTCTCCCACACTGGAGGCATTCAAGACGAGGCTGGACAGCCATCTGTCAGGGATGCTTTGACTTGGATTCCTGCATTGAGCAGGGGGTTGGACTCAATGGCCTTGTAGGCCCCTTCCAACCCTACTATTCTATGATTCTATGAACTGCAGAACTCAAGCAGCATGGAAGGTAAACGATTTGTACATTCCTAGTCTATGGGCACATCCTGCTGATTGCATGTGCCCATAGACTTATATGCAAAATAGAGCAGTGAATCTTGCGTATAAGCCTATGGATGCATAGACTTATACACAAGATTCATGACTCTATTTGCGTATAAGTCTATGGGCACATCCCCCCCCCCCCCGATCACCATTTATTTTTTAAAGACATTGTTTTTAAAGGCAATTGGCAGGGACAGGGAGGAGGTGAACTGCTCTGGCTGGAAGAAGCAGCCGAGTGCCATTCTGCCTCCAGTCCTCCTGAAGTGGAGGTAAGTGGTCCCAATCTGCTGCGGATTCCTGTGGCCAGATTCCAAAGAATCCGGCCTCATTTGAATCCACAGCGGATTTCTCTGGCATCCCTAGCACAAATGCACTTTAGTCAATGGGAGAAGAATGCATACATATCAAACATTTGCACAAATGATGCATTCATTTGGAAAAAAAATATGCAGGAAAGTATGCACGATTGTTTAAGCAAAGGGGGAAAAATGCCAGTGCTTGCAATCTGATATGGATTCAAGTCAAAACAATGGAATTCACAGAACTTCAGTGAGCTCGAGCTTTGCTAATTCACACATTCCTAGCCAGCTCTGCTACACAGATCACAATCAGAATGCCACAGCTGGTTTTACAGTGAGGGGGGGAGGTTAGGAAGTCTCATCAACCATACCTCCCTTCACACGTTACTTGTCTGAAGGGACAAAGCATGTGGGGTTGTGCTTCTATCCATGCCTTCATATGAACATCTAGGGAAGCCTCTGTGCATAGAGATCTACATGCAATAGCTTTCCCATGTCAGAGATACACAGGAATGTGTGGGGTACAGGAGGAGCCATACAACATCAGCAGCATGACCTACTGCTCCTTTGAACATGTTTTCCCTCTTCATGTGAGTCACAAATGGAGGGGCCTGGCTTCACATCTGTTTCAACCCTTACACTCCCTTACAAGGCTCATTTGCTGTCACCCAAATTTCAGATCAAGCAGAATTCAAAGTGAACCAGAGGGTTCTCCCCAGAGACCCACCTGAGGACCTTCAGGGGCTAAAAATAATCTTTTTAGAGTTATGGCAATTAATCACTCCATAGATCCTGTAAGCCAAGCCAGTCTAACAGAAATTGAACCATATGGATAGGGATGTACGAAAGTCACTTACCGTTTTGTGAATCTGCTTCGCGGTGGGGGGGAGGTGCTCCATCCCTCCCCCCCAGAATCCTCGACAGGGGGGAGGCACTCCGTCTGTCCCCCCGGAGTCCTGCCCGGCCGGCTCCGCTCTGCGGAGATTCCGCGGAGCCGCCAGCCGGCTCTGCCTGCAGCTGGACATCCGGCCACTGGGCAGTAGGGATGAAAATGGCGGCGGCTACGGCGGCTACGTTTGCATCCCTGTACTTAACTGTGATAGGCTACATAAATATTTCTGTAGCCTATCATGGCAAAGTAAAAAAAAATGTGTACGCAAATGGTGGCGGCTCTGGGCTGCGGTGGCTTAGTGGTTAAGACGCTGAACTGCAGACTGGAAGGTCGGCAGGTCAGCAGTTCGAGACCCGAGTGCTGCGTGACGGAGTGAGCTCCCGTCTTCAGTCCCAGCTTCTGCCAACCTAGCAGTTCGAAAGCAAGAAATTGCAAGTAGATAAATAGGTACCGCCTCGGCGGGAAAGGTAACAGCATTCCGTGCACCTCGGTGTTCAGTCATGCCGGCCACATGACCACGGAAGCGTCTTCGGACAGCGCTGGCTCTTCGGCTTAGAAACGAGGATGAGCACCGCACCCTAGAGTCGGACACGACTGGTTGGGGACACCTTTTTTTTTATGGCAGCCACCATTTGTGTTCGCTATTTTTCACCGTCCTAGCCTATGTAAATATTTACGTAGGCTAGAACGGTGAAAAATAGCGAACGTAAATGGCCGCCATAGCTGCCATTTGCGTACACTGCGCCCAGCTGCGGCTGGGCAGGAGACCAGCCACCGCCGCTGTTGCACCCGCCGCTGCTACTGCCCCTGCCCCCGCCACACTCGCTGCCGCTGCTGCCCCACCGCACGCACCGCCGCTGCTGCCGTACCTGCCACCACCGCACGTGCCGCCACCACCACCCCGCCGCCCCGCCAAACCCGCCGCACCCGCCACCACTGCCAAATCTGCCCCAGGTAAGTGCCATCCCGGGGGATTCCGCGGGGGGGGGGGCAGGAGGCCATTCCACCACGGTTTCCGGGGGGGGGCGGATTCTCCAGAATCCAGCCTCACTGGAATCTGTGGCAGAATTCTCCGCCATCCCTACATATGGATCCTCATTAGGGATGGGTGAAAAATGATTCCATATATATCTATATCTGTATCTGTATCTATATCTGTATCTATATCTCAATATCAGATTTACCCAGTTCTCACCTTCCAAGCCTTTGAGTGAGCTGAGAGAGAGCTGCATTCTGAAATCTGCATTTCTGAGAGCTTTCTGATTCAGCTTGTCTTGGGGAAAATGTACATATAGGGGGAAATTGTGCACCACATGCATAGATGTGAGAAAAGTGTGTACAAAACTACCTTTCAGAATGTAAAGTACTGGGGGGTGCACATTTAAACATGTGCACGAAATGTATACATTAATGCATACATCAGATAAATGCATGCAAAAATTATAAATTCCTGTATGGATTTTTTTAAAGCAAGCTCATATGGAAGTGGGACAGGATGGAATGTGCCTGACCTCAAACAAAAAAACACACAATCGTGGTGAGACCAAAAAGGACATTTCTGTCCATCCCTCATCCTCATGTCACTGAATATCCAGCTCCTAAGTCCGGCACTTCCTAATGTTCCAGACAGGCAGTTGGAGGAGAGGGGGGCACACACAGGCAGGTGTATGACTCCAACACAAGTCAGCAACATCATAAAAGGAAACATCCTTGTCTCCTTTTCAGGGGCATGTCTTTGGCACTCAATGAGACATATTGATGCATGCAGACATCTGCATCCATGTGGATGCGGAACAGAAAATATCAAGAAGTAGCAGGTTGGATGAGAGATCAGTGCCCATACAAAACTGCCCCCAATGGCACACCATATATGGCATGCATGATCAGATCTCCAGACAAAGGTGTGTTGTTTAAATGACTTTAAAGAAGCAATGGGAAGTTCCAAATTTGATTGGAGCAATGGATCTCAGGTGAAGGGTGTTCACCAATCGCCCCTCCTCAAAGCTGCTATCAGTTTTACCAAGAGTTGGGAGATACAGGTAGGGATGGGCAGAATGTTTACCTGCCGTACCACAGAGGGGTCTGCGGGGGGGGAGGCAATCCGTTCCTCCCCCCCGGAATCGTCTTCGGCCGGCTTCAGTCCGCAGCGATTCCACAGAGCCACCGGCCAGCTCTGAAGTGCCAGTGATATGGCTGCCATGCCGTATCGCTGGTTGAAGGGAGGGAAGTGACTGTGGATGCAAATGGCATCCAGGACGCCATTTGCAGCTGTAAAGGCCTTAGTTTAAAGTAAATGCAGCCATTTACGGCTGCATTTACCTTAAACTAAGGCTTTTACGGCTGCAAATGGCGTCCTGGATGCCATTTGCATCCACAGTCACTTCCCTTCAACCAGCGATTTGGCATGGCGGCTGTATCGCTTGCAATTCGGAGCCAAAGGATCCAGCTGAAGAGGATTCTGCACAGAGGCAGGGGTAAGTCTTCCGTTCCACCACGGACTCTGGGGGGGGGCAGATTCTTTAGAATCCTGCCTCATTGGAGTCCGTGGTGGAATTCTTCCCCATCCCTAGATACAGGCACAGCATCATTATCTATGATGAAGATGAGTCTTCATACTAAGGAACATAGAAAAGGATGCTAAAGAAGATAGGAAAAATAACAGACTTTGCACTATTTCCAGTTACACATCAGATGAAAACTCCTTGGAGAAATTATTACATATGAATCTGACTCTTCCTCCAAGAAGCTCAGTGTGATGCCCTCCCTGAAGGAATCCTCTTTAGAGGATGAGCTGGAACCTTCAGAACCTCATGCACCCAGGGAACAGGAAGTCTTAGAGGACCTTGGCACCACCCCAAACAGTTCTGGGCCCTCAGGGGTGATGCCTTCAGGTCTGTCCCTTTGACAGGTGATGTCAGGGTGGACACTGAGCCCATAGAACCTCAGAGTAGTTCTGATTCTGAGGAGGAAGAGCCGTCCGTGGGAGAGGAGTGTGCTCATCCCTCCCAGGCCCTGCAGCTGGCAGTGATTCCTCCTGCCGGCATTCCAGACATAGATAGCAGTCCTGGAAGTGAAAGAGCGTGGGGGGAGGGCCGGATGGATGCTTGACGCAGACGCAAAGAGCGATGAGCTATGGAGGGCGCAGAAAGGAGGCGTAGCGCCCGTTTGGCGCGCAAGCAATGGTCGCGTCCAGCGGACCCAAGGGAAAAGGGGAGGGACTCTCCCTAGCCCATAGGTTCAGGGTCTGCAAGTGATTCTCATTCAAATGGAGACCAACTGTTTCCAACCCGGGGCATAGGTCACTCTGCTGTTCATAGCTTAGTTGCTGGTGATAGAGTTATTAAGTTGTAAAAGGAATAAAGCCTTGAAAAGAATCCTTTGTCTGTGTCTGGAGTTGGCTACTGGAGTAGACTGAAAGAGGCCGGCTAGGGCCCCCTGGCAGCTTGGTCTCCATTCCTCTTTTTTCTCTCTCTCTCTCTCTTGCTCTCCTCCTACTGCCAAATGGAGGGTGCCGGAGACCCGACGGTGCAGGCTCTAGGGATGTACAAATCCCTTACTTAGTTCCAGTGGCGGCATCCGCTGGAGGGGGGGAGGCGCTCTGTCCCTCCCCCCGGAATCCTCAATGGGGGGGAGGCGATCCGGTCCTCTCCCCCGGAATCCTCGATGGCCAGCTCTGCTCGACGGTGGCTCCGCGGAGCAGCTGGCCAGGCCAGGGCTGTCTGCAGCCGGATTTCCAGCCGCGGACTGGCTGCTGCGTAAAAAAAAAAAATTGGCGTATGCAAATGGCAGTGGCTACGGCTGCCGCCTTTTCTGTTCCTTATTTTTCACCGTCTTAGTAAATATTTATGTAGGCTAAAACAACGAATCAAAAGGGACGCAAATAGCACCCATTATGCTATTTGTGTTCCCCTTTATTTTTGCCGTAATAGTCTACGTAAATATTTACGTAGACTAAGATGGTGAAAAATAAGGAATGCAAATGGTGGCGACCATAGCCGCTGCCATTTGCGTACGCGCGTTGTTGTTGTTTTAAAACCGGGACATGATAGGCTACATAAGTCTTTACATAGCCTATCACATCTCTGTAAAAAAAAAAAAAACTAAACAACCAGACTGCAAATGGCAGCAGCGGCAGCCGGTCGGAAGACCAGCCGCCGCTGAAGCCGCCGCCAGAGCCGCCGCCGCCCGGAACATCTGCCCCAGGTAAGTCTCATCCCGGGGGGGATCCATGGGGGGGCAGGGGGGCAGGCCATTCCACCACGGATTTCGGGGGGCCAAATGCACTGGCATTCGGCCTCACCGAGATCCATGGCAGAATTCTCCGCCATCCCTAGCAGGCTCTGGAGCAAGAGAACCAGATTCTCCATTATCAAATGGCTCAACTGACGGCTGCCATGCAGAATCTACAGGCTGCAGTTCAACCCCCTCCACCTCTGATTCCCCCCCCACCGGAAGTGCTCGGTGGCCTTGCCAGAGAAGTTTTCTGGGGAGAAGGGACTTTTTTCAGATTTTCAGGGCCCAATCAGAGCTGTACATGCACCTTCGACCTGAGGATTTCCTGATGGAACAGGTTTGTGTGGGCTTCATCATTAACCTACTTTCCGGTGTGGCCACTAAATGGGCTTCAGGACACCTTCTCGCTAAAGACCCCCTGCTCAGGGACTATCAAGGTTTCATGACAGCGATGGCCCATTTTTTCGGTGACCCCCTGCGTATGCAGACAGCTTCTCGGGAGATTCGCCACCTCAGGCAGGGCAAGGACTCAGTTTCCAGCTATGCGACAACTTTTCACTTGCTGATGCAGGATTTACAATGGAATGATGCTGCGCTGGTGGCTCAGTTTTTGGATGGTTTAAACGACGAGATCTAGGACAAGTTGGCATGACTTTGCACAGGTTAGGATGCTTTAATCTGCACAGGCTCAGGATGCTTTTGTTCGCACAAAGGTGAAGGAATTGGGGCTAGCCTCTATCCCCCCCACCTACCCCCTTCTCTTTGTGAGGGAAACCCTTCTCTTTGCTTTACCATTCCGGACAGGAATTAAAGATTAAAGAGGTTAGGTCAAATGCACATTTCTCCAGCTTGGCAGACAGATGGTTCTTGTGGAGGCACTGGAGGATGGCGGAGACATGATGCTGATGGGCATGGGGGTCCTCTTCCCCCCCCCATAGATGTGATAGGCTACGTAAAGACTTACATAGACTATCACGTCTGGGTAAAAAAAAAAAAAACCCATACACAAATGGCAGTGGCTACGGCAGCCACCATTTGTGTTCCTTATTTTTTGCCATCTTGGTCTATGTAAATATTTATGTAGACTATGATGAAGACAAGAAAGGGGAATGCAAATAGCGCCCAGTACATGCGCTCATCCCTCCCAGGCCCTGCAGCTGGCATAGATTCCTCCTGCTGGCATTCCAGACATAGATAGCAGTCCTGGGAGTGAAAGAACATGGGAGGAGGGCTGGCTGAATGCTCGACGCAGACGCAAAGAGCGACAAGCTATGGAGGGCGAGGAAAGGAGGCGTAGCGCCCGTTTGTCATGCAAGCAACAGTCGCATCCAGAGGACCCAAGGGAAAAGGGGAGGGACTCTCCCTAGCCCATAAGTTCAGGGTCTGCAAGTGATTCTCGTTCAAACGGGGACCAACTGTTTCTAGGGATGGTGGAGAATTTCTCCCCGAATCTTCGGGAGGCCGAGCGCTGACGCATTCGGCCCCCCGAAGATGGTTGGGAAATTCTCCACCGGCCCCCCCCAGGACAGGACTTACCTTCGGCGAATGTCCCTCTCGGCGGCGGGTCCCAGTGGCGGTTCGGCAGCAGTTCGTCACGGGTGGGGGCGGCGGCCAGTCTCCCGACTGGCTGCCGCTGCCACCATTGCAGAAAAAAAAAAAACTAAAGTAAAAAAAAAAAACCACCCGTGATAGGTTACGTGACGATTTACGTAGCCTATCACGGCTAGATTTCCAAAGTCAGCCGTGATAGGCTACGTAAATCGTCACGTAGCCTATCACGGGTGACTTTATAAAAAAAAAGCGCGTACGCAAATGGCGGCGCCCATGGGGTGCCGCCATTTGCGTTTCTTATTTTGGCACATCTAGTCTACGTAAAGATTTAAGTAGACTACGGCGAAAATAAGGGCAACGCAAATAGCGTGCCCTTATTTTTGCCGTAGTCTACGTAAATCTTTACGTAGACTAGACATGCCAAAATAAGAAATGCAAATGTTGGCACCCCATGGGCGCTGCCATTTGCGTACGCACTTTTTTTTTTTTTTCAAAGTCACCCATGATAGGCTACGTGACGATTTACGTAGCCTATCACGGCTGACTTTGGAAGTCTAGCTGTGATAGGCTACGTAAATCGTCACGTAGCCTATCATGGGGTCTTTTTTTTTTTTTACTTTTTGTTTCGTGGCCGGGGAGACGGGGCACTTCTCCCCAGCCTGAATTTCAGCCGGGCGAGGTGGGGCGCCTCCCCCCCCGGCCTGAATTTTGGCTGGGCGAGGCGGGATGCCTCCCCCCCTCGCCTGAAGTTCGGGGGGGAAAGCAAAGCGTCTCCCCCTCACCGCGAAGCCAAGCTGCGAAAAGGTAAGTGACTTTCGTACATCCCTAATTGTTTCCAACCCGGGGCATAGGTCACTCTGCTGTTCATAGCTTAGTCGCTGGTGATAGAGTTATCAAGTTGTAAAAGGAATAAAGCCTTGAAAAGAATCCTTTGGCTGTGTCTAGAGTTGGCTACTGGAGTAGACTGAAAGAGGCCGGCTAGGGCCCCCTGACAGATAGAGAGGTCAGCTCGTGAGGCAGAAGTGAATGCCAAGCCACCACCAAGCACCCAAGAATTCCAGCACCTTCAGATTCAGGCTAAGATGGTGTCCAGGTGAAGGAGTGCCCACTTGCTGAAGAGGGTTCCTTGTGAGTAAAGCAACTTCTCATGAGTAGGGCCCTCCTCATAAGAAGATCTTCCAGAAGCCTGTGATACAACTGAGTCCAGGGTGTGGCTCTGGAAGCTCCAGAATACAAGATCTCCATGGAGACTTACTGGCTGCTAGAACAACACTTTACCCCAGCTCCTACCATCTTCTTATAACTAACCTTGCTTTGTGATGGATCCTCTGTGCTACTGACTTTTAAACTCCTGCTAGAGTCTTCTTTTTGAACTGCATTTGTATGGGGCTGCTTATTTCTGCTTTGACCTTGTCCATGACTCATATCCTTCTCTTGGAGCTCTCTTTTATGACTGGTAACACTTAGAGATGGGCAAACAAGCAATGTCTGCATTTGCCCAGTTTCTCTGAGCATCAGTTTGATGCTTGTCTCTCCTTGGATTTCTGCGAGTGCTTGTGATTGTTTTTTGATTTGTGTGGATGGGAAAATTGTACAAATCCAATGCAACTGAATAGTAAAATTGTTCAAAAAGATGAGTATGTTTCAGAGTTGAAAAATGTTCCGCTATTGACTGAAGGGTGAAATTATACATTTTTTTAAAAAATGCAAAATTTTGAACTGCTTTTTCTCTTAAATTTGCACAATTTTTGAATGCAAGTGCATGTTCAAGAACTTGTGAACATTTTCAAAGAACACATTCTCCTGCTCACGCTCAAGGTTGCTCAACTGCTTTGCATCCCTGGTGACACTGAGCTCTTGACCTGCCTGTTCACTGATTACTCTTGCTTGAATTGCACTCTTACTGGACTGATACCTTTTGCCTGTTATTGACTTTCTATTGGATTTGTCCCTCAATTGTCTTAATGTTGAGACTGACCAAGCCATAGGGATGTACGAAATTTCTGCCACGGATCTCGGGGAGACCGAATGCCAGTGCATTCGGCCCCCCGAAATTGGTGGGGAACGGCCCGCCACCCCCCACCCCCCCTGGGATGGGACTTACCTTGGGCGGATCTTCCTGGTGGCGGTGGCTCCGGCGGCGGCTCCGGTGGTGGTTTGGCGGCGGCCGTTCTTCCGACCAGCTGCCGCCGCTGCCATTTCCAGGTTAAAAAAAACAAAACAAAACAAAAAAACATGATACGCTACGTAAAGATTTACGTAGCCTATCATGGCTAGATTTAAAAAAAACACCGTGATAGGCTACGTAAATCTTTACGTAGCCTATCACGGCTGACTTAAAAAAATAAAAACAAAATGTGCATACGCAAATGGTGGCGGCCATGGCCGCCACCATTTGCATTCCTTATTTTGGCACGTCTTAGTCTATGTAAACATTTACGTAGACTAAGACGGTGAAAATAAGGGGAACGCAAATAGCGTAGCGTCTACGCTATTTGTGTTCCCCTTATTTTTGCCGTCTTAGTCTACGTAAATGTTTACGTAGACTAAGACGTGCTAAAATAAGGAACGCAAATAGTGGCGGCCATGGCCGCCGTCATTTGCGCACGTGCTTTTTTTTAAAAAAAAAATCAGCCGTGATAGGCTACATAAACATTTACGTAGCCTATCATGGCTGACTGCAGGGACGCAAACGGCGGCGGCTACGGCTGCCGCCATTTGCGTCCCTGCTAGCCAGTGGCCGGATATCCGGCTGCTGGCGGAGCCGGCCGGCAGCTCCACAGAATCGCTGCAGAGCACAGCCGGCTGGCCAGGATTCCGGGGGGGGGAGGCACGGAGTGCCTCCCCCCCGGCAAGGATTCCGAGGGGAGGGACGGAACACCTCCCCCCCCACCATCAGCATAATCCCCAAATGGTAAGTGATTTTCGTACATCGCTACCCAGCCATAGTTAGGGATGTATAAGAAATTTGTTTTTCTTCATGTTTTATCATGATTTTATGCAGTGTGCACCTTCCAGACCAAAAATGGACTTGAACACAATCTGCAGTCAAACTCTGCATTTGCAATGTGATTCACTGACATTCCCCCCACCCCCAAAGAAGCACTCAAGATCATGCATACATTTCAAAAATGTGTAGAAATATGCTTTGATCATGGGGGAAGAAGGTGTACATTTCAAATAAAAGCATACCTTTCAAAATAAGTACATCTCAAACATGTCTACAAACACACTTTAATCATGGGAGGAAAATACGTGCATTTGAAAGACACACACAACTGATGTGTACATTTGGAAGAACACACATGAAAATATGCACAGATCTTCATGCAAACAGAAAGAAAAGCTTGCAGTCTGACACAGATTCATGTAGGGATGGGTGAACTCCCCAGCCTCCTCCTTGTGAGCTGCTCGCCAGACTCCTGCCACTTGCCTGACCCTGGAGGCTGTGCAGAACAAGCTGCCAGACAGTCCGTGGGCACCTGGTGAGAGCTTGCAGTTTCCCACTTTTCTGTGAGCCACTATTTTGGGCAAAATCACAGGCAAGCTATTCACAGAAATTGTGATATTGCTCAAAATACTGGTCATAAAATAAAAGTGAGATTTGAGCAGCATTGCAGGCATAAATGGTCTAATTAGACCATTTACTCCTGCAATGTTGCACAGATTGTACTATTTACAGCTGCCATTTTGTACAAAATGTTGAATTCTATAAATAGCTTATCCACAAATTTGTACAAAATGGTGGTTCGTGGAAAAGTGGGAAACTGCAAACTTCCCCAACTCAGTGCACACTGAGTCAGGCAAGCACAGGGATCTGCGAGGTAGTGTCTGGGGTGTTGAGCTGCCAAAATCTCACTGAGCCCCAGCCCCAAACCAGATTCTTCTGATATCCCTAGATTCAAGTCAAAATGAGCATCATGATGGAGAACTTCAGCAATCTCACATTTTGCTCATTTGCTCATCCCTACCATAGTAGGGCACTTGGGGGGTTATCCTATTCTATCACAATGACAGCCCTATGGGTAGATGAGGGTGAGAGGTAGTAGTGAGACTCATGGCCAAATGGAGATTGGAACCAATGCTCCCCAGTTTGTATGCCACTAGGGATGCCCGGATTTTGTGAAATCCATCCTGTGTGTGTTTCATGGATTCTGCGGTGCTGTTCATTCCAGCATCCATTCACAGATGGATTCAATATTTTTTTTCATTATGCAGAAAAATACATGAATAATTCCGTAAGAGCTTTCACAACAATTTATGCAATTTACATTAGTCCATAACATTTAGTGTATTGTCCCCCCCACATTCCATTCAACTTTTCCCGTGTACATTTTCCAGTCTCAGCAAAAGCTTGCATATTTTCTTATGAATAAATTTGCGTAAATTTCAGGAAAGTTAAAAAAAGAAGAAGATCTGAATGTCCACAGACTCCATGCAGCCCAAGGTTGGTCTGCAGGGGATTCCACAGGTCAGATTCTTAGAAATCTGAACTCATTTTAGTCCATTGTGAATTTCTCCAGCATCCCTATCTGCTAGATCACACTGGTTCTCTTGTCTAGGGGTGGACGACAGTGACTTACCTGTCCTCGAAGCTTGTTCGCGGTGGGGGGGAGGCGCTTCGCTGCTCCCCCCGTGAAGTTCAGGCTAGGGGGGGAGGCTTCCCGCCTCGCCTGGCCGAAATTCAGGCCGGGGGGGGAGGCTTCCCGCCTCGCCTGGCCGAAATTCAGGCCGGGGAGGAGGCGCCTCGCCTTGCCCGGCCGCGAACTCCAAAGTTTTTTTTTTAAAAAAAAACGCCCCTGTGATAGGCTACGTGATGATTAACGTAGCCTATCACGGCTAGATCTGCAAAGTCAGCCATGATAGGCTATGTTAATCGTCACGTAGCCTATCACGGGTGACTTAAAAAAAAAAAAGCGCGTACGCAAATGGCGGCCCCCATAGGGAGCCGCCATTTGCATTCCTTATTTGGTCACTGTAGTCTACGTAAATCTTTACATAGACTACGGCGACCAAATAAGGAATGGGAATGGCGGCTCCCTATGGGGGCCGCCATTATCCGTACGTGCTTTTTTTTTTTTTAAGTCACCCGTGATAGGCTACGTGACGATTTACGTAGCCTATCACGGCTGACTTTGCAGATTGAGCCATGATAGGCTACGTTAAGCGTCACGTAGCCTATCACAGGGGCGTTTTTTTTTTCTTTTATTGCAATGGCGGCAGTGGCAGCCGGTCGAAAGACCGGCTGCCACTCCCGCCCCGCACGAACACCCGCCGAACCGCCGGCCGGACCTGCCGCCGGGAGGGACATTCGGCAAAGGTAAGTCCCGTTCCGGGGGGGGGTGCGGGGGGCGGGGGGTGCGGAGAATTTCTCCCCAAAACTTGTTCGGGGGGCTGAACACGTTGGCACTCGGCCCCCCGAAGTTTCAGGGAGAAATTCTCCGCCATCCCTATTCTTGTCACATATAGACCAAATAATGTCAGGCTTGGGATTTGATGTATTTTAAGGACTGCTTAAAATGCTTAAAACCTGATGCCAAGTTTCCATGAAAACATCAGAGGGGGATACCCTAAGCTTGGCAATTGAAGACCTTTAGGGATCCCCATTCTGTGAGCCCCTGCAGCATCTCAGAGCATCTCACAGAAAAAAAAATCAATTAATTAGTGGCAACAATGTCTCAGGAATTCTGTCTGGTTAACCACAAATGCATTGAGATTTGTGGGAAATGAGGTTTAAAGTCTCTGGAATCACTTTGCTTTCTCTTTCATTATTCCACTAAGATTCAACAAACATTCCTAATCAATTGGGCTGTGAGTGAGGCACCTCTGTTGCTCCACAGCCAGAGATACTCAAAGTCCGATCTCATTTGACTCAAAGTATCTGTGTACGTCCAGGGTGATACAACATATCAAAGTGATAACTCAAAGAGTTCCTCGCACATTAAGAAAAGTCATATGTTTAGCAATGTAGGCAAAGAGAAACAGTGGCAGGATTCACTTGTCCCCACAGTCCATCTGTTTCCTACTCCCTACAGAGCATCTTTCTTTCTCCCCCCGCCCCCTCCTGGTTCCTTTTCAGGTGCTCTCTTACCTTATGTAACACTCTTTTTACTGGAGGTTCATGCTGTGACCCTGTCAGAATTGCTACAGCAGGGGTGACCTCGGTAATGACCATCCAGCCCCTGCCAAGCGAAGTTGGTCAGTGTTAGCTGATTAAACTTTTAACAACATCCCCTGTGCGATAAAGGGCAAAATGACAACTTTGCCCATCGTCAAGGTGTCTGTATAATAAACTAATTAGTAAACCACACAGTCTGTGGAGCTTTTAATGAGTGCTATCGTCTGGCCTCTGTAATAAAAACCCAGCCTGCCCCCTTTTGGGATTCAATTAAGGAACAGACTGTCATATGCTTGGCCTAGCTGATCAATGAATCCATTCCGACCTTTGTCGGAGATGTTTGCAAGGTCACCCGGCATCTGCGAGGAAAGCCAGCTCGGCGGTGGGGAGACGTACCCAGCGGCACCTGCCAGACACCAGGATCTGTCGTTAATGTCTTCCTGGTCATTTGGCATCAGCAGAAGTTTCTCTCGCTCAAAGGTTAGCTGAAAGAGAAGGCAGTGATGAGATCTATTTGTATTCCACGACTGAAAGACTCCTTTTGTTATTGAATCATTAATCCTTTAATATCTGCCTTCTGCAAACCCAGGCATGATGGGCCGTGAGACTTGTAACCAAGGTTGTTATCCTCAGAACATATTTACCGATTTCTGTCGCTTTTAAACAAGTAGCAGTCAACTCTGACCACTGGGGTGGATTGTCTTAAGTACTCCACACTTGTGACAGCTTTTATGAGACTGTGAGCAACTAGTACAAAGACACAGTTGTTTCTTTCATGTTTATGACAGATGCTGCTGCCTTGTACTGAGAAACATCATTGTAGAGTTACCCAGTGAAGGCTAGTCTAACTGGAAGTAGCTCTTCAAGGCCATCAACAGATCCCAGTCCTACTTCCTGAGTTCTTATAACCAGAGGTACCACCGATTGAACCTGGGACCTTTGCTTACCACTGAGCTATTGGCCCTCCCCAAAACAGATCCTTATTTACAGACAGTCCTGAAGCAAATGCACCCCATGCAACAACTTCAGGGCTGGTGGTATCTGTTCAAAAGCATTAATAACAGGCAATATGTGTATGACTTTCTTATAGATTTTATGATTGACTGAAAGCTTCCATTGGAAAAGATTTTCTGGATCCCTGGTGAATGGCTGTACATCTGTAGGCCTAAGATGTCTGATACCAATGCTTCTTATTAAATATATATCTATGTCTATATATCTATATCTATATCTATATCTATATCGGTATCTATACCTATACCTATATCTATCCTGATTGGGGTGTGGGGGCATAAATGTATTTAATGGCTCCTAGGTATTTCAAGTGTATCTTTTACAAAAAGGTTGCATGCCAGATACAACTCCCCTTGATACTTCTTGTCTCTTTTTCCTCATCAAAGCAGGGAGGTTTGGCCCTAGTCATGATGATGCTTTCAGTGAGATGTGGCTCTCTTTTCACTCCCCTGAGCAACAACCTAGAACAACCTGTTCCTCCTTGTTTGCCTCACAGTTGTTGTCTTTGCCAGTATCCCAATCATCCATCATTGTCAGGACTAGACAATGAGGGAAACCATGTGGCACTTTCTATTCAGTCACAGCTTGCCCAATGTTCTACAAGCCATTTTTGAGAAGGATGGTGTGCTAGCCATCTCTGACAGTAAGATGGGGCCATTCTGGGAAAAGGCACTGAACCAAATAGTAGGGCTATGCACTGCTTCGGCCTTAAGTCAGAACTCTGAGTTGAAGCGGGGTGCCTCGGGCTGCTTTGGGCCACCTCCAAGTTGAGGCAGAGGGGGCCTGAAGCAGTCCAAAGCAGATTGGGTTGCTCTGAAACACTTCGGTGTACTTTGGAGCAGCCTGAGGCCCAGCTGCCATGCCACTGCCACCACCCAGGCCCCAGCTCTTTACCTGGTCCTCTGGATGCGTGCCGGCAGCCATCTTGTTCCAGGGAATTGGGGGAGCCATTTTTCAAATGGCTCCCCCATTCCCAGGAACAGGATGGCTGCTGGCACACATCCAGAGGGTCTAGGAGCTGGCAGTGGCGGCAGCTCCCCAGCAGCAATGGCAGCAGAGGCGGCACCCCACCCTCATTTCAAGCTGCTGCCACTGGCCTCATTTGAGCCTTCACAGGCTCCTTGCAAGCAAGGGACCTGTGAAGGCTTGAGCAGAGGCAGGAGCTGGCCTCCAACTGGGTGCCCTCCCCTCCTTGCAAGGATGGGAGAGAGTGCAGTTGGAGGGTGACTCCTGCCCTCGTGTCACTTGCGGGGCTGCTACAGGCGGCGATTTATCTGGCAGCGCCTTCCCCAGCTGCTCCCCCAGTGATGGCAGTGGCAGCAGCAGCGGCAGCTCCCCTGGAAGCAGCGCCCCTCCCCCATGGAACAAGGCCCCAGGTAAGGAGCTGGGGGCTGGGACATATGTTGGGGGGGCTGAAGCAGGATTCGGATGTCTGAATCCTGCTTCAGTTTCATAGGCCAAGGCAGGTTGGGGTCCCCCTGAATCAGCCCGAGCTGAATTGGGCCTGCCTCAGAAGCCTCAAAGCAGCTTCCAAGTCGGGTTGGGGGGTCCATGCACAGCCCTACCAAATAGCTTGACCCTGCAATATAGACTAGAGTTTCTCAAACAATACCTGCCCTGTATTGAGGACTCACAGCTCAATGTTAGGCACATACTTTACATGCAGAACGTCCAGTCACTAGCATCTTCATTTAAAAAGACCAGGTAACAGGTGATGGAGGAGACCTCTACCTGAGACCCTGGAGAGCTGCTGTCAGTGGTCTGACCCAATATTAGGCTGCATGATAGTCATTTATTGTATATTTATGGTGCATATTTATAGGCCACTTTTCAAAATAACATTTTGTTCATATATCTGAAGTGTGGGGAACCTGTGTCCCTCCAAATGTTGTCAGAGTATACCTATCATCCTCCTTGACCATTGGCTATGCTGGCTAGAGCTGATGGGAGTTGGAGTCCAATAACATCTGGATGGCCACAGGTTCCCCACCCTTGATATATATGATCCACACTTTGTGTCTGTTTGTGTATGTGTGTGAGAATTAGTGTTGTATGAGAAATTTTGTTTCAGTTTGTTTCGATCAGGATTTACTCAGTTAGAAACATAGGAAGCTGCCTTATGCTGAGTTGGACCACTGGCCCATCTAGCCCAGTATTGTCAACACTGACTGGCAGCAGCTTTTGAGGGTTTCAGGCAGGATTCTTTCCTCGCCCTACCTGGAAAAGCCAGGGATCAAACCTGGGACCCACCTTCCAAACCAAACACAGACTTGGACATAATCTGTAGTCAAAGTCCATACTTTTCTGAGCTTGCAATGTGATTCACAGAACACCGCCCCCCTCGCCCCAAACATGTTCAACTTAGGGATGGCGGAGAATTTCTCCCCGAAACTTCGGGGGGCCGAGCGCCAACGTGTTCGGCCCCCCGAACAAGTTTCGGGGAGAAATCCTCCGCCCCCCCGCCCCCCGCCCCCCCCCCGGGACGGGACTTACCTTCCCTGAATGTCCCTCCCGGCGGCGGGTCCGTCTGGCGGTTCGTCCGGTGTTCGAGCGGGGCGGGAGCGGCAGCCGGTCTTTCGACCGGCTGCCGCCCCCGCCATTGCAATGAAAGAAAAAAAAAACACGTCCCCTGATAGGCTACGTGACGATTCACGTAGCCTATCACGGCAAGATTTGCAAAGTCAGCCGTGATAGGCTACATGAATCGTCACGTAGCCTATCACGGGTGACTTTAAAAAAAAAAAAAAAGTGTGTACGGATAATGGCGGCCCCCATAGGGAGCTGCCATTCGCGTTCCTTATTTGGTCGCTGTAGTCTACGTCAATGTTTACATAGACTACGGCGAAAATAAGGGCAACGCTATTTGCGTTGCCCTTATTTTCACCGTAGTCTACGTAAACATTGACGTAGACTACAGCAACTAAATAAGGAACGCGAATGGCGGCTCCCTATGGGGGCCGCCATTCGCGTACGCGCTTTTTTTTTTTTAAGTCACCCGTGATAGGCTACGTGACGATTGACGTAGCCTATCACGGCTGACTTTCCAGATCTAGCCGTGATAGGCTACGTGAATCGTCACGTAGCCTATCAGGGGACGTGTTTTGTTTTTTTTCTTTTTACTTTCGTGTTCGCGGCCGGGCGAGGCGGGAAGCCTCCTCCCCGGCCTGAATTTCGGCCGGGCGAGGCGGGAAGCCTCCCCCCCGGCCTGAATTTTGGCCGGGCGAGGCAGGAAGCCTCCCCCCCCGGCCTGAACTTCGCGGGGGGAGCAGCGAAGCGCTCCCCCCCACCGCGAAAAAGCTGCGAGAAAAGGTAAGTGACTTTCGTTCACCCCTAGTTCAACTGCATTCATACATTTGAGAACTGTGCATGAAAAATGTGTACTTTTGAAAAATGCACACAAATACATTTTAATCAATGGGAGAAGAATATGTACCTTTCAAAGATGTGCGCAATTGACGTGTACATTTCTAAAAATAGGCACAAAAATAGGCATGGACTTCCATGCGAAAAGAAAAACAAAACCTGCAGTCTGATATGGACTCGAGTTGGAACAAGCTGGAACTAAGATGGAACTCAGAGAATGTTGGTGAGCTGATCCCTAGTGTGAATTGAAATAAGAGGCATGCTTCACCATTGCTTCTGAAGTGGTCTTATGTTTAGAGTGTGTAAAAACTACCTATCATCAGAGAAGTCGCCTCCCCTGGTTTCTGCATGTCATTGCTCTGGTTTTGTGAAGAGACTCAGTGGAGTGCGTCCTCTTAAGGTGTGCAGTTTTGGTGACTTTCTGCTACAGAACTGGTTGAATGAACCACACTTGGTGCAGAGACTGTAAGGTGACTTTCTCCCAGTGGACTGAGTGGAGGTTGACTGGAATGAGGGAAGACCTGGGACCTCCATACACATAATCATAGGAGGCATGTTAAAAGTCACTGAGTCGAACTCCCTCCCAATGCAGGAAACCTACTGCTACAACAACCTTGAGAGGTGGTCATCCAGTTTCTGGTTTAAAACTTCTCATGGAGGACAGTCCACCATCTTCCAAGACAGTCTGTTCTGCTGTTGAGCATCTCATACCATCTGGAAATTCTTGTCTGAGGCAGAGATCCCCCCCCCCATCACTGGCTACCTGATCCTTTCAACTGGAGATGCCAGGGATTAAACCTTGGACCCTCTTCATGCAAAGCATGTGCTCTTCCACCAATCTATGGTCTCTCCCGTGCCTTTTGTTGTTGTTTTTTACAGGATCTACAGCTGGTTAGCTACTCATTGGGATCTCAACTGGTTCACTACAGTTCCATTCCATTACAGTATCATTTGTGGGGCAGGGGATGCAGAGGGCAAAGTGATTTGGGAGGAATGAGATGTTCCTTAACGTTAAAAGCCCTGTTCTTGGATATATTCAGACTACCAAAATTTGCGTATTTTCAGAGCATTTACACCTCATAATGACCAGCAGAAATAATAAGTGCTCAAGTGGAATAATCACATGTGATCTAAATCATAAGGGGAGCAGGGATGAGCACATCCCCACCCTAAATGGTACCCCACCCCTTATATTGTGGGGAGGAAGTCATCAGCACATGATAGACTTCTGTTTAGTTAATAATTTGAAACTGTAATTGGGCCTAAACATGTTTAGATAAAACTGCATATTACTTCCTTGTTTACTCCCGCATCCACTACCCTCCCCATTCCCTGTTGTTTCCCCTGGTAAACTCCTAAGGGAAGGGATATGTCCTCTTGTACTTTGTAAGGAAGGGTGCATAACCTCAGGCCCTGGGGCCCAAATCCAGCCTATGTAGGATTCCAATCTGCCTTCCCAGGTTTGCCAAATGACCACACCCCCTCCCACCTCTCTACTTCAACCACCAGTTGTTTGAGGGTTTCCTGACTTGTTGGCAGCTTTCCCCTATTCTAAAAGTTTGAAATTCTCTTAATGCTTAGTTATGGATAGTAAGAGCATTAAACTAAAATATGCTTGGAACTTTTGACCCTGCCCCATTTTTCTTTCAGCTCTGCCTGCCACTGAAGGTGGCCTTTGAAAACTTCTCCAAAATGGGATTCATCCCTGAGACTGAAAGTGGTTCAACACTCTGCTATAAAGCACCACTAATGGTGTAATAATAAGTATTAAAAATAATCCATATAATAATTAATAACTGACATAATAGTGTTAATTCATATAAAACTTAATAATAAATAAATAATATTGGTACTTAATGATTAATAATAATTAATAATTAATAATATTGGCACTTAATGGTTGATAATTAATAAGGACAGTGTCCTTTTTTCTGACTACACTACCCCATCTTAAAGACTTCCAACCCTGCCCTCCTCTCTCTCTCTCTCTCTGGTCTCAGCCTGCTCCTCACTTCCTTTCCGCACGTTTGCAAAAGGCCTTCATCTTATTTGTCAATGTTTGGTATTAAACTAAAAAGGTATTAATCTTTCCAATGACCTTTTCCCCTTCATTTTCTACTGGCAAATGGATGCTGCATCTTTTGTAAGGCGCTTCAAGGCAAGACACTGCCGCATTCAAACATACACTTTTATCCAGTTAATCATTGTGTATTACCTACTTTCATCATTGTTCAATGCCTTAATTCTGGGATTATTTATTTCCTGTACCCTGGTGCTTCCACCACCTCCCTCCCTGCACCCTGGTAAGAAACAACCTAAAAATTAGAAGCATAAACCAAACAATAGAATATATATATATATATATATATACACACACACACACACACACACACACACACACATATACCAGGATAATTAGAAAAGGAACCTATTACCCAGGCTTATAATTAGGGACTAACATATTAAATGACCTTTACCATTTACCTTAAGCCCTGGATTTCGAGAAAACCAGCAAGGTTATGAATGCCACATTAGTAATCTTTAATCTTTATTACTGCTGTGGACAGAATTTTAATGATTTTTTAAATAGGCAATGGTCACTAACATATCCCTATTAAAATAAAAAAAAATCTCATAAAAAATTAAATGGATTAAGACTTCAGATGTACCATCATCAAAAGTATTATCTAATTATGGAGTTCAGTGAACAGGCCAAGTGAAATGGTTGGTAATATTAGTTACTTGCCACATGGGAATGTTCAGGATTTATGCACAAATAGATTCTGCTTCTGTTGCAACATAGTAATTAAGAATTTGTCAGGGAAATTTGACCCTCTAGGGTAGAAATTACTTTGTAAAATAAGAATGGCAGAGGAACTGGTCTCCTTGCTGCATATAATTTAACTTGATTATTTATACATCAAAGGGAGTCAGCAGCGGCTACAGTATAATATTTAAGGAGAGGGATATTAGAGGAAGAAGCATCTAGTGAAATCTTTTCTCCCTCCCCCCCAAATCTCCGTGAGAAAATAGGGGAAACTTTCATAAAGCATTTCATTTTGCATATAAATTGGTGCCTCGATTGTGGCTGCGAATTTACTGCTGTCAAATTTAATTTTTCTTTAATTCTTCAGGCCCCAGATGTGGAAAGCTCTGTGTGCAGGCTGCAATTTTCAATGCTTACAGGTAGCACCCCGATCGATAATGTCTCTTTATGAGAAATTACCGTTAATGTTATTGAGTATGCATTTGGCTTCGTAGGATAATAAGGTAATATGAAATGCCAATTCATTCATTAGAAGGGAGCTAAGTGCTTAAATGAAATGGGTGACAGGTCTGGAGGTGGTTAGAGAGAGAGAGAGAGAGAGAGAGAGCCCATAACAAAATATGTAGTCATGGGTAGGAAGTCAAGAATGGATTTTAAATGACCTAATGCTCACAGTTTTTTAAGCATATATTTGCATTTGCTTTGTGTAAGCAATATGCATTTTACGATAAAGTTGTCTGAGCAGTTACAGCCCAGGAAGCTGTTAAGACTGACACTGCGACCTGTGGCCTTTTGAGGTAGCGGCCCAAGACATTTTGCTGCTGAAGCAAAGGACAAGATGGTGCCCCTCCCCTTTCCATGTACAGAAGCCAGACAGGCTGGCAGTTGAATCCAGTGTAATACTGGCAATGGGATGGCACCCTCCAGTTTAGCAGGCTAGCTTAGGGGGTGCAGGGCAGGGCTGCCTCACTCTGACCAATAGTAGGGCTGGCTCTGCACAGGCAGGCCAGTGCTGTGGGCAGCTGCACCTACAACCAGATCTGGTAAGGGTACTCCCTAACCCTGCAATCAACTGCTAGAATTGGGACTTCAGCCTTGAAACAGGAGGTCCTGTTCAGTAGACCAGGCAGAGGCAGAATGCCAAGCTCCTAGACTTTATATCTAGCCTAACCAAACCAGAGGCCTCATATTTCCAACCAGTTGCAGGAGCTTGTGTTGTACACAGCTATTTGGGTTTCAGCTAGGGCTGTGCAGGGACCCCCCAATCCATCTTGGAAACCACTTTGCGGCTTCTGAGGCAGGCCTGATCCACCTCAGGCAGATTCAGGGGGACCCCAACCCGCCTAGGCCCTGAACCCAAAGCAGGATTCAGATGTCAAACCCTGCTTTGGGTCCCCCCCAGACACTCCTGCACAAACCCCTTTACCTTGCTGCTGCCGCCTCCTCCACTGCCTTCTCTGCTGCCACCCTTGCTGCCACCTCCGTTGCTGCCACCGCCTTCACCACCATCCTTGTTGCCACCACCATTGCCACCATCCTTACCACCTTCTCTGCCACCATCCCCACTGCCGCTACCCTCACCGCTGTCCCCTCTATCGCCGCCGTCCTTGCCGCCGCCAACTGCTGAGGCCTGGATTTACTCTTACTGCAGGGAGTCGACATTTTTAAAATGGCAACCTCCTGGAACTTCCTGGAGGTTGCCATTTAAAAAATGGCGACTTTCTGCAGTAAGAGTTGCTGCGCGCATCCAGGCCTCAGCAGTTGGTGGTGGTGAGGATGGCGGCAGTGAGGATGGCGGTGGCAAGGACAGCAGTGACAGCAGTGGTGGTAAGGGCAGCGGCGACGATGGTGGTGAGGATGGCAGTGGCAAGGATGGTGGCAGTGAGGACAGTGGCAGCAGCAAGGACGGCTATGGCGGTGGTGAGGGCGGCGATGACTGTGGTGGTGGCCACTATGGAGGCAGTGGCGTGGACGACGATGGCAGAAGAGGGGGAGGCAGCAAGGTAAGAGGGGTTGTGTGGGGGTGTCGGGGGGGACCCGAATCGGGGTTCGACATCCGAATCCCACTTTGGGTTCGGGGCCGAGTCAGGTCGGGGGCCCCCCGAATCTGTCCTAGCCAAATTGGGCTCACTTCGGAAGCTGCTTTGTGGCTTCTGAGTCAGATCGGGGGTCCCTGCACAGCCCCTAATATCCAGCACTATCACTGGAGGCACTGGTCTCCTCAATGTAAGGATTGTGTAAAATCCACTCCATCTGTTTCACAGATTGTCAGGCACCTGTTGTTCCATTGTCCATTCACAGATAAATTGTGTGGAAAAAATATGCAAATAATTCCATAAGACAGTTTGCAACAATTTACATAATTTACGATACTACATAACATTCAGCATATTGTCCCCCATTCCATTCAACCTTTACCCACGTATATTTATCAGTCCCTGTAGAAACTTGCATATTTTCCTATGAATAAATATGCATAAATGTTGGGAAAGTAAACAAAAACAAAAACAAGTACTGAAAGTCCACCAACTCCGGGTGGTCTGAGGAGGCCGGTCCACAGCAGATTCCACAGGTCATAATCTTAGAAATCTGAGCTCATTTTAGTCCATCTCAAATTTCTCCAGCATGAAGCAGCATCCCTATTTCAGTGGCTAAGAGTGCCTTTCACCAGCTCTGGTGGGTTAGGCAGTTACAACCATTCCTGGAGAGGGATGCCTTGATCACTGTGGGTCATGCATTAGTAACCTCACAATTTATGTGGGGCTGCTCTTATGTTTGGTCCAGAAGCTGAAGCTGGTGCAGAATGCTGCAGCCAAGTGGGTGATGGGAGTGGCTTACTGTTAGTGTATTACATCTGTGCCGAGGGAATGACACTGGCTGCCTATGTGTTACCTGGCCAGACTTAAGGTTTGGGTACTTGTTTACAAAGCCCTAAATTAGGGATGTATGACAATTTCTTTTCTCTTTGCAAATCATGTGAACAAGTCCAGTTCACAACCCCAAAGGCGAACATGGGCAGGAGTGCAATTCTCTGGAAATGTTTACCATTTCCTGAGCTTGCATTCACGTTTGAAAGTGCACACTTGGACAAGTGCACACTTCCAAAATGTGCATCTCCCCCAAGCAACCACAATTTCATGCTTTAACCCATGGAGAGAAAATGCGTATTTGGTGTGCGTACTTGGAAAAATGTGCATTTTTCATCTTCAAAAATGCACACTTTTCCTGCTTGGGGGGGGGGAGATGCTCATGTTCAGGAGTGAGAACATGGTGAGACAAGCTTTGAGGTGGGAAATGGAGAAACTTGAAAACATTTCTCATTCTCCCTTTCCTACCCTAAACAACTCAGGACCAGGATACATAAGAGATCCGCTGATCCCCCACTGGTCTGCTCAGCTGCTGTACTCATCACTGTCATCAGGAAATACCCTCCTGGTGGTACCCAGTATTTCAAAAATCCAGTCCGTCAAGGCTCAGAATAGGACTTTTAGTAACATGGCACCCGCTCTTTGCAACTCCCTACCACTACCAATTAGGCAGGCACCAACCTTTCTGGGGTTTCGGCACCTACCTTTTCCAACAGGTATTCCCAGGAAGGGAGTCTTGTACTATGTATGAAGACTTGTTTTTGTGCATTGCTTGGAAATGCCTTTAATGTAAGCAATTCAGAAATATCATTACCTAAACAATAAATAATAAATAATAATATCCTGTCTTTTAAGATAAAAAATAAAAATCTTCCAAGCAAGTAAGACAACAATATACTAATAAAACCTCTGTAAACAATATTAAAAACCTGTGCATAGTATCCAATGTAAGTCCTATGTAGAGTAGACCCATTGAAATTAATGGGACTTAAGCTGGTTCTGACTAACTTAAGACTCATTCATTTCAATGGGTCTACTCCACGTAACACTAACATTGGATACTGCCCTGTAAGTTGCATCAGTTGACCATTTAAAAAAGAGTTTATTCTTCTTCACCTTGAAATAGGGACAGGCAAATCAGTCTATTCCAGCATGTGTCAGGTTTGCTCCATGCAATTTCCCCATCAGTCTGCAACTGCTTTAAAAAACAACAACAACAATAACAACAGTGTGGAAATTCAAATTTATTTTTGTATGAAATTTTCCTTAACAGATGCATTTTGTATGCAACCTTCCCTAATATACACATTTTACACACAACTTTCCCCAGTTTACACATTTTGTAAACAGCCCAGAGACTGTTGGCTATTTGGCAGTTTAGAAATGTAATGAATGAATGAATGAATGAATGAATGAATTTTTGCACACAGCTTTTGAACTGAGAACCACACTGCAGGATTCAGAGATGTGCAGAAGTGTAAAGATTGTGTTCCAATCTTCCTGTTAGTCCAGGAACTTTGAATTAGGTCGGAGTATGGGTGTACGAAACCCTGATTACCTGGCTCCGCCGGGTTCCGCAGGTGGGGGGAGGCAATCCGTTCCTACCCCCGGAATCCTCGACGGGTGGGGGAGGCGATCCGTTCTTCCCCCCCTGGAATCCTGCCCAGCTGGCTCCACTCCGCAGCCAGGCCGCGGAGCCGCCAGCCAGGCCAACCCGCAGCGGGGCCTCCAGCCACTGCCAGGCTGCTGCGGACGCAAATGGCGTCCTCTGTAGGGGATGCCATTTGCGTCCCTACGCCGGCCCATGATAGGCTACATAAATATTTACATAGCCTATCATGGCTAAAGCAGGGACGCAAATGGCATCCCCTACACCATTTGCATTCCCGCTTTAGCTGTGATAGGCTACGTAAATATTTACATAGCCTATCACGGCAAAAAAATAAAGGGAATGCAAATGGCGGCATAAAAAATATTTACGTAGGCTATTACAGCAAAACAGAGGGGTGCAAATGGCGGCCACTATGCCATTTGTGCCCCTCTGTTTTGCTGTGATAGCCTACGTAAATATTTACGTAGCCTATCATGGCGGAAAAAAAAGGGAATGCAAATGGCGGCCACCATTTGCGTTCCCTTAGTTTTGCCGTGATAGGCTACGTAAATACTTACATAGCCTATCATGGCTTCTGAAGGGACGCAAATGGTGTCCCTGTGTTAGCCGTGATAGGCTACGTAAGTATTTACGTAGCCTATCATGGCTATATGGAAGACGCGAATGGCGGCCTCAGATGCGGCTGCCATTCGCAATGCAGCGCGGATGGCAGCTGGTAGGTGCTCCGTTCCGGGCCCATTTCACAGGGTGGGGGGCTGGGGGCTTCGTTCTGCCACGGATTTCGGGGGGCTGAATGCACTGGCATTCGTCCTCACCAAGATCTGTGGCGGAATTCTCCGCCATGCCTAGGTCGGAGTGCTTAAAAATGCAGACCAAACAAAATTATCCCCCAGACCTCAGTTTGGCTACTTCCATCAACTTCTCCTTGCTGACAGGAGTACACTTCAGCCTAGACTGAATAGCTCACTTCACAAATAAATGAAGGTATTTGTGTATGAAGAAAGTATTGTTATTTATAATTCATTATACCCCTCTTTAAAAATTTACAGTCAGGGAGCAGAATCGATATCTTTTGATGCACTGATCATACACCGTTGGCTCTACAGAGAGACAGCAATGATGATGACTATGTTAGATGATGATGTTAACAATAGTTATGACTTGTTACCCCGATCTGAGAGAAGTGGGATGGAGAAATGTAAAAGGGAGTGTTTGGGTGAGAAGGCGCCCCTTAATAATTCTGTGGACATCGTCATGTAAACAATTCTGGCTTCCCCATCTCAAGACTAGTAACCTGTAGGTATAATGCATGGGAGATACAAGGGCAGATACAAAGCCATGTGTTTCTGGCACTCAGGTGGTGGGCTTTGCATTCACAGCCTTGCTTCTATTGAATGGTAGGGAACTGTTATGTTGATCTTACTTTCTTGGAAAGTCAAGGCAGAGGTGAAAAAACTCAGTTTACTGCTGCAGTGAAGCCAGGTAAAGTTCCTCTGTTGTGCTGTATTAGTGCCACATATAGGGATGTACGAAAATTCCGCCACGGATCTCGGGGAGGCCGAATGCCAGCTCATTCGGCCCCCCGAAATCAGTGGCAGAACGGCCTGCCACCCCCCCGCCACCCCCCCCCCCCAGGATGAGACTTACCTTGAGCAGATCTTCCTGGCGGTGGCGGCTGCGGCGGCGGCTCCAGCGGCGGTTCGGCAGCGGAGGCTGCAGTGGCCGGTCTTCCGACTGGCTGCCGCTGCCGCCATTTCCAGTTTTTTTTTAAAAAAAAAACGTGATAGGTTACGTTTCAAAAAACGTGAAAGATTTACATAGCCTATCACAGCTAGGTTTTTTAAAAAAACCCGTGGTAGGCTACGTAAATGTTTACATAGCCTATCATGGCTGACTTAAAAAAAACCCAAAAAAACATGTGTACGCAAGTTTGTGTTCCTTATTTTGGCACGTCTTAGTCTACGTAAACATTTACGTAGACTAAGACGGGGAAAATAAGGGGAACGCAAATAGCGTAGCATCTACGCTATTTGTGTTCCCCTTATTTTCGCCATCTTAGTCTACGTAAATGTTTACGTAGACTAAGATGTGCCAAAATAAGGAATGCAAATGGCGGCGGCCATGGCCGCCGCCATTTGCATACGCGCATGGTTTTTTTTTTTTAAGTCAGCCGTGATAGGCTACGTAAACATTTAGGTAGCCTATCGCGGCTCACTGCAGGGATGCAAACGGCAGCAGCTACGGCCGCCGCCATTTGCGTCCCTGCTAGCCAGCGGCCGGATGTCCAGCTGCTGGCGGAGCCGGCCAGCAGCTCCACAGAATCCCTACGGAGCACAGCCAGACGGCCAGGATTCCGGGGGGGGGGAGGAACGGAGCGCCTCCCCCCCAACCATAAACATAATCCACGAAAGGTAAGTACCTTTCGTACATCCCTAGCCACATATAGCGACCATCTTCTTCCCCCCCCACAATGCCCCTGAAATGGTGTTGCATCATAGCATAGCATTGTTCCAATGAGGCATTAACCAGGGGCAGGAGGTAAAGATGATGTGTAGGAGTACTGCCACCACAATTTCCAGTGATGGGGGGAAGGACTTCCAAGGACCAACCAACTCTCTCCCAAAGACAAAAAATAAAGACAACCCCAATAGGAATGACTGCCATGGGGAAATCCTTTTTGTTTTGGCTCAGTATATCCCTGTGGTGCCCCCAACTCAGTGAGCATTTGCGAACTGAGAGGCAGGTCAGTTCCTGAAACTTGGGAATTTTCCCACCTTTTTTTAAATCCACAAGCCACAATTTGCGCAAAATTATGGGTATGACTACTTATGGAAATGGCGATTTGTGAAAAATTATGGCCGTAAGTAATCCACTTTGTGCAAAATTGCTAGTGTAAGTGACCAAAAGCTAAAACAGAGTTAAAGTCTGAGGGAATCCATGATCATTGCTCCTGGACATTTCAGGGAATTCCCCCTCCAAATTCCCTCCATTTGCAGGGGGTGCTTAAATGCCACCCTTCCCCTCATGTCAGGCAAAAAATTCCTGTGTGGTGCTTTCAGTGTTCATTCACCTCCCCATCACCTGAATCTACCCTTAAAAGATCTAAAGCAGCAGTGGTAAGGAGGTGGGATGTGTCGGGATCGGTCCTCAGCTACTATAAATGAATGCAGCTGCAAAGTCCTTTAGTTTTATTTTGTTTCCTTGCAAGTGTAAGAAAGAGCCACTTAAAACTGGTCAAGAACAGTCAAGACATATGAGGGGCAGGAAACATTTTCCCAATAAAAATGTAATTTCCCACAGGAACATTTCATTTTCATCTGACTTTTTCTGAACTCTTGGCGCAGTCAACAAAATGCCTAATGGATGTTTTGTTAGTGTTTACCAAAGTTTGGTAGGTGGGAAGATGCAGTACAGATTCCTTTCTCTTTTTCTCTTTTTTTCCCCTTTTTGTTCAAGTGCAAATACAACTGAGGTTTTCAGGAGGCCCAAGAGTGCAATGTTTTGTGGGAGAAAAGAGAACAAAAGAATTAAGCTGCCCTTTTGGTTATGCATATATAACGAAGCAAAAAGACCAGCTTAGAACTTCAGTTTTCCTTTTAAGCACTTTCTAGCAGCATCCCAGAAAACAATTCAAAATAGACCTGAAGAGAAACAGTGCTGATTGTCATGCTGAGGTGTCCTGTCAAGGGAGCTGAGTTAGGAATGGGTAAATCTGTCACCTTTGCTTTCTCCTACATTCATTTTTTGTTTAAAAAAATATATATCAAGAACTTTCTCTCCCGATGAAGAACTTTGTGGATTTGGGTAAATCCCTATAAAAAAAAATGGACTAAAACAAAATACTCATCCATCTGCAAAAACCAAATTAGATAGGTCCCGGTATGGAGAGGTGAGGTGCCTGCCTTCCATAGAGTTGTGTAGGGATGTACGAAATGTACTTACCATTCCGCGGATTATGTTTATGGGGGGGGTGGCATTCCATCCCTCCCCCCGGAATCCTCGATGGCCGGCTGTGCTCTGCGGCGGCTCTGTGGAGCAGCCGGCCAGGCCCAGGTCAGAGCCATCCGCAGCCGGATTTCCAGCCGCGGAGGTCTCTGGGTAAAAAAACCCACCAAAAAACGCGTCCGCAAATGGTGGCGGCTATGGCCGCCGCCACTTGCGTTCCTTATTTTTGGTGTCTTAGTCTACGTAAATATTTACGTAGACTGAGACACCAAAAATAAGGAATGCAAAAGGCGGCGGCCATAGCCGCCACCATTTGCGTACATGGTGTTTTTTTTTAACCAGCCACGATAGGCCACGTAAATCTTTACGTAGCCTATCATGACTTGAAAACAACAACAACAACAACAAAACCCCACAAGTGCAAATGGCGGCGGTGGCAGCTGGTCGGAAGACCAGCCGCCGCCGCAGCCTCCACCACCCAGAAGATCCGCCCCAGGTAAGTCTCGTCCCGGGGGGGAACAGCAGGGGGGCAGGGGGTGGCAGGCCATTCTGCCACAGATTTCGGGGGGCTGAATGCACTAGCATTCGGCCTCACCGGGATCCGTGGCGGAATTCTCTGCCATCCCTAGAGTTATGAAAGATGAGGAGCCCATCTGGAAAAAGAGGTGGCAACCCAAATTAAGCACTAACATGCTTGAATACACAAGGATTAAAACCCTAAATTTTGAAAGCGAACCACACAAAGCTCTGGGCCTGGATGGATGTACAGTTAGGGATGTCGGAGAATTTCTCCACGAATCTCCAGGAGGCCGAATGCCAACGCATTCGGCCCCCCAAAATTGGTGGAGAAACGGTCCGCCACCCCCCCCCCCGGGATGGGACTTACCTTGTGTGAATGTCCCTGGTGGCGGCAGCTCCCAGTGGCGGTGTGGCGATGGTGTGGCGGCGGCAGCCGGTCTTCTGACCAGCTGCCGCCGCCACCATTTCCAAGTAAAAACAATAACAACAACAACAAACATGATAGGCTACGTAGATATTTACGTAGCCTATCACGGCTAGATTTTCAAAAAACACCATGATAGGCTATGTAAATGTTTACGTAGCCTATCGTGGCTGACTTTGGGGGAAAAAAAAAGCACGTACGCAAATGGTGGCACCCATGGGCGCTGCCATTTGCATTCCTTATTTGGGCACGTGTAGTCTACATAAACATTTACATAGACTACGGCGAAAATAAGGGCACGGCAAATAGCATTGCCCTTATTTTCGCCGTAGTCTATGTAAATGTTTACATAGACTAGGTAAAGGTAAAGGTGTCCCCAACCAGTCGTGTCCGACTCTAGGGTGCGGTGCTCATCCCCGTTTCTAAGCCGAAGAGCCAGCGCTGTCCGAAGACGCTTCCGTGGTCATGTGGCCGGCATGACTGAACACCGAGGTGCACGGAACGCTGCTACCTTTCCCGCCAAGGCGGTACCTATTTATCTACTTGCAATTTCTTGCTTTCGAACTGCTAGGTTGGCAGAAGCTGGGACTGAAGACGGGAGCTCACTCCGTCACGCAGCACGCGGGTCTCCAACTGCTGACCTGCCGACCTTCCAGTCTGCAGTTCAGCGTCTTAACCACTAAGCCACCGCAGCCCCAAGCCACCGCAGCCCCTTACATAGACTACACGTGCCCAAATAAGGAACGCAAATGGCGGCACCCATGGGCGCCGCCATTTGCATACGCGCTTCCCCCCCCAAAGTCAGCCATGATAGGCTATGTAAACATTTACGTAGCCTATCACGGCTGACTGCAGGGACGCAAACGGCGGCGGCTACAGCCGCCGCCATTTGCGTCCTGGCAGGAGAAGAGGTTTCGTGGCTGGAGGGACGGGGTGCCTTCCCCCGGCCAGAATTTCAGCTGGAGGGACGGGGCACCTCCCCCCCCACCTAGAATTTCAGGGGGAGGGACGGAGTGCCTCCCCCCCCCACCGCAAAGCAAGCTGCAGGATCAGGTAAGGGACTTTCGTCCATCCCTATGTACAGTATCTGTCAGTTCAAATTTTTCCACATTTGATTTTTTAAGATCTGAAGGGGGGGTTGCCCCAAATATGGAGAACTTTGATAAATCCTTATCAAGCTGAAATGAAATTCTCTTCCACCCCCAGCTGAGGCTTCAACTCAGAGTTGCATGAGCAGAGACTGGGGCCTGACTTTGTGAGCTACCTGGGACTGCATGATGTGGGTGACCCCCAGAGTCCTCTTTAGGCACAGAAAAAAATAGGCATGTGCAACACAGGAGCAACACAGGACCTACTCCAATTGGCAGCCAGTATGAAGACTGTGGATTGTCTGGGTCTGATGCAAAGCACCAGGGCACTATGGGAATTCCAGGAGTGTTGTGTGTTGGAAAAGATGATGGTATCTTTGTCGCACATACACATGCACTCACACACACACACACTTTTAGGGCAATCCTATCCAGATAGGCAGCTGCCTCCGAACTTGGAGGCCACCGCCTATTCAAAGCAGGGCAGGAGAAGCACAGAGGGGATTGTTCCCTCCGCGCTTCTCCTGCCTTGCATTTTTGGCTAGACAGCTGATTGCGTCTGTCTAGCCGCAGGAGGACGGCATGGGGGAGGAGGCTGCTGTACGACACATTGGATGTGTCATACAGGCACTTACGTCCTCCCTGCCTCCAAACGCCCCCAGTTATGCCTGTTTTTGACCGCTCCACGCTCGTCTTCCGATCGGAGAGCACAGGGCCGTTCTGTGCTGCCTGCAAGGCACTGGGGAAGGGGGGGAAGGTCAGTTCTCTGGGAACTGAACTCGGAGCGCAGGGTCCAAGGTCGGTTCCCAGATAACACAATATCGTATGGCCATCTAGCCACTGTTTAGCAGCCATAGGATTTCACCCTTATTTACTTAATTCATTAATTAAGGACACAGTCCTATGGGGATAGGCAGCCATCTCTGAACTTGAAGGTGACCATCTATCCAATGCAGGTTGGGCGGAACGCAGAGGAGATCTTCTCCTCTGTGCTCCAGCCGCCCTGCATCTCCAGCTAGAGGGCCAATTTTAGTTGTCCAGCTAGGGTATGGGGGGGGGAGGCCGGATGGTGTGTAGGAAGCATTGTAACAGTGGTTCCACTTCCCTTACCCTCCCTGCCCCCAGGAACAACCCCTTTCCCCTTGCTCCATGTGGCTCTTCCAAGCATGGAGCCGGGGACAAACTGCACTCCTATGAGGTGGACGGGGAGGGGGCGGGGAGGCAGTTTTCTGGGAACCGACCTTGGAGATTGGTCCCTGAAAACTGGAAAATCCTGTGGCCATTGAGCTGCTGTTGAGCAGCCATAGGATTGTGCCCTAATTTAATAGATTTATATACCATGATTATATATACATAAATGGATGTATATATCCATATTTTAACCGATTTGTAAGCAGGATATGTGTATGTGTGTATTGGCCTGGCCTGGTGTAAAATTACTGGGACCCTGGTACTTTCTACACTTCAGGAACCAGCTTTTCCAGCTCATGCCACTGAACTTGGAAATCGTCAGCTAGAGAGTATGTTTTCAATTTATGCCCACGGCCCTCAGTGTTTTAAATTTATGGCCACAGCCCTTGCCGGTAGGGCTGTGCATTTGTTTTAAAACCCTCATCCGTGAGGCATGCATCATGCATTTCTGAGCTAGGAAAAAGGAAATTCAGTGACATCACTGCTCACAAGAGAGCATGAACAACAGCTGGAAATATGTACTGTTTAACCTCAAAGCCATAGAAATATCTGTGGAAGTTTTGGTTTGAAAATGCACTGCAGAACTGATTATATTCCTCTCATAAGGAGGAAGTTCTGTGCAGAGCTTACGTTATATTTGCACACTGTAATGTACCTATGATTTCAGTCACTAGTTTGGAGGCCTTCATGTATTTCCATTTTCTAAAAAAAAATAATAGCATTTCTCCACTGTGCTTGTCCATCTCATTTCTCCTAAAGAGAGTGATTTAAGTCAAAATACTTTTTAAAGCTCTCCCTATGGCATGTGAGTTTGGGGAGAATATCTCTGCCATCATCTTATTCACATTAGAACATATTATTACTCTAAAAATCTGTGGTCCCTCCGCTTTTAGTTCAGTTTGTCAGATTATGGAACTGAAGGAACCATTGATCCCTAAGGATAAAAATCAGCAGAAGACTCCTTAAAAGAACAGAACAGTGTATTCAAAGAATGTCTGAGGGAGTCCTTCCCTTTGTAGTTTGGGATGTTGAAGGTCAAAAGAAAAAGTGCTACTTAGAAGTTTTGAACAGGAGAGGAAAGTATTAGCTGAGGGAGAGATGTAAAGTGGAAGTTTAAATACATTTGATAATAATGGGGGGGGGCTTTAATAAGCCCAGCTAGTAACTGTGCTTCATTTTAATGCTGCAGCCATTAAACACCTATCAGATGAGACAACATCTCTGTTGCTGACGTTGCCTTTTACTCTGCTGTGTTATGGTTAACATTTTAATAGATGCCATAATGTATTTGTACTGTGTGCCCTCACTCTGCAATGAAGAGGTGAGACATGTGTTGCAGGGTAAATGAGGGCCACAGCTTTAATCAATTCAACAAAGACATCTGCAATGGTATCAGCTGACTTATTAAAGCTAGCAAATACATGTGAGCCTGGCCTGGGCTGGCCCCAAGTCAAGAGTCGGTATAATGTCTGTCTCCATCCACTGGGCTGCATGAAGAGTAGACTATAAAAACATGGTGTTCAGGCCCTGGGCCTCTGTCAAGCCCTACAACTCTGAAGTGTTTGGCCCGTTCAGTTCCCAAAGGGGTTGTGTTCCCTGCCCCCAGACCCACAAGTCTGTCTAACATGTCATAGGAATCCCTTTTGACCTTCTTGGCACTTTGAAGGTTGGTTCCAGGCATGAGAGGCTCCCATCCAACCCCAGACTCTTAAAGGAAGGGGTGGGACTTGGTTGAGCACCTCACTCCATTTGAAGAGTCTGCAGTAGTCCAAAGGAAGACTGAAGAGCCCAGTCTCAGGGATGCCTCACCTGAGCCCCCCAGTAACCCCTCTGAGACCATCCCAAGTCCTGCCTTCATCCATGATTCCCCCCCCGCCGCCATTTCTTCTGGAAGAGAAGAAGCCAAACAGCAGTTGGTCCTGGCCAAGCTGATGGAGTGGGCCTTGCTGTTTCACCTCTCCCTCTGCTGCAGCCAGATAGAATGGCTGCTAATGGAGAGATCTTTGTGAGAGGAGGGGCCAAAATGGCAATTAGGATGCTGAACCCAGCATGGATTAGTCCTTAGTTTCAGGAGCAAAGGGTGGGTCTGCCTGGCCCATGCTATTGGCTTGATCCAAATTGGGCCACCCCACAGATGCTTTTCTAAAAGGGGTGGACAATTTCTGGCTCTCCAGATGTTGTTGGGATGCAACTGCCATTGGCTCTAGACAGCACAGCCCATGGTGAAGGATGATGGGAGCTTCAGTCCAACAACATCTGGAAAGTTTATTACCCTGTTGTATAAGAAAAATATTACGTGGGAATTTCCAGTTCACAAAACTCCCATAGTGTACAATTTGGCCCTAATACTGCAAAAGCTGCTTTAGACAAGCAGAGCTTATGAGATCATATGGACTGCAAATCAGTTAAATCAGATCGGTCCGTGTGTGTGTGTATCTGAAAATATCTTCCTTGGATGAGCCCTGTCAAGAGAATCCAACATTAGTTTCCTTGCAGTTGTTATGATGGTTGGTTAGTGCTCTGGGGTATTTATTTGCTGTTAAATGTTATAACTTTGGTCATTCCAGAAATTGAAGGGTATTTGGTTCTCTCCCTAAATGTCAGCCATTTAAGTGGCTTGACTTTTATTTTCTGTTTGCTCTGGTCAGTGTAAATTTCTGTGGGTTTTGCTGGTGTGGGGAAGAGGATTTGGGGATGTGTAGTTCTTGGTTATTAATATTTGACTTTGTTAGTGCTAGCTGTTTACTGTGTGGCTTCTGGAAAAAAAGAAGTGGGGAATATTTGCTTCCTGTTTTTGAAACTTCTGTATTGCTGTGGGTTGTGGCAACTGCAGCCTGGTTTTCCACTTTGTGCAGTCTTTGAAAAACAAATTGGATGTGTGCCTCAGTTTTTCACAATATGTTTGTATTTGCACTTTGAATACTTCTTTCATTTGTGTAGCATATTTCTAGTGGAACAAACTGATGGAATCCTATATGGATAAGTTAAAGCAGGAATAGGACCATAGATCAAGGTCTGGCTAATCACCACGGCCATGGGCACCCATGCTGGTCTCCTACTACTGAGGACATGTGATGGTGATCAGGGCATTTTGCCTGCATAGGCAAAATATATGATGGCGCCCGCTGCTAAGGGTAGGGATGTTCATTGGCATGGCCCCCCAGACTCCGTTCGTCTCACACCAGTCAGCCTGACTCGGTCCTCAGCAAGTCAGGCCAGCTGGTGGATTTCCCAGGGTATTTTTTACTTGCACAAATAGACATTTGTGCAAATCATGGCTAACATTTGTGCAAATGTCTATTTCTGCAAATAAAAAAGAAAAATACAGAAAAAGTCCCTAGGATTCGGGGAAGCCAACTTCCCCTCTAACCAGGGAAACATGACTTGTGGGGGCACACAGGCCAGCAGTGAAGGGAGAAAAGGCTGGTCTTGATGGGGGTGGGGCCACAGAGGCAGACCCACCAGAGTGAGATCTCTCCTTCGTTCTCTATCCATTTCAACCTGAGACCGCTAAAAGCAGGCCTCCCACGTGTCTGCATGATTGCAGTCACGGATGTCCCCACGCACCCACCCACTCGGGCTAGTAAGATGTCTTGCAGTGGCAGAAGTAGTTGCCAGTTAATGGGGCTGAGAAGGAAGTTCCTCTGCATACCAAGTGGAAAAGATGGTGCAGTGTTTTTGCCTTCTCCATTGCAAGATTAATTCCACAGTAAATAAGCTGATCTGGTCTATCGATAAAATTCTTCATTTTATTTGTCACCACTATGTAGGGTGATAGGCAATGGGGTGGATCCATGGGTGGGGGGAGCGGGATTGGGCTCACTGTTCCCCCATGGCACCAAGACAAACTTGGCATGAGGGGTGCGAGCTGGCCATGTCCAGGGTGGTAGAAAGGGGTTCACGTTAGTGGCCCACGCTGTGGTTTGCCCCTGGCCCTGCCATCCACCACCAGCACTCCTGGCATGCAAACCTAGAAGAGGAAATCAGTCAGCAGGTGGGCTGGCCGATGACAGGATCTACGCCCTATGCCGCTGCCAAGCCAATTCAAGTGAGCCAGTAAAGTTGTGGTCAGTTTATTATCCCAGCTATGTTTGTGTGTCTAAGTTGTTGTCTTCCCTTCACCAATTGGACCCAATTAAGAGCTGCCCACACAAAACACACAGCTTGGTTCACAAACTATCTGAGTCGGGCATGCCACAGAAGTCTGGCGAGCCCCCAGAGGGCTGGATTTCCTGGCGATGGATGACCAAAGGCCAGGGATGACCCTGTAGGATATCTCTGATCAGGTCTTCTTACTTAGCAACAACAAATGTAAAACCGGCTTATGGGGCTCTGAACTTGAGTGGAGTAGCAATATTGGGGAGGGAGTACTTAACTCAGGGGTAGGCAACCTGGTGTCCTCCACATGTTTCAGACTACAACTCCCACAATCCCTGAACATTGGCCCTGCTGGCTGGGGCTTAGGGGCCTTGTAATCTACAGCATCTGGAGGGCACCAAGTTGCTTACCAATTTTTACAAATGTCTACATTATTTGTGTACATTTTTGAATTTTTTTGCCCATTGATCAGAGCATGTCTATGTGCATTTCTCATGCACATTCCTCAAAGGCATGCATTTTTCAAAAATGGGGGTGGGGTGGGGGTCATGAATCACATCCCAAGCTTGGAAATGGATAAAGTTTGGCCACAGATTGTGTTTGGGTCCACATTTGGTTCCAGGACGTAAGAGAACTGGGTAAATTCTGCTCAAAACCCAACTGAAACAAAATTCTCATACTTCCTTGGTCATCATTCCCCTTGTATAGGGAGGATCCTCCTAACGGCAGCATTGCTGGGGTGTGGGAGGCCCCAGGTTACCCACACTTGAGTGACAGTATGGATGGCAGCCTATCGAGAAAGTCCCAGTGGATTTGATGTTATTGATCATATCCTAGATACAGGACTGTTTGGGCGGTTGGGAAGAATGGGGGCCCATTGTCACTCCATAGCATCTTTCAAAGCCAAGAGGTGCTCTGCATAGCCTTGTTCGGGTGCCCCACCCCCAGTATCCAGAGCTACCTGCAGTGTGTCTGTTAAGAAACAGTATGTAGTTATCTCCAAATCTTTCAAACAGCAGGTATTCATGACCACCACCCCCAGTCTGCAAATAATGCCATGAGCTTCAATTGCAAATCTATGCAGTAGAAATCCAAGAAACTTAATGGCTACACTATTTCATCTGGCTGCTCCATGGAGTCTGAACAACAATCTGCATTTTTTAGAATCCAATTCTGCAGGCTGGTGGGCTCTTGTGCCAGCATAGGGAAGGTGCCCGTGCAAATCCAAGTGCCGAATCCGACCCTCTAAAGTGAAAATGACGAATGTTAAGATAAAAGCAATGGGCTAGCCTTGTGGTCCTTAATCAAAGCACCTTGACTTCAACAGGAGCTGTGCCAGGGTATGGAGTGAATAATGACTCCAGGATTTGGTCTGATGAGAATATTAATATAGTGACTCAATATCCAGGGCTTGGTTCTCACAGCCGGTGGCGTGTGAAATTTACTTCTAACGGAAATTGCCTTAGTTCAGAAAGATGTACAAAAATGTACCCAGCCAAGGGACTGGAGGAGACGGCCATTGCAAGTAATGTGAAATGTTAATTCTTGGTCCATCAAAGAGAGAAAATGCTATAATACAATCATAAATAATAATACAGGGGCTTGTGGCACCTTGAAGACTAACCTATTTGTTGTGGCGTAAGATTTCATGGGTGTCTGATGAAGTGGACTGTTCACAAAGGAAGCTCATGCCACCTTTAATCTGTTAGTCTTGGAGATGCTGCTAGACTCATAGAATCATAGAACAGTAGGGTTGGAAAGGGCCTACAAGACCATCGAGCCCAACCCCCTGCTCAGTGCAGGAATCCAAGTCAAAGCATCCCTGACAGATAGCTGTCCAGCCTCGTCTTGAATGCCTCCAGTGTGGGAGAGGCCACTGCCTCCCTTGGTGATTGGTTCCATTGTCGTATTGCTCTCACAGTCAGGACGTTTTTTTCCTGAGGTTCAGCAAGAATCTGACTTCCTGTAACTTGAGCCCATTATTCTGTGTCCTGCACTCTGGGATGATCGAGAAGAGATCCTGGCTTTCCTCTCTAGGAGAACCTTTCAAGTACTTGAAGAGCACTATCATAGATATCTCCCCTCAGTCTTCTCTTCCCAAGGCTAAACATGCCCAGTTCTTTCCGTCTCTCTTCATAGGGCTTTGTTTCCAGTCCCCTGATCATCCTTGTTGCCCTCCTCTGAACCCTCTCCAGCTTGTCTGCATCCTTCTTAAAGTGTGGTGCCCAGAACTGGACACAGTACTCCAGATGAGGCCTAACCAGTGCTGAGTAGAGGGGAACTAGTACTTCCCGGGATTTGGAAGCTATACTTCTATTAATGCAACCCAAAAGAGCATTTCCCTTTTTTGCAGCCACATCACACTGTTGGCTCATATTCAGCTTGTGATGATCTACCACAATTCCAAGATCCTTCTCACTTGTAGTATTGTTGAGCCACGTATCCCCCATCTTGTGACTGTGCCTTTGGTTTCTTTTTCCTAGGTGCAGAACTTGGCATTTATCCCTATTAAATGTCATCCTGTTGTTTTCAGCCCAGCACTCCAGCCTATCAAGGTCACTTTGAATTTTGTTTCTGTCTTCCAGGGTATTAGCTATCCCACTAGATGCTGTTGCCTTTGCTGCAGTAGGCTAACACAGACAGTCTTCCAGAAGACATAATGCTAGAGAATTTTGAGAATTCTGTTTTGGTTTTGCTTGCGAACCATGTGCACATGCCCCATTCAGAGCTCCAAACATGAGCGTTTGCATGTGTCCACCAAAGATACTTGTAAAGTGTCAAACATATGCTTGTGTTTGCCTCATTCCCAGTTCCCAGCTCGATTTGTGCAGATTTCCTAATTTGCGCAAATTTCCTCTGAAGACCAAATCAGCCTTGCCTTGGCCTATGGAAGAAAGCTTTGCAAATCTCCCAGCTGCTCTCTGCTCGATTTGTGCAAGTTTCCTGTTCTCGCAGAGCAAGCAGCCATTGCAAATGCAAGGCAAGCAGCCAGATGATGTTCAGGGAATCCTGGAGAATCTCGAACACCACTTGTTCGCCCGTCCCTACATAATACAGCCTTCCCCAACCTGGTACCCTCCAGATGTGCTGGGCTGCAACTCCCATCATTTCCAGCCAACATGGCCATTGCTGGCTGGGGGTGATGGGAGTTGTAGTCCAAAGGATCCGAAGGTCACCAGGTTGGGGAAGAATGACATAAGACTTCTGCTTAGGATTTACATAGCACTTTCAGGGCTTCCAAAGTAGGCTACACACAGGGGTAGATCTCAAGGTGACCTCCTGTACATGGAATTAGGCCTTCCATTCGCAGAAGTGGGTTTGATTCAGTAAAGGCTTCCACAAATGAAATCAAGGGAGGCAATTTTTGCACATTCCACTGCCTCCTGCACTCATCCCCTATCACATCCTGCACTGCTCTGCGTGTGGGTCCCCCAACCCTTCAGAGCAGATTTTCAGGGCAGCAACAGGACAAACCATGGCTATATATAGGGTTTACTCAGGCCTAGGTTCTGGATGAACATTTGAATCTGTCTTACACCAATTAGGTTTACCTTGTCTAGGCTTCACTACTCCTATAGGCAGTAGCATTCCAAAGTTTCAGATAGAGGCACACCCTTTACTATCTGAGATCTTTACGGTGGAAGATGCCAGGAATCAATGTTGGGACCATCAGTATATACAATACATGCTTCAAATTGAACTATGATCCCTTCCTATAGACACACTCCAGTAAAATACTTACTATGTTGTGTACTAAAAGTCATACCATGTTCATAATTGTGTACATACTAAAAAGTGTACATAAAAAAGAGAGAAATTCTTTAACAAATCAGATGCAGAATTATGTTTTACACTGGTTTTCATTTTGGGGGGTTAAAAAAATACATGGCCATAGATTCCTGTTTAGATTAAATCTTTAGGGAGCAATCCTACGTCCCCTCGACAGTGTCTGGGGAACATAGGATATTTTGGTTTCTTGTCTCCAAGCTCAGCAATAGGAAACTGCGCTCCCTGCCCCCTCCCTCTCCCCCTCATAGTTGGTGCAGACAGAACCACTCTGGCTACCTCTCCATGCTCGGAAAATGGAATGTGGAGATGGGGAAAAGGGGGTGTTTCTTGGGGATGGGGAAGGGAGGAGACCAGGGTGGCAACCATAAGACAAATCCTATGGCTGCCCAACCTCCTTCACTTCTCCTCCCTGAAGCATCTGCTAGACAGGTGAAAAAGCCCATCTAGCCAAAATGCAGAACTTGGAGGCTTACAAGCATAGGATATTCACAAGCCTCTGAGTTCTGGAGGCTAACAAGTACCCAGGACGGATCCCACAGGACTGTGCCCTTACATACAAAATATGGATCAAAATTCTGTGTCAGTTCACCCACTGCAAGAACTGAAAGGAAGACAGACTGCATAGTGTCCAATAAACATAAACTGTGGTTTATTTTACTGAGATGGTTACTTCTGAATTGGGCAGATAGCATAAGGCTTCCTAGAGTGTTCATGTACAGATGGATGGATCAGTCAGTTTCTGGTCTGCATCACTTTTGCATGTGTTCATTGAGTCCCATTTCCGCATTTATCTGCAATTTTTTTAAAAAAGGAAATTCCATGAACATTCCCATTTAAATACATATTTTTGAAGTATTTTCTCACAAAATAAACATGTATTTTGTATAGCAGAAGGCCATTATTTTGATCTTTTGTTTGAGCCAAGAACCCCATTGCAAACTTCAGAGAGGTGCAAAACTGACTGGCACATTAGTCTAGGAGGTGCAGATCAAGTCAATTAATATCAGAATTCACACACACACACACACACACACACACACTTGCTGAAGCATCCCTAAGTTCATGGCTGAGAATAGATTTGATGCAAGGACCACCCAATTCTTTGCTGAGTTTTAGCTAATATAGTGCAAAAGCTCTATGAAAACTCTGAAGAACGACAGTAACTTTCTTTGTTTAGCAAGAAAGAGGGTAGGATTATCTGATGCAAAAGTTCTGCTGAGACCCAGATTCCAGTTATACAACATTCCTGTTTCTCCATGGGTTTCTCTGGATCAGGACCATAAAGAATTGGCTCAGTACAGAGATGCAGGACAAGTGTAATTTGGATGATGAGGTTCTATGGATATTTACCATAGAACTATACCCATCGGTATATTTCACATTAGTGTTGTGTAGTTGCAGGTGGCAGCCACTAGGTGGCAGCCAAAAATGTGACAGCGTTGCAGGAATGGATGCATTTAAATGTGTGAAACAACAGCCAGGAACGGTCATTTCTCATTACTATGATGCAACTTTGCTGCATTTATCCTTCACAAAACTTCCCAGAAAAGTGCTGAACAGAATATTTGTGTTCTCAGCAGGGACTTAAATGAAAGCCCGGGTAAAGCATCTAGCTCAGGGAGCAGAATGAAAGTTTCTTAAGCATGTTTTACAATATTACTTTCAGTTATATGACACACACACACACACACAAAACAGTTTAACCACTTCCTGGCGGTAGCTCTGTGTATAGCTATAGCAATGTGTTTGCAGGAGGTAGCAAAGGAAAGAAGCACCCACTGTGGAAGATGAAGAAATACACACACACTTAGGTTGCCTTTAAGGCAGGATCAATTGAAATAGAACAAAATCCACAACTGATTCCCAAAAGTCAGGGAGAAGGGTAAAACAAATATCCAATCATAGACCAATCACCAAGTTACAAAGGTACAGTAGGAGGGCCCATCATTCGATGGTAGTTCACATACTTTGCATGCAAAAAAGCTCCGGTTCAGTCTAGGGCATTTCTAGTGGAGGGGGCGGGGATGATAACAATTAACAGACACTGAAGATGTGCTACCAGCCAAAGCAGATCAGGGATAGGCAAGCACATACTTGCCCAAAATTAATTGGGCTGCTAGGTTTTTGCAAGTGTTTGACTTGAACATTCCCTCAGCCTCATTCATTCCTGCCTGCCTGCCTGCCTCCTCTGTTACATGCACAGCTGCATACATAAATGGCTTCTTGAAATTCTCAACAACCCTATTTGTGGGCAGAGAAATTGAGGGGGGGGGTCGTTTAGCCAAATTTATCCAGGGGAGGAGAAATTATCCAACAGTTTCTCAGAGGTGAAGCTCACCATTAGCAGTGGCAGTAGCACAGTTTCCCCTATACCCCCAAGGTTTTGCTTTGGGTATGGTGCCACTGAAAATGGCAGAAACTATGGGGGCAGCCTGGCTACTGTTTTGCATCCTCTAGCTAGCGCTGGTCAAAGGCATTGGGTGGGGCAGCCACACACACAAATCACAAATGGTGGAGAATATTTGGAGAAAATTCCGTGGCAATCTTTTTCAAGGAGTGGGAAAAAGAAAAATCTCTGAAATATTGTCAGGAAAACATCTTCCAAGAGATTGCAGCTCAACTCCACTTCCACTATGCTCCCTACCAGTTCTGCCTACTCCCCAAGAGGGGAAAAAAAAATCTTATTTTAGGAAGGGTGGGATATCACAAGCTGCTGGATCTGTGTGTGGCTGCCCCATTTGGTGAGTCACTGAACTACAGGTGGCAAACCTCTCAGTTGAAGTACCTTCAGACCCCGTACTGACTCCACCCACCCAGGCAGTCATTGGATCTTCCTGGACAGGAAGGAGTATAAGAAAGCTTCCTGTTCTGTTTGAGCCTTGCTTAAGCAGCAAAGTCTTCCTCAGCTGTGACATGTTCTTGTATTGTTGGTAGGGATGGACAAGAATTTAGATTTGCTTTGTTTTTTATGAGAATTTGCCAAAAAAAAAATTATGAAAATTTGCCAAAATTCCAGATATTCCATATCTGGAATAAAAAGCGCTTGGGTTTTATTTTGTTTTATTTTAAAAAATGAATGTGGAACAACTGAAATTGACAGATTTGTCCAACCAAGCTCAGGGCTTTGAGTGCTTAGGCCTTAAAAGACTGTATTTGAATCCCTATGTATTCAACTACATTAGTAGTGAAATAGGGTTGCCACCTCTTTTTGCCTGATAGGCTCTTCATTTTTTACAGCTCTATGGCAGGCAGATGCATCGCGGTCCTCTCCATGTAACTATTGAATTTGGCCAGTGCTGATGGGTGAGAATTCTGCTTGGGTCCGTTTTTTAAAATGAGAATTCACTGACATTTGCAAATGTCTTCATACCTGAGATGGAAACCACTTGAGATTTAAACAGTTAAAATGAAGGAGAAAATGGAATGGAGAGATTTGTCCATCCCTACCTCTTGGTTACCCTTTGGCCCTGAGCTCTGTCTTGCTCCTCAATCCTGCCTCCTAGTTTGCCTTTTGTTACGGATGTGAGTTTTTGGTCCTTGCTCCTGGCTGCTCCCACTGGTCCTGTTTTCTGGCTCACCTCAGACTGTCCATATCCCAGCCCTGACAGTGAGGGGCAGGGAGGTAGGGCAGGCAGTTTGATGTAGCCCAGGCTAGACCCTGTTAGGAATGGATGGATGGATGGACAGACTCACCTGTGCTGCTTGCTGTGTCATGCAAGCCTTTTGATGGCTCAGAGAGTAACTAACAAGCACTGTGGACCTGTCTGCTCCTTCCCCAAGCCACCAAATGGCAGCTTGGGCATTTCTGGGCCCATTCACACCTGTAGTGTTGCGTAGATCATCCTTTAAGGCTACAATCTACACAACATTCCCTTCCCGGAAATGCCCGCACTGCCATGGTTGCGCGGAGTGGCAGCTTGGCGAAGGAGCAGGCAGGCTGTCGGATGCTTGCAGACCATGTGGTGCTCACAGATGGGTCCGGTGAGTGCTGTGCAGTCTGCAAACGAGGGCCTGGGGGACAGAGTGGGTATCGGGCACCTGCAACATCCATAGGCCCTGTAAGGCCTCTGCTTGGCTGTGCGGAGCTGTCATTTACAGCCAGAGATCACTGGACTAGCAATCCCATGGTCTCTAGTTGCAAATGGTGACTGTGTTCTGTAGGGCAGAACCTTGCCTTGAACTGGGCTCAGCCTGATGTGAGCAGAGAAGCCAGCATTTTTCTGAGCAGCCCTTCAAATCTTTGCCCCATTGCTAGAGTAGACAACATTAAGCTAGAAGGGCCAGTTACTTGCCTCCATTCAATGTGGCCCATGTTTTCTGGAGCTATGCACACACACCTGCCATCATGTGGAGTAAGATGTGAGCCAGTTAGGGATGTATGAGAAATTCATTTCAGTTCATTCTTATCAGGATTTATCCGATTTGTGCCTTCCAGATCAAATGCTGAGTTGGACACAATCTGTGGTTGAAGATGGTACACTTCTGAGCTTGCAGTGTGATTTGAGGACTCCCCAAAATGTGTTTGGCAGCACACATACATTTGGAAAATGTGCATGAAAAAATGCAGACTTTTATAAAATACACACAAATATACTTTAATCAGTGGGATAAGGATGTCCACATTTCAAAGATGCACACAATTGATGTGTACATTTGGAAACAAATGCATACACACAGATTTTCATGTGAAAAGACAGAAAACAAAGCTCACAATCTGTTACAGACTCAAGTCGAAATGAACTTTGAGATGGAGTCCAGAGAACTTTGCTGAGGTCAGGTTTTGCTGATTCTCACATCCCTAGAGCCAGTAGATCAGCTTTTCCCCACCTGGTATCATCCAGATGTTTGTTGGACTGCAACACACCATGTTGACCTGGGAATTATGGGAGTTATCATCCAAAACGTCTGGTGAGTACCAGGTGAGGGAAGGCTGCAATAGATCGTTGTCTATGCTCAGAAAGGGAAAGAAAAGTTCACCTCTGCCAGTCCCTGAATCAACATCTCGAAAAAGGGATTGCAGACTCCTTCTGTGTTGACAGACATCAGAAACAACCTCAATTCCTACATCCCATTCAGGCCCAGTGCCTGCACGCTGCCCCCTTCTGCTGAATTTGGAGGGGAGGTGGAATGTACTTTCAATTCCCTGATATCTTCCTGCAAGCGTAGGGGATCTTTAGCATTAGTAGAGATCCCCTTCTATGTTGCCATTCCCCCCCCCCTTCTTAGAGCACCCTGCTTGTCTACACACATCATTTAGAGAGAAGGTGGTCACTGATGCATCACCCAAAATAGAGGAAAGACTTCACCACAAAAGAATACAAAAGATGACAAAGATTTTCATACATTTGCATGTGCTAATTTATACGTACATGGAGACATTTGGAAATAATGACTAGAATTTAAGTAGTAATACAGTACGTCTTACCTATCTCAAGGAGCGCCTCCAGCAACACCAGACAGGCCGCTCAACAAGATCAGCCTCGGATGGCCTTCTCTCTGTCCCATCAGCCAGACAGCTAGGCTGGTGAGGACGAGTGAGGTGGCCTTCTCTGTGGTGGCCCCCACTCTGTGGAACTCCCTCCCTAGGGAACTCTGCCATACTCCCTCTTTAATGAGCTTCTACCACGCATTGGAAACATGGCTGTTCAGGAAGGCATTTGGGGTGGGTTAGGGTACTTTTAGACAATTTTTTAATGTGTAATTTTGCTTTTTTAAATTGTACTGTTGTACACCGCCCAGAGTGGTCAGGTGACTGGCCAGATGGGCGATTAATAGATTTAATACATACATACATACATACATACATGCATACATACATACATACATACCATAGTTGGGAAGATTGACCAGGTGACCTGAGTGCCTGCTCTGTCTGCTGCTGTCCAGGTGATAGGTGTTGATGGCAATTCCAAGCCTGCTTTCCCTTCTTAGGGTTCTTGACCATTCAACCAGACTTGGAATGCCTCCAAATAGAGGACTGTGCTCTGTAAAGTAGGACACACAGCTAGCCTATTTAGAAATAATGAGAAATGTCACCAGGGTGCTGAAATTTCTTGGACAGAGGAGTGTAGCGGTTTGATTTACTGATTTGATTTATACCCTGCCTTTTCTACCAAAACATTGGCACTCAAGGCAGCTTACAAAAGCAATTTCAAATAGAGTAAAACTATAAATCACATTAAAATACAATAAAAACAACAATTACAGAATAAAAGCAGTACCCAATCTACAGTCCCACTTACAGGCCAAAGGCCTTCTTGAATAAAGTAGTCTTTGCCTGCTGTTGGAAGGACAGCACAGAGGGAGTGAACCAAGTAGGGATGGTTAGGGATGTCAGAGAATTTCGCCACGAATCTCGGGGAGGCCGAATGCCAGTGCATTCGGCCCCCCGAAATCGGTGGCGGAACGGTCTGCCCCTCTGCCCCCCCCCGGGATGGGACTTACCTTCAGCAAATCTTCCTGGCGGCAGCGGACCCCATGGACCATAGCACGCCAGGCCTTCCTGTCCTGCGCTCTCTCCTGGAGCGTGCTCAAGTTCATATTCATTGCATCGGTGATGCTATCTAGCCATCTCATCCTCTGCCGTCCCCTTCTCCTTTTGCCTTCAGTCTTTCCCAGCCATCCAAATGGGATATAACTAAGACATGCATGACTTTGGCCAGATTAGACATCTCTAGGAATGGGCACAGTCGGTGCACTAGCCTTCGCTGTGTAACCGCCCTGCTGGCCACTGCCAAAACCTGGGCATCCATGTTCAAGGCCAGTGCCAGGACTATGCCCAAATTATGAGCCAGAGTCTCTGGGGGGAGTGTAACCCCGTCCAGCACAGACCTATTCCCAGATCTGCCTTTTGACTGACCAGGAGCACCTGTCTTAGCTGGACGAAGTTTCAAATAGACAACCATTCAAAGGGTCAGGCTGTAACATGAGAAAACACACTGTGGAAAGGGAAGCATAGAGGCAACTGAGTTATGAAAGTTGTTAGTATATTGGAATTTGACCAGAAGGCCATCACTGCCAAGAGCATTTCTCTTGAGACGTCTATTATGAGCTCCAAAATATTTGCCCATTTCTTATTTTTGCAAAGCATTCAATTTAACACCCCACTATCCCGTCCACATAACGAACAGGAAAGCTATCTACCAAATTATACTTTCCCACACTTTCTTCTCCCCCTCCCTGGTTGCTCGATTACCTCCTCTTCCCCTGCCCTTTATGGTGCAGGAGGTCATTTTAATTCAAGTCAAAATTACTTCTCTAAAAATGTTGGTAATTCTGACAAAAGCATCTCACTTTACTGCTGAGCCACCCAGTAAGCAACACCGCTAAGGTTACCAGAGAGCAGGAGCTGTAACTCTGTTTTTTCATTTGCATACAAATTGTCAGCCCAGAAGCAAACATATTGTTAACATTATGGATTACATAAATCTAGTCCTTTAAAAAAATGGTACTTTTGGTTGATTTTTTTTTTAATGTCAGTAGGCTAAGGAGAAAGTTATGCTGCTCTGCAATTAAAATGCAAGTATTAAATAAAATGAAAACAACTTTTTCTCCCCATTGCTTGGAGTTCGGAGGCTTGGGGGTGCTCTCAGCAAAACAATTCATTTAGTATTGAAACTGTTCTTGGACTTTACCACTTCAGGATGTGGGGAATTATGCTTAAATGCTCCCCTGCTACACACACAATAATAATAATAATGTAAAATTCTGCACATAGAAAATGATCTCATTAGGGAGGCTAGGTTGGATCCTTCTACATAACATGCTTACTTGCTTGCTTGGTGTGTGTGTGTGTGTCAATATGGAGGAACATTCACTCATGAACCCTTCCTGCAGTATGAAAAGGTACAGTCTGAGAACTAGGGGTGAACAAAACCCCACTTACCTGGCACTGCTGGGGTCCGCAGGTGGGGGGAGGTGATCCGTTCCTCCCCCCTCGGAATCCTCGACGGGGGGGGAGGAGATCCATTCCTCCCCCCCCGGAATCCTGCCCGGATGGCTCTGCTCCGCAGCCAGTCTGCGGAGCTGCTGGCTGGGCTGATCTGCAGCGGGGCCTCCAGCCGCTGCCGGGCTGCTGCGGACGCAAATGGCGTCCTGCGTAGAGGATGCCATTTACGTCCCTACGCTAGCCCATGGTAGGCTATGTAAATATTTACATAGCCTATCATGGCTAAAGTGGGGATGCAAATGGAGCTGCCGCCACTTCATCCGTCACCGCTGCCGGAGCCGCTGCCGCCGCATCTGCATCCGCCACCAGGTAGGTCCGTCCTGTGGGGAATCTGCGGGGGGGAAGCCTTTCCGCTACAGACTCTGGGGGGTAGATTCTAAAGAATCCGGCCTCACTGGAGTCCATGGTGGAATTCTCTGACATGTCTACCGAGCACAGTTTTCTCACCAGATCACATGGTTGTCTTGATGGTTTGTCTGGCTCTCCAGATGCTGACAGCCACTCTTGGTGTCTGGACTTCCCCTCTGGAAACCTGTTCCACTTTGCTCATCCCACAATCAGCTGTGTGGATAAAATCTTTCCTTTTCCTCATCTAGAGATTAAGTATCTCAGGACCAAACCAGACAAGGTGTTCCATGATTGGAGCTCCAATCTCTTTGTGAGTGAGTGAGTGTGTGTGTGTGTGTGTGTACACATATAATTGCCCTGATCCAGATCAGGATTAGGTTGCTGTTGGAGGGGGGTAAGCTACTGATAGAAATTGCCTTTCCCCCTTTCAAAGCTATTTTTCTCATTAGGGAATGCCCCCATATACATTTTCCCTAACAACAAACAGCTGGGGGCAGGGTGTGGCTTTCATCAGGAAAAAAAAATGGCTTAGGGGGGAGAGTGTGTTCTTTAACCCTCCACCATGGCCCAAATCCAAATTGGGGTGTCCCCCCCACAGTTGCCATTTACAAAACAATTAAGAAACCTCTGTTGATGCATCTAGTTTGATCCACAGAGGGCCTCTATAGTTTAGAGACTGGCCTGATGCAAGACTCACTGTTGAGCAGACATATGAACTGGGGTCCCACTACACTCTCTTTTGTTTACCCGTCTTTGGTCTGAATATCTGGAATAGTGCATTTAAGGCTTTTGTCTCATGAGGAAAGAGATGTGGCAAGCCTGGGGCCCACTTTGGCCTCAAGCAGAGGGATGAGGGTGGATCACGCCCAGCTCTCTCTCCACTGTAGTTCCTGGGTCTCCCCTACTCCAGAAATAAAGAGCCACGTAACTTCTTCCTCCTTGGAAACCCCCCTTCCTCAGCTTTTTATATGCAGCTATTCAGTCACGGTCACTTCCTGCCACCCTTGCTTTGCTTGTGAGTAGGTCCTTTCTCACAAGGAGGCTTCTGTTCATGAGGAGGCGTCATCTGGCTCAGGGGATTAGTGTGGTACCATGACCCATCTGGCTGCACTCCCCACTCCCCATTCACCTCCCAACTCCTTCTGCCACCCCTGTCACGAGCGAGCCCTGCTCAAGTATCAAGAGGTTTCACCAAGGAGGGGGGGAGCTCTGAAGCCTCACTTACTGTAATCTGCAGATGCATTTATTGCTAGAATCCATCACAGCATAATATTCGGGCACCTGAAGGATGGCCTACTCTGACATGAAGTGGCCTTTACCCTGCAGTTATCTTTGGAGGCCATCCTTGGGGTTCTCCTACCATCTCATGAGACATGAGTGTGAGGTGGGAAGAAGGACTTCATGGTTGGTGGTACCCCATTTGTAGAATGCACTCCCCAGAGATGCCAGCCTGGGACCCAGCTTGATGTCTTTTTGGAGAAGACCTTTTATTTACTCAGGCCTTTTAATGATTACTGAACTGTTTTAATGCTCTTATAAATAAATAAATAAATAAATAAATAAATCTGTCTTTGTATTTAATTTTATTGTTCTAACTTGTAAGCCGCCATGCAGCCCTGGAAATATTTATACCAATGGACAGCCCATACATTTAAAATAAAACAAACAAATGATGAAGAAGAACTATAGCTGAAATTTTGTGACATATCTTGTATATTTGTATTACATTGTTGCTTTTTGTGTCAGTGGCCTATGGCTAATGCAAGGAAGAAATCTGTTTCAGTCTCAAAAACCTGCCCAATGAATAAGCAAAAAGGATGCTTACCATACATGTCTTCCTATTGTGGAAAAAAAATGCATGCCAATGTGCACACACAGAAACATACAACCCCCTTTTGTCAATCCCCCACCCCTCTCTGGAAGCACCAAAGTGGAGGAAAAAATTGACAAGTTCTTTGACAAATATGGAATATGGCTCTGCTGGGCTAAACCAAGCAGTGTGTGGAAAAGATGAAACTGATAAAGACATTTACAATTAGGGATGGCACGGGTGCCTGATTCAGTCTGGGAATTTGGTGGACCTGCTGCTGCCCGCACCTCCAAGCCCCACTCACCAAGCCCCTGCTCGTCCCTTGCCCATGCTTGATGAATGGCCTGCACTCACCCCAGCAGCCTTGTCGAGCTTCGCAGTCACCATTTTCTGAAAGATAAAATGGTGATTCCAAAAATGTGCAAATTTGTGCACATGCAAAAATGCACATTTTTGTGAATGCACCTATTTGCGTATGCTTGAAAATGTGCATTTTATTAAAAATGCACAGTTTTCTACACATACTGTGTGCCTTCACAAAAATGCACATTTCACACATGAGAATATGTGTGTTTGCAAAAATGCACATTTTTGTGCATACCGAACGCAAATTTTGCGATGGCCTTTTTTTTTTTTTAGAAATGGGGACTGCAGAGCTCTACGAGGCTGCTGGGGTGCGTGTGGGCTGCTTGCTGAGAGTGGGAGGGGCTCGAATGCAGTCCAGGGACCGGCAAGTGGGGGCACGGGCTGGGCAGGAGTCCAGAGAACCCGGATGGTGGTGAGTTTGCACATCCCTATTTATAATAAGGGAATATCCCTCTGCAGGGCTACATAGTGAATTGGTGGACTTGTAATCATGCGCACTTGTGCAAAATCACCACATCACAAATTTTGCACTTGTGCAAACCCCCCCACAACTTATGACCCCATTTGCACACATTTCAAATTGCCCCCCAAAAGAAAAGATCCAATTTGCACAAACTGCCACCATTAAGAAAAAGAAAGGAAGCCACATATTAGATCAGTTCACTACAGATAGAGTTGATGCCAGCAAGGGGAAATGGAAGGAAATCCTCCAGGGCCAAATTTGAACAATGTGTTGAGATTTCACCCCTAAAATAGAATTCCCATACACCCCTAGTAGGACCACACTCTGAGAGCTTGATTATTCTCCTGGTTTGCTACTGGCTGGGTACTGCAGAAATGGTAGGGGTGGTGGGGGAGGTTGCCAGACACCTGCCATACCATAATATATGGTTAATTGAACTGAATACAGCTTGGTGAAGTGTGTTAGGCCTCCCTCCAGATTTATAGTCTAACTCAGGGGTGGGGAACATTCCTCCCCCCCCGCCCAGATATTTTTTGGAGTATAACTCCTATCATCCCAGACCATTGGCTATGTTGGCTGAGGCTGATGGAAGCAGGAGGCCATCTGGAGGCCACCGGTTTCCCACCCTTGGTCTAAGGCAGGGGTGGGCAACTGTTTTTCTGTTGAGGGCTATATTCCATCATGCATAATCTGGCAAGGGCTGCATGTTGACAGTAAGAATGTGTGAACCCACCCCCACCCACTTTAACACCACTACCGCTCACCCCCCCGACCTGTGCTCGAGCCCCCAGGAGCTCAGCAAGTCAGCCGCATTCATACAGGCCTGTCTGGCAAGTGCCCACCTTTTTGCCACCTTTTTTAAATGAAAAAAAGGAGGTAAAAATGTGTGCATTTAAATATGTGCCATTTCTTTGAGCTCCCTTTCCTCATTTAAAAAACAAAACAAAAATGAGTCAGCAAAATGGCTGGTGCTCACTGGATGGGGCCTGAATGAGTGTGGGGAGCATCTGGGAGGGGGCCTGTGATGGGGTCAAGGACAGCTGACCAGGCAGCAGCAGGAGGAAGCGTGGTGAGGCTCATCCCAGCTGCTAGACCTCTCTTGCTTGCGAACAGGAGATGGCTAGTGGATGGGGCTCCACCTCCTCTGCTTCCTGCTTGGTTGGCTCTCAAGGACAGCCAACCAGGCAGCCAAGTCCAGGCTGTTCCCAGCCCCTTGCCGAGCTCCAGGGCCCTCATCAGCCAGGCCTGTCAGTGCCCTGGAGTTCAGCAAGTGGGGGCTGGAGATCCAGGCATGGAGGATTTTGCCAGCCTCCCAGACTAAGTTGGGTGCTCATGACATCCCTAGCTGGCAGTCAGTGGGGTGAGCTGGGAAGGGCAAGTGCCAAAAATAGATGCCATAAGTATACCCAGAGCAGGGTGGGATATAAACCCCAAACAGCAAAGTCTTTCATTCCACAGTTGAGTCTATCCAATTGGCATCAGCGTAGGAAAGACCTACTGTGAATCATGGAAATTTGTGAATTAGAGACCAAATAAACAGGCACAATTAAAAATCAAGACTCCCAGCAGCACAAAAATAAACTTTGTTCATTTATTTGACAAATGCAGTTTAGCTTTAATTATTTACACTAATACCCGGCACTATCTCATAGTAGTAAATGTTCAGTGGTATATTTTGCAAAAGTAATTAAGTCTTTTTAATGTGCAATCTCAAACCAGCACAGTATCTCCTCGTACATCTCGCACTAGCAATGAGGTGAGCAAACCATTCATTCCTGCCTTAGAACTGTGGGATGTACAAATAGGTGAGATGCAATTTCATCAGGTTCTGTGTTAAGTTTTGTTTTTGCTTTTTACTGTATCACATTCTGACTCAGGCTATATCATCCTGTAGATCAGGTGGGTGGATTTGCATACATGTGTCTGATTATACAAAGGAGAGGGAGAAGTCTTGTAAACATCAAGCAAAACTGGTTTGTCATAATGTTCCTGGAACAGGTGCGCAGAGTATCCTGAAAATCCGACTTGTCAATGGGGAAGGAAAACACAACAAAGCAGAGGTTCCTCCATTCTCAGAGCAACGGCACAGTGAAGTCATTCAAAACGGCATTCTGCGATTATCCAGTCACCCCTTCAGCCTCGTGAGCTTGTCAGGAGAGATTTTATAAGCGACTGGTTCATGGGAGAAAAGACCTCCTCTGATGAGAGTTCCTTGACTCTTACCATGACCTACCACTTCATCAACTGAACAGGCTGCCAAAGGACAGACCGCATGACATACAAATATGTCAGAAGGAACAAAATGCAAAGGGACAACACAGTTTTGTTCCAAGGGGAAGAGTTGACAGTAGGAAAGCTCTCTTGTCCTTTTCCTGCTTTCTTTGGCATTTGAGTTACAGTATTCTGAGACAAAGGAGCAGGCCTTGATGAGGGATGGGTTTATTTTTAGTCCATGTCACTTTCACACAGATTCATTCCTAAGGCTGCTGCATGGTGTTTAGGGATGTCAGAGAAATCTGCAACGGATCCAGATGAGTTCTGATTTTTATGGATCTGACCTGCAGATTCCACAGCAGGAGGCTTTCCCCCTTTTGGGTGGATTCCACGGTCTTGCGGACCATTTTTCTAACTTCCCCGAATTTCACACAAATTTTGTCATGGAAAAATATGTAGAAATTCTTCAAAGGGACAAAAATGTGCTTTTCCCTAAAACGTATAAATACGCATTTGGGTGGAATTTGCAAATTTTCACATGTCCGAACTTGAGTAAATTCAGAAACTAACCCCCCCCCATTCCATCGATGGGTGGACAAAAGGCGCCTGACAATTCACGAAACACAGATGGAATAGATTGTATACAATCCATACGTCCCTAATTGTGTTTCCACATGAATCAGTGATTTATTTATTTATTTTAAATACCCACATGAAAATACATATTAAACTGTGCATTTTGAAGTACTTTGCTACAAAATAGGCATTTCTAAACTCACTTTATTTCAAAGTACGCCTTTCTAAAAAGGCCCATCTTGTGGTGTTCTGGTGGTGTCCAGCATTTGGGATGGATGGACTCTCCAGAGAGTCACCACTTGGATTTGCTGCAGCAGGAAAAAAAAAGTGGGTTTCCCAGAGAGCCTGTCTACCCCATGCCTCGCTCTGAGAGGTCCTTAGAATTAGGCATCAATAGGTCCATGCTCTGAAGAGCTGTGCGGGGTGCTGCCATGCTGTGGCATTGGCTGCTGCAGGAGAGTGCCTGGTGAGGCTCTTTGGAGCACTGGAACATCAGGCCACCACTCTGGAGAGCTGGAGTGGCTTGGTGCATGACCTGTCTGTCAGCGGGGGCAATGGAAAGGCATGCAGGTGCTGTGGGCCTGGCTAGGAGGAGGAGTCAGAATGCTGCCACCACAACCACCACCTTCAGGGGGTCACTTGGCACCCCCAGAATTTGGTTCCCAAGGCAGCCATCTGGTTTGCCCCCCCCCCCAAGATGTCCCTGTTTCTAAATGTATTTTGTTCACACAATTTGAAACACATTTCTTGAGCTGAGAAGTGCATCACAACATTTGAAAAGTTTGGAATCCAAAGGTTAGCTACATTCCAATGCACACATTAATCCAGGAGGTCAATATCTGTATCTGTCAATAGCAGAACTGGAATCCTCAATTGTCCCTAGCCTTGACAGACTGGGGGAATTCTACTGATCCTTACAGATAATGGATGCAAATGAGGATGTATGAGAAATTTGTTTCAGTTCTGTTTAGGGATGTACGAATCCCTTACCTCGTTCTGGTCCGAGGCATCTGGGGGGGAGGAGGCGATCCATCCCTCCCCCTGGAATCCTCCCTAGCTGCTTCTGCCACAGAGCCGCCAGCCAGGCCGGCCGCAGCTGGACATCCGGCCACTGCTGGGCTGCTGCAGCCGCAAATGGCAGCTGTCATAGAGGCCACCATTTGCGTCCTTGCATTCCTCTGTGATAGGCTACGTAAGTATTTACATAGCCTATCACAGCAAAAGGCAGGGATGCAAATGGCAACAGTAAGCAAGAAAAATATGTTTGGAAAATGCACACATAGGAAAAACGTGCATGGAAAATTAGTGCTTATAAAAAATGTACACGGATATTATTTAATCAATGAAAGAAAAATATATACATTTCAAAAATGCACACAACCAATGCATGCATGTGGGAAAAAACTGTGCAATGAATGCATGAATCTTCGTGCCAACATACTAAATAAAAAAACAGAACAAAGTTAGGAATGGGTGAACAAAAGGTCTCCAAACATTGTCGGGCTGCTCATTTTGTGCCTGATTCGCTGCTCACTCTGCGTGAAAGCTATCCAACGGGAGATTTGTGAAAGCATCCCCAAATTTGCGAAAATCTCCTAATGTGTTCCACTTTCTTCCATAGGCTGAAGTGGGGCTGACTCAGTCTACAGTAGGGGTGCACGAAAGCCACTTACCTGGTCTCGCAGCTTGCTTTGCGGTGTGGGGGAGGTGCTTCGCTGCTCCCCCCGAAGTTCAGGCTGGGGGGGGAGGCTTCCCTCCTCGCCCGGCCGAAATTCAGGCTGGGGGGGAGGCTTCCCGCCTTGCCCGGCCAAAATTCAGGCCGAGGAGGAGGCGCCTCGCCTTGCCCGGCCGCGAAATAAAACGTTAAAAAAAAAACAGCCCCCGTGATAGGCTACGTGACGATTTATGTAGCCTATCATGGCTGACTTTGCAAATCTAGCCATGATAGGCTACGTTAATCATCACGTAGCCTATCACGGGGGCATTTTTTTTTTTTACTTTTATTGGAATGGCGGCGGCGGCGGCCGGTTGAAAGACCAGCTGCTGCCTCTGCCCCTGTCGAAGACCTGATGAACCGCCACCAGGACCTGCCACCGGGAGGGACATTCGGGAAAGGTAAGTCCCATCCCGGGGGGGGGGGGTGTGGGGGGCGGGGGGGCGGAGAATTTCTCCCCAAAACTACTTCGGGGGGCCGAACACGTTGGCACTCGGTCCCCCAAAGTTTCGGGGAGAAATTCTCCCCCATCCCTACAGAAGAAATGCGTGCAAATTGGGGAATGTGCAGAAATCAGACTAGGATCCAGGAACGAGACAAATGCGAGGACATGTTCAATGATTAAAGAATATTTTTGGTGGACACATGCTTGTGCTCACGTTCAGAGCTTCAAAGAGGTATGCAAGTAAGAACAAAATTCTCATACATTCCTACAAAAAAAGCTCATGTTCTGATATGGATACAGTACAGATCAGAGTTATGCAAATGACTACCTGTGACTTTCATTTGGGGGAGGGAAAGCCATGTGTTTGCAGAGCTGAATAAGTGTCCCAAAAGAGAAATGAGTATCAAAAGCATTATGGTGGAGCTGAGAAAAGAGTGGAAAAAACAGTGCTTTGGTGCACAGTACTAGTGATGGCCAATTCCATCCCCATCCCACCCCACCCAACCCAACCCGCAGCAGGATCTTTTAAGAATGGGGCTTGGTGAACAAAGCAAAGTCCTCAAAAAATCAGCAAAACTGTTTGTTCTCCCCCCTGAGCCTTATTCTGAACTAGGCACATATATATCAGCAAAACGCAAGCTTGCCAAAGTTCTCCAAATTCTACCTTGAAGCTTGTTCTGACTCCAGTCTGAATCAGTTTCCAAGCTTTGGTTTTGCATAAAAAGCTGTGTGCATTTTTGTGCATATTTACCAAATGTATGTGCATCAATTGTGCACATCTTTGAAATGTATGCATTGTTCTCCCATTGATCCAAGTGTACTTGTGCACATCTTTTCAAAAGTAGACATTTTCAATGTACATTTTTCAAAAGCTGTGGAACACATTGTTGAGCATTCATCAATCAATTACATTGCAAGCTTAGACATCTATAGACTTTGACTGCATATTACGTCTGAGTCCATGTTTGATCCAGGAGGTGTAAATCCGTATCAAAAACCAACTGAAACAAGTTTCTCATACAGCCCTAATTGGCACTCTGGATGATATTGTTTTCTAGTCGCACTTAGAGGAGGAGTAAAGAGGTAGACACAGGCACTTGGCTCAACTAGGGCCACTTGTCTTAAAGGATAAAATTTAAATAACAGGATGTGCAAAGCAATGGTGCAGGAAAATGGCCCTAGAGGTCCTGCAGGCAGCTGGCCTGTGTAGTTTGGGCTAACCAAACCCTGCCCAGGGAGAGAGGTGGGGGCAATCCCCACCCCCTCTCTCAAGCCACACCTTAAAGGTGCATAAGGGTGACCTTCCTGCCTCACCCCCTCCTGGTGTCCCACAACTTCAGGCAGCTGAGGCAGGTTTGCCCCAAAGGCAACCTGTATCCTGCCTACAGGTCCCATAGTCCTAAGCGGCAGGCCATGGGACTTGTCCATTACTATAGCAAATGTGGCAGGGAGGCTTGATCCTCACTCCCAGTACACTGTAGTCCTGATCCAAATTGCGGCTGTCCACTCTTACTCTAAAGTAAAACAGAAAAAGAGAAGAAGCTTTTGAAAAGCAAATAGCCAATGTTTTAAGGAAGCATGATGTAGTAGTAATGGGGGACTTCAACTTCCCCGATATTTGTTGGGAGACAAATTCTGCAAAACATGGCCCCTCCGGGAATTTCCTGACTTGTGTGGCGGATAACTTCCTCCTACAGAAAGTAGTGGAAGGAACTAGAGGATCGGCTATCCTTGACTTGATCCTAACCAACAGAGATGACTTAGTGGGTAAAGTAGCAGTAACAGGAACTCTGGGGGAAAGCGACCATGTTGCACTTGAGTTCTTGGTTCTAAGGGAAGCAAAAGCTGAGTGTAGTCAAATGCGTACCCTGGATTTTAGGAAAGCTGATTTTAATAAACTCAGAACAATGATCAGTCAGGTCCTGTGGCAAGCGACGCTAACAAGAAAAGGAGTCCAAGATGGGTGGGAGCTTTTAAAAAAGGAAATTCTCAAGGCACAATCACAAACAATTCCAACAAGAAAATAAGCTGGAAGACAACAGAAGAAGCCAATGTGGCTTCACAAAAAGCTTAGGGATGGCCTGAAAACAAAAAAGGACACATATAGGAAGTGGAAAGAAGGCCAAGTAACAAAGGAAGACTACAGGCAGGTAGCACAGAATTGCAGGGATGGCGTCAGGAAGGCTAAAGCTGAGAACGAGCTGAGGTTAGCAAGGGATGCTAAAAACAACAAAAAGGCTTTCTTCAGCTACGTGCATAGTAAAAGGCAGAGGAAAGAAATGGTTGTTCAGCTATTAAATAAGGATAGCAAAATGATAACAGATGACAAAGAAAAGGCAGAGGTGGTCAATTCCTACTTTGGCTCAGTCTTCTCCCAAAAGAGGGTCTATGACCCCACTGGCAAAGGCGAAGTACAGGCTGAAGGGGCAGGACTGCAGCTTGAGATCGATAGGCATATGGTCAAGGAACACCTAATTACTTTGAATGAGTTCAAATCTCCAGGGCCAGATGAACTGCATCCTAGAGTAATAAAGGAACTGGCAGAAGAACTCTCAGAACCGCTGTCTATTCTCTTTGGGAAATCATGGAGGATGGGTGAAGTGCCAGATGACTGGAGGAGGGCTAAAGTTGTCCCTATCTTCAAAAAGGGTAAAAAGGAGGAACCTGGGAACTACAGACCAGTCAGTCTGACAGCAATCCCTGGGAAAATTCTGGAGCAGATCATAAAGCAATCCATCTGGAAGCACCTTGAAAACAATGCTGTGATTACTCGAAGCCAACATGGATTTGTCAAAAACAAGTCTTGCCAGACAAATCTGATCTCATTTTTTGATCAAGTAACCTCGCTTGTAGACCATGGGAATGCTGTAGACATCATTTACCTCGACTTCAGCAAAGCTTTCTACAAAGTGCCCCATGATATCCTGATGAGCAAACTAGCTCAAAGTGGGCTAGATGAAACAACGATCTGGTGGATCCACAGTTGGCTACAGAATCTGACTCAAAGAGTGCTTATCAATGGGACCTTCTCAAACTGGGGAGAGGTACTGAGTGGGGTACCACAGGGCTCAGTCCTGGGCCCAGTGCTCTTCAACATTTGTATTAATGACTTGGAGGAGGAGGTGCAGAGAATGCTGATCAAATTTGCAGATGACACAAAATTGGGAGGGATAGCTAATACTTTGGAAGACAGAAGCAAAATTCAAAGTGATCTGGATAGACTGGAGCACTGTGCAGAAAACAACAGAATGCCATTTCATAGGAATAAATGCCAACTTCAGCACCTAGGAAAAAGAAACCAAATGCACAATTACAAGATGGGGGATACGTGGCTCAACCACACTACAAGCGAGAAAGATCTTGGAATTGTTGTTGATCACAAGCTGAATATGAGCCAACAATGTGATGTGGCTGCAAAAAAGGCCAATGCTATTTTGGGCTGCATTAATAGAAGCATAGCTTCCAAATCCCAGGAAGTACTAGTTCCCCTCTACTCAGCACTGGTTAGGCCTCATCTGGAGTACTGTGTCCAGTTCTGGGCACAACACTTTAAGAAGGATGCAGACAAACTGGAGAGGATTCAGAGGAGAGCAACAAAGATGATCAGAGGACTGGAAACAAAGCCCTATGAAGAGAGACTGAAAGAACTGGGCATGTTTAGCCTTGAGAAGAGAAGACTGAGGGGAGATATGATAGCACTCCTCAAGTACTTGAAAGGTTGTCACAGAGAAGAAGGCCAGGATCTCTTCTTGATCATCCCAGAGTGCAGGATACGGAATAATGGGCTCAAGTTACAGGAAGCCAGATTCTGGCTGAACATGAGGAAAAACTTTCTGACTGTTAGAGCAATATGACAATGGAACCAATTGCCTAGGGAGGTGGTGGGCTCTCCCACACTGGAAGCATTAAAGACGAGGCTGGACAGCCATCTGTCAGGGATGCTCTGACTTGGATTCCTGCATTGAGCAGGGGGTTGGACTCGATGGCCTTGTAGGCCCCTTCCAGCCCTACTATTCTATGATTCTATGATTCTATGAAGAAGCTAGGGATGTCCGTTGCTGAGAAATCCAGTTCTTTTTTGGTTCAACGGACTTCTGTGCTGTGTATGACTTGTTGCAGCAGAAGGCTGATTTGCAGACTGTTCCCCAAACTCCAGGAATGTTTTTGCACATTTTTGGGGGGGAAGGTTCTGCAATTTGCACAAATTATGGCCGAATTCCCTCAAATTATGCAAATTCAGCCAGAATTTGTGTGATTTGTGCAAATTTGCCCATAATTTGTGCAACTTGCTCAGAAATTTACTTCCCCCCCCAGCACAGATTTCCAGGAAAACCCACATACTGCCCTGACTTGCTGTAGATTGAGTCAGGAGCTGCAGTGGGAACTGAAATGAAGTCCAGGGGAGTGAGCCTAGGAAAACTTGTTGAACTTCCCCTGCCCACCCCATGGATTTTTCCAACATCCCTAGAAGAAGTTTCAGCTGTATGCTACACAATTAACATGACATGTACCATGACTCTCCAGAGGCTGGAAGGAGCCACACAACCTTGGAGGTGGGGCTGAAGTTGTTGCCCCGTTGTATTCATGCTGACCATTGCATGACTAACACCTTCATAAGGATATAGACATTTATTCATTCATTCATTCCTTTATTGCATTTCTATACTGCCCCATAGCCGAAGTTCTCTGGGTTTAACAGAAGTTAAAACATTAAATGCAATATAAAAAGTTTAAAAGCCATTTACAAAAAAGCACACGAAAGCACACAGACAATATACACAAACAACATATAACTAAAAACAATATTGAACTATCAGTCATAACTAAGGCACATCCAGGACCAATTAAAACTCATCATGTGCTACCAAAAAAAGATAGGTCTTAACCTGGTGCCCAAAAGATAATAAAGTTGGTGCCAGGCGGACCCCATCAGGAAGCTTGTTCCACAGAATGGGACCACCACTGAGAAGGCAATCTCTCTCCTGGCTGCTTTCCCAACTTCCCTTGGAGGAGGCACTTGGAGGATGACATTCAATGCTGAACGGAGCATATGGGTGGGTTTGTTTCAGGAGAGAGTGCCATCAGGTATTGCGGTCCCAAGCCATGTAGGGCTTTATAGGTTAAAACCAGCAGCTTGAATTGAGCTTGGAAGTATATAGGCAGTAGGGATGGCAGAGAATTCCACCACTGATCTCGGTGAGGCCGAATGCCAGTGCATTTGGTCCCCCAAAATCTGTGGTGGAATGGCCTGCCACGCCCCGGCCCCCTCGCGGATCCCCCCCGGGATGAGACTTACCTGGGGTGGATCTTCCGGGCAGCAGCAACTCCGGCGGCAGCTTTGGCGGCAGCGGCAGCAGTGGCTGGTCTTCCGACTGGCTGCCGCCACTGCCATTTGCAGTTGTTGTTTTTTTTACAGAGACGTGATAGGCTACATAAGTTTTTATGTAGCCTAAAATGACTGGGTAAAAAAAAAGCGTACGCAAATGGCGGCTATTTGCGTTCCCCTTATTTTTGCCGTCTTAGTCTACGTAAATATTTACGTAGATTAAGATGGCAAAAATAAGGAACACAAATGGCGGTGGCTGTAGCCGCCGCCATTTGCATACACGGGTTTGTTTGTTTTTTCCCCCAGAGCCCTCCGCGGCTGGAAATCCGGCTGCGGACGGCTCTGGCCTGGCTGGGCCTGGCCGGCTGCTCTGCAGAGCTGCCTCGGAGCACAGCCGGCCATGGAGGATTCCGGGGGGGAGGAATGGAGCGCCTTCCCCCCCCCGTCGAGGATTCCAGGGGGAGGGACGGAATGCCTCCCCCCCCACCATCAACATAATCTGCAAAAGGTGCGACTTTCATACATCCCTAATAGGCAGCCAGTGCAAGCAGGCCAGAGATGGTCTTATATGTTCAGACCTTCTAGCTTCTTGAAACATCTCTAGTTTCAATATCTGCATGCTCTGAATGAAAACTAGGGATGTACGAAAGTATCCTTTTTGAACGGTGACATTCGCGGTTGGGGGGAGGCGCTCCGTCCCTCCCCCCGAAATTCTCTCTAGCTAGCTTCACTCTGCGGCAACTCCGCAGAGCCGCCGGCTGGGGCCGCCCGCAGCCGGACATCCGGCCGCTGGGTAGCCTGCACAGGGACGCAAATGGTGGCCGCTGCCATTTGCGTCCCTGTATTTTGCCATGATAGGCTATGTAAATATTTACATAGCC